>NC_138203.1:270064350-271534350 GCF_964194415.1 Vipera berus | reverse complement strand
CCTTCAACGAAGCCAAGCTGATCACCTTCAGCATGCTGGTCTTTTGTAGTGTTTGGGTCTCCTTTGTGCCCACTTACTTGAGCACCAAAGGTAAATACATGGTGGCGGTGCAGATCTTCTCCATTTTGGCCTCTGGTGCTGGACTGCTGAGTTGCATCTTTTTCCCCAAGTGCTACATTATTTTGCTGAGGCCAGAGTTGAATACAAAGGAGCAGCTAAGCACAAAAACCATTCTATAGATTCATTGTGTATATCTGGGCAATTGCTCTATTCTCACACTCTCACTCCACCCTCACTCCAGATTTTCACATCAATATGATTATGGATGTTGATAAGGAAATGAGATGCCATCCATTAAAACAAGTGGTGCAGTGGTTAAAGTGCAGTATTGAAGGCAAACTCTGCCCACAGTTGTTGACCTAGAATTAGGAGACAGTATTGGAAGTATCAATTGTGAATATGTGCAGTTGGCCTGCTGTCTTTGGGCACTTACAGAGTCCTGGATGCAGGGACATGAAAGGACATCAAGGAAAACACCCAATGTCCTAACCCACCCGAGAACATACAATATCTTTAGGTTAACACCCCAAAGGGAACATGTTTAGCTACTTCTGCTTTCTGCCTTCTTATCTACAGCGTGCTAAATTTATTGGGTGAAATCTTTATCTTATGTGTATCAGCTTTGCTAGATGGGTTGCTTATGTAATCAGAAAGAATAAGTACAAGGATTTCTTGTCATTCGGGGCTTCTCTCATTTAGAGGAGCCCGTCTTTGTACAGCTGAACAAAAACATAAAAGCTTAAAGACAATTTCTGGTTTCCTGTATTTTTTATTAAGCAAAACCTCAGAACCTATCATTTTGGTGAGCCATCCAGGAGAGGTGCTTGGTTGGTCCTAGGGAAGCTCAGGAAAGGGGAAGGCACCAAGCACGTTCCAGGATTTCCTGGAGGTGCCCCCCTTCTTGACTCTTCACTGTGGTTTTTTTTAACAGGAACCAGTTATTTTTCTTCTTTTTGGTCGCCTTTTACTTTGTTCCTGCATACTCAGGAGGACTGAAGATAAGGTAAGATACAAAGATACACATTGCTTTGTTGCACTGGCTTGCCTGGGGGAGCATGTATATGTGTGTAAAAGTGTGTCTGTTTCCTTGAATCATTTCCCACCATTGACCAGAGCTGGACGGAAGAGTTTGCCTCAGCCGCTCTTAGACCCCCCCATCTGGGTGGTGTTTAGATAGAAAGGGGGGGGCTAACCTTGTACTCTTGTGCTCCAATGGGTTGTGGGTGTTGAACTTGTGGCTGCTCTGAGGTTTGTGGTTGCTCCTTATATTGTGTAGTGGGTTGTGGACCGCATGGCAATGAGGAGGCAGATGAGTACCGCATGTCAGCTCTTTATTGTGGTAGGCACATACTGAACAAAGGGGGTTACCTGGACCTCTTATATACTTAGCTAAATGATGTTCTGGCCAATCCATCCATCCATATCTCTCGCCGAAACCCTTTTATCCAATCTGGCCACAGCACAGCGCCCCCTGATGGTACCTGCAGAGCTGGTACCTGCAGCGCCCCCTTAAAAGATAACATATACATAAAAAAAACAATTAGCATGCATGACTCATTACAACACAACGTCAAACCCAACGATGACCGGCTCTGGCCTGTTCAGAATTGTTCAAAGTCAGCAAGGTATGTTGGTGGTCTATGGGACCTAGCAGACCATCTTGGTCCTTGGTGGTCTTCCACATCATCATCGGTGAAGGTTGAGTCCTGGTCCCCAATTTCTGCTTGACCCCGATCCTGGTCTCCCCCATTTGATTCAAATGTCTGTTGTTGTGATTGGTTCCCCTGAGACCCTTCAGGAACCCACTTCCTGATTTGATATATATGACGCCTGATCTGGCGATTACCCTCTACCCCTATAATGTAGGACAATGGCCCAGTTCTGTCAACCACCACCCCCGGAATCCACAAATGACCTGGCCCGTAGTTCCTTGCCCAAACCAAGTCGTTATTGAGGAATTCTCTAGGGACTCTGGGACGCTCAGTCTCAGCAGCCACTCTGTCAGGGTGCAGTCTGTCCAATTTGGTGATGAGCCTCCGGCCCCACCAAAGTTCCACTGGACTCTTGCTTGTGGCTGTGCAGGGTGTGGTGTGTTGCGCTAACAGGAACTGTGCCAACCGTTGATGCCAGTCACCATTGATGATGCGCCGCAATGTGTCCTTGGTTGTTCTTACCATGCATTCTGCTAATCCGTTAGACAACGGGTGGAAGGAAGCCGATGTAACATGCCTAATCAAGTTGGCCCTGGTGAATGCCTGGAATTCAGCAGAGGTGAATTGAGGCCCATTGTCTGAGACTAGTACGTCTGGAAGGTCGTGTGTGGCAAAGAGCCCCCTGAGCACTTGGATGCTTTTGGCTGAGGTCATGCTAGTGACTGGTATAACTTCTAACCACCTAGAGTGGCTGTCTACCACCACCAAGAACAACTGTCCCTGGAAGGGGCCTGCGTAATCAATGTGCACTCTGGACCATGGAGTGTGTGTCTCTTCCCACTTAAGTACTGGTGCATGGGGCATCTCAGGCCTGTACCATTGGCAGTCATAACACCCATTAACCTGTTCCTCAATAGCCTTATCAAGACCAGGCCACCACAGATAACTCCTTGCTAACGCTTTCATTCTGACTATTCCTGGGTGTCCTTCATGTAATGACTTAATGACCATGTTTCTCAGTGTTTGTGGAATGATGACCCTGCTTCCCCATAAGAGGCAGCCCTTGTGTGCCGACAACTCATTCCTCCTGTTGAAAAAAGGTTGGAATTCAGTTCCTGGAGACCTTTCTTGCCACCCTGTGACTACCCAAGACTGGACTCTGCTTAGGACTCTATCTGCTGCTGTTTCAGCGGCTATGTCTTTTGCCTGCAGGGGGCACTCTGGTAGATCTTGAATGGCCAGTATCTGGGCTGCTGGTGCTGGATCAGGTTCAGCCTTGTGTAATGGCAACCTGCTTAGCCCGTCCGCATGGCCCATCTCTTTACCTGGCTTGTGAACTAACTTGCAAGAGTATGCAGATAGGAAAATGGACCACCTAAGCATTCTGGGTGACAAAATTTGAGGTGTCTGCTTGTCCATTGTGAACAACCCCAGTAGGGGCTTATGATCTGTGAATATGGTGAATTCCCTGCCATAGAGGTAGTCATGGAATTTCTTGACCCCAGCCACTATGGCCAGGGCTTCCTTATCGATTTGAGCATAGTTCCTTTCTGCCTTAGACAATGTGCGTGAATAATAGGCAATGGGCACTTGGTCTCCATTGTCTTCAAGATGGCTCAGAACAGCACCCACTCCATATGGTGGATCCCTGAGATGCCTATGCCCAGCGGGTCAAACCAGTCCAGCCCCACTAGGCTAGTCCTGTGGCCATCCACTACCAACACATCCAAGTCCCCACGGAACCCTCTGAACCTCACCGACAGCATGGCCTCCCCCTTGATCTTTTCGGGAGCATGCTGGAAGTCAGTTAATCTTAGGTTAGTCGGTCTTAGCGTAGCCCACCGGTTGCTCCGGCCGCATACTTGTTTAAAAGTCTCCTCCGATATGATCGAGACTGCGGCACCAGAGTCTAACTCCATCTTGCAGGGTATGCCCTGCAAGTGGACTTCTAATATAATTTTGGGGGTGAGTAACCGATGGACCCCCAAATGGGAAATGGCCTTAAGATTCACTACGGCGTTGGAGGTCGCGTTTTGGGGTGTCCCAGTACCTTTCGACTACGTGTCCTCATTCCTCTGATGGCTCCGGCAGATCACAGCGATGTGGCCCATCTTCCCGCAGATTCGGCACTTAGCTGAGCGAAATCTGCAGGTTACTCTTGCATGGTTGCCCCCGCAACCGGCACACTTAGGGCTGGCTGCACCCGGGAAGGCGTCGTTTCCGGCAGCTCTCTGCACCGCCATCAGTCTCTATGAGTCCCCAGGTCTACCCGCGGTCATGTTGATGGTTGTTGCGCTGCCCGCCGGTTTACTGCATCAACCTCTGCCGCCTCGTCATCGTCCGATCCACTGTACACAGCGCCCCCCTGGTGCACGGATTCTCCAGAGCTGCTGCTAGGTCAGTGGGTTGCTTGACCATCGCCACTGGCTTCCTCATGTGCTTGGACCTTGTCCAAGACCTCTTGCAGGCTCAATTTTGGCTTTGTGAGCAATTTCTGCCACAACCACTTGTCACTCAGCCCGAAGATGATGCGATCTCGCAGGCGGTCCTCTAGATCAGGGAACTTGCAGAGACAAGCGGCTTGTCACACGTCTGCAATGAAATCAGTTGATGACTCACCTGGCCTCTGGACCTGCTGGATGAACTGGAACCTCCACGACACCTCCGACCTCTTAGGCATAAAATGCCCATTCAGCTTGTTTACGAGGGCACGGTAGGCAACAGATGCGATAGGTGTAGGTGCGAACAACCCCACAGCCACATCGTATACGGCAGACCCACTGATGTACAGAAGCGCCGCCGTCTTCATGCGATCCTCCGTGATGCAGTTGACCAGGAGATAGCCTTTGACCTGGCCCGAGTGCGATTCCCACTGCTCGGGCCGGTGAATGTCGAACTCGTGGATCTGCATTATTTTTGCCATGTCTGACCGGTCCTGGGATGCTGCTTCGGTAAAGATCGGGGAAAGGAATTCTTTTCCTCTGATCCAGTGATTCAGCTAGTGACTTCAGCTAGTGCTTCAGCTCTACACGAAACAGCAATCCCACCTTCGTCACCACTATTGTGTAGTGGGTTGTGGACTGCATGGCAATGAGGAGGCAGATGAGTACCGCATGTCAGCTCTTTATTGTGGTAGGCACGTACTGAACAAAGGGGGTTACCTGGACCTCTTATATACTTAGCTAAATGATGTTCTGGCCAATCCATCCATCCATATCTCTCGCCGAAACCCTTTTATCCAATCTGGCCACAGCACAGCACCCCCTGATGGTACCTGCAGAGCTGCTGCTCACATCCCATACATAACACCTTGTATATATTTCCCACTGTTGACCAGGCCTAGGTGTGATACTGATCTTAGCCAAAGGTCAGTGGAATTCTCATGGCCCAACAGGCTGTGCAAGTGGTGTGAGTGACTTGAACACATGGGCTCAGCCCCAGGAAGACCAGTTAGAATGAATAAAAAAGGAATATGTCCTCAGCCCCATTGAATGTGTCATAAGGAACTTTGGTAAGCTTAAAACCAAAGCTGTGCTGCTATTGGCTTAAGCCTATTGCAGGCTTTGCTGTTTTATGACTCATGGACTTCAACTCCCAGAATTCCTGAGTCAGCTATGCTATTTGCTTTCAAATCCAATCGGAATTGCTACTGAGCTTGCCAAAAGACCCTGCCGGCAAATGTTGCACAGGCAAGTTGCAGCGAAGGCAGGAACTTTGCACTTCTCCCTGCTCCCCAACTACACCATCTCAACTAGGTAAGTAAAATATTATTTGCAAATAGGATATCCAAGTATGACTCAAGGAAATTTTCCCTGCATGGAGGGAGTAGTGGTTTGTTTCACTTTGTTTTACTTTTCAAATTGCTGTAGGGAAGAAATGATGATTAGAAAGAAGCAGGAAGTTATTTTTATTAAGAAAAATTCATTTATCCCATGCTAGATCTTTGGGAGCTTAGTACCACCAGCACAGAACATTTGCTTTTCTGAAACTTCATTCAAATTCAATTCCTGATAGGGGCATTTGGGGGAAAAAAAGTTATTTATTAAATTTATATGCTGACTATCTCACCAGGATGACTCTGAAGTCAACTGTGAATCCATGCACAGTGGGACCATTAAGCCCATTTTTTCCACTTTATCAAACAGGAGGTTATGATTTACTTTACCAAATCCCTTTAAATTAACTTCAGCCCTTACAATTGCTAGCAATCCTGGCTCTCAATTATTATAATGAGAGGTTATTGTATTGTGAAAAAAAGGAAAAGAGACTGCTGGCTGACTTTGGGCCAATCACTAAGAGAGTGTGAGTTTTAGTCCCGCCTTAGGCATAAAAGCTGGCTGGCTGATTTTCAGCCAATCACCAGGAGGCTGTGAGTTCTAGTCCTTCCATAGACACAAAACTCAGCTGGGTGACTTTGGGCCAGTCCCTCCCTTTCAGTCCAACCCACCTCACAAGGTTGTTGTTGTGGGAAAAATAGAAGGAGGGAGAAGTATTAGATATGTTGGCCACCTTGAGTTATTAATAAAACAGTAGTAAAGGTGGGATAAAAAAATCTAAAGTAAAAACAGAAATTTTAAAAAATATGAGATGTTTACCAGAAGTTTCTCAGATGCTACCAAATTTTCTGCACATCCCAACTTATCCTTTAATAAGTGTGTGAGCATCATTCCAAGCAAAGGACTTTAACTCATATCCCTTGGCCAATTTTATTTTTACCTTACGCATTAGATTTTCCACCTTGAAAAATGTTAGTGATTCTCCATTCCTCCAAACAAAAGGGTGCTCCAGAGTTTGGATACAAACTCTGAAAAAATAGTGCCCTTGATGATACAGGTAGTCCTCGACTTACGACAGTTCATTTAGTGACCATTCGAAGTTACAATAGCACTGAAAAAGTGACTTATGACCGTTTTTCACACTTATGACCATTGCAATAGCCCTATGGTTACTTGATCAAAATTCAGATGCTTGGCAACTGACTCATATTTATGACGTTGCAGTGTCCTGGGTCATGTGATCATCTTTTGCGACCTTCTGACAAGCACAGTCAATGGGGAAGCCAAATTCACTTAACAGCCATGTTACTAACTTAACACCTGCAGTGATTCCCTTAATAAATGTGGCAAGAAAGGTCGTAAAATGGGGCAAAACTCACTTAACAAATGTTTCACTTAGCAACAGAAATTTTGGGTTCGATTGTGGTTGTAAATAAAGGACTACTTGTAAATGAGCCCAAACAGCTGTATCTTTAGCTCTTCGTTCGTTAATTACAGGTCTCTGTAAGCAGGATGTCTTAATTTTCTTAGAATCACTGTGCTGGAAAGCCTTCTCTGCAGCTATGAACTGTATAAAAATAGCTTAACATGTTTTTTTAAACTTCCTATAGGCTCCGACAGAAACTTTTTTTTATATAAGCCTCTTAGCAACAGATAGGATTTTTTTTAGTCTGCATCACAACTGGGGAGAAAAGGGATAAATCTTCTGTGTAAAGGTAAAGGTAAAGGTTCCCCCGCACACGCGTGCTAGTCGTTTCCGACTCTAGGGGCCGGTGCTCATCTCCGTTTCAAAGCCGAAGAGCCAGCGCTTGTCCGAGGACGTCTCCGTGGTCATGTGGCCGGCATGACTGGACGCCAGAGGTGCACGGAACGCTGTTATCTTCCCACTGCAGTGGTCCCTATTTTTCTACTTGCACTTTTACGTGCTTTCGAACTGCTAGGTTGGCAGAAGCTGGGACGAGTAACAGGTGCTTACTCTGTTACGCGGCACTCGGGATTCGACCCGCCAAACTGCCGACTTTCTGATCGACAAGCTCAGTGTCCTAACCCACTGAGCCACCGCGTCCCTAATCTTCTGTGTACTTCCTGGTAATGTTAACTGCACATTTCAGTTAAGAATCTCATCTCTTTCTCTCTCTCACTCACTCACCCATAATGTCTTCTATTTTGAAAATGCTATTATAGAAATGGCTAGTTTATAATGTTATAGAAAAAGTTGAGGTTCAATGTTAATGCTTCCTTCTACTCCTGCAACAGAGCAAGTCAGAAGTCAGTGCCTTTTCTTTTTCACTTCTCCCCCTCACTTTTCCCTTTTTTCTCTCACCCTTTGCTCACAAAAGCCCCCCCCACTCACTCACACTTTGCTCACAAATGTCTCCAGTCGCTCTCACTCACTCCTCCGTCTCTTTCAAAGGCACGTCGTTCAGTCTCTCCCCCACTCACTCAGTCTCCTTCAAAGGCCTCTTGCTTGCTCGCTCACTTACTGCCCCATCGCTTCCAAATGCCATTTGCTCATTCGCACACTCACTTACTGCCCCGTTGCTTCTAAACGCTTCTAAACGCTTCCAAATGCCATTTGCTCATTCACTCACTCACTGCCCCATCACTTCTAAATGCTTCCAAACGCCACTTGGTCACTCACTTACTGCGTTTGGAAGTGACAGGGCAGTAAGTGAACGAATGCCGGAGCCAGAGGCCATCAGCTGTTTGGCGCTGGAGATGCCGAGTGGTCCAATGCAGCGCTCCGTGGCTGGGGTGTCTTCAGCTGGTGTCAGGGACGGTGCCAGAGGCCATCAGCTGTTCAGTGCCAGAGACCACTGCCATGAGGAACACAGCTCTGGGTCGGGGTTCGGAGCAACTCCGGGTGGGAGCTCAGCATGGGCTGCGTGGCAACTGCAGGGAGAGGAATCCCCATGGAGGCTGTGGGGAGGAGAATCCTCATGGCCTGTGGCTCCAAGCCGCAGGGGCAGGGATGCAAAGGATAGGTGGCGACGCCGTAGCAAGAGGGGGGTTGTTACAGACACCGGCATCGCGCACAGTGACAGCACCTCTGAGTTCTGGCACCTTTTTTTTTTAAAAAAGACCTGATTATTATTATTATTACTATTGATTTCTCCATATTTTTGACAAAACAGTTTCACTAGAGAAACCTGGGCCCATAGGCTTCCAAACACTTCTGGAATTACATCAGAGGCTTCTCACAAAGATGTTTTCCTCCCCTGTTCCCTTCTTCCTGAAATCACAAGACAAATCTGGGGACAGAGAGAGCACATGGGATGCCTCTTCTCTTTATAATTATCAACATCACATTGATTTATTGACTGCCTTCCCAATCTCACCTCCAGGGAATTCTCCAAAGATCACTGTTGAATTGGCATAAGCATCACTTTCAAGAGTAATGTGGGTGGCATCTTTCATCAGAGCTTGGGAACTCGGGGACATAAAAACCTTTAGTATCATTGTGAGGTTGTAATCCTGTGCTTTAAACCTTGAGATCTTCAGATGAATTCCTTGTGGACTCTAGCTTTCATCTGTGGTAGGAAAGCCACAAATGCAGTTGTGATATTGCAAGAGCCCTTTGTCTTTGTGAACTGCTCCTTTAGTTCTTTGAAAATCACTTGATTCTGCAAGAAGTGGAAATGGGTCTGCTCTTTCTGCTGGTGCTTCTCTTCTTCCAGAAATCCTGCAAGATGCTAAATGCCAAATGCCCCTTAACTTTAGAAAGGGATGAGACGGATCCATTGAATTATTTCAAGCCTGGTGACTACCTCATTAGTGGAATCACTCCTGCAACAACCACTATGTTTCGACCATTCGCTTTCAAAAAGGCTCCAACAAACAAAGTTTTCTGGTAAGAGAACATCTCTGCCTTTGGTTACTGCTGGTTCTAAAACTTGCAGATGTCCTCTGACATCTTCCAATGAGGAACAACTTTACTTTATGAGCAATCTCTCTTAGCTAGAGAGGTTTGTGCGGAATGAAAATGAAGGCACTATTCAATGGCCAACATGTCATTTCTGCCTGCAGCTTTCTAGTTTACATAATGCAAGATTTTTTTGCTAAGCCTTAACTTTAGACAAGATCTTCTACTTGGCTTTAAGTCAATAGAATGGGGCTGGAGCAGTGGTGGGATTCAAATATGTGAACAACCGGTTTTCTGGGTGGATGCTGCTTCTGGAAGTCCATCCTGGGCCTGGGCAACAAAAAATCAGCTACAGGTTCTGCCGAAAAGGTGTGAACTGACTGAATCGAACCACTGGGCTGGAGGTGTCTCATCACTTTTGTCTGGTTCGCCCTGTAATGTTGGGAAGAATAGTTGAATAAAGATGAAATTCAGGGAACTTGCCATCCATGAAGGGATCTCACTTGGACTTGTTCTACTAGATCCAGCCTGTTAGCTCATTGGATGGTTTTTTCAGACCCTGCTTTTTCCTCCTGTTTCTCTGTCTACAAATTCCTTCTGCCTGATATTCAGTATTGCCAAAAGGCACACCAGCCAAAAGTTATGCTCCAGAAATACCCCCAAACCTCTTCCTGTTCCATTCCCAGGAACATTCCATTAATATTCCTGTTTTTTCCTCTTTTCACAACAATAAAGCAGATGTCCCTACAGTTTGAAGAATTTCAATGCTTGTGTGACACTCTATCCAATTTTGCCCACTGGAAGGGGACTCTAATCTTAAGATCAATGCTTCATCCAAAGTCTATTTGTCTTAGCTGGATGTGGGCAGTTCAAAAATGTGGAAAAGAAAATAAATAAAAATAATAATATACCAGGGCAACTCATCCTATGAAATCAGCGAAATCGATACTGAAATTCTGCATTCTATGAGATGCTTAGTTGTCCTGTGAGAGTCTATATTGTGGGACCATATACAGTACAAATGTGTACAGTATGTCTGGTGTCTTACAAGTCGAGAAAAAAAACAGAAAACATAAAAAATATAAACATCTCAAGTCGGTAATATTTAAAAAATGGCATAGAATTTCTAGGTTAAGACTGAGGTGTCTAGAGGGGAAGGTAAAATGATTTAGACCTTCTTAAAAATGGAATACATTTTTTAGGAGAGGCTTCAAATCAATTCCCCCAGCACATACCAACCAACAAGTTGCTCTACATCTACGGGTAGATCAGTTTTAGCATCATCTAGAAATGAAACATTTCTCTTTTATAGAAAAACCAAGACTGAAAAAAAATACAGGACCTTGTTCTTATATATCGTAACTGCTTCAAGGCTTCCATATGCACAAAGGTGGGAGGATATATGAATTCACACAATGAAGAAATGGATTGTGAAGTTAAGGAATCTGGCCAAAATATCAAAATTGACTGCTTTGATTAAAGATATTAATTTTAGTGCTTTGGTTTCTACATGGAAACACTTAAGGATTATTATTTTTTTGCTTTATATAAAGTTTTGATTTTGGGATTTGATGATTATAGATGTTTTGGTAATGGAAATGTTGTGTACTGTTGATGTTTATCAGATGTATGTTTTTACTTTAGGTTTTTGTAGTTGTTTAAATTCAGAGGATGTTTTATTACAGATTTTTGAACTTAGAGATAATTAGGAGGATGTATATTTCTGGAATTGCTATTATGCATTATGGGTTGTATAATTTTTTAGATTAAGAGATATATTTTTTGTCCCTATTTAATTATTTGATTTTATATCTTTATATTTTTAGTTTTGCGTCTGCTTTCTTTTGTTAATCTAAAACAAGAGTGTATTTTATTATATCACATATTCATATTAAAGAGAGTTGGAAGTAACTTTTTAATGTTATCTTTTTCTGTGTCACTTGTTAAACGTTCGGTGTTATTCCACTCACCAACCCTTCCCTTTTTGTTGCAACTTTGTATTTTGATTTTATTTTTTGAAACTTAAAATCTGCTTTTAACAAAGAGAAACCAAGAGAATCAAAGAAATCAATACGGAATTAATAACCTTCCTGTTAAATAGTGGGTTCTTTGGCGCAGTAATGAAAACGAGGTAACAGAGTACAGGGTAACGCATAGTTTATTTCATGCAGAATCTGAACTGGGGGAAAGGCTGCAACTAGCCACAATATATAGTGTAGCCCCTAGGCGGCAGCCAATAGGTTTGAATCAGCCATTGATACCTAGTGATAGCCAATTGCAGCACTGGAGACTTGTAGTCTGGGTTGCTGGAGAGCCGTTAGCTCAGTACATAACACTTCCGTTGATACAAAATGACATGGATATTCATATATGTTTGTATATTTGTGTGTGCATGTGTATTTTCAGGAAAGTAACCACAAAGTACTGGAAAATCCTGTCCTTCTTGTTTACTGTCCATGAGATCAACCAGGATCCCAGTATCTTACCCAACCTCACTCTGGGCTACAACATTCATGACAATCATTTTGATGCTAGAACAACATCAGAGGCTGTGGTAGATCTGCTCTCTCCTGGGCTGGCAAATGTTCCCAACTACAAGTGTGGAGGAAGACAAAATAACCTCTTAGCTATAATTGAAGGGACACAAACGGACATCTCCATCCAGATTTCATTATTGTCAAGTAACTACAAAATTCCCCAGGTGAGAAAGTCTTTTCTTTAATTCCACTTAAAAAAGTGATAATGGGCGAGGGATCTAATTAGCTGGAATCTGACTAATGGGTATCAATCCAATATTTGTTTACACTCCAAAATAAGTATATTCTTTAACAATTACTGTCTAAAGAAAGCCATAGATGAGATGATATAAATCCAAATAAAGGCCCTATAAATTCCAAGCAAATGTTAGATACAGAGGACAATGAGATGGTGATATGAGAGACACATCATAAGACATTTTTTGATCTCTGGTGATCACCTCTCATTAATGCAGCATCCAAGTAAATAGGATATAAGGAGAGCATCTATTGTAGGCCTCCAAGGATCATGTTGCTGTAAGGATTGGATTATTGCAGAGGATTTTAGGAGACAAATGAATGAAACAGTAGTAACAAATATTACTATAAATAGGACACCCCATGCTAATAAGAATAGATTTGAATCTCTGAAACCATATTCAAGATTAACAGGAGTCTGGAAGCAAAACAGTTGCAAATGCTGTCCTGAAACTGAATCAGTCACCATGTTCTTCTCTTTAATAGGTCAGCTATTCTTTTGTTTCCCGTCTTCTGGGTGATAAAACACACTTCCCCTTTTTCTCCACCATCGTTCCCAAAGAAGGAATACAATATCCGGGAATCCTCAAATTGCTCCTGCATTTCCAATGGACATCAATTGGTCTCTTTGCTCCAGACACTGACAATGGCAAGAATTTCATAGCAACGATGATGCCAGTGCTGTTCAAGAATGGGATTTGTGTTGTTTTCTCACAAACCTTTTCAGGGATGAATACAGAGCATATGAATATTGACCGTACCTCAGTACGAGCATGGAAAGAGGTCAACGTATTTATTTATTTTTCAGAAGCCGGTTTCTTTTTAGATGGAGTAGTCGTAATAGAGACATTAATTAAATGTTATATATTGGACATAAAATCAAATGGCATGGAATCTACAACCCCCACAGGGAAGGTCTTTGTCACAACAGCTTTGTGGGATCTCAACGTGGACTTGAAATACAGTTACATTACACATCAACACATTCTTGGTTTCTTTTCTTTCCTCATCCAGAAAAAGAAAAAAGTAAAAGATATTGATTTCATTCCTCTTTTTACTTCTCTGCATAACTTTGCACAGAAAGCATTTCATTGCTTATACTCCAAGGCTGCCTCTACTGTAAAAGGCTGGACAAGATGCACCAAGAAAGAAGCAGTGGAGACCCTTCCCCAAGAAGACATTGAAAAAACTGTGTCTCTAGAGGGAACCTACATCTATCACACTGTCTGGGCCCTGGCAAGGGTCATAGATAGAGCTTATTCTGCCCGATCCCAAAAGAGACTGAAAGGTGGTGGAGAGATACCAGTACTGCCAATTATCCAGCCATGGCAGGTATTCCCTTTTCCATCACAATGGATTCCTACTGAAGATACATAGGAAACCCCAGAATCTTTGGAATATGTCAGCTTTAGTGGGAAGCAGATTGATTTACTAATATTTCCAAATACAATTTACAACATAGGGCTCGTGACAATTTAGAGTCCCATGATTATCATGTATTAGCTACAGTAGATACTAGACAATCCATGACTTGCTGAGTCATTGTTTCAGAGATATTTTTCAACCAAAGCTTTTAATTTATTCCCTGGAATTTATTTCACTGGAAAAGTTATTAAGAATTCATGGTGATATTCAGAGATGTAGCTTTCTTTGAAAATTGCTGATGTTCAACTGTATACCACCATTAAACCTCAGGAACTGACCACAAGAAATGTTTCAGGATATTTTGCATTTACTGTATGTCATAAAATGTTTTTATGTCACAAAATATTTTATAAAATATGCCAAATTTCATTTCCTAGAGGAGTCATGGGTTTTGGATTTTGGATGCATTCTGTGAATTTGAGGTATCTTGGTTCAGAGCCTTGGTGGAGCAGTGGGCTAATGCCTCCTTAAGTAACACCAGCTGCCTGCAATTAGTGCAGGTTCGCATCCCACCAGGCTCAAGGTTGACTCAGCCTTCCATCCTTCCGAGGTAGGTAAAATGAGGACCCAGATTGTTGGGGGCAATTAAGCTGACTTTGTAATAATGCCGCTTGGGGTGTGTGTGAAAGCCCTAATAAGCAGGCATATACATAGAATGAAGGCTACTGCTAAGCTTGTAAGCCGCCCTGAGTCTTCGGAGAAGGGCGGGATATAAATGGAATTAAAAAAAACACATTTCACCCAGTAACAATACACATACTGTAGGCAAAAAGGAGAGTATAGAGATAGAAATAAGAGCCCAAATGAACAAACGATCTTAAGTCAGGACTATCATCATTAGCATCTATTAGCTTTGTGGTTTAAAACAATCTGAAATGATTTCTTCATATATTTGCCACACTCTCCATCTGGGACAAAATATGTTCAGAAGTGTGGGGTGGCTGAAAGAATGAATTCATTGTGCCCTTTAAAATACATTTCAGGTCGGGGGCTAGCAACTTTTTCCTGCATTGAAACTATGCTGTGAGAAACTCATGGATCTCATTTCTGAAGACCCGGAACCATTAATTTTGTAAGAAAGGAAATTAGTTCAAAATATATAATTCTTATCATTTATAACAAGGTTAATTAATAGCAACTATTTCACGTTTATAGGACTTCTCAGCAGATATTCAGTGTCCATCTTTACTCAAGGCAGATTCTCTTCTCTCCTGTTTCAGTTTCACCCTTTCTTGCAAGACTCTCAGTTTTACAACACTTCCATTGATGGAATATATTTGGATGAGAATGGTGAAGTCGCAGCTGATCTGGACATTGTGAATTGGGTGAAGTTTTCAAATAAGTCTGTTGTCAGTATGAAATTTGGGAGCATAACAAGACAGGGTTTCCCAGAGCCCCTATTCAAGATTGATGAAGAAGCCATAGTATGGCCCAGATGGCTTAACCAGGTGGGGAAGAGAAGTCATTCCATGTCACTTCCTTTCTCCTACAATATATGTTATGTATTGAAGTAAATTATATCGGCAGTTATAAATGAGTAACTGCTGTGTTCATTTAAACGTTAATTGTCTGTCTGCAGTTTTGCAAGCTTGTGTTTTGGGTGGGAAAATTGGTTTAATTTCATTGACTGCCATGTATCGGCAGTCCGTATAAATAGATGTCAAGGCTGCTGTTAGAGCCACTTCTGTGTAACCTAATAAATGTTCTGTTACTTTCACCTTTGCCTCATCAATGCCTCAAAGATCCCAGTACACAACAATATAAATATTGGAAGGTTCTCTCTGTAGTTCTCTAAATCTTCTGAATCCTTATCAGTTTTGCTGTCCAGGTGGCCATGCAAAATGCAAAAAATCAAAATGCAAAATCAGAAGATGTGGATAGACCTGGTCCATAAAACCACCAAAGATTAGATGCAACTGAATGGATAACATCATCATCATCATCAACAACAACAACAACAACATCACAATACTGATAAAGGAGAATGTTTCTAATTCAGGGTTGAATTTTTATTTATTTAATTTATTCAGTAAGTTTATTTGCCATCCATCTCATTTCAAAATGACTCAAAGTAGGAATAGACTTATATAGCACTTCACAGTGCTTTCTGGAAGTATACGTTCTATTACATTTTTTATCACTCATCCTTAGACATAGCCCTGTTCCTAGTGTTAGTTAGTTTCACTTGTTTTTCTGCTTAGACCCTGCCTCCCTCCAGATGCGTGGAAAGATGCCGTCCTGGGCTACTCAAGGTGGTTCAGAGAGGACGGCCAATTTGCTGCTATGACTGTGTTCCTTGTGCGAAGGAAGCCATCTCCACTCAGGAAGGTGAGTGGCTCAGGCTGTTGAAAAAGATTACAAACCATTGCCAAGTTATTTTCTGTATTCAGCCATCATTTCAAATTGAGGAAGAAGAAATGATAGGGGAAAACAACTTATGACATGGCAGCAGATCAGCAATCTATGTGCAAGTGTTGCCCCTTAAGTGGTATGAGAACTCTTGTTTCCGGCTGATATTGGGGCTTTGAAGCTGGCTCCAAAGAGAAGCTTCAGAAGACCACTGGAGGTCAAGAGAGCATAAATGTAGCATATAACTCCAACTCATTCAGGCAGTCATGAATTTCTCTGAGTTTGATGCAGTGGTGGGATTCAGCCAGTTCACACCACTTCAGCAGAACGGGTAGCTAATTTTTTTCTTACCCAAGCTCAGAATGGACTTCCGAAAATGGCATCCACACAGAGAACCAGTTGTTCACATATTTGAATCCCATCACTGGTCTGATGGCTGCCAACACATGCCTACTGCCATGCACTTCTTCATCACCTCCAGTACCCTGGCAAAAGGGGGACTTAAATTCTATCTGCACATGTCTCAATGGTTGCAGGAACTCTGTTACAACTGAAAGCCATTTTAGTGAACTAGAACAACCCTTGAAATTTAGCCAACGCTGTTTTAATTTTAGAGGTATCCTCAGAAGGCATATAACAACAGTCCACACTCAAGTCCAGAGAGATATATCTCTTTCTGGCATAGGGCAAGTATCAAAGATACTAACATGATTACTTCCCTCTTCTTGTGAGAATTGCTCTACTAGGTTGTATGGATCTAAGATTTCACATTTGAAGTACTGGAGGCTATTTTTGAACCATCCACCCTGAACTTAATTTTAAGCGTGTCTGTCTCTATAGATGGGCTGTGTTTCAAAGATGTTATGGAAGAGGGACAGGTTTTACCAGAAAAGATTGAGACTGATCTGAAAATGTATTTTAAAATGACAAACTACAAGAAAGATACAAAAAAGATGCTTCATTGGACATACAAAAAGAGACCAGCTGATGTTTTAATAATTAAAAGGGATATACAAATAACAACACAAGAGGGTGACCTGGATATTTCCCCTCTATTTGATTTATGAAAGAGACTTGTTAAAGCTTTTTAAAAAATTGTGAGAAGAGACAAAGTAAAGATGAAAAGAAATCAAGTTTTCTATATTAAATAAGGAAGGAACTAAAAATCAAGATTGTTAAAAGAAAAAAAGAAATATAATGGTTTATTTGATCCAGGCTAAAATAGATAGATAAGGGAAGAAGAGAGAGAGGGAGGGAGGGAGGGAGGGAGGGAGAGGGAGGGAGAGAGGGAGAGAGAGAGGGAGAGGGGGAGGGGGAGAAAGGAGAGAGATGGATAGTTTTATTTATATTTATATTTATATTTATTATATTTTTATACCGCCCTTCTTATGATAGAATTGTCATAGAAATTGATGATAATTTCTATGTCATATTCTTATTCTTTTTTTCTGTTCTACTCTTTCTCTTGAGTGAACTTTTGAAATAATCTTACTACCACTTTTGTTTATTATGCATACTATTTTTTCTACTGGTCTTTCAGAAGAATTTAGGCAACTATTAGTTCACATATTGGTTGGTCATTTACCAAAAGGCCAACAATGATTTTATGTTTTTGCCTTTCTCAAACATTTTACCTTGGGGGAACCTTGAAAATAATTATCAGGTCTCAGAGGAAGACTGCATGAAAATTATTATATCTGTTGGTCAAAATATAGCATGTGGAATTAAAAACACAATGTTTATTGTATTTAAATCAAGATCTCTTATAGAATCCTGCACAACCTCTTGCAGAACCCTAGTTCCACAAGGCCCTGGTTGAGAAAGACCAACAGATTTTTGTATCAAGGCCAGAAATGCTCACTGAATCCATTGTTATATTATTATTTTTTTGACAAGTGGCTTTATTGAAGCAGGTTTATAAATAGGGACTGAAGGAATACTTGTCATAAATGGTATACCTGTGGATATTCAGCCTTGGTATATCCTTTCATGCCCCTCACAACTAAGCAGTTTTGATGGATTTTGAAGTTTTTGATAACTTTGAGCCAAAATAAGCATTAGAGACAGGAAACACTGAGATAATTGTTTTGACTTATCGAAACAAGCTTGGATATAATTCAGATGATCATTACATTTTTTAAAAAAAGAACAGTGTAAAGGGGATTTTTAAAAGATGGACCAGCAGAAAACAGCTACTCGGATAATGCAAATTTATATGAACACAATCATCTCTTTTTCACTTCCTACATTTCCTACACACCCTTATGTGTGATTCCATTATGTATAATTTATTTTTAAGTGGCCTTGTACTTTTATCCATTGCAGCACTTTCTGTAATCAAACAGGAGTTCCTGTTACTATACTAAGGAATTGCTTAGGGTAAATAAAGCAGATCTTCTCGTTCATTACAGATGCAATCCACTGCACCAGATGTTTGGAAGATCAGCATCCAAATGAACACCAAGATCACTGTCTTCCAAAGAATATCACCTTCTTGTCATATGGAGAATATTTGGGGATCATCCTAGCTTCCTTTGCTCTATTTTTGCAATTCATCACAATCTTTGTGTTAGCAATTTTCATTAAATACCATGAAACTCCAATAGTCAAAGCTAACAACCGTGATCTCTCCTACATTCTACTCACATCACTCCTCCTTTCATTTCTCACTAGCTTCCTCTTCATTGGCCAGCCAAGGAAGGCTACCTGTATTCTCCGACAAGCAGCCTTCATTATCATTTTCTCAGTGGCTGTCTCTTCCCTCTTGGCCAAAACCATCACAGTAGTGCTGGCCTTCTTGGCTACAAAACCAGGTAACAGTGTGAGGAGATGGCTTAGGAAGAAATTGGCCAATACTCTTGTTCTTGTTTGCTCTTCTGTCCAAGTTCTGATTTGCTCCATCTGGCTGGGGATCTTTCCTCCTTTCCCTGACACAGACAAGAACTCCCACCCTACAGAGATTGTCCTGCAATGTAATGAAGGACCTGTTGTCATGTTTTACTCTGCCCTAGGTTATATGGGTTTCTTGGCTGTTGTTTGTTTCATGGTGGCTTTCCTGGCCCGGAGGCTGCCTGGGGCCTTCAATGAAGCCAAGCTGATTACCTTCAGCATGCTGGTTTTCTGCAGCGTTTGGGTCTCCTTTGTGCCCACCTACCTCAGCACCAAGGGCAAATACATGGTGGCCGTGCAGGTCTTCTCCATCTTGACCTCCAGTGCTGGCTTATTGGGCTGTATCTTTTTCCCCAAGTGCCACATTATTTTGCTGAGGCCTGAGCTGAATACAAAGGGGATGCTAAACACAAAAATCAAATAATAGTTTTCATTCTTTTGGAACTGTTTTTCTAGGGCACCACACATACCCTCCATTAGCCTCCCATTAGGTTGCTATTGCTCCAAAATTTGATTTCTGCTTGTGTTATAGATTTACAATTTTTATATATGTATACTGTATGTGTATGTGTATATGTACCTAGTTCTAGATGTAGATGTAGATGTAGATATATAGATATAGATATAGATATAGATATAGATATAGATATAGATATAGATATAGATATAGATATAGATATAGATATAGATATAGATATAGATATAGATATAGATATAGATATAGATATAGATATAGATATAGATATAGATATAGATATAGATATAGATATAGATATAGATAGTGCTTTTTTTGTAAAAGAAAAAGGTGCTGGAACTCACACATGTCATACAACCCACCTTGCCTACCCTACAAGGTTCCATCCAAAAAAGGTGCCGGAACTCCGTTCTGAGCGTTCTATGAGGAAAAAAACCCTGGATATAGATATAGATATAATTTTACAGTCTCCCCAATATTGCCCACAGGCCTGATCAGACCTTGCGAGCTCGTATCATGCACCCTAAAGATCCATTCCCCAATGAAGAGAAGTCCTCACTCATATACAGGATGGCATGTGAAAACTACCACTGTAATTATATTGGGGAGACTGCAAAACGACTGAGGTACATGAACACAAGCTTGCCATCAAAAGACAAGAACAACATTCACATGTGTGGGCATACATGGCCACACACACTTTCAATCTGACGGGGGCTGAGGCGATCACCTGTGATAACACCAAGAAGGGATGATTATTCAAGGAAGCTTGGTTCTCTGACCACTCCTCAATCAATCGGCATATTGAGCTCTCCCTTGTGTATCAAGCCCTCAGGAGTTGGGTAGAGGAGCGATGCACACGGCACGAATGTAGACAACACGAGCACTCACTGAGCGCTCCGTCAAACCAAGATCAGAACTGCACAGTTACACAATCGCCCTCCATCACAGAATGTAAAAAAGAGGAAGAACAACCACTTAGACCCTCCAGCATGAGAACACGGGCAATGACAAGAGCAATGGCGGCTATAGCTAATGGGACTGACAGTAATCCTCTCCTGACAGCAGACACTCAGAGAAAATCGCACCTTACAGGAACAAATGCAAGGTGGCTCGAAAGAATACGGCTGGTTGAAACGAACAGACCAGTGACGTGTTCTATGAGTGGAGCGCAGAAATGCTGATGATATAAATGCAGTTTCCCTACTCCAATGATTTTATCCTGAGGACATTGGTAGTTAGCTAACGAAAGATTGATTCTTAATAAAACTGTTTTAGTTTTCTACCCTATCCCAGTGTTTGGACTTCTTGCTCTGATTTCAATATGCCTGGGATTCGTATTTTTAGTTTGATTAAGGAGTATATATATACTCCTTACACTCCCCATGGAACTTAGGACTGCCCCCGACCTTCGCTCATTTCACCGGGACCTGAAAACTTGGCTCTTCGAGCTGTCTGGCCCAGGCTGAGGGGTTTTAATTTTTTATTGGGTTTTAGTTTTAAATTTCTGGGACTTGATTTAATTAATTGTTTTAACTGATTTTAATTTTTGTATGTTATGCTTCTAATCTTCCCTGTAAACCGCCCTGAGTCCTACGGGAATAGGGCGGTATATAAATTTAATTAATTAAATAAATAAATAAATATATACACATATATACTCCACACATATATACATATTCAACCTTTTCACAGATTGTACCACTTTTAGGACATGACAATATTCGAGTACCCCCAGTGCTTAGCAAGGTATCAAAAACTTGATAACTGAAACAAAAATGGGGAGGGATTTGGGGTTTTACTGTTTAGATTCATTTGTTGTTACAGAAATGGTTAGTTTATTTATTTTATTTTATTTTATTTATTTATTTATTTATTTATTTATTTATTTATTTATTTATTTATTTATTTATTTATTTATTTATTTTAATTCCATTTATATCCCGCCCTTCTCCGAAGACTCAGGGCGGCTTACAAGTAAAAAGTTGAGGTTCGAAGTTAATGCTTCATTCTACTGCAACAGAGGAAGTTGGAAGTCAATGTTTTTTCTTTTCCCCTTCTCCCCCTCACTTTTTCCCCTTCTTCTTCCTCACTGTGTCCTGCTATTTGCTTTTGTATTTTTGTATTTAATTCCATAATCTAATAAAATGTTACAAACCAGGAAAAAAAGGGAAAAAGTACTGGTTTTGATTTCTTTGGTGGTGATTCTTTTGCTCTCAGGCCACACGGAGGACCCCCAGTGGTGCAGGCTACACAAAGCCCTGGGCAGTGGAGAGCAAGCACCCAGCTCGGCCCAGCCTTCCCCAAGGGGTTGCCCGGCTGGGCTTACATTCTCCTCAAGGCTGCTGCTATTGTTCTGTTCCAGCCTACGACCGGCCCTGTTGGAATGTCAGGGACAACCCCTTTTTTATATTCAATAGGCTGGAATTAAGCCAACCAAATTTATTTGCAAAAACTAAACGAAACAGTTCAAAACAGAGTTAAACAAATACAGACCGAGACTATATCAGAAGCTCTTCAAACGGTTGCCTTCAGCAACCAGCACCTCCCACACATTCCCCTTTTAAACAGCACTCTCAAGGCCTGGCTTCTCTTTGCCTTCTCCTGAGGTGCCTCATTGCTTTTCTTTGTTCACTTCTGCTTCTCTGCCTCCTGCTTCGAGCGTCCCTGAACAAAGCCAGCTGTGGATCATCTTTTTCCAATCTTTCAGGCTCACACAGCTGGGTCTGAGGAGGAATAAGACGGGAGGGGCCTGGCTGAGAGCTCTGCGGTGCATCAGAACTTTCCTCTGCAACCAAAGGCTCTCCAAACCCCTCCTCCTCCTCCTCTTCAGAATTGTCCAACTCAGCTGCCAAAACCACAGGCTGACGCTGAATCACAACAGCTATTTGGCTCACTCTCCTTGGCCAGATTGCTCATGGTGTGTGCGGAAGGGCAAAATGTGTGGGTCAAAGGAAGGTCCACTCCCTCTCCATGCAAGGAGACATGGATTTGTAACCAAACCATCTTCAGCAATAGGATGGGACACCACCAGGAGAGTCAGGTGGAGGGGACAAGGAGATGGAAAAAAGACAGCAGGGCTGGTTGTGCCCAAGTGCTAAGACAGAACTTCCCTCAAACCCTCCCTCCCTCTCATTATAATTTCCTCTCTTCCTTCCTCCCTTCCTCCTGCCTTTCTTCTTTTTCCTTCCCTCTTCATTCTCCTTTCCTTTTTCTTCCTTACCCTCTTTCCTTCTTTTTCCTTTCTTGCTCTCTTCCCCTCTTCCCCTTTCCTTCTTTTTTTTCCTCATTCCCTTTCTCCTTTCCTGTCCCTTCTTGGATGCTCAAATGCAAAAGGGGAAACATTTCTAAATGCCTCCTTGTCTTGTGATCAAATGCCACTTTTGCTAGTAGTTTGTGACCACTTAAAAGATTGAGAACAAACCAGGCTCAGTTTATCCCATGCTTGCATTTAGTGGGGGTGTCCACAGACAACAGTACAGCAAAACTGTCAAAATGGCGGCTCTTTCTTGTGGCAGCCCCTCAGATACTGGAATACTGCTACCATGTCTCCCCTATTTCTTCATTTCTTTAGACTAGCCAAACCCAAGTCCCACAGCCATTGTTCATATGTTTTAATCCCCATACGTTTGATCTTCTTTGCTGCTCTTCTTTGAATTTTTTCCAAACTTTCAGCAACTTTTTTGTGATACAGTGACCAAAATTGGCTGCAGTATTCCAGGTGTAGTCTTACTAAGGTTTTATAAAACAGTACTAACACTTTGTACTTGATTCTATGCCTCTGTTTATACAACCCAGGATTATATTAGGTTTTTGGTTGCTGCTGCACATTGCTGGCTCATAGTCAAGTGAATGTCCACTGGGACTCCCTCTTACAGTTACTGTTTGTAACCGGGTCTCACCCAATCTGTACTTGTACCTTTGATTTTTCCTGCCTAAATGCAAAATTTCACATTTCTCCACATTGAAACTCATTTTGTTGGCTAGGACCCATTGTTCAAGTTTGTCTAGATCTTTTTGGATCCCGAGTTTGTCTTACAAGGTGTTGGCTATTCCTGTCAATTTGGTGTCATCTGCAAATTTGATGAGTTCCCTTTCAATTCGCTCATCTAAGTCATTTATGAAGATGTTGAAGCAGTGGTGGCATTCAAATATGTGAACAACCGGTTCTCTGTGTGGATGCCGCTTCCAGAAGTCCATTCTGGGCCTGGGCAACAAAAAATTAGCTACCAGTTCTGCTGAACTGGTGCGAACTGCCTGAATACCACCATTGTGTTGAAGAATACTGGGCCTAAGACAGAACCTTGTGGTACCCCATTGCTTACTTCTCTCTATGTGGATGTAGTGCCGTTGATGACTACTCATTGAGTACGATTTGTCAGCCAGCTACAAATCCATCTGTGGTGATGTTGTCTATTCCACCTTTTTCTAGCTTACCAAGGAGTAGGTTGTGGTCTACTTTGTCAAATGCCTTACTGAAATCTAACTATACTACGTCCACAGCATTTTGCTAGTCTAGTAGTTTAGTCACTTTATCAAAGAATGAAATAAGATTGGTTTGGCATGATCTGATTTTACAAACCCTTACTGGCTACTGGTTATGACTTTGTTTGCTTCTAGTTGTTTGCAGATCTGTTTTTTTATTATCTTTTCTAGGATCTTCCCAGGTATTGATGTTAAACTGATTGGTCTGTAGTTTCCTAGGTTTGTTTTTTTCCCTTTCTTGAAGATGGGAATCACATCCGCCCTTTTCCAATCCTCAGGTACTTCCCCGGTGCTCCAGGATTTATGAAAGATGTGGTGCAATGGTTCTGAGATAACAGTTCTTTCAGAGGTGTAATCTGGGGTGTAATCTGTCAGGTCAGTGATTTATATTCATCAAGATCAGATAGGTGTTCTCTTACCATTTTATTGCTTATTTTAATTTTTGTTTCTAGTGTGTCTTTAGCAGTGTTTTTTTTTTGTGGGGGGTATATGTTGGGCAATAGTTTCTTTTTGTGTGAAGACTGATGCAAAGTGTGAGTTAAGCAGCTCTGCTTTCTCCCTGTTGCCTATTATTTCCTTGCCATCTTCTCTCTTTAGTAGGCCTACAGTTTCTTTGACTTTTTTCTTGTTGTTAATATGTTGGAGGAAAAAATTTTATTGTCCTTTATTTCTGTTGCAAGTCTTTGTTTGTTCTGAGCCTTTACTTTCCTGACTTCATCTTTGCATGTTCTGGCTATCTGCTGATAATCAGCCGTGGTTATATGTAGATATCCCAGACTCCCAAAAGACCTTTTTTGATTCCAATATTAAAAATTACAAAGTTCTCCCTTCCTGTCTCTAGTGATAACATTTCTGCAATTGTAAAATCTGCTTTCCTCTGCCTGCAAAAGACCTTTTTGATTCCCATATTAAAAGTTTAACACTTCTGCCTTCCCTCCATCTGCAATTGTAAGGTCACATTCCTGCATTCAGTTTAACACTTTTGCCTTCCCCCCATCTGCAATTGTAAGGTCACATTCCTGCATTCCATTCCTGCCTCTGGTGATAAAACTCTTTCTTCATCCACAACCACATTCCTGCATCTGATGATTCTTCATTCACATTTGTATATAACAAGACTTGTTTCATGTAATTGCCCATGCCTCAAGATATGGCTTCCTGTCTCCTGTAATTGTCTCTGCTTTAAGACTATGTCTTTCAAGTCATGTCTTCCTGTGATAACCTTTGTCTTCCCTGTTAGCATTTGTATATGGTCCCTGTCTCCTGCAATTATCTCTGCCTCAAGTTATGTCTTCCTATGATAATCCTTGTCAACTTTGTTAACATTTGTATAAGATAGCTATGCATTATTGTTTCCTGTAATGACCTTTGCCCTCTTCATTAGCAGTTCTCTGTTAGCATAAACTATGTTTTATTGTTTCCTGTGATGACCTTTGCTCTCTTCATTAGCAGTTGTATACAATGAGTTATGTTCCATATGTTGCTCCCTCATGAGTATGTTTCCCCCTCCCAAATGAAACAGCCTAATAAAAAGAGGGTGTGCGAAGCTGTTCGGGGGCAGACCATCCACCCCGGGCACTCTGTGCTCTCTCACCTTGAACAAACTTGTGTTGGTGCCTCAGTTTGTCCTAGGACTCTGTCTCTGAGCTATCGCAGTTCCCAAGTGTGACCGTTGGAACGTCCGGCACACTGGGTCGGTGGCAAAGGGCAAGATCCTTCCATATTCAAGGTGTTCACCCTTGCGAGGGTCCCTCTAAATTCTCACCCCTGTTACGGGGCTCTAAGAGTTGAGGCCAGAACCCTGATCGGTCGCTCAGCGCAACAGTTATATGCCCCTCTTTCCATTTTTTTGTATTTGTCCTTTTTGTCTTTCAGTTTTCCAGAGAGATCTTTGTGCAGCCATGCTGGTTTCTTCTTGAATTTCTTGTTTTTCTTTCTCAGTGGTATTGTGCTGGACTGGGCTTCAATGATAGCATTTTTCAGAGTTTCCTACGCTTCTTGGATTGTTTTCTCCTTTAGGATTTTCATCCATGGGATCTTTCCTAGGTTCTCTCTGAGTTTGTGAAAGTCAGCTGTTTTGAAGTATAAGACATTGGTTGGATTGTTTTCTATTGCTAGTGTTTGCATTATATTAAATTCCAGTATGACATGGTCACTTTCATCCAAGGTTCCGGCAATTTCAATTCCCTCTATCACTTCTTCTCTATTTGTAAGGATTAAGTCAAATATAGCTTTATGTCTAGTTCCCTCCTCCACCTTTTGGGTGACAAAGTTGTCAGCTACGTTGGTTAGGAATCTGTTTGATCTCCCGCTCACTGCAGAGTTTGTCTCCCAATTATAAATAATAAAATAAAAGATTTTATCTTTGATCATGTGCATTTCTGTAGATATGTAGTGTTCTTTTACATATAGTGTAAGAATAATGTAAACTACCCCATCCTCGCTAGAAACTGTAGGAAATCATGTTTGGGAAGTACTGCATTCTGTACAATAACCAGCAGAGATTTTGTCTATAGTTCTGCTGGGGAGGTTGACAGAAAATTTTTGTTCTTCCTCCTATTGAGCATTTATATATTTATTTTAAAATATTTATATGTCAAGCCCCTTAGGAAATCAGGAGATTCAGACAGTTCAAAAGAGTATAAAGATTTATTGCAAGCTTAAACGCTCTATAAGAATCTGACCAACTAACAGTCAAAGGAAATTCACAGGAATTAAGGATACAAAGGAATTCAAGGTGGGCTGGACATAGATGTCTTGTGGGCATGCAGGGACTCATGACTTATAATGTGTTTGATCCCTCCCTCAGCCTCAGGTTGGTCATCTCTACATTATATAGCTGTTAATATTGCAGTATTAATCCTGAATAACACATAAAACAGTGCAAACAACAGAAAATCCCAAACCATGAAATAAAAATAAATAAATACTCATGGTACACCACAGCAGCAATAGTGTTAAGCTCCATTTTACTGGCATCCATAAGATGATTTATTTTACTTTCATGGTTTTACTTTCATGGTTAGCTGATACTTTGTATTCAACTCCGGCCTCAGTAAAATAATGTAGCACTTGGGGAAAAAGATGCAGCCCAACAAGCCAGCACTAGAGGTCAAGATGGAGAAGACCTGCACAGCCACCATGTACTTGCCCTTGGTGCTCAAATAAGTGGGTACAAAGGAGATCCAAACACTACAAAAAACCAGCATGCTGAAGGTGATCAACTTGGCTTCATTGAAGGCCCCAGGCAGCCTCCGGGCCAGGAAAGCCACCATGAAACAAACAACAGCCAAGAAACCCATATAACCTAGGGCAGAGTAAAACATGGCGACCAAACCTTCGTTGCACTGCACAACAATTTCTCCAGTCTGGGAATGCATATCCAAGTCAGGGAAGGGGGGAGTGGTGCCCAACCAGATAGCACAGATCATAATTTGGACAACAGAGCAAGAAATGACAATAGAGTTCCCCAAAGACTTCCCAAGCCATCTCCTCATGCTATTGCCTGGCTTGGTGGCTAGGAAGGCTAGCACCACTGTGATGGTTTTGGCCAAGAGAGAAGAGATGGCCACTGAAAAAATGATGTTGAAAGTTGTTTGTCGTAGAAGGCAGGTGGCTTTCCTTGGCTGGCCAATGAAGAGGAAGCAAGATAAGAAAGAAAGCAGGAGGGAGCCAAGGAGAATGTAAGAGAGATCTTGGTTGTTAGCCTTGACTATTGGAGTTTCTATAAATTTGATGAAGATTCCCAACACAAACCCGGTGGTTAAGGAGAAGAATAAGGCAAAAGTAGTTAGAATTATGCCCAGCTGTCCTTCATAGGAAAGGAAGGTTTTAAGTTTGGAAATGCATTGATCACTGTTCTTATTTGGGTGCTGATCTTCTGGACACTTGTTGCACTTTTCAGCATCTGAAAGAGTAAGTGCTAGATCTTTCTTATACCATTCTTTTTTCACATCATGCAATAAGGTTTTTTTTAATGACATTTGATACCAAAATTCAGAAAAAGCACAGCTGATTATATGTGTGGGAGGACAAAATCTCTCCATAACAATGTTCATCCCATGCCCCAATCACCCACATTGACCCTAATTCTCGCTTGTCCTTTGTCCTCAACAGCCATGACTTCCAAATGTCATTAATGTGCAGTATCAATCGCTTTAACACAATATTAACAATTTTATTGTTTTGCATTTAGAACTAAGTACAGTCTAAGACCTATTTTGCCTATCTCGACTAAAATGGATTGGGCTAAGACAAAGCAATTAGGGTTAAATTCCCTGGGAGCTTTCATAGTTGATGTGTAATGAACACACAAAATAACTTTAAGGCAGGGCTTTTCAACCTTTTCACCCATTGTACCATTTTTAGAATATGGCAACATCCAAGTACCACCAGTCACCTAGCAAGGTGTCAAAAACTTGATGACAAAAAAAAAGGAAAAAAGTGATGAGGTACAGGTAGTCCTCGACTTACAACAGTTTGCTTAGTGACTGTTCAAAGTGACAGTGTCACTGAAAAAAGTGCCCCCCAAGCCACAGCCAAGCAAGACATCTCCTTCCCGACCAGCGGCACTCTTCCTGCTGTCTGAGATTTTCATTGTTGTGAGCATTTCTGTTGAGGATTGGCAGAAGGGGTGGGGTAGGGTGGGGTGGGAGTTTGGTTTTTATTCCCCCCCATCTGCTGGGTGGTTGCAGCAGGTGTTTGTCACTTCACATGACCCTGGGACACTGTGACTGTCATAATTATGAATCAGTTGCCAAGCACCTGAATGTAAATCACAAGACCCTGGAGATGCTGGAACATTTCAGCTGATCAGTGCTTCTTCTGGCTCAGAAGCGCCAGGATCAGCGCCGAGCTCCAGCTGGAGCCTGGTGCTGATCCTGGTGCTTCCGCTGAGCCCTGACAGCCCTGCAGCTCCAGCCATCTCTCGCTCTGGCTTGTGCGGTGCTGCCACCAGTTCAGCTCATTCCCCTCCCTTGCTACCAGTTCTCTAGGATGGTCACGTACCACCTGCCAGGTGCCAATGTACCACATATGGTACCTGTACCACTGGTTGAAAAGCCCTGCTTTAAGGAACAAGAAGAATAGCCACAACCAGCTAAAACAATTTTGAACCTGAGGTGGAAATATAATTTGAGAAACTATTTCAAACTTGACTCTCCCTGTTTTTGATAGGGAGGGAGCGCCTTTAGACTTGCAGGATTCTGTTACAGTAACCTTATAACAAAAGTATATTAGTATTTATGAGTTTGGTTTCCTAGTCTAGTCTATCTCAAAGGGCTCACATGAGGAGGGGCTAGAAACTGGGTCTCTTTACTCCTGGTCTAACTCCTCCACTTACACCACACTGGTTTTTAATCTGGAAGGAAGGAACTGTCCCAGATCCCTTCAAGGAACTTCTGTGGATGGAGTCGGGCTTGAACCTATATCTTCCTGCTTCTATCCAAGCTTCTTTACCTCTATATCATCCTGCTGTGGGGCTGAGATGGTGATTGACCGGAATCCCCCAGAGAGCCTCTGTGGCTGAGGATGGAAAGAGCCTGGGTCTCTGTGTATCTAATCCTTCTTTATTAACTCACACTCGGTTGAATAGAGGGGAGCAGCTCAAAGCCCTCCTGTATTCAAGCAAGGGCCAGACCGCCATCTGTCATGGATGTTTCAATTTGGATTCCAGCCCTAATTGGTTGATTGGCTCCTTCCAATACTAAGATTCTAAAATTTCCCAAACTAACTTCTATTATGAAATTTGTCTCTACTCTGAGAAAATGCATGATCTTAGCCACTTAAAAAAAAGGAATTTCTGCATTTGGTAAAGTAAAAGTTGTGTTGAGGCAAGCTGTGCTTGGCCGATCCGTATCTCTTCTTCAAAATCATTTTGGAGTAAGTTGTGCATATGGAAAATAAAACGGCAAGAAAAGAATCAAAGTCCTTTTAAGGAACCCGTTGTTTTGGAATGATGTGGAGAAGTCCATTTCCCCAAAGATAGCCTTCTACTTTGGAGTCACTCACCTTCCTGAATTGAGATGGTCCCTTCTGCACATGGAACACAATCATAGCAGCAAACTGGCTTCCCCCGTTGAACCACCTTAAGGAATCCAGGGAGACAACTTTTTCCACATCTAGATGGAGGCAGAAACTAATCACACAAGGAAAGAAGATCAAGGAAAATACATTAGCAGCCATTTATCTGCTTTGGCTTAATACAGATAGTCCTCGATTTACAACAGTTTATTTAGTGACCATTCAAAGTTGCAATGACACTGAAGAAAGTAACCTATGACCATTTTTCACATTTACAACCATCACAGCATCCCCATGGTCAAATGATCAAAATTCAGATGCTTGGTAACTGACTCATACTTATGACGGATGCAGTGTCCTGGGGTCATGTGATCACCTTTTGTAACCTTTTGACAAGCAATGGGGAAACCGGATTCACTTCACAACCCCGTTACTAACTTAACAACTTCGATGATTCACTTACCAACTGGGGCAAGAAAGATCATAAAATGGGGCAAAACATTAACATTAACAAACGTCTCATTTAGCAACAGAAATTTGGAGCTCTGTTGTGGTCATAAGTCAAGGACTTTCTATGTAAACTAGCCTTGAATTCCTCTCCAAACTGATATAATATTTATTTGTTTGTTTGTTTAAATTTATTTATTTATTTCTCGCCAGAAGCTTATATGTTCTTTGTTACCCCTCCCTATGTCCCCTTCTGTGATGCTTTAGATGCTTATTTTTATTCTTCAGGACAAGGACAGTCCTTTAATTCTGGATAGAGCTATCATTCTGATGATCTGTTAGAGCTGTGTGAATGGAGAAATGATGGAAGTGCCATATGATTAGGTAACATTAAGTGGTATTCTAAAGGTGGCCAAAATGGTAGACTAAAGCCATTTCCCCACCTTGTTCAACATCTGTGCAGTATCATCTGGGTTGATCACAAGCTTGAAGTCAAGGGTGCTCTGTCTTTTTAGGTTCCCAAATTTCACTCTGGAAATGGACTTATTTGGTAAGATGGTCCAGTAGATGATGTCAAAGACAGAGGCCAGGTCTCCTTTCTCATCTAAATAGACTCCATCCATGGAAGAATTGTAGAATGGAGAGTTTTGCAAAAAAAGGTGAAGCTGGAATGGAAGAAGAAACCGCAATGGATAGAAAAGCCAAGTTTCTTATCATGCTTATTGGTCCAAACTGATGGCTCAGGTGAATTTGGACAGCTGATTTGATTGAGATTGATTCAGTTTTCTGGATCAAGGGGAATAAAAAGAGAATGGACAACTCATTTGAACCCACCTGATTCAAAGTATTGATCCCAATTAGAAAGTCAAATCAAAGATTTAATCAAAGTGTACACAGACTGAATCTCCAGACTGAATTTATTATATTGTGTCTTTTTAAGATTTGAACCTACCTACCTACCTCTCTCCCTCCCTCCCTCCCTCCCTCTCTTTCTTTCTTTCTTTCTTTCTTTCTTTCTTTCTTTCTTTCTTTCTTTCTTTCTTTCTTTCTTTCTTTCTTTCTTTCTTTCTTTCTTTCCCTCATTTATTAACACACTCCACAGCCTAGATTTACTTCATGTATTTCCTGATTGAAGCAGTCTTCAGTCCAGTCCTTTCACTGGAAACTTTCAAACTCATCTTGGCTTCCTTTCAGACAAAGCAAAATTATTGTTTAGTATTACAAATTAAGGCATTGTTAAAAGGCACTAAACTATGTATTGTATATGTTTAGCTGATTGATTCAATTTCCTGCACTGGGCATTGAATTGGACTGATTAGCGAACAGTGTAGAGTAAATCATTGTTCACATTTTCTTTGTTTTTCTCACTCCTTTTCTGTTTTAAAAATGGATATATTAGTTTTGTTGTGCAAAATATGAAACTAGTTTACACTAGACGAATTATACATATATTAATATAGTATCATTATATTTATTAATATCACTAATAAAATGCTAAAGAATCAACTAGGAACAAAATACAAAGTCAAACATACACACACACACACACACACACACACACACACACAGAAACACAAATATTAGCAAGACATCCAAAGACATCAGCCATAGGAAATCCATACAAACAATTCTCCTTATGAGTCTGTGGGTCATCCAAACTTCAATGTCAGAGAAATGCCAATTTACTGTATGTGTTAATTGAAAGCAAGAATCTTAAATGAAAACTCAAGGTTTGTTATAGTTGTAGTATTATGGGGAAAAGTGGAGGCAACATAGAAAACTATACAAATGGGTGACATCCCCAAATTTCTACCTCACCAACATTTGATGAAATTTGGGAATAAAGTTTTGTTTGCTTGCTTGTTTGTTTCACAACTAATCAAGGAAGAGAATCAACCTAGAACTAAAGAGAAATTTCCTGATAGGGCAATTAATCAGTGGAGCAACTTGCTTCCAGAATTTGTGGGTGCACCATCACTTCAGGTTTCTAAGAAGAGATTGGACAGCTATTTGTAGGGTTTCCTGTATGAGCAGGGGGGTTGGACAAGAAGACCTCCAAGGTCCCTTCCAACTCTGTCATTCTGTTATATGGAATTTGCATCATGGATTCTTATGCGCGAGAAGAGGTCTGAGGACAAATGGATTACCTGCCAAGCCTGTAGCTTCTGAATCTCTAACCTGCTTCCACCCTTCATCACCCACCTCTTGGAGAGAGATAAATGCGCAGCATTTAAGGCCCGTGCTGTGGCCCAGATGATGTTGTAAATGCGAGAGCTGTCTAAAGACAAAATCCTTTGGTAATCTTCCTGTAGTAAGGTCTTTCGTTTCCCATTCTCTGTGCATCTTATCCAGCCTTTCACAGTCAAGACATCCTTCAAGTATGAACAACTAAAGGCTTTGTCTACAAACTCTCCAACGGAATCATAAAAGGCTTCAAAATCACCAGGTTTTCTCGTTGGATTTGTTGGCATGAAAAAAGAAAAAATGCCGCGGATATATTGAAAAGAGACATCACTATACAGCAACTCTAAAGAGAGGTCCCAGAGAGCTGTCGTGACCCAGATTTTTCCTACAATAGGTCTCGTCAAGACAGTGATTACTTTTTGTATAACAAATATTGCTTTTAGGAAAGAGCTGGCTTCAGCATAATAAACAAAGACATTGACTTGCTTCCATTTAAAGAACTGGGCAAAACGAATGTTGACACTCCTGTCAGTGACCGAAATGCTTTGGGATACAACCGCACAAATGCCGTTCTTTATTAGCATAGGAGTCAAAATTCTCATAAACCTCTCTCCATTGTCAGTGTCTGCCACAATGAGTCCTATCAAGGTCCAGCTAAAATGCAGGAGCAGTTTGATAATTCCAGGCTTCTGGGTTCCATCTTTGGGGACGACATGGTAGGAGAAAGGAAACTGAGTTTTATCTGTCTGAGCTGGCAAAACAAAATTATAACTGATCTGAAAAGAAGAGGGAGAGGTATAATGATTTACTTTGCATCAGAAGGCAAAATATTAACTAATCCCCAAATTGGTAAACGTGCTAGTCCTCAGGAGGTGCTCCTGCTTCTTCTCAAGAAAGCTGTTTAATGGGAGGATTCTATTCCCACTTTGAAGCTACTTCTTCTGAATTTCTGTGCATAAGAATTTCTTTTAAAATAAGCTAGTGTGGAGCACACAATCTGCTATGGAGAAGTCAGGGCAATCTTAACCTTTTGCTTCTTCTGAGGATCTGCATCCACCAGCTTTGGTACTATTATCTCCATATTAATAATCTCATCCTGAATTGTGTATACAAAATTTCAAGAGAAATTAATTGATTCAAAAATTTAATTAATTAATTAAGTGTTGGATCTTATAATTTATGCTGAAGTGTTGCATTTTATGATTTATGATGAATGTATTTTCATGTTGTTTATGATTACTTGCATGTACACTGAGAGCTTATGCACCAGAGACAAATTCCTTACATGTCCAACCACACTTGGCCAATAAAGAATTCTATTCTATTCTATTCTATTCTATTCTATTCTATTCTATTCTATTCTATTCTATTCTATTCTATTCTATTCTATTCTATTCCATCCCATCCCATCCCATCCCATCCCATCCCATCCCATCCCATCCCATCCCATCCCATCCCATCCCATCCCATCCCATCCCATCCCATCCTATTCTATTCTATTCTATTCTATTCTATTCTATTCTATTCTATTCTATTCTATTCTATTCTATTCTATTCTATTCTATTCTATTCTATTCTATTCTATTCTATTCTATTCTATTCTATTCTATTCTATTCTATTCTATAAAAGCTACCCTCCTTCCTGACACACACCCAGATATACCTGTGGTATTTTGAAGATGCCCAAAATGGCTGAGATCTGGATGGAAATATCAGCGTCAGATCCTTCAAGGACAGCCAATAGGTTTTCCTGTCTTCTACAACTATAGTTTGGAACATTTGCCTCCCCAGTAGAAACCAGGTTTAGCAGACCATCTGAAGTCATCCTGGTGCTATAATAGTTGTCATGGATATTGTAGCCCAGGGTGATGTTGCAGAGAAGTCTGGGGTCTTGGTTGATCTCCTGAATGGCAAAGAGGAAGGAGAGAATTTTCCAGAACATCATGGATCCTTTCCTGTGAATATATGTTTACAGAGGATCCTATAATTTATTTAATTTGTGCTTTTCCATGTATAGTTTACAACTAATCCAGAGTCAGAGTCAACTAAAATTTAATGCCTTGGTCTATTGATAGTCTTCTAACCATGTTCAGGGACCTTTTACAAAACAAGGAGGGTGATTGAATATGTTTCTTATCCACTCAAAACTCACTGAAGTTTTCTTAGCAGATTATGATGCTTTGAAAACTAGGAAAACAGGATACAATATGCCATAAAGGAAAAGGCACCATGGGGAAAAATTAAAACATAAAAACCACAATTTCATTAGACAGCAATCAACTGAATGGAAGAAATAAAGAAGTTGAGTGTGTAGACGTAAAGTTGCTAGACTAGCAAAGGGAAATTCAGGTTCCAAGCCACTTCCTGAAGCTCCCTGGAGATCATTGGGCCAATGGGTTTGAGGGCCCTCATAAGAACAGAAGAACTAAATTCAAGGATTTTGTGCCAACCTTTGCTAATATACTGTGTCTCTTTGGACAAAGAAAGGATTTAACTGGGATTGCACGAGCAAATTGCCCCTAAATCATTGCCACGGAAATTGACTTCCCAGGTTAACTGGAAACATACTGGAGAAATTTAGCTTTGGGGTGTGTTAATTTTGCTCTTTTAACAAAACCAAGATCATGGCATCCGGCCCTCTCAGTTCCTGGCAAATAGATGGGGAAGAAATGGAGGTAGTGACAGATTTTATTTTCCTGGGCTCCAAGATCACTGCAGATGGGGACCGTAGTCAAGAAATTAAAAGACGCTTGCTCCTCGGGAGGAAAGCCATGGCAAATCTAGACAGCACACTAAAAAGCAGAGACATCACCCTGTCAACAAAAGTGTGTATAGTCAAGGCTATGGTCTTCCCAGTTGCAATGTATGGCTGTGAAAGTTGGACCATAAAAAAGGATGAGTGCCAAAGAATTGAGGCCTTTGAACTATGGTGCTGGAGAAGACTCCTGCAAGTCCCTTGGACTGCAAGGCGATCAAACCAGTCAGTCCCAGAGGAGATCAACCCTGACTCCTCTTTAGAAGGCCAGATCCTGAAGCTAAAACTCAAATACTTTGGCCACCTAATGAGAAGGAAAGACTCACTGGAGAAGAGCCTAATGCTGGGAAAGATTGAGGGCAATAGAAGAACGGGAGGACAGAGAATGAGGTGGCTGGATGGAGTCACTGAAGCAGTAGGCGTGAGCTTAAATGGACTCCAGAAGATGGTAGAGGACAGGAAGGCCTGGAGGAACGTTGTCCATGGGGTCGCGATGGGTCGGACACGACTTCATAGCTAACAACAACAACACAGCAATTTTGCTCTTTAAATTGATTTTTTAAAAATGTTATAACATTATATATTACATGGCTAACAAAACCATTATTAAACTTAACAAAAAATAAAATTTAGAAGAGACAATCTCAAACAAACTAAAAATATAAACTAAGAGAAAATATATCTACCTTTATTTCATACTTATTAATAGTTCACTGGCTTACTCAGTAATACACTATTATCCATGCAAAATATTACTGTAAAATATCACACATCTCTGCCTTGCTCTTTAAAATGATGTCAAAAACATATCATAAGCTTTGCCCAGTGCAGAGTGGGTAGTGTGTGTCATTGCCTTAAAAGTCTTTTCTCCAAAGCAGGAACTCACTTCTATCAGATAAAGGGGAAAGAAATGAATCCTTCTACAAGGCTGGTCCTTTAGATATCTGCGGCAAGTGTAGTGACCTTGATGGGTCTACCTTACCAAAAAACCTCAGCAGTGGGTGTCTTGCCAAAACTGCATGCTTGAAACTGTGCCTGAGACACCGAGATGATCCCACCTATGAGAAGCTCTCCTGGCCTGTAAAAATTCAGGGGTTGTGCTCCATCCATCTTCAACATCAAGGGGCATTTGGTTCTGAGCCTGCTGTCCACTACCTGGGATAGCAGCAATGCAAGTAGAAAAAAGAGGGGCATTCTTTGTATGGCTGGGTCCAATTCTTGCTTTGCCCAGGCTTGTTTGGAATCACAAGAAAAAGTTAACAAGCTCAGTCCCAAGACTAAAGCATGGGTGGGTTTCCTGTTTCAGATGGTGCCTCACTAAGGTTGAACATTTGAAGATGATGAGATTTTAGGCATTTTCAGCATTCTGTCTGCCCACCCTCAGTAAATGCCACCACAGGCATTTATTCACCAGGTCTTTCTGATGTAATACCTTGGCATATGTTGCTCTTGAGTCAATTCTTTCTATGGCTGGCAACTTGTTAGTCTCTGGAGCTTTGGTACAAAACAACAACAAAACAAAAACACTATTATTTGGGTAATTACAAGGAGGAGAAAAATCCATCTGCAACATCCTGAACTCTGTGGGATCCTGATCCAGATGGGACTGCAAGGTATGTTTTCCAGGCCTGTTTCAGCATGTTTTCTGGATGATTCCCTATGTCCCTTTTTAACTTAAAAGTTGGACCAATATGCTATTTTATTCAGGGACTAAAACTCCCAGGAAGAATTTTTGGAACAATCTTCTTCTTTCTATTAAACCTAACTCCCACAATTGTTGCTATGCTAAAAATTGGAGGTGGGGCCTTATATATGCCACCTTGAGTTGCACAAAATAAAGGTGAGATATAAACCTGACAAGCACAATTGAGTTCACTCCTGGTGAATTTATGGAAGCAGCCTAGCACAATCTGTTCATTCAACTTCTGGATCTAACCAGAACCATGATTGGTGGTTTCCCATTTAAGAATTAACCAGGGCCAATACTGCTTAGCTTTTCAGGGGTCAGAGCCAAGATTGGTGCATCCTATTGGTGGATGATAGACGATAGATTTAATTAATTAATTAATTGCCACCCAATGAACTCTGGAGCTGTGGAGAACTAACTAATTTGTTGTGAAGAGCTAATGAACTAATTAGTTGCAGAGAACTAATTTGTGGAGAACTAATTAGAAAACAATGAAGGCAACCCTTTTTTTTCCTCCTGAAATTAATAATCTAATATTTCTTTATTAAGTTTTTATTCTGTGGTGTAATATATGGTTCTTGGTGGTGGTGCCTGCAATCAAAAATCATCCACTGTAAAATAAAATATATAACTCACCATTACCATGAACAGTTCAATCCAAATTTAAAAGCAGAATAATATACAGATGAAGTTGTATTAAATTTCATTCATTTTTTTAAAAAAGGTAAAGGTTTCCCCTGTCCAGTCGTGTTCTACTCTAGGGGGCAGTGCTCATCTCCATTTCTTAGCCGAGGGAGCCAGCTTTGTCTGAAGACCGCTTCCATGGTTATGTGGACAGCATGGCTATACTGAACACCGAGGTACATAGTGGTACCGATTTACCTACTCGCATTTGCAGGTTTTCGAACTGCTAGGCAGGCAGGAGCTGGAGTGAGGACGGGAGCTCACCCCATCATGTGGTGCTTGTGTCTTAAACCCAGGCTGTCAGCTATCCAACTGACAAGCTCAGCATCTTTAAATCCTGAGCCATCATGTCCCCACATTTCTTTAAATGACTCTTCAGAAGCTGTTGGATCTCTTTATTTTCACTTTGCTTCCCTTTAAAAGACATGAACGTGCAGAGGATCATCCACTCACAGCCCCCCTCCTACCCGTCAAGGCCTCTTTCCTTGTAACACTAACAAGAGGACTATTGTTAGCAATGGTCTGTGGCAGGGCTTTTCAACCAGTGGTATAGGTACCACCTGTGGTACATTGGCACCTGGCAGGTGGTACGCGACCATCCTAGAAAAGTGTTAGCGGGGGTGGGGAATGAGCTGAACCGGTGGCAGCACCGCACAAGTCTGAGCGAGAGATGGCTGGAGCTGCAGGGCTGTCAGGGCTCAGTGGAAGCACCAGGATCAGCGCCAAGCTCCAGCTGAAGCTTGGCGCTGATCCTGGTGCTTCTGAGCCCAGAAGAAGCGCTGATCAGCTGGAATGTTGCAGAATCTCCAGGGTCTTATGATTTACATTCAGATGCGGAATCATATTTATGACGGTCACAGTGTCCCAGGGTCATGTGGCGTGACCAAAACCTGCTGCAACCACCCAGCAGACAGGGGGAATAAAAACCAAACATCCCCCCACTCCACCCCTGCTGCCAATCCTGAACAGAAATGCTCACAACAATGAAAACCTCAGACTGGAGGAAGAGTGCCACCGGGCGGGCAGGCAGGTATCTTGATCAGCTGTGGCTTAGGGGGGGGACTTTTTAGAGTGCCGTTGTAACTTCGAACAGTCACTAAGTGAACTGTTGTAAGTCGAGGACTACCTGTACTTCATCACTTTTTTCCTTTTTTTTTGTCATCAAGTTTCTGACACCTTGCTAGGTGACTGGTGGTACTCGGATGTTGCCATATCCTAAAAGTGGTACAGAGGGTGAAAAGGTTGAAAAGCCCTGGTCTATGGAAATGACCTTGGGAGATAGAGGGATAACTTGTTCTTGCTTAGCAGCTATAAATACAGCTAATTCCTCAATACTCAACCACAATTGAACCCCAAAATTTCTATTACTAAGCAAAACAGTTCTTAAGTGAGTTTTGCCCCATTTCATGACCTTTCTCATCACAGTCGTTAAATGAATCATGGCAGTTGTTAAGTTAGCAACACAGTTGTTAAGTAAATCTGTCTTCCCCATTGGCTTTGCTAAATACATGCCAGTTGACAAACATCTGAATTTTGATCACATGACCATGGGGAGGCTGCAACAGTCATTAGTGTGAAAAAACAGTCATGTCACTTTTTTCAGTGCTGTTATAACTTCAAACAGCCACTAAACAAATGGTTGTAAGTTGAGGACTACCTGTTTCCTAAAAGGAACATACTGAAGTTATTGTATAGGCGAAACCGTACCTGCTGTTTTTGCTTGAGAAAGTCTTTGTTTTTAAGAGTTTACACATTCAATTGGGTAAATTCACTTGGCATCACTGCTGGGGTTCTTACAGTACAAAATCAATTTATTATTTCACAGCAAGGACAAGATAAGGGGAATGAAATGGAAATGCAAAACAAAACCCTTTTAACTCAGGATAGATGCTGATTAAGGGAAATGTGAGGCATGATGCCAGTTGGTGAGAAACGAAACAGTGAAGTTGTGCTTATCAGCTGCTCTTGTGGCTATTGATCCTTTTGTGATCACGTTTTCTCAGGATAGGGAGATTCCTTGGAGGGCAGAACAGTGGGGACTCCTTGGATGAAGTTGTAACCAGTCTTGACTGGTCATCAAACGTTTTACAATTTAAGCAGCTACAAGGTGGAGTGTTAAAGCGAGTGAAATGAAACGAGCCATCAGTGCTAGGCCTGGCCCCAAAGGATCATTTTAAAAGTCCTGGGTGACTTGTGTTGGAGAACAGGAGAAGAATAGTTGACTCTGCAGAAGAAGAGGGAGTCAAGCTATTCTCCAAAGCCCCTGAAAGCAGGACAAGAAGCAACGGATGGAAACTAGTCAAGGAGAGAAGCAACCTAGCTCTTACGGTGGCGACGCGGCACCGAAGACAGCTGTTTTCGGGCTGTCCGCTCCGCAGCTGTGTTTATCCACTGAAAACAGCGCCGATCAGCTGTTTAGGTGGATTTGAAGCCCCCTCCTCGGGAGAAGAGGAGGGGGTGAGGCCCCAGGTAGGGGTTGAGCTCTCCGGGGCCGCCTGAGCTGAAAGTTTGGGCGGCTGAAGGATTGAGCCCCCCCGAAGCCTGGGTAGCTCCGAGCTGCGCAGCGTCTCTGCTCCGTGATTTTTGGAGCAGAGCCAGGCGTTAGCAACCACCCCTGCCAGAAGGAAAGTCTCTCGAGTATTAAGGTGCAGGCAGAGCGGTACAGGAGGTCAAGGTGAAGTGGACTTTTATCTTTACTCTCTAGCTCAATGGACTTTATAGCTTTAAAGTGAAAGTACGCAACAAGTGAAAGTGGGGAAAGATGGCGTCTAAATCTTCTAAAGTTCTTCGGAGTGCGGGAACTTCCCCGGTGCAACAGACTTCGTTGCAAGCTTTGCTTCCTCCCGCACCTCCTCTGGCACTGACGCTTAAGGACTTACAAGATGCCTTTGCAAAGCAATCGCAAGTAATGTCAGATATGATGGATGATAAGATGGCAAAGCTGGAGGAGAAATTGGAGAAATTGGAGGAGAAGATGGAAGAGAAGTTTAGTGCAATGAGGGTAGACATTTTGTCTACAATTGAAAGTGTGGCTGAATGTGTGCAACGTTTGGATGAAAAAGTGGAGGATCTTAGTCAAAAGAACTCTATATTAGAAGTAAAGGTACTAGAGAATGAAAATATAAGGGATAAAATGGATGGAGAATTGAGCCTTGTCCAGTACCATCAGATGCAGTATGCTATTAGAATCAGGGGCTTAAAAGAGAATCCTAAAGAAGACTTAAAACAGCTGATCTCTGAGGCTTTGGAAGTAGTACTGGGCCAGCCAGCATCTGAAATAGAGGGAAGTTTGGATAAAATTTTTCGTGTAAATTCATGGATTGCAAGGCAGAGGAAGTTACCTAGAGATGTGGTGGTCTATTTTACAAAGAGAGCAACTAGAGATGAAGTTATTCAAACTGCATACGATACTAAATTTGTGGTTGCTGAGCAAGAAGTCTTGGTTCTAAAAGAGATTCCTCCAAAGATTTTAAGGAGAAGGAAAGATTTTGCATTCCTTGCACAGAAACTTAAGAAATGTGATATCAAGTTTAGATGGGAGATTCCAGTCGGAATGGTGGTGATGCATGAAGGTAAAAGACATCGTCTGGTTACCGTGACTCAGGCACGTGATTTTTACAGCAATGTGTTAAAAGCAACCCCTCTATCACTTCTGGCAGCTGCAAAGGGATTTGAAGAGGGAAAGCCTCGGGATGCTGAAGCTAGACAGACAGAGGAGAATGGTGCTGGAGGGGATCAAGTTACAGTTTCATCAGCTGCTGCTGGAGAGCAGAGGATGACGCGTGCCGTGTTAAGACGAGCGAGACAAGAGCGAGAGCAAGACCAGCAGAAAGTTATGGAACTTCCAAAGCGTACTTACAGTGAAGCTGTGGGAGGGGCGCGGCCCAAGGAAGCCACAGGGGCCATTGTAGATGTGCTCCAAAAGCTTCGGGACGCCAAGCATGGCGACTAAATTTTTAACTTGGAATGTTAATGGATTAAACTCACCACAGAAGAGAAAGAAAGTTTTTCAATATCTAAAACAATTTAAGACTGATGTTATCTGTTTGCAAGAAACGCATATTAGGGTTATGGACCAAAAGTACTTATCGAACTCAAGGTTGGGTACGCAATTTGTTGCTTCTGCGATGAACAAGAAAAATGGAGTGGTTGTCTACGTTAAAAGTACTCTAACAGCGGAACTAATTGAAGTAGATAAGCAAGGAAGATATGTTATGATAGATTTGCTGTTAGAAGGTAAAAAAACGCTTCTAGTTGGATTGTATGCTCCGAATCAACAACAAGCTGACTTTTTTAACTTACTACACATGAAGGTTACCCAACTGGATTATAAATCTTTTATTTTTATGGGAGACTGGAATGGTGTCTTAGACGTGCAGATGGACAAAGCTGGTTCTTTTAAGCGTGTTCCGAGTCATGCTAGATTGCCTAAATCTTTTTTTGAAATGAAGGACGATTTGGAACTGCGGGATATTTGGCGTGATACACATCTACATGAAAAGGATTATACTTTTTTTTCTGACAGACATCAGTCTTTTTCCAGGATTGTTTTTATTTTGCTGACTAATGACTTTTTTCCTAGGATTAAGAAGGTAAAGATCTGTGCAAGAACTATCTCTGACCATAGCCCAGTTTGGTTAGAGATCAATAAGGACAATAGGGATAGGCGCTCTTGGCGCGTAAATGAGAATTTGTTTAGAAATCAGAGAAATGTGGAAGAATGTAAACAGCAGATGAAGGATTTCTTTGAAATTAATATGAATAAGGATACCTCTATGGACATGGTTTGGGATGCTAGCAAGGCCTACATGAGAGGGGTGTTGATATATATGAACAATAAATACAGACGTACTTTGGAAGCTAGAAGGAAAGAACTGGAGAATGAAATTAGGGAAAAAGAAAAGGCCCTAATTTTGAACCCATTGGATGTGAAGATTAAGGAGGTTATTAACCTATTAAGAGGACAATTTGATAAGTTGATGGCTGATCAAGTGGCAACCAATTTACGGTTCGCTAGGCATAATACTTTTTGCAATGCTAATAAGCCAGGTAGATGGCTAGCTTACAGGTTAAGGAAAAAGCAAAGGGCTTCTAATATAGATAAAATTGAATATAAGGGAAAGGTTGTGTTTCAACAAGATCTTATTAAGGAAGCCTTTGTGGATTTTTATTCTAAACTATATGCTAAGGAGAAGATTAATGAAAAAGATATTGATGTATATTTGAAGAATGCTAGCATTCCGGTTCTTACGCAAGAACAAAAGGAGGAGATTAATCAATTGATAACAGAAGAAGAAATTTTTATGGCAATTAAGGAATTGAAGGTGGATAAAGCGCCAGGTACGGATGGTCTGACTGCGGTTTATTACAAAAATCTACAATTGGAGCTGATAAAGCCGTTAAAGGAATTGTTTCAGACAATTCAGAGGGGGGGAAAGGTGCCTCCATCTTGGAGAACTGCCTTTATTTCTTTGATTCCGAAGGAAGACCAAGATGCTACTCAAGTTAAAAACTATAGACCGATATCACTTTTAAATACAGACTACAAGATATTTGCCAAGGTGTTAGCTAATAGATTGATGAAGGTTCTGCAACAGGTGATTCATGGGGATCAAACTGGGTTTATTAGTGGTAGACAAATGAAAAATAATGTGAGGCATATAGTTGATGTGGTGGAGTTCTTGGAAAGGAACAACCAGATCCCTGCGGCGCTAATTTTTCTAGATGCTGAAAAAGCTTTTGATCAATTGAATTGGCAATTTTTGATGAAAGTTTTAGAAAAAATGAATTTTGGGGATAAATTTTTGCAACCAATTAGGGTGTTATATCAAAAACAAACTGCCCGAATAATAGTTAACAATAGTTTGACCGAAGTATGCAGTATTGAGAAGGGCACAAGACAAGGGTGTCCGTTATCACCTTTATTATTTGTCTTAACGTTGGAGATATTATTGATAAAAATACGGAATTCGGAAAAAATTAAGGGTATTCAAATTAGAGATCAGGATTATAGACTGAGAGCGTTTGCAGACGATCTGGTTGTCACGGTGACCCAGCCAGAAAACTCTGTTGTGGACCTGATGGAGATAATAATGCAATATGGGAAGGTTTCTGGATTTAAGGTTAATGCACAAAAAACTAAAATTCTGGCCAAAAACATGACAGTATTGCAAAAAGCCCTTTTAGAAGGATTAACTGGATTTGAGATTGTTAAAAGGGTTAAATATTAGGGGGTGTATTTGTCACCCTCAAATGCAAAGTTATATAAAAATAATTATGAAAAGTTATGGGGAAAAATTCAAAAAGAATTGGAGAGCTGGGAAAAATTGCAATTGTCTTTATTGGGAAGAATTGCAGCAGTGAAAATGAATGTCCTGCCTAAATTTTTATTTTTATTCCAAATGATACCGATTCTTAAAAAAGATTCTAATCTGGAAGAATGGCAACGGGGTATCAATAAATTTGTTTGGGCAGGGAAAAGGCCACGAGTTAAACTTAAGATTATGCAGGATACTCGTGAAAGAGGTGGTCTTAAAATGCCTAATCTTAAATTATATTATGAAGCTGCTGCATTATCAGGAGTAAGTGATTGGATTAATTTGACACAAGAGAGATTATTAAATCTTGAGGGCCATGACTTGTTATTTGGCTGGCATGCATATTTGTTGTATGATAAGAAGGTAGATAATGTGTTTAAAGTGCATATTTTAAGACAGGCATTGTTGAGAGTTTGGAAGAAGTATAGACATAAGTTAGACTACAAGATGCCGTTGTGGGCAATCCCGAAACATGCAATAGAAAACATAAATGTTGGCTTCAAACATGATGTGACTACGTATAAGGAGATCTTAAGCTTGGAAAGGAACGTCTGGTGTTTGAAGCCGTACAATCTCTTGCGAGATGAGAAGATCGTTCAAACTTGGTTTCAATATACGGTACTCAATTACGTGCCAGGTGGAAAGAAGATCAGAAAATTGGTTTCTCAATGACTGATGAAAATTTGATAAAGCAAATTAGAAACCAGGGTCCAGCACATATCAAACGGATTTATCTTGCATTGATAGATATTGACTCAGAAACAGAACTTGTTAAAGATTGTATGATAAAATGGGCCCAGAATATTCAAGAAGTTATTACAATAGACATGTGGGAAAAGATCTGGGTGAGGAACGTAAAATTTACGCAAGCTCAAAACCTAAGAGAGAACTTTTATAAAATGTTTTATAGATGGCATTTAGATCCTAAAAAGCTTGCAAGTATGTATCCGAATTATCAACCTAAATGCTGGAGGTGTGGTGGTGAAGATGCAACGTATTTTCATATATGGTGGACCTGCAAAAAGGTTAAGGCTTTTTGGATAAAAAATTGGTGGAATATGCAGAAGATCTTCAAGCAAAGGATAAAGTTTTGTCCGCAATTGTTTTTATTGGGCATAATTACAGATGCTACTGTTGTGGACATTAAGTTGATGCTGAACTTAATTACAGCAGCAAGACTTTTAATAGGTCAATATTGGAAGAAGGAGGAACTGCCGACTATAGAAGAATGGACTCTAAAGGTTTCTGGCCTGGCGGAAATGGCAAAGATCTCGGCTTATTTGAAAGATCATTTGCAAGAACGTTATATTATGGAGTGGAAAAAATGGATTGATTATATCCAGAACAAATATGGGACTAAAAAGTTTCATTTAGCATTTGAATAAGTCTTCCTTTCTTTTTCTTTTCTTTTCTTTTTCTTTTTATATGTATATTAATATTGCTGGTAGTTATCTTATATGAGCAAGAGAGCGATAGATTTAATAGTTTATTGTTAGCATATGGATGTTTATGATTGTTTTTTGTTTTTATACCTTGTACTTAGCTCTGGGAAGTTTGGGGGGAGGGGGGAATGGGGGGGAGGGATAGGGAGGGTTAGGTAGGGGTGGGGGAGGGGGGGATTGTTACAGATAAAATGTACTGTAAAACTTTTCAATAAAAAAAAAAGGAGAGAAGCAACCTAGAACTAAGGAGAAACTTCCTGACAGTTAGAACAATTAACCAGTGGAAAAACCTGCCTCCAGAGCTGGTGAATGCTCCAACACTGGAGGTTTTTAAGAAGAGACTGGACAGCCATTTGCCTGAAATGGTATAAGGTTTCCTACCTGAGCAGGGGGTTGGACGAGATGACCTCCAAGATCCCTTCCAACTTATTATTATTATTATTATTATTATTATTATTATTATTATTATTATTATTATTATTATTATTATTATTATTATTATTATTATTATTATTATTATATTATATTATTATTATTATTATTACAACAATAATAACAACAATAATAATAACAACAACAATAATAATTTATTATTATTATTATTATTATTATTATTATTATTATTATTATTATTATTATTATTATATCCCAATAATAATAATAATAATAATAATAATAATAATAATGATAATGATAATAATAATAATAAATTATTATTATTATTATTATTATTATTAATAATAATATAATATAATAATAATAATAATAATAATAATAATAATAATTTATTATTATTATTATCATTATCATTATTATTATTATTATTATTATTATTATTATTGGGATATAATAATAATAATAATAATAATAATAATAATAATAATAATAATAATAAATTATTATTGTTGTTGTTGTTGTTATTATTATTGTTGTTATTATTGTTGTTGTTGTTGTTGTTATTATTATTATTATTATTATTATTATTATTATTATTATTATTATTATTATTATTATTATTATTATATCCCCATAGTTCCTTGAAATTCCTAGGATAGTGGTGGCAAACCTATGGCACGTATGCCAGAGGCAGCACTCAAAGCCCTCTCTGTGGGCACACGTGCTGTCGGCCCAGCACCACCTCCCTCCATGGCCCCTTCCTCACTAGCAGCCCCTCTGGAGGACAGTTGCCCCGGGCACGGCCTGCATGGAGCAGCACAGCCAAGGACATGGCAGCTGGGCAACAGGGACAAGACACTGCCCTCGCACCCCATCGCACGCAGATGATGCTGGAGGGCACAAGAGGAGGGTGTGGCCACCATGGTGCTGCTGGGCTGCCTGGGCGATCTGCTGCTGCAGGCCATGGAGATGGTGGGTGGCCCTGCGGGCAGGCAGGGTGGGGGAAGGAGCGGGTGGGGGCAGAGTGGGGGTGGACGGGGACAAGAGAGGGGGTGGGGCAGAAGTGAGGGCAGTTTGGGGGCACTCGGTCTCAAAAAGGTTCACCATCACTGTCCTAGGATCTCTTCCATTCTATTTTATCTCAAATTACATGGGGGTTACTGATGGGTTGCCATATAGCTGTAAAAAAAAAAGTTAAAAAATTCTACTGGGGCATGCAGTGCTTAGAAATTGTGTCTGTTTGAACAGAAGCCCACCAGGTATAAAAGGTAAAGGTTTCCCCTGTCCAGTCATGTCCGACTCTAAGGCACAGTGCTCATCTCTGTTGTGATTCCTCACCAGCCAGTGGATCTAGCAGCTGAGTCTGAGGAATCAGATGTGAAGGAGGGGCCTGGAATGACATTAGCATCAGAGGAATGCTTTGAGGAGCTCCAAGACTTACAGTCAGACAAGTAGCCTGGCCCCTCTACTCGCACTCAGGCTGAGACACAGCTGTGCTGGGAGCCTGAGCTGGACAGTGATAAGGAACAGTTGGGACAAATCCTGGATGCATGAATGCACAGGCAAGAGAAGCGAGTAGGACAGAGGAATGCAATGGGGCAGCTCCAAAGGCAAAGGAGAAGGCATTAGGAAGCCACGCCTTGGCTGAATTATAAAAGGGAATGTGTGGGAGGTGCTGGTTGCTGAAGGCAACCGTTCATGTGGAGGATCAAGTTTCTGTGGACTGTGTTTGTTTGCCTTGGACATTGACTCAGGTCTGTGAGAATAAAAGGGGTTGGCTTTTTCTTGCGGTTCCTGCCTGTTTCTTGGAAGAGGGGCTTCGCCTTGTGAGCATAACAAGGACTCACATAGGCTAGGAGAGAACAATCTCCGTTTATTGGCCAAGGGAACCAGCGTTGTCCAAAAACAATTTCCATGGACATGTAGCTAGCATGACTATATGCTAAAGGCACACGGAACGCTGTTGCCTTCCCACCAAAATGGTACCTATTAATCTACTTGCGTTCACATGATTTTGAACTGATAGGCGGGCAGGAGCTGGGGCAAGTAACAGTAGCTCACCCTGTCCTGAATCCCAGCTGTCAGCTCTCCAGCTGAAAGCTCAGTGTCTTTAACCGCTGAGCCATCATGTCCCCTTCAGGTATAACCCTGGACAAACCTTGGCTTAATTTATTGAAGCTTGTTAAGATAATCCTAAAAGGCAGACTTTGAGATTCAGGATGAAAGTAAAATTAATTAATTAACAAGTGAATAGTCTTCCAAGTCTGAAGAGAAACATCAGGCAATGGGAAGAAAAAGTGTTGTGAAAACACATCTTAATATAATTAAGAAGTCTTCTCAAGCTATTCTTATATATAATGTGGTGCAGTCAGTACAGATCTCTTTATTTATCTAAAGCATTTCTTAGCTATATTGTCCAAGTTTAGAACAGCTTCTGTGTGATAAAATCAGAATTTCAAAATAAGTAGGATAGTGTGATAGAATGCTATTAAATGAATGCTATTAAATGAAAATGTCCTTCCCTTTTGTCACAAAAAAATCATTTGACTGTGACTAAATCACAGACCCACTCCTACAGCTCATCTGCTCAGTAAAATTTCTGCAAACCAGCCTTGTTGAAGAACTAAGTTGTCCTGAGTATATAATATGAGTTTCCATATAGAAGGAAGGAAGGAAGGAAGGAAGGAAGGAAGGAAGGAAGGAAGGAAGGAAGGAAGGAAGGAAGGAAGGAAGGAAGGAAGGAAGGAAGGGAGGAAGGGAGGGAGGGAGGGAGGGAGGGAGGGAGGAATGAATTTGGATTAAATGCAAAGACTGCACTTTTTAAACACTTTTGATAATAAAGAAAAAATCTTTCCCCTTGCCTTGACTTAACCTATTTCTATGTGAATGTCAGCTCTCCAAATTCCCTTGCCAATATGCCCCTCCCTGAAAATTCTGGAAAAAGTTATCTGCATATCTGGTGGGACACCTAAATTGAGGAACCCTATATTTGATTAAAGCATTTGAGAGTGTCTCCACTGTGCAATGGCCTATATTAGCATTTCTCAACCTTGGCAGCTTTAAGTTGTATGGACTTCAACTCTCAGAATTCCCAAGCCAGCATGCTGGTTGAGGAAATTGTGGGAGTTCAAGTCCACACATCTTAAAATAGCTAAGGTTGAGAGACACTGGCCTTATATAATTACATAAACCTCGGTAGGTCCACAAATGTACAAGATCACATATGCCTCGGTAGGTCCACAAATGTACAAGATCAACAGTAAGGATTCTTTATATCAGCAGATACTTAAAAAAAAACATGACAGGAAGATGCACAATGCAAGAATTAAGTTCCCAAGATGTTTCTGTAATGGGAGCCTGAGAGAACCAGGCGCTTTCTTGAGGTTGATGATAAGCCATGATGGATTTACCCACAACTGTGCTAAATTCTGAACTGAAGAGAATATGAAAAGGCAAGCCTTGGTTTTGATGGCAATGCAGCCAAACAGCCCTTATCCATCTTCCTACCCATGAATTTGAGGAAAAGGAATTGCTGCACAAATTTATTAAAAAAGATCAGTTCCTAACAAATTTGGTAGCTTTAAAGCTGGAAGGAAGATCAGTCAAACTTGGCCATGTGTGGACTTCAAGTCCCAGAATTCCACAGCAAGCATGGTTGAATGAAAGTTCTGGAAATTGAAGGCCACTTATCTGGATATCACCAAGGTCTTGAGATAATGACACTCTCATCATGTGAGAAGCCCTAGTTCTTTGCTGAGAGGACATATTACCTTTGACCAGTAATGTTATAGCTTTTTTTAAAGAAATAAAGATGAACTCAGCATTGTTAGCTATTAGCCTGTCTGAAAATTAATGGAGGTTTGGTAGAGCTGTCAGAGATTTCCTTGTTGACCCTCCTCATACGTGCTGGGACTTGCACCTTTCAGAAGACAGAATAGAAAACAATCACACTGACGTGGGAAACTTGAAAGCTGCAGTCCCACCACCCCTGGAGGGACCAAGACAAGAGAAAGGCCACTTTAGACCCCACACTTGTTTCTTGTTCTTCTTGATGATTGATTTTCCAGGCTTGCATTTGGTAAATTGTATTTACCTACTACCAATCAAGGTTGAGAAGCAGAGATAACAGCCTTAGTGAGCGATGGTAAGGCAAGCATTTCCAAACACATAAAACAAGGGAAGAATCACCTCTCCACCGAAGGGGTGTGCAGAAAACGCAAAGAGAGGAGCTCCTGTATCGGCATCAAAAAAAGTCACCCATCCCCCTTCGTAGTTCAGAATTATTCTGATCTTCTTGGGCATCCTACGCAAGGTCAAGGGAGTATAAAAGGGAGGGTTGTATGCTGTATAGTTGCCATCCCATTTCCCCACAGCCCAGAATCCTTCTTCTGGACTAAATTCAATATCTCCTTTTTTCCTGACAGACTTTCGGGCAACTCCGACACCCCAGGTGTCTTCCGTCCCCACAATGACTTCCCAAAAATGTCTGCCAGTAGTGAATCCTGAACAGGCCAACACAAAAGGCCATTCGTCAAATCTTTCTGGGATTTTGGGGAGAGCTTGATACCATTCGCCCATTTTCAGACTTTTACAGTCGTCCGACAGAATGAGACGAGGATGCGCTGTATCTGGATCCAGAAATACATGTGCTGTTGAGGGGGGAAGGATGAGAAAAGAAAAGATAAGCAGCATTACTTGTTAAAATGGCAGTATGATATTGATGCAAATTGAGATGTTGGTTGTCCCCTTATAAGGCTCTACATGGCTCAAGAGCTGGATATCTCTATATACAGTATCGGGATAGATGGAACCATGGTGGTGCAGTGGTTAGATTGCAGTATTGCAGGCTAACTCTGCCCACTGCCAGAAGTTCGATCCCGACTGGCTGCAGGTTGACTCAGCCTTCCGAGGTCAGTAAAATGAGGACCCAGATTGTTGTGGGGCAATATGCTGATTCTGTAAACTGCTTAGAGAGGGCTGAAAAGCACTATGGAGCAGTATATAAGTCTAAGTGCTATTGCTATAAATGTAATGGACCACTCTATACAATGCAGGAGTTCCTGTTAAGAGGACTGTCCATCCATCAGAGCTCATCCCTTCCTCTGATCATTGATTCCTCTACCAAACTCATCCCAACAGAAAGAGCAGTTTAATAGAGGTCTGAACCTGCCTTCCTGTAACTTAAACCTATACCTACACTTGGGGTCCTAGGGCAGGGCTTTTCAACCAGTGGTACGGGTACCACCTGTGGTACATTGGCACCTGGCAGGTGGTACGTGACCATCCTAGAGAAGTGGTGGTGGGGGAGGGGAATGAGCTGAACCGGTCGCAGCACCGCACAAACCTGAGTGAAAGATGGCTGGAGCTGCAGGGCTGTCAGGGCTCAGCAGAAGCGCCAGGATCAGCGCCAGGCTTCAGCTGGAGCTCGGCACTGATCCTGGTGCTTCTGCTGAACCCTGAAGAAGCACCAATCAGCTGGAAAGCAGCACTGATCCCAGCACGTCTGGTGAGCCCACAAGAAGCACCAATCAGCTGCAATGTTGCAGCTTCCCCAGGGTCTTGTGATTTACAATCAGATACTTGGCAACTGATTCATATTTATGATGGGCACAGTGTCCCAGGGTCACGTGAAGTGACCAAAACCTGCTGCATCCACCCAGCAGAGGGGGGGGGGTTAATAAAAACCAAACACCCCACCCCACCCCACTCCCGCTGCCAATCCTCATCAGAAATGCTCATAACAATGAAAACCTCGGACAGGAGGAAGAGCGCCACCGGGCGGGCAGGCAGGTGTCTTGCTCAGCTGTGGCTGGGGGGGGGCACCTTTTTCAGTGCCATTGTAACTTCGAACAATCACTAAGAGAACTGTTGTCAGTCGAGGACTACCTGTACTTTTTTCCTTTTTTTTTTTGGTTATCAAATTTTTGACACCTTGCTAGGTGACTGGTGGTACTCAGATGTTGCCGCCATATCCTAAAAGTGGTACAATGAGTGAAAAGGTTGAAAAGCCCTATTCTATATATCACCCTTCAGGCACCCTTTCCCAACCTCCTGTCCTTTACTTACTTTGAGAAGTATTCACAAGCAAAAGATGTGCCCCAAAGCACTTTTCTACTCAGGCTTTCTACAAAGTATCGAAGTGGATCTCCTATTAGAGCAGGAGTGGGCCACTATAGCCCTATTATGACCTGTGAACTTCAACTCCCAGAATTCCTGATCCAGCCATGCTGGCTGAGGAATTTTGGGAGTTGAAGTCCACAGATCATAAAGGGGTTATATTTGCCTACCCCAGTACTAGAGGATCCTACTGGAGGCAACGTGAAGTCATCAGAGTTTAAAACATTCGTAGAACTCTACTGCATGTGTTGGTTTATTCTTCTTGCAATGCTATGAAGTTCTGGGATGATGCCCTTTATCCGGTCATTCCATATATACTGCACAAAGCTTCTATCATCCCCAGCCCTTCTGCCTTTTGTGCATTTCATCTATTAATTCTAAGCTACTGGTGGTTTGGGAATCTCTAGAAACGAAAGTTCAAGGAAATGTAACAAACCAACTTTCCCATATTCCTTCTCTTACGCCATCTTCCTGACAATAGAATTTACCTTTCTGCAGCTGAATTCCAGCCATCAGAGACTCTGAGGGTGAAAAAAAAGAGGAAGAGAACTTGTAGCACTGTCATAAATCCAGGAAGAACAAAAGCAGCTTATACAAGAACGTGGCATGCTAGGGAAATGTTAAGTAGAAACCAACAAGAATTTGGCAGGAAGGCAGTACACTTTCCTGTTATGAATCTAGTGATCAGATTCCAATAATCTGTAATAGCCAAAATAAATTAATAATTTGTTTTAGAGCAGACATGTCAAACACAAGGCCCGGGGGCCAGATCCGGCCCGCGAAGTGGTTTCATGTGGCCCGTGAAGCCATCCTGGAAACACTGAGGGAACGGCCCCCGCTGCCTTGGCTCTGGCCCAGGCTGGCCAGGAGCCAATGTACAATTTTGTGGTGGTCATCTATGCTGAAATACATTCAGTCTTAGCTCCACAAGGCCATCTGGAAACAGTGAGGGACCAGCCCCTACCGCATCGGCCCCGCCCCCTGGGTGCACGCTAGGGAGGTATCACCCTTTGTGAGGAATGAAGAAATGCACCATCGCCTGGAAGTGGCCAGCACATGGCCCTGCCTACTTCAGGCAGGCTAGGGGCTGGGCAGCATTGTGCTTCTCTTCAGATTTGTGCCACCTGGCTCAGCCTCTCGGCGCTGTGAGGAGAGGGCCATGTGCTGGCCACTTCCAGGCGATGGTACATTTCTTCATTCCTCATGAAGAATGACACTTCCCCAGCTGTGTTTCTTGCCTGTTTTTCTCCCTCCCTCATCTCAAATATTTTCCCATCAAGGAAGGAAGGAAGGAAGGAAGGAAGAAAGGAAGGAAGGAAGGAAGGAAGGAAGGAAGGAAGGAAGGAAGGAAGGAAGGAAGGAAGGAAGGAAGGAAGGAAGGAGAGGGAGGGTCTGAGGGAAGTCCTGCCTTAGTCCTTCCCTGCTGCCCTTTCACCATCCCCTTGCCCCCTCCTCCTGGCCTAACCTGGGTGGTCTCCCATCCTATTGCTAAGGAAGCTTTGGAAACAAAGCCAGGTCTCCTCACATGGAGAGGAAGTGAGCCTCCCTCTTGACGTTGCCCTCATACCCATCATGAGCAACCTGGCTAAGGAGAGCAAGCACAGCAGCTGGGCACCCCCTTGGGGAAGTGGGTGTGGGCTTAGTGCTGCGGGTGCTTGAGGGCTAGGCTGGGCATTTGACCTCTGCATCACCGTCCAGCCTCCCCCCCCACATGGCCTGAGAGGAACAGTGAGGCTCCTCCAGTGGACCACGCCTCGGCACTTGCCCCAGTCCCATCTCCTTCTGCCAGAGACCCTCAGATCTATCCCACTCCTGCCCAGCCCCCATAGGCACCCTTGACGCGAACAATGTAGAGCTGGCCATGCCCAGCCAGTAGGTCGCACACACTCCAGCCACGCCCAACCAGTAGGCCACGCCCACCCTGGCCACACCCACCCGACCCCTCAAGGGTAACCGCAATGCTGATGCGGCCCTCAATGAAATTGAGTTTGACACCCCTGTTTTAGAGGAAGGAAAGGGAAAAAGTAAGGAAGGGAAAAGGGAAAAGGGAAAAGGGAAAAGGGAAAAGGGAAAAGGGAAGGAAAGGAAAGGAAAGGAAAGGAAAGGAAAGGAAAGGAAAGGAAAGGAAAGGAAAGGAAAGGAAAGGAAAGGAAAGGAAAGGAAAGGAAAGGAAAGGAAAGGAAAGGAAAGGAAAGGAAAGGAAAGGAAAGGAAAGGGGTAGCCTACCAACATTTGTTTTCGACAAGGATATCTGGTAGGGGAGTGTCAAGTTAGCAGCAGTGATCTTGTGTGCAAAGTTATGTTCTTTTTTTACATGGGCTGCCCTCTTGCCCCTCCCCCCAATGTCTCTGACAGACACCCCTGTTTTGGACCCAATCATGTGAAACACCAAACAGAAGCATCAATTCTACATTACCATTGAATATCTTCCCAGCATTTTCCAGAAAGGGATTTATATCACAGAAATCCCAGGACCTCCATTTCAGTTCGAGAGGGAAAGCAACTGGGTTTTCAAGTGCTTTGTCATATCTAGGGGACAGAAACAAAATAGACATATGGAAGAGTTATGTTGAGATTCAGGGTCAGCCTGTGGGTTCGGCAGTTGGGTCGGACGACTCAGAGGAGGAGGGGGGTGTTGAAGAGCTTGCTGAGGGGGTTGGAGAGCTTGCTGATGAGAGCCCTCAGCCAGGCCCCTCCCACCTAGTCACAACGCAGACCCAGCTGTGTGAGCCTGACAGCGTGGATGAAGATGACCCACAGCTGGCCCTGTTCAAGGACGCCCGACGCAGGAGGCAGTCAATCAGGAGTAAACAGAGGAAGGCAATGGGGCACCTTGGAAGGAGGCAGAGAGAAGCCACACCCTGAACTGTATAAAAGGGGAATGCGTGGGAGGGCTGGTTTGCTGAAGGCAACCGCTTGAATAGCTCCTGTTTCATGGTTCGTGTCTTGTTTGCTTTTGTATCCATAAATTTGGTAGGCTTAGTTCCAGCCTCTTGCCTTCTTGTAAAAGGGGTTGTCCCTGCCTTTTCTGCAGGGCCGGTAGCAGGCTGGTACAGAACAAGTTCCAATCTGCAGCTCGAAGCCCACACTGGCAATGGGAATAGTTTGGAAAACATTTGGCACGAAGGAAAGGGGTGCTTAAGGGTTTAGAGAAATGTTATTTTGCAGAAAGCAGCGCCATTGATATTATAGGCAAAGATGCTAAACATGCTTTAAAAAATGACGGTATCAGCAACTTACAAGAAAATGAGTTGAAATGGCTTAGAAGATGGTTGAGGTCCTTCAGATAGGCAGCTCTGATGGCAAAAGGACTGTCATATCTCTCTCCTTACCATGTTAGTGACATTTATAAGATACATAGGGGAGCAGGTGCAGGCACTGTTTTTCAGATCAAGATAGTTTGAATGGCTTAGTGGAGGTCACAGACCAAAAGGTGAGCAGGGCCAAATAAAAATCATGTAACATGTAATTACAAATATGTTCTCCCCAACTAGAGCCAGTTTGGTATAGTGGTTAAGATACCAAGCAAGAAACTGGGAGATGGTGAATTCTAGACCCACCTTAGGCACAAAGCCAGCTGGGAGGACCTGACCAGTTCCTCGCTCCCAGCCCTAGGGAGAAAAAGGCAAAAGCAAACCAATTCTAAAATCTTGCCAAAAAATTGCTTTGTTCAGGCACTTGCCAGGCATCAAGACTGACTTGAAGGGACCAAAACCAAACCAAACCAAAGTTTAAAAACAGCAGGGAGTTTAGCACTATATCAAAACCTGATCTAATGTTCTGCCCAGGTGGGTTCAAAGAGGCCCTGATTATCGATATAGTTTTGGGCATGTGTTTAATGCTATCCTAGAGCAGCATCTGCAGACAAAAAACAAAGTTCTTCTCCAATATTAAGTAAATAGAAGGCTGCAACCTAAGATAGGGATGGGAAGAATATTTGCTTTAAAAAAGTGTTTTTAAGTGAAGAGGAAAAAGAACACTCTTATTGGGAGGAAGGTAAAAAAAAATGGATGGTCAGCTGCAGCAGAGCTGTCATTCCAGGTTATGGTTTTCTCCTTTTATCTTTTTCACGCACGCGTTTTTAAAAATCGCTCTTTTTTTCTTTGAAAAATAAAGGGAGAGTGGAATTCCACACTTCCCGCACAAAAGGAGTCCGGAAAGCCATGTTTTCTGTGTGCTTCAACTCCCACTGTTTCCTTTTATTGACCATGCCTGCTACTGGTTGACCGGATTTGAGGTCCAGCATATCAGGAGGGTGCCCTATTTTCTGTTACATGGTCTTAGAAAGGATGGGAGGAATTGAGCAGGATCCACTTACCTCTGCATGTTGCCTTTAAAATCCTATGAAGAAAAGAAAGAGAAATCTCACTCTTTGCAATTGACTAAAGTAAGAAGGTTGCTTAAGCTCTCAGAGATCTCCAAACTTGGCCACTTTAAGACTTGTGGACTTCAACTCCCAGAATTCCTTAGCCAGCCGTGCTGGCTAGAGAATCCTGTAAGTCAAAGTCCACAAGTCTTAAAGTGGCCATATTTGGAGACCCCTATCCTAAGCAATGATCTCCTCTAGATCTTTGAAGAAGCTATAACTTGATGGGAGACTCACAGAACAAATGAAGCTCCCTACCACATGCTCTTAACCATGTATTTGATAAGATGCTCTTATTCACAAATTCTTCACTTTGACTGAATTACTGATTCTCCAGCCATAATTAGACCAGTGTTGGACCTCAGTTGCCAGAATTTTTGAGTCAGATATGGAGAATCCTGGGAGTTCAGGTCCTCACATTTTATGGTTGCTAAGATTGAAAAATGCTGAATTAGACATTGCAGGGTATAGGTCCAAAGCTACTCACATGAATTGAGGTGTTGTTCAATTGACACCGACACTGGGTACCTATCACTGCTTCTGAAGGAAATTACATCAACCGAACAGTTGAGGAGTTTTATTTAATTTGGAGGTGATTTGAATTTTCATTAACTTATGCCCATAGAGTATTTTAAGGGGAAAAAATCCTGGAAATTTTGTAGGTCTTAAATTAGCATGAGAGGAAAGACAGTTAGGGAGTAGCACTGGGAAAAGACAAAGATAACTAGAACAAGGAATGGGTCTTAGGCACTGAGAATATCAAATATGAATGAGTTTTAGGAAATATACTAAATAAGAGAGAACTATGGTTCCTAGTTTGGGATTCTTGTTTACACCATAGCCTTTTATTCAAATTTGGGAAAAAGCTACTAATCTCTTTTTTTTGAAAAATGAAATATTGATTCAAATGATTGGATTAATTTCTGAGACCTCAAATCACAATTTTGCTCACAGCCACTACTTTTCACAGCCGCAGACATTTGCACTTCTGTGACATGGATTACTATAGGAGCAGGAAATTGTTAGATTAGAAGGAACCATTTTATGTTCTGAGGTAAAACCCAATCTCTGCTTTGTGTCCAGGTTAGTCGCATTATAGTTATTTTTTTTCTTTTCACCTCTTTCATTTCCCACCTCTTTCATTTTGTGAATGTCCATGATCTCAGCAACATCTGTTTTGGATTGAGTACCCCACATATAGCCAGAAGTGTCCATTACTCCAAAAACATGAAAGAATCTTAAGGAATAGAACCGAGCAGAGCAGAGCAGAGCAGAACAGAACAGAACAGAACAGAACAGGGAATGGGAATGGGAATGGGAATGGGAATAGACTAGACTAGACTAGACTAGACTAGACTAGACTAGACTAGACTAGACTAGACTAGACTAGACTAGACTAGACTAGAATAGAATAGAATAGAATAGAATAGAATAGAATAGAATAGAATAGAATAGAATAGAATAGAATAGAATAGAATAGAATAGAATATTTATTTATTTTTAATTCCATTTATATCCCGCCCTTCTCCGAAGACTCAGGGCGGCTTACAAGCTTAGCAGTAGCCTTCATTCTATGTATATGCCTGCTTATTAGGGCTTTCACACACACCCCCAAGCGGCATTATTACAAAGTCAGCTTAATTGCCCCCAACAATCTGGGTCCTATTCTATAGAATAGAATAGAATAGAATAGAATAGAATAGAATAGAATAGAATAGAATAGAATAGAATAGAATAGAATAGAATAGAATAGAATAGAATAGAATAGAATAGAATAGAATAGAATAGAATAGAATAGAATAGAATAGAATAGGTTTTATTTGGGCAAGTGTGGCTAGACACAGAAGGAATTTGTCTCCGTTACATAAGCTCTCAGTGTACATGCAAAACAAGAGTATTAATAATCATAATAATGTTATCAATAAGAGAAGGCAATAAAAAAGATGAGAAGGATAATAGTAATATAGCCATACTACATGGGTAAATATCATTAGACCTAAGACAGTACTGTGGGGATTAGATGTTCAGCAGAGTGATGGCATGAGGGGAAAACCTGTCTCTATGTCTGATTGTTTTTGGTATGCAACACCCTATAGTGGCATCCTGAGGGGAGGAGCTGAAACAGTTTATAACCAGAATGTGAGGGGTCTGTAGACATACAGGTTCTCAATGGAAGGCAGGCTGATTGCAATTGTTTTTTCTTCCTAACTAACCACTGAAGTCTGTACCTGTCCTGTTTGGTTGCTGTACCAAAACAGATGGTTATAGAAGTGCAAATGATTTGATCTTTTCACATGTTAAGGAAGTGAAGTTCCAAAGGTGCTTTGTCACAAGGCAACCGGACTTCCTTGTCTTTCTTTGAAGACGTTTCGCTTCTCATCCAAGAAGCTTCTTCAGCTCTGACTGAATGGTGGGGAATGGAAGAAAATCCAGTTGCCTCCTGAAAAAGCACCTTTGGGACAACCAGGACCTGGATGACCGAGAACCTCCATAGACATGAAGTGAAGGTGTCCCCTTAAGGTTCTGAACTGGCTATCCTCTGTCTGGTGGAGAGCCAGGCTACTTTTAAAACCATCTTTTTTTAAAAAAAAATTAAATTTTTGTATATTGTATTTTATTGCATTGCCCTGTATACCGCCCTGAGTCCTTCGGGAGAAGGGCGGTATATAAATTAAATTAATAAATAATAAATAAATCCTACCATTAAGAACTCCACAGCTGGCTGCTCACACACCTCCTGCATCTCCCGAATGATACTTTTAAGCACGGTGCGTTCCTTTGAAAGCCCCTCCAGGTATTCTGCCTTGTTTTTTTGAATATCCTTCTCCACCATTTTCATTCGGTTATGCAGTTGTTTTTCCTGTTTATGCAGAAAATCATGGAGTTGTTTGAACACGTTGTCTAACTTCTCCCTCTCTTCTTCCATTTGTCCCTTTAATGAGGAAGAGAGAAGAAAAAAAAAAGGCAAGGTCAGATTCACCATCTTTTGGGATAAGATTGATAATTAGCTGGTTTTCCAAAATTCAGAATGAGCAAGACTTACAAGCAACTCGGCAATTTCCTTTTCTGCATCTGAAGGATGAGCCTCCATTAAATCCTTCTTTTCCTCCAGAAGAATAATCCTGCTCCGTAGCTGGTCCTGAAAGAGAAAAAGTGGGTCATATTTCAAACATGATCCCCAATTTTACAAGTTTATTTACTTATCCATCAGGATCTTTCTCTGCACCAAAAAGTAGAACTGTTCAAAACGCTAGCTGCCTGTATCTCTCATGAATGAAGGCAAACATATGTGTCCCAGAATAATAACAATAGCACTTAGACATATACTGCTTCACAGTGCTTTACAGCCCTCTCTAAGCAATTTTACAGAGTCAGCATATTGCCCCCAACAATTTGGTAATGACTTACAAAGCCCTGCATGGCATGGGTCCGGATTACCTACGGCAACACCTGCGGCCGGCGTCAACTTCCCTCCATCCAGTGCGCTCCCACAGAGAGGGCCTCCTCAGGGTGCCTCCGATCAAAGAATGTCGACTGGTGGCCCCTAGCAGGAGGGCGTTCTCTGTGGGCGCGCCAGACCTGTGGAACCGCTTGCCGGTTGAGCTCCGGATGGCCCCCGACCTTCGCTCCTTCCGGCGGGATCTAAAAACTTATTTGAGCAATCCAGCCTGGTTTGATGGGTTAGGGGTTGGGGTTTTAACATGGTTTTTAATTACTGTATATATCGGGCATAATATTTAATTGTTTTTTAACTTTTGTATTTTGTTTTTAATATTTATTGCCCTGTACACCGCCCTGAGTCCTTCGGGAGAAGGGCGGTATAAAAATTTATTAAAAATAAAAAAAATTAAAAAAATTGGGTCCTCATTTTATCTACTTCAGAAAGATGGAAGGCTGAGTCAACCTTGAATTGGTCAGGATCGAACTCCTGGCAGTCGGCAGAGTTAGCCTGCAATACTACATTCTAATCACTGCACCACCACAGCTCTATTTACGTTGCATTATCTTATAAATAGAGAGAGAATGGAGAGAGAGAAATTCCCTGAGGATGGGCTCCAGCACAAGGATTAAAACTTGAGAAGAATAAACCTTTGGTCCCAGTGACCGACTCAGATTGGATCCTGCAAAAAGTAGACTTTTGCAATCCGCCTACCTTAGTATTTTCAGTTATTCAGCAACACCTCAAGCTCATATACTGCTGTTCTTTCTGAGTCTATCAAAAACTAATGTTTCATAGAACCAAAAATGTAAGATTGGAAGAGATCCTTGAGAACATCTAGTTCAGTATATATCAACTTTGACAACTTGAAGATGTGTGGACTTTAAGTCCCAAAATTCCCCAGCCAAAGTGCTGACCAGAACAGGAACCCACTACAGGTATTCCTCGACCTACGACCATAATGGAGCCCAAAATTTTTGTTGTTAAGTGAGACATTTGTTAAGTGAGTTTTGCCACATTTTTAGCACTTTTCTTGCCACAGTTGTTAAGTGAATGACTGTATGTATTAAGTTAGTAACCCAGTTCTTAAGTGAATCTGGCTTCCCCATTGACTTTGTTTGTCAGAAGGTCACAAAAGGTGATCACATGATCCCAGGACACTGAAACTGTCATAAATATGAACTAGTTACCAAGCATCTGAATTCTGATCACATGACCATGGGGATGCTGCAATGGTTGTATGTGTGAAAAACAGTCATATGTCTTTTTTTTCAGTGCCGTTGTAACCTCAATGGTCACTAAATGAACTGTTGTAAGTCAAGGACTACCTGTACTATAATATCCCTGCAGATAGTCATCCAACCTCAGTTTAAACACTCCCAGGGGTAGACAATTCATCATCTCCAAAGACATCTTCCATGGTTGAACAGCCCTTAATGTTAGGAAATTCTATGTGATGTCCAACTGAAATCTCCTTCCTTGAAATCAAAATCCTTGTTTCTTTTCTGGTCTTTTAGACTAGAGCAGCACTGAACAATTCTACCCTATCCACCCCATGACAGGGTCTCAGATATTTGAAGACCTGACAGTCTCCTCTCCTCCTGGCTACTCACACTCTTCCAACCATTTTTTCCTAGTTCCACACTGATTCCCTGTCTCTGTACAAACTTCTGAATACTTCCCCGGTGCCACTTTGCCCCATGACAGAAATAACACATCTAATTGCATTCTAATTAAAGCAAACTGTCTTAAAAGATGGTGGATTTTCCTTAGTGAAGTAAAGATATAGTTATTGTTCAGTGACAGGTTTTCTGCACTGATTTTAAAAAATCAAATTAGATGACTTGGGGTTTCTTCCAGATCTATTACTCTGCAATTCTGTTTTGTCAGTCCTGGCAAAACCACCCTGTTACTGTCTGCCAGTTTGAGCCCAGAAGCCAACAAGCTTCAGGAGTGTTGCTAACATGGGGTTTGGGATTCCCATTATATTGGAAATCATCAGGTATATATACAACATATATGACAGTTGCAGTGTGCCAGGGTCACACGGTCACCTTTTGCAACCTTCTGACAAGCAAAGTCAATGTGGAAGCCAGATTCACTTAACAACTGTGTTGTTAACAACTGCAGTGATTCACTTAACAACGGTGGCAAGAAAGGTTGTAAAATGGGACAAAACTCAGTGAACAACTGTCTCGCTTAGCAACAGAAATTTTGGGCTCAATTGTGGTCATAGGTTGAGGGCTACCTGTAGTATGGGGGTTTTTTTTCTGTCATACTTCTTTCACTTTTTTCACATTAAAAAGAAATTTAAAAATAAATAAGAAACGAACCATGCAGTTGGAAAACAGCCAATCTTTTGACAGGCTGTAATATTCAAAAAAAGGATGAACAGGCAGTGTTGCCTCCAGGCAGTTTCATGCAAAGAAACATACATGAAAGCCGAATCTCTGGAACGAGTGTCTAAACAAGATTTTCATCAACTCCAGAGGAAAAGATGCCGGTATGTAAACCGCATTTTAGAGGCAATATGCATCTGCCCTTGAAAATCCAAAGATCCGTTAACAGCGATTCCCTACCTTTAATGGTTGGGCAGCTTGTTTGGGAGAAATTACAGTGTGAGTTTTATGTTCCGATGATAGTTGACAAATGGCACATATCAGCTTCTCATCATCTTGACAAAACAGATCCAGGGTCACCTTGTGTTTCGGACAGACAAATGATTTTTCCGGAAGTAATCTGAGTTTTTCTTCCACACTGGGCTGCTGCACGATTCGCCGGAGTTTTCCTTCAGGGATTGGCTCTTCGCAAGTAGGGCAGAAAAAAAGGCCTTCCTTTTTCCATTCCCGATAATGATCAATGATGCAAGGCCGGCAGAAATTGTGACCACATTCTACAGATATTGGATCTTTCACGTATTTAGTACACTGGTCACAAAATCCATCTTTTCTCTCAGATGTAGCAGTTGAGGCTGAGGCCATGACAGAGGGAGAATTCCCTCTCTGAACAGCAGCAACGAGCTACGAAAGGGAGCAACGAATATTCAGTACCTATTTTCAAAACTGTTTTAGGGTAACTTTTACTTCCACAATTAAAGAGGTGGTCTTTTCTACAGATGGTGAGCGATCTGGATATGAAAGGTAAATTTCTCTCTTTTTAAACAGGATTTCAATAAATGAAATGATATTTTTCTTCTTATTTTGTCAGGGGGAAAAAACACCAACCCACCCATGCTACTGAATTTATAGCCATCTTTGCTCACGTGCTTAAATAAGCATGGAAGTGCTGGAGTCAGCTAGTCAATATATTTACTAGTCGTACCAGCTAGTCACTTATTTTTTAATCGTAGGTATTCCAGAGTTGTTGGGAATTGGGAAGCTTATACACTGAATGTATGCAAGTATAAATAAATAAATGTTATGGGCTTCAGGAGAAAAGACTGAAGATGAAATGTCTTTCTAGAATATTCCTTTTATTCACTGACATGCAATGGATCCAAAACAAGAAGCCAATTGCTTAGAACAGGGGTGTCAAACTCAATTTCATTGAGGGCTGCATGAGCATTGCGGTTGCCCTCAGGGGGCCGGGTGGGTGTAGCCTGGGTGGGCGTGGCCTACAGGGTGGGTGTGGCTAAAGTGCGTATGGCCTACTGGATGGGCATGGCCAGCTCTACATCGTTCGCATCAAGGGTGCCTATGGGGGCCTGGGCAGGAGTGGGACAGATCTGAGGGTCTCTGGCAGGAGGAGGGTCTCTGGGCCAGGGCCAAGGCAGTGGGGGCCGTTCCCTCACTGTTTCCAGGATGGCTTCGCGGGCCGGATCTGGCCCCTGGGCCTTGTGTTTGACACGTCTGGCTTAGAAACAGACAAAAAAAACCTACATCCTTACCTGTTACCTTGATGTGTAATATCATTACATTACAGATCGTGAATCTTTGTGTTTAGAATAGTGTTTCTCAACCTTGGCAACTTTCAGATGTGTGGACTTCAACCCCAGAATTCTATATTCTGAATTCTATATTCTGAATTCTGAATGCTGGTTGAGGAATTCTGGGAGTTGAGCTCCACACATTTGAAAATTACCAAGATTAAGAAACATTGGTTTGGTAGCTCCTTATTTTCTAATGATATAAATGACTTGTTATTGCATCAATTGCCCTTTGTTTTCATATTTGTAAATAACAGGAAGGAAGGAAGGAAGGAAGGAAGGAAGGAAGGAAGGGAGGGAGGGAGGGAGGGAGGGAGGGAGGGAGGGAGGGAGGGAGGAAGGAAGGAAAGCATCACTAATATGATTATGACTACTGTCCTACTATTAAACAGATTTAAAGCCTGGAAACTTTAGAGGTCTAACTTACAGAATATTCACATCTAAATCTCTCTATAATATCCCATCTTTTCTGTTCCAGGAAAGCCTTCAACTTAGAGAGGTTTAACACGTATGTAGAAGGAAGTACTACTGTATATAACAATATCCCATTCTCCAAATTGTAAAGTCCGTAATCTAGCTAATAAAATCATTGAAAGCATTTTTCCATATCTTACCGTATCATCCTTTTTTTTACATTAATTTGCACTCTGAACTAATAAACCTGTTCCTAACTGAGTGTCCAGGCTGGCCTAAGAATAGGATTGTTTATTTTTTTTATTAGCAGATCAGTTCATCAACAACTACATGAAAGGAATTCTGTTCAGTTGTGATCACCATTCAAAAGTACCATATTTCAATTTAATCTGCTGGTTTATTTTTATTTTCTCCTTTTTCTCTCTGTTTATCTGACAAAAATGTTTCTTGGGCCTGTGGCTATAAATACAGGAAACTTTAAATCTTCCTGACAAAGACCATGGCAAACCACCATAACAGCAGTAGCACTTACATTTATAGATCACTCCATAGTGCTTTACAGCCCTCTCTGAGCGGTTTACAAAGTTATCATATTGACCCCAACAATTTAGATCCTTATTTAATCGACCTCAGAAGGATGGAAGGCTGAATTAACCTTTAGCCAGTCAGGATCGAACTGCTGGTAGTGGGCAGAGTTTGCCTGCAATACTGCATTCTAACCACGTTGCCACCACAGCTCTTGTGGTACCAAGAAAACTACATGGACAACTCCATGATGTCACCAGGATTTGAACTCAACTCAATGAAGAAGCTTATTATTTTGTTTTGTATTTTGATTTATTTTGATTTATTTATTGAAGGAAATATTCTGTTGCTTTTTTATTTGAACTGTAAATAAATTTGGTTGGTTTTTTCCAGCCTGTTGACTGTAAAAAGGAAAAAGGGGTTGTCCCTGACACACAAACAGGGCCAGTCGTAGGCTGGAACAGAACAAAAGATTCAATTCCACAGGTGTTGGAAAACAAAACAAGTTTTATTGAAGCGTTTGCAAAAGCTGGTGGACCCTCCTACCTGCGAGTAAAGGGCCACACCCAGAATAGTTCAGCAGAAACCTTTATTCCTGTCCTGTAGAATACAGCACATCCTTCATTTCCAGACCCACTTGATAGGTGCAGTCTGGTCACAGGCTTTTCGACCGCTTAGGAAAATTATTAGACATACAATTAATCATTATCCTTTGTTTTACCTTTATCTTTCCTTTTTCATGTTTGTGACATTCAACCAACTCAGCTCACAATAGGAGCCCATTTGCCTAAGTTCGATGATACAAGTGCTTCCACCCTGTTCCATTGCCTATCTATACAATGTAACTAACTCAAATCAAAAGTTGTGTATGTCATCACTTTAGCAAGGTTAAATATGGCTGCACTTTAGCTATATACCTTAAAATACTGGCTCTAAATAGTTTTTTTTTTAATAAAATATAAGTTAACCTAAGTTAACAGCCACAGTGATTCACTTAACAATTGTGGCAAGAAAGGTCATAAAACGGGACAAAACTCACTTAACAACTGTCTTATTTAGCAATGGAAATGCTGGGCTCAAATGTGGTAGTAAGTTGAGAACTACCTTTGTGAGACTAGGCCGAGGCCACCATATCTAAAAGGGGTGAAGAAGGTACATAAGCAGGATGGACAAAAGCCAGGAAAAGCGGACTTCTGGTTTTGCACCTGTAGTGCATGGTTGCGGGAGAGCGGAGATCCGTTCTCCATGGCTAGTTTCTCCCTGCCAGGAGAACCCTAGATGGGTCTGAAGTTGCCCTGAAGAGTTGACTATGAAGGAGGGGCGCCCTGTTGATCCCGAAGCGACAGCGGTCACTTCATTTGATCCAGGGGAAGCCCTCTGACCCCACAGGAGAAAGGCTAGTGTGAGATCAGCATAGTGGCGAACTTATGGCACGCGTGACACAGGCATAGTGTGAGATCAGCATAGTGGCGAACTTATGGCACACGTGACATAGGCAGCATGCAGAGCCCTCTCTGTGGGCACACATACTATCACCCCAGTCCTAGGCCTTCAGTCCCATCCATGAGCACTCCACTTATTATTTGTATGTATGTATGTATGTATGTATGTATGTATTTTATATCTTACCTTTATTATTTTTACAAATATCTCAAGGCAACAAACATATCCAACACACTTTCCTTCTCCAATTTTCCCAGCAACAACAACCCTGTGAAGTGGGTTGGACTGAGAGAGAATGACTGGCCCAAAGTCACTCAGCTGCCTTTCATGGGTAAGGCAGGACTTGAACTCAGTTTTCCTCTTCCTATACTGCCACCTTAATCACTAGACCAAACAGGATCTGACTGTCATCTCAGTATCGAAGCCACTTTTGAGGTGCCTCAGATTGCTGAAGCCCTCGTGACTGCCTGGACAAAATCTCCCTGCGCTTTTCTTGGCAAGGATTCAGGCGTGGTTTGCCATTGCTTGCTTCCTAGGGCTGAGTGAGAGTGATTGGTCCAAGGTCATCCAGCTGGCTTTGTGTGTAAGGCAGGATTAGAACTCATGGCTTCTAGCTTGATTTCTTAACCACTACACTAGACTGGATTCTTCTTTTACAGTTACTCAATAAAAGGCAGAGTGGCTTAAAGGAAGAAAGAAAAAAAGCGCTATTTGGCATCTTAATAATAATAAATAAACCTTTATTGTCAAAGTACAACATGTGTACATTGAGATTAGCTGAGCCTCCCCCTGTGCTCTCTCCCCCCAACACACAGTGACAACAAACCCTCCATCCCACCACACTATGTGAACCAACTACACCACACACCGGCCTCCCAAGTCAATTCTGCATAAGATTATGTCCCATTTAAAAGCCTAACAGCCCACGGATAAAAGCTATTTTTCAGCCTGTTGGTACAGCTGGCTATATTCCTATATCTCCTACCGGATGGTAGGAGAGTAAAGAGTGTGAGTCATCCCTGAGAATCTTCCTCACTCTTCCAAGGTCCAGGGTGTGAGTCATCCCTGAGAATCTTCCTCACTCTTCCAAGGCAACGAGCCCTGGCGATGTCATCCAGTGGTGTCAGGGAACAGCCCACAATGTCTTGTGCTGTGCTCACTACCCTCTGTAATACTTTCCTATCCCCGGCTGTCAGACCAGCATACCAAACCACAATACCATACGAGAGGACGCTCTCTATGGTAGACCGGTAAAAGAGGGTCATTAGCTGTTGTTCTACCCTGTTCTTCCGCAAGATCCTAAGAAAGTGAAGCCTCTGTTGGGCCTTTCTAGCCACCTGGGTTGTGTTAACTTTCCAGGTCAGATCTTCACAGAGGTAGACTCCCAGAAATTTAAAGGAGGAAACTCTCTCTACACAGTCCTCCCCGATGTAAAGTGGGGCAGGTTCCTCCTTTTTTCTCCGGAAGTCTAACACCATCTCTTTCGTCTTGCCGATGTTTAGGTGCAAGTTGTTGTTACTACACCATATGGATAGTTTTTGTACCTCTGCCCTATATGCTGTCTCATCCCCACCTGTAATGAGACCCACCACAGTTGTATCATCTGCGAACTTGATTATCGCAGTGGATGGGTCAGATGATACACAATCATAAGTGTATAAAGAGTACAGGTAGGGGCTAAGCACACAGCCCTTGTCCAGTCTGACAATACAGATAGTCCTCGAGTTTGGAGATGACAAGGCAGTCAGGATTGGCTGTGTATGGATCCAGAATTACATTTACTGTAAGGGGGAGGAGAAGGAAGGAAGGAAAAAAACAAGAGCTTCAGCTGCAGGCCTAGTTTGTGTCTTCACCCCCAAATATTAAACCCTACGGCCTCTTGTGTGAATGGAGTTCAGCTTCCAAACACCTCCTTCAGGACTGGAAGACATTGTTTTTTTAAACAACACCTAAGCTTTGCTTGGTCCAGGCTTCTCCAACTTTGGCAACCATAACTCTTATGGACTTCAACTCCCAGAATTCCCCTGATAGGGCTGCTAGTGTCCAGGTCCCCTCTGCAACCTTTTCCCCAAGCACCTGGGCTCTTCCACTGTCTTAGTTCCATCCTTTGTTAACTGCCGGCCTGTTCAGCACCCCTCTGGCCTCTCACCTTCTCGTCCCACTTACTTAGGCTGCCTTCACCACCTGTCACTCCAACTGCCTCCCCTCCAGCTGCCACTCAGCTGAACACCCTCAGGATCCATCAATTAGCTGTCCTGCTCTTGGCTCCATTACTCAGCTGATTGCCCTCCAGCTCCGTCATGTTGGCTGGGGAATTCTGGGAACTAAAGTCCAAAAGTCTTACAGTTGCCAAGGTTGAAGACGCCTGGCCAAGTCCTTCCACACTACATAGTTCTTCACCTTTTCCAGCAACCCTACACATCAGTCTCTTTAGCTTTCATCTTGCAGATGAGAGTAATGGAGTTGGGAGTGAAGAGCGGTTGGCTTTGCCTTCAGTGAGTTTCTGGTAGGGCCAAGAATTCCATGTTCCTTTCAGTACTGGCCCATATTTTTCCCCTTTCTCCACATATTTCATTCTATGCCAAGATTGACTTCCATTTTCTAAGATTATGAATGGGAATGGGAATGGGACTGGGACTAGACTAGACTAGACTAGACTAGACTAGACTAGAATAGAATAGAATAGAATAGAATAGAATAGAATAGAATAGAATAGAATAGAATAGAATAGAATAGAATAGAATAGAATAGAATAGAATAGAATAGAATAGAATAGAATAGAATAGAATAGAATAGAATATTGGCCAAGTGTGATCAGACACACAAGGAATTTGTCTCTGGTGCATAAGCTCGCAGTGTACATATAAACAGCAAGTAATAGGTCATAGATCATAAATCATTAAAGTTTACTGGATCGTCATATTCTTTAAAGTATCTAATCCCATATTTTTCTTTTTTGTTACTCTATTATGTTTCTCCTACAGTTAGTGGCATCATAGCTTAAATAGCAAGTGATTGTGATTCTTATAACTCATATTTACCTTCCTGTAGTTGCAGTCCAGTTTGCAGAGTATCTGGGGGAAGAAAAGGGAGGGATTCAGCATCTCCTCACTGGAACTGGAGCAACAGAAGGGCCTCCCTACAGACACCCTTGGACTCAAATCAGGAAATAAGGAATAAGAAAAGCTATCAGCCAGAATATCATTGGTGGCTATATATATTCTACCAGATATAAATATATTCTAGTACATATTCCATATACAGGTAGTCCTTAATTTACACCCATTCATTTAGTGACTCTTCAAAGTTACAGTGACACTGAAAAAAGTTATTCATGACCAGTTCTCACACTTAAGACTGTTGCAACATCCCCAGTCACATGAAAAAAAAATTGAGTCCTTGGCAACCAGCATGTATTTATGATGACTGCAGCATCTCAGGATTTTGGGATTGTTCTCTGCATCTTCCTAGGAAGCATCTGATAAGCAAAGTCAATGCAGGAAACCAGATTCGCTTAACAACCACGTGACTTATTTAACTGTGGCAAAAAAAGTTCATAAAACGGGGCACAATTCATGTAAAAACTGCTTTACTTAGCAGCAGAAATTTTGGGCTCCACTGTGGTCATAAGTCAATGACTACCTGTATATATCCCATTATATTTAGTGGAGACTTTTTCTGCTTCCCCAGTGATCAGTGCATATGGATTTGAGAAGTAAATACAGTCAGTCCTCATTATGCCCAGAATTTATGTTGATAAAGGAGAAATTTGTTAAGTGAGTTTTGCCCCATTTTACGACTTCTTTTGCCATATATGAGAGCCGTGGTGGCCCAGTGGTTAGAATGCAGTACTGCAGGCTACTTCTGCTAACTGCCGGCTGCCAGTAGTTCAGCAGTTCAATTCTCACCGACTCAAGCCTTCCAGCCTTCTGAGGTCGGTAAAATGAGAACCCAGATTGTTGGAGGGGGTAATATGCTGACTCTGTAAACCACTTAGAGAGGGCTGGAAAGCACTGTGAAGCAGTATAGAAGTCTAAGTGCTATTGCTATGGAATGGATGGGCCAAAAAAGTCCTATTTTAATTTTTTTTATTTGGGAGAAGCTTAGGAGGCCAATAGGTTTCTTGTGGAGGTTAGCATTTCACCTTATAAAACTTTTAAGATTTTGAATAGCTCAGCTGGAATACTGTCACCTCCACGAGCTTTGTTGTTGCTTAGTTTTTCTAAGGCCCACTTCACTTCACATTCTAGGATGTCTGGCTCGAGGTCAGTGACCACCTCATCGTGATTATCAGGGACATTAAGCTCATTCTTGTATAGTTCTTCTGTGTAATTTTGCCACCTCTTCTTAATCTCTTCTGCCTCTGTTAGGTCCCTGCCATTTTGGTCTTTTATCATGCCCATTTTTGCATTAAACATTCCCTTCATCTCTCCAATTTTCTTAAAGAGATCTCTGGTCCTCCCTAGTCTATTGTTTTCTTCTTTTCTTTGCACTGTTCATTTAAGAAGGCATCTCTTCTAGCTATTCTCTGGAATTCTGCATTCAGTTGGGCATATCTTTTTTTCTCCCTTGCCTTTTGCTTCCCTCCTTTCCTCAGCTATTTGCAAAGCTTCCTCAGACAGCCATTTTGCTTTCTTGCATTTCTTTTTCTTTGGGATGGTTTTAGTTGCTACCTCTTGTACAATGTTGCGAACCTCCGTCCATAGTTCTTCAGGCACTCTGTCTATCAGATCTAATTCCTTAAATCTATGTCACCTCTACTGTATATTCAACAGGGATATGATTTAATTCATACCAGAGTGGCCTAGTGCTTTTCCCTACTTTCTTCAGTTTAAGCCTAAACTTTGCAAGGAGAAGCTCATGGTCTGAGCCACAGTCAGCTCCTGGTCTTGTTTTTACTGACTGTATAGAGCTTCTCCATCTTTGGCTGCAGACCACATAGTCAATCTGATTTCTGTGTTGACCGTCTGGTGATGTCCATGTGTAGAGTTGGGTTGTTAGAAAAGAGTGTTTGCTATGACCATCGTATTCTCTTGACAAAATTCTATCAACCTGTGCCCTGCTTCATTTTGTACTCCAAGGCCAAACTTGCCTGTTATTCCGGTTATCTTTTGGCTTCCTACTTTAGCATTCCAATCCCCCATGATGATAAGGACATCATTTTTTGGTGTTAGCTCTATTTAAGGTGCTGTAGGGCTTCATAGAACTGGTCAATTTCATCCTCTTCAGCAACAGTGGTTGGGGCATAGACTTGGACTACTGTGATATTGGTTTGCCTCGATTCGAACTGAGATCATTCTGTCATTTTCAGGATTGTATCCCAGTATTGCTTTTCCTACTCTCTTATTGACTGTGAAGGCTACTCCATTTCTTCTGAGGGATTCTTGCCCGCAGTATTACACCTGATGGTCATCTGAATTAAATTCACCCATTCCTGTCCATTTTAGTTCACTGATTCCTAAGATGTCGATGTTCAGTCTTGTCATCTCGTTTGACCACATCCAGCTTTCCTTGATTCATGGATCTTACATTCCAGGTTCCTATGGAGAAAAAATCTTTACAGCATCGGACTTTCCTTTCACCACCAGATACATCCACAGCTGAGCGTCCTTTCGGCTTTGGCCCAGTTGCTTCATTCTTTCTGGCGCTACTAGTACTAGCCCTCTGCTCTTCCCCAGTAGCATATTGGACACCTTCTGACCTGAGGGGCTCATCTTCCAGCATCATATTATTTTGCCTTTTGGTACTGTCCATAGGGTTTTCATGGCAAAGATACTGGAGTGGGTTGCCATTTCCTTCTCCAGTGGATCACGTTTTGTCAGAACTCTCTGCTATGACCTGTCCATCTTGGGTGGCCCTGCACGGCACAGCTCATAGCTTCATTGAATTACGCAAGCCCCTTCACCACGACAAGGCAGTAATCCATGAAGTGGATTTATTCAATGTATTTATTTAATAATGTATTTCATTTTTACAATTCTATTAACAATTCGATTGGAATTTTGGCTAGAGCCAGGTGACACATTGAGTGCACGTATAGTAGCCCTCACATCTCCTATCTTGATAGCATATGGTATGTTTTGTTTCTTTGTATTACACTGAATAATCACTGATTTATTTGATTTCAAACAGCATGAAACCAATAGTCCCTCTGAAATAGAAATAAAATCTCATATTGGCAGAATAAAATAAGGTAACAATACATTTATTTACATAATACTGCAAAAGAAGGAATTACAATCCATGAATTAAAATCCATGAGACACCTATAAAATTAGAATCATTCTGACAATCAGTAATCTGATTGTTGTAGTTAATTGTTGTGGTATAAAAAGATAGAAACAGTACTAGGATTTAAAAAACAAAAACAAAATAAACCTATGAGAATGGAAAGTTTTATTGAGTGTAGTTTTATTTACTTGCTGAAGCCCGGCGTGGGTTTGTTAGGATTATGACAATTATGTGTTATTTAAAAGGAAACAAAAAAAGGGACAAGGAAAGCAAAAAAGAAGGGAAAGATTACAGAAAATACCAAATTTCAGAAACGTACAAAATCATTGATTACAACTAACATTAAACAAACAAGCATGATCCATAAATGGGATGGAGAGCTGTGACAGACATATAAAATCGTGTAGGTTTAGCTGTAAAGTACCGTAGTTTCCGGCGTATAAGACTACTTTTTAACCCATGAAAATCTTCTCAAAAGTCAGGGGTCGTCTTATACGCCGGGTGCTGAAAATTTAGGGACAGGGCTGGCTGGAAAACCTGGAGCGGATCTCCCATTTAGTCTGCGCAGGGAAAGCGGGACCAATTGGAGAAGAAGCTGCAGTCTGTGATTTTTTACAGGCTGGGGTCTGGGCGTCTTTCCTTCTAAAGTTGAAGAGCAGCTGTAGTATATCCCAACTTGAAAGGCAGGTGGGGAAGGCAGCAGCCAGAGCAGCGGCTTAGCTCTAAGGACACATTTGACTCAGGAACTGGGCGGGCTGGCTGGAAAACCTGGAGCGGATCTCCCATTTGGTCTTTTTTTTTAAAATCCCATTTATATCCTGCCCTTCTCCGAAGACTCAGGGTGGCTTACAATTTAAAGCACAAATCAATGTGCTTAGCAATAGCCTTCATTCTGTGTATATGCCTGTTTATTAGGGCTTTCACACACACCCCCAAGCAGCATTATTACAAAGTCAGCTTATTGCCCCCAACAATCTGGGTCCTCATTTTACCTACCTTGGAAGGATGGAAAGCTGAGTCAACCTTGAGCCTGGTGGGATGCGAACCTGCACTAATTGCAGGCAGCTGGTGTTGTTACTTAAGGCTCTGCGCAGGGAAAGCTTTAGAGTGAATTAGGAAAAGTGAAAAAGTGAATTAGGAAAATAGGGAACGGTTGCTGGAATTGGGTATGTGTAGTTTAACGAAGAGAAGGGTGAGGGGTGACATGATAGCAGTGTTCCTATATCTCAGGGGCTGCCACAAAGAAGAGGGAGTCAAGCTATTCTCCAAAGCACCTGAAAGCAGGACAAGAAGCAATGGATGGAAACTAGTTAAGGAGAGAAGCAACCTAGAACTAAGGAGAAACTTCCTGACAGTTAGAACAACTAACCAGTGGAAAAACCTGCCTCCAGAAGTGGTGAATGCTCCAACACTGGAAGTTTTTAAGAAGAGACTGGACAGCCATTTGCCTGAAATGGTATAGGGTTTCCTGCCTGAGCAGGGGGTTGGACTAGATGACCTCCAAGGTCCCTTCCAACTTATTATTATTATTATTATTATTATTATTATTATTATTATTATTATTATTATTATTATTATTATTATTATTATATTATTATTATTATTATCCACTTGCACTGTTTTATGTTTACATGTTTGATGACAAACAGCCTTATGTTTATAAGTGACAGTTTTCCTACTAAGCACCTGCATGTCATAAGCATTTGAATTAAAATTACCATATTAAAATCAAATCTGATGTTTTTTAATTTTTATTTGGTGTGCGTTGGAAGAGGGGTAGTCTTATACGGCAAGTATAGCCCAAACCATCAGAGTCTGATGTGGAGGAATCAGGCGGTCTTGAGCATGTTATCTGGACTGAGTTCGACCCTGTTTCCCCTGATGATGTGGACAGGATCATGGGGAGACTGAGCTCCACCACCTGTTTGTTGGATCCGTGCCCCTCCTGGCTAGCTTATGCGGCTCGGGAGGGAACACGAGGCTGGTTCCATGCAGTAATAACTGCTTCTTTGAAGGAGGGTGTCTTCCCTGCCGCCCTGAAGGAGGCGGTGGTGAGACCCCTCCTCAAGAAGCCTGCTTTGGACCCGGCTGTTTTAAACAACTATCGTCCAGTCTCCAACCTTCGCTTTCTGGCGAAGGTTGTTGAGAGTGTGGTGGCGCATCAGCTCCCTATGTTCCTGGAGGAAACTGATTATCTGGACCCGTACCAATCGGGCTTCAGGCCCGGACACAGCACGGAGACGGCATTGGTCGCACTGGTGAATGATCTCTGGAGGGCTAGGGACAGGGGCTGCTCCTCTGTCCTGGTCCTATTAGATCTCTCAGCGGCTTTTGATACCATCGACCATGGTATCCTGCTGCGACGTCTCAGGGGGTTGGGAGTGGGAGGCACCGTTTTACGGTGGTTCTCCTCCTACCTCCAGGGCCGCTCGCAGTCGGTGTTGACAGGAGGGCAGAGATCCGCCCCGAGGTCTCTCGTTTGTGGAGTTCCTCAGGGGTCGGTTCTCTCGCCTCTCCTGTTCAACATCTACATGAAGCCGCTGGGTGAGATCATTCGTGGTTTTGGGGTGGGGTATCACCAGTACGCTGATGATACCCAACTTTTTCTTTCCACCCCAAACCAACCCAGTGATGCCCTCTCCGTGATGTCCCGGTGCCTGGAGGCGGTTCAGGTCTGGATGGGGAGAAACAGGCTTCGTCTCAATCCCGCCAAGACTGAGTGGCTCTGCATATTGGCGTCTCGGGTTAACCATGTTATTCCACCTCTAACGATGGGGGGTGAGGTGTTGCCCCCCGTTGATAGGGCTCGCAACTTAGGCGTCCTCCTGGATTCACGGCTCAATTTTGAAGATCATATAGGAGCCGTGACCAGGGGGGCTTTTGCACAGGTTCGCCTGGTGCGCCAGTTGCGTCCCTATTTGGACCGAGACGCCCTACGCACAGTCACTCATGCGCTTGTGACCTCCCGTTTGGACTACTGTAACGCTCTCTACATGGGGCTGCCCTTGAAGACCACTCGGAGGCTTCAACTGGTGCAGAATGCGGCCGCGCGAGTTGTAATGGGGGTTTCCCGATACTCCCATGTAACACCTCTACTCCGCGAGCTGCATTGGCTTCCGGTTGCCCTCCGGGTGAAATTCAAGGTGCTGGTTATCACCTATAAAGCCCTACATGGCCTGGGTCCGGGTTATTTGAGGGAACACCTGCTGCCGGCATCAAACGCCCTTCGCCCAGTGCGCTCCCACAGGGAGGGTCTGCTCAGGGTTCCGCCGGTGAGAGATTGCCGGCGGGTGACACCCAGGGATAGGGCCTTCTCTGTGGGAGCGCCTGCCCTCTGGAACCAGCTGCCGGTGGAGCTGAGGACTGCCCCCGACCTCCGATCATTCCGCCGGGGCCTGAAGACCTGGCTCTTCGAGCTCTCGGGCCCAGACTGAGGAGGAATTTTTAATTTGGGGTTCTTTTTTAACTGACTACAGGGTTAATTTAATTTCTTTTTTAATTTGGTTCTTAATTTTTGTATTTTGGATTTTTAATTCCCTGTAAACCGCCCTGAGTCCTCAGGGAATAGGGCGGTATATAAATACAATTAAATAAATAAAATAAATAAATAAACCCTATAATTTAACAGGAAATGTAGGGGGTCGTCTTATACGCCCAGTCGTCTTATACGCCGGAAAATACAGTACCTTTAATACTGATACACCTGAACACATGATGCTAAAGCCTATAAAGCTCCTAGGACACCTCATTTTTTTATCCAGACAAATAAAAATGATGGTCAGATTATCCCTTTATAGATTAATTGACTGACTGACCCTTTTTTTTAATTTAAAAGGCCACTTAACTACAAGCAGCTGAATGTGGCATAGAACACTGAAGGAAAGGGTAGTAGCCAGAAGCTAAGTAATGGCTTTCAAAAACCACCACTTGGCAAATAGGGATTTTTTCCCAAAGTTTTGTCTTTTGACCCTCTTTTAGGGGAGGGTCAGGGCGGCATCTTTGTGCAAATAGAAAGAGGGCAGAAGGGTCTCTCCAACCAAGGAAGCATCCAACAATCTACAGAGCAGAGCTGCAGTCCTGGCATCAAAAAAGCTCACTTGTCCCCCTTCGCAGTTGAGAGAGATGCGGATCCTTGTGGGCGCCTCAGTCAGGACCACTTCCGAACGTATTGATGGAGAGAAGATCCTGTATGTCCCTCGCCATTTCCCAAAATGCCAGGGAATGATCTGCTTACCAACACTTGTTTCGTTCAACGGCTTCTTGGCAACCCCTACACTCCATCCTGCTGTATTTCCTACAGTAACTTCCCAGAAATGTCTCCCTGTTGAGAACCTCTGAAAGCCAAGGACATAAGGTTTATATTCAAGTCTCTTGCGATGTCGAACAGGATCGACACTTTTGACGCTTTTTTGATCTTCGGAGACATCAAGGAGGTCAGGATGGGCTGTGTCTGGATCCAGAATTACATTCACTGTAAGGGGGAAGGGAAGGAAGGAGAGGAACAAGAGCTTCAGCTTGCAGGCCTGATTCGTGTCTTGGCCCCCAAGATATCAACCCTAAGACCTCCTCTCTGAAACAAGTTCAGCTTCCAAGCAACCCCTCCAGGATTGGAATATTCATTGCTTTTTTAAATGGCATCTAAGCATTGCCTAGTCCTTCCATCCCTTCACAGTGCTTCACCCCTTCTAGCATCCCTGCCCAATTTTCTTTAGCCTCCATCTTGTAGGGGAGCAGAATGGGGTTGGGATGAAGACAAAGAAGGTTTTATCTTCAGTGAGTTCCTGGGAGGGCCAAGGTGGGAACCGGGACCCCACCTGGAGCTTTAATCTAGAGGTTCAGGCACAGCAAGAGGCTGCCGTGTTTCAATTCTGAACTGCCAGAATCAGAGGGGTCCCCAGAGGTAACTTGGACACATGATGGAATGTGAGGAAGCTCTGCACTTTTTCTACAGTGGTCCCAAGCCTTTCCGGCTTGGTGGTCCAATGGGGGGAGGGAAAGGGGATGGTTCTGTCCAAGCGGTAGGCACAAGTGCAAATGTGCACAGCTGTTTGTGCAAGCAATGGGCACACGCATTCACCACTCAGGCAAGTGGAGCTGCATGCATTCACCCACTACGTGCACAGCCCAGTTCCAAACGGGCCACAGGCCAGTAGTGGGCCATGGCCAAGAAGCTGGACACCTCTGCTCTATGAGCATCAGGATGTCACAAGCATGTACAAAAGGGAGTCTCTTGCACAGGAAACCTCTGCTTTCATCATTTTGATGGCCCATAAGGTGGAGAAAACTGTAATGCTCCAACTTTGCTATTTGCTTTGACCCAAAAGACCTAATTTCTGTGCTCCCAAAGACCTGGTCGCTCACCAACTTATAGTCGGGCAGTAAAATCAAAAGGATTCTACGTTCCTTTCAATCACAGCCCATATTTTCCCATTTGTCCAGATATTTCATTATACATCAAGGCTGACTACAATTTTCTAGATTATAATTTATAGTACCTTCATAGTCTTTAAGGTATGTAATCAGATACTTTTTTCTTTGTTACTATATTATGTTTTTCTTAAAGTTACTGCCATCAGTGTTTAAAATAGCAAGGAATAAAGCTGCTTATAATTAGTATTTACCTTTCCGTAGTTGAAGTCCAGTTATCAGAGTATCTGGGGAAGAAAATGGAAGGATTCAACATCTCATCACTGGAATTGGAGCAACAGAAGGAAAGCTACAATCCAGAATGTCATATGTATGTATGTATGTATGTATGTATGTATGTATATGTGTGTGTACATATGTGTATGTGTGTGTATATATATATATAAGGTAAAGGTAAAGGTTCCCCCGCACATGCGTGCTAGTCGTTTCCGACTCTAGGGGCCGGTGCTCATCTCCGTTTCAAAGCTGAAGAGCCAGCGCTTGTCCGAGGACATCTCTGTGGTCATGTGGCCGGCATGACTGGACGCCAAAGGCGCACGGAACGCTGTTACCTTCCCACCCTAGTGGTCCCTATTTTTCTACTTGCATTTTTACGTGCTTTCGAACTGCTAGGTTGGCAGAAGCTGGGATGAGTAACAGGCGCTCACTCTGTTACGTGGCACTCGGGATTCGACCCGCCAAACTGCCGACCTTCTGATCGACAAGCTCAGCGTCCTAATCCACTGAGCCACCGCGTCCCTATATATATATATATATAAAATATATATAATTTTTTTTTGGCTTGCTAACAAAGAATAAAGGGAGACCGATATGATCATTTCAAACTTATTTGTTCTCATCAGTCAGCCATACCCTTCTGAGATTCGAACCTGGGCCGACTGCGTCTTAAGCAGTTGTTTTAACTGCTTAAGATGCAGCCAAAAAAAAAATTACACAAATATGAGCTGCCACTGCTGTGGCTACTGCCTGTAGATGGCCTTGTGCTAGGCTGAAACAGGAAATAAGATTTGTCCCGTGTCTGGGACTAAGCAAGCGTATTCTGAATGCTTAACAAACATTTAACACATATCTTCCTTGCTTCTCAGCTAACAAAGAGAGAGAGAGAGAGCCTGTGGCCTAGGGGTTAAAACAACTGCTTAAGATGCAGTCGGCCCAGGTTCGAATCTCAGAAGGGTATGGCTGACTGATGAGAACAAATAAGTTTGAAATGATCATATTGGTCTCCCTTTATTCTTTGTTAGCAAGCCAAAAAAAATTTACACACACACACACACATATATATATGTATGTATGTGTATATGTGTGTGTGTGTATAGTAGAATATATTCTACTACATATTCCATATACAGGTAATTCTCAACTTACAACTATTCGTTTAGTGACCATTCAAAGTTACAGCAGCATTGACAAAAGTGACTCATGACCAGTTATAGCATCCCCATGGTCACGTGATCAAAATTCGGGCACTTGGCAACCGACATTTCTTCACGATAGTTGCGCCATCCCATGGTTCTGGGATTGTCATCTGCAAACTTCCTGGGGAGCGTCTGACAAGCAAAGTCAATGGGGGAAGCCAGATTCGCTTAACAACCACATGATTCACTTGCCTGCAGTGATTGTCTTAACAACTGTGGCAAAACACTTCGTAAAATGGGGCAGAACTCACTTAACAATTGCCTTGCCTTGCAACAGAAATGTTGGGCTCAATTGTAACTCTAAGCCAAGAACTATGTATATTCCATTATTTTTAGTGGAAGTGTGTTCTGCTTCCCCACTGATCAGTGTATATGGATTTAGGAAATAAAGAATAAATGGTCACCTATGGTTCCCATTTTTAGCTAGCACATCTTTAATAGGAGAGACCAGAAAGCTCCTATTCTGTCCCCTGGTGCCAAGACACAAGGCCTTTCCCCAGAGAAATGAAGGTGTCTCCTCCACTGATCCTGAAATCGATCCCTCTTTGATCCAGGTGACATTGACCCAGAATCTCTCTTGGATGCTATGGGATCAAAATGTCATCCAATGTAAAATCTTGGCGGCTGTTTTTTACCTGTAAATTTTTTCATGGCGCTTTTCAGAAGCACTGCCATATCACTGTAATCCCAGATTGTCCACTTCGGCTCTAGAAATAAATCCACCGGATTCTCATATCTTTTCTTTGTCTGGTATCTGGCAAGACAAAAGAAGATTGTTTATCATCCTCCCAACAGAAGCAGCTTTCTAAAACATCAGATGGTGCTTGAGGGTTGGCTGGCTACAGGATCCAGTCTGAGTCAATCACCAGGACCAGAGGTTTATTCTTCCAAGCTTTTGGACTCCTGCTGGAGCCCATTCTCAGGGAATTGCTCGCTCTCTCCAGAATGTGAGTACTGGGCTGTTTTATGCATTGTATTTATCTGGTGCCTGGTTGTGTGTGGCTTTTAGTTGTTAAGTAGGGTGTTGATGGGCAGCTATTAAGTCACTGATTGTCATTTTCTTGTGTTACTTCATCTTTGGCTCCTTAGCACCGGTTAAGCTGCTAATAAATCAGCACTGTTGCCTGAAAAGAGGTCTGTTTCATAGGCTGGAAACATTTTTCTTGTTAGCTATTCAAATAGGGGCTGGGCAACCCAGTGGATCCTGACCCGGAACTGCACTCATCCATCCTCATCAAGCTAAGTGACAGATCTAATATAAGTTTCAATTTGGGGCTCCTTCCTCTTTAAAATTTTGGACCTCTTGGACAAAAAAAATGGATTCTACCTTACCAAATTTGAAAATGGCTAAATAAGGTGAGGTAGGTAATCAGTCTAGAAGATGGATGTAACATTCAAACGGTCACTGATGGATTAAAAGTAATCCAATGAAATGGAATAAAGAGGAATGCAGTTACAAGTAATACTCAATTTATTACTATTTGTTGGCAACCAGTAACAACGGCTCTCAAAAAAATGACTTAAAACCATTTTCACACTTAACATCTGTCACAGTGTCCCTGTAATCACAATTTGGAGACTTGACACCTAGCATGTATTTATGGTAGTTGCATTACTTGGAACAACTTACATCCTACAATGATACCTTTAAAACCAATAAACATCTGTATCTTTTTGGAAGGGCACAATAGGTGGATAAAAATGCCAAATTCAATGTACACATCTGGCTGAGTATGTGATGAACGATAATAATTCACCATACCAAATATTGCTAATTAAGTTGTGTTGAGGTTGTCTGAGGAAATATCTACAAAGCCCTGAATTATAGTACATTATCTTTAAATCAAATTACTGCAAATACAAACAGAACTTTCCAAAATAGGAAGTGCTGCAGGAGCTGCCTGTCTCTGAGATTGCAAAGAGAAGGGTGAATTCACTTACTTCTTCAAGATGCTTCCAATGTCCTAAAAAAAAAAGAGACAAAGCACTGAAAGGAGCCATTCCTATGCAGAATGTGTGTGTGTGTGTGTGTGTGTGTGTGTGTGTGTGTGTCGGGCGCGACTTTTAAAAATCAACCAGAGACCAGCCTTTTCCAGCAAAGCCGGAACCACTGTAATTATAAACGAGCAAGCTTGTCACGAACAGGCCACATCCACATTCCATAATTTGACCGTTGTAACTGCCATAGAAGTGTATGTACTGACTCCCTTATCATTCAGCCCTTGCTCTGATGATGTCAACAGCTTGTTGATGAAAGCTCAGCAATAAGGAAGAATTTTCTCTTATATCCCAGAGTTCATCATTTTTATTTTTACTAACTTCAAATGTCTACACATGGGATTCCAGTTTTTAAATTTATTAAATACACACACACAAACACACACACACACAAGATGTGTGTGTGTGTGTGTGTGTGTGTGTGTGTGTCTCCCCCTGCGAATCCCAGGCATATCCGTATGACAGTATAGAATCCTTGAGGAAATGATGCATCAATAGAATAAAAACAATTGCCCTGCATTTATGCTTCCGCCAGAATCAAGGCACTTTGGAAAATACAAGACTTATGACCATTTTTCACACTTAAGACTGTTGCAGCATCTCCATGATCACGATCAAAATTCAGCCACTTGGCAACTGATTCATATTTATGACGGTTGCAGTGTCCCGGGGATTGCATGAACAACATTTGGAACCTTGTGAAAAGCAAAGTCAATGGGGAAGGCAAATCCACTTAACAACCATGTTACTAACTTAACTACTGCAATGATTCACTTAACAGCAGTGCTAAGGTCATAAAATGGGGCAAAATTCACTTAACCACTGTTTCGCTTAGCAACAGAAATTTCGTGCTCAGCTGTGATCATAACTGTATGACCCCATATCTTCATATCTTCTAGTTTAGTTTCCACTGAAAGAGTAAAAAGATTACTAAATAAGGAGTTGAAAAAAGATTTTGAACTTTGTTACTGTACATCTTGAGTGCAGCCAGAATCCTACTTGCACAGAAAGATATATCAATCTCCACGACAGAAGAATGGTTGGAAAAAGTGACGGAGCTAGAAATAAAATGACAAAATTGAATGTTTTAATTAGATATCAACCTTTGTTTCTGCTTTTGGAATTTGTGCTCAAAATAGAAAAAGTGAACTCTTCATTTTGCTTATTAAGCTAATCTGTTTTTATAGACATGGCTAGTAATTACTAAATACGTAAAAGTAAAAAGTTGAGGCTATAATTTTATTTTGTATTTTACTTCACTGAAAAAAGTCGAAAGACAATTTTTTTTCTTTCCCTTTTGTCCTACACTTCTTTCCCCTTCTTATTCTTCTCCATTCCCCTATTTTCTTTATTTTCATTTGTACTTTTCACTTATTATAATTTCAATAAAATTTATGGAAAACCAAAAAAAGGAAAGAGGCAAAAAGAGTATTCTGTGGTGGGACTAAAGCAGGGCATTCAATTTCATCATGGGTACAAAACTCTATATAACGCTCCATACACTGTGATACAAAAAAGATGCTGAAGCCCTATAAAGAATGCAGAGAGGAGCAATAAAGATGATAAGGGCTCTGGAAGCCAAACCATACAATGAATGGCTAAGGGAACTCGGTATACTTAGCTTAACAAAGAGTCACGACAGCCATCTTCCAATACTTGAAGGGCTGTCATAAGGAAAGGGGCATCTATTTACTCTTGTCCTGAGGGCAAAGGATGGAAGCTCATCAGAAGGAGATCCAACCTAGAAATAAGAATTTCCTGACAATGAGAATAATTAATCAGTGGAACAGCCTGCCTACCCAAGTTGTGGGTGCTCCATCACTGGAGGCTTCCAATAATAGTTTGGACAATCATTTCTTCAGGATGGTATAAAGACAAAGCATTGGACTAGAAGACCTCCAAGGTCCCTTCCAGCCCTGTGAGTCTATGATCTCAACTTCCTGCCTGACCTGTAAGAGTTTGCTGGCTGGCTGCTGATGCTTCTCTTCTATCTCCTGGATGAGATTGTCAAGACAGCACAGTTCCTCCATGTACTTGGCCAAACCTTCCTCCTTTATAGCCATAATCTCTTTCTCCGTCTCTTCCATTCTAGCCAACAGAAGCTTCTCCTGTCCTTCTAACCAGAGTTGTAGTTCTCTGAATTCAGCCACTACATTTTGTTTCTGTTTTTCGATGAGGTCCTAGAACAAGAAGACAGAAAAAGCAAAAGGCATTTTTTTAATTTTAATTATACTTACTTAATTATATTTACTTTAATTTTAATTATTATAATAATTAGATGGATTCCCTGAAGTGTCCAGTAATGAGATGGGAGAATTTCTTAGGGACACACAAAAAAAGAAAGAAATCCTTTTGACATTAACAAGCACAGAGGGAAAGGTTTCCAAAAACCAAAAAAGGCTCCAATTTAAATGATCTCACAGGAAAATTTCCTTGGCAATCAGGGATTCCAAAAAAGTAGAGAGAAAAATGTTTTGAGTTCACATTTTTTTTCAATAAGATGAAACCCACTGTATAAAACAAGGTTTGTGGGATAGGTACCCGTTAACCGAACTGTGACTCGTTCAGCCAATGGTGACATTCCAGTCAAAGATACAACCCCAGGTTCAGAACAGCTTCTGTGCCCTAACACAGTCTTCAACTTGTATTTTATTTAAGTCAGAACTTGCACGTACCAACAGGCTGCCTCTTACAGGTATTAAAGATGGCAGATGCTATTTTCCTTCCTATTAACTAAGAAGCTCCTCACCGTTGGATCAATACTTACAAGCATCTCCTGAACTCTTTGCTCAGTGTCTGTTTTGTATGTAGCTATTTTTTCTTTCTCCTTCTTTGGGGCCTTCAGGCAATTCCCAACCTTGATCTGAAGAGAAAATACAAGTTTTGAGTTTCTTTTCTATAAAAAATTACATCGGAGGAAAGACACAGTTAGAAGATATATGTAACTGTTATGAATGCATGACAGTTGCCAAATGTTTGAATTTTGATCATATAACCACAGGGATGCTGCAATGACCATAAGTGTGAAAAACAGTCAGAATCCACTTTTCCCATTGCCGTCGTAACTTCCAACAGTCACTAAACGAATTGTTCTAAGTCGAGGACTACCTGTAATGGCAGGAAAGTGAGCTGCCTGAGTCACCTGAGAAGCATCACTGAGAAACAAAAGCTTGAGCTGGGATGGCTTCGGCCTGACCCACCAGGAGTGTTTTTCGGGGTCTGCACTCAAAGACTGTGGAGGACTCTAGGATGATCTTGCTCTACAGCAGGGGTGTCAAACTCAATTTCATTGAGGGCCGCATCAGCATTGCGGTTGCCCACAGGGGGCCAGGTGGGTATGGCCAGGGTGGGCGTGGCCTATGGGATGGGCGTGGCTAGAGTGCTTATGGCCTACTGGGTGGGCATGGCCAGCTCTACATCGTTCGCATCAAGGGTGTGCCTATGGGGGCTTGGGCAGGAGTGGGACAGATCTGAGGGTCTCTGGCAGAAGGAGGGTCTCTGGGCCAGGGCCAAGGCAGTGGGGGCCGTTCTTTCAGTTTCCAGGACGGCTTCGCGGGCCACATGAAACCACTTCACGGGCCGGATCTGGCCCCCAGGCCTTGTGTTTGACATGTCTGCTCTACAGCAAATGGTGGAAACTGAGCTGGCAAAGGGTGTCAATTTCTCCCTACAGGCAATTTCCGTTGGTAAGCAAGACAATTAAGTGAAGTTTTGTCCCACTTTACAACCTTTCTTGCCACAGTTGTTAAGTGAATCACTGCAGTTGTTAACTTAGTAACACGGCTGTAAAGCGAATCTGGTTTCCACATTGACTTCGCTTGTCAGAAAGTCGCAAATGGTGATCACCTGATCCCAGGACACTGCAGCCATCATAAATACATGCCAGTTCCCAAGCATCCGAATTTTGATCACTGACCACAGGGATGCTACATTACTCGTGTGAAAAACGGTAACAAGTCACCTCTTTCAAAGCTGTTGTAACTTTGAACGGTCACTAAACAAATGGTTGTAAGTCGAGGACTACAGTATAAATCTGTCTTCAAAAATTTGGAGGCACAGAGGAAAAAGCAAGAGGTGAAGGTCTCAGTTTGTTATTAGAGAAGTTTGTTAAAGGAATTGCCAAGGCAGAAAGTTGCAGATGAGTGTAATAAGGCCAGTAACCAATGGTGGGACACTATTGCCTAAAAACAGGAAAGTTACAAGAAAGTTAGAATGACTCTGTTAGAAGGATGCTAGCTAAGCAGTGCTTTTTTTGTAAAAGAAAAAGGTGCCGGAACTCACACATGTCATACAACCCGCCTTGCCTACCCTACAAGGTTCCATCCAAAAAAGGTGCCGGAACTCCGTTCTGAGCGTTCTATGAGGAAAAAAAGCCCTGTAGCTAAGGCACATAGAGGTAAACTTTGGTAACTTCTTATAATAATAAAACACATACCCTTTTGCTAAGAAAGCTCATCAGCATAACTATGCACTGTATAAAGGTTAAAGTAGGGCAGGACAAGAAATCAACCGAAACATATGTCAAGAAAGCAATGAGTGATTCTTAGGCTGTTAACTTCCTGAATCATAACTGTAATAAAATTTGTATATCCTTTGGGGACTTGGCTCCTTCAGCTGCTGAGACACTTTGGTGGAAGTATTTCATTAAAACTTCCTTGAACCTGTCTGCTTCTGACTGCCATCTGTGCCAGGCTAAACCCGGTTTGCAAACAACAGAGGCAGCTAGTAAATTGGTCCAAGGATTGCCTGGAAAGCCAAGGATCTGGATGGCCCTCTTGGCTGATTCCTACCTGGTACTCCTGAAAAGCCTCCTCCGCCGGGATCACCCAGTGGCCCCTGTGCTCATTGGATCGGTCGCAGACCAAGCAGATGAGGGTCTCGTGGTCCTTGCAAAAGAGCTTGAGGGGTTCCCGGTGCTTCGGGCAGAAGCTCCCTCCTTCCTCGCCACAACAACCCCCGCACCGCCCGGCCTCTTCCACCAGCCGCGCCAGCTGCCTGTTGGGCAGGACGTTGCGGGGCCCGAAGGTCTGTCTGCACTGGGGGCAGGAAGCCTCCGATTCCGACGTCCCCCAACTGCGAGTCAGGCAGCCCCGGCAGAAGTTATGGCCGCACTCCGGGATGAGCACGGGGTCCTGGAAATAATCCAGGCAAATGGAGCAGATGGCTTCTTCCAGCAAGGGCGCTGCACCCGCCATCGCCGTTTCTTCCGCACGAGAGAGAAAAGGGAAAAACAAAGTTAGTTTGGCGTCTTTTCCTGCGAATCAGGTGGTCGCCTTTGGGCGGGTCCAAGGGGGGAAACCGAGATGAATTATTGTTGGTGCTGCGGTCAGCCGCGCTGACTTCTTAAAGGAAAAAGAGAGTATTTTTTTTTAAAAAAAACAACAACTGGGAAGCAGCGAACTCCAGATCAATTATTATTGGCCCAATGAGCTCGCTAAAGGGGAAAAAAAATTCTTTTAAAAACTGGAGAGAAGCAAACATGCATGGGACGGATCCCCGATCAAGTACAATTGATCCCAGCATCCTGTTAAAGGACGGGTGGGAGGAGGGGGGGTTTAAAAAAAAACGGGGAGAAGGAAATATTCATGGGGCGGACCCCGACAATTATTGCTCCAAGCATCCTGCTAAAGGAAAATATATTGGGGAAAACCTGGGGAGAAAGAAACATCCATGGAACGGACCCCCTATCAATTAGAATTGATCCCAGCATCCTGTTAAATGGGGGGGGGAGTTTTTTAAAACTGGGGAGACGCAAACATTCTTGGGACGCCCCCCCCTCCACGATCAATTATTAATCCAAGCATTCTGCTAAAGTAGAGGTGGGGAACTGCGGTCCCTTTCTGACTTGTGGACTTCAACTCCCAGAACTCCTGAACCAGCATGGCTGGATGAAAATCTTCAACTTAGACCAGTGAGGTCCCTTAAGGCAAAAGATGGGATAGAAAGAGTAATTAGTAATCTCAGGCCAATCTAAGACGGGGGGGGGGGTCCCATGGAGTGAGGGGAACCTGGTGGGTGGAGAACATCTTATAGTCCCTTTGTTCAAGGGCTTTTGGGAGAGGCTTCCTTAGTGCAATGTCGCGTGGTCGCACAGAGAGACGGACACTTGAGCTGGGTATTACTTCTTTATTTGGATCGTGAATGAAGCTGGGCAAAGGGGTTTACCTGGCGTCTCTTATACCTGCCCAGGTGAATGGTGACCAATAGATTTGAACCTGGGCTTCCCGCCAGTGCAGGTGGCCAATGGATTTAAACCCTGGCTTCCCGCCAAAGCTGACCATGCCCCTGGGGCTGTCAACGACTCGCTCTATTCAGGCTTTCCCGCCAAAGCGGTTATAGCCTGGAGCTGTCCAGCCCCCTGCTGTGCTGGCATTTCCGTGTGTGCTTAACAGCATACACTACACTTAGTCACAACGGGGTCTTGGAGGGGCCATGGACACTCCCAAGCCCCTTCCTTTATTTTGCCTTTTCAGCCGTGGCGTCTCATTTATGGAATGCCCTTCCCAGAGACCCTAAATTGGCATCCACAGTGGCATCATTTTGGCACCAGGTAAAGATCTTGCTATGTTGGAAGGAGGGAGGGAAGAAGGAAAGGACCAGATTACTGTGGTACACGGGTGTCAAACTCACCACGTCACGTGAAGTGTCACAACGTATCGCGGCTCTTTGCATTGCCGGCAATGGGGTGGGCGCGGCTTCGGTATGATGAAAGCTGCCCACGGGCCGGCAGTGTCACAACCCTGCTTATAGTACTGCTTAACGGATTTAGGGCCTGGAAATTAGGCCTAATTTACAGAACATTCACATCTAAATCTCTTTTTAATATCTTGTATTTCTGTTGCAGGAAAACTTTCAGTCTAAAAAGATTTAACACTTTATCGTCTAGTGTGTTAAAGAGATGTACTGTATAGCAATATCTATTATCTGATTTTTTTAAAGTCCCTATTCTAGCTAATAAAATAACTGAAATCGTTTCTCTGTATCTTGCTGTAGTATCCTTCTTTACGATAACTGAGCTAATAATTCTGTTCCTAACAATTTTTCTGAGTTGTGATCACCATTCAAAAGCACTTATGTTTGAATTTATCATGGTGGTTAATTTTTATTTCTTCTTCTTTGTCTCTGTTTATCTGATGATAATATTTGACTAGCATTCTTGGACCTGTGGCTATAAATAAAACAAGCTTTAAATCTTCCAGATAAAGACTATGGCAAATTACCATCATAGTACCAAGAAAACTGCTTGGGCACTCTGACAATCAGTCAGAAGCAGTTGTAGGATTTGTCAAAAAAACAGGCTATGAGGCCGTAAAGCTTATAATAGGTCTAATTCTTGCTGAAGCCCTGCTAGGGTTTGTTGGATTATGACAATTATGTGTTATTTAAAAGGAAACAAAAAAGGGGGGTAAAGTAAAAAGAAGGGAAAGATTACAGAATATACCAAATTATGGACACCTACACAATCATTGATTGCAACTAACAGTAAACAAAAAAGTATGATGGTATGGAGAACTGAGGCAGACATTTAAAATCATGATTTACAGGTTTAACTGTAAAGGTACCTTTAATACTGATACACCTGAATACATGATGCTAAAGCCTATAAAGCTCCTAGGACACTTCATTTTTTTTATCCAGACAAATAGAAATGATGATCAGGTTATTCCTTTATAGACTAATTGACTGATTGACACATTCCTTTCATTTACAAGGCCAACTAACGAGAAGAAAATCAGGGTGGCATAGAACACTAAAGGAAAATGTACGTTATTAACAAAAATCTAAGGAGTCTGCTTTAAAGGCGTTCAGGGAATAGGAATTTTTATAGGAATTTTTCTGAAGTTTTGTCTATGGATGTCCCCTCTTTTAGGGGAATGTCATGCAGATGCCATCACACAAATAGAAAGAGGGCAGAAGGGTCTCTCCACACAAGGAAGCGTCCGAAAATGTATAGAGCAGAGCTGCTGTCCTGGCATCAAAAAAGTTCACTTGTCCCCCTTCACAGTTGAGAGAAATGCGGATCCTCATGGGTTCCTCACTCAGGACCAGTTCAGAGTATACTGACGGAGAGATGGCCATGTATGTCCCTTCCCATAACCCAATCTGCCAGTGTCTGGTTTGCAAATCAACATTTGTTACGTTCAATGGCTTGTTGGCAACCCCTACACCCCATCCTGCTACATCTCCTACAATAACTTCCCAAAAATGTCTCCCTGTTGAGAACCTCTGACAGCCAAGGACATAAGGATTATATTCAAATCTCTTCCGGTTTGCGGCAGGATATATTGCTTTAACTGGCTTAACTCCTTTGATGCTGTTTTGATCTTCGGAGATGTCAGGACGGTCCGGATGGGCTATTTCTGGATCCAGAATTACATTCACTGTATGGGGGAAGTGAAGGAAGAACAAGAACATCAGTTGCAGGCTTGGTTTTTTGTCTTGACCCCAGGAGTTCAACCCTATAGCCTCTTTGGCAACTGTAAGACTTGTGGACTTCAACTCCCAGAATTCCCCTGATGGGGCTACTAGTGTCCAGCTACCTGCTCTGCCCCATTTTCTGTAAGCACTTAGCTCTCCCACTGTCTTAGTTCCGTCCTCTGTTCACTGCTGGCCTGTTCAGCATCCCTCTGGCCTCTGGCCTTCTACTCCCACTTACTCAGGTTGCCTTCGCCAACTGTCAGTCCATCTGCCTCCCCTCCAGATGCAACTCAGCTGCACCCACTCAGGATCTGTGGATTAGCTATCCTGCTCTTGGCTCCGCCCCTCAGCTGTTCATCACTTGGCTCCACTGGTAGATTCTGCCAGCCGAGGCTCCTATGTGACTGCCAAGTCTCCAAGCTGGCCAACATTCAGCTGATCGCTCTACAGCTCTGCTGCTCAGCTGTTCATCTCTTGGCTTGGCTGATCTATTCCCCCATCCAAGTCTCCCATGCGGCTGTCACTCAGCTGATCCTCCTCCAGTTCGACCATGCGGACTCAGGAATTCTGGGAATTTAAGTCCATAAGTCTTACAGTTGGCAAGTTTGGAGACCCCTGGCCTAGAACATTTCCAACGCTTCATAGTGCTTCACCTCTTCCAGCAACCCTGCACATCACTCTCTTTAGCTTTCACTTTGCAGATGACAGTAATGGGGTTGAGAGTGAAGAGTGGTTGGCTTTGCTTTCAGTGAGTTCCTGGGAGGGCCAAGGTGGGAACAGGGAATCTACCTGGAGCTTTAATACAGAAGATCAGGCGGAGCAAGAGGCTGCCATGTTTCAACTGTGAACTGGTAGAATGAGAGGAATACCCCAGAGGTGACTTGGGGTACATGATGGAACGTCAGGAACCTTTGCCCTTTTTTCTGCGAGCATCAGGATATCACAGGAACGTACAAAAGGAGAGGCTCTTGCACAGGAAACCTCTGCTTTCATCAATTTGCTGGCTCACCCTAGTGCTCCAACTTTGACCCCAGGTGCTCCACCTTTGACTCTAGGACCTAATTTTTCTGCTCCCAAAGACCAAGTAAAATCAAGAGGATTCTATGTTCCTTGCAGTACCCATCCATATTTTCCCATTTGCCTAGATATTTCCTTCCACACAAAAATTGACTTCAATGATCTAGGTTACATTTACCCGGAGCTTCATAGTCTTTAAGGCAGGGGTCCCCAAACCCCGATCCGTGAACCAGTACCGGGTCGTGGCATGCTAGCAACTGGTCCGCACAAAGAAGCAAAGCCCCATCCGTGGGATGCAGGCAGCACACAAAACCATTCACCCTCCGGTCCGTGGAAAAACCTCTCTCCACGGAACCGGTCCCTGGTGCCCAAAAGGATGGGGACCTCTGCTTTAAGTTATCTAATCCTATACTTTTTTCATTGTTACTTTTCTCTTAACGTTCTCTTATTTCTCTTAACATTACTGGCATCACAGCTTAAAATAGCAAGCGACTGAGATTCTTAAAACTCATATTTACCTTCCTGGAGGTGAAGTCCACTTTCCAGAGTATCTGGGGAAGAAAAGGGAGGGATTCAACATTTCACTGGAAATGAAGCAACAGATACCCTGGTTTCCCTTCCTTGGACTCAAATCAGGAAATCAGGAATAAGAAAAGCCACAAGCCAGAATGTCATAGCTGTTTGTTTATGTATATTCGACCAGATATATATTCTACTATATATTCCATGTACAGGTAGTCCTCAACTTACAACCGCTAATTTAGTGATCATTCAAAGTTACAATGGCACTGAAAAAAGTGACTTATGACCAGTTCTCACACTTAATGATCACTGCAGCAGTCATGTGATCAAAATTCGGGCACTTGGCAACCCTCATGTACTTATGTATTTATAGCTTAACAACCATATGCCCTTGAAAACCACCCGGAGGCTTCAGCTGGTGCAGAATGCGGCTGCATGGGTAGTGATGGGAGCTCCCCAATACTCCCATATAACACCTCTGCTCCATGAGCTGCATTGGTTACCGGTTGCCCTCCGGGTGAGATTTAAGGTGCTGGTACTTACCTTTAAAGCCCTACATGGCTTAGGCCCGGGATACTTGCAGGACCATCTACTACCGGGAACGAATTCCCATCGCCCAGTACGCTCACACAGAGAAGGCCTCTTCAGGGTACCGTCGGCTAGACAATGTCGGCTGGCGAACCCCAGGGGAAGAGCCTTCTCTGTGGGAGCGCCAGCCCTGTGGAATCAGCTCCCCCCTGAGCTTAGGATGGCCCAAGATCTCCGGTCCTTTAGCCGCGGCCTCAAAACACTCCTTTTCCACCTGGCTGACCTGGACTGGCAGGCATTTTAATTATGTTTACAATTTTTAATTTATTTTTAATTTTTAATTTTAATTTATTGCACAGATGACTTTAATTTTATCTTAATTTCTGTTATATGCTATTGTTGTTAGCCGCCCTGAGTCCTTCGGGAGATAGGGCGGGATATAAGTCCCATTAATAAATAAAATAATAAAAATAAATAAATAAAATGATTCACTTAACTGCAGTGATTTTCTCAACAACCTTCGGAAAAGAAAAGGTGTCAGTTTTCAGCTTGGTGCCTCAGTGGCATCCTGCCATCAAAGACTAAGGGGAGAGGGGGCATGGGGAGAACAAATGGACAATAAAGATATACAATATGGGGATGTGATGGGAAATAGGGAGGGGGGATGACAGCTTGACAAAGGCCAGTTTCTGCCAACGCTCAAGGCCACGCATGCTCAGATTGGAATGTGAAGCATCCCAAACACCTCAGCGTTTCTCAAAACACCTGTGTGGCTCTTCATTGGCTGAAGACGAACTGGTCACTGCGGGAGGACTGGGATGAGGGCCTTTGTCATTTTTTCACATGGAAAATTCATTTCTTTTTTTGTTACCTCTCAATTTTTTCATGGCGCTTTTCAGAAGCACGGTGATATCATTGTAGTCCCAGATAGTCCACTTTGGCTCTAGAAGTAAATCCACTGGATTCTCAAATGTTTTCTTTGCCTGGTACCTGGCAGAGCAAAACAACATTGACTAGAAGATGGGTATAACATTCAAATTGATCTTTTATGGGTTAAAAGTAATGCCATGCCATGAAATTTAATAGAGATGAATAGAGTTACATGGAATCCTCTATTTATGATTATTTGTTAGCAACCAACACTTTAATAAGAGACTGGACAGCCATTTGTGTGAAATGGTATAGGGTTTCCTGCTTGAGCAAGGGGTTGGACTAGAAGACCTCCAAGGTCCCTTCCAACTTTTTTTTTAATCCCATTTATATCCCGCCCTTCTCCGAAGACTCAGGGCGGCTTACAATCTAAGAAGCACAAATCAATGTGCTTAGCAATAGCCTTCATTCTATGTATATGCCTGCTTATTAGGGCTTTCGCCCCCCCCCCAAGCAGCATTATTACAAAGTCAGCTTATTGCCCCCAACAATCTGGGTCCTCATTTTACCTACCTGGGAAGGATGGAAGGCTGAGTCAACCTTGAGCCTGGTGGGATGCGAACCTGCACTAATTGCAGGCAGCTGGTGTTACTTAAGGAGGCATTAGCCTACTGCTCCACCAAGGCATTAGCCTACTGCTCCACCAACTTCTTCTTCATCATCATCATCAATATCATCATTATTAGTTGCAACGGCTCTCAAAAAAGTGATTTACAACCCTTTTCGCACCTAACATCTGCCACAATGTCTTCGTAATCACAATTCGGGTGTTTGGCAACTGGTATGTATTTACACTAGTTGTAGCATCCCAGGGTCATATGATTATGTTTCTTTCCAGCTGGGTTGCAACAAGTTGGTGGAAGAATCCAAATTTTCTTAACAACCATATAATCTGCTTAATCAACCACATGATTTAAAAAATATGGCAGAAAAAGGTTGTAAAGTTGGGCGCTGCCACATGATCACTCACTTAATCACCACATTGCATAGCGAAAGAGATTCCAGTCCCCATTGTTGTCGTAAGCCGAGGACTATCTGTACTAGTTGCAAGGGAACCCAAATCAGCAGTGTTATCTATTACAGAGGCAAAGTTTGCAAATCTGGGTTTTGTGCTACTTCCACTTTGTTCTATACTAAAGGGTTGTGTACCGCATATTAAAAAGTGTTGTAGAAGGAGCTGGAGCTTACTTCTTCAAGATGCTTCCAATGTCCTAAAAAAAGAGAGACAAATCACTGAAAGGAGCCATTTCCTATGCAGAAAATAAAATTCATATATTCATAAAATAAATGAGGGAAACCAATGTACAACCAGACGCTAACAAAAATATACTTCCATTTTTATTTAAAAGAATCCCACTGCTCTTTTTTCCCCAGCAGTTCACCTATTTTAGAGAGGTATTGTTTATTTTTATTTTCTTGTGTTTGAAGAATTATACCCTGGTTGAATCCGACCCAATTATAAAGATTGTAGAATATAGATAAATAAATAATAAAACATCATAGCAAAAAGAAACAAAAAACGTTTGAAAAAGAAAACAATGCATCAATAGGATACAAAAATTCCCTACATTTAGTTATGCTTCTGGAATCAAGGCACTTTGGAAAATCCAAGTGGTTTTAACTTTGTAGAAGGCCATCAATTTTGGGGTTCTCTTTGTCCTGGAGATTAAGGGGAAGGGAGACCCCTAAAAGAACACCCACCATCAAGTCCTTTTATAGGTAATAGGATCCCTCAGCAGGCACTCTTAAAACCATTAAGGCCACTGACCAGCACTTTGAATTCTTCCTTTTCACATGGCCTGCTTTTTCTGAATTAAATATTAACCATTGCAGGTAGTCCTCGACTTTCAACAGTTCATTTAGTGACCATTGAAAGTTGCAATGCCACTGGAAAAACCTGACTTTTTCCCACTTACAACTGCTGCAGCATCCCCTCGGTCACATAATCAAAATTCAGCCGCTTGGCAACTGATGGTGTTTTTGATGGTTGCACGTTCCCAAGGTCCCTTCCAGCCCTGTGACTCTATGATCTCAGTTTCCTGCCTGACCTGTAAGAGTTTGCTGCCTGGCTGCTGATGCTTCTCCTCTATCTCCTGGATGAGATCGTCAAGAGAGCACAGTTCGGCCAAACCCTTCTCCTTTATCACCAGAATCTCCTTCTCCGTCTCTTCCATCCTAGACAACAGAAGCTTCTCCTGTCTTTTTAACCAGCGTTGTAGTTCTCTGAATTCAGCCACTGCATTTTTTTTCTCTTTTTTGATGAGGTCCTAGAACAAGAAGACAGAAAAAACAAAAGGCATATTTTTATTTTATTTTAAATATTTCTGTTAATTATGGTTATTGTTATAATAACTAAACTGATTCCCTGAAGAGTCCAGAAACGAGATGGGAGAATTTCCTAGGGAGAAAAAAATATCTCTTGACATCAACAGACATAAAGGGAAAGGTTTCTAAAAACCAAAAAAAAGGCTCAGGTTAAATGATCTCTCATGAAAATTTTCTTTGGGAGATCAGCGATTCCATAAAAGTAGACAGAAAAATGCTTTGATTTCACAATTTTTTTCAGTAAGATGAAATATGGTTTGCATTAATTTATTATGCAAACCAAACCCATTGTATAAAATATGGCTCATAGGTGCCCTTAACAAACCTGCGACTCATTCAGCCAATGGTGACATCCCAGTCAAAGATATAGTCCCCAGCTTAACAACAGGTTCTGTGCCCGAACACTGTCTTTAACTAGAATTTCATTTAAGTCAGAACTTCTACTTACAAACAGGCTGCCTATTATTAAAGATAGCAGACAATGTTCTCCTTCCTATTAACTCAGAAGCTCCTCACTCTTGGATCAATACTTACAAGCATCTCCTGCACTGTTTGCTCTGTTTGGGTTTTGTATGTAGCTATTTTTTCTTTCTCCTCCTTCCGAGCCTTCAGGCAATCCCCAACCTTGATCTGAAAAGAAAATACAAGTTTTGAGGGTTTTTTCTGTAAAGAACTACATCTGAGGGAAGACCTAGTTAGGAGATATATACAGCCGTTATAAATACATGGCAGTTTCCAGGCATCCGAATTTTGAACAGTCACTTTGAACAGTCACTAAATGAATGGTTCTAAGTCGAGGAATACTTGTAATGGTGACTTCTGGTGAAAAGATGGACAGCTGAGAACACGCCCAGGGAAGGATCCCTGAAGCATCTTTCCCTGGACTGTAGCTTTTTCAACTACCAACAGAAGAAACCGGCATTCCTTTAGTTTAAATCACCCCTATGGGTTAGGGAAAGTCCTAGAATTATCCCATAAGATCCTCTGATACAGCAAAGGTCTGCAAGTAGCCTCAGGAGCTTTGCTTCAAAGCAGTCTGTGTGCCAAAAGCTGGGGGAGCACTGCAATCAGCTTGTTGTTGAAGCAGCAGCCATTTTGGAATTTATTTTTCAAACAGGCAGTGTTGTGCCTTTCATTTCCTAATCATTTTTAAGCACTTTTAATGTTTACTAAGCTAAAAGAGGCTCTCTTTAGCCATAGCCTATTATTCTTTTTTGAAGATCTGCCCCATTTTAGAGGTTTCTTCACTGTCAAACAAGGAAGAAGACTGCTGAAGGCAAGCTAAAATAAGGAAGTGTGGAATATCTTTTTTAAAAGAATAGTTGATGGAGAAATATTTAAGGGTAGAAAGCTGTGGTTTTAGTTTATTATTTTTACTAATTTGTAGCTTGGTCTGCTTTGCTGTGGGTGGCTAAAACTTTCTGATTTTTATGATTTCTGACTGGAAAGCAATTCTTAAGTGACTTTAAAAATGCTACTCTTTGACAAAAGAGGAAGTTAAGAAGATGGAGGAGCAAAGTATTAGAGATGTATTTGAAAAATCTTTAAATAAAATCCATCAGTTCATAGATCGACTATGCTCCAAAGATGTTTAAACAAACTTCTCAAACTACATCAGAGATATAAATTTGTGTAGAAAGTTAAAAAAAAAAACCACTGAAGCAATTGCACAAGTAGCTGACAATGCAGAGGAGTCAATTGCAATTTTGGAATATAAACCTGACACCAATTTTTATTATGATAGTTTAAATATAAACCTCCCATCACAATTAAAATAAGGGCTCCAAGAAAATCTGCAACTTTTAAAAGAACAAGTTTGGGACTTGTTTCTCATGGACATTAACAAGATTGAGAAATCCTTGAGAAAAAGAGAATCTGGACAGACTCGAACACTGGGCACTAACTAACAAAATGAAATTCAATGGTGAAAAAAGTAAGGTTCTACATTTAGGCAGGAAAAATCAAATGTACAAGTATGGTATAGGTGGTACCTTGCTCAATAGTAGTAACTGTGAGAGGGATCTTGGAGTCCTAGTAGACAATCACTTCAATATGAGCCAGCAGTGTGCTGCAGCTGCCAAAAAAGCCAACACAGTGCTAGGCTGCATTAACAGAGGGATAGAATCAAGATCACGTGAAGTACTAATACCACTTTACAATGCTTTGGTAGGGCCACACCTGGAATACTGCATCCAGTTTTGGGCACCACGATGTAAAAAAGATGTTGAGACTCTAGAAAGGGTACAGAGAAGAGCAACAAAGATGATTGTGGGACTGGAGCTAAAACATATAGGGAACAGCTGCTGGAATTGGGTATATGTAGTTTAACGAAGAGAAGGGTGAGGGGTGACATGAAAGCAGTGCTCCAATATCTCAGGGGCTGCCACAAAGAAGAGGGAGTCAAGCTAATCTCCAAAGCACCTGATAGCAGGACAAGAAGCAACAGATGGAAACTAGTCAGCAACCTAGAACTAAGGAGAAACTTCCTGACAGTTAGAACAACTAACCAGTGGAACAACCTGCCTCCAGAAGTGGTGAATGCTCCAACACTGGAAGTTTTTAAGAAGACACTCGACAGCCATTTGCCTGAAATGGTATAGGGTTTCCTGCCTGAGCAGGGGGTTGGACTAGATGACCTCCAAGGTCCCTTCCAACATCATCATCACCATCATCATCATCATCATTATTATTATTATTTGACAAACATTTCAGAGAAGAAAAATATTTCATTCTATGAAGACAAGCTGGAAGGAATGACTTGAACTTAATGAGTCAATTGGAATTAGGATGGATTTTTATTGGTCTGATAGTTGTACCTGAAAGAGTGTCTTAATCTAAAGTTTGAAAATGTATTTTTTTCCTTTATATATAATGTTCAAGTAATTCCTAAAGTTTGTAAAATATTATTAAAATGAATTTGAAAGTATCTTAAGAGAAAGTTAGAGAAAAAGATCTATTAGCCTAAAGAAACTTTAGAGTTTTAAAAAGGATGTTTACAGGAATATTTACATTCTATGAGGGTAAACTGGAGGGAGTGATCTAAATTTAATGAGTTAATTGGAGTTAGTTGGAAATGTATTGGTCTGAAACTGAACTTTAAAGTACACGTTAAGATGGAATTTTTAAAAAGATGTATTAGAAAGCTTTGATTTTAGAAACATTTTAAATAAAAGTTTAGTGCTTTAAAATGGCTGAAAAAGTATTTTTCCCTTTAAACAATCTGAAAGATTACAGTGAATTTTTAAAATATAAATGGTGATCGTTATTAAGTGCAAATAGAAATACATATTATTTCCACAGCAAGGAAGATAAAGCAGAAATGGTTAAATTGATTGTATTATTCAAAGAGGAGGATATACTTAATTATGTTTTTAATTTGGGTATCACTTCTGGATTTTGTGCTTGTGATGAAAAAAATGAATGACTTTGGTTTTGCTGATTAAATAAATTTGTTGTTATAGAAATAACTAGTTATAATGTGAAAAAGTAAAAAGTTGAGGCTTAAACGTTGTTATTTTGTATTGTGCTAAAAAGACGGAAGTCAACGTTTTTTTTCTTTCTTCCGTTGCATCTCACATTTTCTTTCCCCGTCTTTTTCCTTCCATTATTTTCCTATTTTTATTTTATTGTTTTATCAATGTGAACGGACCTTATTGTGCTTACGATTTTATGATGCTTAAGCTTGATATTAGTATTTTGTAGCTATTTTATATAATTTTTTACATGCAAGCAGTTTTCTAGATAGAAGAAGCGTTTTATGTATACTGAGAAAGTAAATGTCTCATGCTAAATATACAGGAGACTGCTTACAAGAAAGGAGCAAGGTAAGGTTCAGTGGTCCGAGAAATAGGGAGAGGGGAAGGTGAGTTAGCCTGAATTGATGTAGATGAGCCATCACCTTGGGATTTGTTTTCCTGTGCTTCCTTGCTCCTGGTACAGAGACTTGAATCTCTTTATTCTGAAGAGGTATACAAAGTGGAAGAAGTCTCTTCTGGGTGTGCTCCAAACGTAACTAGTGCTGGCACTGGATGGCCCTCCGCAGGGATTCCTACTGACTGATTCCTACCTGGTACTCCTGGAAAGCCTCCTCCGCAGGGATCACCGAGTGGCCCCTGTGCTTTTTGGATCGGTCGCAGACCACGCAGATGAGGGTCTCGTGATCCTTACAAAAGAGCTTGAGGGGTTCCCGGTGCTTCGGGCAGACGTTCCCTCCTTCCTCGCCCCAAGGACCTTCGCATCGCCTGGCCATTTCCACCAGCCGCGCCAGCTGCCTGTTGGGGAGGACGTTGCGGGGCCCGAATGTCTGTCTGCACTGGGGGCAGGAAGCCTCCGATTCCGACGTCCCCCAACTGCGGGTCAGGCAGCCCCGGCAGAAGTTGTGGCCGCACTCCGGGATGAGCACGGGGTCCTGGAAATAATCCAGGCAGATGGAGCAGGTGGCTTCTTCCAGCAAATACTGCAAGGGAGCTTCGGCTGCTGCCATCGCTGTCTCTCCCGCCGAGAGAAGGAAAAAGAAAGTTAGTTTTGCATCTTTTCCTACGAATCAGATGACCGCCTTTGGGCTGTGCCTAGACGGGAAATCGAGACGAATTATTGTTGGTGCTGCGGTCGGCTTCGCTGACTTCTTAAAGGATAAAGAGAGTATTTTTTTTAAAAAAACAAATAGGGAAGAAGACTCCCGATCAATTATTATTGGCCCAATCAGCTCGTTAAAGGGAAAAAATTTCTTTTAAAAACTGGGGAGAAGCAAACATGCACGGGACGATCCCCGATCAAGTACAATTGATCCCAGCATCCTGTTAAAGGATGGCGGGAGGAGGGGGGGGTTTAAAACACTGGAAGTTTTTAAGAAGAGACTGGACAGCCATTTGTCTGAAATGGTATAGGGTTTCCTGCCTTAGCAGGGGATTGGACTAGATGACCTCCAAGGTCCCTTCCAACTACTACTACTACTTCTTCTTCTTCTTCTTCTTCTTCTTCTTATTATTATTATTATTATTATTATTATTATTATTATTATTATTATTATTATTAAAAAAAACGAGGAGAAGGAAATATTCTTGGGGTGGACCCGGACAATTATTGCTCCAAGCATCCTGCTAAAGGAAAATATATTGGAAAAAACCTGGGGAGAAAGAAACATCCAATGGAACGGACCCCCTATCAATTAGAATTGATCCCAGCATCCTGTTAAATGGGGGGGGGGGAGTTTTTAAAAACTAGGGAGAAACAAACATTCTTGGGACTGCCTCTTCCCCCCCCCAAATCAATTATTGATCCAAGCACTCTGCTAAATCAGAGGTGGGGAACCATGGCCCCTTTATGACTTGGGGCCTTCTGCTCCCAGAACTCCTGAACCAGCATGGCTGGATGAAAATGTTCAAGTTAGACTAATGAAGTCTCTTAAGGCAAAAAAGATGGATAGAAAGAGTAATTAGTAGTCTCAGGCCAATCTAAGACGGGGGTCCCATGGGGTGAGAGGAACCTGGTGGGCGGAGAACATCTTATAGGCCCTTTGTTCAAGGGCTTTTGGGAGAGGCTTCCTTAGGCATAACGGGGTCCCCCCCCCAAGGGAACATAGACACTCCCAAGCCCTTTCCTTTATTTTGCCTTTTCAGCCGTGGCATCTCATTTATGGAATGCCTTTCCTAGAGACCCTAAATTAGCACCCACAGTGGCATCATTTTGGCATCAGGTAAAGATCTTTCTGTGTTGGAGGGAGGGAGGAAAAAAGGAAGATGACTGCGACTATTGTACTACTACTACTAAACAGATTTACATCTTGGAAGCTAGGCCTAATTTACAGAGCATTCACATCTAAATCTCTTTTTAATATCCCATATTTCTATTGCAGGAAAACCTTCAATCTAGGAAGATTTAACATTTTGTCATCAAATGTGTTAAAAGAAAGTACTGTATAGCAAAATCCCATTATCTATTTCTTTAAAGTCCGGATTCTAGTTAGTAAAGTCACTGAGAACATTTCTCTATATCTTGCTGTAGCATCTTTTTTTACACTAATCGACACTGTGAGCTAATAATTTGGTTCCTAACTAAATGTTAAGGCTGGGCTGAAAATAGGATGATTTTTTTTATTAGCAGGTCAATTCATCACAATCTACATAAAAAGAATTAAATTCTTTTAGTTGGCTTCACCATTTAAAAGCACTATGTTTGATTGTAGTCTGATAGTTTATTTTTATTTCCCCCTTTTTGTCTCCGTTTATGTGATTAAAATATTTAACTAGCCTTCTTGGACCTGTAGCTATTAATAAAAGAAACTTTTATTTCAGATGAACACCATGGCAAGTCACTATCATGGTACCAAAAGAAATTGCATGGGCATGTTCATGGTATGACCAGGATTCAATTCAATTCAGCAGAGTTTATTTTTTTTATACTTCTGCAACCCCATTCAGTGATTTGTAAGTGGTCCTGTGAGAGAGCTTATTTCATTTTCAAGAAATTATTAATATCATTTGATTAAATTATTACTAATATTATTAAACATCCATGTAAAAAGAGATGTCTCTCAGTACAAACAAAACTCCTATTTAAAATGCACCCATCACCACCACCAGGGCACAATTTAAGCACTATCAAAATTACAAATGAAAACCTCAAACAGTTAAAATTACTGTTATTGTTTTACTGCCATAAAAGCCATGAAATCCATAGCTACCATGATCTATTTATAGCCAGGGTAAAAAAAAAAATAACCCATGAACGATACTATCTTAGTCCTCTAAATCTGACGCCTATAAGAATATCCAGAGCTGTGGCCCTTATTGAAAATGCCACAAAGAAATGGGTGCATTGCAACCTAAGGCAGGATGAAATTGATTGCAGACCCTGAAAACCCCTGAGCTCGTACCTCCCATTCAACAGGTCTTTTCCTCTCTTGCAATCATGCTTACAAACCTAGGTAACCTTACTTGAACTGAGTTTGGCTGGGCAAAGCAAACTAGGCTTGTTTAGAGCTGCTATGGGTTGGCAAAGGCTGGGTGTCAAGTCCTTCAACTTTGCAGGCCTAATTTTCCAAGACAAACTCTGGGTTGGTGATTGAGTTCCCCAAACTTATAGTTTTGGGTGACTTCAATCTACCATCCCTGGGAGGATCATCTGAGTTAGCTCGGGAGTTCATGGCTTCCATGACGGCCATGGACCTGACGCAAGTAATTTCTGGACCAACTCATGTGGGAGGCCACACCCTTGACCTGATTTTCTTATCTGGACGGTGGTTAGATGATCTTGGTGGGGGCTCCCCAATTGTTATGCCCCTGTCATGGACCGATCATCATCTCCTGCGGCTGGTCTTCCGTTTTGCCACTCCCCACCGTGGGTGGGTGGAACCAACTAGATGGTACCGCCCCAGGTGCTTAATGGACCCTGAGAGGTTCCAGGCAGCGCTGGGATCCCCACCTGCCTCCTTCGCTCACAACTCGGCGGATGCCTTAGTGGAACCTGGGAAAGGGCAGCCACGGAGGCTCTCAACCGAGTTGTACCCTTGCGGCCCCTGACCCGGTGCAGATCCCATCGAGCTCCATGGTTTTCCGCGGAGCTTTGGGAGATGAAGCGTCGGAGACGGGGCCTAGAGAGCTGTTGGAGATCCAGCCGATCCGAATCCGACCGATTGCGACTAAGAACCTACATTAGGTCTTATCTCGCTGCAATAAGGGTGGCGAGGTCTAATCACTTCGCTACCCTTATCGCGTCCGCAGATAATCGCCCGGCTGCCCTGTTTACGGTGACCCGCTCCCTCCTTAATCAGGAGGTGAGGGAGGAACCCTTGCAGGGTCGTGCCGAGGAGTTTAACCAACATCTGTCGGACAAAATCGCTTGGATTCGGACCGGTTTGGACTCCAACTGGGCAGAGTCTGACGATCAGGACACGGGTGGTCTTGTCAATATTATCTGGGAGGAGTTTGTTTCTGTGACTCTGGAGGAAGTGGACAGGATTATGGGGCGGCTGAGCTCCACCACATGTTTATTGGACCCGTGCCCTTCCTGGCTGGTTTATGCGGCCCGGGAGGGGACACGAGGCTGGTTCCAGGCGGTTATATCTGCCTCTTTGAGTGAGGGTAGTTTTCCCACCGTCTTGAAAGAGCCGGTGGTGAGACCTCTCCTCAAGAAGCCTGCCTTGGACCCAGCTGTGTTGAATAACTTTCGTCCGGTCTCCAACCTTCGCTTTCTTGCGAAGGTCGTTGAGAGTGTGGTGGCGCATCAGCTCCCTCTGGTCCTGGATGAAGCGGATTATCTAGACCCGTACCAATCGGGTTTCAGGCCCGGGCACAGCACGGAGACGGCATTGGTCGCTCTGGTGAATGATCTCTGGAGGGCTCGGGACAGGGGACATTCCTCTGTCCTAGACCTCTCAGCGGCGTTCGATACCATCGACCATGGTATCCTGCTGCGGCGTCTCAGGGGATTGCGAGTGGGAGGCACGGTTTTGCAGTGGTTCTCCTCCTATCTCCTGGGACGCTCGCAGTCGGTGTTGGCAGGGGGGCAGAGGTCGACCTCGAGGTCTCTCGTTTGTGGAGTTCCTCAGGGGTCGGTCCTCTTGCCTCTCCTGTTCAACATCTATATGAAACCGCTGGGTGAGATCATTCGTGGTTTTGGAGTTGGGTATCATCAGTACGCCGATGATACCCAGCTTTTCATTTCGACCCCAAACCACCCCAGTGATGCCCTCAACATGATGTCCCGTTGCCTGGAGGCGGTTCGGGTCTGGATGGGGAGGAACAGACTTCAACTCAACCCCGACAAGACTGAGTGGCTGTGCATACTGGCATCCTGGGATATTCAGAACATTCCATCTCTTTCCATGGGGGGTGAGCTATTACCCCCCCCCCCGTAGATAGGGCTCGCAACTTGGGAGTCCTTCTAGATTCATGGCTCACTTTGGAAGACCATATAGTAGCTGTGACTAGGGGGGCCTTCGCCCATGTTCGCCTGGTGCGCCAGTTGCGGCCCTATCTAGACCGGGATGCTTTATGTACGGTCACTCATGCGCTCGTGACCTCTCGTCTGGACTACTGCAACGCTCTCTACATGGGGCTGCCCTTGAGGACCACTCGGAGGCTCCAACTGGTACAGAATGCAGCCGCGAGAGTTGTGTTGGGAGTTTCCCGATACTCCCATGTCACACCTCTGCTCCGTGAGCTGCATTGGTTACCAGTTGTCTTCCGGGTGAGATTCAAGGTACTGGTAATGGTGTTTAAGGCCCTACATGGCATGGGTCCGGAGTACCTCAGGGGGCACCTGCTGCCGGCATCAACTTCCCTCCGCCCTGTTCGTTCCCACAGAGAGGGCCTCCTCAGGGTGCCACCGGTCAGAGAATGTCGACTGGTGGCCCCCAGGGGGAGATCCTTCTCTGTGGGCGCCCCGGAGCTATGGAACCAGTTACCGGTTGAGCTCCGGACGGCGCCCGATCTTCGCTCCTTTCGCCGCGATCTAAAAACATACTTGTTCGAGCAAGCCGGCCTTAACTTTTGTATTTTTGTATTTTTTATATATTTGCCCTGTTCACCGCCCTGAGTCCTTCGGGAGAAGGGCGGTATATAAATAAAAAAAAAACTTGCTGCCCAGCTGCCTCTAAAATTCACTTTTGGCTTCCCCATAGCTCCACCCACATTTCCTCCTTCCCTCCTCCCCCCATAAAAAAGGGGAGGATTCTTCCATTGCTAGCCAATCTCATCTCCCCATTGATTCTCACAGACCCCTCTTTCAAAGGCCCTGCTCCCCAAAAATGGGGAGATGCTGCAAAGCAGGAAAAACTGTAGTGGGAACCAACAAAGGCCTCAGGGATCGAAGCCCCGCCCCTTATTTACATATGGGTAGAAGGCAGGTCTGGCTGCCATCTTGACTTTGTTGACCTGCCTTGGGATACCCTTGCTGTAGTCTCCATCCCTTTGAGAGTTTGCTAGATCAGTGGCTCTAAATTTGGCGTCTATGGAAGTCAAATAAGTAAGCATTTGTTACATTCCTTGTTTTCAATTTATATAGACATTAAAAATGTCTTATGATACATTTTCATACTTACAACCATTGCAGCATCCCCTTGATTACTTGATCAAAATTACTTGATCAAAATGGGGGGTGAGCTCTTACCCCCCGTGGATAGGGCTCGCAACTTGGGAGTCCTCCTAGATTCACGGCTTACCTTGGAAGATCATATAGTGGCCGTGACTAGGGGGGCTTTCGCCCAGGTTCGCCTGGTGCGCCAGTTGCGGCCCTATCTGAACCGGGATGCCCTGTGTACGGTCACTCATGCGCTCGTGACCTCTCGCCTTGACTACTGTAATGCTCTCTACATGGGGCTTCCCTTGAAGACCACTCGGAGGCTCCAACTGGTACAGAATGCGGCCGCGAGAGTTGTCTTGGGAGTTTCCCGGTACTCCCATGTTACACCTTTGCTCCGCGAGCTGCATTGGTTACCAGTTGTCTTTCGGGTGAGGTTCAAGGTTTTGGTTACGATCTTTAAGTCCCTACATGGCATGGGTCCGGGATACCTCAGGGACCACCTGCTGCCGGCATCAACTCCCCTCCGCCCTGTGCGTTCCCACAGAGAGGGCCTCCTCAGGGTGCCGCCAGTCAAGGAATGCCGACTGGTGGCCCCCAGGGGGAGGGCCTTCTCTGTGGGCGCTCCGGCATTATGGAACCAACTGCCGGTAGAGCTCCGGACGGCATCAGACCTCCGAACTTTCCGTCGTGGCCTGAAGACCCACCTATTTGAAATGGCTGGTCTGGCCTGACGGGGGATTATGGGTTTTAATTTGTTGTTTTAGATTTGTATTACTGTTTTAATTGGGCATGGGTTTAATCTTTTTTAATTTTTGTATTGTCTTTTTTATATATGCCCTGTGAACCGCCCTGAGTCCCTACCAAGGAGAAGGGCGGTATACAAATTAAATAAAACTTAAACTTAAACTTAAACTTAAAATTCAGTCGCTTGGCAATCGGTTCATATTGATGACCGTTACAGTGTCCTGGGGTCACGTGATCACCTTTTGTGACCTTCTCATAAGCAAAGTCACTGTGGAAGCTGGATTCACTTAACAACTGTGTGACTAACTTAACAACTGCTGTGATTCATTTAACAACTGTGACAAGAAAGAGCGTCATGGAGTGCTACCCCACAAAGAGTCACTGGGGTCCAGGTTTCCCCGGCCCTCTTTTCCAACCATCCAGGTGCCTTCCCCTGCTACAGTCCGTGGTTGTGGCTGCCCGTCCACTCTGCTCCCTCACTCAGACACCTCCACTTGCCCTGGTCAGCTGGACTATGCTGTCTTGTCCTTCCAGCCGGTCCCTTGGGCAGCCTCCTCCCACAGGTGGGTCACACGGTGTGGGGGTGGTCAGACAGCCAGTCAGCCATTCTTCCTCTCTCTTCTCCTGATGCTTGCTGGTCTCTCCTGCCACTGCCTCTGTTCCTCCGTTGATTCCCCTGCCTCCCTGCCTCCCTTTCTCTCCATCTCTCTTTCCCCTTCCTCCTCCTCTTTTCTCAACTTTTCCTCAGAGACTTTTCCCTACCTTTTCCCTCACACTCCTTTCTCCCTGTTAGGTAGATGACTATGGCCTAACTGGTTGGGTTGGCAATATATATAAACTATGATTGTGGTGTTGTAATAGAAACTGTATTGTATCACTTTAAATGTGTGATGATTGGCCAACGCTGTTTTTCCAACGGCCATAAGAGAGAGCTAGAGACACAGCTTCTTTCTCTCTGCTATTCTGTCTGTAACTTTTGCTGTTACTTGCTGATTATTGTGGTTTGTGGGTTTGCTACTGTTTGCTAAACCTGACTACTCTCAGTATCCCCTTCTCCTGTGCACGCTCTTGTTAGCTCAAGAGGTACTATGCACATGCTTACCACTCCCCCTTTCCTCAACCTATCCTCATGCGTTGCTCCCCCCCTCACTCAAGTTAGCGGGAGGCCCCACTCCCCTCTCGTCTCTGCCCCCAAAGACTCTCCTTTCCCTCTCGCCTCCTCTCTCTGTCCCCTGCTCTCCTCCTTCCTGCCAAAACCTCCTCCTTTTCATTTTGATCCTTTGCCAGCAGCACTTTGTCCATCTTCGATTGTTTAGATGCCTTGAGATGTTCCAGAGAGCTGCGGTTAGCATTCAGAATCACATATCAGAGTTAAGGTTCACTCCCCTTATATAGATATATATACTTGTTTGTTTGTGTATTATGTGTAACTCACCTTTATTATTTTTACAAAGGACTCAAGGTGGCAAACATAGCCAACACAGCTTCCTCCTCCAATTTTCCACCCAACAACCCTTTCAATTGGGTTGCACTGAGAGAGAATGACTGGCTCAAACTCACCCAGCTGGCTTTCAGGGCTAAGGCAGGACCGGAACTCACAGTCTTCCTGTTCCTACCTTGGCGCCTTAACTACTAGGCCAAACTGGATCTGACTCTTAGCTCAATATCGAAGGCACTTTTGGTGTGCCTCAGAGCGTTGACCCCTGGTGACTGCCTTGGAGGAATCTCCCTGCAATTTTCTTGGCAAGGATTCGGGAGAGGCTTGCCATTGCCTGCTTCCTAGGGCTGAGTGAGAGTGACTGGTCCAAGGTCATCCAACTGGCTTTGTTCGTAAGGCAGGATTAGAACTCAAGGTTTCTAACTTGATTTCTTAATCACTACACTAGATTGGCTTCTTCTTTTACAGTTAATAAAAGGCAAAATGGCTTAAAGAAAGAAGGAAAAAGAATGCTATTTGGCATCTTGTCGAATAATGTATTTATTTAATAATATATTTCATTTTTACAATTCCATCTATAAGGCCACCCAACTGCAAGCAATTCAGTGAGGCAAAAAGCTAAGAAACAAAACCACTGGTTTAACGGCTTTCAGGCACCCCTGTTTAGCAAATAGGGATTTTTCCAAAGTATTGTCTATGGATTCCCGTTATTTTAGGGGAGTGTTATGCAGGCATCATCACGCAAAAAGAAAGAGGGCAGAAGGGTCTCTCCAACCAAGGAAGCGTCCAAGAATGTATGAAGCAGAGCTGCGGTCCTGGCATCAAAAAAGCTTACTTGTCCCCCTTCGCAGTGGAGAGAGATGCGGATCCTTGTGGGCTTCTCAGTCAGGACCAGTTCAGTGCATACTGATGGAGAGAAGATCCTGTATGTCCTTTCCCATAACCCAATCTGCCAGCGTCTGGTCTCCAAATCAAGATTTCTTACGTTCAATGGCTTGTTGGCAACCCCTACACGCCATCCAGCTGTATCTCCTACAATAACTTCCCAGAAATGTCTCCCTGTTGAGAACCTCTGACAGCCAAGGACATAAGGATTATGTTCAAATCTCTTCCGGTTTGCGGCAGGATATATTGGTTTAACTGGCTTAACTCCTTTGATGCTTTTTTGATCTTCGGAGATGTCAAGACGGTCAGGATGGGCTGTGTCTGGATCCAGAATTACATTCACTGTAAGGGGGAAGGGAAGGAAGAACAAGAGCTTCAGCTGCAGACCTGATTTTTTGTCTTGACCCCAGAAGTTCAACCCTATAGCCTCTTGTGTGAATGGAGTTCAGTCCCCAAACACCCCTTTCAGGACTGGAAGACTTTTTTTTTTTTAAAAAAAAAAACACCTAAGCACTGCCTGCTTCTCCAACTTTGGCAACTGTAAGACTTGTAGACTTCAACTCCCAGAATTCTCCTGATGGGGCTGCTAGTGTCCAGGTCCCCACTCTGCCCCCTTTTCCGTAAGCACTTGGCGCTCCCACTGTCTTAGTTCCGTCCTCTGTTCACTGCCGGCCTATTCAGCATCCCTCTGGCCTCTGGCCTTCTCTCCAACTCACTCAGGTTGCCTTCACCAACTGCCAGTCCATCTGTCTCCCCTCCAGATGCCACTCAGCTGCACCCACTCAGGATCCGTGGATTAGTGCTTCACCTCTTCCAGCAACCCTGCACATCACACTCTAGCTACCACCTTGCAGATGACAGTAATGGGGTTGAGAGTGAAGAGTGGTTGGCTTTGCATTCAGTGAGCTCCTGGGAGGGCCAAGGTGGGAACAGGGAATCTACCTGGAGCTTTAATACAGAAGATCAGGCAGAGCAAGAGGATGCATGTTTCAAATGTGAACCGGCAGAGTCAGAGGAATACCCCAGAAGTGACTTGGGGTACATGATGGAACATCGGGAACCTTTGCCCTTTTTTCTCCAAGCATCAGGATATCACAGGAACGCAGAAAAGGAGAGGCTCTCTGCTTTCATCAATTTGCTGGCTCACCCTAGTGCTCCAACTTCGACCCCAGGTGCTCCACCTTTGACTCTAGGACCTAATTTTTCTGCTCCCAAAGAACAAGTAAAATCAAGAGGATTCTATGTTCCTTGCAGTACCCATCCATATTTTCCCATTCGCCTAGATATTTCATTCTACACAAAAAATGACTTCAATGATCTAGGTTACATTTACTGGAGCTTCATAGTCTTTAAGGCAGGGGTCCCCAACCCCCGATCCGTGAACCCGTACCGGGCCATGGCATGCTAGCAACCAGTCCGCACAAAGAAGCAAAGCCCCATCCATGGGATGCAGGCAGCACACAAAACCATTCAACCTCCAGTCCATGGAAAAGCCTCTCTCCACGGAACCAGTCCCTGGTGTCCAAAAGGTTGGGGACCTCTGCTTTAAGTTATCTAATCCTATACTTTTTTCGTTGTTACTTTTCTCTTAACGTTCTCTTATTTCTCTTAACATTACTGGCATCACAGCTTAAAATAGCAAGCGACTGAGATTCTTAAAACTCATATTTACCTTCCTGGAGGTGAAGTCCACTTTCCAGAGTATCTGGGGAAGAAAAGGGAGGGATTCAGCATCTCCTCACTGGAAATGGAGCAACAGAAGGGCCTCCCTAGAGATACCCTGGTTTCCCTTCCTTGGACTCAAATCAGGAATAAGGAATAAGGAAAGCCACAAGCCAGAATGTCATAGCTGTTTGTTTATGTATATTCTACCAGATATAAATATATTCTACTATGTATTCCATGTACAGGTAGTCCTCAACTTACAACCGCTAATTTAGTGATCATTCAAAGTTACAATGGCACTGAAAAAAGTGACTTATGACCAGTTCTCACATTTAATGACCACTGCAGCAGTCATGTGATCAAAATTTGGGCACTTGGCAACCCTCATGTACTTATGTATTTATAGCTTAACAACCATATGATTCACTTAACTGCAGTGATTTTCTCAACAACCTTCGGAAAAGAAAAGGTGTCAGTTTTCAGCTTGGTGCCTCAGTGGCATCCTGCCATCAAAGACTAAGGGGAGAGGGGGCACGGGGAGAACAAATGGACAATAAAGATATACAATATGGGGATGTGATGGGAAATAGGGAGGGGGGATGACAGCTTGACAAAGACCAGTTTCTGCCAGCACTCAAGGCCACGCATGCTCAGATTGGAATGTGAAGTATCCCAAACACCTCAGCGTTTCTCAAAACACCTGTGTGGCTCTTCATTGGCTGAAGATGAACTGGCCACTGTGGGAGGACTGGAATGAGGGGAAACCTTTGTCATTTTTTCACACGGAAAATTCATTTCTTTTTTTGTTACCTCTCAATTTTTTCATGGCGCTTTTCAGAAGCACGGTGATATCATTGTAGACCCAGATTGTCCACTTTGGCTCTAGAAGTAAATCCACTGGATTCTCAAATGTTTTCTTTGCCTGGTACCTGGCAGAGCAAAACAACATTGACTAGAAGATAGGTATAACATTCAAATTGATCTTTTATGGGTTAAAAGTAATGCCATGCCATGAAATTTAATAGAGATGAATAGAGTTACATGGAATCCTCTATTTATGATTATTTGTTAGCAACCAACACTTTAATAAGAGACTGGACAGCCACTTGTGTGAAATGGTATAGGGTTTCCTGCCTGAGCAAGGGGTTGGACTAGAAGACCTCCAAGGTCCCTTCCAACTGTATTGTTGTTGTTGTTGTTACTATTGATCATCGCAGTCAGCCAGATGTTCAGACTGGATTTGGCATTTTTGTCTACCTATTGAGTCCTTACCAAGGACCTGAGATAGGCAGATGTGGATTTTTGATGGTATTACAGATATCGTCGCAGGATGGAAGCAGTTCCTAATAAGGCCGCCTTTTGCAATTGACTGATGGCGACTTTGCCAATGCCAATGGTGTTCAAGTGGTGCTCCAGTTGTTTTGGGATTGCACCCAAGGTACCTATTACTATTGCTTGCCTTTGTCGCACTCTTTATTTCTATTTGCAGGTCTTTGTATTTTGTTATCTTCTCCAGTTCTTTCTTGTTTATTCTGCTGTCTCCAGGCACTGCCATGTCCACTATCCAGACTTTTTTGTCTTTCTTATCAACCATTGTTAAGTCCAGGGTGTTATGTTGCAGGTGCTTGTCTGCTTCAATTCTGAAGTCCCAGAGCAGTTTAACTTTTTCATTTTCTATGACTTTCTCTATTTTATGATCCCACCAGTTCTTGCTTATAGGAAAATGATATTTCTTCCAAATTTTCCAATGCACCATTGTTGCTACTTTGTCATGCCGCTGCTTGTAGTCAGTCTGTGCAATCTTCTTGCAGCAGCTTACCACGTGGTCCATTGTTTCTTCAGCTTCTTTGCATAGGTGGCACTTACTGTCTGTTGCTGTCTTCTCAACTTTGACTTTGTATGCATTTGTCCTTAAGGCTTGGTCTTGTGTAGCCAGAATTACTCCCTCAGTCTCTTTCTTCAATTTTCCTGCTCTTAGCCATTGCCAGGTCTTGTTATTATCTGCTTTCCCAGCTATTTCTTTTAAATGTACTGGCCATGTAGTGCTTTGCCTTCCCATGCCTCTATTCTGTTCTTCATTTGGTCTTACTTGTAGGCCAGTTTGGTCTCTCCATAGTCAGTAAGGCTTCCTGATATACTAATTTCAGTGCATCTTCATCATTGTCCTTCAGATATTCTTCCAAAGCCATTTTTTCTTCTTCAACCATCTGATGTACTTGCAGCATTCCACACCGACCTATTTGCCTTGGTAGATAGAGTCTGTCAACGTCACTGCATGAATGAAGGGCATGATTCATTGTCATTATTTTTCTGGTCTTCCTATCCATTGCTTTTAGTTCTACTTGAGTCCAGTCCACTATTCCAGCTGTGTATCTAATGACTGGAATTGCCCAGGTGTTGATTGCCTTCACGGTATTTCCTCCATTGAGTTTGGACTTTAAGATCTTCACTCTCTTGATGTATTCACCTCTAATCTTTTTCTTGACGTCAGTGTGCTTGATGTTGTCAGCTTGAAGGATACCCAAGTATTTATAGTAATTTTCCTTATCCGGACTCTTAATGTTATTTTCATGGGGCACCTTGATTCCTATAGTTTTCACTACTTTTCCTTCTTTGATAGTAACTATTACTATTATTACTATCATTGCTATTATTATTATCATTGCTATTATTATTATTATTATTATCATCATCATCATCATCATCATCACCATCACCAGTTACAACGGCTCTCAAAAAACTGACTTACAACCGTTTTCACACCTAACATCTGTCCTTGTAATCACAATTCGGGTGTTTGGCAACTGGCATGTATGTACAATAGTTGTAGCATCCCAGGGTCATGTTATTATGTTTCTTCCCACCTGGGTTCCAACAAGCTAGTAGAAGAATCCAAATTTTCTTAACAACCATGTAATCTGCTTAATCAACCACATGATTTAAAAAATATGACAGAAAAAGTTTGTGAAGTTGGGTGCTGCCACATGTCATCTATTACAAAAACAGAGGAAAAGTTTCCAAATCTGGGTCTATGCTACTTCCACTTTGTTCTGTACAGAAGGGTTGAGTTTTGTGTGCCGCATATTAAAAAGTGTTGTAGAAGGAGCTGGAAAGAGAAGAGCAGCCAAGTTAGCTAGAAACAGTTCTTTGAAAGGTACTGAAAGTAAAAGTTTCGCCTTCAGAAGAGAAAACTCAGAGGACATAAATTGTGGAATCAGCTGGGAGGGTTCAAATGTACTTCCTAGATAGAAACAAATTATTTTGTTCATGAAAATGAGTGATAAATCCTGGGGTCAAATAATCTAGTATCAAAAGCGGTTCTTACAATAACTATAATTATACTAAACTAATGGGACCATTAAATAGACTAATAAGTGATAGAAAAAGAAGAAGCTAAAGCGCTTTGGGACTTTAGAATTCAAAGGTATCCACCTGCTCCTGCATAACACCCCAGACCTAACAATTCTTGATGAGAATGGCAGAAAAGTCTGGATATGGCACTATCTGGAGACAGTGGAATAAAAGAGAAAGAACTGGAGAAAATTACAAAATACAGAGATGTAGATTACTGCAATGCTCTCTACATGGGGCTGCCCTTGAAGACCACCCGGAGGCTCCAGCTGGTGCAGAATGCAGCCGCGCGGGTAGTGATGGGAGCATCCCGATACTCCCATATTACACCCCTCCTGCGTGAGCTGCATTGGTTACCGGTTGTCTTCCGGGTGAGATTTAAGGTGCTGGTACATACCTTTAAAGCCCTACATGGCTTAGGCCCGGGATATTTGCAGGACCGTCTGCTGCCGGGGACGACTTCCCATCGCCCAGTGCGCTCACACAGAGAGGGTCTCCTCAGGGTGCCGTCGGCTAGACAATGTCGGCTGGTGACCCCCAGGGGGAGGGCCTTCTCTGTGGGAGCACCAGCCCTGTGGAACCAACTCCCCCTTGAGCTCCGGATGGCCCCGGATCTCCGGTCCTTTCGCCGCGACCTCAAAACCTTCTTTTTTCATCAGGCTGACCTGGATTGACGACGGGTTTTTAAAATGTTTTAATTTTTAATTGTTTAGTTAATTTATTTTGGGGCTGTTTGTTTAATTTCTTTTAACTTTTGTATTGTTGTTTTTATTGTTGTTAGCCGCCCTGAGTCCTTCGGGAGATAGGGCGGCATATAAGTCCCAAAAATAAATAAATAAATAAATAAAATAGAAGTAGAATGACTGCGGCCAAAGAAAGCAAAGATAGCACCAATAGTAATAGATCCCTTGGGTGTAATCCCAAAACATCTGGAGCACCACTTGAACACCATTGGCATTGGCACATTCGCCATTAGTCAATTGCAAAAGGCGGCCTTATTAGGAACTGCTTACATCCTGCGATGATACCACTTGAACACCATCGGCATTGACAAAACTATTATCAGATGATTGCAAAAGGCAGATTTCCTTAAAACAGCTTACATGCTACGATGGCACCTTTAGTACCATCAAACATCTGTCTATCCTTGGGAAAGATTCAACAGGTGGATAAAAATACCAAATTCAATCTAAACATCTAGCTGACTGTGGGATCAACCACAATAATTCACCATATCGAATATTGCTAATTATATTGTGTTGAGGTTCTCTGGGGAAATATTTACAAGGCCCTGAAATACAATACATTGTCTTTAAATTAAATTACTGCTAAATACAAACAGAACTTTCCAAAATAGGAAAACTGCAAGAGGAGCTTCTGATCTCTGAGTCTGTAAAAGGTGGATTCACTTACTTCTTCAAGATGCTTCCAATGTCCTAAAAAAAGAGAGACAAAACACTGAAAGGAGCCATTTCCTATGCAGAAAATAAAATTCATATATTCATAAAATAAATGAGGGAAACCAATGTACAACCAGACACTAACAAAAATATACTTCCATTTTTATTTAAAAGAATCCCACTGCTCTTTTTTCCCCAGCAGTTCACCTATTTTAGAGAGGTATTGTTTATTTTTATTTTCTTGTGTTTGAAGAATTATACCCTGGTTGAATCCGACCCAATTATAAAGATTGTAGAATATAGATAAATAAATAATACAACATCATAGCAAAAAGAAACAAAAAAACGTTTGAAAAAGAAAACAATGCATCAATAGAATACAAAAATACCCTACATTTAGTTATGCTTCTGGAATCAAGTCACTTTGGAAAATCCAACTGGTTTTAACTTTGTAGAAGGACATCAATTTTGGGGTTCTCTTTGTCCTGGAGATTAAGGGGAAGGGAGACCCCTAAAAGAACACCCACCATCAAGTCCTTTTACAGGTAATAGGACCCCTCAGCAGGCACTCTTAAAACCATTAAGGCCACTGACCAGCACTTTGAATTCTTCCTTTTCACATGGCCTGCTTTTTCTGAATTAAATATTAACCATTGCAGGTAGTCCTCGACTTTCAACAGTTCATTTAGTGACCATTGAAAGTTGCAATGCCACTGAAAAAAACCTGACTTTTTCACACTTATTTTATTTTAATTCCATTTATATCCCGCCCTTCTCCGAAGACTCAGGGCGGCTTACAAGCTTAGCAGTAGCCTTCATTCTATGTATATGCCTGCTTATTAGCGTTTTCACACACACCCCAAGCGGCATTATTACAAAGTCAGCTTAATTGCCCCCAACAATCTGGGTCCTCATTTTACCGACCTCGGAAGGATGGAAGGCTGAGTCAACCTTGAGCCTGGTGGGACTCGAACCTGCACTAATTGCAGGCAGCTGGTGTTACTGCAGCATCCCCTTGGTCACATAATCAAAATTCAGTGGCTTTTGATGGTATTTTTGATGGTTGCATGTTCCCAAGGTCCCTTCCAGCCCTGTGAGTCTATGATCTCCACTTCCTGCCTGACCTGTAAGAGTTTGCTGCCTGGCTGCTGATGCTTCTCCTCTATCTCCTGGATGAGATCGTCAAGAGAGCACAGTTCGGCCAAACCCTTCTCCTTTATCACCAGAATCTCCTTCTCCGTCTCTTCCATCCTAGACAACAGAAGCTTCTCCTGTCTTTTTAACCAGCGTTGTAGTTCTCTGAATTCAGCCACTGCATTTTTTTTCTCTTCTTTGATTAGGTCCTAGAACAAGAAGACAGAAAAAGCAAAAGGCATATTTTTATTTAATTATTACACTTAATTATTGTTATTGTCATAATAACTAAACAGATTCCCTGAAGAGTCCAGAAACGAGATGGGAGAATTTCCTAAGGAGAAAAAAAATCTCTCTTGACATCAACAGACATAGGGGGAAAGGTTTCTAAAAACCAAAAAAAGGCTCAGGTTAAATGATCTCTCATGAAACTTTTCTTTGGGAGATCAGGGATTCCATAAAAGTAGACAGAAAAGTGTTTTGATTTCACTTTTTTTCCAGTAAGATGAAATATGGTTTGCATTAACTTATTATGCAAACCAAACCTATTGTATAACATATGGCTCATAGGTGCCCTTAACAAACCTGTCACTCATTCAGTCAATGGTGACATCCCAGTCAAATATACAGTCCCCAGGCTAAGAACAAGTTCTGTGCCTTAACACTGTCTTTAACTTGAATTTCATTTAAGTCAGAACTTCTACTTACAAACAGGCTGCCTATTATTAAAGATAGCAGACGGTGTTCTTCCTATTAACTCAGAAGCTCCTCACCGTTGGATCAATACTTACAAGCATCTCCTGTGCTGTTTGCTCTATTTCAATTGTGTATGTAGCTATTTTTTCTTTCTCCTCCTTCCGAGCCTTCAGGCAATCCCCAACCTTGATCTGAAAAGAAAATGCATGTTTTGAGTTTCTTTTCTGTAAAGAACTACATCTGAGGGAAGACCTAATTAGAAGATATAGGCAACCATCATAAATGCATGGCAGTTGCCAAGCGTCCGAATTTTGAACACTTTGAACAGTCACTAAATGAAAGGATCTTAGTCGACGAATACTTGTAATGGTGACTTCTGGTGAAAAGATGGACAGCTGAGAACACGCCCTGGGAAGGATCCCTGAAGCATCTTTCCCTGCACTGTAGCTTTTTCATTGGTAACAAACCATTCTGGTCTGAATGTATAAATTCAGTTAAGTATCTTTTCAGTCTCTAAAAAAGCTTGATTCAGTCTTTATTGAAGTAAAAAAAATTATAGTTCACATTCAATAACAATAGCGGTCTGTAGTTTTTTATCTGTGTCAAATCTGAGTCTTCTTTTGTTATTAAAGTAATATTTGCTTCTACCTATGTCTTTGGAAGTTTGGCCTCCGACAAAAGTTATGGACTGCAGCTTTTTCAAGTAACAACAGAAGAAACCAGCATTCCTTTAGTTTAAATCACCCCTGTGGGTTAGGGAAAGTCCTAGAATTATCCCATAAGATCCTCTGATACAGCAAAGGTCTGCAAGTAGCCTCAGGAGCTTTGCTTCGAAGCAGTCTGTGTGCCGAAAGCTGGGGGAGCGCTGCAATCAGCTTGTTGTTGAAGCAGCAGCCATTTTGGAATTTATTTTTCAAACAGACAGTGTTGTGCCTTTCATTTCCTAATCATTTTTAAGCACTTTTAATGTTTACTAAGCTAAAAGAGGCTCTCTTTAGCCATAGCCTATTATTCTTTTTTGAAGATCTGCACCATTTTAGAGGTTTCTTCATTGTCAAACAAGGAAGAAGACTGCTGAAGGCAAGCTAAAATAAGGAAGTGTGGAATATCTTTTTTAAAAGAATAGTTGATGGAGAAATATTTAAGGGTAGAAAGTTGTGGTTTTAGTTTATTATTTTTACTAATTTGTAGCTTGGTCTGCTTTGCTGTGGGTGACTAAATCTTTCTGATTTTTATGATTTCTGACTGGCCAGCAATTCTTAAGTGACTTTAAAAAATGCTACTCTTTGACAAAAGAGGAAGTTAAGAAGATGGAGGAGCAAAGTATTAGAGATGCATTTGAAAAATCTTTAAATAAAATCTATCGGTTCATAGATCAACTATGTTCCAAGGATGTTAAAAAAAAACTCTCAAACTACATCAGAGATATAAATATGTGTAGAAAGTTACCAAACCACTGAAGCAATTGCACAAGTAGCTAACAATGCAGAGGAGTCAATTGCAATTTTGGAATATAAACCTGACACCAATTTTTATTATGATAGTTTAAATATAAACCTCCCAACACAATTAAAATAAGGGCTCCAAGAAAATCTGCAACTTTTAAAAGAACAAGTTTGAGAGTTTTTTCTCATAGACATTAACAAGGTTGGGAAATCCTTGAGAAAAAGAGAAGCTTATAACTACTTGACAAACATTTCAGAGAAGAAAAATATTTTATTCTATGAAGACAAGCTGGAAGGAATCATTTAAACTTAATGAGTTAATTGGAATTAGGATGGATTTTTATCAGTCTGATATTTGTAACTGAAAGAAAGTCTTAATCTAAAGTTTGAAAATGTATTTTCTTTCCTTTATATATAATGCTCAAGTAATTCCTAAAGTTTGTAAAATATTATTAAAAATGAATTTGAAAGTATATTAAGAGAAAGTTAGAGAAAAAGATCTATTAGCTTAAAGAAACTTTAGAGTTTTAAAAAGGATGTTTACAAGAATGTTTACATTCTATGAGGGTAACTTGGAGGGAGTGATCTAAATTTAATGAGTTAATTGGAGCTAGTTGGAAATGTATTGGTCTGAAAGTGAACTTTAAAGTACACATGTTAAGACAGAATTTTTAAAAAGATGTATTAGAAAGCTGTGATTTAGAAACATTTTAAATAAAAGTTTACTGCTTTAAAATGGCTGAAAAGGTATTTTTCCCTTTAAATAATCTGAAAGAATAAAGTGAATTTTTTAAATATAAATGGTGATAGTTAATAAAGATTATTAAGTGCAAGTAGAAATACATATTATTTCCACAGCAAGGAAGATAAAGCAGAAATGGTTAAATTGATAGTTTTATTCAAAGAGGAAGATATATTTAATTATGTTTTTTATTTTGATATCACTTCTGGATTTTGTGCTTGCTGATTAGATAAATTTGTTGTTATAAAAATAGCTAGCTATATATTAATGTGGAAAAGTAAAAAGTTGAGGCTCAAATGTTGTTATCTTGTACTGTGCTAAATAGACGGAAGTCAACATTTTTTTCTTTCTTTCCTTGTATCTCACATTTTCTTTCCCCGTCTTTTTCCTTCCATTAATTTCCTATTTTTATTTTATTGTTTTATCAATGTGAATGGACCTTATTGTGCTTATGATTTTATTATGCTTAAGCTTGATATTAGTAGTTATTTTGTAGCTATTTTATATAAATTTTATATGCAAGCAGTTTTCTAGATAGAAGCAAGTGTTTTATGTATACTGAAAAAGTAAATGTCTCATGCTAAATATACAGGAGACTGCTTACATGAAAGGAGCAAGGTAAGGTTCAGTGGTCCAAGAAATAGGGAGAGGGGAAGGTGAGTTAGCCTGAATTGATGTAGATCAGCCATCACCTTGGAATTTGTTTTCCTGTGCTTCCTTGCTCCTGGTACAGAGACTTGAATCTCTTTATTCTGAAAAGGTATACAAAGTGGAAGAAGTCTCTTCTGGGTGTGCCTTTGTCCCTCTAAGCAGCCACAAAGAGGAAGAAGTTTACCCAACTCTGTCTTGGCCAAAATAAAGTTGCTTTTCTTTGCTGAAACCTCAACTTAGGGGTTTCTTTTGGCTCTTTGAAATTTGTAAGTAGCGCAGGGAAAATTGTGAGGTTAAGTGGAAAACCTTTGTTGTTGTTGTTGTTAGTTGCGAAGTCGTGTCCGACCCATCGCGACCCTATGGACAACGTTCCTCCAGGCCTTCCAGTCCTCTACCATCTTCTGGAGTCCATTTAAGCTCACGCCTACTGCTTCAGTGACTCCATCCAGCCACCTCACTCTCTGTCGTCCCCTTCTTCTATTGCCCTCAATCTTTCCCAGCATTAGGCTCTTCTCCAGTGAGTCCTTCCTCCTCATTAGGTGGCCAAAGTATTTGAGTTTTAGCTTCAGGATCTGGCCTTCTAAAGAGCAGTCAGGGTTGATCTCCTCTAGGACTGACCGGTTTGATATAAAGTGCAAAGTCATGAGGTAAAGGAATACTTGTAATGGCAGTGATAAATATGTATCAGTATGATGAATCTTCAGAGACAGCTAAAGCTACAATACAATGGAAACTAATTGAATAGAAAAACAAGTACAATGGATGGGAATCAGGAAAGGATAACACATAAGGAAGTAAGATAAACATGTAGGCAAAAAAATAGCTGGGTCTTAGAGTAGGAAAAGGAAGAAGACAAACTATAAAAAAACAGCTGTAAGAGGAAATGGCTAACCAGGAAAAGCATACTGAATTGAAAAACAGGAAAATAAGCTGAATAAGATAAGAGGAAAGGCATACTGAATTGAAAAACCAGAAAGAACCTATTGTTCTAAAAGGGGGACATAAATATCCACAGAGTTCAAAATAACCATTCAAATGTCTAATTCTTCTTATTATTTTTGTATATCTGAATATGATTTAATATGTTAGCAGGAAATGTGTAAGAAGCGGATGGAAAGAGTGTAACCTCATAGTACCTCAGGCAATGGGGAAAGAGGAGGGATGTGGCGGCCGGGACATGGCTGTATAAAGGGAATATTTTGGGTTAGAACTTTGGAGAGAACCAAGCTTTGAAAGCTTCTGTTCTGCTTACTGCAATAAACAAAACAAAAGGCCTTCACTGTGTCTTGGCTGGTTATTGGTCAGGCAAGCCTGCCTCAGGTCATGAAGGAAAGTAGCCAGGAACACATAACAGCAGGAAAGTGAGTCTCCCGTTTACAGTCATCTGAGAAGCATCAGATTAGCCACTGAGAAACAAAAGTTTGGGCTGAGATGGCTTTGGCCTGATCCAGCAGGAATATTTTTGGGTGTTTCAAGACTTTGCAGGACACTATAATGATCTTGCTCTATAGCGGTGGTGGCGAACCTATGGCACACGTGCCAGAGGCGGCACTCAGAGCCCTCTCCGTGGGCATGTTCGCCATGCCGCGGATATGGCAACCATCCCTCTTCAAACAGCCGCCCGCTAACTCGCCAAGGTCCCACGTCACCGGATGCATCCCAGCATGGCTAGTTTCCCTCCCTCCCCCTATCCCGTCCCTCCTGGCCTCGCATCCTCTCCTTTTCCTGGGTATGACCCACTGCATCACCTCCTCACCTGGCGGCCGGCTATCCAGCTCAGAGGCGGCTTCTTTGAACTGCTGGCGGTGGGCTGCGGAGCCCCAGAGTTCACCGGTCGAGGGCCCGGCAGGCTGTGGCTGCTGACAGACGTCGTCGGCCCCCATGCATTTGCTGGCCTCTGTGTGCAGGGACCGATGGTGTCAGGCAGCAGCCACCCCGGCCCTTGCCCCATGGCAATGGCACCCCCGCCCTGCCTTGCCTCACCCCACAAGACGAGCCTCCTGCCTGCCGCTCCACCTGCCAGAGACCCCCTGGATCACCTTCATCCCGGTCCACCCCCCACAGGCGTCCCTCCCCACGAGCAGCATTGACCATGCTCACCTTGGCCTCACCCACCCAATCTGGCATGACCACCACAGTCACGCCCACCCGGTGGGCCATGCCCACCTGGCACCGGGCGATAAAGAAGTGGGTTTTGGGTTGCAGTTTGGGCCCTCGGTCTCTAAAAGGTTCGCCATCACCACTCTATAGCAAACGTAGAAAAATGTCATTTGAAAGAAAATCTAGTGTTTCCTTCTCCATCTGATCTCTAAACTTCAGCCAGTTAATTCTCTTGCTGATATTTAGATTAGATCTTTCTTATCTTTCCTTAGAAAAAGTGAGCTGGCGAAGAGTTCTATTTCTCCATTGCTAAGCAAGACAGTTAAGTGAAATTTTGTCCCATTTTACAACCTTTCTTGCCACAGTTGTTAAGTGAATCACTACAGTTGTTAAGTGAATAATAATAATAATAATAATAATAATAATAATAATAATAATAATAATAATAATAATAATAATAATAATGTTGGAAGGGACCTTGGAGGTCATCTAGTCCAACCCCCTGCTCAGGCAGGAAACCTTATACCATTTCAGGCAAATGGCTGTCCAGTCTCTTCTTTAAAAACCTCCAGTGTTGGAGCATTCACCACCTCTGGAGGCAGGTTCACTTAACAGAGCTGTTAAGTGAATCTGGTTTCCCCATTGACTTTGCTCATCAGTCGATCTCAAAAGGTGATCACACGACCCCGGGACACTGCAATTTGAGAGTTGGTCAAGTATCTGAATTCTGATCAGTGAAGCAGGGGTGCTGCAATGACCGTAAGTATGGAACCTGATCATAATAACTTCTTTCAGTGCTGTTGTAACATTGAACCTTCGCTAAATGACTGCTGGTAAGTTGAGGGCTACTTGTTAACCTGTTTTTTTTTTAAAAAAAATGCAGGCACAGAGGCAAAGGAAGTGGGATAAAGGAGAAGGAAGCAAGTAAACTGCTCCAAACGTAACTAGTGCTGGCACTGGATGGCCCTCCGCAGGGATTCCTCCTGGCGGATTCCTACCTGGTACTCCTGGAAAGCCTCCTCCGCAGGGATCACCGAGTGGCCCCTGTGCTTTTTGGATCGGTCGCAGACCACGCAGATGAGCGTCTCGTGATCCTTACAAAAGAGCTTGAGGGGTTCCCGGTGCTTCGGGCAGACGTTCCCCCCTTCCTCGCCCAAAGGATCTTCGCAACGCCTGGCCATTTCCACCAGTCGCGCCAGCTGCCTGTTGGGCAGGACGTTGCGGGGCCCGAAGGTCTGTCTGCACTGGGGGCAGGAAGCCTCCGATTCCGACGTCCCCCAACTGCGGGTCAGGCAGCCCCGGCAGAAGTTGTGGCCGCATTCCGGGATGAGCACGGGGTCCTGGAAATAGTCCAGGCAGATGGAGCAGGTGGCTTCTTCCAGCAAATATTGCAAGGGAGCTTCGGCTGCTGCCATCGCTGTCTCTCCCGCCGAGAGAAGGAAAAAGAAAGTTAGTTTTGCATCTTTTCCTACGAATCAGATGACCGCCCTTGGGCTGTGTCCAAGCGGGAAATCGAGACGAATTATTTGTTGGTGCTGCGGTCGGCTTTGCGGACTTCTTAAAGGATAGAGTATTTTTTAAAAAAAAAACAAATTGAGAAGAAGACTCCCTCCCGATCAATTATTATTGGCCCAATCAGCTCGTTAAAGGGAAAAAAAATTCTTTTAAAAACTGGGGAGAAGCAAACATGCATGGGACGGATCCCCGATCAAGTACAATTGATCCCAGCATCCTGTTAAAGGATTGCGGGAGGAGGGGGGGGGGTTAAAAAAAACGGGGAGAAGGAAATATTCTTGGGGCGGACCCTGACAATTATTGTTCCAAGCATCCTGCTAAAGGAAAATATATTGGGGAGAAAGAAACATCCATGGAAGGGACCCCCTATCAATTAGAATTGATCCCAGCATCCTGTTAAATGGGGGGGGAAGTTTTTTAAAACTGGGGAGAGGCAAGCATTCTTGGGACGCCCCCCCCCCCACGATCAATTAAAGGATTGACCAGGATTCAATTCAATTCAGCAGAGTTTATTTTTTTATACTTCTGCAACCCCATTCAGTGATTTGTAAGTGGTCCTGTGAGAGAGCTTATTTCATTTTCAAGAAATTATTAATTAATTAATTTATTTATTTTAATTCCATTTATATCCCGCCCTTCTCCGAAGACTCAGGGCGGCTTACAAGCTTAGCAGTAGCCTTCATTCTATGTATATGCCTGCTTATTAGGGCTTTCACACACACCCCAAGCGGCATTATTACAAAGTCAGCTTAATTGCCCCCAACAATCTGGGTCCCCATTTTACCTACCTTGGAAGGATGGAAGGCTGAGTCAACCTTGAGCCTGGTGGGACGCGAACCTGCACTAATTGCAGGCAGCTGGTGTTACTTAAGGAGGCATCAGCCCACTGCTCCACCAAGGCTCTTAGAAATTAATATCATTTGATTAAATTATTACTAATATTATTAAACATCCATGTAAAAAGAGATGTCTCTCAGTACAAACAAAACTCCTATTTAAAAGGCACCCATCACCACCACCAGGGCACAATTTAAGCACTATCAAAATTACAAATGAAAACTTCAAACAGTTGAAATTACTGTTATTGTTTTACTTCCATAAAAGCCATGAAATCCATAACCACCATCATCTATTTATAGCCAGGGTAAAAAAAATCCATGAATGATACTATCTTAATCCTCTAAATCTGACACCTATAATAATAAATTGCAATAAATTCACAGCTTTTCTAGAGGAACATTTAAACTAAATGGGGACAGTGAGTTAATTGATACAGAACATCACTGTCCCTGGCAATCTAAGAAAATAGGGGAAGTCATGTACCACACAAGTTATGTAGCAAGTAAACACAGGGTCAGTCATAAAGGACTCAAATCTCTATACACCAATGCACAGAGTATGAACAGTAAGCAGGGGGAACTAGAAATTCAGGTAAATGAGGGCGGATATGATATTGTTGCCATTACGTAAACAAGGTGAGACGAAACCCACAAATGGAGCACATAGCTAGAGGGATTTAAATTATTTAAAACAAACAAACTAAACAAAAGAGGAGGTGGAGTTGCTCTCTATATAAGAAATAACTTTATCTCTACAGAAATAGAACACAACAATGATGAAAACTGTAAACTTGAATGCATTTGGGTCAATATAAAAGGGGGGAAATGACATTGCCATAGCTGTATACTATAGGCCACCCAACCAAGCAGAGGAAATAGATGAACTTTTTGCTAGCTAACTAAAGTATGTAGGAAGCACATCACAATAGTAATGGGGGACTTTAATTACCCTGATATCAACTGGGAGACAAACTCTGCACCAAGTGGAAGATCAAACAGATTCCTGATAAACCTAGCAGACAACTTTCTCTCCCAAAAAGTAGAGAAGGGAACTAGGGGATTAGCCATATTGGATTTAATTCTCACTAACAGAGATGAAATGATAGAAAGTGTCGAAGCCACAGGAACCTTGGGAGGAAGTGATCATGCAATATTGGAATTCAACATTCTGGAAGCACAAAACAGTCCAACCTACCAAAACCAGTGCCATAAGATAGGTAAGAAAAGGGTAAGTGAGCACCTTTCCAGCCTAGACAACTTCAAATCACCAGGACCAGATGGATTACATCCCAAAGTTCTCAAGGAACTGGCAGACGTGATCTCAGAACCACTGAACTGTTTCAAAGATCCTGGAGCACTGGGGAACTACCAGAGGACTGGAAGAGAGCTGATGTAGTTCCCATATTCAAAAAGGAAAAAAATAGATCCAGGAAACTACAGACCTATCAGCCTGACCTCAATACCTGGGAAGATTCTGGAAAAGATAAGCAACAAATTGGCAAACAAAGTCATTACCAAAAGCCTATATGGGTTTGTCAAAAGGAGTTCATGCCAGATAAATCTTACTGCATTCTTTGACCAAGTGACAAATTAGTGGACCAGAGGAATGCTGTGGATATAATTTACTTGGACTTCAATAAGGCACTTGATAAAGTAGACCATGACCTACCACTTGACAAGATAGAAAAATGTGGGTTAGACAGCATCACCACCAGATGGATTCATAGCTGGCTGATATTTACAAATCAGCAAACACCTTGATGCACACAAAGTCATCACTAAAAGTCAACATGGGTGTGTCAAAAACAGATCATGCCAGTCAAATCTTATTGCATTCTTTGACCAAGTGACAAAATTAGTGGATCAGAAGAATGTGGTGGATATAATTTATTTATTTATTTATTTACTTACTTAAATTTTTATACCGCCCTATTCCCGAAGGACTCAGGGCGGTTTACAGGGCAGCATAAAATACAATATAAAAATAGTATAAAATTAAAATAGATTAAATTAATTAAGCCCAACAATTAAAACAATATTAAAAGCTAAAACCCCTTCAGTCCAGGCCTGACAGATCAAAAAACCAGGTTTTCAGGTCCCGGCGAAATGAACGCAGATCGGGGGCGGTCCAAAGTTCCACCGGTAAATCATTCCAAAGGGCAGGTGCGCCCACAGAGAATGCCCTCCCCCTGGGGATCACCCGCCGGCACTCCTTAACTGCCGGCACCCTGAGAAGGCCCTCCCTGTGGGAGCGCACAGGACGATGGGAAGTTGATGCCGGTAGCAGGTGTTCCCTTAGATATTTACTTGGACTTCAGTAAGGCATTTGATAAAGTAGATCACAACCTTCTACTTGATAAGATAGAAAAATGTGGGTTAGACAGCATCACCACCAGATGGATTTGTAGCTGGCTGACAGGCTGTTCTCAACGTGTGGTCCTCAATGGAACTGCATCTACATGGAAGGAAGTGTGTAGCGGGGTGCCCCAGGGCTCTGTTCTGGGCCCAGGGCTCTTCAACCTCTTCATCAATTTGGATGAGGGGATAGATGGGGAACTCATCAAATTTGCAGATGACACCAAGGTGGCAGGAATAGCCAATACTCCAGAAGATAGGCTTAAAATACAGGAGAATGTGGACAGACTCGAACACTGGGCGCTAACTATCAAAATGAAATTCAATGGTGAAAAAAGTAAGGTTCTACATTTAGGCAGGAAAAATCAAATGCACAGGTATAGTATAGGTGGTACCTTGCTCAATAGTAGTAACTGTGAGAGGGATCTCGGAATCCTAATAGACAATCACTTCAATATGAGCCAGTAGTGTGCTGCAGCTGCCAAAAAAGCCAACACAGTGCTAGGCTGCATTAACAGAGGGATAGAATCAAGATCATGTGAAGTACTAATACCACTTTACAATGCCTTGGTAAGGCCACACTCGGAATACTGCATCCAGTTTTGGTCACCACGATGTAAAAAAGATGTTGAGACTCTAGAAAGGGTACAGAGAAGAGCAAAAAAGATGATTGGGGGACTGGAGGCTAAAACATATAGGGAACGGTTGCTGGAATTGGGTATGTGTAGTTTAACGAAGAGAAAGGTGAGGGGTGATATGATAGCAGTGTTCCAGTATCTCAGGGGCTACTACAAAGAAGAGAGAGTCAAGCTATTCCCCAAAGCACCTGAAGGCAGGACAAGAAGCAACGGATGGAAACTACTCAAGGAGAGAAACAACCTAGAACTAAGGAGAAACTTCCTGACAGTTAGAACAATTAACCAGTGGAACAACCTGCCTCCAGAAGTGGTGAATGCTCCAACACTGGAAGTTTTTAAGAAGAGACTGGACAGCCATTTGCCTGAAATGGTATAGGGTTTCCTGCCTGAGCAGCAGGTTGGACTAGATGACCTCCAAGGTCCCTTCCAACCTCTTCTTCTTCTTCTTCTTCCTCTTCTTCTTCTTCTTCTTCTTCTTCTTCTTCTTCTTCTTCTTCTTCTTCTTCTTCTTCTTCTTCTTCTTCTTCTTCTTCTTCTTCTTCTTCTTCTTCTTCCTATTATTATTATTATTATTATCATCATCATCATCATCATCATCAATATCATTATTATCATTATTATTATTATTATTATTATTATTATTATTATTATTATTATTATTATTATTATTATTATCTAGAGCAGTGGCCCTTTATTGGCATGAAAATGCTACAAAGAAATGGGTGCATTGCAATCGAAGACAGGATGAAATTGATTGCAGACCCTGAAAACCCCTGAGCTCATACTTCCCATTTAACAGGTCTTTTCCTCTCTTGCAACTATGCTTACAAACCTAGGTAACCTTACTTGAACTGAGTTTGGTTGGGCAAAGCAAACTAGGCATGTTTAGAGCTGCTATGGGTTGGCAAAGGCTGGGTGTCAAGTCCTTCAACTTTGCAGGCCTAATTTTCCAAGACAAACTCGCTGCCCAGCTGCCTCTAAAATTCACTTTTGGCTTCCCCATAGCTCCACTCTCATTTCCTCCTTTGCTCCTCCCCCCACAAAAAGGGGAGGTGCCTACCCATTGCTAGCCAATCCCATCTCCCCATTGATTCTCACAGACCCGTCTTTCAAAGGCCCTGCTCCCCAAAATCAGGGAGATGTTGCAAAGCAGGAAAAACTGTAGTGGGAACCAACAAAGGCCTCAGGGATGGAAGCCCCGCCCCTTATTTGCATATGGGTAGAAGGCAGGTCTGGCTGCCATCTTGACTTTGTTGACCTGCCTTGGGATACTCTTGCTGTAATCCCTATCTCTATGAGAGTCTGCTTGATCAGTGGCTCTAAATTTGGCGCCTATGGAAGTCAGATAAATAAGCATTTTAAACATTTCTCATTTTTAATGTATATATAAATTAAAAAGTCTCATGACTGACTTATACACTTACGACCATTGCAGCACACACACACACCCCAATTACTTGATCAAAATTCAGTTGCTTGGCAGTCGGTTCACATTTACGACGGTTACAGTGTCCCGGGGTCATGTGATCACCTTTTGTGACCTTCTCATAAGCAAAGTCAATGGGGAAGCTGGATTCATTTAACAACTGTGTGACTAACTTAACAACTGCTGTGATTCACTTAACAACTGTGACAAGAAAGAGCGTCATGGAGCGCTACCCCACAAAGAGTCACTGGGGTCCAGGTTCCCCCGGCCCTCTTTTCCAACCATCTGGGTGCCTTCCCCTGCTACAGTCCGTGGTTGTGGCTGCCCGTCCACTCTGCTCCCTCACTCAGACACCTTCACTTGCCCAGGTCGGCTGGACTATGCTGTCTTGTCCTTCCAGCCGGTCCCTTGGGCAGCCTCCTCCCACAGGTGGGTCACACGGTGTGGGGTTGGTCAGAGGGCCAATCAGCCATTCTTCCTCTCTCTCTCTCATGATGCTTGCTGGTCTCTCCTGCCACTGCCTCTGTTCCTCCGTTGATTCCACTGCCTGCCTGCCTCCCTTTCTCTCCATCTCTCTTTCCCCTTCCTCCTTCTCCTCTTTTCTCAACCTTTCCTCAGAGACTTTTCCCTACCTTCCCCCACACTTTCTCCGTTTTCCCTCCCTTTCTCCCCCTTTCCTCAACCTATCCTCACATGTCACTCGCCCCCCCCCCATATTCCATGAGGTGGAGACCAGGTGAGCCAGGAGGTCCCCCTCTTCCCCATTCTCCGCCCCCAAAGAGACTCACCTATTCCTCTGGCCCTCTCTATATCTCTATCCCCTGCTCTCCTCCTCTTTCCTGTCAAACTTCCATTCCCTTCTCCCTCTTCCCCCACGATACAGTTAAAATGGAGCAAAGCTCACTTAACAGCTGTCTCACTTGGCAGAAGAAATTTTGGGCTCAGTTGTGGTCGTGAGTCGAGGACTAGCTGTATGAGATACGTTCCTTTGGATTCCTCACTTGCTCCGTTGCCAGCAGCAGCTTGTCAGTCTTCAGTTGTTCAAGATGTTTTGAGATGTTCCAGAGAGCTGTGGTTAGCATTCAAAATCACCGTATCCAGCTTCACCTCCCTTATCATTTATTAACTATGTGTATCTCACCTTTATTATGTTTAGAAATAAATCAAGATGGCAAACATATCCCACACATCTTCTTCCTCCCATTTTCCCCTCAACAACAACCCCATCAGGTGGCTTGGTCTGAGAGAGAACGACTGGCTCAAACTCACCCAGCTGGCTTTCAGGGCTAAGGCAGGACTTGAACTCACAGTCTTCCTCTTCCTAGCCTTGTGCCTTAACCACTAGACCAAACTGGATCTGACTCCCATCTTAATATCGAAGCCACTTTTGGGGTGTCTCAGATTGTTGACCTCGGGCAACTGCCTGGACGAATCTCCCTGCACTTTTGTTGGCAAGGATTCAGGAGTGGCTTGCCATTGCCTGCTTCCAAGGGCTGAATGAGAGTGACTGGTCCAAGGTCACCCAGCTGGCTTTGTGCCTAAGGCAGGATTAGAACTCAGGGCTACTAGCTTGATTTCTTAACCACACCACCAGATTCGCTGCTTCTTCTTTTACAGTTACTAAAAGGCAGAGTGCATCAAAGCAAGAAGGAAAAAGAGTGCTATTTGGCATCTTGTCAAATAATATATTTATTTAATAATGTATTTCATTTATACAATTCTATTAACAATTCTACTAAATTTTGGTGACATATTCAGGACACATTTATTTATTTATTTATTATTTTGATTTATATACCGCCCTACGCGGTGGCTCAGTGGGTTAGGATGCTGAGCTTGTCGATCAGAAGGTCGGCAGTTTGGCGGGTCAAATCCCGAGTGCCGCGTAACAGAGTGAGCGCCTGTTACTCGTCCCACCTTCTGCCAACCTAGCAGTTCTAAAGCACGTAAAAATGCAAGTAGAAAAATAGGGACCACTCCGGTGGGAAGGTAACAGCGTTCCGTGCACCTTTGGTGTCTAGTCATGCCGGCCACATGACCACGGAGATGTCCTCGGACAAGCGCTGGCTCTTCGGCTTTGAAACGGAGATGAGCACCGGCCCCTAGAGTTGGAAACGACTAGCACGCATGTGCGGGGGAACCTTTACCTTTACCTTTACCTATTCCCATAGGACTCAGGGCAGTTTACAGGGCAGTTAAAATCATACCATACAAAAATTAGATTTAAAACAGTTAATTAAAACAATTAATTGTTTGGTTGGCATCTGGGACGGTTGGCGGTGAGGGAGTTGGAGTGCCGCGACCGCCTTGGTACGGTAACTATGGCTGGGTGGTGGAGTATGGACTTCTATGCCTGGACATCTGGAGGCATGGACTATTATAGCTCACTGGACCATATCCTTGAGCCCCACTCCGTGACTTTATGGGTTTTTACCCTAATCCACCTCGCTGACTGGTTTGCCCTATTGTCCTCCCTTTTTCCTTTCCCCTTGGGTTGTGGAAGGTGCCGGGTGTATAACCACTGTGAGAGAGTGGTTAAGAGTTAAGAGTTTCCATCTGTTCCGTCTTAGAGGTGAGAGCTCTAGGCGGTATCTCTCTCCCCGGCTGTATATCTCAGGCTGCTCCCCGGTTCTGACCGTTGTGAGAGAACGGGGATTGTCCCGGGGTTACCCAGCTCTAGTGGCAGAAGAGCTGGGTTTGCAGTCTGGATATTCTCCTTCCATTTTAAGATCCTCCCATTTTATTTATTTTGATCTGGGTCTGTTTTTGCTGTATTACCCAATTATTATCATGGTTTTGAGGTACTCCAGCACGGTTTTACTCGCCCTCAGGGGTGCCCCCCCATCCTGGGTGCGACCCGCCTTACCTTTTAATCTGCCTCTTGATGACAGGCCCGATTGCTGGGACCCTGAGAGATGGCCGGGCAGGAACAGGGGCCTAAGATATAAATTTAATAAGAGGCCCCTGATTACTTTTTTAGCCAAATTTTTTGTAGGGTTAGGGAGGGGGGAGGGTTGTGGTTGGTTGGAGATGGGGGGTAATCCACCAACTGTTGTTCAGGCCAGGCCCAGGAGAGATCGCGTTGAGGGGGAGCCGGGGTCGGTCATCTCCGGAGCTCTGGAGCGGGTCGTGGGATTGCCAATTCCCACGACGATAGGGAATGGCAGCAGGTGTAAGATCAGAGGGCCGTACCGACCTCCGGGAGGGCTTCTCCGCTATTTACAAGCGGTGAGGCGCTCCGACCCTCTGTCTTCGACCCAAGGTGCTGGGAGCGGGGATGTGCAACCACCTGAGCTCCGGCTGGTGTACCTGAATGCCAGGTCCGTTGCTAACAAGGCTCCTCTCGTCCGGGATCTGGTCGAGGGTGAGCATGCGGACCTGGCCTGCATCACGGAAACCTGGTTGGGCCCAGAGGGTGGTATCCCCCTGGTTGATCTTTGCCCACCAGGCTTCCGGGTGCTACACCGGCCTCGGACTCAGGGTAGGGGTGGGGGAGTGGCTGTGGTTATGAGGGAGACCTTATGTCCGCAGGAGGCCACCGTTCCTCAGATAGTCGGGTGTGAATCTCTCTTATTGAGGTTTGGTCCTAGGGCGCAGTTGGGCTTGCTGCTGGCGTACCTTTCGCCTAGTCGCGCAGCAGCAGCCCTGCCTGAGATTCTCGATATCCTCTCAGGGCTGGTGATTGAGTTTCCCAAACTTATGGTTTTGGGAGACTTCAATCTACCATCCCTGGGAGGAGCATCTGAGTTAGCTCGGGAGTTCATGGCTTCCATGACGGCCATGGACCTGACGCAGGTAATTCATGGACCGACTCATGAGGGAGGCCACACCCTTGACTTGGTTTTCTTATCTGGTCGGTGGTTAGATGATCTTGGTGGGGGCTCCCCAATTGTTATGCCCCTGTCATGGACCGATCATCATCTCCTGCGGCTGGTCTTCCGTTTTGCCACTCCCCACCGTGGGGTTGTTGAGCCAACTAGATGGTTCCGCCCCAGGCGCTTAATGGACCCTGAGAGGTTCCAGGCAGCACTGGGGTCCCCACCTGCCTCCTCAGCTCACAGCTCGGCAGATGCCTTAGTGGAAGCCTGGGAAAGGACGGCCACGGAGGCACTTGACCGAGTTGTACCCTTGCGGCCCCTGACCCGGCGCAGATCCCAATGGGCTCCATGGTTCTCCGTGGAGCTCCGGGAGATGAAGCGTCGGAGACGGGGCCTAGAGAGCGTTTGGAGGTCCAGCCGATCTGAATCCGACCGATTGCGACTAAGAACCCATATTAGGTCTTATCTCGCAGCGATGAGGGTAGCGAGGTCTAACTACTTCGCTGCCCTCATCGCGTCCGCAGATAATCGCCCGGCCGCCCTGTTTAGGGTGACCCGCTCCCTCCTTAATCAGGAGGTGAGTGGGGAACCCTTGTAGGGGCGTGCCGAGGAATTTAGTCAACATCTGTCGGACAAAATCGCTTGGATTCGGACCGGTTTGGACTCCGACTGGGCAGTATCGGACGATCAGGACACGAGCGGTCTTGTCAATGTCACCTGGGAGGAGTTCGATCCTGTAACTCCGGAGGAAGTGGACAGGATCATGGGGAGGCTGAGCTCCACCACATGTTTATTGGACCCGTGCCCTTCCTGGCTGGTTTATGCAGCCCGGGAGGGGACACGAGGCTGGTTCCAGGCGGTTATATCTGCCTCTCTGAGTGAGGGTAGTTTTCCCGCCGCCTTGAAAGAGGCGGTGGTAAGACCTCTCCTCAAGAAGCCTGCCTTGGACCCGGCTGTTTTGAATAACTTTCGTCCGGTCTCCAACCTTCGCTTTCTTGCGAAGGTTGTTGAGAGTGTGGTGGCGCATCAGCTCTCTCTGGTCCTGGATGAAGCGGATTATCTAGACCCGTACCAATCGGGCTTCAGGCCCGGGTACAGCACGGAGACGGCATTGGTCGCGCTGGTGAATGATCTCTGGAGGGCTCGGGACAGGGGATATTCCTCTGTTCTAGTCCTATTAGACCTCTCAGCGGCTTTCGATACCATCGACCATGGTATCCTGCTGCGGCGTCTCAGGGGATTGGGAGTGGGAGGCATGGTTCTTCAGTGGTTCTCCTCCTATCTCCTGGGACGCTCGCAGTCGGTGTTGGCAGGGGGGTAGAGGTCGACCGCGAGGCCTCTCGCTTGTGGAGTTCCTCAGGGGTCGGTCCTCTCGCCTCTCCTGTTCAACATCTACATGAAACCGCTGGGTGAGATAATTCGTGGTTTTGGAGTTGGGTATCATCAGTATGCTGATGATACCCAACTTTTCATTTCGACCCCAAACCACCCCAGTGATGCCCTCGACGTGATGTCCCGGTGCCTGGAGGCGGTCCGGGTCTGGATGGGGAGGAACAGGCTTCGACTCAACCCTGACAAGACTGAGTGGCTGTGCGTACCGGCATCTCGGAATATTCAGGATATCCCACCCCTCATTATGGGGGGTGAGTCATTACCTCCTGTAGATAGGGCTCGCAACTTGGGAGTCCTCCTAGATTCACAACTCTCCTTAGAAGACCATATTGTAGCTGTGACTAGGGGGGCCTTCGCCCAGGTTCGCCTGGTGCGCCAGTTGCGGCCCTATCTAGACCGGGATGCCTTATGTACGGTCACTCATGCGCTCGTGACCTCTCGTCTTGATTACTGCAACGCTCTCTACATCAGCGTACTGATGATACCCCACCCCGAAACCCCGAATGATCTTGCCCAGCGGCTTCATATAGATGTTGAACAGGAGGGGAGAGAGATCCGACCCCTGAGGGACTCCACAAACAAGAGACCTTGGGGTGGACCTCTGCCCTCCCATCAACACCAACTGCGAGCAGCCCAGGAGACAGGAGAACCACTGTAAAACAGTGCCTCCCACTCCCAACCCCCTAAGACGCTGCAGTAGGATACCATGGTCGATGGTATCAAAAGCCGCTGAGAGGTCTAATAGGACTAGGACAGAGGAACATCCCCTGTCCCGAGCCTGCCAGAGATCATTCACCAGCGCGACCAATGCCATCTCCGTGCTGTACCCGGGCCTGAAGCCCGATTGGTACAGGTCAAGATAATCAGTTTCCTCCAGGAACAGAGGAAGCTGATGCGCCACCACACTCTCAACAACCTTCGCCAAAAAGCGAAGGTTGGAGACCGGATGATAGTTATTTAAAACAGCCGGGTCCAGGGCAGGCTTCTTGAGGAGGGGTCTCACCACCGCCTCCTTCAAGGCGGCAGGGAAGATACCCTCCTTCAAGGAAGCAGATTACTGCTTGGAACCAGCCTCGTGTCTCCTCCCGGGCCGCATAAACCAGCCAGGAGGGGCACGGGTCCAATAAACAAGTGGTGGAGCTCAGTCTCCTCATGATCCTGTCCACGTCATCGGGGGAAACAGGATCAAACTCAGTCCAGATAACATGCTCAAGACCGCTCGATTCCTCCATGTCAGACTCTGTCCAGTCAGAGTCCAAACCGGTCCGGATCTGAGCGATTTTGTCCGCCAGGTGATGACTAAACTCCTCGGCCCGCCCCTGCAAGGGCTCCTCCCTCATCTCCTGATTAAGGAGAGAGCGAGTCACCCTAAACAGGGCGGCCGGGCAATTATCTGCAGACGCGATGAGGGCAGCGAAGTAATTAGATTTTGCCGTCCTCATCGCCGCGAGATAAGACCTTGTAAGGGATCTTGGTCACAATTGGTTAGATTCGGACCGGGTGGACCTCCAACCGCTCTCTAGACCCTGTCTCCGACGCTTCATCTCCTGGAGCTCCACAGAAAACCATGGGGCCCAATGGGATCTGCGCCGGGTCAGGGGTCACAATGGTACAACATGGTCGAGTGCCTTGGTGACCGCCCTTTCCCAGGCATCCACCAAGGCATCAGCCGGGCTGTGAGTGAGGGAAATAGGTAAAGACCCAAGTGCCATCTGGAACCGTTCTGGGTCCATTAGGCACCTGGGGCGGAACCACCTGGTCAGCTCTGCAGCCCAGCGGCAGGGGGGGGTGGCATAGTGGAAGACCAGCCACAGGAGATAATGATCGGACCATGACAAGGGGACAATAGTTAGCAAGCCCCCTCCCAGATCATCCAACCATTGCCCAAATAAAAAAACCAGGTCAAGAGTGTGACCCCCCCATGAGTCAGGCCCTGAATTACTTGGGTCAGGTCCAAGGCCATCATAGAAGCCATCAACTCCCAAGCTAACTCCGACAACCCTCCCAGGGAAGGCAGGTTGAAGTCACCCAGGACTATAAGCCTGGGAAACTCCACCGCCAACCCTGAGAGAGTGTCCAGCAGCCCGGGCAGGGCCGTTGCCACACAGCTGGGCACCAGGTATGTTAGCAGCAGGCCCAACTGAGCCCGAGGGCCACACCTCAGGAGGAGGGACTCACTCCCACCTATCTGCACAACGGTGGTCTCCCGTGGACATAGGGTCTCCCATATAACCACCACCACCCCACTGCCCCTGCCCTGAGCCCGTGGCTGGTGTAGCACACAGAAACCCGGAGGGCATAACTCAGTCAGAGGGACCCCTCCCTCCAAGCCCAACCAGGTTTCCGTAATGCATGCCAGATCTGCGTGTTCCTCCTCTATCAAGTCTCGAATGAGGGGGGCCTTGTTTACAACAGATCTGGCATTAAAATATACCAGCCTGAGCTCAGGAGCCTGATCCCCCTCACCCCCAGACAAAAGGGTACCAACCGGAGGGTCGTAGCACGCCACCGCTCGAAGACAGCGGGGGTGGGATCCCAGATGTTGATGTGGCCCTCTGAGTAGACATCTGCTGCCATTCCCAACCGTCGTGGGGATTTGCAACCCCACCCCAATACCCAAGGAACCGGAAGCCCCAAACCCTGACCCCATCCCACCGGAAACCATCACAGGCCCAGACTGACAGCCGGTTAATATACCCCCCAATTCCCTCCCAACCCTATCCTTCCCCCCCAACCCTTTAAAATAACTGGCTAAAAAACATACCAGGGGCCTCTTAATACATTTCCACCAGAGGCCCCTGTCTAAGCCCAACCACCTCTCAGGGTCCCAACAATTGGGCCCGTCATTAAGGGAAGTAAAAGACATAGCGGCAGGCTGTACCCAGGAGGGAGGAACCCCCGAGAGCATACAAATCAGCGCTTGAGTAACGCAAACGGGTTAGCCGATGTGTACATTTTCGGTTTGTTTACCTTCTTCTACGCGTCTTCTGTTTCTGTGTATTACACAGAATAATCACTGATTTCTTTGATTTGAAACTGCAATAATAATAATAATAATAATAATAATAATAATAATAATAATAATAATAATAATGTGAAGCAGCTTTCACAAGAGATCGATGGGACGTTAAGGTGCTTCCAAGTGAAATAGGCAGAATGCAGAAATGCAGTCATTATGAAGCTTTATTCATCGACAGGTTATATAAAAAGAGCTATATGGCATGGAAGCATCCATGCTTGTATGATAGAGAATGCATGCAAGTGAGAGATAGAAAAGAGAAGCAGAACAAAGAAGCAGCCCCTGGGCAGAGGTATTTATGGGGGGTCTCGGCCCCTCCCTAGCCATAAAACTCTCTCGCCAATGGGGCTGCTGCAGGGGAGCAAAGAAGCCTCTTTGCTCCATCTGATGACCTATTTGGGGAACTGCCATGGGCTGGCACAAAACATGTAACAATTCCCCTTCTTGCCAGCCAATGACAGGGACCAGTGAATGTGTGTGAGGGGGCGAGCAGGTGTCATAGACATGTATAAAAACGTTCAGAAGACCAAACACAAACGCTTACACAGAAGGTTGTGCCGGTCAATGGGAACAGGTTTGGTGAACAGATCAGCTATCTGGTCAGCTGTATTATAGCAAGGAGCCAATCACAGATCTGTAAAGCGTATTATCTGTGAACTCAGGACCGTCCTTGTGAGTATGGTTGTAAAAGTCGCTTTGCATTGGGCTATGCGTGGGATTAGATTCTGCCATTTTGCATTTGGCCAATAACTCCTCTATCTTTTCTTTTTGAGATAGAGCGAACCCCCCCTTAGTGGCCAAAATATGCACACCCAAGTACTTATCCACCCGCCCCAAAGATTTCAAAGTGAACTTTTCTTCCAGGGCCTTGGCAAATTCATCACACCCTTCCTTGTCAGGTCCTACATATAGTAGGTCGTCCACATAAACTAACACCCTTTCTGTGGTACCCTTTGAGTTGCGTGTGAAAACACATTCATCTGCACGGGATGCAGTGAAACCAACTCGTTCTAAACTTTTTCTAAGGCAGTCATACCATAGTTTCCCTGACTGCTTGAGACCATATAACCCTTTGTGGAGTAACCATGTATTTTCCCCTTCTTGCTGGTAGCCAGGTGGGGCCTTCACGTAGATCTGCCGGTCCAATTTGGCGTGGAGGTAAGCCGTCTGGATGTCGAATTGGAAGACTTCCTCCCCCAGAGCGGCTGCAGTCACGAGGGCGGTCTTGACGCTCTCTGCCCGGACAGTTGGAGAGTATGTCTCCCCATAGTCTTCCATATAGCGTTGGGCGAATCCCTGAGCTACCAAACGGGCCTTATACAGGTAGAGGCCATTGGCAAGTGGTTTTGCCTTGTAAACCCACCTTGTGCCAATGACTTTCCTCTCCTTTGGAGGTTGCTGGGCGGTGAAGACCTTGAGTTGTTTTAAGCTTTGCATTTCCTTCTCCATCGCGAGCTGCCATTTCTCCTGTTCTTCGATGGGCAGCTCCTGGATGTCAGAGAAGGATTTTGGGGTGACCACAATGCTGTTAACAGACGCGATGTGCCCAATGTCAATTCTCTTTGGTGGGATGCCTTTGTTGGACCACTTTGACCTCCTTACCTTCTGCCACTCACCGCCTTTTTCTTCCGCGGGTTTCTGAGGCGTTGCTGGGGAACTGGACAGCTCATCCTCCCCATCTGAACCAGGTGGGATGACATCCTCGTCTTGTTCCACACTTTCGTCGGTGGCAGGGTATGTGGACGTCTCAGGTGATGTCGTAGTCGGTGTGCCCTTGCTGGGACGGTTGATATATGGGCTCAGATCATTGGAGTGTATCTGGGCCCAATTGGAGTCCTCTTCGAAGGAGGCAGATTGGGAAGTCACAATCCTGCCCCCTTCTCCCAGGAAACGGTAGGCCTTGGAGCCAGGAGCGTAGCCCAAGAACCTCAGTCTCTGGGAGACAGATCTCCCCTTCTTCCGCAGCTGCTTGGGGATGTGAACCCATGCATAGGACCCAAACACACGTAAATGTCCAAGATTTGGTTTCCTACCATGAACTAGGAAATATGGGGTCTGGTTCACAACACTGCTCCAAGTGCAGTTTAAGGTATAATTGGCGTATTTTACCGCTTCTGCCCAGTATGATTCTGCGACCCCTGCGTCTGCAATCAGACTACGCATCATAGTTTGTAGGACTCCATTTCTTTTCTCTGCCACACCATTCTGAGCTGGGGTGAAAGGCGCGGTAAGAAAATGGCGGATGCCCTTACGCTTTACCCAGTCCTGGAATTTTCGGGACATGAACTCAGCCCCGCGGTCGCTCTGCAGTTGTGCGATCTTGGTTTTATACTGGGTCTCTACAAAGTTGTAGAGTGATTTTATGGCGTCAAAGGCTCCAGATTTTTCTGTGAGGATATACACGTGGCCGTACCGTGAAAAATCATCAACTGCAGTGAGAAAATATTGACTTTTCCCTAGGGATGGTGTGAAAGGCCCGACCAAATCAACATGAACTAGTTGGTATGGGTATTGGGTCTTACGCAGTGATGTTTTTGGAATAGGCGCAGCCTTCCTCTTTGACTTCTTACAGATTGCACAGTCCAGGAATACCTCACAATCTTTGAGCTGGACTCCCTCAGCAAACTCTCCCATCTTTTTAACCACAGGGAAGCTTGCATGACCTAATCTTCGGTGCAAAATATGGGCACACTTATCGTGGAGTGGCTTCCCGACTGACACCCTCTTGGCTTTGGTTGCCTTGAGCGGTGCTTCAGGTGACAGCTGAGGTTCGGATTTCTTATCCACACTGCCTTGCTGTGGGGGCTTGGATGCAACCGCTTCACCCTTGCGGTCGTTAAGCAGCCTTGGGGTTGTCTGTGAGGCCCCTTCTAAGGGGGAGAAATATGGCAAATCATCTATGATGGCTATATTTCCAATGACCCTCTGGTCCCGGGTGACATGACCTCCCCCTTTGCGAAATAAAACTTCCACCCCGTCATCGTCACATAACTTGATAATGCTCAATAGGTTGTTGGCAATGGAAGGCGCGTGTAAAACACCTTCAACTTTTCCAAGTCCAGGTACAGAGACAAACCCCTCACCAACAATTAAAACTTTATCACCGTTGGCCACCTTGACAGATGAGTTAATTTTCTTTAACCTTTTAAAACCTTGACTCACATTAGTAATGTGAGATGAATCTCCAGAGTCCAGTAACCATAAGTCAGTGGAGCTATCAGCTCTTGTGGTGGGGGCACAGGTAGACACAAGATTGTTAGTACTTTTGGCCCCGCCACGGCCCCTTCCTTGTCCCTTGCCCCTACCTTGATTGGGACCACGCTTGGGGCCTTGTTGAAAATGGGGGCAGTCCTTCTTGAGGTGCCCCTCAGAGCCACAGGTGAAACACTTGAGTAGAGCATTAATCTGCTCTGAGTTGCGGTGTCGTCTGCTGGCTGGCTGGCTGGTGACTCTGTTGCATTCTCCCATATCTCGTCGTCTGCTATCTTCGTCAATGAGTCTGCCCTCGAGGTAGGACAAAGGCATGGGTTCATCCCTGCCCCCTTCCAGGGAAATAATAAAATTGTTCCAACTTTTGTCCAGGGAAGCCACGATAACTGCGACCAAGTTCTCTTCAGGTATTCGGTAATTTTTGGACATTAGTTGCGCCCTGAGGGATTTTAATTTTCCAAGATGTTCTGCCATGCTGGCCCCAAACCTGAGTCTTGTGTTGTAAAACTCAGTTGTGAGTCTGGTGAGGGAACCCATGCTCTTGCTGTTGAATAAATTGTATAATAACCGCCAAACTGCGCAAGCTGTGAGTCCATCTGGAATGCTTGGGAACAAATTATCATCGATAGAAGCCATCAGAGTAGAAAAAGTCTGTCTATGGAGCCACTCTTCTCGTGAGCTCCACGGGAAAGGTGGTGGGTTCAGGGCCATTTCAAGAATCCCATCCTTTAATAGACATACCTGCAAATTTCTATTCCAACTGTGGTAGTTTTCCCACCCAATTTTCAGTTTTTCAAAGTTGGGATGCAACGTGGACACAGGCAGAAATGTTTTATCCCATTCCTGGAGCATTTGGGAGGTTTGCATAGAAAAAAAAGGTAAAGGTACCCCTCTAGTGGGCGTTGGTGGTATATTTCTCTGTTTTTCAGATGGCCCCCCTTCAGGGTTAAAAAGCCCGTACTGGGCATGTCCGGAAAACATGTGATCAGGGGGTGGGCGGTGCCCAAGATTGCCGGCCGGCACTTGGCTTTGAAAAAGCTCTGGAAAACCTTCCTGGAGCCCCCCCGGCCCTGGATTGCCTTGAGGAGCCCGTCGCTGGTCCGGAAAACCTTGGGGATGGCTAAAGCCGATGCTGGAGGAGGGGGCCAACCCCCCCCCCAAAGGCCAAGTAAGGAGAGCGCCTGGGCGGGGGCGAAAGGAAGGCTGGGGGCCCCGGAGAGAGGGTCGGGGGCCTTGGGGGGTAATGGGCAGTCTTATTGCCATCATAGGTCATGAGGGTTTCTGCTGGAGAGAGCCCAGGAGTTTGCATGTTGCTACGGCCGGATGCCAGGGGTTGCTGGGCCTCCAGACTTAATTGAGGCCTTTCTTTGTTAGAAAATGTGGGCGCACAGGGCTGCCATCTTGCTTCCTGTGCCGGGCCATGCGGTCTCCCTGGGCGCAGCCATCTTGTTTCCTGTTGCCCTAGGAAGCTGTAGGTCACAGTTAGGCAGGGGATTTCGCGCCAAAAGCCCTGGGGTCCCGGGGTTACTCAGGGTGGCAGGCGCCATATTGAGGGGCCTCGTGGTGGCTGAGGGGGGGGCTTACCCGGCATCCACAGTCCTTCTGCACTGATGTCCTTCGTGGAGAGGCTTGTGGGGTCTCCTGTACTTCAAGGAGTTTTAGAAGCAGTTCCTTGCATTCCGGTGTAGACATATGATCCACGCGTTGCTTGCGTTGGGCCCGGAGCGCTTCTGCTGCATCTTGACAGTCTTGGGTGGACTGTAAAACTTCCAAGCTTCCCTCTGTGGCGTGCAGAAGGAAGCCATCTGGGCTCTCACCTGGAGCGGAGCTTGCTTCAGGGGCTAGAGCTGCTGATCTTGATTGAAGACTCCTGGTCACAATCTGGGATCTCCGGCCATCCATTTCAGTTTCAAATCTAGGCATTAGCTGCAGGCTTGGAAGCGTTCCCTTTAACCATCCTCTCTGCTACCAACTTGTGAAGCAGCTTTCACAAGAGATCGATGGGACGTTAAGGTGCTTCCAAGTGAAATAGGCAGAATGCAGAAATGCAGTCATTATGAAGCTTTATTCATCGATAGGTTATATAAAAAGAGCTATATGGCATGGAAGCATCCATGCTTGTATGATAGAGAATGCATGCAAGTGAGAGATAGAAAAGAGAAGCAGAACAAAGAAGCAGCCCCTGGGCAGAGGTATTTATGGGGGGTCTCGGCCCCTCCCTAGCCATAAAACTCTCTTGCCAATGGGGCTGCTGCAGGGGAGCAAAGAAGCCTCTTTGCTCCATCTGATGACCTATTTGGGGAACTGCCATGGGCTGGCACAAAACATGTAACAATTAATAATAATAATAATAATAATAATAATAATAATAATAATAATAATAATAATAATAATAATAATAAAAATAAAAATAATAATAAAAAATATTAAGTTGGAAGGGACCTTGGAGGTCATCTAGTCCAACCCCCTGCTCAGGCAGGAAACCCTATACCATTTCAGGCAAATAGCTATCCAGTCTCTTCTTAAAAACCTCCAGTGTTGGCGCATTCACCACTTCTGGAGGCAGGTTGTTCCACTGGTTAATTGTTCTGTCAGGAAGTTTCTCCTTAGTTCTAGGTTGCTTCTCTCCTTGACTAGTTTCCATCCGTTGCTTCTTGTCCTACTTTCAGGTGCTTTGGAGAATAGCTTGGCTCCCTCTTCTTTGTGGCAGCCCCTGAGATATTGGAACACTGCTATCGTGTCACCCCTCACCCTTCTCTTCATTAAACTACACATACCCAATTCCAGCAACCGTTCCCTGTATGTTTTAGCCTCCAGCCCCCTAATCATCTTGGTTGTTCTTCTCTGTACCCTTTCTAGAGTCTCGACATCTTTTTTACATCATGGTGACCAAAACTGGATGCAGTATTCCAGGTGTGGCCTTACCAAAGCATTGTAAAGTGGTATTAGTACTTCACTTGATCTTGATTCTATCCCTCTGTTAATGCAGCCTAGCACTGTGTTGGCTTTTTTGGCAGCTGCAGCACACTGCTGGCCCATATTGAAGTGATTGTCTACTAGGACTCCGAGATCCCTCACAGTTACTACTATTGAGCAAGGTACCACCTATACTATATCTGTGCATTTGATTTTTCCTGCCTAAATGTAGAACCTTACTTTTTTCACCATTGAATTTCATTTTGTTAGATAGTGCCCAGTGTTCGAGTCTGTCCAGATCCTTCTGTATGTTAAGCCTATCTTCTGGAGTATTGGCTATTCCTGCCAGCTTGGTGTCATCTGCAAATTTGATGAGTTCCCCATCTATCCCCTCATCCAAATCGTTAATGAAGATATTGAAGAGCACTGGGCCCAGAACAGAGCCCTGGGGCACCCCACTACACACTTCTTTCCATGTAGATGCAGTTCCATTGAGGACCACACACTGAGTACGGCCTGTCAGCCAGCTACGAATCCATCTGGTGGTGATGCTAACTAACCCAAAACTGACTTGTCTCCATCGTGTCCTGCACTTGATTTTGGCTCGTGTTCTGCCATACAGAAACAGGAGGGGGATTGGTGACTTCCTAGGGTGGAGAATGCATGGGAGTTTGCTGTTGCCGGTGAGACATTATTCACCAAGGTCAGGTTATGAGATATGCTAAGATGACACAGGCCTGATTTCCCAAAACAAAAGAACTGAATTCAGTTGGTGAACTATGAACTGTGGGTGGCCCGGGGAGGGAAAGGGGTTTTTATCTATGTGGGTTTTTATAGGAAAACCCAGAACTGACTTTGTTTCTGCTGTGCCTAGATAGATCTTTCAGTAAAGTTTTACTCTACGTAGTTTTAAAGAGCCGGGAGTTCTGTAGGAAACCTGTGATATTTCCACCTTAGGCTCACATAAAATGGCGCAGGTCTGACTCAGGGCAGAGATAAGTTTCGTTTCTGTTCATAAGTTGCAGTTTACCAGAAATCAGATGACCTTGCTACGTGCAGACGGACAATCCCGTTGGAACACGTACAAGAAAGTAACACATACAAGAAAGTAACACATACAAGAAAGTAACAGAAACAATGACATTCCATACATGGCTATAGCTGAAATGTAACCATTGGATAGCTGAAATGTAACCATGAGATAGCTGCTTGTTGCTTGTGTAGGATGGTATTATCAATAAAAGAGAGCTTAGGACTTCGGTCTGGGCCCTCATCCCGAGAACGCTCAGAGAGACGTGTCCTCATTTATTGGCAAGTCATGAGGAGCCCCCCGGGTGCGAAAAACCCGCAGAGTTCCTTTTGTTGAAATGTGACAAATCGGACGATTGACAATAAAATTAATAACACCACTCTAAAATAGAAATAAGATCTCATATTGGCAGAATAAAATGAGATAAAAATAAATTGACTGACATAAAATAGCAAAGGAAGGAGCTACAATCCATGAGACACCTATAAAATTACAATCAGTAATCCGAGGACATCTCCGTGGACATGTGGCCGGCGCACGGAACGCTGTTACCTTCCCACCGTAGCAGTCCCTGTTTTTCTACTTGCATTTTTACGTGCTTTCGAACTGCTAGGTTGGCAGAAGCTGGGACAAGTAACAGGGGCTCACTCTGTTATGCGGCACTCGGGATTCAACCCGCCAAACTGTTGACCTTCTGATCAACCTCAGCGTCCTAACCCACTGAGCCACCGCATCCCTGAAGATCACTTAGGTAAGTATAAAAAGATAGAAGCAATACTGGGATTTGTAAACACACACACACACACACACACACACATCCTATGATGCTGTAAATTTTACATGGAGTCTGATATTTGCTGAAGCCCTGCTAAGGTTTGTTGGGATTATGATTATTGTGTATATTTTAAAAGAAACAGAAAAAAAGCAGAAAGGAAAAAAAATCAGGGAAAGAAAACAGAATATATTGAATTATGGGAACCTACAGAATCACTGACTGCAACTAAACATTAAAGAAACAAGCATGATACATAAATGGGAAGGAGAGCTGTGACAGACATCTAAAACCCATGATTTATGGGTTTAGCTGTAAGATAAGGTATTTTTAATATTGATACACCTGAACCCATGACCCTAAAACCTGTAAAGCTTCAATTGGACACCTCATTTTTTAGACTGATTGACTGACCCATTCTTTCCATTTCCAAGGCTACACAACTGCAAGCAACTCGGTGTGGCATAGAACACTAAAGGAAGGTGTAGTAGCAAAAAGATGAGGAACCTTTCAGAGATCACTGCTCAGCAAATAGGGATTTTCCAAAGTTTTGTCTATAGATGTCCCCTCTTTTAGGGAAGTGTCATGCAGGCACCATTATCCAAAGAGAAAAGGGGCAGAAGGGTCTCTCCAACCAAGGAAGCATCCGAGAAGGCATACAGCAGAGCTGCAGTTCTGCCATCAAAAAAGCTCACTTGTCCCATTTCACAGTTGAGAGAGATGCGGATCCTCGTGGGCTTCTCAGTCAGGACAAATTCAGAGAATGACGGAGAGCTAGCCAGGTATTTCTCTCCCCATTTCCTAAACACCCATTGGCTGGTCTTCGTATCAAAATAAGTTTCTTTCAACGGCTTCTTGGCAACCCCTACACTCCATCCTGTGGTATCTCCTACAGTAACTTCCCAGAAATGTCTCCCTGTTGAGAACCTCTGACAGCCAAGGACATAAGGATTAAATACAAAACTCTTGCGGTTTGGGTCAGGATATATTAGTTTGTCTGGCTCAACTCTTTTGACGCTTTTCTGATCCTCGGAGATGACAAGGAGGCCAGGATCGGCTGTCCGTGGATTCAGACATACGTTCACTGTATGGGGGAAGGGAAGGAAGGAAGGAAGAAGAACAAGAGCTTCAGCTGCAGGCTTGGTTTGTGTCTTGACACCCAAGTTATCAACCTTAAGGCCTCTACTCTGAAAAGAGTTCAGCTTCCAACACTCCCTCCAGGACTGGAAGAGTCACTGCTTTTTGAAACAACACCTCCGCATTGCCTAGTCCTTCCAACCCTTCATAGTGCTTCACCCCCTTCTAGCAACCCTGCACATCACTCTCTTTAGCTTCCACCTTGCAGATGACAATAATGGGGTTGGCAGTGAAGATTGTTTGGCTTTGCCTTCAGTGAGTTCCTGGGAGGGCCAAGGTGGGAACAGGGACTCTACCTGGAGCTTTAATACAGAAGATCAGGCAGAGCAAGAGGCTGCCATGTTTCAATAGTGAACTGGCAGAGTCAGAAGGATCCCCCAGAGGTAACTTGGGATGGAGTGTCAGGAACCTTTGCCCTTTTCTCTACGAGCATCAGAATATCACAGGAATGTACAACAGGGGAGGATCTTGCTCTGCTTTCATAACTTTGATGAGCCTAGTGCTCCAACTTTGCTATTTGCTTTCACCCCAAAGTCCTAATTTCTCTGCTCCCAAAGACCTGGTGTCTCACCAATTTATAGTCAGGCAGTAAAATCAACAGGATGTTATTAGCTTGGTAGAAAGTTTATGTTCCATTCAGTCCCAGCCCATATTTTCCCATTTTTCCAGATATTACATTCTACACCAAGACCGACTTCAATTTTATAGAATAGAATAGAATAGAATAGAATAGAATAGAATAGAATAGAATAGAATAGAATAGAATAGAATAGAATAGAATAGAATAGAATAGAATAGAATAGAATAGAATAGAATAGAATAGAATAGAATAGAATAGAATAGAATAGAATACTGTAGAATAGAATAGAATAGAATAGAATAGAATAGAATAGAATAGAATAGAATAGAATAGAATAGAATAGAATAGAATAGAATAGAATAGAATAGAATAGAATAGAATAGAATAGAATAGAATAGAATAGAATAGAATTCTTTATTGGCCAAATGTGATCAGACACACAAGGAACCTGTTTGTGCTACATAAGCTCACAATGAACATATAAACAGCAAGTAACAGGTCATAAATCATAAAATCATTAAAGTTTACTGGATAATCTTAGTCTTTAAGGTATCTAATCCTACACTTTTCTTTTTTGTTACTCTATTTTGCTTCTCTTAAAACTACTAGCATCGGAGCTTAAAATAGCAAGCGATATAAGAGATTCTTATAACTCGTATTTACCTTTCTGTAATTGCAGTCCACTTTCCAGAGTATCTGGGGAAGAAAAAGGAGGGATTCAGCATCTCATCACTGGAAATGGAGTGACAGAAGGACCTACCCAGAGATACCTTGGTTTGCTTTCCTTGGAGTCAAATCAGGAAATAAGGAATAACGAAAGCCACAAGCCAGGATGTCATTGGTGGCTGTATATATTCTACCAGATATAAATATGTTCTACTATATATTCCATATATAGGTAGTCCTCAACTTACAACCACTCATCTAGTGACTGTTCAAAGTTACAGCGGCACTCAAGAAAGTGACCTACGACCAGTTCTCAGACGTATGACCACTACAGATCAAAATTCGAGCACTTGGCAACCGGCGTGTATTTACAAGGGTTGCAGCATCCCAGAGCTTTGTGACTGTCGTAACATTCAAACGTTCAAACTGATCTTGCAACCTTCCTAGGGAACTTCTGACAAGCAAAGTCAATGGGAGAAGCCAGATTAGCTTATCAACCATGGCAAAAAAGGTCATTAAAGGGGGCATGATTCACTTAATAACCGCTTTGCTTAGCAAATGAAATTTTGGGCACAACTGTGGTTGTAAGTGAAGGACTACCTCTATATATTCCATTGCATTTAGTGGAAGTATATACTGCTTCCCCAGTGGTCAGTGCATATGGATCTGGGAAATAAACAATATAGGTAGCCTTCGACATACGACCACAACTGAGCCCAGAACTTATGTTGCTAAGTGAAAAATTTGTTAAGTGAGTTTTGCCCCATTTTATGGCTTTTCTTGCCACATTTGTTAAGTGAATTACTGCACTTGTTAAACTAGAAACATGGTTAAGTGAATCTGGCTTCCCCACTGACTTTGCTTGTCAGAATGTCACAAAAGGCGATCACATGACTTTTTTCGAACATTGAACAGTCACTAAAGGAACTGTTGTAAGTCGAGGACTACCTGTAATGGGTCAAATATCACTAGCTAATGGTTCCCATTTTTAGGTCACACACCTCTTTAATAAGAGAAAGCAGAAAGCTCCTGTTCTCCTAGTGCCAAGACACAAGGCCTTTCCCCAGAGAAATGAAGGCGTCTCCTCTACTGATCCTGACATCGATCCCTCCTTGATCCGTGTGACACTGACCCAGAATCTCTCTTGGATTCTCTGGGATCAAAATGTCATCCAGCGTAAAACCCCAGTGGCTGTTTTTTACCTCTCAATTTTTTCATGGCGCTTTTCAGAAGCACAGTGATATCACTGCAATCCCAGATTGTCCACTGCCGCTCTACAAGTAAATCCACTGGATCCTCATATGTTTTCTTGGCATGGTATCTGGCAAGACGAAAAAACATTCTTGAAAATTCTTGTGAATCTCTTGGCCAAAAAAAATGGATTGTATCTTACGAAATGACTGGTGACTAATTACTAATATGGGTGAGGTATAGGTAAGCAATCTAGAAGATGGATGTAACATTCAAACTGATAGTTTAAAGGTAATGCAATGAAATTTAATGGAGACGAATGCAGTTACCTTCAATTTGGGACTATTCATTCACAACCAGTTACAACAGCTCTCAAAAAAAAATGATTTAAAACCATTTTCACTCTTAACACCTATCACAGTGTCCCTGTAATCACAATTTGGGTGCTTGGCATGTATGCATGATAGTTGCATTACATCCAACAATGATACCTTTAAAACCATCAAACATCTGTCTCTTCTTGGGAAGGACTCAATAGGTGGATAAAAATGCCAAATTCAATCTAAACATCTGGATGACTGTGCAATCAGCCCTAATAACTGATCATATCAAATATTGCTAAGTATATTGTGCTGAGGTTGTCTGAGAAAATGTCTAAAAAGCCCTGAAATACAGTACGCTATCTTTAAATGAAATTACTGCAAAATACAAACAGAACTTTCCAGAAAAGGAAAACTGTTGGAGGACTGTTACAGTCTCTGAGACTGTAAAGAGGAGGGCAGATTAATAATAATAATAATAATAATAATAATAATAATAATAATAATAATAATAATAATAATAATAATAATAATAATAATAATAATAATAATAATAATTTATTTATATACCGCCCTTCTCCCGAAGGACTCAGGGCGGTGAACAGGGCAAGTATATAAAAATACAAAAATACAAAAGTTAAAAAAGAATTAAATACAATGCCCAAACTAAAACAGTAAATACATATATTAAAAAACAACAATAAAATCCCAAACCCATCCCCCCATCAGGCCAGGCCGGCTTGTTCAAATAAGTGCGTCTTCAGATCGTGTCGGAAGGAGCGAAGGTCGGGCGCCATCCGGAGCTCGACCGGCAACCAATTCCATAAATCCGGGGCGCCCACAGAGAAGGACCTCCCCCCTGGGGGCCACCAGACGACATTCTCTGACCGGTGGCACCCTGAGGAGGCCCTCTCTGTGGGAACGCACAGGGCAGAGGGAAGTTGATGCTGGCAGCAGGTGATCCCTGAGGTACTCCGGACCCATGCCATGTAGGGCCTTGAACACCATTACCAGTACCTTGAAGTACTGGTAAGATTGACTTACTTCTTCAAGATGCTTCCAATGTCCTAAAGAAAAGAAGAGACAAAGCACTGAAAGGAGCCATTTCCTATGCAGAAAGTTAAATTCTTAAATTTATAAAAAAAACAAACGTGAAACCTCTGGACAACCAGATACAAACTGATATATAAAAACTACTTCCATTTTTCTTAAAAAGAAATCCCATTGCTCTTTTTTCTCCAGCCGTTCACCCCTTTTAAGAGAGGTATTATTTTTATTTCCTTGTCTTACAAAAATTTTACCTCGGTTGAATCCAACACAGTTTATACAGATTATAATATTTATTATATATAAAACTAAATAAATAATAATACATAATTGAAAAATAAAATAGTGCATCAATAGAATACAGAAATGCCTTGCATTAATGCTTCCAGAATCGAGGCACTTTGGAAAATCCAAGTGGTTGTAACATTGTAGAAGGCCATCAGTGTTGGGGTTCTCCTTGCCCTGGACATTAAGGGGAGGGGAGACCCTACAAAGAACACCCATCACCCCATCCCCTAACAGGGGATAGGAACCCTAAGCAGGCACTCTTAAAATCATGACAAATATAGAGACAAGTGACTAGAACTTTGAATTCTTGCTTTTCAGATTGCCTGCTTTTTCTGAATTACACTATGTATCCCTAATATTAGCCATTACAGGTAAACCTTGAATTTCAACAGTTCATTTAGTGAGCGTTGAAAGTTACAACGACAATGAAAAAAACCCAACTTATGACCATTTTTCACATTTAAGACCGTTGCAGCATCCCCATGGTCACATGATAAAAATTCAGCCACTTGGCAACTGATTCATAACTGCAGTGTCCCAGGGGTCATGTGATCACCTTTTGGGACCTTCTGACAAGCAAAGTCAATGGAGAAGCCAGATTCACTTAACAAATGTACTACTAACTTAGCAACTGCAGTGATTCACTTAACAACAGGGGCAAGAAAGGTTGTAAAAATGGGGCAAAATTCACTTAACAACTGTTTTGCTTAGCAACAGAAATTTCAGGCCCAATTGTGGCCATAAGTTAAGGACCACCTCTAGCCTTCATACTTTCTAGGTTTCCATAGAAAGAGTCAAAAAAATAAAATAAGGAGCTGAAAAAAGATTTTGAACTTTGTACATCTCAAGTGCAGCCAGAGTCCTACTTGCACGGAAATGGAAAGATATATCAATCTCCACAACAGAAGAATGGAGGGAAAAAGTGATGGAGCTAGAAAAAATGAAAAAAAAAATGACAGCTTTGTTTCTACTTGGAAACTGCTTTTGGACTTTATGCTCAAGATAGAAAAAAAAAGTAACTCCTCATGCTTGATTTTGCTTATTAATTTGTTTTTATAGACATGGCTAATAATTTCTAAATATGTAAATGTAAAAAGTTGAGGCTGTAATTTTATTTTGTATTTTACTGTGCTGAAGTCAATGTTTATTTTTTCTTTCACCTTTCTCCTACACTTCTTTCCCATTCTTATGCCTCTCCATTTGCCTTTCTTTACTTTCATTTGTACATTTCACTATTATAATTTCAATAAAATTTATCAAAAAAAGGAAAGAGTCAAAAAGAGGATTATGTGGTGAGGCTAAAGCAGTCTACTCCACTTCATCATTGGTACACCAGGATTCAAAAAAGGATGCTGAGGCCCTATAAAGAATGCAGAGAGGAGCAACAAAGATGATAAAGGCTCTGAAGCCAATGGCTAAGGGAACTCTGTATACTTAGCCTAACAAAGACAAACGAGTCCCCTGGACTGCAAGGCGATCAAACCGGTCAGTCCTAGAGATCAACCCTGACTGCTCTTTAGAAGGCCAGATCCTGAAGCTAAAACTCAAATACTTTGGCCACCTAATGAGAAGGAAGGACTCACTGGAGAAGAGCCTAATGCTGGGAAAGATTGAGGGCAATAGAAGAAGGGGACGACAGAGAATGAGGTGGCTGGATGGAGTCACTGAAGCAGTAGGCGTGAGCCCAAATGGACTCCAGAAGATGGTAGAGGACAGGAAGGCCTGGAGGAACGTTGTCCATAGGGTCGCGATGGGTCGGACACGACTTCACAGCTAACAACAACAACAACAAAGACAAGGCTGAGGGGATACACAACAGCCATCTTCCAATACTTGAAGGGCTGTCACAGGGAAAAGGGCATCAATTTACATTCTGTAGCTCCTGAGGGCAGGACAAGAAGCAACAGCTGGAAGCTCATCAGAAGGAAATCCAGCTTAGAAATAAGGAAAAATTTCCTGACATTGAGAACGATTAATCAGTGGAATGGCCTGCCGTTCTGGGTGCTCCATCACTGGAGGCTTCCAATAATAGATTGGACAACCATTTGTTCAGAATGGTATAAGGACTCCTGCCTTGGGCAGAGGATTGGACTAGAACAGAGGTCACCAACCTATAAAACCTCCAAGGTCCCTTCCAGCCTTATGATTCTATGATTTCAATTTCCTGCCTGACCTCTAAGAGTTTGCTGGCTGGCTGGTGCTGCTTCTCCTCTGTTTCCTGGATGAGATCGTCAAGAGAGCACAGTTCCTCCATGTGCTTGGCCAAATCCTTCTCCTTTATTGTCATAATATCCTTCTCCGTTTCTTCTATTCTACCCAACAGAAGCTTCTCCTGTCCTTCTAACCAGAGTTGTAGTTTTCTGAATTCAGCCACTATATTTTTTTTCTCTTTTTCGATGTGGTCCTAGAACAAGAAGGCAAAAAGAGCAAAAGGCATATTTTTATTTTATTTTTACTTAATTACATTTATTTTTATTATTATAATATTTAAACTGATTCCCTGAAGAGTCCTGAAATGAGATGGGAGAATTTCCTAGGGAGAAAAAAAAACCATTTTGACATCAACAAACACAGGGGGAAAGGTTTCTAGAAACCAAAAAAGGCTGCAGTTTAAATGTTGTCTCGTGAAAATTTCCTTGGCAATCACAGATTCCAAAAATGTAGCCAAAAAAGTGTTTGATTTCACATTTTTTTCAATACGATGAAATATGGTTTGCATTAATGTATTAAGCAAACCAAACCCAGTGTATAAAACATGGCTCATAGGTGCCCTTAACACAACTGTGACTCATACAACCAATATTGACCTCCCAATCCCCAGCTTAAGAACAGGTTCTGTGTCCTAACACTGTCTTTAACTTGCATTTTATTTAAGTCAGAACTTGTACTTACAAACAGGCTGCCTATTATTAAAGATGGCAGACTGTGTTCTCCTTCCTATTATCTCAGAAGCTCCTCATGGTTGGATCAATACTTACAAGCATCTTCTGAACTCTTTGCTCTGTGTCTGTTTTGCACTTAGCTATTTTTTCTTTCTCCTTCTTCTGAGCCTTCAGGCAATCCCCAACCTTGACCTGAAGAGAAAATACAAGTTTTGAGGGTTTTTTGAGTTACATCTGAGGGAACACCTAGTTAGAAAATATATGCCACCATCATAGATACATGGCAGTTGCCAAGTGTCCAAATTTTGATCATGTGACCACAGGGATGCAGCAACGGTCGTAAATGTAAAAAACGGTTGTAAGACACTTTTTTCATTGCCGTTGTAACTTTGAATAGTCACTAAACGAATTGTTCTAAGTTTCCTGGTTCCAGTCATGCGAGAAGCATCACTGAGAAACAAAAGCTTGGGCTGAGATGGCTTCGGCCTGACCCACCAGGACTGTTTTTCAGGATCTGCACTCAAGACTTTGGAGGTCTCGATGGTGAACTTGCTCTACTCTGTAGCAAATGTGGAAAGTGAGCTGGCAAAGGGTGTTTATTTCTCCCTACAGGCAATTTCTGTTGATAAGCAAGGGATTAATTCAGCTGTCCCAACCTTTCTGCAGGGTGTGTGTATGCGTGTGTGCGTGCGTGTGTGTGAAGAGCTACATTTGGCAGGTGTGCATGCTCCTCACGCATGAATGGATCTGTGCATGCGCGCACCACCTCTCCCATGGCCTGGTTTCAAACTGACCACACCCCAGGGGTTGGGGACCCCTGATTTAAGTGAAGTTTTGTCCCATTTTTCAATCTTTCTTGCTACAGTTGTTAACTGAACCACTACAGTTGTTAAATTAGTCACAGCAAATCTGCCTTCCCCATTGACTTTGCTTATGGGAAAGGTGATCACATGACCCTGAGACACCGCAGCCATCATAACTACATGCCAGTTGCCAAGAATCCAAATTTTTATCGGTGACCACAGGGATGCTCCAATGGTCGTAAGTGTGAAAAAAGTGGTCATAAGTCTATTTTTTTTCAGTTCTGTTGCAACTGTCAACAGCCACTCAATTAATGTAAGTCGCTACACGAGTCTTCAAAAAAAAAATGCAGGCACAGAGGCAAGGGAGTGGGATAAAGCAGAAGGAAGCAAGAAAACGGGTCCTAGGGTTGCCAGTGCTAACGCTGGATAACCCTCCGCAGGGATTTCTCCTGGCTGACTCCTACCTGGTACTCCTGGAAAGCCTCCTCCGCGGGGATCACCGAGTGGCCCCTGTGCTCATTGGATCGGTCGCAGACCACGCAGATGAGCGTCTCGTGATCCTTACAAAAGAGCTTGAAGGGTTCCCGGTGCTTCGGGCAAAAGCTCCCTCCTTCCTCGCCCAAAGGACCTTCGCATCGCCTGGCCACTTCCAGCACCCGCGCCAGCTGCCTGTTGGCGAGGACGTTGCGGGGCCCGAAGGTCTGTCTGCATTGGGGACAGGAAGCCTCCGATTCCGACGTCCCCCAACTGCGAGTCAGGCAGCCCCGGCAGAAATTGTGGCCGCACTCCGGGATGAGCACGGGGTCCTGGAAATAGTCCAGGCAGATGGAGCAGGTGGCTTCTTCCAGCAAATCCTGCATGGACGCTGCGGCCGCCATCGCCGTCTCCAACGCCGGGACAAGGAAAGAGAAACTTAACTTCGCACCTCTTCTTGGGAATCAGATGACCGCCTTTGGGCTGTGCCCAGACGGGAAATCGAAACGAAGGACTATTGCTGTTGCGGTCAGCTTCGCAGGCTTCTTAAAGGAGAAGTACAGTATTTTTTTTAAAAAAAAACAAATTGGAGAGAAGCAAACATCCACGGGACGGACTCCCGATCAATTATTATTGGCCCAATCACTTCGTCAAAGGGGAAATGGTTTTAAAAACTGGGGAGAAGCAAACATCCATGGGACGGAGCCCCGATCAATGACGATTGATCCCAGTGTGAGAAGGATCTATAAATCTGTATTAAATGTATTAGAACTGTTGTATACGAAATAATGACTAACCTAAGCTCTAATAAAGTTTTTAACAGCTGACAGGAGCCTCATTAAGAGAGGAGGGGGGGAAAGCCGACAAGCCATAATAAAAAGGAAAACTTTTAAATTCACAAGCAAACATGATAATTAATTAAATACATCTTTTAAATTATAAAAACAAAAAAGCAAACACACAAAACTTAATTTTCATTAGATAAACTTAATTATAGAGGAAAACAGCCTTGGTGGAGCAGTGGGCTAATGCCTCCTTAAGTAACACCAGCTGCCTGCAATTAGTGCAGGTTCGCGTCCCACCAGGCTCAAGGTTGACTCAGCCTTCCATCCTTCCGAGGTAGGTAAAATGAGGACCCAGATTGTTGGGGGCAATAAGCTGACTTTGTGAAAATGCCGCTTGGGGGGGGCGAAAGCCCTACTAAGCAGGCATATACATAGAATGAAGGCTATTGCTAAGCACATTGATTTGTGCTTAGAGTGTAAGCCACCCTGAGTCTTCGGAGAAGGGCGGGGTATAAATGGGATTAAAAAAAAAGATTCAATCATCGCTTGATTTAATCAGCTCTTTTTCTGGGTTAATAAGAATGTTAAAAAATGAACAAGGAAAACCAATTAAGAAATTAATTTAGAATAATATAGATGTTGTTGCTATAATATTTCATATTTTGTAGTCTATCTTCCATGGGCTCTTGGAAATAAAATTTCCTCTTCAGGTAGCACCAGCATTTGTTGTTTTTTTCTTTCACTGCTGAAATCCGGGCCAGATTTTCTTCCTACACCAGCATTCTGTTAAAGGGGGGGGGAGTTTTTTAAAACTGGGGAGAACAAACATTCTTGGGGTGCCTCCTCACATCAGTTATTCATCCAAGCATCCTGCTAAGGGAAAAGATATTTTAACAAAATGGGGATAAGGAAACATCCATTAATTATTATTTATCCAACCAGCTTGTTAAAGGGGAAAATTCTTTTTGAAAACTGAAATCTTTATGGGACGGGATGGAGTAAACTTGGAATGAAACAGACTGGGAGTAATCCTTGATCAAATCCCAAATCAAATGCTGCAAATGATAGGATGTCTCAGAGATAATAGGAATATCTGACTGAGGAAAACCTGCCTGGACTGTCCCCTTCCCAGCCAGCCAATCAGGAGGAAGGCAGCCTGGGTCACTATGGAAGGGAGAAGCAGAAGACGACTTTACAGAGTATGGAATATGTAGAATGTGGAATGGGTCATTTGCTGGATGGAAATCTTCAAGCTAGACCAATGAGGTTCCTTAAGGCAAAAGATGGTTAGAAAGAGTAATTAGTACTCTCAGGCCAACCTAGGACAGGTGCATCCATGGGGTGGGGGGAATCTGGTGGGTGGAGAACATCTTATAGGCCCTTTGTTCAAAAGATTTTGGGGGAGCGTTCTTAGTCACAACAGGGTCCCCAAGGGAACATGGGCACTCCCAAGCCCCTTCCTTTATCTTGCCTTTTCAGTTGTGGCACCTCATTTATGGAATGTCCTTCCCAAAGAACCTCAATTGGCACCCACAGTGGCCTCATTTTGGCCCCAGGTGAAGACCTTTCTGTGAGGAAGGAAGGAAGGAAGGAAGGAAGGAAGGAAGGAAGGAAGGAAGGAAGGAAGGAAGGAAGGAAGGAAGGCAGGCTAATATGACTGAGGCTACTGTAGTACTATTAAACAGATTTAGGGCCTGGAAACTTTAGAATCCTAATTTACAGAACATTCACATCTAAATCTCTTTTTAATATCTCATATTTTTGTTTTAGTAAAACTTTCGAACTAGGAGGGTGTAACATTTTATCATCTAGTGTGTTAAAGGGAAGTACTGTATAACAATATCCCATTATCGGGAGACTTCCGGTGGCGGCGCGGCGCCGAAGATAGCCGTTTCGGGCTGTCCGCTTCACAGCTGAGTTTTTCCACCTAAAACAGCGCCGATCAGCTGTTTAGGTGGATTTGAAGCCCCCTCCTCGGGAGAAGAGGAGGGGGTGAGGCCCCAGGTAGGGGTTGAGTTCTCCGGGGCCGCCTGAGCTGAAAGCTCGGGCGGCTGAAGGATTGAGCTCCCCCGTAGCCTGGGTTGCTCCCAGCTGCTTAGCGTCTCTGCTCCGGGATTTTTGGAGCAGAGCCAGGCGTTTGCGACCACCCCTGCCAGAAGGAAAGACTTTGGAGTAAAAAGGAGCAGGCAGAGCGGTACAGGAGGTTAAGGTGAAGAGGATTTTTATTCTTACTCCCTAGCTTAATGGACTTTATAAACTTAAAGTGAAAGTGCGCAACAAGTGAAAGTGAGGAAAGATGGCGGCTAAACCTTCCTCTAAAGTTCTTCGGAGTACGGGAACTTCCCCAGTGCAACAGACATCGTTGCAAGCTTTGCTTCCTCCTGCACCTCCTGTGGCATTGACGCTTAAGGACTTACAAGATGCCTTTGCAAAGCAATCCCAGGTAATGTCAGAAATGCTGGGTGATAAGATGGCAAAGTTGGAGGAGAAACTGGAGAAATTGGAGGAGAGGATGGAAGAGAAGTTTAACGTAATGGAGGAGAGGATGGAAGAGAAGTTTAGTGCAATGAGGGTAGACATCTTGTCTACAGTGGAAAGCGTGGCTGAATGTGTGCAACGTTTGGATGAAAAAGTGGAGGATCTTAGTCAAAAGAACACTATATTAGAAGTAAAAGTATTGGAGAATGAAAATTTAAGGGAGAAAATGGACGGAGAATTGAGCCTTGTTCAGTATCATCAGATGCAGTATGCTATTAGAATCAGGGGCTTAAAAGAGAATCCTAAAGAAGACTTAAAGCAGCTGATTTCTGAGGCTTTGGAAGCAGTATTGGGCCAGCCAGCATCTGAAATAGAGGGATGCATGGATAAAATTTTTCGTGTAAATTCATGGATTGCAAGGCAGAGGAAGCTACCTAGAGATGTGGTGGTCTATTTTACAAAGAGAGCAATTAGAGATGAAGTTATTCAAGCTGCTTATGATACTAAAGTTGTGGTTGCGGAGCAAGAAGTCCTGGTTCTAAAAGAGATTCCTCCAAAGATTTTAAGGAGAAGGAAAGATTTTGCATTTCTTTTTTTTTTTATTGAAAAGTTTTAACAAACAATTTTTCCCTTAAAAATCCCCCCTCCCCCTCCCTTCTCCCTCCCCCCCTTCCTCTCCCCCCTCCCCCCCTCCCCCCCCCTGACTTCCCAGAGCTAAATACAAGGTATATATAAAAAAACAATCATAAACAACCATATACTAACAACCATAGACTCTAAAATCTATCACTCTCTAGCTTATATAGGATAAAGCAAACCTTAGTAATATTAAATATATATATAAAAAAACTAAGATAAAAGAAGAAAAAAAGAAAGAAGACTTATTCAAATACTACATAAAACTTCTTAACCCTATACTTATTCTAAATAAACTCAATCCATTTTCTCCCTTCCATAATATAGCATTCTTGCAAATAATCTTTCAAATAGGCCAAAATCTTCGCCATTTCAACCAGGTGAGAAACCTTTAAAGTCCACTCTTCTATGTTCGGCAGTCCGTTTAAAAATCTTCTGTATGTTCTACCAGACTTTTATCCAAAAAGCCTTAACCTTTTTACAAGTCCACCATATATGAAAATATATTGCGTCTTCATCACCACACCTCCAACATTTAGGCTAATAATTCAGATACATACTTAGCTTTTTAAGATCTAAATGCCCTCTATAAAACATTTTGTAAAAATTCTCTCTTAAATTTCAAGCTTATGTAAATTTTACATTCCTCCAAAGAGATTCCTCCAAAGATTTTAAGGAGAAGGAAAGATTTTGCATTTCTTGTACAGGAACTTAAGCAACGTGATATTAAGTTCAGATGGGAGATTCCAGTCGGATTGGTGGTGATGCATGAAGGTAAAAGATATCGTCTGGTTACTGTGACCCAGGCGCGTGATTTTTACAGTAATGTCTTAAAAGCAACCCCTCTATCGCTTCTGGAAGCTGTAAAGGGATTTGGAGAGGGAAAACCTCAAGAGGCTGAAGGTGGACAGACAGAGGAGAATGGTGCTGGAGGGGATCAAATTATAGATTCATCGGCTGCTGCTGGAGAGCAGAGGTTGACGCGTGCCGCTTTAAAACGAGCAAGACAAGTACAAGAGCAGGACCAGCAGAAGTTTATGGAACTTTCAAAGCGTACTTACAGTGAAGCTGTGGGAGGAGCGCGGCCCAAAGAAGATACAGGGGCTATTGAAGATGTGCTCCAAAAGCTTCGGGGCGCCAAGCATGGCGACTAAATTTCTAACCTGGAATGTTAATGGATTAAATTCACCACAGAAGAGAAAGAAAGTTTTTCAATATTTAAAACAATTTAAGATTGATGTTATATGTTTGCAAGAAACGCATATTAGGGTTATGGACCAAAAGTATTTATCGAACTCAAGGTTGGGCATGCAATTTGTTGCCTCTGCGATGAATAAGAAAAATGGAGTGGTTGTCTACGTTAAAAGTACTCTAACAGCGGAGTTAATTGAAGCAGATAAGCAAGGAAGATATGTTATGATAGATTTGCTGTTAGAAGGTAAAAAAACGCTTCTAGTTGGACTGTATGCTCCTAATCAACAACAAGCTGATTTTTTCAGTTTACTTCATACAAAGCTTACTCAATTGGATTACAAATCGTTTATTTTTATGGGGGATTGGAATGGTGTTTTGGACGTACAGATGGATAAGGCTGGTTCTTTTAAGCGTGTTCCGAGTCATGCCAGATTGCCTAAATCTTTTTTTTAAATGAAGGATGATTTGGAACTGCGAGATATCTGGCATGACACACACCTACATGAAAAGGATTATACTTTTTTTTCTGACAGACATCAATCTTTTTCCAGGATTGATTTTATTTTGTTGTCTAATGATTTTTTTTCTAGGATTAAGAAGGTAAAGATCTGTGCAAGAACTATTTCTGACCATAGTCCAGTTTGGTTAGAGATCAATAAGGACAATAGGGATAGGCGCTCGTGGCGAGTAAATGAGAATTTGTTTAGAAACCAGAGAAATGTGGAAGAATGTAAACAGCAGATGAAGGATTTTTTTGAAATTAATATGAATAAGGATACCTCTATGGACATGGTTTGGGATGCTAGCAAGGCCTACATGAGAGGGGTGTTGATATATATGAATAATAAATACAGACGTACTTTGGAAGCCAGAAGGAAAGAGCTGGAGAATGAAATTAGGGAAAAAGAAAAGGCCTTAACTTTGAACCCATTGGATGTGAAGACTAAGGAGGTTATTAAGCTATTAAGAGGACAATATGATAAATTGATGGCTGATCAAGTGGCAACCAATTTGCGGTTTGCCAGGCATAATACTTTTTGCAATGCTAACAAGCCAGGTAGATGGCTAGCTTACAGACTAAGGAAAAAGCAAAGGGCTTCTAATATAGATAAAATTGAACATAAGGGAAAGGTTGTGTTTCAACAGGATCTTATTAAGGAAGCCTTTATGGATTTTTATTCTAAATTATATGCTAAGGAGAAGATTAATGAAAAAGACATTGATGTATATTTGGAGAATGCTAGCATCCCGGTTCTTACGCAAGCACAAAAAGAGGAGATTAACCAATTGATAACAGAAGAAGAAATTTTTATAGCAATTAAGGAATTGAAGGTGGATAAAGCGCCAGGTACGGATGGTTTGACTGCGGTTTATTACAAAAATTTACAATTGGAGTTGATAAAGCCGTTAAAGGAACTGTTCCAGGCAATTCAGAGAGGGGGAAAGGTGCCTCCGTCTTGGAGAACTGCTTTTATCTCTTTGATTCCGAAGGAAGATCAAGATGCTACTCAAGTAAAAAATTATAGACCGATATCACTTTTAAATACAGATTACAAGATATTTGCTAAGGTGTTGGCTAACAGATTGATGAGGGTTCTGCAACAGGTGATTCATGGGGATCAAACTGTGTTTATTAGTGGTAGGCAAATGAAAAATAATGTGAGGCATATAGTTGATGTGTTAGAGTTTCTGGAAAGGAACAACCAGATCCCTGCAGCGCTAATTTTTTTAGATGCTGAAAAAGCTTTTGATCAATTGAATTGGCAATTTTTGATGAAAGTTTTAGATAAAATGAATTTTGGGGATAAATTTTTGCAACCAATTAGGGCATTATATCAAAAACAAACTGCCCGAATAATAGTTAATAATAGTTTGACTGAAGCATGTAATATTGAGAAGGGTACAAGGCAAGGGTGTCCGTTATCACCTTTACTATTTGTGTTAACATTGGAGATATTACTGGTAAAAATACGGAATTCGGAAAGAATTAAGGGTATACAAATTAGAGATCAGGATTATAGATTGAGAGCGTTCGCAGATGATCTGGTTGTTACGGTGACCCAGCCGGAGAGCTCTGTTGTGGACCTGATGGAGATAATAATGCAATATGGGAAGGTTTCTGGATTTAAAGTTAATGCACAAAAAACTAAAATTCTGGCCAAAAATATGACAGTATCGCAAAAGGCTCTTTTAGAAGGATTAACTGGATTTGAGATTGCTAAAAGGGTCAAATATTTGGGGGTGTTTTTGTCACCCTCTAATACAAAGTTATATAAAAATAACTATGAAAAATTATGGGGAAAAATTCAAAAAGAAATGGAGAGTTGGGAAAAATTGCAATTGTCTTTGTTGGGAAGAATCGCAGCAGTGAAAATGAATGTCCTGCCTAAATTTTTATTTTTATTCCAAATGATACCGGTTCTTAAGAAAGATTCTAATTTGGAAGAATGGCAACGGGGTATCAATAAATTTGTTTGGGCAGGGAAGAGGCCACGAGTTAAACTTAAGATTATGCAGGATACTCGTGAAAGAGGTGGTCTCAAAATGCCCAATCTTAAATTATATTATGAAGCTGCTGCGTTAGCAGGAATAAGTGATTAGATTAATTTGACACAAGAGAGATTATTAAATCTTGAGGGCCACGACTTGTTATTTGGCTGGCATGCGTATTTGTTGTATGATAAGAAGGTAGATAATGTGTTTAAAGTGCATATTTTAAGACAGGCATTGTTGAGGGTTTGGAAGAAGTATAGATATAAGTTAGACTGTAAGATGCCATTGTGGGCAATTCCAAAACACGCAATAGAAAACATAAATGTTGGTTTTAAACATGATGTGACTACGTATAAGGAGATTTTAAGCTTGGAAAGAAATGTCTGGTGTTTAAAGCCGTACAACCTCTTGCGAGATGAGAAGATTGTTCAAACTTGGTTTCAATATACTCAGTTACGGGCCAGGTGGAAAGAAGATCAGAAAATTGGTTTTGCAATGACTGATGAAAATTTGATAAGGCAAATTAGAAACCAGGGTCCAGCACATATCAAACGGATATATCTTGCATTGATAGAAATTGACTCAGAAACAGAACTTGTTAAAGACTGTATGATAAAATGGGCCCAGAATATTCAAGAAGTTATTACAATGGACATGTGGGAAAAGATCTGGGTGAGGAACGTAAAATTTACACAAGCTCAAAATTTAAGAGAGAACTTTTATAAAATGTTTTATAGATGGCATTTAGATCCTAAGAAGCTTGCAAGTATGTATCCGAATTATCAGCCGAAATGCTGGAGGTGTGGTGGCGAAGATGCAACATATTTTCACATATGGTGGACCTGTAAAAAGGTTAAGGCTTTTTGGATAAAAATTTGGTGGAATATGCAGAAGATCTTCAAGCAAAGGATAAAGTTTTCTCCACAATTTTTTTTGTTGGGTATAATTACAGAAGCTACTGTGGTGGACACTAAGTTGATGTTGAATTTAATCACAGCAGCAAGACTTTTAATAGGTCAATATTGGAAGAAGGAAGAACTGCCGACTATAGAAGAATGGACTTTTAAGGTTTCTGACCTGGCAGAAATGGCAAAGATCTCGGCTTATTTGAAAGAACGTTATCTAATGGAGTGGAAAAAATGGATAGAATATATCCAGAACAAATATGGGACTAAAAAGTTTCATTTAGCATTTGAATAAGTCTTCCTTTCTATTTTCTTTTTTGTAAATGGAATATTAGTATTGTTTGTAGTTATCTTATATGAGCTAGAGAGTGATAGATTTAAGAATTTATTGTTGGTAGCATATGGATGCTTATGATTGTTCTTTGTTTTTATACCCTGTACTTAGCTCTGGGAAGTCGGGGAGGGGAGGGGGAAAGGGGGGGAGGGGCAGGGAGGGATAGGTAGGGGGGGAGGGGGGGATTGTTAAAGATAAAATTGTCACTGCACGTTTTTTTATGTTCGTCAGAAAGTTCATTTCTAACTGTACATTTTCCCCTGCTCTCTGCACCTGTTGTGATAACTTATCTGGTAACCATAGTGAATCCCATATGACTAGCTATGTTATGGTTTCAGTCTGTTTAGTGCGCATGTCTAGAGAAAGTTCACAGTTATTATCTGTATTGTTTTTTTCTTCTTTGCTGTTACTGTCTGTTACGTTAGGATGTAGTGAGCTAGCTCTGTATAATATATATTTAGTTTTTATATTTTTGTAAGTAAAAGGTATTTAGTAAGATTATGCGCCGTGTTTTTCTTGCCTTCCTGCAAGTGTATCATGCATTCTCTGAAGCACGGTCCGTCGCCCTCTACAAAGGTGATTTTTACCTTGACATTTTGGTATCGAGGATGGTTTGATTTATGTTTTTGGAGATGCATGTTTCTGCGGCTGTTATCAGTTAGTTAGTGCTAGTGAGGCAGCGGTGATTAACTGCTGAAACATGTCAGGAAGGAAGCCACGGCTAAAGAGGAGTCTTTCTGTGGGCCAGCTCCCTTCACCTTTAAGAACTCCGATAGCTTCGGCCACACGCCTTGGAGAAGACGCACCTGCTCCTGTCGAAGATGCAAGGTCAGTCACTCCTTTTTCTACTTATCCAAGCTCCTTGGCAGCTGCTTTTGGAAATGTTCACACTCCAGGGGCTCAAGATGAATTTCAAAGGCTTGGAGCGAAACCTAAAGTTCAGCCAAAGAAAATTTCTTCTGCTCCTTCAAGCCCCAAGCAAACTATGCGAGATAGGGCTATGCAAGGCTACTGTGAACAAATTGGGGGTTTTGAAAGGCGTTTGCAGCAGGCAAAGAAATATGTGTCAATGGTTCAGCAATATGAGAGGAATTATGAGCATGAACCGGCCATATTGCCACACCCACAAGGAGAAGCCATATTGCCTCCTTCTTCCCCAAAGCCAAAGTCACGCCCATCATTGAGTGTCATGCAAGACGAATGGGAACCGGAGGCTCCTATGTCACATGATCATGGGCTGTCCCAAAGGACATACAGAGCCACAGTGATGCCTGAAGCAAATGTTATAGCACCATCTACTGGTGAAGCTGCATTAAGACATAAATTGGAGCTCTCACTCTCGCAATTGTCTATGGAGGAGTCTTTGCTCAGAGATACAAGATTTCTGCCGTTATCTGAGGCTCCAGCCCCTGATGGTGCTAGGATTCCTGTTACTATTGCTTCTCCTGTTAATATTGCTTCTATGCAAGCCCCTCTACCTGGCAGAACACAGCCATATTTAACCCACATGCAATTGCCACCGGGTTCTTATATGCGAAGGCCAGTGTCATCTGCAGGTTATGCTAATGCACCAGCCCCAGCGCCAGCGCCTCCTGCTGGCCAGGGTAGAATAGCAGCTCAAAGACAGTCACAGCCAGCACCAAGACTACCGGCAGCTTCAATGCAACTGCCGCATGTCCAGGCACAGACGCCACTGGTGCCCCCTGCAGGTTATGGTCGGATTGCACAACCTGCACAGCCAGTACCTCAATTGTATATTCCTCATCAAACACCTTCCATCGTACCACTGGTTGGTGATTCAAAATTAAAGAAGTCAGGACAGAATTACAGGGCATGGGTCAGTGAAGTTGGACTTTTGCTACGCAGAGAAGGTACTCTCATGATGGTGTTTAATCCTCCTGCCCAGCCATGGACTCCTGACATATGGGACTTGGATAATAGAGCATGCACAACATTATTGATGTCAATGGACACTGAATTGCAGCTCACGTTTTCACACGATGCAACTGCCCAACAAATTTGGACTCAGTTAGAGACATGTTATCAGCCTACATCAATTGAGTCTACATGTTTACTTTTGTCTGAGTTCCATGGTTCCAGATTAAAACCTGGTGAACATATTGGAGCACATTTGACTAAAATGAAAGGTATTAGAAAAGAACTGGGTGAAAAAGGCTATCCTATTGATGATTTTCAAATGATCAGCATTATCATCAATTCTTTGAATCATGAGTGGAAAGATGCTATTTCCAAGATTAATCAAGTGCCTATTGCTCAACGCACAGTGGATCATGTATGCAGAATTTTAGCCGAAGAAGAGGCACTTATGCAAGCTGCACCACATTTAAGGGAACCACCTGCATCAAGAGCTTCAGCGAGGCGTGCCTTCCGTGGAAGGACTTACGTTCCAAGAATGCCAAGATGCTACATCTGCAATCGTGTGGGACATGCCACCCGGGATTGTCCCCAACGAGTTCCAGCGCCCGTCACATACCAGCCCAGAGGAACAGATTCCAGAGGAGGCAGAGGTAGAGGCGGACGACAAAGTCGTGGTCGTGGTTCCAGGCGTGATCCACAAGCTCCACTTGTCACATTGGTTGTGACCAACGATCCACAGCCTCAACCAGAGTACGACAGACGACTTCTTTGGACTTTGGACAGCGGAGCAGCATTACATGTTACCTACAGAAAAGAGCTTTACACAGAGATGCACGAGCCTGAATCTGAACTTCGTGAACTTTACTCTTTTTCCAATCATCCTGTTCAGGTCATGGGAAAAGGAACTGTCTACATTGAAGAGCTTGATGCTCTCATTCCAAATGTTTACTATGTTCCGTCTGCCAGTAGTAATTTGCTTAGTCAGAGTCATTTGTCTAGGTTTTCTCATTTTCAGGTCCACCATCTTGAAAAAGCAAGTTATATAGTCAAAGACGGAGATATTGTTGCTGAAACCATGTTGATTGGTGGTGTTTATTACTTAAGACCAAAGCCTAAGCAGCAAGAGCAGGCAAGTATACACGTTCCAAAAAGCACAGGCCCAGAGAGAGACGTCCCAGAGAGAGATCCTGTTGCTACTCCAAAGATTCCTAATAATGATAAAAATACAAAAAAGACACAGGTTGCTCACAGCAAGCCTGGGGTTCCTAATAATGATGCTAATGTTGAGAATTCACTAACAGGTAAACCTTTGCATTCCAGGTGTATCCATAAGTGGCACAGAAGATTGGGTCATGCCAGTTTCCGTGTTCTGAAGAAGATGCCAGAGTTCGCAAGAGGTTTGGATCTAAAGGGGTGTAAGGTGTTCTTGGACTGTGCTGTCTGCAAGAAAGCCAAATCCAAGGCAGCAGCAATTCCAAAACGCGCTACACGCCGGTCAACACGCATTTTTGATTTGGTACACACTGACATAGTTGGTCCTTTTGCACCCACACTTGGTGGTAAAAGATATTTCTTGACAATCGTTGATAATTATTCTAGATATGGATATGTATATCCTATGAAAGAAAAATCTGAGACCTTTCAGATCTTTAAAGACTTTGCTAGTCTTGTCTATACCCAATTCGAGGTCAACATTGCCAGAATCCAGAGTGATCGCGGTGCTGAATTCATGTCTCAGCGTTTCCAGGACTGGATGCGTGAGAATGGGATAGTACATCAGACATCTGCTCCTTATACTCCAGCTGAAAATGGGGTGGCAGAACGCAGAAATGGGGTTTTGCAAACCATGATGCGTTGCCTCCTTGAAGATGCTAACCTCAGTCTTCCATACTGGGGTGAAGCTATCAAATATGCTAACCATATCATCAACCGTACTTGGAGTAGTGTGATAAATCAGACCCCTTATTTCATGTTATATGGACACAAGCCTGATCTCTCACATCTCCATATTTTTGGTTCCTATGCTATGGTGAATATTCCTTTAGCCCAAAGAAAGAAAGGGGGTCCTGCAGCAAAAAGGATGAGATTTATGGGCATTGATGATAATTCAAAATGGAGCAAATACATTGACTCTCATCATGTTATTGTGGTTTCACAATCTGCTACTTTTGAGGAAGATGCTGACTGGTCCAGGATTCATTCTAACGATCCTGGAGTTTATTTTCCTAGAGATGATGTTGCTGATGCCACACAACCTGATGATCAAGATGCACAGGAGAATGTTCCTTCCACGAGTTCTTCTCAACCTACTGTTCCGTCTTCGCAAGCCGCCGATGTTGCTGCTGGCGACGATGATGAAGACGAGGACGACACGGAAGAAGAATGGACGGTTGGCCCGAGACGTTCCAAGAGGACCACAAAGGGAATCCCTCCAAAACGTTATTCGTGGCAAGTAACAAAAACACCTGTACCTTTGATTTGTAATGTTACACTTCCACCTGAGAAGTTCACACAGATCAAACATCTTCCTGAATCAGAACAAGATAAATGGTTTGAGGCAATGCAGGCTGAAATGGACAGTTTAAAAAAAAAACTTCAAGTGTTTACGTCTGTAAGCCCTCCAGCAAACAAGAAAGTTATTGGTACTCGATGGGTCTACAGGATCAAAAAAGAAGCCGAATGGTGAGTCGTTGTACAAGGCCAGACTTGTAGCCCAGGGTTTTGCTCAACGTTATCCTGAGGACTATACAAATACATACTCACCCACAGTGCGGACTGAAAGTGTGAAAATTGCTTTAGCCACTGCAACTATCCTTGGCCTGGAAGTTTTCCAGTTCGACGTTGAAACGGCTTATCTTCACGCTGATCTTGATGAAGACATCTACGTCAAAGGTCCTCCAGGTTTCCGAAAGCAAGAAGGGGATACCTGGTTTCTACACAAAAGTCTTTATGGTCTGAAACAGTCTGGTTTAATGTGGTACTTATGTCTTTCTGACAAACTAAATTCAATGGGCTTTATTAAGTCCGAAACAGATGAATGCGTGTTTACCAAAAGATCCGGTAATAGGTATGAGATAATTCTTGTTTATGTCGATGATATTGTTTATATTGGTCCAAATAAGCAGATGAGTGAGGTTTTTGCTAAAGCTTTACAAAAGTTTTTCACGTTGAAGTCTTTAGGGTGTATTAACACTTATTTAGGTGTTCAAATTGCCAAAACTCAGAAGGGGTTTAGTCTCACACAAGAAGAGAAGATTGAACAACTGTTACATCACTGTAACATGGAGGATGCTAAACCTGTGAGTATACCCATGCAAACCGACTTTCACATTTTGGCACACGAACCAAGTCCTGAGTTCGAAGATCAAACACTCTATCGCTCAGTCATTGGGTCGCTGCTGTATATTAGTAGTTGGACTAGACCCGACATTGCACTTAGTGTTAATCTTTTATCACGACACGTAGGCAAGGCAAAACAGTTTCATTGGACATGTGTTAAAAAGTTATTGAGGTATTTTAAAACTTTTCAATAAAAAAAAACAATATCCCATTATCCAATTTTTAAAGTCCCTATTCTAGCTAATAAAATAACTGAAAACATTTCTGTCTATTTTGCTGTAGCATCCTTTTTTCCACTAATTGACTCTGAGCTAATAATTCTGCACCTGAGTGTTCGGGATGGACTGAAAATAGGATTATTTTTATTAGATCAATTCATCACAATCTACATAAAAGGAATTAATTTCTGTTCGGTTGTGATCAACATTCAAAAGCGCTATCTTTGAATTTAGCCTGGTGGTTTATTTTTATTTCCTCTTCTTTGTCTCCATTTATCTGATGAAAATGTTCGATTAGCATTCTTGGACCTGTAGCTATAAATAAAAGAAACTTTAAATAAGTTTCTTATCAGATAAAGACCATGGCAAACCACCATCATGCTGTCAAGAAAAATGCTTGAACATGTCCGTGATATCACCAGGATTCAAACTCGACTCAATGGAGAAGTTTATTTTTTTGTACTTCTGCAACCCCATTCAGTGATTTGTAGATGTGCCTGTAAGAGAGCTTATTTCATTTCAAGGAATTGTTATTATCATCATTAGATCAGATTATTACTACTATTAAAAACATCCATGCAAAGAGATGGATCTCAGTACAAAGAAAGAAAACATGTTTAAAATGCACCTCCCCCAACCAAGGCACAGTTTAAGCACCATCAAAATTACAAATGAAAACTTCCAACACTTAAAATTACTATTTTGTTTTACTGCCATAAAAGCCATGAAATCCACAACAACCATAATCTATTTACAGCCAGAGTAAATAAAAATAGCCCACAAATGATACTGTCCTAATCTCTGAACCTGACGCCCATAGCAGTGGTTCTTTATTGGCACAAAAATGTCACAAACAAATGGGTGTGTTGCACTTGAAGATGGGATTAAATTGATTGCAGGCCCTGAAAACCCCTGAGCTTGTACCTCCCATTCAGGTCAACAGATCTTTTCCTCTATTGAAACCATGCTTACAAGCCCAGGTAACTTTATCTGAACTGAGTTTGGCTGGGCAAAGCAAACTAGGTTTGTTTAGAGTTGCTATGGGTTGGCAAAGGCTGGGTGTCGAGTCCTTCAACCTTGCAGGACTAACTTCCCAAGACAAACACTCTGCACAGCTTCCTCTAAAATTCACTTTTGGCCTCTCCTTCCCCATACCTCCACCCACATTTCCTCCTTCCCTCCTTTCCATTTCCATTTCCCCCCACAAAAAGGGGAGGATCCTTCCCATTGGTAGCCAATCCCATCTCCCCATGGATTCTCACAAACCCCTCTTTCCAAGGCCCTGCTGCCCAGAAGCAGGGAGATGCTGCAAAGCAAGAACTATCCTAGAGGGCTCAGGGATGGAAGCCCCGCCCCTTGTTTACATATGGGTAGAAGGCGGGTCTGGCTGCCATCTTGACGTGGTTGACCTGCCTTGGGACACCGTTGCTGCAATCCCCATCCCTTTTGAGAGTCTGCTAGATCAGTGGCTCTCAATTTGGGGTCTGTGGAAGTCAAAATAAATACGGTAAGCATTTTTTAACATTTCTTGTTTTAAATGTATGGAGACATTACAAAGTGTCTTATGATAGATTTTCACACTTACAACCATTGTGGCATTCCCTTGATTACTTGATCAAAATTCAGTCCCTTGGCAATTGGTTCATATTTATGATGGTTACAGTCTCCCAGGGCCATGTGACCACCTTTGGTGACCTTCTGACAAACAAAGTCAATGGGGAGGCCGGATTCACTTAGCAACCGTGTGACTAACTTAACAACTGTGGCAATTCACTTAACAACTGTGACAAGAAAGATTGTCATGGAGTGCTAACCCCAAAAGGGTCACTGAGGTCTGGTTTCCCCGGCCGTCTTTTCCAACTGAAGGGATTTTATTATGTTTATGATTTTATTATATTTAAGCTTGATATTAGTAATGTAATTTTGTAACCACTATATATTGATATTAGTAGTGATACTTTGTAATCATTTTACACACAATTTTGTTTATGTGCAAGCAGCTTTTTTAGGTGCCTTATATTGGGAAATTATTTATGCCTGACGCTAAATATACAGGAGATTGCTTACATGCAAGGAGAAAGGTGAGATTCAGGGGTCCAGGAAATGAGGAGTGGGGAAGGTGAGCAAGGCTGGATTGATGTATACGAGTCACCACCTTGGAATTTGCTTTTCTGTACTACTTTACTCCTGGTATCGAGACTTGAGTCTCTTTGTTCTGGAAGGGTATACAAAGTGGAAGAAATCTTTTCTGGGTGTGCCTTCACCCCTCTCAGCAGCCACGAAGAGGGAGGGAGACACACGACTCTGTTCTGATCAAAATAAAAGTCGTTTTCTTGTTTAAAGCTCAACTCAGGAGTTTCTTTGGCTCTTCAAAATTCCTGAGTAGGGCAGGGAAGTTTGTGAGGTCAAGAGGAGAACCTTACACAACCATCCGGGCGCCTTTCCCTGCTACAGTCTGTGGTTGTGGCTGCCTGTCCACTCTGCTCCCTCGCTCAGGCACCTCCATTTGCCCCGGGGTCAGCTGGACTCTGCTGTCTTGTCCTTCCTTGTGCAGCCTCCTCCCGGCAGACCAGTCACATGGAGGGGTGATGGTCAGACTGCCAGTTGGCCCTTCTTCCTCTCTCTCTCCTGCCTCTGATCCTTGATTGATTCCCCTGCTTGCCTGCCTCCTTTTCTCCCTCCTTCCCCTTCCTCCTCTTCTTTCCTGACAGAATTTTCTCTACCTTCACCCACACTCCTTTCTCCCCCTTTCCTCAACCTATCCTCATGCATCGCCCCTCACTCAGTGGGGTGAAGAAGAGATGAACAGGAGGCCCCACTTCTTTCCTCTCCCTTCTCTGCCCCCAAAGACACTCAGCTCTCCCTCTCTATCCCCTGCTCTCCTCCGCTTTCCTGCCAAAACCTCCTCCTTTTCATTCCCCCCCTCACTCGGTCGGGTGAGGAAGAGATGAGCAGGAGGCCCCACTTCCCTCCTCTCCCTTCTCTCCCCCCAAAGACACTCAGCTCTCCCTCTCTATCCCCTGCTCTCCTCCGCTTTCCTGCCAAAACCTCTTCCTTTTCATTCCCCTCCCCACTCAGTGGGGTGAGGAACAGATGAGCAGGAGGCCCCACTTCCCTCCTCTCCCTTCTCTGGCCCCAAAGACACTCAGCTCTCCCTCTCTATCCCCTGCTCTCCTCCGCTTTCCTGCCAAAACCTCTTCCTTTTCATTCCCCCCCTCACTCGGTCGGGTGAGGAAGAGATGAGCAGGAGGCCCCACTTCCCTCCTCTCCCTTCTCTCCCCCCAAAGACACTCAGCTCTCCCTCTCTATCCCCTGCTCTCCTCCGCTTTCCTGCCAAAACCTCTTCCTTTTCATTCCCCTCCCCACTCAGTGGGGTGAGGAACAGATGAGCAGGAGGCCCCACTTCCCTCCTCTCCCTTCTCTGGCCCCAAAGACACTCAGCTCTCCCTCTCTATCCCCTGCTCTCCTCCACTTTCCTGCCAAAACCTCCTCCTTTTTATCCCCCCCCCACTCAGTGGGGTGAGGAACAGATGAGCAGGAGGCCCCACTTCCCTCCTCTCCCTTCTCTGGCCCCAAAGACACTCAGCTCTCCCTCTCTATCCCCTGCTCTCCTCCGCTTTCCTGCCAAAACCTCCTCCTTTTCATTCCCCCCCCTCACTTGGTGGGGTAAAAAGAGATGAGCAGGAGGCCCCACTTCCCTCCTCCCCCTTCTCTGGTCCCCAAAGACACTCAGCTCTCCCTCTCTATCCCCTGCTTTCCTCCGCTTTCCTGCCAAAACTCCTCCTTTTCATTTCCCCCCCTCACTCAGTGGTGGCCAGCCGCTTGGCCCTGCTTCCCTTCTCACTCAGGTTTGTCCCCAAAGCAACTCCATCTGTCCCTCTCACCCTCCTTCTCTATCCCCTCCTCTCCTCCTCTTTCCCGTCAAAATCTTTCCTTCCCTTCTCTCTCTTCCTCCATGATACAGTTAAAACTGGGCAAAGCTTATCTAACAACTTTCTCACTTGGGCTCAATTGTGGTTTTAAGTCAAGGGCTACCTGCATTAAGTATGTTCCTTTGGATTCCTCACACGCTCCTTTGGCAACAGCAGCTTGTCAGAGTTCAGTTGTTTAGATGCTTTGAGATGTTCCAGAGAGCTGCGGTTAGCATTCAAAAATCACCATATCAGAGTTGAGATTCACTCCCCTTATTATTCACCTTTATTTTTAAAATAACTCAAGGTGGCAAGATATCCAACACATCTTCCTCCTCCCATTTTCCCCACAACAACAATCCTGTGAGGTGGTTTGGTCTGAGAGAGAATGACTGGCTCAAAATCACCCAGTTGGAAGAGGAAGAGGAAGACAGTTCAAAGGGAGGTTTGAACTGTCTTCCTCTTCCTAACCTGACGCCTTAGCCACTAGACCACAGGTTAGCAACCCACGGCTCTGCAGCCACATGCAGCTTTCAGCCTTCTCCTGTGGCTCCCAGTTTGGAGAGAGAGAGAGAGAGAGAGAGAGAGAGAGAGAGAGAGAGAGAGAGAGAGAGAGAGAGAGAGAGAGAGAGAGAGAGAGAGAGAGAGACTTGTGCTTCCCTTCTCTCTCTCTCTCTCTCTCTCTCTCTCTGTGTGTGTGTGTGTGTGTGTGTGTGTGTGTGTGTCACAGTCCTCCAAGCTGACAAGCTTATCCTGCTCCACAGGAAGCAGGAAGAGAGCCAGCCCAATGAGTATCAGCTTGTCCAAGAACAGTATGAAGCCAGCTTGCCAGGTGAGCAGAAGATCGGAGAGAAGGAGAGGGGGGGAGGGAGAGAAAGAGAGGGGGAGAGAGAGAGAGAGAGAGAGAAGGGAAGCGCAAGTGTCTCTGTCTCTGTCTGTCTCTCTCTCACACTCACACACACAGAGTGGGGGAAGAGGACTGGCAGACCAAGGGCACAGAGAGAGACAGAGACAGAGAAAGCAAGTGCCTCTCACTCTGTCTCTCTCTCACACACACTCTCACAAACACACACACAACACACAAACACACTGAATGGGGGAAGAGGACTAGCAGACCAAGGGCAGAGAGGGAGGGAGGGGGACAAAGGAAGGGAGGGGGAGAGACGGAGGGAGGGAGGGAGAAAGAAAATATGAATATGTGGTTGTCCTTACTGGACTTTTAGTAAAGAACATTTAATGAAATATTTTGATGTTTTTTTTAATTAAGAAGTGAGGTATAGGGATAATTATGCTATATTTAAAGATGGTAGATAAGCTACTAAAATTGTTTTTACCTGTTGGGATGAAGGAGAAAGGGGTTTTTTTCTGCTCTTTCTCCTGTCCTTTTCTTTTTTCCCCAATTTTTTTCTTTTCTATTTTTCTGTTTGTAGTTTTTATAGTTTGTACCAGCTTTTTATTTCATAAATACGAGGAGGACTCAAATAAACATTTGAGTATTTTATTTGAAAGTAACCTTCGACCCAGCGTCTTTTCTTTTTTTGGAGTTCAAAATGCTTTTGTTGCATGCAGAAATAAAAATTTGCTTTCTTTGTAGCAGTTCATTGATTTCATAAATGCAGACTATAGTTTTTTATACATAGCATAAAGGTAAAAAAAAAATATATGCAGTGTTATCGTCATTTTATTTATCAAAATGGTTTTGTGGCTCCGTGTTTTTTTTCCTGGTGGGAAATGGGTCCAAGTGGCTCTTTGAGTGTTTTAGGTTGCCTACCCCTGCACTAAACCAAACTGAATCCGATTCCCAGCTCAGTATCAAAGCCACTTTTGGGGTGCCTCAGATTGTTGACCCCTGGTGACTGCCTGGATGAATCTCCTTGCACTTTTCTTGGCAAGGATTCAGGAGTGGCTTGCCATTGCCTGCTTCCTAGGGCAGAGTGAGAGTGACTGGTCCAAGGTCACCCTGGATACAGTATTCCAAGCGTGGCCTTACCAAGGCGTTATAAAGTGGTATTAACACTTCACGTGATCTTGATACTATCTCTCTGTTAATGCAGCCTAGTACTGTGTTGGCTTTTTTGGCAGCTGCAGCACACTGCTGGCTCATATTGAAGTGATTGTCTACTAGGACTCCAAGATCCCTCTCAGTTACTACTATTGAGCAAGGTACCACCTATACTATACCAGTGCATTTGGTTTTACTTGCCTAAATGTAGAGCCTTACTTTTTTCGCCACTGATTTTCATTTTGTTAGATAGCGCCCAATGTTCAAGTCTGTCAAAATCCTTCTGTATCTTAAGCTTATTTTCTGGAGTGTTAGCTATTCCTGCTAGCTTGATGTCATTTGCAAATTTGATGAGTTCCCCATCTATCCCCTCATCCAAATCATTGATGATGTTGAAGAGCACTGGGCCACCCCACTACACACTGCCCTCCGTGTAGAGGCAGTTCCACTGAGGACCACGTGTTAGAGATTAAACTTGATTTGGGTGACAATATTATATAATGGAGTAAAAGCACCTTTAAGGAGTTAAACGGCCTAAGGGTGTGGCTGTAATTATTCCACATAAAAGAGAGTTAGATGTTACACGTAGTTGCTCTTGTATATGTGTTTGATGTTAGTGTTTGGATACCTCTTGTTCTCTTGTTTGCTAACTTGATATTTATTCTCTCAAGAATCAACTGCTTGCTACAGTGTATATTGTTTTTGATATTGGTAAGCAGCTTTTGTATTTTGATACTATATTTTTTTATGGACTGACTTTTATGTGCATGATACTGGATTGATACTTGGACTATTTCTTACTGTGTTTCTTTTTGTTGTCTGAGTAAAAATAAGTTATAAAACTCGTGTTAGTGCATTACTGTTTGCCTAAAAGTCCCAGTACAACTTCCACTGTGTATTAATAATACTCTGTTAAACAAACCATTTTTTCAACAACATATTCTAACAATGGTAATGGGCCCAGATCCAGTGTGGTGCTGAGGACAGGCACAGTATTGTATTTATATTTCCTAACTGAGTGTTCAAATTCAGACAATGGCACAAGGACTATTCAATCCATTCTGCATTACCCGGCTTAATGGGTCAAACTACGTATCCTGGTCTACACAATGTAGTTTGCTATTACAAAATCAAGGTCTTTGGAAAATAGTCCATAATCCTCCTGATGTAACTGCCTGGGATCCAACTAATGAAGAAGATAACAAGAAGATTGTAGACTTCAATAAAGACAATGATAAGGCTTTATCTATCATTGGGCTAACAATAGGAGACCAACAGCTAGTCCATGTGCGTGGAGAAGAATCTGCTGCTAAATGTTGGGCTAAGTTGAAAAAGATTTTTGTTCGGGACAGTGTTGGTGCTCATATAAATCTTACCAGAAAGCTATTTAGAGCTAGACTGGAAAAGAATGGCGATATGTTAGCTCACCTTAACTTTATAAAAGCAACTTTGTTGGAACTGCAAGAAAAAGAACTTATTTTTTCAGAGCTTCACCAGGTTTACATCATTTTATCATCATTGGATGAGAGCTACGATGCCTTTGTATCGTCCTTGGAGATTTTGTCCAAAGAAGACCTAACTGTTTCTTCAATAACTGGAAGGTTGTTGGAAGAATCAAGATGTCGTATGGAGAGAAAACAGTTGAGAGAGCCATTGCAACAAGAAATAAAGAAGACTGAATCTGCTTATATTTTAAGGAAATGCTTTAATTGTGGGTTAAAGGGACATATTGCTAAGTTTTGTCAGAATAGTAATTGTCAGAGAAAGGAAAGCCATAGAAAGAATAAAAAGCTGATTAATGTAGCTGTGGCTAATAGAACTACTAATAACCACAATTGGTGGGTGGTAGATAGTGGAGCTACACACTGTATTTCAAAAATAAAAAGGGATTTTGAGAATATAAGGTCTAGTAAAAGATATATTTCTATGGCTAATGGCTGGAGAGTCAAGGTCTCTGGAGAGGGTAAGGTTTACTGTTCATTTTTAAAACAAAATTTGGAAATGCTATATGTTCCCAGATGTGATTATAATCTATTATCAGTTAAGGCATTATTGGAAGCAGGTTTTAAAGTTACTTTCCAAGGGGAGGAATGTCTTATTCAAAAGAATGAAGTGAACTTAATAGCTAATATGAAAGACGGTTTGTTTGTAATTAGCAATGATCCTATTATAATGGCTACTACTTGTACAAATCAAAAACCACATGATGAATGTATTCATTTATTACATAGAAGATTGGGTCATGTGAATTTTAATACACTAAAAAGAACTGTAGCTTTGTCTAATGGGTTTAAGTTAAAGGCTTGTAAGAAATATCTGCAGTGTAACGTATGTGGTAGAGAAAAGAGCAGGGCAGCACCAGCTAATAGGTTAGATGGATTTAAAACCACAACTCCATTAGAACTGGTATTTATGGATTTGATAGGTCCTATGAAACCCAGTTTAGGGGGTGCTTGCTACATATTAAATATTCTAGACCATTATAGCAGATATGGGTTCTGTTATCTCCTTACGTCAAAAACTGAAACTATACAAACAATATCTAATTGGCTCAAGTTTGTACAAAGGAAAACTCAGTTAAATGTAAAAACCATAATAACAGACAATGGAACTGAGTTTGTTAATAAACAGTTCAATGAGCTGTTAGTTTCAGAAGGAATAGAGCATAGACGTACAGCTCCTTATAGACCTCAGCATAATGCATTTGTTGAACGGAGGGGCCAAACATTGCAAGCTATGATTAGATCTATGATTGAAGATTCTGGTTTACCTGATAGCTTATGGGGAGAAGCAGCAAAATGTGCTAATCATATTTTAAACAATGTGGTTAGTTCAGCTACAGGTAAAATTCCTTATACCTTATGGTATAAGAGAAAACCAAATCTTAGTTATATTCACACATTTGGGACACCTGCTTGGGTACATATTCCAAGTTCAATAAGAAATAAAGGAGAACATAGAGCTAAACAATTATTTTTTGTTGGCTATGAGTTAAACCATAAGTCTTATCGGTTCTGGGAGAAAGGTACTAAAAACATTTATTGTAGTTCTAGCGCTGTTTTTCAGGAACAGTCAGGCTGGGAAAGGGTAGAAGATATTGTATATATTCCTCAACAAGATTTAACTAACTCCTCAAATGAAAGTGATAAAGAAGAGGAGGAAACTGCTAGAGAGATCAAACAAGAACCACTGATAGTGGAGACAGGAGAGGAAGAAGATAATAATGTAAATGTACCTATAAGTCCAATAATTCTCAGAAGGTCTAACAGGGAAAGACGACAGCCTGATCGTTTTGAGGCAGGTTTAATTTGTCAAATAGACATTGAACCTTCTAATGTTGAAGAGATAAAAATGTATCCTGAGAATGAAAGAAAGAATTGGAAAGTAGCTATGGATAAAGAAATAAAGTCTTTGCAAGATCTTAATGTTTATCAAGAGGTTAAAATACCTAAAACAGAAAAATTAATTGGATGTAAATGGGTTTTTAAACTGAAAGAAAGTGTTACAGGAGAGGTAATACATAAAGCAAGATTAGTTGCTCAAGGATTTGCACAAAATAATAGTGATTATGATGAAGTATTTTCCCCAACGTTAAGAGCTTCCACTCTTAGGGCTGCTTTAGTTTGGGCAGCAAATAAGAATTATAGTATAAAACATGTAGATATTGAAACTGCTTATTTGCATGCAACATTAAACCATGATATATATATGAAAGTTCCATCAGGAATAGAAAGTAAGGTAGGGTACTGTTGGAAACTGAATAAGAGTTTGTATGGTTTAAAACAGTCAGGTTATGAGTGGAATAGATGTTTAGTAAAAGAGTTAAATAGTTTGGGATTTAAAGCTAGTATTGCAGATCCTTGTTTATTTATAAAACAGCAAAATAGTGAATTATCATTGTTATTATTATTCACTGATGATATTGCTATTATAGCAAAAGATGAAACAGAAACTGAAAGAATAATTTCAGGGTTAAAAAGAAAATTTAGAGTAAAAGATCTAGGAGCTATTAGTCATTATCTAGGGCTGGATATTGTCAGGACTAGTAAAGGATTTAAACTGTCTCAAGCTAAGAAAATTAATGGTTTGCTGAAACGTTATAATATGGAAAACTGTAAACCAGTAAAAACACCTATGGTTCAAGGTTTTGAGAGTTCAGCGGATAACAGCAATGTCTTTGATAAAAAGATATATCAATCATTAATAGGCAGCTTGATGTATTTATGTAACTGGTCAAGACCTGACATAGCATTTACAGTTAATCATTTAGCTAGATATTGTGAGAATCCTACAACCAGATGTTGGCAAGGTGCGAAAAGAGTTTTAAGATATTTGAAGCACACCATACATTATTCTCTATATCTAGAGCCAACAAAGGAATTGGAACTAAAAGCATTTGCAGATGCTAGTTTTGCATCTGATACTGTAACCAGGAAATCCACTTCAGGATTGGTTGTATTATTGGGAAACGCTTTAGTAGGATGGAGGTCTAACAGACAGAAGCATATAAGCTTATCAACAACTGAATCCGAATTTTCTTGTTTATCTTTATTATGTACTGAGCTATTGGTATGGAAACAATTATTGTTTGATATGGGTTTAAATTGTAATGAACCAATAAAAGTGTATGAAGACAATCAAGCAGCTATAAAATTAGCAACTAATGCTGCAGTGAAAACTAGATCAAAACATACGGATCTACGGTATCTAAATGTCAGACAATGTGTTAAAGATAATTTGATTAAACTGGAATATTGTGCAACTGAAGATAATATTGCTGACCAGTTTACTAAAGCTCAGGGTGCTATAAAGCATAAATCTGTTTGTGATATGTGTAATTTGAGATTGTAAAAATATATGTATAATATGCCACCCAAAAGGGGAGATTGTTAGAGATTAAACTTGATTTGGGTGACAATATTATATAATGGAGTAAAAGCACCTTTAAGGAGTTAAACGGCCTAAGGGTGTGGCTGTAATTATTCCACATAAAAGAGAGTTAGATGTTACACGTAGTTGCTCTTGTATATGTGTTTGATGTTAGTGTTTGGATACCTCTTGTTCTCTTGTTTGCTAACTTGATATTTATTCTCTCAAGAATCAACTGCTTGCTACAGTGTATATTGTTTTTGATATTGGTAAGCAGCTTTTGTATTTTGATACTATATTTTTTTATGGACTGACTTTTATGTGCATGATACTGGATTGATACTTGGACTATTTCTTACTGTGTTTCTTTTTGTTGTCTGAGTAAAAATAAGTTATAAAACTCGTGTTAGTGCATTACTGTTTGCCTAAAAGTCCCAGTACAACTTCCACTGTGTATTAATAATACTCTGTTAAACAAACCATTTTTTCAACAACATATTCTAACACCACGCACTGAGTATAGCCAGTCAGCCAGCTATGAATCCATCTGGTGGTGATGCTGTCTAACCCACATTTTTCTATCTTGTCAAGTAGCAGGTTGTGGTCTACTTTATCAAGTGCCTTATTGAAGTCCAAGTAAATTATATCCACAGCATTCCTCTGGTCCACTAATTTTGTCACTTGGTCAAAGAATGCAATAAGATTTGTCTGGCATGAACTCCTTTTGACAAACCCATATTGGCTTTTGGTAATGACTTTGTTTGACAATTTGTTGCTTATCTTTTCCAGAATCTTCCCAGGTATTGAGATCACGCTGATAGGTCTATTGTTTCCTGAATCTTTTTTTCCTTTTTTTGAAGATGGGAACTACATCAGCTCTTTTTCAGTCCTCTGGTAGTTCTCCAGTGCTCCAGGATCTTTGAAACATATAGTTCAATGGTTCTGAGATCACGTCTGCCAGTTCCTTGAGAACCTTGGGGTGTAATCCATCTGGTCCTGGTGATTTGATCTCATCTAGGGTGGGCAGGTGCTCACTTACCATTTTCTTGCCTATCTTAACCTGTTTCAAATTTAATTTTGCAACACGTGTCACAAGCCATGCGGACAGTAATCCTGTTACTGTCTTTTGACTGTTCTGCTACAGACACGTTGTGTTGTGAAATTAATTCCTTGTTAAGACACTTATTGGTCTGTTTAAGCGAATTTAGTCACATTTAACGGCCCTTTGCAGACAGTGAACTCATAAAGCCCCTGGTTCATCTGAAATACCTTTATTTTGCATGTAGAAGGTGGTTACAGAAGAGAAGGTGTGGTCAGTTGAACGTGGTCGGAACTTTAAGGTCAAAAGACAGTAACAGGATTACTGTCCACATGGCTTGTGTTCAGATGTTACAATGGAGGATGGAACACAAGGGAGCAAGGAGAAGGAGGAAGTCCAACCCAGAAGGGGTGGATCCTAGTACAGCATCATGAGCAGGATAGGAAATACATCACAAAGGGGGAAGGTACTGGCAGACCCAATTAGCATATTGGTAATTTCCCAAGAACAGCCACGTGGTGGCAGCTCAGTGGTGGCATGGCAGCTCCCTTTGGTCCTGGAGGAAACTGAGTATCTGGATCCATACCAATCGGGTTTCAGGCCCGGGTATAGCACGGAGACGGCATTGGTCGTGCTGGTGAATGATCTCTGGTGGGCCCGAGATAGGGGTTATTCCTCTGTCCTGGTCCTATTAGATCTCTCAGCAGCTTTTGATACCATTGACCACGGTATCTTGCTGCGTCGTCTTGAGGGGTTGGGAGTGGGAGGCACCGTTCTGCGGTGGTTCTCCTCCTACCTCTCGGGCCATTCACAGACGGTGTTGGCAGGGGGGCAGAGGTCAACCCCTAGGCCCCTTAGTTGTGGGGTGCCTCAGGGGTCGGTACTCTCGCCTCTCCTGTTCAACATCTATATGAAGCCGCTGGGAGAGATCATCCGTGGCTTCGGGGTGAGGTATCATCAATATGCTGATGATACCCAGCTTTTCATCTCCACCCCGAACCAACCCAGTGATGCCCTCGATGTGATGTCCCGTTGCCTGGAAGCGGTACAGATTTGGATGGGAAAGAACAGGCTCCGGCTGAGTGGCTTTACGTACTGGCATCTCGTTTAGTCCAAGAGGTTCCATCTTTGGTTATAGGAGGAGAGATGTTACCTCCCGTTGATAGAGCACGCAATCTAGGCATCCTCCTGGATTCACAACTCAGTTTTGAAGATCATATTGGAGTCGTGGCTAGGGGGGCATTTGCCCAGATTCGCCTGGTACGCCAGTTGCGCCCCTTTCTGGACCGAGATGCCCTACATATAGTCACCCACGCACTCGTTACCTCCCGTATAGATTACTGCAATGCTCTCTACATGGGGCTGCCCTTGAAGACCACCCGGAGGCTTCAGCTGGTGCAGAGTGCAGCTGCACGCGTAGTGATGGGAGCACCCCGATACTCCCATATTACACCCCTCCTGCATAAGCTGCATTGGTTACCGGTTTCCCTCCGGGTGAGATTTAAGGTGCTGGTACTTACCTTTAAAGCCCTACATGGCTTAGGCCCGGGATACTTGCAGGACCATCTGCTGCCAGGGAAGAATTCCCATCGCCCAGTACGCTCATACAGAGAAGGCCTCCTCTGGGTGCCGTCGGCTAGACAATGTCGGCTGGCGACCCCCAGGGGGAGAGCCTTCTCTGTGGGAGCGCCAGCCCTATGGAACCAACTCCCCCCTGAGCTACGGATGGCCCCAGATCTCCAGTCCTTTCGCCGTGGCCTCAAAACACTCCTTTTCCACCTGGCTGACCTGGACTGACAGGGATTTTAATTATGTTTTTAATTTTTAACTCTAATTTTTAATTTATTTTAATTTTAATTTATTGTACGGGGCCTTTAATTTTAATTTTAACTTCTGTATTTATTGTATGTTGTTGTTGTTAGCTGCCCTGAGTCCTTCGGGAGATAGGGCGGCATATAAGTCCCAATAATAAATAAATAAATAAAACACTAAATAGTTCTGCTTTCTCCCTGTTGCTTGTCACCTTCTTCCCACTTTCCCCCACTAAAGGACCAATTATTTCCTTAACTTTTTTCTTGTTTTTTACATGTTGAACCCATTTTTTTTGTAATTTTTGACTTTTGTTGGAAGCCTTCGTTCATTTTGAACCTTAGCTTCCCTCACTTCATCTTTGCTGGCTCAAGCTATTTGCTGATATTCTGCCTTATTTATGTGCCCCTCTTTCCACTTTTTATACTTGTCCTTTTTCTCCTTCAATTTATCAGAGTTCTTTCTGCGGCCATGCTAGTTTATTTTGAGAGCTGTTATTTTTCTTCTTCCTTGGTATTGTGCTAGACTGGGTTTTTATAATCTCACTTTTCAAAATTTCCCAAGCTTCTTGAGTTGTTTTCCCCTTGATTCTCATCCATGGAATCCTTCCCGAGCTCTAAGTTTATTAAAATTGGCTCTCTTAAAAGTCCAAGACAATAGTTTGACTGTGTTCTATTGCTTGTGCTTGCATGATGTTGAATTCCAATATTGCATGATCACTGCCCCCCCCCAAGGTTCCTGTGGCTTCAACATCTTCTATCATTTCATCTGTTAGTGAGAATTAGGTCCAATAAAACCAAAGCTCCCGTCTCTACTTTTTGGCAGACAAAGTTGTCTGCTAGGTTTGGTCTTCCACTTGGTGTGGAGTTTGTCTCCCAGCTGATGTCAGGGTAAAGTCCCCCATTACTATTGTGATGTGCTTCCTACATACCTTAGTTATGTGACTAGCAAAAAGTTCATCTATTATCTCTGTTTGGTTGGGTGGCCTATAGTATACACCTATGGCAATGTCATTTTCCCCCCTTTTATATTGATCCAAATGCATTCAAGAGTTTTTATCATTGTTGTGCTCTATTTCTATAGAGATGTAGTTATTTCTTATATAGAGAGCAACTCCACCTTTTATTTGGTCTGCTTCTTTTAAATAATTTAAATCCTTCTAGCTGTGTGTTCCATTTGCGGGTTTCACCCCATCATGTTTCTGTAATGGCAACAATATCATATCTGCCCTCATTTACCTGAATTTCTAGTTCACCCTGTTTATTGTTCATACTCTGTGCATTGGTGTATAGACATTTGAGTCCTTTATGACTGACCCTGTGTTTACTTTCTATATAACCTGTGTGGTGCCTCAGTTCCTCTATTTTCTTACCCCCTGTTTGGTTAGTGCAGTTTGTGTGGCACTATTAAAAGCTTGTTTTTGCTTGACAGCAAGGTTAATATATCACATCTATGCTACATGCACTGATAACCGTATAATTTTTAGATTGCCGGGGACACAGATGTTCTGGATCAATTAACTCACTTGTCCCAGTTGTTTAAATATTCCTCCAGAAAATCTCTGAATTTATTGCCAAGTAATTCGGTCCCTTTCTTTGATGGATGGAAACCATCTTTTTTACTTTTCGTTGGACCAGCTACAGACATCATGACTAATATAACCAAAGCCTTCCCCTTTACACCACTCCTTTAGCCACATATTGAATTCTGCTATACGCTGGCCTTTTCCATTTTGTTCCTTATACACTGGTAAAACCTCTGAAAAATTAAGCCTACAGCCTATTCTGCTAAGTTCCTGCCCCAAGCTCTGGAAATCATTCTGCAGAGAGATCTTTTGGGGACAGATCGTTAGTGCCAAGATGTACAATAGCATCCACATCACATTCCTTGCTGGCATTCTTGACTACCTTAAAAATATGCTTCTTGTCCCTCATCTCCGTTTCAAAGCCGAAGAGCAGCTTGTCCCAGGACGTCTCCGTGGTCATGTGGCCGGCATGACTAGACACCAAAGGCGCACGGAACACTGTTACCTTCCCACCATAGTGGTCCCTATTTTTCTACTTGCATTTTTACGTGCTTTAGAACTGCAAGGTTGGCAGAAGCTGGGACGAGTAACAGGCGCTCACTCTGTTATGTGGCACTCGGGATTCAACCCGGCAAACTGCCGACCTTCTGATCGACAAGCTCAGTGTCCTAACCCACTGAGCCACCGCGCCCCTTGGCAGTAGCATTAGATAAGTATAAAAAGTAGATAATGCTGCAAATCTTACATTGAGTCTAATATATGCTGAAGCCCTGCTAGAGTTTGTTGGGATTATGACTGTGTTGATTTAAAAGGAAACAGAAAAAAATAAAGCAAAAAAAGGGAAAGAAAATAGAATATATTGAATTATGGGAACCTACACAGTCACTGATTGCAACTAAACTTTAAAGAAACAAGCAGGATACATAAATGGGAAGGAGAGTTGTGACGGAGATCTAAAACCCACGATTTATGGGTTTAGCCGTAAGAAAAAAAGTATCCTTAATATTGATACACTTGAACACATAACATTAAAGCCTATAAAGCTCCTACAGGGCACCTCATTTTTTTAGATTGATTGACTGACCCATTCTTTCAATTTCCAAAGCTACACAACCGGAAGCAACTCAGTGCGGCATCCAACACTAAAGGAAGGTGTAGTAGCCAAAAGCTAAGGAACCTCTGCTTTAAAGACTTTCAGGCACCCGTTTAGCAAATAGGGATTTTTCCAAAGTATTGTCTATGGATTCCCGTTATTTTAGGGGAGTCTTATGCAGGCGCCATCACGCAAAAAGAAAGAGGGCAGAAGGGTCTCTCCAACCAAGGAAATGTCCGAGAATGTATGAAGCAGAGCTGCGGTCCTGGCATCAAAAAAGTTTACTTGTCTCCCTTCACAGTTGAGAGAGATGCGGATCCTTGTGGGCTTCTCAGTCAGAACCAGTTCAGAACGTCCTGATTTAGAGAAGATGGTGTATTTCCCTTCCAATAACCCAATCTGCCAGTGTCTGGTCTCCAAATCAAGATCTGTTACATTCAATGGCTTGTTGGCAACCCCTACAGCACATCCTACAATATTATTATATCCTACAATAACTTCCCAGAAATGTCTCCCTGTTGAGAACCTCTGACAGCCAAGGACAAAAGGATTTTGTTCAAATCTCTTCCGGTTTGCGGCAGGATATATTGGTTTAACTGGCTTAACTCCTTTGATGCTTTTGTGATCTTCGGAGATGTCAAGGTGGCCAGGATGGGCTGTGTCTGGATCCAGAATTACATTCACTGTAAGGGGGAAGGGAAGGAAGAACAAGAGCTTCAGCTGCAGACCTGATTTTTTGTCTTAACCCCATAAGTTCAACCCTATAGCCTCTTGTGTGAATGGAGTTCAGTCCCCAAACACCCCCTTCAGGACTGGAAGACTCATTGTTTTTTTTAAAAAAACAACACCTAAGCACTGCCTGCTTCTCCAACTTTGGCAACTGTAAGACTTGTGGACTTCACTCCCAGAATTCTCCTGATGGGGCTGCTAGTGTCCAGCTACCTGCTCTGCCCCCTTTTCCATAAGCACTTGGCGCTCCCAGTCTTAGTTCCGTTCTCTGTTCACTGCCGGCCTGTTCAGCATCCCTCTGGCCTCTGGCCTTCTACTCCCACTCACTTAGGTTGCCTTCGCCAACTGCCAGTCCCCCTTCACAGTTGAGAGAAATGCGGATCCTCATGGGCTCCTCAGTCAGGACCAGTTTAGAGTATACTTACGAAGAGACGATCGTATACTTATTTTCCCATTTACAAACGTGCCTGTGTCTGGTCTGCTCATCAAGATTTGTTACGCTCACCGGAATGCTGGTCACCCCTACACCCCATCCTATTCTATTGCTTACAATAACTTCCCAGGAATGCCTCCCTCTTGAGAAGCTCTGGCAGCCAAGGACATATGGATAATGTTCAAATCTCTTGCTGTTTGGGGAAGAATATATATATATATTTAACTGGCTTAATTCCTCTGGCGCTTTTTTCATCTTCGGGGATGTAAAGGTGGTCAGGATGGGTTGTGTATTGATTTAGACTTACATTCACTGCAAGGGGGGAAGGGAAGGAAGGAAGGAAGGAAGGAAGAACAAGAGCTTAGGCTGCAGGCCTGGCTTGTGTCTTGACCCCCAATATATCAACACTACGGCCTCCACTCTGAAAGGAGTTCAGCTTCCAAGACTGGAAGATTCACTGATTTTATGAATGGCACATTGCCTTGTCTTTCCAAGCCTTCATGGTGCTTCACCCCGTCCTAATATCCCTGCATAGCAATCTCTTTAACTTCCATCTTGCGGGTGGGGAGATTGGGATGGGGAATGAAGAGTGGTTGGCTTTGTCTTCACTGAGTTCCTGGGAGGGCCAAGGTGGGAACAGGGACTTTTATCTGGAACTTTAATACAGAAGATCAAGCAGAGCAAGAGGCTGCCATGTTTCAATTCTGAACGGGCAGAGTCAGAGGGATCCCCCACAGGTAACCTGGGGCACATGACGGAATGTGAGGAAGCAAGAAAGTCCAGTTACCTTGTGAAAAAAGCACCTTTGAGACATCACTGGTGCTCCAACTTTGCTATTTGCTCTGACCCAAAGGACTTAATTTCTCTGCTCCCAAAGACCTGGTGTCTCACCAATTTATAATCAGGCAGTAAAATCAAGAGGATGTTATTAGCCTGGCAGGAATTCTATATTCTTTTCAGTCCCAGCCCATATTTTCCCATTTATGCAAATATTTCATTCTACACTAAGACTGGATTTTATATTTATATTTACTGTATTATCATAGTCTTTAAGGCATTTAATCCTATACTTCTTTTCTTTGTCACTCTTTATATGGAAAGGAATGCAATAGAATAGAATAGAATAGAATAGAATAGAATAGAATAGAATAGAATAGAATAGAATAGAATAGAATAGAATAGAATAGAATAGAATAGAATAGAATAGAATAGAATAGAATAGAATAGAATAGAATAGAATAGAATAGAATAGAATAGAATAGAATAGAATAGAATAGAGGAAGAGATGAGAAGAGAAGAGAAGAGAAGAGAAGAGAAGAGAAGAGAAGAGAAGAGAAGAGAAGAGAAGAGAAGAGAAGAGAAGAGAAGAGAAGAGACTTCTTTATTGGCCAAGTGTGATCACACACAATGTCTTCGGTGGATAAGCTCACAGTGTACATATAAATAGCAAGTAATCGCTCATAAATAATAAATCATTAAGTTTACTGTCTTCAAGGTATCTAATCTTATGCTTTTTTTCTTTGTCACTCTACTGTACAGCATTCCTCTGAAAACAGCAAGCGATATATAAGAGATTCTTATAACTCATATTTACCTTCCTGGAGTTGAAGTCCACTTTCCAGAGTATCTGTGTAGAGACAGAGGTCATATAAAGGTTATGTAGAGGCTGTGTGCAGCAAACTGCCATGCCTCAGTACCTGTTTACCTCATGTCTATGAGCTCACCCTAATGAGCACCACCAGGCACCATCAAGATATGTGAGACTCTACCCTGGCTGGGATGTTCTTAAAGATTGACAAGGAGAATACACCAATAACGATGCTGTTGCTATATACCGTATATACTTGAGTATAAGCCGACTCGAGTATAAGCCGAGACCCCCATTTTCACCCCCAAAAACTGGAAAAAGTTCGTGACTCGAGTATAAGCCGATCCGCCGTTCTGCAAGCCTCCGCCGCCAGCAGAGGCTCAATCCGCCATTTTGCAAGCCTGAATACACAGGAATACCCTGTGTGGCCGCGGCTCTCGGGGAAGCCCTGGCTGTCCGCTTCCTCGCTCCACGCTGCCATTCGGGGCCCGCGCGTTCCCCGGGCAAATCGCGGCGCCCAGCAGGCGAGGAAACACGCCCGCTCCAGTCGCCCCCCCTTCCCTCAGGAGACGCGAAGCAAGTGACCGCCCGGAGCTTACCGAGGACTTGCACACGGCCGAGGCTTCGGTGCTTCCAGGATCGCGCGCACCTCTCCCAAGCCGCCGCCGTCCGGAGACCTGCCGAAGTTTGGGGAGATTTGGGGAGGTGCGCGCGCACCTCCCCAAACCTCCCCAAACGTCAGCAGGTCTCCGGATCTCCGTGCCCTGCCTGCCTGCTTCTTTCCGCAGCGGAAAGAAGCAGGCAGGCAGGTCACGGAGATCCGGAGACCTGCCAACGTTTGGGGAGGTTTGGGGAGGAGATCCGGAGACCTGCCAACGTTTGGGGAGGTTTGGGGAGGAGATCCGGAGACCTGCTGATGTTTGGGGAGGTTTGGGCACCTCCCCAAACCTCCCCAAACGTCAGCAGGTCTCCGGATCTCCGTGCCTTGCCTGCCTGCTTCTTTCCGCAGCGGAAAGAAGCAGGCAGGCAAGGCACGGAGATCCGGAGACCTCCCCAAACTTCGGCAGGTCTCCGGACGGCGGTGGCTTGGGAGAGGTGCGCGCAATCCCGGAAGCACCAAAGCCTCGGCCGCGCACAAGTCCTCGGTAAGTTTTTTTTGTTGACTGGAGTATAAGCCGAAGTGGAATTTTTCAGCCCAAAAAGTGGGCTGAAAAATTCGGCTTATACTCAAGTATATACGGTACTCTTTGCTGCTTGTTAAAACTGTATAAAAAGCAATAAACTCTGCGTAGGCAGACAGACGTTTGGGACACCCTGCTATGACCTGAATCCATCAATCTGGAGAAGAAAAGGAAGGGATCCAGCATCTCATCACTGGAACTGGAGCAACAGAAGGGGCTCCCTACAGAAACCCTGCTTTGCTTTGCAGGATCCCATCTGGGGTGGGTCACCAGGACGAGAGGTTTTGTCTTCTGGGCTCTTGCTGGAGCTGTCTTCAGGGAATTTACTGTTTTGTGTATGGTATTTATAGTGTCTCTGTGTGTGGCTTTTTAGACAGACAGACACTATAAATACCGCGCGCACACTCTGCTAGAGAGAAATTCCCTGAACACGGGCTCCAGGGAGAGACCGAAAGCCCAGAAGACAAAAATTCTCATCCCGGTGACCGACATGGAATAGAATAGGAATAGAATTGAATTGGAAGGGACCTTGGAGGTCTTCTAGTCTAGCCCCCTGCTCAAGCAAGAAAACCTATACCGTCTCAGACAAGTGACTGTCCAGTCTCTTCTTAAAAATCTCCAGTGATGGAGCGCCCACAAATTCTGGGGGCAAGCTGTTCCACCAGTTAATTATCCTCACTGTCAGGAAGTTTCTCCTTAATTCCAGGTTGCTTCTCTCTTTGATCAGTTTCCAACCACTGTTTCTTGTCCTGCCCGCTGGTGCTTTGGTGAATAATGTGACCCCCTCTTCTTAGTAGCAGCCCCTCAAATACTGAAACTCTGCTATCGTATTTATCGTATATTCGTTTCATTCTTGTTTGCTTTCCTTGGCCTCAAATCAGGAAATAAGGAATAAGGAAAGCTGCAGGCCAGAATGTCATTGGTGGCTATATCTATTCTGTCAGATACAAATATATTCTACTATATTTTCCATATACAGGTAGTCCTCAACTTATAACCATTAATTTAATGATTACTCAATGTTACAATGGCACTAAAAAAAGTGACTTATAACCAGTTCTCATACTTACGACCGTTCCAGCATCCCCAGGCACATGATCAAAATTCCAGCACTTGATATCCAGCATGTATTTATCACAGCTGCAGCATCCCATGGTTGTGGGATTGTCCTCTGCAACTTTCCTGGGGAGCTTCTGACATGCAAAGTCAATGCGGGAAGCCAGATTTGCTTAACAACCACACGATTCACTTGCCTGCAGTGATTTTCTTAACAACAATGGCAAAAGGGGTCATAAAGTAGAGCACAACTCACTTAACAACTGAAATTGTAGTCATAAGTCAAGGACTACTTGTACATATTCCATTATATTTAGTGGAAGCTTATTCAGCTTCCCCAGTGATCAGTGAATATCGATTTGGGAAATAAAGAATACAGGTAGCCCTCAACTTATGACCACAACTGAGCCCAGAATTGATGTTGCTAAGTGAGAATTTTGTTAAAGTCAAAGTTACGACTTTTCTTGCCACATTTGTTAAGTGAATCGCTGCAGTTGTTAAATTAGTAACACAGTGGTGAAGTGAATCTGGATTCCCCGTTGACTTTGTTTGTCAGAATGTGACAAACGATGACCCCAGGATACTTCAACCGTCATAAATATGAACCAGTTGCAAGCATCCGAATGTAAATCACATGACTGTGGGGATGTCATAAGTGCGAAAAATGGTCCTAAGTCAGTGCCGTTCTAACTTCCAACAGTCAGTAAATGAACTGTTGTAAGTCAAGGACTACCTGTAAATGGTCAGCTATGACTGGCTAATGGTTTCCTCATCTTTAACGGGACAACCCAAGGAGCTCCTGTTCCCCATCCTGGTGCCAAGAAACAAGGCCTTTCCCCAGAGAAATGAAGGTGTCTTTTCCACCGATCCTGACATCGATCACTCTTTGATCCCCCTGACACTGACCAAGAATCTCTTTTGGATGCTATGGGGTCAAAAATCCAGCGTAAAAACTCGGCGGCCGTTTTTTACCTTTGAATTTTTTCATGACACTTTTCAGAAGCACAGTGATATCACTGTAATCCCAGATTGTCCACATTGGGTCTACAAGTAAATCCATGGGATTCTCATATGCTTCCTTCACCTGGTACCTGGCAAGAAAAAAAGAACAATGTTTATCATCCTCTCAATGGAAGCAGCTTTCTAAAACATCAGATGGTGCTTGAGGATTGGCTAGCTACAGGATCCAGTCTGAGTTGGTCACCGGGACCAGAGGTTTATTCTTCCAAGCTTTTGGACTCATGCTGGAGCCCATTCTCTCTCTCCACAATCTGTACACTGGGCTGCTCGAAATTTATAATGAAGCATTGTCAGAAGCAAAGGTACCTAAAACATAGACAGAAGTGAATATAACATTGATACCTACTCTAATTCACTACCAATAAAAAACTACAGGCCAGTATCGTTCTTAAATATAGATTACAAAATTTATGCTTCAATAATAGCAGAGCAACTGAAAAGGTTTTTAAATGACTTTACACACATAGATCAGAATGGATTTCTACCTAAGAGGCAAATTAAAAATAATACGCGGATGATCTTGAATACATTGGAATACTGAGATGCACTCTGGAAAGCAAATGGCACTGATCTTCCTTGACGCACAGAAGGCATCTGACAATGTGAACTGGCAATTTATGCTTTTACAATTAAAGTACATGGACTTTGGAAATTTATTAACACGATTAAGGCAACATATCATAAACAAACAGCAAAGGTGATTATAAATGGGGACTTGACCGAGAACTTTAATATAACTAAGGGTACAAACCAAGGATGTCCCCTATCTCCATTGTTATTTATTTTAACTTTAGAGGTGTTAAACAGAAATATTAGGCAAGACAGTTGAATAAAAGGCATGAAAATAAAGGAGGAGTATAAACTACAGGCATTTGCTGATGATTCCGTGTTTACTTTATAAGAACCACAGGAAACAGGACCTAAACTAATTGAGAAAATAGAAGAATACGGTGCAGTGGCAGGATTGAAAATAAACAGAGAAAATTAAAATATTAGTTTAAAACTTTACAGATAAACAGAAAAGAGAATTTGCCAAGATGATGGGTATGCAAACTGCAAAGAAAGTTAAATGTCTAGGAGTTCAATTAACAGCAAGATGTGTAACTATCAAAGAAGATAACTATGATAAATTGAAAGCGCAAATTAAAGTAATTTGGAAAATTGGAAAAACCTACAATTATCCTTGTTGGGCAGAATAGCTACAATTAAGATGAATATTTTGCCAAGATTATTATACCTGTTTCAGACAATTCCAATAAGACTAGGAAAAAAATACTTTGAAGAATTAAATATTAAAATTTATATGGCAAGGCAAAAAATCAAGAATAAACGTAAAAATGTTGTTGTTGTTAGCTGCGAAGTTGTGTCCGACCCATCGCGACCCTATGGACAACGTTCCTCCAGGCCTTCCTGTCCTCTACCATCTTCTGGAGTCCATTTAAGCTCACGCCTACTGCTTCAGTGACTCCATCCAGCCACCTCATTCTCTGTCGTCCCCTTCTTCTTAGAGGAGGCTTTGGCCTTCCATATTCGGAGCTATATTATCAAGCATTGTTACTCACATGGATGAAAAATAGGTTAATCTGAGGAACATAAGATTGTTGACACTGGAGGATCATGATGGCACACGTTTTTATGGTATGGGAAGAGTGATATATGTAGCTACTTTCAAAGACATTATATTAGGAATGCATTACTGCTAGTATAAAAAATAAATAAAGAACAGTAGTATTTGAAAATACCAGTCTGGTTGTAAAGTTGAGTGCTGCCACATGATCGCTCACTTAATGACCTCAATGCTTAGCAAAAGAGGTTCCATTTCCCATTATTGGCTTAAGGTGAAGACTACCTGTACTAGTTGCAAGGGAAGCTGAATACAAACTGAAGATGAATATGAATCAGAAGTGTAATCTGCTACAGAAAGATGCAGGAACAGAGCCAAAGTTTCCAAATCAGGGTTTGTGCTACTTACGCTTTGTTCTGGACTGAAGGGTTGAGTTTTGTGTACCACACATTAAAAAGTATTGTAGAAGGGGCTGAAAAGAGAAGAGCAACAAGCTGACTAGAAGAAGCTCTTCGAAGAGGTATTGAAAGTAAATGTTTAGCCTTGAGCAGAGAAAATTCAGAGGGAACATTAATATTGGAATCAACAACTAGGGTTCAAACTACAGGATACCATAAAAAACAGACTAGAAACATAAGTTAAGATAGGCAAGAAAATGGTGGACTTCCTGTTTCTGTTTAGCAGCGGAGCAGTTGAGGGATTCGGAATGCCGAGCCCTTTTGGATTGACGGCGGTGTATTATAAAAATTTACAATTGGAGATGATAAAGCCATTAAGGGAATTATTTCAGACAATTCAAAGGGGAGGAGGGGTGCCTCCGTCTTGGAGAACTGCTTTTATTTCTCTGATTCCGAAGGAAGATCAGGATGTCACTCAAGTAAGAAATTACAGACCAATATCACTTTTGAATACGGACTATAAGATATTTGCTAAGGTTTTAGCTAACAGATTGATGAGGGTTTTGCAACAGATAATTCATGGTGACCAAACTGGGTTTATTAGTGGCAGACAAATGAAAAATAATGTGAGGCATATAGTAGACTTGTTGGAATTTTTGGAAAGGAACAACCAGATCCCTGCGGCGCTGATCTTTCTAGACGCCGAAAAAGCCTTTGATCAACTGGATTGGCAATTTTTGATGAAAGTATTAGATAAAATGAATTTTGGGGATAAATTCTTACAACCAATTAGGGCATTATATCAAAAACAAACAGCCCGAATAATAGTAAATAATAGTTTGACTGAAGTATGTAATATTGAAAAGGGCACAAGACAAGGGTGTCCGTTATCACCTTTATTATTTGTTTTAACATTGGAGATATTATTGATTAAAATACGGAATTTGGAAAAAATTAAGGGAATTCAAATTAGAAATCAGGATTATAGATTGAGGGCGTTTGCAGACGATCTGGTTGTTACGGTGACTCAGCCAAAAAATTCTGTTGTGGACCTGATGGAGATAATAATGCAATATAGGAAGGTTTCTGGATTCAAGGTTAATATACAAAAAACTAAAATATTGGCTAAAAATATGACAGTATTGCAAAAGGCCCTTTTAGAAGGGTTAACTGGATTTGAGATTGTTAAAAGGGTTAAATATTTGGGGGTGTATTTGTCACCCTCAAATGCAAAGTTATATAAAAATAATTATGAAAAATTATGGGGAAAAATTCAAAAAGAATTGGAAAGCTGGAAAAAATTACAATTGTCTCTATTGGGAAGAATTGCAGCAGTGAAAATGAATGTTTTGCCTAAATTTTTATTCTTATTTCAAATGATACCTATTCTTAAAAAGGATTCAAATTTGGAGGAATGGCAAAAGGGTATCAATAAATTTGTATGGGCAGGGAAAAGGCCACGAGTTAAATTTAAGATTATGCAGGACACGCGTGAAAGAGGTGGTCTCAAAATGCCCAACTTTAAATTATACTATGAAGCTGCTGCTTTGTCAGCGATAAGTGATTGGATTAATTTAACACAAGGGAGATTATTAAATCTTGAAGGCCACGACTTGTTATTTGGCTGGCATGCATATTTATTGTATGATAAGAAGGTAGATAATGTGTTTAAGGTGCATATTTTTAGACATGCTTTGTTGAGAGTTTGGAAAAAGTATAGATATAAGTTAAATTACAAGATACTTTTATGGGCAATACCGAAACACGCAATAGAAAATATAAATGTTGGGTTCAAACATGATGTGACTACATACAAGGAAATCCTAAGTTTGGAGAGGAACGTCTGGTGTTTGAAGCCGTATAATTTTCTACGAGAAGAGAAGATTGTTCAAACCTGGTTTCAATATGGTCAGTTACGGGCCAGGTGGAAAGAAGATCAGAAAATTGTTTTTTCAATGACTGATGAAAATCTGGTAAAGCAAATTAGAAATCAGGGTCCAGCACATATCAAACGGATATATCTTGCATTGATAGAAATTGACTCAGAAACAGAACTTGTTAAAGATTGTATGATAAAGTGGGCTCAGAATATTCAAGAAGTTATCACAATGGATACTTGGGAAAAGATCTGGGTGAGGAACGTAAAATTTACGCAAGCCCAAAATTTAAGAGAGAACTTTTATAAAATGTTTTATAGGTGGCATTTAGATCCTAAAAAGCTCGCAAGTGTGTATCCGAATTATCAACCTAAATGTTGGAGGTGTGGTGGCGAAGATGCAACGTACTTTCATATATGGTGGACCTGTAAAAAGGTTAAAGCTTTTTGGATTAAAATCTGGTGGAATATGCAGAAGATATTTAAGCAAAGGGTAAAGTTTTGTCCGCAATTGTTTTTATTGGGCATAATTACGGATACTACTGTTGTGGACACTAAGTTGATGTTGAACTTAATTACGGCAGCAAGACTTTTAGTAGGTCAATATTGGAAGAAGGAGGAACTGCCGACTATAGAAGAATGGACTTTAAAAGTTTCTGACCTGGCGGAAATGGCAAAGATTTCGGCTTATTTGAAAGAACATTTGCAACAACGTTATATTATGGAGTGGAAAAAGTGGATTGATTACATCCAGAACAAATATGGGACCAAAAAGTTTCATTTAGCATTTGTATAAGTTTTGATGTGATATTAGTATTGCTTGTAGTCATTTTATATGAGCTAGAGTGCGATAGACTTAATAGCTTATTGTTGTTAGCATATAGTTGTTTATGATTGTTTTTACTTTTATACCTTGTATTTAGCTCTGGGAAGTCGGGGAGGGGGGAGGGGGAAGGGGGAGGGTTAGGGAGGGCTAGGAAGGGTTGGGTGAGGGGTGGGGGGAGGGATTGTTAAAGATAAAATGTATTGAAAAACTTTTCAATAAAAAAAAAGGAATGCCGAGCCCTTCAGCTGAATTTCTTTCTGTTCGGGGACCCTAAATGGGCCAAGAGCCACCCTGGAGAGGTGGCATGAAGGAAGGAAGTTCCAGGGACCTAGGAGAGACGGCGGTCTCCCCGAACGGCCGAGAAGCCTTCCAGAAACCAACAGAAGAAAGGCTAGCCTAACGTCTGTCTAGCCCAAGCTGCAAACAACGGAAGTCAAAAGCTCTACTTTAAGCTGATTGTAAACATTTGATAAAATAGATCACAACCAACTACTTGATAAAATAGAAAAATGTGGGTTAGACAGCATCATCACCAGATGGATTCGTAGCTGGCTGACCGGCTGTACTCAGTGTGTGTTCCTCAATGGAACTGCATCTACATGGAGGGAAGTGTGTACTGACTCTGTCCTGGGCCCAGTGCTCTTCAACATCTTCATCAATGATTTGGATGAGGGGATAGATGGGGAACTTACCAAATTTGCAAATGGCACCAAGCTGGCAGGAATAGCCAACACTCCAGAAGACAGGCTTAAGATACAGAAGGATCTTGGTAGACTTGAACACTGGGCGCTATCTAACAAAATGAAATTCAATGGTGAAAAAAGTAAGGTTCTACATTTAGGCAACATATAAGGAACGGTTGCTGGAATTGGGTATGTCTAGTTTAATGAAGAGAAGGATGAGGGGTGACATGATTGCAGTGTTCCTATATCTCAGGGGTTGCGACAAAGAAAAGGGAGTCAAGCTATTCTCTAAAGGACCTGTGGGCAAGACAAGAGGCAACAAATGGAAACTAACCAAAGAGAGAAGCAACTAGAACTAAGGAGAAATTTTCTGACAGTTAGAACAATTAATCAGTGGAACAACCTACCTCCCGAAGATGTGAATGCTCCAACACTGGAAGTTTTTAAGAAGAGACTGGACAGCCATTTGTCTGAAATGGTATAGGGCAGGGGTAGGCAATCTCAGCTCTTTTATGACTCATGGACTTCAACTCCCAGAATTCCTGAGTCATAAAACAGCTGAGGATGCCTACACCTGGTATAGGGTTTCCTGCCTGAGCAGGGTGTTGGACTAGATGATCAATAATAACAACAACAACAATAATAATACTTAAAATGAGATAGAAAATGCTAAATGATCTTGTTAATGAAAATGAGTGATAAATCCTGAGGACAGATAATCTAGTAGCAAAAGGGGTTCCTATAATAATTATAATGGGATCATTAAATAGACAAAGTGATAGAAAATGAAGAAGCTAAAGTGCTTTGGGACTTTAGAATTCAAAGGCAAGCCCCTGCTGCTGCGTAACACCCCAGACTTGACAATTATTGATGAGAAAGACAAAAAAAGTGGACATGGCACTACCTGGAGACAACAGAATAAAAGAAAAAGAACTGGAGAAAATAACAAAATACAAAGATCTGCAAAGAGAAGTAGGAGGACTGTTGCAAAAGAAAGCAAAGGTAGCACCAACAGTAATAAACGCCTTGGCTGTAAACCTAAAACATCTGGAGCACCACTGAAACAGCATCGGCACTGACAAAACCACTATCAGACAATTGCAAAAGGCAGCCTTACTTGGATCAGCTTACATCCTACAATGATACTACTACCTCTGTCTATCCTTGGGAAGGACTCAATAGATGGATAAAAATACCAAATTCAATCTAATCATCTAGATGACTGTGGGACCAACCATAGTAATAATTCACTATATCAAATATTGCTAATTATATTGTGTTGAGGTTGTCTGGGGAAATATTTACGAGGCTCTGAAATACAATACATTTGTCTTTAAATTAAATTACTGACAAATATAAACAGAACTTTCCAAAATAGGAAAACTGCTGGAGGAGCTGCAGATCTCTCAGACTGTAAAGAGGGTGGATTCACTTACTTCTTCAAGATGCTTCCAATGTCCTAAAAAAGAGAGAGACAAAGCACTGAAAGGAGCCATTTCTATGCAGTTACATTCTTAAAATTCATAATTGTTTGAAACCAGATACAAACTGACATGTAATTAAAAAGTACTTTTTTTCTTTAAAAAAACATTGCTTTCCCCCCAGCTGCTCACCGTTTTTATTTATTTATTTATTTATTTATTTATTTATTTATTTATTTATTTGATTTGATTTGATTTGATTTGATTTGATTTGATTTGTATACCGCCCTTCTCCCTAAGGACTCAGGGCGGTGAACAGTGACAAAAAACAGAATGCACAAATATAGATATTGAAAACAACATTAAACCCTAATTTTGCCCAAATGCAGAAGATAGTTATCTAAAAACAATAATTAAAACAGAACCCGTCAGACCAGACCGGAATTGCTTAAACAGATATGTTTTTAGGTCGCGTCAGAAGGAGCGAAGGTCGGGAGCCATCCGGAGCTCAACCGGTAAACGGTTCCATAGGTCAGGCATGCCCACAGAGAACGCCCTCCCTCTGGGAGCCACCAGACGGCATTCTCCGAACGGCGGAACCCTTAGGAGGCCCTCTCTGTGGGAGCGCACTGGACGGAGGGACGTTGACGCTGGCAGTAGGTGATTCCTAAGGTACTCCGGACCCATGCCATGTAGGGCTTTGAAAACCATTACCAGCACCTTGAATCTTACCCGGAGGACAACTGGGAACCAATGCAGTTCACGGAGTAGAGGTGTAACATGGGAGTATCGGGAGACTCCCAACACAACTCTCGCGGCTGCATTCTGTACCAGTTGGAGCCTCCGAGTGGTCCTCAAGGGCAGCCCCAAGAAAAGAGCATTGCAGTAGTCTAAACGAGAGGTCACGAGTGCATGAGTGACCGTACGTAGGGCATCTCGGTCTAGATAGGGCCGTAATTGGCGAACCAGGCGAACCTGGGCAAAGGCTCCCCTAGTCACAGCTGTTATGTGGTCTTCCAAGGAAAGCTGTGAATCTAAGAGGACTCCCAAGTTGCGAGCCCTATCTGTGGGGGATAATAACTTACCCCTTATAGAAAGAGATGGAATGTTCTGAATATCTCGAGATGCCGGTACGTACATTGTTTATTTTTGCTATTATGATTATGATTAGGAGCAATAAAGATGATAAGGGCTCTGGAAGCCAAACCGTACAATGAATGGCTAAGGGAACTCAGTATGCTTAGGTTAACAAAGAGACACGACAGCCATCTTCCAATACTTGAAAGACTGTCATAGGGAAAAGGGCATCAATTTACTCTCTGTACCACCAGAGGGCAGGACAAGAAGCAAGGGCTGGAAGCTCATCAGAAGGAAATCCAACTGAGAAATAAAGAATTTCCTGACATTGAGAACCATTAATCAATGGAATGGCCTGCCTCCCCAAGTTGTGGGTGCTCCATCACTGGAGGCTTCCAATAATAGATTGGACAAACATTTGTTTGGGACGGTATAAAGACTCCTGCCTTGGCCAGAGGATTGGACTAGAACAGGGCTTTTCAACCAGTGGTACGGGTATCACCTGTGGTACATTCGCACCTGGCAGGTGGTACGGGACCATCCTAGAAAAGTGGTAGCAGAGGAGGGGAATGAGCTGAAGCAGTGGCAGCACCGCACAAACCTGAGCGAGAGATGGCTGGAGCTGCAGGGCTGTCAGGGCTCAGTGGAAGCGCCAGGATCAGCACCAGGCTCCAGCTGGAGCTCGGCGCTGATCCTGAAGCACCGATCAGCTGGAATGTTGCAGCATCTCCAGGGTCTTGAGATTTACATTCAGATGCTTGGCAACCGATTCATATTTATGACGGTCACAGTGTCCCAGGGTCATGTGAAGTGACCAAAACCTGCTGCAACCACCCAGCAGATGGGGGGGGGGAATAAAACCAAACAGTCTCTACGCCACTGCTGCTGCTAACCCTCAACAGAAATGCTCACAACAATGAAAACCTTGGAGAGGAGGAAGAGCGCCGCCGGGTGAGCAGGCAGGTGTCCTGCTTGGCTGTGGCTTGGGGGCATTTTTTGTGCCATTCTAACTTCGAACAGTCACTAAGCAAACTGTTGTAAGTCGAGGACTACCTGTACTTATTTATTTATTTATTTATTATTTAAACTTGTATACCGCCCTATTCCCGTAGGACTCAGGGCGGTTTACAGGGAAAAATTAAAAATACATACATACAAAGTTAAAATCGATTAAAACTAAAATTAAATTAAGTCCCTGAATTTAAACTAAAACCCCATTAATAAATAATTAAAACCCCTCAGTCTGGGCCAGAAGCTCAAAAAGCCAAGTTTTCAAATCCCTGCGAAATGAGCGAAGGTCGGGGGCAGTCCTAAGCTCCGTGGGAAGATGGTTCCAGAGGGCCGGCGCGCCCACAGAGAACGCCCTTCCCCTGGGGATAACCCGCCGGCATTCCTTGACCGGCGGTACCCTAAGAAGGCCCTCCCTGTGGGAGCGCACGGGACGATGGGAAGTTGATGCCGGCAGCAGGTGTTCTCTTAGATAATCCGGACCCAAGCCATTGAGAGCTTTATAGTTCATTACCAGCACCTTGAATTTCACCCGGAGGGCAACCGGAAGCCAATGCAGCTCACGGAGAAGAGGTGTTACACGGGAGTATCGGGAACCTCCCATAACAACTCGCGCAGCTGCATTCTGCACCAGCTGAAGCCTCCGAGTGGTCCTCAAGGGCAGCCCCATGTAGAGAGCGTTGCAGTAGTCTAGCCGGGAGGTCACGAGCACATGGGTGACTGTGCGTAGGGCATCTCGGTCCAGATAGGGCCGCAACTGGCGCACCAGACGAAGCTGGGCAAAAGCCCCCCTGGTCACGGCTCCTATATGGTCTTCAAAATTGAGCCGTGAATCCAAGAGGACACCCAAGTTGTGAGCCCTATCGACGGGGGGTAACACCTCACCCCCCATCATTAGTGGTGGAACAACCTGGTTTATCCGAGATGCCACTCAGTCTTGGCAGGATTGAGACGAAGCCTGTTTCTCCCCATCCAAACCCGGACCGCCTCCAGGCAACGGGGCATCACGTCGAGTGCATCACTGGGTTGGTTCGGGGTGGAGAGAAAAAGTTGGGTATCATCAGCGTACTGATGATACCCCACCCCGAAACCACGAATGAGCTCGCCCAGCGGTTTCATGTAGATGTTGAACAGGAGGGGAGAGAGAACCGACCCGAGGGACTCCACAAACGAGAGACCTCGCGGCAGACCTCTGCCCTCCCGCCAACACCGACTGCGAGCGGCCCAGGAGATAGGAGGAGAACCACCGTAGAACAGTGCCTCCCACTCCTAGCCCCCTGAGACGCCGCAGTAGGATACCATGGTCGATGGTATCGAAAGCCGCTGAGAGATCTAAAAGGACTAGGACAGAGGAACATCCCCTGTCCCGAGCCCGCCAGAGATCATTCACCAGTGTGACCAATGCCGTCTCCGTGCTGTACCCGGGCCTGAAGCCCTATTGGTACGGGTCAAGATAATCCGTTTCCTCCAGGAACAGAGGGAACTGATGTGCCACCACACTCTCAACAACCTTCGCCAAAAAGCGAAGGTTGGAGACTGGACGATAGTTATTTAAAACAGCCGGATCCAAGGCAGGCTTCTTGAGGAGGGGCCTCACCACCGCCTCCTTCAAAGCAGTGGGAAAGGTACCCTCCTTCAAGGAAGCAGATATTACTGCTTGGAACCAGCCTCGTGTCTCCTCCCGAGCCGCATAGACCAGCCAGGAGGGGCACGGGTCCAGTAAACAGGTGGTGGAACTCAGTCTCCTCATGATCCTGTCCACGTCATCGGGGGAAACAGGGTCGAACTCAGTCCAGGTAACATGCTCAAGACCGCTTGATTCCTCCATTCCAGACTCTGCCCAGTCAGAGTCCAAACCGGTCCGGATCTGAGCGATTTTATCCACCAGATGATGACTAAACTCCTCAGCCCATCCCTGTAAGGGTTCCCCCCTCATCTCCCGATTAAGGAGAGAGCGAGTCACCCTAAACAGGGCGGCTGGGTGATTATCTGCGGACGCGATGAGGGCAGCGAAGTAATTAGACTTCGCCGTCCTCATCGCAGTGAGGTAAGACCTTGTAAAGTCTCTTAGTCGCAATCGGTCAGATTCAGACCGGGTGGACCTCCAACCGCTCTCTAGATTCCGTCTCCGACGCATCATCTCCCGGAGCTCCATGGAAAACCATGGGGCCCAACGGGATCTGTGTCGAGTCTGGGGTCGCAAGGGTACAACACGGTCGAGTGCCTCAGTGGCCGCCCTTTTTTTTTTTTTTTTTTTTATTACATTTATATCCCGCCCTTCTCCGAAGACTCAGGGCGGCTTACAAGCTTAGCAGTAGCCTTTATTCTATGTATATGCCTGCTTGTTAGGGCTTTCACACACACCCCAAGCGGCATTATTACAAAGTCAGCTTAATTGCCCCCAACAATCTGGGTCCTCATTTTACCTACCTCGGAAGGATGGAAGGCTGAGTCAACCTTTCCCAGGCATCCACCAAGGCATCGACCAGGCTGTGAGTGAGGGAGACAGGTAAGGACCCAAGCGCCATCTGGAACCGTTCTGGGTCCATTAGGCGCCTGGGACAGAACCACCTGGTCGGTTCCACAGCCCAGCAGCGGGGGGTGGCACAATGGAAGACCAGCCGCAGGAGATAATGATCGGACCATGACAGGGGGACAGCAGTTGGCGAGCCCCCTCCCAAATCATCCAACCATTGTCCAGATAGAAAGATCAGGTCAAGGGTGTGACCCGCTTCATCACTTTTTTCCTTTTTTTTTTTGGTCATCAAGTTTTTGACACCTTGTGAGGCGACTGGTGGTACTCGGATGTTGCCATATCCTAAAAGTGGTACAATGGCTGAAAAAGTTGAAAAGTCCTGGACTAGAAGACCTCCAAGGTCCCTTCCAGCCCTGTGAGTCTATGTTCTCCACTTCCTGCCTGACCTGTAAGAGTTCGCTGGCTGGCTGCTGATGCTTCTCTTCTATCTCCTGGATGAGATCATCAAGAGAGCACAGTTCCTCCATGTGCTTGGCCAAACCTTTCTCCTTTATAGCCATAATCTCCTTCTCAGTCTCTTCCATTCTAGCCAACAGAAGCTTCTCCTGTCCTTCTAACCAGAGTTGTAGTTCTCTGAATTCAGCCACTATATTTTTTCTCTCTTTTTTGATGGGGTCCTAGAACAAGAAGACAGAAAAAGCAAAAGGAATATTTTTGTTTTTATTTTTACTTAATTATATTTATTTTTTTATTATAATATTAAAACAGATTCCCTGAAGAGTCCTGAAATGAGATGGGAGAAATTCCTAGGGAGAAAAAAAAACATTTTGACATCAACAAATACAGGGGGAAAGGTTTCTAAAAACCAAAAAAAAAGGCTCAAGTTAAATGATCTCTCATGAAAATTTTCTTCAGGATTTCCAGAAAAGTAGACAGAAAAATGTTTGATTTCACATTTGTTTCAATAAGATGAAATACGGTCTGCATTAATTTATATGCAAACCAAACCCACTTTATAAAACATGGCTCATGTGATAGGTGCCCTTAACCCAACTGTGACTCATTCAGCCAATGGTGACATCCCAGTCAAAGATACAGTCCCCAGGCTAAAAACAAGTTCTGTGCCCACCATTGTCTTTAGCTGGAATTTTATTTGTACTTACAGTCTGCCTATTATTAAAGATGGCAGACTGGGTTTTCCTTCCTATTAGCTCAGAAGCTTCTCACCGTTGGATCGATACTTACGAGCATCTCCTGAACTCTTTGCTCTGTGTCCGTTTTATATGTAGCTATTTCTTCTTTGTCCTCCTTCCGAGCCTTCAGGCAATCCCCAACCTTGATCTGAAGAGAAAATACAAGTTCTGAGTTTCTTTTCTGTAAAGAGTTACATCTGAGGGAAGACCCAGTTAGAAGATATATGCCACCGTCATAGATACATGGCAGTTGCCAAGTGTCCAAATTTTGATCATGTGACCACAGGGATGCAGCAACGGTCGTAAATGTAAAAAATGGTTGCAAGTCACTTTTCCCATCGCCATCGTAACTTTGAACAGTCATTAAACGAATTGTTCTAAGTCGAGGACTACCTGTAATGGCAGGAAAGTGAGCTGCCTGAGTCACCTGAGAAGCATCACTGAGAAACAAAAGCTTCGGCTGGGATGGCTTCGGCCTGACCCACCAGGAGTGTTTTTCAGGGTCTGCACTCAAAGACTGTGGAGGACTCTATGGTGATTGTCACTGCACGTTTTTTTTGTTCGTCAGAAAGTTCATTTCTAACTGTACATTTTCCCCTGCTCTCTGCACCTGTTGTGATAACTTATCTGGTAACCATAGTGAATCCCATATGACTAGCTATGTTATGGTTTCAGTCTGTTTAGTGCGCATGTCTAGAGAAAGTTCTGAGTTGTTATCTGTATTGTTTTTTTCTCTTTGCTGTTACTGACTGTTACGTTAGGATGTAGCCCAGCTAGCTCTGTATAATATATATTTAGTTTTTATATTTTTGTAAGTAAAAGGTATTTAGTAAGATTATGCGTCGTGTTTTTCTTGCCTTCCTGCATGCACATCATGCATTCTCTGAAGCACGGTCCGTCGCCCTCTACAAAGGTGATTTTTACCTTGACAGTGATCTTGCTCTACTCTAACAAATGTGGAAAGTGAGCTGACAAAGGGTCTCCCTACAGGCAATTTCCATCGATAAGCAAGACAATTAGGGAATGTTTTGTCCCATTTTACAACCTTTCTTGCCACAGTTGTTAAGTGAATCACTGCAGATGTTAACTTAGTAACATGGTTGAAGTGGCTTGCGATGGCAAGGATCACGCGGAGACAGCAGGCTCAGTTACATTTGTTTATTGAGGTATACCCGGCAAAAGTCAGCCGGTTTGACTTCTTTATATAGCCAGCTGGAAGTTGGTTCCTCCAATCAGCGACCCGGCTTCTCCCGCCCGGGCCGCTGGGCCAATCGGCTGAGTCGGCTTCTGACAGCTTGAGTCCTCGTGCTGAGCTGTCAGTCCTTGCGCTTGCGCAGTAGCCGGCGGCAATTTGACAGCTGTCAAATTGCCGCGTGTTTTCCTGTCAGCTGCGTTTACCTCATGTAACATGTTATTAACTGTTAATCCATAACCATTTAACATAACTACTAATAACATCAACATTAAACATTTAAATATATATCAATGGTTGTACAGCGAATCTGGCTTCCCCATTGACTTTGCTTGTCAGAAGGTCACACAATCTGATCACCTGACCCCAGGACACTGCAACCATCATGCCAGTTGCCAAGCATCCAAATTTTGATTAGTGACCACAGGGACACTACAATTGTCATAAGTATGAAAAATGGTCATAGGTCACTTTTTTCAATGCTGTCACTAAATGAATGGTTGTGAGTTGAGGACTATGGTAAATCTGTCTTCAAAAAATTGGAGGCACAGAGGAGGTGAAGGTCTCAGGTTGGAATTAGGTAAGTTTGTTAAAGAAATTGCCGAGGCAGAAAGTTGCAGATGAATGTAATAAGACCAGTAACAAATGGTAGGACACGACTGCCCAACAACAGGAATGTTACAAGAAAATTAGAAAGACTCTGTTAGAAGGATGCTAGCTGAGGCACGCAAACATAAACTTTGGTAACTTCTAGCTTATTATAATAATAAAACACACAGCCCTTTTGATAAAAAAATCTTATTAGCATAAATATGCAACATATGAAGGAGGGTAAAGTAGGGCAGGACATGAAATCAAAACAAACACATGTCAAGGAACCAATGAGTGATTAATTTCCTTAATCTATATATCACTAAACCAAATAAAACTTGATTTGGAAAAATTGAAAAATCTGCCACTGTAGATGTTAGGGAGAATTGAATGTATTATCAAAAATACTTCTTTTATTTCAAACAATACCTACACCTATAAAACTAGAGAAATTTTTTTTTTAAGACCTGAACTCCTTAATTTTAAAATTTATTTGGCAAGGAAAGAAAGCAAGCTAGAATTAAACTGAAAATGTTACAAGAAACTAAGGGGAAATGGAGATTTTGGTTTGCCAGACTGGGTTTTATATTATCAAGCGCATAGGTGTTAAAATGGGTAAAAGAATGGATAACCCTCAGACATAAAAGATTGTTGTACTTAGAGGGACATGACTTACAACTTGATTGGCATGCTTTTTTATGGTATGGGAAAAATAAAATTCATAAATATTTTCAAAACCACTCTATTAGAAATGCATTATTACTAATATGGGGAAATAAAAAGCAAAATATATTTGAAAATTACAGGATGGCTCTCAAAAATGGAAGCATTTGTACACCCAAATCTAGTTAGCTTTGAGAAAATATGGACATATAAAGATATTCTAAACTCTGAAGGGAACTTAAAACCTAGACAAGAGATGGTGCTGATATATCATAGTGGTCATAATTACAGATACAAGTGAGATATGATAAAGATGTTAATTTGTATGGATTCCATAAACAGCAGACTTTGTTTGATCAGATACTATTAACCTCTGATGAAAAACTAATTAAGAAAATGTATAATTTTCTATTAAATTTGACAATGGAAGATGAACAAGTAAAAGAAACAATGATAATATGGGCAAAAATTTTGAGATATAATATAGATTTAAAGAAATGGCAAAGCCTTTAGGAAAGAAATTACAAACGGACAATGTCAACCTCTTATAAAGAAAACTTATATAAAATGTCTTATAGATGGCACGTGCCACCAGCAAGATTAGCAAAAATGTTTAAAAATATGTCAGATAAATGTTGGAAATGTAATAAAAAACCAGGTAGTTATTATCACGTATGGTGGACATGTTAAGCAAGAAAAGATGCTGGGAAAACATGTAAATTCTAAACCTGAACTTTTTAAATTAGGTATAATGCCAGAAAAGCTTGAAAAACGAAGTATATATCTGATTTTGCATGTGATAACAGCAGCAAGACTTATATTTGCACAATATTGGAAACATGAAGAAATACCCATCAGAGGAAGAAATAATTAAAAAAATACTAGACTGTGCAGAAATGGACAGACTTACTTTGAGTCTGAAAGAAAAAAAAGAAACAGAATATTTTCAAACTTGGGACTTATTTTATCAATGGCCGGAGAAACGAACTAGCGATTAGGAATTTATAGTGAATGATAAACCCAGACAATACGTTTGTTGAATAAGCACTATTGTATTAAAAAAATCAATAAAAACCGTAATCTCTCAACTTCCTTAATCTTAACCGGATCAAATTTGTATTTGTATTTGTCTTGGCTCCGTTAGCTGCTTAAGAGCCTTTTGCTAAAATACTCCAATAAAAATTCCTTGAACTACCGTCTGGTTCTGATCGGCATCTGTGCCAGGCTAAAACCGGTTTGCGGACCAGAGAAGAAACAAGTAAAGTAGTTCCAAGGATTGCAAGTAGTTCAAGGATTGCCTGGAAGGCCAAGGATCTGGATGGCCCTCCGCAGGGATTCTCCCTGGCGGATTCCTACCTGGTACTCCTGGAAAGCCTCCTCCGCAGGGATCACCGAGTGGCCCCTGTGCTCTTTGGATCGGTCGCAGACCACGCAGATGAGGGTCTCGTGGTGCTTACAAAAGAGCTTGAGGGGTTCCCGGTGCTTCGGGCAGACGTTCCCTCCTTCCTCGCCCCAAGGACCTTCGCATCGCCTGGCCACTTCCAGCACCCGCGCCAGCTGCCTGTTGGGCAGGACGTTGCGGGGTCCGAAGGTCTGTCTGCACTGGGGGCAGGAAGCCTCCGCTTCCGACGTCCCCCAACTGCGGGTCAGGCAGCCCCGGCAGAAGTTGTGGCCGCATTCCGGGATGAGCACGGGGTCCTGGAAATAATCCAGGCAGATGGAGCAGGTAACTTCTTCCAGCAAATCCTGCAAGAACGCTGCGGCCGCCATCGCCGTCTCCTCCGCCGAGAGAAAGAAAGAGAAACTTAACTTCGCACCTCTTCTTGCGAATCAGATGACCGCCTTTGGGCTGTGCCTTTGGGCTGTTGCGGTCAGCTTCGCTGGCTTCTTAAAGGAGAAGTACAGTATTTTTTTTAAAAAAAACAAATTGGAGAGAAGCAAACATCCACGGGACGGACTCCCGATCAATTATTATTGGCCCAATCACTTCGTCCAAGGGGAAATGGTTTTAAAAACTGGGGAGAAGCAAACATCCATGGGACGGAGCCCCGATCAATGACGATTGATCCCAGTGTGAGAAGGATCTCTAAATCTGTATAAAATGTATTAGAACTGTTGTATAAGAAATAATGACTAACCTAAGCTCTAATAAAGTTTTTAACAGCTGGCAGGAGCCTCATTAAGAGAGGAGGGGGGGGAAGCCGACAAGCCATAATAAAAAGGAAAACTTTTAAATTCACAAGCAAATATGATAATAAATTAAATACATCTTTTAAATTATAAAAACAAAAAAGCAAACACACAAAACTTAATTTTCATTAGATAAACTTAATTATAGAGGAAAACAGCCTTGGTGGAGCAGTGGGCTAATGCCTCCTTAAGTAACACCAGCTGCCTGCAATTAGTGCAGGTTCGAGTCCCACCAGGCTCAAGGTTGACTCAGCCTTCCATCCTTCCCAGGTAGGTAAAATGAGGACCCAGATTGTTGGGGGCAATAAGCTGACTTTGTAATAATGCCGCTGGGGGGGGGGCGAAAGCCCTAATAAGCAGACATATACATAGAATCCCCTTCATGGATTACTGCCTTGTCGTGGCGAAGGGGCTTGCGTAATTCAATGAAGCTATGAGCTATGCCGTGCAGGGCCACCCAAGATGGACAGGTCATAGCAGAGAGTTCTGACAAAACGTGATCCACTGGAGAAGGAAATGGCAACCCACTCCAGTATCTTTGCCATGAAAACCCTATGGACAGTACCAAAAGGCAAAACGATATGACGCTGGAAGATGAGCCCCTCAGGTCGGAAGGTGTCCAATATGCTACTGGGGAAGAGCAGAGGGCTAGTACTAGTAGCGCCAGAAAGAATGAAGCGACTGGGCCAAAGCCGAAAGGACGCTTAGCTGTGGATATGTCTGGTGGTGAAAGGAAAGTCCGATGCTGTAAAGATTTTTTCTCCATAGGAACCTGGAATGTAAGATCCATGAATCAAGGAAAGCTGGACGTGGTCAAACAAGAGATGACAAGACTGAACATCGACATCTTAGGTATCAGCGAACTAAAATGGACAGGAATGGGTGAATTTAATTCAGATGACCATCAGGTATACTACTGCGGGCAAGAATCCCTCAGAAGAAATGGAGTAGCCTTCATAGTCAATAAAAGAGTAGGAAAAGCAATACTGGGATACAATCCTCAAAATGACAGAATGATCTCAGTTCGAATCCAAGGCAAAACATTCAATATCACAGTAGTCCAAGTCTATGCCCCAACCACCGGTGCTGAAGAGGATGAAATTGACCGGTTCTATGAAGCCCTACAGCACCTTATAGAACTAACACCAAAAAATGATGTCCTTATCATCATGGGGGATTGGAATGCTAAAGTAGGAAGCCAAAAGATAACTGGAATAACAGGCAAGTTTGGCCTTGGAGTACAAAATGAAGCAGGGCACAGGCTGATAGAATTTTGTCAAGAGAATACGATGGTCATAGCAAACACTCTTTTCCAACAACCCAAGAGATGGCTCTACACATGGACATCACAGACGGTCAACACAGAAATCAGATTGACTATATGCTCTGCAGCCAAAGATGGAGAAGCTCTATACAGTCAGTAAAAACAAGACCAGGAGCTGACTGTGGCTCAGACCATGAGCTTCTTGTTGCAAAGTTTAAGCTTAAACTGAAGAAAGTAGGGAAAAGCACTAGGCCAGTCAGGTATGAATTAAATCATATCCCTGTTGAATATACAGTAGAGGTGACAAATAGATTTAAGGAATTAGATCTGATAGACAGGGTGCCTGAAGAACTATGGACAGAGGTTCGCAACATTGTACAAGAGGTAGCAACCAAAACCATCCCAAAGAAAAAGAAATGCAAGAAAGCAAAATGGCTGTCTGAGGAAGCTTTGCAAATAGCTGAGGAAAGGAGGGAAGCGAAAGGCAAGGGAGAAAAAGAAAGATACGCCCAATTGAATGCAGAATTCCAGAGAATAGCTAGAAGAGATAAGAATGCCTTCTTAAATGAACAGTGCAAAGAAATAGAAGAAAAAAATAGAATAGGGAGGACCAGAGATCTTTTCAAGAAAATTGGAGAGATGAAGGGAACGTTCAATGCAAAAATGGGCATGATAAAGGACCAAAATGGCAGGGACCTAACAGAGGCAGAAGAGATTAAGAAGAGATGGCAAAATTACACAGAAGAACTATACAAGAATGAGCTTAATGTCCCTGATAATCACAATGAAGTGGTCACTGACCTCGAGCCAGACATCCTAGAATGTGAAGTGAAGTGGGCCTTAGAAAAGCTGAGCAACAACAAAGCTAGTGGAGGTGACAGTATTCCAGCTGAGCTTTTCAAAATCTTAAAAGACGATGCAGTAAAAGTGCTACACTCAATTTGCCAGCAAATTTGGAAAACTCAACAGTGGCCACAGGATTGGAAAAGATCAGTTTACATTCCAATTCCAAAGAAAGGCAGTGCCAAAGAATGTTCAAACTATCGCACCATTGCATTCATTTTTCATGCTAGTAAAGTTATGGTTAAAATCCTACAAGCTAGACTCCAGCAGTATGTGGATCGAGAACTACCAGAAGTACAGGCAGGATTTCGAAGAGGCAGAGGAACTAGAGATCAAATTGCCAACATACGCTGGATCATGGAGAAAGCTAGAGAGTTCCAGAAAAACATCTACTTCTGCTTCATTGACTATGCTAAAGCCTTTGATTGTGTGGATCATAACAAACTGTGGCAAGTTCTTAAAGAGATGGGAGTACCAGAACATCTTATTTGTCTCTTGAGAAACCTATATGCGGGCCAAGAAGCAACAGTGAGAACTGGACACGGAACCACTGATTGGTTCAAAATTGGGAAAGGAGTCCGACAAGGCTGTATACTGTCGCCTTGCCTATTTAACTTATATGCAGAGCACATCATGGGAAAGGCAGGGCTAGATGAATCAAAAGTTGGAATTAAGATTGCCGGAAGAAATATCAACAACCTAAGATATGCAGATGATACCACTCTAATGGCAGAAAGTGAAGAGGAACTGAAGAGTCTCTTGTTGCGAGTGAAGAAGGAGAGTGCAAAAGACTTCCGGTGGCGGCGCGGCGCCGGAGACAGCCGTTTCGGGCTGCCCACTGCTCAGCTGAGTTGTTTTCACCCGAAACAGCGCCGATCAGCTGTTTGGGTGAATTTGAAGCCCCCTCCCCGGGAGAAGAGCAGGGGGAGAGGCCCCAGGTAGGGGTTGAGTTCTCCGGGGCCGCCTGAGCTTAAAGCTTGGGCGGCTGAAGGATTGAACTCCCCCGTAGCCTGGGTTGCTCCCAGCTGTTCAGCGTCTCTGCTCCGGAATTCTTGGAGCAGAGCCAGGCGTTTGCGACCACCCCTGCCAGAAGGAAAGACCCTGGAATTAAAAGGAGCAGGCAGAGCGGTACAAGAGGAAAAGGTGAAGAGGACCTTTATTTTTACTCTCTAGCTTAATGGACTTTTTAAACTTAAAGTGAAAGTGCGTAACAAGTAAAAGTAAAAAGATGGCGGCTAAACCTCCCTCAAAAACTCTTCGGAGTGCTGGAACTTCCCCGGTGCAACAGACATCGTTGCAAGCCTTGCTTCCTCCTGCTGCATTGACATCGAAGGATTTACAAGATGCTCTTGAAAAACACGTCCAGGTAATTTTAGAAACACTGGGTGATAAATTGGCAAAGGTGGAGGAGAAATTGGAGAAAATGGAGGAGAGGATGGAAGAGAGGATGGAAGAGAAATTCAGTGCGATGAGGGTAGACATTTTGTCTACAGTGGAAAGCGTGGCTGAATGTGTGCAAGGTTTGGAAGAAAAAGTGGAAGATTTGACTCAAAAAAATGCTATATTAGAAGTAAAGGTATTGGAGAATGAAGAGTTAAGAGATAAAATGGACAGAGAACTGAGTCTTGTTCAGTTCCATCAGATGCAGTATGCCGTTAGAATCAGAGGCTTAAAAGAAAATATTAAAGAAGACCTAAAGCAGCTGATTTCTGAAGCTCTGGAAGCAGTATTGGGTCAGCCAGCATCTGAAATAAAGGGATGCATGGATAAAGTTTTTCGTGTAAATTCATGGATTGCTAGACAGAGGAAGTTACCTAGAGATGTGGTGGTTTATTTTGCAAAGAGAGAAACTAGAGATGAAGTTATTCAAGCCACCTATGATACTAAAGTAGTGGTTGCTGACCAAGAAGTTTTGGTTTTAAAGGAAATTCCTCCAAAGATTTTAAGGAGAAGAAAGGACTTTGCATTTCTTGTGCAGGAACTTAAGCAACGTGACATAAGGTTCAGATGGGAGATCCCAGTTGGATTGGTGGCGATGCATGAAGGTAAAAGATACCGTCTGGTTACTGTGACACAGGCGCGTGATTTCTACAATAATGTTTTAAAAGCAACCCCACTATCATTTCTGGAAGCGGCAAAGGGATCTGGAGAAGATGTACAGACAGAGGAGAATGGTGCTGGAGGGGATCAAACTATAACTTCGTTGGCTGATGTTGGAGAGTTGAGGGTGACGCGTGCTGCTTTAAAAAGAGCAAAACAAATAAAAGAACAAGACCAGCAGAAGTTTATGGAAATTTCAAAGCGTACTTACAGCGAGGCAGTGGGAGGAGCGCGGCCCAAAGGCGACAGAGGGGCTATTAAAGGTGTGCTCCAACAGCTTCGGGATGACAAGCATGGCGACTAAATTTCTAACATGGAACGTTAATGGACTAAACTCGCCTCAGAAGAGAAAGAAAGTTTTTCAATATTTAAAACAATTTAAGATTGATGTTATATGCTTGCAAGAAACGCATATTAGGGCTATGGACCAAAAGTTTTTATTGAATTCAAGGTTGGGTACGCAATTTGTCGCCTCTGCAATGAATAAGAAAAACGGAGTGGTTGTCTATGTTAAAAGTGCTTTAACAGCGGACTTAATTGAAGCAGATAAGCATGGAAGATACGTAATGATAGATTTGTTGTTAGAAGGCAAAAAAACGCTTTTAGTTGGACTGTATGCTCCTAATCAACAACAACAACAAGCTGACTTTTTTAGCTTACTTCATACAAAGCTTACTCAGTTGGATTACAAATCGTTTATTTTTATAGGGGACTGGAATGGTGTTTTGGACGTACAGATGGATAAGGCTGGTTTTTTTAAGCGTGTTCCGTGTCATGCCAGATTGCCTAAATCTTTTTTTGAAATGAAGGATGATTTGGAACTGCGAGACATTTGGCGTGACACACATCCATATGAAAAGGATTATACTTTTTTTCTGATAGACATCAATCTTTTTCCAGGATTGACTTCATTTTGTTGACTAACGATTTTTTTTTCTAGGATTAAGAAGGTAAAGATTTGTGCAAGAGCTATTTCTGACCATAGTCCAGTATGGTTAGAGATCAATAAGGACAATAGAGATAGGCGCTCGTGGCGCGTAAATGAGAACTTGTTTAGAAATCAGAAAAGTGTGGAAGAGTGTAAACAGCGAATGAAGGATTTTTTTGAAATTAATATGAATAAGGATACTTCTATGGACATGGTTTGGGATGCTAGCAAGGCCTATATGAGAGGGGTGTTGATATATATGAATAATAAACACAGACGTACTTTGGAAGCTAGGAGGAAAGAATTGGAGAATGAAATTAAGCAAAAAGAGAATGCCTTGATTCTGAATCCATTGGATGTGAAGATTAAGGAGGTTATTAAGCTATTAAGAGGACAATTTGATAAACTAATGGCTGATCAGGTGGCTACCAATTTGCGGTTTGCCAGGCATAACACTTTTTGCAATGCTAATAAGCCAGGTAGATGGCTAGCTTATAGACTAAGGAAAAAGCAGAGGGCTTCTAATATAGACAAAATTGAACATAAGGGAAAGGTAGTGTTTCAACAGGATCTTATTAAGGAAGCCTTTGTGGATTTTTATTCTAAATTATATGCTAAGGAGAAGATTAACGAAAAAGACATTGATGAATATTTGGAGAATGCTAACATTCCGGTTCTTACGCAAGTACAAAAAGAGGAGATTAATCAATTGATTACAGAAGAAGAAATATTTACAGCAATTAAGGAGTTGAAGGTGGACAAAGCGCCAGGTACAGATGGTCTGACTGCGGCCTACTACAAAAATTTACAATTAGAGATGATAAAACCGTTAAAGGAATTGTTCCAGACAATCCAGAGAGGGGGAAAGGTGCCTCCGTCTTGGAGAACTGCTTTTATTTCTTTGATTCCGAAGGAAGACCAAGATGTTACTCAAGTAAAAAACTACAGACCGATATCACTATTAAATACAGATTACAAGATATTTGCTAAGGTGTTGGCTAATAGATTGATGAGGGTTCTGCAACAGGTGATTCATGGGGATCAAACTGGGTTTATTAGTGGTAGGCAAATGAAAAATAACGTGAGGCATATAGTTGATGTGTTGGAATTTTTGGAAAGGAACAACCAGATACCTGCGGCGCTAATTTTTTTAGATGCTGAAAAAGCTTTTGATCAATTGAATTGGCAATTTTTGATGAAAGTTTTAGATAAAATGAATTTTGGGGATAAATTTTTGCAACCAATTAGGGCATTATATCAAAAACAAACAGCTCGAATAATAGTTAATAATAGTTTGTCAGAAGCATGTAATATTGAGAAGGGTACAAGGCAAGGGTGTCCGTTATCGCCTTTGTTATTTGTGTTAACATTGGAGATATTACTAGTAAAAATACGAAACTCGGAAAGAATTAAGGGTATACAAATTAGAGATCAGGATTATAGATTGAGAGCGTTCGCAGACGATCTGGTTGTTACAGTGACCCAGCCAGAGAGCTCTGTTGTGGACCTGATGGAGATAATAATGCAATATGGGAAGGTTTCTGGATTTAAAGTTAATATACAAAAAACTAAAATTTTGGCTAAAAACATGACAGCATCGCAAAAGGCCCTTTTAGAAGGGTTAACTGGATTTGAGATTGTCAAAAGGGTCAAATATTTGGGGGTGTTTTTGTCGCCTTCTAATACAAAACTATATAAAAATAACTATGAAAAATTATGGGGAAAAATCCAAAAAGAAATGGAGAGTTGGGAAAAACTGCAATTGTCTTTGTTGGGGCGAATCGCAGCAGTGAAAATGAATGTCCTGCCTAAATTTTTATTTTTATTTCAAATGATACCGGTTCTTAAGAAAGATTCTAATCTGGAGGAATGGCAGAGAGGTATCAACAAATTTGTCTGGGCAGGGAAAAGGCCACGAGTTAAACTTAATATTATGCAGGATACTCGTGAAAGAGGTGGTCTTAAAATGCCTAATCTTAAATTATATTATGAAGCTGCTGCGTTAGCAGGTATAAGTGATTGGATTAATTTGACACAAGAGAGATTATTAAATCTTGAGGGCCATGATTTGCTGTTTGGCTGGCATGCATATTTGTTGTATGATAAGAAGGTAGATAATGTGTTTAGAGTGCATATTTTAAGACAGGCATTGCTGAGAGTTTGGAAGAAGTATAGACATAAGTTAGACTGTAAGATACCATTGTGGGCAATTCCAAAACACGCAATAGAAAATATAAATATTGGTTTTAAACATGATGTGACTACGTATAAAGAGATTTTAAGCTTGGAAAGAAATGTCTGGTGTCTGAAACCATATAGCCTCTTGCGAGATGAGGAGATTGTCCAAACTTGGTTTCAATATATTCAGCTACGGGCCAGGTGGAAAGAAGACCAGAAAATTGGTTTCACAATGACTGATGAAAATCTGATAAAGCAAATTAGAAATCAGGGACCAGTACATATTAAACGGATATATCTTGCATTGATAGAGATTGATTCAGAAACAGAACTTGTTAAGGACTGTATGATAAAATGGGCCCAAAACATTCAAGAAGTTATTACAATGGATACGTGGGAAAAGATTTGGGTGAGGAACGTAAAATTTACACAAGCTCAAAATTTAAGAGAGAACTTTTATAAAATGTTTTATAGATGGCATCTAGATCCTAAAAAGCTTGCAAGTATGTATCCGAATTATCAGCCAAAATGTTGGAGGTGTGGTGATGAAGATGCAACATATTTTCACGTATGGTGGACTTGCAAAAAGGTTAAGGCCTTTTGGATAAAAATTTGGTGGAATATGCAGAAGATTTTCAAGCAAAGGATAAAGTTTTGTCCGCAACTTTTTTTGTTGGGAATAATTACAGATGCTACGGTTGTGGACACTAAGCTGATGTTGAATTTAATTACGGCAGCAAGACTATTAATAGGTCAGTATTGGAAGAAAGAGGAACTGCCGACCATAGAAGAATGGACCTTAAAGGTTTCTGACCTGGCAGAGATGGCAAAGATTTCGGCTTATTTGAAAGATCACTCGCAAGAACGTTATATTATGGAATGGAGAAAATGGATTGAGTATATCCAGAACAAATATAGGACTAAAAAGTTCCATGTAGCATTTGAATAAGTCTTCCTTTTCTTTTTCTTTTCTTTTTCCTTTTTTTCTCTATATATACGGTATTTAATATTATTAGTGTTTGTACTATCCTATATAAGCCAGAGAGTGATAGATTTTAGAGTTTATGGTTGTTAGTATATGGATGTTTATGATTGTTTTTTTTCTTTTCTATACCTTGTACTTAGCTCTGGGAAGTCGGGGGGGGGAGGGGGAGAGGGGTAGGGAGGGAGGGAGAGGGGAGGGGGAGGGGGGATTGTTAAAGATAAAATGTATCTTAAAACTTTTCAATAAAAAAAAAAGTTATGCTTAAAATCCTACAAGCTAGACTCCAGCAGTATGTGGATCGAGAACTACCAGAAGTACAGGCAGGATTTCGAAGAGGCAGAGGAACTAGAGATCAAATTGCCAACATACGCTGGATCATGGAGAAAGCTAGAGAGTTCCAGAAAAACATCTACTTCTGCTTCATTGACTATGCTAAAGCCTTTGATTGTGTGGATCATAACAAACTGTGGCAAGTTCTTAAAGAGATGGGAGTACCAGAACATCTTATTTGTCTCTTGAGAAACCTATATGCGGGCCAAGAAGCAACAGTGAGAACTGGACACGGAACCACTGATTGGTTCAAAATTGGGAAAGGAGTCCGACAAGGCTGTATACTGTCGCCTTGCCTATTTAACTTATATGCAGAGCACATCATGGGAAAGGCAGGGCTAGATGAATCAAAAGTTGGAATTAAGATTGCCGGAAGAAATATCAACAACCTAAGATATGCAGATGATACCACTCTAATGGCAGAAAGTGAAGAGGAACTGAAGAGTCTCTTGTTGCGAGTGAAGAAGGAGAGTGCAAAAGTTGGGTTGAAACTAAACATTAAGAAAACCAAGATCATGGCATCCAGCCCTCTCAATTCCTGGCAAATAGATGGGGAAGAAATGGAGGTAGTGACAGATTTTATTTTCCTGGGCTCCAAGATCACTGCAGATGGGGACTGTAGTCAAGAAATTAAAAGACGCTTGCTCCTCGGGAGGAAAGCCATGGCAAATCTAGACAGCACACTAAAAAGCAGAGACATCACCCTGTCAACAAAAGTGCGTATAGTCAAGGCTATGGTCTTCCCAGTTGCAATGTATGGCAGTAAAGTTGGACCATAAGAAAGGCTGAGCGCAAAAGAATTGAGGCCTTTGAACTCTGGTGCTGGAGAAGACTCCTGCGAGTCCCTTGGACTGCAAGGCGATCAAACCGGTCAGTCCTAGAGGAGATCAACCCTGACTGCTCTTTAGAAGGCCAGATCCTGAAGCTAAAACTCAAATACTTTGGCCACCTAACGAGGAGGAAGGACTCACTGGAGAAGAGCCTAATGCTGGGAAAGATTGAGGGCAATAGAAGAAGGGGACGACAGAGAATGAGGTGGCTGGATGGAGTTACTGAAGCAGTAGGCGTGAGCTTAAATGGACTCCAGAAGATGGTAGAGGACAGGAAAGCCTGGAGGAACGTTGTCCATAGGGTCACGATGGGTCGGACACGACTTCGCAACTAACAACAACAACAACAATACATAGAATGAAGGCTATTGCTAAGCACATTGATTTGTGCTTCTTAGATTGTAAGCCGCCCTGAGTCTTCGGAGAAGGGCGGGATATAAATGGGATTTTAAAAAAAGATTCAATCATCGCTTGATTTAATCAGCAATTTTTCTGGGTTAATAATGTTAAAAAATGAACAAGGAAAACCAATTAAGAAATTAATTTAGAATAATATAGATGTTGTTGCTATAATATTTCATATTTTGTAGTCTACCTTCCATGGGCTCTTGGAAATAAAATTTCCTTTTCAGCATTTGTTTTTTTTCCTTTCACTGCTGAAATCCGGACCAGATTTTCTTCCTACACCAGCATCCTGTTAAACGGGGGGGGGGGGGGAGAATTTTTTAAAACTGGGGAGAACAAACATTCTTGGGGTGCCTCCTCACATCAGTTATTCATCCAAGCATCCTGCTAAGGGAAAAGATATTTTAACAAAATGGGGCTAAGGAAACATCCATTAATTATTATTTATCCAACCAGCTTGTTAAAGGGGAAAATTCTTTTTGAAAACTGAAATCTTTATGGGACGGGATGGAGTAAACTTGGAATGAAACAGACTGTGAGTAATCCTTGATCAAATCCCAAATCAAATGCTGCAAATGATAGGATGTCTCAGAGATAATAGGAATATCTGACTGAGGAAGACCTGCCTGGACTGTCCCCTTCCCAGCCAGCCAATCAGGAGGAAGGCAGCCTGGGTCACTACGGAAGGGAGAAGCAGAAGACGACTTTACAGAGTATGGAATATGTAGAATGTGGAATGGGATCATTTGCTGGATGGAAATCTTCAAGCTAGACCAATGAGGTTCCTTAAGGCAAAAGATGGTTAGAAAGAGTAATTAGTACTCTCAGGCCAACCTAGGACAGGTGCATCCATGGGGTGGGGGGAATCTGGTGGGTGGAGAACATCTTATAGGCCCTTTGTTCAAAAGATTTTGGGGGAGCGTTCTTAGTCACAACAGGGTCCCCAAGGGAACATGGGCACTCCCAAGCCCCTTCCTTTATCTTGCCTTTTCAGTTGTGGCACCTCATTTATGGAATGGCCTTCCCAAAGAACCTCAATTGGCACCCACAGTGGCCTCATTTTGGCCCCAGGTGAAGACCTTTCTGTGAGGAAGGAAGGAAGGAAGGAAGGAAGGAAGGAAGGAAGGAAGGAAGGAAGGAAGGAAGGAAGGAAGGAAGGAAGGAAGGAAGGAAGGAAGGAAGGAAGGAATGCAGGCTAATATGACTGAGGCTACTGTAGTACTATTAAACAGATTTAGGGCCTGGAAACTTTAGAATCCTAATTTACAGAACATTCACATCTAAATCTCTTTTTAATATCTCATATTTTTGTTTTAGTAAAACTTTCGAACTAGGAGGGTGTAACATTTTATCATCTAGTGTGTTAAAGGGAAGTACTGTATAACAATATCCCATTATCCAATTATTAAAGTCCCTATTCTAGCTAATAAAATAACTGAAAACATTTCTCTCTACTTTGCTGTAGCATCCTTTTTTCCACTAACTGACTCTGAGCTAATAATTCTGTACCTGAGTGTTCGGGATGGAATGAAAATAGGATTATTTTTATTAGATCAATTCATCACAATCTACATAAAAGGAATTAATTTCTGTTCGGTTGTGATCAACATTCAAAAGCGCTATCTTTGAATTTAGCCTGGTGGTTTATTTTAATTTCTTCTTCTTTGTCTCCATTTATCTGATGAAAATGTCCCAATCTCTAAACCTGACGCCCATAGCAGTGGTTCTTTATTGGCACAAAAATGTCACAAACAAATGGGTGTGTTGCACTTGAAGACGGGATTAAATTGATTGCAGGCCCTGAAAACCCCTCAGCTTGTACCTCCCATTCAGGTCAACAGATCTTTTCCTCCATTGAAACCATGCTTACAAGCCCAGGTAACCTTATCTGAACTGAGTTTGGCTGGGCAAAGCAAACTAGGTTTGTTTAGAGTTGCTATGGGTTGGCAAAGGCTGGGTGTCGAGTCCTTCAACCTTGCAGGACTAACTTTCCAAGACAAACACTCTGCACAGCTTCCTCTAAAATTCACTTTTGGCCTCTCCTTCCCCATACCTCCACCCACATTTCCTCCTTCCCTCCTTTCCATTTCCATTTCCCCCCACAAAAAGGGGAGGATCCTTCCCATTGGTAGCCAATCCCATCTCCCCATGGATTCTCACAAACCCCTCTTTCCAAGGCCCTGCTGCCCAGAAGCAGGGAGATGCTGCAAAGCAAGAACTATCCTAGAGGGCTCAGGGATGGAAGCCCCGCCCCTTGTTTACATATGGGTAGAAGGCGGGTCTGGCTGCCATCTTGACGTGGTTGACCTGCCTTGGGACACCGTTGCTGCAATCCCCATCCCTTTTGAGAGTCTGCTAGATCAGTGGCTCTCAATTTGGGGTCTGTGGAAGTCAAAATAAATACGGTAAGCATTTTTTAACATTTCTTGTTTTAAATGTATGGAGACATTACAAAGTGTCTTATGATAGATTTTCACACTTACAACCATTGTGGCATTCCCTTGATTACTTGATCAAAATTCAGTCCCTTGGCAATTGGTTCATATTTATGACGGTTACAGTCTCCCAGGGCCATGTGACCACCTTTGGTGACCTTCTGAAAAACAAAGTCAATGGGGAGGCCAGATTCACTTAGCAACCATGTGACTAACTTAACAACTGTGGTGATTCACTTAACAACTGTGACAAGAAAGATTGTCATGGAGCGCTAACCCTGAAAGAGTCACTGAGGTCTGGTTTCCCCAGCCGTCTTTTCCAACTGAAGGGATTTTATTATGCTTATTATTTTATTATACTTAAGCTTGATATTAGTAATGTAATTTTGTAACCACTTTATATTGATATTAGTAGTGATACTTTGTAATCATTTTACACATAATTTTGTTTATGTGCAAGCAGCTTTTTTAGGTGCCTTATATTGGGAAATTATTTATGCCTCACGCTAAATATACAGGAGATTGCTTACATGCAAGGAGCAAGGTGAGATTCAGGGGTCCAGGAAATGAGGAGTGGGGAAGGTGAGCAAGGCTGGATTGATGTCACCACCTTGGAATTTGCTTTTCTGTACTACTTTACTCCTGGTACCGAGACTTGAGTCTCTTTGTTCTGGAAGGGTATACAAAGTGGAAGAAATCTTTTCTGGGTGTGCCTTCACCCCTCTAAGCAGCCACGAAGAGGGAGGGAGACGCACAACTCTGATCAAAATAAAAGTCATTTTCTTGTTTAAAGCTCAACTCAGGAGTTTATTTGGCTCTTCAAAATTCCTGAGTAGGGCAGGGAAGTTTGTGAGGTCAAGAAGAGAACCTTACACAACCATCCAGGCGCCTTTCCCTGCTACAGTCCGTGGTTGTGGCTGCCTGTCCACTCTGCTCCCTCGCTCTGGCACCTCCATTTGCCCCAGGGTCAGCTGGACTCTGATGTCTTGTCCTTCCTCATGCAGCCTCCTCCCGGCAGACCAGTCACATGGTGGGGTGATGGTCAGACTGCCAGTCTGCCCTTCTTCCTCTCTCTCTCCTGCCTCTGCTCGATTGATTCCCCTGCTTGCCTGCCTCCTTCTCTCCCTCCTTCCCCTTCCTCCTCTTCTTTCCTCAGACTTTTCTCTACCTTCACCCACACTTTCTCCCCCTTTCCTCAACCTATCCTCATGCATCGCTTCCCCACCTCACTCGGTGGGGTGAGGAACAGATGAGCAGGAGGCCCCACTTCCCTCCTCTCCCTTCTCTGCCCCCAAAGACACTCAGCTCTCCCTCTCTATCCCCTGCTCTCCTCCGCTTTCCTGCCAAAACCTCCTCTTCATTCCCCCCCTCACTCGATGGGGTGAGGAAGAGATGAGCAGGAGGCCCCACTTCCCTCCTCTCCCTTCTCTCCCCCCAAAGACACTCAGCTCTCCCTCTCTATCCCCTGCTCTCCTCCACTTTCCACTTTTTATACTTGTCCTTTTTGTCCTTCAATTTATCAGAGTTCTTTCTGCAGCCATGCTGGTTTATTTTGAGAGCTGTTATTTTTCTTCTTCCTTGGTATTGTGCTACACTGGGTTTTTATAATCTCACTTTTCAAAATTTCCCAAGCTTCTTGAGTTGTTTTCTCCCTGTTGCTTGTCACCTTCTTCCCACATTCCCCCACTAAAGGACCAATTATTTCCTTAACTTTTTTCTTGTTTTTTACATGTTGAACCCTTTTTTTTGTAATTTTTGACTTTTGTTGGAAGCCTTCGTTCATTTTGAGCCTTAGCTTCCCTCACTTCATCTTTGCTGGCTCAAGCTATTTGCTGATATTCTGCCTTATTTATGTGCCCCTCTTTCCACTTTTTATACTTGTCCTTTTTCAATTTATCAGAGTTCTTTCTGCGGCCATGCTAGTTTATTTTGAGAGCTGTTATTTTTCTTCTTCCTTGGTATTGTGCTAGACTGGGTTTTTATAATCTCACTTTTCAAAATTTCCCAAGCGTCTTGAGTTGTTTTCCCCTTGATTCTCATCCATGGAATCCTTCCCGAGCTCTAAGTTTATTGAAATTGGCTCTCTTAAAAGTCCAAGACAATAGTTTGACTGTGTTCTATTGCTTGTGCTTGCATGATGTTGGAATTCCAATATTGCATGATCACTGCCCCTCCCCCCAAGGTTTCTGTGGCTTCAACATCTTCTATCATTTCATCTGTTAGTGAGAATTAGGTCCAATAAAACCATAGTTCCCTTCTCTACTTTTTGGCAGACAAAGTTGTTTGCTAGGTTTGTCAGGAATCTGTTTGATCTTCCACTTGGTGCAGAGTTTGTCTCCCAGTTGATGTCAGGGTAAAGTCCCCCATTACTATTGTGATGTGCTTCCTACATACCTTAGTTATCTTGACTAGCAAAAAGTTCATCTATTATCTCTGTTTGGTTGGGTGGCCTATAGTATACACCTATGGCAATGTTATTTTTCCCCTTTATATTGACCCAAATGCATTCAAGAGTTTTATCATTGTTGTGCTATTTCTGTAGAGATGTAGTTATTTCTTATATAGAGAGCAACTCCACCTCTTTTATTTGGTCTGTTTCTTTTAAATAATTTAAATCCTTCTAGCTGTGTGTTCCATTTGCAGGTTTCATCCCATCATGTTTCTGTAATGGCAACAATATCATATCTACCCTCATTTACCTGAATTTCTAGTTCACCCTGTTTATTGTTCATACTCTGTGCATTGGTGTATAGACATATATCACATCTATGCTACATGCACTGATAACACTATAATTTTTAGATTGCCGGGGAAAGGGATGTTCTGGATCAATAAACTCACTGTGTCCGTTTAAATATTCCTCCAGAAAATCTGTGAATTTATTGCCAAGTAACTTGGTCTCTTTTTTTGATGGATGGAAACCATCTTTTTTACTTTTCATTGGTTCAGCTACAGACATCGTGACTAATATAACCAAAGCCTTCCCCTTTACACCACTCCTTTAGCCACATATTGAATTCTGCTATATGCTGGCCTTTTCCACTTTGTTCCTTATACACTGGTAAAACCTCTGAAAAAGTAGGCCTACAGCCTATCCTGCTAAGTTCCTGCCCCAAGCTCTGGAAATCATTCTGCAGAGAGAGTATCTCTTTTGGGGACAGATCGTTAGTGCCAAGATGTACAATAGCATCCACATCACATTCCTTGCTGGCATTCTTGACTACCTTAAAATATGCTTCTTGTCCCTACTGGCAGTAGCACTAGATGAGTATAAAAAGTAGATAAGTAATATATAAAAAGGCAGAAACAGTACTAGCATTTGTAAAAAAAAAAAAGCCTATGATGCTGTAAATCTTACATTGAGTCTAATATTTGCTGAAGCCCTGCTAGAGTTTGTTGGGATTATGATTGTGTATATTTAAAAGGAAACAGAAAAAAATAAAGAAAAAAAGGGAAAGAAAATAGAATATATTGAATTATGGGAACCTACACAATCACTGATTGCAACTAAACTTTAAAGAAACAAGCAGGATACATAAATGGGAAGGAGAGCTGTGACGGAGATCTAAAACCCACGATTTATGGGTTTAGCCGTAAGAAAAAAGTATCCTTAATATTGATACACTTGAACACATAACATTAAAGCCTATAAAGCTCCTACAGGGCACCTCATTTTTTAGATTGATTGACTGACCCATTCTTTCAATTTCCAAAGCTACACAACCGCAAGCAACTCAGTGCGGCATCCAACACTAAAGGAAGGTGTAGTAGCCAAAAGCTAAGGAACCTCTGATTTAACAGCTTTCAGGGACTACAGCTTAGCAAATAGGGATTTTTCCAAAGTATTGTCTATGGATTCCCGTTATTTTAGGGGAGTGTTATGCAGGCGCCATCACGCAAAAAGAAAGAGGGCAGAAGGGTCTCTCCAACCAAGGAAATGTCCGAGAATGTATGAAGCAGAGCTGCGGTCCTGGCATCAAAAAAATTTGCTTGTCTCCCTTCGCAGTTCAGAGAGATGCGGATCCTTGTGGGCTTCTCAGTCAGGACCAGTTCAGTGCATACTGATGGAGAGAAGATCCAGTATTTCCCTTCCCATAACTCAATCTGCCAGTGCCTGGTCTGCAAATCAACATTTTTTACGTTCAATGGCTTGTTGGCAACCCCTACACGCCATCCAGCCGTATCTCCTACAATAACTTTCCAGAAATGTCTTCCTGTTGAGAACCACTGACAGCCAAGGACATAACGATTATATTCACATTTCTTCCAGTTTGCGGCAGGATATATTGGTTTAACTGGCTTAACTCCTTTGATGCTTTTGTGATCTTCGGAGATGTCAAGATGGCCAGGATGGGCTGTGTCTGGATCCAGCGTTACATTCACTGTAAGGGGGAAGGGAAGGAAGAACAAGAGCTTCAGCTGCAGACCTGATTTTTTGTCTTGACCCCAGAAGTTCAACCCTATAGCCTCTTGTGGGAATGGAGTTCAGTCCCCAAACACCCCCTTCAGGACTGGAAGACTCATTGTTTTTTTTTAAACTAAACCTAAGCATTGCCTGGTCCAGGCTTCTCCAACTTTGGCAACTGTAAGACTTGTGGACTTCAACTCCCAGAATTCCCCTGATGGGGCTGCTAGTGTCCAGGTCCCTGCTCTGCCCCATTTTCCGTAAACACTTGGCTCTCCCACTGTCTTAGTTCCGTCCTCTGTTCACTGCCGGCCTGTTCAGCATCCCTCTGGCCTCTGGCCTTCTACTCCCACTCATTCAGGTTGCCTTCGCCAACTGCCAGTCCCCCTTCACAGTTGAGAGAAATGCGGATCCTCATGGGCTCCTCAGTCAGGACCAGTTTAGAGTATACTGACAAAGAGACGATCCTATACTTATTTTCCCATTTACAAACGTGCCAGTGTCTGGTCTGCTCATCAAGATTTGTTACGCTCACCGGAATGCTGGTCACCCCTACACCCCATCCTATTCTATTGCTTACAATAACTTCCCAGGAATGACTCCCTGTTGAGAAGCTCTGACAGCCAAGGACATATGGATAATGTTCAAATCTCTTGCTGTTTGGGGAAGGATATATATATTTTTAACTGGCTTAATTCCTCTGGCGCTTTTTTCATCTTCGGGGATGTAAAGGTGGTCAAGATGGGTTGTGTATTGATTTAGACTTACATTCACTGCAAGGGGGGAAGGGAAGGAAGGAAGAACAAGAGCTTAGGCTGCAGGCCTGGTTTGTGTCTTGACCTCCAATATATCAACCCTACGGCCTCCACTCTGAAAGGAGTTCAGCTTCCAAGACTGGAAGATTCACTGATTTTATGAATGGCACATTGCCTTGTCTTTCCAAGCCTTCATGGTGCTTCACCCCATTCTAATATCCCTGCATATCAATCTCTTTAATTTCCATCTTGCGGGTGGGGAGATTGGGATGGGGAATGAAGAGTGGTTGGCTTTGTCTTCACTGAGTTCCTGGGAGGGCCAAGGTGGGAACAGGGACTTTTATCTGGAGCTTTAATACAGAAGATCAGGCAGAGCAAGAGGCTGCCATGTTTCAATTCTGAACGGGCAGAGTCAGAGGGATCCCCCACAGGTAACCTGGGGCACATGACGGAATGTGAGGAAGCAAGAAAGTCCAGTTACCTTGTGAAAAAAGCACCTTTGAGACATCACTGGTGCTCCAACATTGCTATTTGCTCTGACCCAAAGGACTTAATTTCTCTGCTCCCAAAGACCTGGTGTCTCACCAATTTATAATCAGGCAGTAAAATCAAGAGGATGTTATTAGCCTGGCAGGAATTCTATATTCTTTTTCAGTCCCAGCCCATATTTTCCCATTTATGCAAATATTTCATTCTACACTAAGACTGGATTTTATATTTATATTTACTGTATTATGATAGTCTTTAAGGCATTTAATCCTATACTTCTTTTCTTTGTCACTCTTTATATGGAAAGGAATGCAATAGAAGAATAGAATAGAATAGAATGGAATAGAATGGAATAGAATGGAATAGAATGGAATAGAATAGAATAGAATAGAATAGAATAGAATAGAATAGAATAGAATAGAATAGAATAGAATAGAATAGAATAGAATAGAATAGAATAGAATAGAATAGAATAGAATAGAATAGGAGGAAGACAAGAGAAGAGGAGAGGAGAGGAGAGGAGAGGAGAGGAGAGGAGAGGAGAGGAGAGGAGAGGAGAGGAGAGGAGAGGAGAGAAGAGAAGAGAAGAGAAGAGAAGAGAAGAGAAGAGAAGAGAAGAGAAGAGACTTCTTTATTGGCCAAGTGTGATCACACACAATGTCTTTGGTGGATAAGCTCACAGTGTACATATAAATAGCAAGTAATAACTCATAAATAATAAATCATTAAGTTTACTGTCTTCAAGGTATCTAATCTTATGCTTTTTTTCTTTGTCACTCTACTGTACAGCATTCCTCTGAAAACAGCAAGCGATATATAAGAGATTCTTATAACTCATATTTACCTTCCTGGAGTTGAAGTCCACTTTCCAGAGTATCTGTGTAGAGACAGAGGTCATATAAAGGTTATGTAGAGGCCGTGTGCAGCAAACTGCCACGCCTCAGTACCTGTTTACCTCATATGTCTATGAGCTCACCCTAATGAGCACCACCAGGCACCATCAAGATATGTGAGACTCTACCCTGGCTGGGATGTTCTTAAAGATTGACAAGGAGAATACACCAATAACGATGCTGTTGCTATATACTCTTTGCTGCTTGTTAAAACTGTATAAAAAGCAATAAACTCTGCGTAGGCAGACAGACATTTGGGACACCCTGCTATGACTGGTTTCTGAATCCATCAATCTGGAGAAGAAAAGGAAGGGATTCAGCATCTCATCATTGGAACTGGAGCAACAGAAGGGCCTCCCTACAGAAACCCTGCTTTCCTTTGCAGGATCCCATCTGGGGTCAGTCACCAGGACGAGAGGTTTTGTCTTCCGGGCTCTTGCTGGAGCCTGTCATCAGCGAATTTACTGTTTTGTGTATGGTATTTATAGTGTCTCTGTGTGTGGCTTTTTAGACAGACAGACACTATAAATACCGTGCACACACTCTGCTAGAGAGAAATTCCCTGAACATGGGCTCCAGGGAGAGACCGAAAGCCCAGAAGACAAAAATTCTCATCCCGGTGACCGACACGGAATAGAATAGGAATAGAATTGAATTGGAAGGGACCTTGGAGGTCTTCTAGTCTAGCCCCCTGCTCAAGCAGGAAAACCTATACCGTCTCAGACAAGTGACTGTCCAGTCTCTTCTTAAAAATCTCCAGTGATGGAGCGCCCACAATTTCTGGGGGCAAGCTGTTCCACCAGTTAATTATCCTCACTGTCAGGAAGTTTCTCCTTAATTCCAGGTTGCTTCTCTCTTTGATCAGTTTCCAACCACTGTTTCTTGTCCTGCCCGCTGATGCTTTGGTGAATAATGTGACCCCCTCTTCTTAGTAGCAGCCCCTCAAATACTGAAACTCTATCGTATTTATCGTATATTCGTTTCATTCTTGTTTGCTTTCCTTGGCCTCAAATCAGGAAATAAGGAAAGCTGCATGTCAGAATGTCATTAGTGGCTATATCTATTCTGTCAGATACAAATATATTCTACTATATTATATACAGGTAGTCCTCAACTTATAACCATTAATTTAATGATTACTCAATGTTACAATGGCACTAAAAAAAACTTATAACCAGTTCTCATACTTACGACCGTTCCTGCATCCCCAGGCACATGATCAAAACCCCAGCACTTGACATCCAGCATGTATTTATCACGGCTACAGCATCCCATGGTTGTGGGATTGTCCTCTGCAACTTTCCTGGGGAGCTTCTGACATGCAAAGTCAATGCGGGAAGCCAGATTTGCTTAACAACCACACGATTCACTTGCCTGCAGTGATTTTCTTAACAACGATGGCAAAAGGGGTCATAAAGTAGAGCACAACTCACTTAACAACTGAAATTGTAGTCATAAGTCAAGGACTACTTGTACATATTCCATAATATTTAGTGGAAGCTTATTCAGCTTCCCCAGTGATCAGTGAATATCGATTTGGGAAATAAAGAATACAGGTAGCCCTCAACTTATGACCACAACTGAGCCCAGAATTGATGTTACTAAGTGAGGATTTTGTTAAAGTCAAAGTTATGACTTTTCTTGCCACATTTGTTAAGTGAATCGCTGCAGTTGTTAAATTAGTAACACAGTGGTGAAGTGAATCTGGCTTCCCCGTTGACTTTGTTTGTCAGAACGTGACAAAAGATGACCCCAGGATACTTCAACCATCATAAATATGAACCAGTTGCAAGCATCCGAATGTAAATCACATGACTGTGGGGATGTCATAAGTGCGAAAAATGGTCCTAAGTCAGTGCCGTTCTAACTTCCAACAGTCAGTAAATGAACTGTTGTAAGTCAAGGACTACCTGTAAATGGTCAGCTATGACTGGCTAATGGTTTCCTCATCTTTAACGGGACAACCCAAGGAGCTCCTGTTCCCCATCCTGGTGCCAAGAAACAAGGCCTTTCCCCAGAGAAATGAAGGTGTCCTTTCAACCGATCCTGACATCGATCACTCTTTGATCCCCCTGACACTGACCAAGAATCTCTTTTGGATGCTATGGGGTCAAAAATCCAGCGTAAAAACTCGGCGGCCGTTTTTTACCTTTGAATTTTTTCATGACACTTTTCAGAAGCACAGTGATATCACTGTAATCCCAGATTGTCCACATTGGGTCTACAAGTAAATCCATGGGATTCTCATATGCTTCCTTCACCTGGTACCTGGCAAGAAAAAAAGAACAATGTTTATCATCCTCTCAATGGAAGCAGCTTTCTAAAACATCAGATGGTGCTTGAGGATTGGCTAGCTACAGGATCCAGTCTGAGTTGGTCACCGGGACCAGAGGTTTATTCTTCCAAGCTTTTGGACTCATGCTGGAGCCCATTCTCTCTCTCCACAATCTGTACACTGGGCTGCTCGAAATTTATAATGAAGCATTGTCAGAAGCAAAGGTACTTAAAACATGGACAGAAGTGAATATAACATTGATACCTACTCTAATTCACTACAAATAAAAAACTACAGGCCAATATCGTTCTTAAATATAGATTACAAAATCTACGCTTCAATAATAGCAGAGCTACTGAAAAGGTTTTTAAATGACTTTATACACATAGATCAGAATGGATTTCTACCTAAGAGGCAAATTAAAAATAATACGCGGATGATCTTGAATACATTGGAATACTACGAGATGCACCCTGGAAAGCAAATGGCACTGATCTTCCTTGACGCACAGAAGGCATTTGACAATGTGAACTGGCAATTTATGCTTTTACAATTAAAGTACATAGACTTTGGAGATAAATTTATTAACACGATTAAGGCAACATATCATAAACAAACAGCAAAGGTGCTTATAAATGGGGACTTGACAGAGATCTTTAATATAACTAAGGGTACGAACCAAGGATGTCCCTTATCTCCATTGTTATTTATTTTAACTTTAAAGGTGTTAAACAGAAATATTAGGCAAGACAGTTGAATAAAAGGCATGAAAATAAAGGAGGAGTATAAACTACAGGCATTTGCTGATGATTCCGTGTTTACTTTATAAGAACCACAGGAAACAGGACCTAAACTAATTGAGAAAATAGAAGAATACGGTGCAGTGGCAGGATTGAAAATAAACAGAGAAAATTAAAATATTAGTTAAAAACTTTACAGATAAACAGAAAAGAGAATTTGCCAAGATGATGGGTATGCAAACTGCAAAGAAAGTTAAATATCTAGGAGTTCAATTAACAGCAAGATGTGTAACTATCAAAGAAGATAACTTTGATAAATTGAAAGCGCAAATTAAAGTAATTTGGAAAATTGGAAAAACCTACAATTATCCTTGTTGGGCAGAATAGCTACAATTAAGATGAATATTTTGCCAAGATTATTGTACCTGTTTCAGACAATTCCAATAAGACTAGGAAAAAAATACTTTGAAGAATTAAATATTAAAATTTATATGGCAAGGCAAAAAATCAAGAATAAACGTAAAAATGTTGTTGTTGTTAGCTGCGAAGTCGTGTCCGACCCATCGCGACCCTATGGACAACGTTCCTCCAGGCCTTCCTGTCCTCTACCATCTTCTGGAGTCCATTTAAGCTCACGCCTACTGCTTCAGTGACTCCATCCAGCCACCTCATTCTCTGTCGTCCCCTTCTTCTTAGAGGAGGCTTTGGCCTTCCATATTCGGAGCTATATTATCAAGCATTGTTACTCACATGGATGAAAAATAGATTAATCTGAGGAACATAAGATTGTTGACACTGGAGGATCATGATGGCACACGTTTTTATGGTATGGGAAGAGTGATATACGTAGCTACTTTCAAAGACATTATATTAGGAATGCATTACTGCTAGTATGAAATTTTTTAAACAACAACAGTATTTGAAAATACCAGTCTGGTTGTAAAGTTGAGTGCTGCCACATGATCGCTCACTTAATGACCTCAATGCTTAGCAAAAGAGGTTCCAGTTCCCATTATTGTCTTAAGTTGAAGACTACCTGTACTAGTTGCAAGGGAAGCTGAATACGAACTGAAGATGAATATGAATCAGAAGTGTAATCTGCTACAAAAAGATGCAGGAACAGAGGCAAAGTTTCCAAATCAGGGTTTGTGCTACTTACGCTTTGTTCTGGACTGAAGGGTTGAGTTTTGTGTACCACACATTAAAAAGTATTGTAGAAGGGGCTGAAAAGAGAAGAGCAACAAGCTGACTAGAAGAAGCTCTTCGAAGTGATATTGAAAGTAAATGTTTAGCCTTGAGCAGAGAAAATTCAGAGGGAACATTAATATTGGAATCAACAACTAGGGTTCAAAATACAGGATATCATAAAAAACAGACTAGAAACACAAGTTAAGATAGGCAAGAAAATGGTGGACTGCCTGTTTCTGTTTAGCAGCGGAACAGTTGAGGGATTCGGAATGCCGAGCCCTTCAGCTGAATTTCTTTCTGTTCGGGGACCCTAAATGGGCCAGGAGCCACCCCGGAGAGGTGGCATGAAGGAAGGAAGTTCCAGGGACCTAGGAGAGACGGCGGTCTCCCCGAACGGTCGAGAAGCCTTCCAGAAACCAACAGAAGAAAGGCTAGCCTAACGTCCATCTAGCCCAAGCTGCAAACAACGGAAGTCAAAAGCTCTACTTTAAGCAGATTGTAAACATTTGATAAAATAGATCACAACCTACTACTTGATAAGATAGAAAAATGTGGGTTTGACAGCATCATCACCAGATGGATTCGTAGCTGGCTGACCGGCTGTACTCAGCGTGTGGTCCTCAATGGAACTGCATCTACATGGAGGGAAGTGTGTACTGACTCTGTCCTGGGCCCAGTGCTCTTCAACATCTTCATCAATGATTTGGATGAGGGGATAGATGGGGAACTTACCAAATTTGCAAATGGCACCAAGCTGGCAGGAATAGCCAACACTCCAGAAGACAGGCTTAAGATACAGAAGGATCTTGGTAGACTTGAACACTGGGCGCTATCTAACAAAATGAAATTCAATGGTGAAAAAAGTAAGGTTCTACATTTAGGCAACATATAAGGAACGGTTGTTGGAATTGGGTATGTCTAGTTTAATGAAGAGAAGGATGAGGGGTGACATGATAGCAGTGTTCCTATATCTCAGGGGTTGCCACAAAGAAAAGGGAGTCAAGCTATTCTCTAAAGGACCTGTGGGCAAGACAAGAGGCAACAAATGGAAACTAACCAAAGAGAGAAGCAACCTAGAACTAAGGAGAAATTTCCTGATAGTTAGAACAATTAATCAGTGGAACAACCTACCTCCCGAAGCTGTGAATGCTCCAACACTGGAAGTTTTTAAGAAGAGACTGGACAGCCATTTGTCTGAAATGGTATAGGGCAGGGGTAGGCAATCTCAGCTCTTTTATGACTCATGGACTTCAACTCCCAGAATTCCTGAGTCATAAAATAGCCAAGGTTGCCTGCACCTGGTATAGGGTTTCCTGCTTGAGTAGGGGGTTGGACTAGAATAATAATAATAATAATAATAATAATAATAATAATAATAATAATAATAATAATAATAATAATAATAATAATAATAATAATAATAATAATAATAATAATAATAATATAGAAAATGCTAAATGATCTTGTTAATGAAAATGAGTGATAAATCCTGAGGACAGATAATCTAGTAGCAAAAGGGGTTCTTATAATAATTATAATGGGATCAGTAAATAGACAAAGTGATAGAAAATGAAGAAGCTAAAGTGGTTTGGGACTTTAGAATTCAAAGGCAAACCCCTGCTGCTGCGTAACACCCCAGACTTGACAATTATTGATGAGAAAGACAAAAAAAAGTGGACATGGCACTACCTGGAGACAACAAAATAAAAGAAAAAGGACTGGAGAAAATAACAAAATACAAAGATCTGCAAAGAGAAGTAGGAGGACTGTTGCAAAAGAAAGCAAAGGTAGCGCCAATAGTAAGACGCCTTGGCTGTAAACCCAAAACATCTGGAGCACCACTGAAACAGCATCGGCACTGACAAAACCACTATCAGACAATTGCAAAAGGCAGCCTTACTTGGATCAGCTTACATCCTACAATGATACCACTACATCTGTCTATCCTTGGGAAGGACTCAATAGATGGATAAAAATACCAAACTCAATCTAATCATCTAGATGACTGTGGGACCAACCATAGTAATAATTCACCTTATCAAATATTGCTAATTATATTGTGTTGAGGTTGTCTGGGGAAATATTTACGAGGCTCTGAAATACAATACATTTGTCTTTAAATTAAATTACTGACAAATACAAACAGAACTTTCCAAAATAGGAAAACTGCTGGAGGAGCTGCAGATCTCTCAGACTGTAAAGAGGGTGGATTCACTTACTTCTTCAAGATGCTTCCAATGTCCTAAAAAAAGAGAGACAAAGCACGGAAAGGAGCCATTTCTATGCAGTTACATTCTTAAAATTCATAATTGTTTGAAACCAGATACAAACTGACATGTAATTAAAAAGTACTTTTTTTCTTTAAAAAACATTGCTTTTTCCCCCCCAGCTGCTCACCGTTTTTTAGAGATGCATTGTTTTTGCTATTATGATTATGATTAGGAGCAATAAAGATGATAAGGGCTCTGGAAGCCAAACCGTACAATGAATGGCTAAGGGAACTCAGTATGCTTAGGTTAACAAAGAGACACGACAGCCATCTTCCAATACTTGAAAGACTGTCATAGGGAAAGGGGCATCAATTTACTCTCTGTACCACCAGAGGGCAGGACAAGAAGCAAGGGCTGGAAGCTCATCAGAAGGAAATCCAATTGAGAAATAAAGAATTTCCTGACATTGAGAACCATTAATCAATGGAATGGCCTGCCTCCCCAAGTTGTGGGTGCTCCATCACTGGAGGCTTCCAATAATAGATTGGACAAACATTTGTTTGGGACGGTATAAGGACTCCTGCCTTGGCCAGAGGATTGGACTAGAACAGGGCTTTTCAACCAGTGGTACGGGTATCACCTGTGGTACATTCGTACCTGGAAGGTGGTATGGGACCATCCTAGAAAAGTGGTAGCAGAGGAGGGGAATGAGCTGAAGCAGTGGCAGCACCGCACAAACCTGAGCAAGAGATGGCTGGAGCTGCAGGGCTGTCTGGGCTCAGTGGAAGCGCCAGGATCAGCGCCAGGCTCCAGCTGGAGCTCGGCGCTGATCCTGAAGCGTCGATCAGCTGGAATGTTGCAGCATCTCCAGGGTCTTGAGATTTACATTCAGATGCTTGGCAACTGATTCATATTTATGACGGTCACAGTGTCCCAGGGTCATGTGAAGTGACCAAAACCTGCTGCAACCACCCAGCAGATGGCGGGGGGGAATAAAACCAAACAGTCTCTACGCCACTCCTGCTGCTAACCCTCAACAGAAATGCTCACAACAATGAAACCTTGGAGAGGAGGAAGAGCGCCGCCGGGTGGGCAGGCAGGTGTCTTGCTCGGCTGTGGCTTGGGGGGCATTTTTTGTGCCATTCTAACTTCGAACAGTCACTAAGCAAACTGTTGTAAGTCGAGGACTACCTGTACTTCATCACTTTTTTCCTTTTTTTTTTTTTGGTCATCAAGTTTTTGACACCTTGTGAGGCGACTGGTGGTACTCAGATGTTGCCATATCCTAAAAGTGGTACAATGGCTGAAAAAGTTGAAAAGTCCTGGACTAGAAGACCTCCAAGGTCCCTTCCAGCCCTGTGAGTCTATGATCTCCACTTCCTGCCTGACCTGTAAGAGTTTGCTGGCTGGCTGCTGATGCTTCTCTTCTATCTCCTGGATGAGATCGTCAAGAGAGCACAGTTCCTCCATGTGCTTGGCCAAACCTTTCTCCTTTATAGCCATAATCTCCTTCTCCGTCTCTTCCATTCTAGCCAACAGAAGCTTCTCCTGTCCTTCTAACCAGAGTTGTAGTTCTCTGAATTCAGCCACTATATTTTTTCTCTCTTTTTTGATGAGGTCCTAGAACAAGAAGACAGAAAAAGCAAAAGGAATATTTTTGTTTTTATTTTTACTTAATTATATTTATTTATTTTATTATAATATTAAAACAGATTCCCTGAAGAGTCCTGAAATGAGATGGGAGAAATTCCTAGGGAGAAAAAAATTTTTTTGACATCAACAAACACAGGAGGAAAGGTTTCTAAAAACCAAAAAAAAAAGGCTCAAGTTAAATGATCTCTCATGAAAATTTTCTTGGCAATCAGGATTTCCAGAAAAGTAGACAGAAAAATGTTTGATTTCACATTTGTTTCAATAAGATGAAATACGGTCTGCATTAATTTATATGCAAACCAAACCCACTTTATAAAACATGGCTCATGTGATAGGTGCCCTTAACCCAACTGTGACTCATTCAGCCAATGGTGACATCCCAGTCAAAGATACAGTCCCCAGGCTAAAAACAAGTTCTGTGCCCACCATTGTCTTTAGCTGGAATTTTATTTGTACTTACAGTCTGCCTATTATTAAAGATGGCAGACTGGGTTTTCCTTCCTATTAGCTCAGAAGCTTCTCACCGTTGGATCGATACTTACAAGCATCTCCTGAACTCTTTGCTCTGTGTCCGTTTTATATGTAGCTATTTCTTCTTTGTCCTCCTTCTGAGCCTTCAGGCAATCCCCAACCTTGATCTGAAGAGAAAATACAAGTTCTGAGTTTCTTTTCTGTAAAGAGTTACATCTGAGGGAAGACCCAGTTAGAAGATATATGCCACCGTCATAGATACATGGCAGTTGCCAAGTGTCCAAATTTTGATCATGTGACCACAGGGATGCAGCAACGGTCGTAAATGTAAAAAATGGTTGCAAGTCACTTTTCCCATTGCCATCGTAACTTTGAACAGTCATTAAACGAATTGTTCTAAGTCGAGGACTACCTGTAATGGCAGGAAAGTGAGCTGCCTGAGTCACCTGAGAAGCATCACTGAGAAACAAAAGCTTGGGCTGGGATGGCTTCGGCCTGACCCACCAGGAGTGTTTTTCAGGGTCTGCACTCAAAGACTGTGGAGGACTCTATGGTGATCTTGCTCTACTCTATAACAAATGTGGAAAGTGAGCTGACAAAGGGTCTCCCTACGCCTACAGGCAATTTCCATCGATAAGCAAGACAATTAGGGAACGTTTTGTCCCATTTTACAACCTTTCTTGCCACAGTTGTTAAGTGAATCACTGCAGATGTTAACTTAGCAACACGGTTGTACAGCGAATCTGGCTTCCCCATTGACTTTGCTTGTCAGAAGGTCACACAATCTGATCACCTGACCCCAGGACACTGCAACCATCATACCAGTTGCCAAGCATCCAAATTTTGATTAGTGACCACAGGGACACTACAATTGTCATAAGTATGAAAAATGGTCATGGGTCACTTTTTTCAATGCTGTCACTAAATGAATGGTTGTGAGTCGAGGACTATGGTAAATCTGTTTTCAAAAAATTGGAGGCACACAGGAGGTGAAGGTCTCAGGTTAGAAAGTTGCAGTTGAGTGTAATAAGACCAGTAACAAATGGTGGGACACGACTGCCCAGCAACAGGAATGTTACAAGAAAGTTAGAAGCACTCTGTAAGAAGGATGCTAGCTGAGGCATGCAAATATAAACTTTGGTAACTTCTAGCTTATTATAATAATAAAACACACAGCCCTTTTGATAAAAAAATCTTATTAGCATAAGTATGCAATGTATGAAGGAGGGTAAAGTAGGGCAGGACATGAAATCAAAACAAACACATGTCAAGGAACCAATGAGTGATTAACTTCCTTAATCTATATATCACTAAACCAAATAAAACTTGAATTGGAAAAATTGAAAAATCTGCCATTGTAGATGTTAGGGAGAATTGAATGTATTATCAAAAATACTTCTTTTATTTCAAACAATACCTACACCTATAAAACTAGAGAAAAATTTTTTTTGAAGACCTGAACTCCTTAATTTTAAAATTTATCTGGCAAGGAAAGAAAGCTAGAATTAAACTGAAAATGTTACAAGAAACTAAGGGGAAATGGAGATTTTGGTTTGCCAGACTGGGTTTTATATTATCAAGCACATAGGTGTTAAAATGGGTAAAAGAATGGATAACCCTCAGACATAAAAGATTGTTGTACTTAGAGGGACATGACTTACAACTTGATTGGCATGCTTTTTATGGTATGGGAAAAATAAAATTCATAAATATTTTCAAAACCACTATATTAGAAATGCATTATCACTAATATGGGGAAATAAAAAGCAAAATATATTTGAAAATTACAGGATGGCTCTCAAAAATGGAAGCATTTATACACCCAAATCTAGTTAGCTTTGAGAAAATATGGACATATAAAGATATTCTAAACTCTGAAGGGAACTTAAAACCTAGACAAGAGATGGTACTGATATATCATAGTGGTCATAATTACAGATACGAGTGAGATATGATAAAGATGTTAATTTGTATGGATTCCATAAACAGCAGACTGTTTGATCAGATACTATTAACCTCTGATGAAAAACTAATTAAGAAAATTTATAATTTTCTACTAAATTTGAAAATGGAAGATGAACAAGTAAAAGAAACAATGATAATATGGGCAAAAATTTTGAGATATAATATAGATTTAAAGAAATGGCAAAGCCTTTGGGAAAGAAATTACAAACGGACAATGTCAACCTCTTATAAAGAAAACTTATATAAAATGTCTTATAGATGGCATGTGCCACCAGCAAGATTAGCAAAAATGTTTAAAAATATGTCAGATAAATGTTAGAAATGTAATAAAAAAACAGGTAGTTATTATCATGTATGGTGGACATGTTAAGCAAGAAAAGATGCTGGGAAAACATGTAAATTTTAAACCTGAACTTTTAAAATTAGGTATAATGCCAGAAAGGCTTGAAAAACGAAGTATATATCTGATTTTGCATGTGATAACAGCAGCAAGACTTATATTTGCACAATATTGGAAACATGAAGAAATACTCATCAGAGGAAGAAATAATTAAAAAAATACTAGACTGTGCAGAAATGGACAGACTTACTTTGAGACTGAAAGAAAAAAAAGAAACAATATTTTCAAACTTGGGACTTATTTTATCAATGGCCGGAGAAACGAACTAGCGATTAGGAATTTAATTTGTATTAGTGAATTATAAACCCAGACAACACTTGTTGAATAAATAATAATAAATAATAATAAGTTGGACTAGTTGGTTGGTATTGCACTAGACTGGGCCTTTATTATCTCACTTTTCAAAATTTCCCAAGCTTCTTGAGTTGTTTTCCCCTTTAGGATTCTCATCCATGGAATTCTTCGCATGGTCTCTCTAAGTTTATTGAAATTAGCTCTTTTAAAGTCCAAGACTCTAGTTTGGCTGTGTTCTATTGCTTGTGCCTCCAGAATGTTGAATTCCAATATTGCATGATCACTTCCCCCCCAAGGTTCCTGTGGCTTCAACACCTTCTATCATTTCATCTCTGTTTGTGAGAATTAAATCCAATATGGCTAATCCCCTAGTTCCCTTCTCTACTTTTTGGGAGAGAAAGTTGTCTGCTAAGTTTGTCAGGAATCTGTTTGATCTTCCACTTGGTGCAGAGTTTGTCTCCCAGTTGATATCAGGGTAATTAAAGTCCCCCATTACTATTGTGATGTGCTTCTTACATACCTTAGTTAGCTGACTAGCAAAAAGTTCATCTATTTCATCTGCTTGGTTGGGCAGCCTATAGTATACACCTATGGCAATGTCATTTTCCCCCCCTTTTATATTGACCCAAATAAGCACTATTGTATTTAAAAAATCAATAAAAACCGCAATCTCTCAACTTTCTTAATCTTAACTGGATCAAATTTGTATTTGTATATGGTTCAGGGGGTCTTGGCTCCGTTAACTGCTTAAGAGCCTTTTGCTCATATTGTGTAGTGGGTTCTTGGAGAACAGGAAGGACGCCAGGCAATGAATACAGCACACGTTCTTTATTTGAGGGTAGACTGTACTGGGGGAATAGGGGTTACCTGAGCCCTATTTATACCTGTCCAGGTACACTTCCAGCCAATAGATTTAAACCTGGCTTTCCCACGGGAAAGGGACGCGGTGGCTCAGTGGGTTAGGACACTGAGCTTGTCGATCAGAAGGTTGGCAGTTTGGCGGGTCAAATCCCATGTGCCACATAGCAGAGTGAGCGCCTGTTACTCGTCCCAGCTTCTGCCAACCTAGCAGTTCGAAAGCACATAAAAATACAAGTAGAAAAATAGGGACCACTACGGTGGGAACTTCGGACCGCCCCCGATCTGCGTTCATTTTGCCGGGACATGAAAACCTGATTTTTTGATCTATCAGGCCTGGACTGAAGGGGTTTTAGCTTTTAATATTGTTTTAATTGTTGGGCTTAATTAATTTAATCTATTTTAATTTTATACTATTTTTATATTGTATTTTATGTTGCCCTGTAAACTGCCCTGAGTCCTTCGGGAATAGGGCGGTATAAAAATTTAATTAATTAATTAATTAATTAACAGCGTTCTGTGTGCCCTTGGCGTCTAGTCATGCTGGCCACATGATCACGGAGACGTCCTCGGACAAGCGCTGGCTCTTTGGCTTTGAATCGGAGATGAGCACCGGCCCCTAGAGTCAGAAACGACTAGCACGCATGTGCGGGGGAACCTTTACCTTCCCGCTGAAACGCTGCTCCTGGCTGCAGCAGTTTAGCTCTAGCGCCACCTGGTGGTATCGGTAGAGCTGTAGCTAGCAGTGTTATTAACCCCTATACATAACAGCTCAAATACTCCAATAAAAATTCCTTGAACTACCGTCTGGTTCTGATCGGCATCTGTGCCAGGCTAAAACCGGTTTGCGGACCACAGAAGAAACAAGTAAAGTAGTTCCAACGTTTGCAAGTAGTTCAAGGATTGCCTGGAAGGCCAAGGATCTGGATGGCCCTCCGCAGGGATTCTCCCTGGCGGATTCCTACCTGGTACTCCTGGAAAGCCTCCTCCGCAGGGATCACCGAGTGGCCCCTGTGCTCTTTGGATCGGTCGCAGACCACGCAGATGAGGGTCTCGTGATCCTTACAAAAGAGCTTGAGGGGTTCCCGGTGCTTCGGGCAGAAGCTCCCTCTTTCCTCGCCCAAAGGACCTTCGCATCGCCTGGCCACTTCCACCAGCCGCGCCAGCTGCCTGTTGGGGAGGACGTTGCGGGGCCCGAAGGTCTGTCTGCACTGGGGGCAGGAAGCCTCCGATTCCGACGTCCCCCAACTGCGGGTCAGGCAGCCCCGGCAGAAGTTGTGGCCGCATTCCGGGATGAGCACGGGGTCCTGGAAATACTCCAAGCAAATGGAGCAGGTAGCTTCTTCCAGGAAATCCTTCAAGGATGCTGCGGCCGCCATCGCCGTCTCCTCCGCCGGGACAAGGAAAGGGAAAAATTTAAGTTTCGCGCCTTTCCCTGCGAATCAGGTGACCGCCTTTGGGCTGTGCCCAGACGGGAAATCGAAACGAAGGACTATTGCTGTGGCGGTCAGCTTCGTTGGCTTCTTAAAGGAGAAGCACAGTATTTTCAAAAGAACAAATTGGACAGAAGCGAATATTTTTGGGACTGAGCCCCCCGATCAGTTATTGATCCAAGCAATAATGCTAAGTAGAAATATGTAGGAAAAAACTTGGGGAAAAAGAAACATCTATGGAACCCACCCACCCCCGATCAATTATAATATGTCCTAGCATCCTGTTAAAAGAGGGGGGGGGAGTTTAAAAAAACTGGGGACAACCGATGTGCTAAGGGAAAAAATATTTGTAAAAAAACCTGGGGGAAAAGAAATATCCATGGGGTGGATTCACGATCAATTTTTATTGATCCAACCAGCTTGTTTAAAGGGGAAAATGCTTTTGAAAAACTAGGAAGAAGGAAACACTTAGGGGACAGGACTGAGTAAAGTTGGCATGAAAGAGACTGGGAGAAATCCTTGATAAATGCCCAAATCCAAGGCTGCAATTGATAGGATGTCTCAGAGACAAAGGAGAACGTAGAAATTATAATCCTTTCTCTTAACTTCTAATATGGATATCTGGCAGAGGAAGACCTGCCTGGCTTGCCCCCTTCCCAGTCAGCCAATCAGGAAAAGCTCTAAACCTGGGCAAAAGTCAACGTGAGGAGGCAGCCTGGGTCATTCCGTGGAAGGGAGACACAAAGAGTACCTTGTAGAATATAGAACACGGGTGTCAATGGCCAGGGTGGGCGTGGCCTACTGGGTGGGCGTGGCTAGAGTGCGTATGGCCTACTGGGTGGGCGTGGCCAGCTCTACATCATTCGCATCAAGGGTGCCTATGGAGGCCTGGGCAGGAGTGGGACAGATCTGAGGGTCTCTGGCAGAAGGAGGGTCTCTGGTCCAGGGCCAAGGCAGTGGGGGCCGCTCCCTCACTGTTTCCAGGATGGCTTCGCGGGCCACATGAAACCACTTGGAGGGTCGGATCTGCCCCCCCCCCCCCGCCTTGTGTTTGACATGGCTGGATTAGTGGAACAACCTGCCTCCAGAAGCTGTGAGTACTCCAATACTGGAAGTTTTTAAGAAGAGACTGGACAGCCATTGGTCTGAAATGGTATAGGGTTTCCTGCCTGAGCAGGGGGTTGGCCTTGTGTTTGAAATGTCTGATATAGAATATGTAGAATGTGGAATGGGATCATTTAAATAACAACAAGAACAATAATAGCAGTGTCTGGAGACAGCAGAATAGGAAGAGAAAGAACTGGAGAAGATAACAAAATACAAAGACATAGAAATAGAACAACTGTTGCAAAGGCAAGTAAGGGTAGCACCAATAGAAATAGGTGCCTTGGGTGCAATCCCAAAAGAACCAGAGCACCAATTGACTTTGACAAATTCGCTATCAGTCAATTGCAAAAAGCAGCCTTAGGTAGGACGATATCTGTAACACCATCAAACATCTAGATCTGCCCTTCCCAGATTCTTGGTAAGGACTCGATATGTAGACAAAAAAAGCTAAATCCAGTCTGAGCATCTGGCTGACTGTGAATGATGATGATGGAAGACACCTTGGAGGTCATCTAGTCCAACCCCCACCACTCAGTCAGGGAACCCTATACCATTTCAGACAAATGGTTGTCCAGTGTCTTCTTAAAAACTTCAAACCAAAAAAAAATTGCTGGATGGAAATCTTCAAGTTAGACCAATGAGGTCCAATAAGGCAAGAGATGGACAGAAAGAATAATTAGTAGTCTCAGACCAACCTAGGACAGGGGGACCCATGGGCAGGGGAGGGGGCATCTGGTGGGTGGAGAACATCTTATAGGCTCTTTATTCGAGGGCTTTTGGGGGAGTCTTCCTTAGTCACAACGGGATCCCAGAGGGGACATGGACACTCCCAAGCCCCTTTATGTTGCCTTTTCAGTGACAGCACCTCATATATGGAATGTCCTTCCCAAAGAACCTCAATTGGCACCCACAGTGGCCTCATTTTGGCCCCAGGTGAAGACCTTTCTGTGAGGAAGGAAGGAAGGAAGGAAGGAAGGAAGGAAGGAAGGAAGGAAGGAAGGAAGGAAGGAAGGAAGGAAGGAAGGAAGGAAGGAAGGAAGGCTAATATGACTGAGGCTACTGTAGTACTATTAAACAGATTTAGGGCCTGGAAACTTTAGAATCCTAATTTACAGAACATTCACATCTAAATCTCTTTTTAATATTTTTGTTTTAGTAAAACTTTCAATCTAGGAGGGTGTAACTTTTTATCATCTAGTACAGGAGTCTTCAAACCTGGCCCTTTTATGACTTGTGGACTTCAACTCCCAGAATTCCTCAGCCAGGCACACTGGCTGAGGGTTTCTGGGAGTTGAAGTCCACAAGTCATAAAAGGGCCAAGTTTGAAGACCCCTGATCTAGTATGTTAAAGGGAAGTACTGTATAACAATATCCCATTATCAAATTTTTAAAGTCATTTTGGCACCAGGTGAACTGTGAGAGAAGGAAGGAAGGAAGGAAGGAAGGAAGGAAGGAAGGAAGGAAGGAAGGAAGGCACCACTAATATGACTGAGGCTACTGTAGTACTACTAAACAGATTTAGGGCCTGGAAACTAGGTGTGATTTACAGAACATTCACATCTAAATTTCTCTTTAATATCCCATATTTCTGTTGCAAGAAAAAGTCCAACCTTCAAAGGTTTAACATTTTATTGTCTAGCTTGTTAAAGGGAAGTACTGTATAACAATATCCTATTATCTAATTTTTGAAAGTCCCTATTCTAGTTAATAAAATAACTGAAAACATTTCTCTGTATCTTGCCCTAGTATCCTTTATTACACTAAATGACTCTGAGCTAATAATTCTGTTCCTCACTGAGTGATCGGGCTGGGCTGAATATAGGATTATTTTTTATTAGCCGACCAATTCATCACAATCTACATAAAAGGAATTAAATTTTGTTCAAAACCACTATGTTTGAATTTACCATGGTGGTTTATTTTTATTTCCTCTTCTTTGTCCCCGTTGAATCAGAAGATGCTAATAGATACAGGAGCAAGCAGATTTGTCCTTAACAGACCTATAGCTCCTCAGACTGCTGATGAGATACCTATTGTTGGAGCTTCAGGAAAAACTAAATTACAAGCAACCATAACATGCAAAGGGAGAAACATAAAGATGAAGATACCCCAATAGGAAATATGGAGAGCAACTGCCTTAGTAATAAAAGAAGAAATTTCCCCAATCCCACCAGAAATAGAAAATGCTGTGAAAACTTGGGTTTGGGCAGGACAGCCAGGCAAGGCAGTATTCGTTAAACCAGTCACTGTGGCTTTAGCCCCAGGGGGACAAGTGGCTAATGGAATACAATACAATATTAAAGGGTGCTTTCTTCTGTGTTCCATTGGCACAAAAAGAGCCAACCAATCCTTGCCTTTGAATGGCAAGACCCCTCATTAGGCATCCCTATTCAATATACATAGGGACGCGGTGGCTCAGTGGGTTAGGACGCTGAGTTGTCGATTAGATGGTCGGCAGTTTGGCGGGTCGAATCCCGAGTGCCGTGTAACAGAGTGAGTGCCTGTTACTCGTCCCAGCTTCTGCCAACCTAGCAGTTCGAAAGCATGTAAAAATGCAAGTAGAAAAATAGGGACCACTATGGTGGGAAGGTAACAGCGTTCCGTGCGCCTTTGGCGTCTAGTCATGCCGGCCACATGACCACAGAGACGTCCTCAGACAAGCGCTGGCTCTTCGGCTTTGAAACGGAAATGAGCACCGGCCCCTAGAGTTGGAAACGACTAGCACGCATGTGCGGGGGAACCTTTACCTTTACCTTATTCAATATACATGGACGAGATTACCACAGAGATTTTAAAATAGTCCCACTAATTTTGGCCAATGTTTGGCCAAGGACCTGTATAAACCATCATGGGTGAAGGAATATTCACTTGTACAGTATGTGGATGATTTGCTTTTAGGTACCAATACAAGGGGAAAATGTACAGAAAGAACTATACTGCTCTTGAATTGGCTGGCAACTTGTGGCTGGAAGGTATCTTAAAGCAAAAGTCCAAATTACACAGCAGAAGGTTAAATACTTTAGGCTATGCTATGGCATCTCTGCAGGACAGCAGAGAGTGTTAGCTCCAAGGAGGGAAGCAGACTGTCAATTAAAGGCCCCTGTTAACAGACAAGGGACGTGGTGGCTCAGTGGGTTAGGACGCTGAGCTTGTCGACCAGATGGTCGGCAGTTTGGCGGGTTGAATCCCCAGTGCCGCGTAACAGTGAGCACTTGTTACTCATCCCAGCTTCTGCCAACCTAGCAGTTCGAGAGCACGTATAAATGCAAGTAGAAAAATAGGGACCACTACGGTGGGAAGGTAACAGTGTTCCGTGCGCCTTTGGCATCTAATCATGCCGGCCACATAACCACAGAGACGTCCTCAGACAAGCGCTGGCTCTTCGGCTTTGAAACGGAGATGAGCACCGTTGGAAATGACTAGCACGCATGTGCAGGGGAACCTTTACCTTACCTGTTAACAGAAAACAACTAAGAGGATTCTTGGAGATGGCTGTTTTTTGTAGAATTTGGATTCCTAATTTTGGATTAATTGTCAAGTCCCTTTATGAAGCTGTTAAGCAGGGGGGAGGGAGGAAAATGTTTGAATGAACCAGAGAAGGCCAACAAGCAGTCACACAAAAAGTAAGCTTACAAACACCAGCACTGGGGCTTCCAGACCCCACTAGACCTTTTACTCTCTCTGTACACAAATGAAAAGGCATTGCAGTGTGAGTTCTCACCCAGAAACTAGGCTCATGGCAAAGACCTGTGGCATATTTCAATGAGCAGATAGAGGGGGTGGCATTGGGATGGCCTGGCTCATTGCGAGCAGTGGCAGCAAATAGCGCTGCTAGTTGAAGAAGCTCAAAAATTCACACTGGGACAACATCTCATACTCAAAGTTGCACACGGGGTTCAAGAGATTATGGAAGTAAATGGAGCATTTTATATGACTGGGGGCCACCAAGCAAAATACTTTCTTGCTTGCCTCTGTATTGTATTGTATATTAGAGTTATACAATACACTCAAGCCAACTACACTCTTGCCCGGTAGATACTGAATTACATCATGATTGTGTACAGGTGGCGTATAGACTGAACAGATTCTGTACAGTCTATGCCAGTAGACCCGATCTTAGTGATCAGCCTATCCCAAATGCTGACGGTCAATGGTTTACAGATGGTAGTAGCTTAATGGCAGAAGGCTAGAGATAGGCAGGATATGCAGTGGTCACACCATGGGAAGTTATAGAAGCCAAACCATTATCAGTAAACACTTCTGCCCGGCTGGCTGAGATGATTGCTTTAACTCAGGGGCCCTCAATCCCCGGTCTGTGGACCAGTACCGGGCCACGACATGCCAGCAACTGGTCCGCACAAACAAACAAAGCCCCATCTGTGGGATGCAGGTGACACACAAAATCACACGCCCTCCAGTCCACAGAAAAACCTCTTTCCACGGAACCGGTCCATGGTGCCCAAAAGGTTGGGGACCTCTGCTTTAACTAGAGCCTCACAGCTGACTGTGGGAGAAACAGTAAATCTTTACACAGATAGCAAATATGCCTTTGGAGTCTTGCACGCCCATGGAGCCTTATGGAAGGAAAGGGGATTATTGAATGCAAAAGGGTGAACGATTAAGTATGGCTCACAAATTTTAGAATTATTGGAGGCAGTTTGGCAGCCAAAACAAGTAGCAGTCATACATGACAAGGGGCATTCTAAGGAAGGCACCGTTTATGCAAATGGGAATCGGACTGCAGATAGGACTGTTAAAGGAGCTGCCCCACGATGCTCAGAATTCACAGCCTTCCTAATTCCAATTTCTCCATCTATACCCACTTCCCCATCCTCATATATACCTAAGGACAGGACACGGGCCATGTCAGTTGGAGGAAGAGAGGGGAATGATGGACGATGGAGGCAAACATATTCTACCAAATGCACCCCTAAGGATTCTTTTTATCCCAAATACATGCTAACACGCTTTTTTGGGGGGGGATTCCTGGTAGACTTTGTGACATGCTATGCAGTCGGCAAAGGTCTCTATTCTGTTGCCTCCCGAACTGTAGCAGCTTGCCTGATCTGTGCCAGAAATAATCCAAAAGTGGCCAGACACCCACCCCTAGGAGTCCAACTTAAAGGCAACTAACTACCCAGAGGTCGTCTGGGAAAGAGATTCCATTGACTTACCTAGGAAGCATGTAGAATGTAGAAATTATAATCCTTTCTCTAAGAGGAAGATCTGGCAGAGGAAGATCTGCCTGGACTGCCCACTTCCCAGCCAGCCAGTCAGAAAATGGATGAGGAAAAGCTCTAAAACTGGGCAAAACTCAGCATGAGGAGGCAGCCTAGGTGACTCCAAGGAAGGGAGAAACAGAAGGTTACAGTTGCAGAATATGGAATATGTAGAATGTGGGATGGGATCATTTACTGAGGGAAATCTTCAAGTCATAGACCAATACAGTCCCTATTTATTTATTTAGTGTATGGCAGAGGTCCCCAACCTTTTGGGCACCAGGGACCAGTTCCGTGGAGAGAAGTTTTTCCGCAGACTGGAGGGGGTGTGGTTTTGTGTGCTGCCTGCATCTCGTGGATGGAGCTTGGCTTGTTTGTGCAGACCAGTTGCTGGCATGACGTGGCCCGGTACCAGTCCACAGAACGGGGTTTGGGGACCCTTGGTGTATGGCATATCATGCATGAACTAGCAATAAATATTAACATTTCGCCTACACATATGAATATTAAAAAGATCTACAGTATATTCAGATACCAATGTCTAGGCCAGGGGTAGGCAACCTTGGCTCTTTTATTACTCATAGACTTCAACTCCCAGAATTCCTGAGCCAAAATAGCTAGCTCAGGAATTCTGGGAGTTGAGGTCCACGAGTCATAAAAGAGCCAAGGTTACCTACCTTGGTCTAGGCCAGGGGTAGGCAACCTCAGGTCTTTTATGACTCGTGGACTTCAACTCTCAGAATTCCTGAGCCAGCTGGCTCAGGAATTCTGGGAGTTGAAGTCCACGAGTCATAAAAGAGCCGAGGTTGCCTACCCCTGGTCTAGGCCGTCTAATCACTGCAGCATTGCTTATATGGAGAAAAAAAATCAGATACCGGACTTGTATATGTGCTCAGTTTACAGTTGGGCAGGATTGGATCTACAGGTTGACACAGGAGCCCACAATCACACTGAAGGAAGATACTATGTCCCTTTTATACAGTGAGTCCCAGCAGATGCCATGTGAGTGCAAATCCTGTTCAGGATTGTCCATTGCTGGTGTGGTAGTTCAAAGCCTGGCACCTTTTTATGAGGCAATTCATATTGCCATTCTCCAAATAAATTACTTCAGTGAGGGAAATTAACATTGAGTCCTATCCCGATGTAACAGCAATATATGTGACTTAAGGCTACCTCCTCCTTTCAATTGCCCTCAGGCAATTATAAGGTGGGTTTTTGTATCCACTTAGAAAGAAGGGCAGGAGAGCATCTCCAAAGAAGGAGGGCTCGGAGTATATATGGAGCAGGGCAATGGTCACCCACCTCCCTTCACAGTTCAGAGAAACTCAGATCTTCTTGGGTTCCTCCTTCAGGACCAGAGGTGAATACTCAGGGGGTTCTGAGATATAGTAATCCCCTCCCCAGTTCCCAAAGCACCAGATACCAGCCTCTCAGCCATATTCAACCTTCTTCTTCCTCCTCACCGAACTTTTAGCCACATCAATACTCCAGCCTTCCTCTCTTCTCATGATGACATCCCAGACCGATCTCCCACTTGCAAAACCCTCCTGTCCCAAGATGTAGAAATGGGAATCAAATCGCTCGGGGCTCCTGGGAAAATCCAGGCCCTCTCCTCCCACTTTCAGATTTCTTCAGTCTTCGGATAGGATTAGCCAAGCGTTCGCAGTATCAGGATGCAGAGTTATGTTTTCTTTGGGGTGAAGAAAGGGAAAAAAGAAAGTAAAAGGCAGATGAGAGGATGCTTGAAATTGACAGTCTAGGGCAATATAGCCCAGCCTGGCCTCTCTTTTGGTGTTTTGGGGCTACAACTGCCAGAATTCAAGCAAACATGGCCAGTTCTGAGAGTTGTAGTTTAAATACGTCTGGATGCTATCACGTCAGGAAAGAAGTTTGAAGGGACCTTGGAGGTCTTCTAGTCCAACCCCCCTGCTTAAGTAGGAAAACCTATACCATTTCAGACAAATGGTTGTCCAATCTCTTCTTAAAAACCTCCAGTGTTAGAGCAAACATGGCCAAACAAATCCAGTCAGGGTTTTGCTGGCTTTAAAAAGGCTTTGTCGGACCTGCCACAACTTACACCTCTAAACAGAAACAATCCTTGGTTCCATTTGTTGAGAAAGGTATAGTTTTATTAGAGATCAAGTGTATAGCAGTACTGCAAAGCCAGAACTGAGAATTGCGCACCAAAATCCCCTAAGTTCAATTTCCCTTAACAGTGTCTCATTGCCCAGTCCTATAGTTCAGGCAAGATGTTTTCATAATGGTCCGAGTGTACTTTGGTATGCGGCCCCCTTCTTCCAGCCAAGTGACCCCCCCCCACTTCCAGCCAAGTGATCTTGAGGCAGTCTCAAGGAGATACATCCCTTACTTTCATCTCCCCAAGCATTCCCCCCTTCAATTCCCCCTCCCCACAATTCATGGCAGTCTGTCACTGCATAGCAGCAAAGCATAAGCAAACATAAAATCTTATGGGAGCTGACAGGCTTAGTTAGAATGGTTTGTTAACACAGATCAACTTTCCATCTACATCCTGGGTAAAAATCTGTGAAATAGACAAGGCAGTTGTATAACAACAACCCTAATAAATACCACTTATTTAATGACAACATCCAGCACTAAGAGATCCAAGAATGTGAACAGAGAGAATTTTTCTTATTCCTGGATTCAGAAGGGGAAGAAATTAACTAACATATTATATTGTATTGTATTGTATTGTATTGTATTGTATTGTATTGTACATTATATATAGAGTAGAGTAGAGTAGAGTAGAGTAGAATAGAATAGAATAGAATAGAATAGAATAGAATAGAATAGAATAGAATAGAATAGAATAGAATAGAATAGAATAGAATAGAATAGAATAGAATAGAATAGAATAATTCTTTATTGGCCAAATGTGATCAGACACACAAGGAACCTGTTTGTGCTGCATAAGTTCGTAGTGTACATATAAACAGAAAGTAATACGTAATAAATCATAAAATCATTAACATGTACTGGATCATCATAGTCCTGTATTTTTCTTTTTTGTTACTCTATTATGTTTTTCCTAAAGTTACTGGCATCAGAGCTTAAAATAGCAAGCAATTGCAATTCTTATAACTCATATTTACCTTACTCTATTTGCAGTCCACTTTCCAGAGTATCTGGGGAAGAAAAGGGAGGGATTCAGCATCTCCTCACTGGAAATGGAGCATCAGAAGGGCCTCCCTACAGATACCCTGGTTTCCCTTCCTTGGACTCAAATCAGGAAATAAGGAATAAGGAAAGCCACAAGCCAGAATGTCATAGCTCTTTATGTATATTCCACCAGATATAAATATATTCTACTATATATTCCATATACAGGTAGTCCTCAACTTACAACCAGTATTGAGCCCAGAATTTATGTTGCTATATGAGGAATTTGTTAAGTTAGTTTCCCCCCCCCCCATTTTACGACTTTTCTTGCCACATTTGTTAAGTGAATCATTGCAGTTATTAAATTAGGAACCCGGTTGTGTTTGTCAGAACGTCACAAAAGATGGTCACAGGACCCCGGGACACTGCAACCATCATAAATATGAGTCAGTTGCCAGGCCTCTGAATTGTGATCGCATGACTTTGGGGTTGCTGCAAGGGTCATAAAGTGTGAAAAATGGCCGTAAGTCACTTTTTCAGTGCCATTGTTAACTTTGAACGGTCGCTAAATGAAGTGTAAGTCGAGGATTACCTGTAATTGGTCAAATATCACTAGCTAATGGTTCCCATTTTTAGCAGGCCCATCTTTAATGAGAGAAAGCAGAAAGCTCCTGTTCCCCCTCCTGGTGTCAAGACCCAAGGCCTTTCCCCAGAGAAATGAAGGGGCCTCTTCCACTGATCCTGAAATGATCCCTCCTTGATCCTTGTGACACTGACCCAGAATCTCTCTTGGATGCTCTGGGATCAAAATGTCACCCAGCGTAAAACCCCGGAGGCTGTTTTTTTTTTTTACCTCTCAGTTTTTTCATGGCCCTTTTCAGAAGTGCAGTCATTTCACTGTAATCCCAGATTGTCCACTGCCGGTCTACAAGTAAATCCACCGGATTCTCATACATTTTTTTAGCCTGGTACCTGGCAAGACAAAAGAACATTGTTTATCATCCTTCCATGGAAGAAGCTTTCTAAAACATCAGATGGTGCTTGAGGATTGGCTAGCTACAAGGATCCAGTCTGAGTCAGTCACTGAGACAAAGGTTTATTCTTCCAAACTTTCGGATCCGTGCTGCAGCCCATTCTCAGAGAACTGCTCTCTCTCTCCAGAATGTGTGCACTGGGCTGTTCTGCCCGTTGTATTTATGTGGTGCTTGACCTGGAACTGCACTCATCCACCCTCATCCAGCCAAGTGAGAGATCTAATAGAGACCACCAAGTATCCGCTCTGAGATCCCTACTTTTTAAAATTCTTTGCAAATCCCTTGGACAAAAAAAATGGATTGTATCTTACCAAATCTGAAAATCGCTAGAGAGGATGAGGTAGCTAATCAATTTAGAAGATGGATATAACATTCAAACTGATCTTGATGGATTAAAAGCAATGCAGTGAAATTTAACGGAGACAAATGCAGTTACAAATAATCCTCATTTTATGACTATTTGTTAGCAGCCAGTTACAACGGCTCTCAAAAAAGTGACTTGCAACCATTTTCACACGACATCTGTCACGGTGCCCCTGTAATCACAATTCAGGTGCTTCGCAACGGGCATGTACGGTATTTACAAAAGATGCAGCATCCCAGGGTTACATGACTACCATTTCCGATTCTGCCCAGCTGGCTTCTGACAAGCAAAGTCCGCGGGAGAATCCGGATTCTCTTAACAACCGTGTAACTGGCTTAAACAACCACATGATTTACCTAACAAATGTGGCAAAAACGAGTGTATAGTTGGGCGCTGCCCCATGATCACTCATTTAACGACCTCATTGTTGTCATAAGTCGAGGATTACCTAGTTGCAAGAGAAGCCAAATGCAAGCTGAGGATGAATAGGAGTTACAGTGTGATCTACCAGAAAAATGTACATGAACAGAGGCAAATTTTCCAAATCAGGATTTGTGCTACTTCCACTTTTTTTCTGTGCTGAAGGGTTGAGTTTTGTGTACCACATATTAAAAAGTATTGTAGAAGGGGCTGGAAAGAGAAGAGCAAAAAGATGCCTAAAAACAGGTCCTTGAAGAGATACTGAAAGTAAATGTTTAGTCTTGAGCAGAGAAAATTCACAGAGGACATTAATTGTGTAATCGGCAACTAGGATTCAAAAGACTTCCTTACGGAAAATATTTTTTCACTGAAAATGAGACAGATAGAACAATGTTGAATGATTTCGTTAATGAAAATGACTGATAAATCCTGGGGACAAATAATTCAGTATCAAAAAGGTTTTTTAAATATTACTATAAAGGTAAAAGGTAAAGGTTCCCCCGCACGTGCGTGCTAGTCGTTTCCGACTCTAGGGGCCGGTGCTCATCTCCGTTTCAAAGCCGAAGAGCCAGCACTTGTCCGAGGACGTCTCCGTGGTCATGTGGCCGGCATGACTGGACGCCAAAGGCGCACGGAACGCTGTTACCTTCCCACCGTAGTGGTCCCTATTTTTCTACTTGCACTTTTACATGCTTTCGAACTGCTAGGTTGGCAGAAGCTGGGATGAGTAACAGACGCTCACTCTGTTACACGGCACTCGGGATTCGACCCGCCAAACTGCCGACCATCTGATCGACAAGCTCAGCATCCTAACCCACTGAGCCACCGCGTCCCTTAAATATTACTATAGTAAACTATAATTGGATCATTAAATAGACAATGTGATAGAAAATGAAGAAGCTAAAGTGCTTTGGGACCTTAGAATTCAAAGGCAACCATTTGCTGCTGCATAACACCCCAGACTTAACAATTATTGATAAGAAAGACAAAAAAAAGTCTGGATAGTGGACATGGCATTACCTGGAGACAGTGGAATAAAAGAGAAAGAACTGGAGAAAATAACAAAACACAAAGACTTGTAAACAGAAGTAGAATGACTGCGGCAAAAGAAAACAAAGGTAGTACCAATAGGAATAAATGCCTTGGGTGTAATCCCAAAACATCTGGAGCACCACTGGAACACCATCGGCATTGGCAAAACCACTATCAGACAATTGCAAAAGGCAGCTTTACTTGGAATAGCTTACATCCTACAATGATACCTTTAATACTGTCAAACAACTGTCTATACTTCAAAAGTACTCAACAGCTGGATAAAAATACCAAATTCAGTCTAAACATCTGGTTAACAGTGCAACGAACCATAATTCACCTTATCAAATATTGCTAATTATATTGTACAGTATTGGGGTTGTCTGAAGAAATATTTACGAAGCTCTGAAATACAGTACATTATCTTTAAATTAAAAGACTGTTAAATACAAACAGAAGTTTCCAAAATAGGAAAACTGCTGGAGGAACCGCAGATTTCTGAGACTGTAAAGAAGGGGGTGGATTCACTTACTTCTTCAAAATGCGTCTAATGTCCTAAAAAAAAAAAGAGACAAAACACTGAAAGGAACCATTTCCTATGCAGTTAAATTCACAAAAGAAATGTGTGAAGCCTCTGGACAACCAGACACTAACACACACATAAAAACTACTTCCATTTAAAAAAAAAAATCCCATTGCTCTTTTTTCCCTAGCCATCCACCTCTTTTAGAGAGGTATTATTTTTATTTCCTTGTCTTACAAAAATTATACCCCGGTTGAATCCAACACAATTATACAGATTATGATATATGTGAAAAATAAAATAGTGCATTAAAAGAGTACAAAAATGTCTTGCATTTACTATTCCAGAATCAAAGCACTTTGGAAAATCTAAGTGGTTATGAGTCTGCAGAAGGCCATCAGTGTTGGGGTTCTCCTTGCCCTGAGATTAAGGGGAGGAGACCCTAAAAGAACACCCACCACCACGTCCCCTCACAAGCAGGCATTCCTAAAATTGTGAAGAATATAGACAAGCGAAGAATATAGACAAGGAGTCTTGGTGGAGCAGTGGGCTAATGCCTCCTTAAGGAACACCAGCTGCCTGCAATTAGTGCAGGTTCGCATCCCACCAGGCTCAAGGTTGACTCAGCCTTCCATCCTTCCGAGGTAGGTAAAATGAGGACCCAGATTGTTGGGGGCAATTAAGCTGACTTTGTAATAATGCCGCTTGGGGGTGTGTGAAAGCCCTAATAAGCAGGCATATACATAGAATGAAGGCTACTGCTAAGCACATTGTTTTGTGCTGAAATTGTAAGCCGCCCTGAGTCTTCGGAGAAGGGCGGGATATAAATGGGATTAAAATAAAATAAAATAAATAAAAAAATAAAAGTGACCTGAACTTTGAATTCTTGCTTTTCGTGCGGCTTGCTTTTTCTGAATTATACTATATATCCCTAATATTAGCAACTATACAAGGTCCTCGACTTTCAACTGTTCATTTAGTGACCATTTGAAATTACAGCACCACTAAAAAAATGACTTATGATCATTTTTCACACTTAAGATTGTTGCAGCATGGTCACATGATCAAAAATCAGCTGCTTAGCAACTGATTCATATTTATGACGGTTGCTCCATCACTGGAGGCTTCCAATAATAGTTTGGACAATCATTTCTTCAGGATGGTATAAAGACTCCTTGCCTTGGGCAAAGCATTGGACTAGAAGACCTCCAAGGTCCCTTCCAGCCCTGTGAATCTATGATCTCCCTGCCTGACCTGTAAGAGTTTGCTGGCTGGCTGCTGATGCTTCTCTTCTATCTCCTGGATGAGATCGTCAAGACAGCACAGTTCCTCCATGTGCTTGGCCAAACCTTCCTCCTTTATAGCCATAATCTCCTTCTCCGTCTCTTCCATTCTAGCCAACAGAAGCTTCTCCTGTCCTTCTAACCAGAGTTGTAGTTCTCTGAATTCAGCCACTACATTTTGTTTCTCTTTTTCGATGAGGTCCTAGAACAAGAAGACAGAAACAGCAAAAGGCATATTTATATTTTATTTTAATTATATTTATTTTAATTTTAATAGATTCCCTGAAGAATCCAGAAGTGAAGTGGTAGAATTTCCTAGGGAGAAAAAAAAACTTTTTATATTAACAAGGGCAGGGGGAAAGATTTCTAAAAAAAAAAGGCTCCAGTTGAAATGCTCTCTCATGAAAATTTTCTTTGGGAGATCTGGGATTCCAAAAAAGTAAGTCAGAAAAATGTTTGAGTTCACATTTTTTTCAGTAAGATGAAATATGGTTGGCATTAATTATGCAAACCAAACCCATTTTGTAAAACACGGCTCATTATTTATTTATTTATTTTAATTCCATTTATATCCCGCCCTTCTCCGAAGACTCAGGGCGGCTTACAAGCTTAGCAGTAGCCTTCATTCTATGTATATGACTGCTTATTAGGGCTTTCACACACCCCCAAGCAGCATTATTACAAAGTCAGCTTAATTGCCCCCAACAATCTGGGTCCTCGTTTTACCTACCTCGGAAGGATGGAAGGCTGAGTCAACCTTGAGCCTGGTGGGATGCGAACCTGCACTAATTGCAGGCAGCTGGTGTTACTTAAGGAGGCATTAGCCCACTGCTCCACCAAGGCTCATAGGTGCCTTAACATAAGTGTGACTCATTCATCCAATGGTGACAACCGAAAGATACAATCCCCAGGTTACGAACAAGTTCTGTGCCCTAACACAGTCTTTAACTTGAATTTTATTTAAGTCAGAACTTGTACTTACTGTCTATTATTAAATAATAGGCTGCCTATTATTAAAGATGGCAGACTGTGTTCTTTTTCCTATTAGTTCAGAAGCTCCTCACCGTTGGATCAATACTTACAAGCATCTCCTGCACTCTTTGCTCTGTGTCCGTTTTGTATGTAGCTATTTTTTCTTTCTCCTTCTTCTGAGCCTTCAGGCAATCCCCAACCTTGATCTGAGGAGAAAATACAAGTTTTGAGTTTCTTTTCCGTAAAGAGTTACATCTGAGGGTACACCAAGTTACAAGATATATACATGCCAGTTACCAAGCATCCAAATTTTTATGTGACAAATGGTGGGACACTACTGCCTAGCAACAAGAGAAGGACTGAGGTGTCATGATAGTAGTATTTCAGTATTTGAGGGGCCACCAGAAAGAAGAGGTGGTCAACTTATTTTCCAATAAGCAGGACAAGAAACTCTGGATGGAAACTGACCAAAGAGAGAAGCAACCTGGAATTAAGGAGAAACTTCCTAACAGTGAGAACAATTAACCAGTGGAACAGCTTTGCCTCCAGAAGTTGTGGGTGCTTCATCACTGGAGGTTTTAAATGTCTGAAATGGTATAGGGCAGGGGTGTCAAACTGCCGGCCCGCGGGCCTGATGCAAAATAGCAAAAACGTGCCCACCCCATTGCCGGCAATGGCAAAAGGGTCGCAATACGTCTCGACACATCAGGTGCTGTTGTGAGTTGGACAGCCCTGGTATAAGGCCTCCTGCTTGAGCCTTCCCTTCCAGCTGTTCTGATTGATTGGATGACTGAATAAGAAAGTTACAAGAAAGTTTAGAAGCTAAGGAACGTAGACATAAAGTATGGTAACCTCTAGATTGTAATAATAAAATACACAGTCCTTTTGATAAGAAAGCTCATTAGCATAAATATAAATATGCAATGTATTAAGAATGAAGGTAAAGTAGAATACAATCCAAAGTTGTTGTTGCTGTTCTTAGTTGTGAAGTCGGGTCCGAATTTTCACGACCCCATGGACAACTTTCTTCCAGGCATTCTTGTCCTGTACCATCTTCTGGAGTCCATTTAAGCTCATGCCTATTGCTTCAGTGACTCCATCCAGCCACCTCATTCTCTGTCGTCCCCTTCTCTTGTCCTCAACTTTTCCCAGCATTAGGCTCTTCTCCAGTGAGTCCTTCCTTCTCATTAGGTGGCCAAAGTATTTGAGTTTCATCTTCAGGATCTGGCCTTCGAAAGAGCAGTCAGGGTTGATCTCCTCTAGGACTGACCGGTTTGATCACCTTGCAGTCCAAGGGACTCGCAGGAGTCAATGAGCCAATGTGTGATTTTTAGGGCCTTATCATAATTGTATAAAATTTGTATGTGTATGGTTGGGGTCTTGGCTCCTTTAGCTGCTGAGACCCTTCATACTTCAAGAAAAGTTCCTTGAACAGCCTCTCCTTTTTTTATTGAAAAGTTTTACAATACATTTTTTTTAAAAAGACAAAACCCCTCCCAACCCCCTCCCCTCTCCCCAACCCTCCCCAACATCTCCCTCCCTTCCCCCTCCCCTCTCCCCGACTTCCCAGAGCTCAATACAGGGTATAAAAATACAAGCAATCATAGTCTACCTTATGCCAACAACAATAAAATATTAAATCTATCGCACTTTAACTCTTATAAAATAACTACAAGCAATTTAAATATCACATCAATACTTATTCAAATGCTAGATGAAACTTTTTAGTCCCATATTTATTCTGGATATAATCAATCCATCTTCTCCACTCCACAATATATCTCTGTTGCGACTGGTCTTTCAAGTACGCAGAGATCTTTGCCATTTCCGCCAGGTTGGAAACTTTTAAAGTCCATTCTTCTATAGTCGGCAGTTCTTCCTTCTTCCAATATTGCGCTACTAAAAGTCTGGCTGCCGTAATTAAGTTCAACATCAGCTTGAACAGCCTCTCCTGTCTGGTTCTCATTGGCATCTGCCCCAGGCTAACCCCCACTTTGCTAACAGCAGAGGAAGCAAGTAAACTGATATAAGGATTGCCAGAAAGGTCAAGGATCTGAATGGCTGATTCCTACCTGGTACTCCTGGAAAGCCTCCTCCGCAGGGATCACCGAGTGGCCCCTGTGCTCTTTGGATCGGTCGCAGACCACGCAGATGAGGGTCTCGTGGTCCTTACAAAACAGCTTGAAGGGTTCCCGGTGCTTCGGGCAAAAGCTCCCTCCTTCTTCGCCCCAAGGGCTTCTGCATCGCCTGGCCACTTCCACCAGCCGCGCCAGCTGCCTGTTGGGGAGGACGTTGCGGGGCCCGAAGGTCTGTCTGCACTGGGGGCAGGAAGCCTCCGATTCCGACGTCCTCAAACTGCGAGTCAGGCAGCCCCGGCAGAAGTTGTGGCCGCACTCCGGGATGAGCACGGGGTCCTGGAAATAATCCAGGCAGATGGAGCAGGTGGCTTCTTCCAGCAAATCCTGCATGGGCGCTGCCGCCGCCATCGCCATCTCCTCCGCCGGGACAAGGAAAGAGAAAATTAAGTTTCGCGCCTTTCCCTGCGAAACAGGTGACCGCCTTTGGGAAACCGAGAATATTTGTTGTGGCTGTTGCGGTCAGCTTCGCTGGCTTCTTAAAGGAAAAACAGAGTATTTTGAAAAGAACCAATTGAGGAGAAGCAAATATTCACGGGACGGACCTCCGATCAATGATTATTGGCCCAATCAGCTGGTCAAAGGGAGGGAATTTTATTAAAAAAAAACTGGGGAGAAGCCATCATGCATAGGACGGATCCCAAATCAATTGGTCCCAGTGTGGGAAGGGTCTATAAATTTGTATAAAGTGTATTAGAACTGTTTTATAAGAAATCGCATTATTGAGTAATCTAAGCTCTAAGAAAGTTACTAATGGCTGACAGGAGCCTCGGGAGAGGGAAGGGTGAAAAAGCCGACAATTCTTCTTCTTCATCATCATCATCATCATCATCATCATCATAATTTTATTTATATACCGCCCTTCTCCCGAAGGACTCAGGAAAAGAAAACGTTTAAATTCACAAGCAAACATGAGGATTAAATACTTTTAAGTTATAAAAACAAACAAATACATGAACTTTCACTATGTAAACTTAATTATAAAGAAAAAGATTTAATCATCACTTGATTTAATCAGTATTTTTTTTCCCGGGGTTAATAAGAATGTTAAAATGTAAACAAGGAAAACCAATTAAGAAACTAATTTAGAATATTATAAATGTTGCTAGAATGTTTCGTATTTTAGAGTCTACTATCCATGGGCTTTGACTTGGAAATACAAGTAGTCCTCGATTTACAACAGTTCACTTAGTGACCCTTCAAAGTTACAATGGCACTGAAAAAAGTGATTTATGACCACTTTTCACACTTATGACCGTGGCAGCATCCCCATGGTCACGTGATTTACATTTGGATGCCTGACGGCTGATGCTGGTTGCCATGTCCCAGGGTCATGCGATCCCCTTTTGTGACCTTCTGACAAGCAAAGTCAATGGGGAAGCCAGATTCACTTAACAACCGTGTTACTAATTTAGCAACTGCAGTGATTTGCTTAAGAAATGTGGCAAGAAAGGTCGTAAGATGAGGCAAAATTCAATAAATTTCTCACTTAGCAAGATAAATTTTGGGCTCAATTATAATTGTAAGTTGAAGACTGCCTATACAAGTTCCTCCTGTTCAAGTAGCACTGATGTTTGTTTGTTTTTCTTTTCACCCCTGAAATACAGATCAGATTTTCCTTCCCACACCAGCATCCTATTAAAGAGGGGAAAAGTTTTTAAAAAATCTGGGGAGAAGCAAACTTTCTTTGGAGGCCCCCTCTGATCAATTATTGATCCATGTATCCTGCTAAAGGGAAAGATATTGGAAAAAACCTGGAGGGAAAGAAACATCCATGGGACGGATTCCCTGATTAATTATTATTGATCCAACCAGCTTGTTAAAGGGGAAAATGCTTTTTAAAAACTGGGAAGAAGGGATGGAGTAAACCTGGAATGAAACAGACTGGGAGAAACCCTAGATAAAAGCCCAAATCCACTGCTGCAATTGATAGGATGTCTCAGAGAGAAAGGAGAATGTAGACATTATAATCCTTTCTCTAAGATGAAGATCTGGCAGAGGAAGATCTGCCTCCACTGCCCACTTCCCAGCCAGCCAGTCAGAAAATGGATCAGGAAAAGCTCTAGAACTGGGCAAACTCAAGAGGCAGCTGTCGGGCCTCGGGAGCCTGACACTCGAAGGGGGGCCCCTCCACCCCCCCGGCACCCCCTGCCTTCCTCCCGCCGACCTCACCAGGCTCCATGGCGGCTCGGAAGGCTCTGGGACCCGCGCCGCCACTCCCGCCGCCTCCGGACGCGCCGCGGCTGCTGACCTCGCCCGGCGGCGCGTCTGTACACGGCTCCCCGGCTCGGAAGGCTCCGGGACCCGCGCCGCCACTTCTGCCGCCTCCAGACGCGCCGCGGCTGCTGACCTCGCCCGGCGGCGCGTCTGCGCACGGCTCCCCGGCTCGGAAGGCTCCGGGACTCGCGCCGCCACTTCTGCCGCCTCCGGACGCGCCGCAGCTGCTGTCCTCGCCCGGCGGCACGTTTGCGCAAGGTTCCCCGGCCTGCGGCATGCCCGCTGGAGGCTCGGGTCGGCTCAGCGTCTCGGCGGCCTGGGAGGCTTCGAGAGCTTCGGCCTCGCAGCGAACTGCTTCAGAGACTCCGCCGTTGCAGCTGTCTCCTCTGGCCGACGCCATGCCTGCGCAGGACTGTGTGGTTCGGGAGCTGGCGACGCCATTAGGGGACGGGTCCCTCCCCGCTGCGGTGACCGGGTGGCTGGGGGCCTCGGGCGTGGATGACGACAGGGGGGTTCGGAGTTGGGCGCGGCAGGGAGTGGGTGAGGGGGAGGAGCACGGTGGCGGCAACACATGGGAGGGGGCTTACCCGACTGGGCGACGGGCGAAAGGCCTTGTAGGAGAGGGGTGGGGAAGTTATAGAGAGTGGGAGGGCGGGGGCGTGTTTGGGTGGAGTATGGGTGGGGTTTTCGGGTGTGTATATAGTAGCGTTGGCTGCAGGTAGCGGCCAACGCTGGCTTTGTTTCTTGTTGCGGCTGTTGCCCTGAAGAATAAAGTGCTTCTAGACCGCAGCGGAAGTCTCTCGTTCCTGTGTTCGGCACCTGCCCTGCTTGTTGCAGGACGAGTTTTGACAGCAGCCTGGGTGACTCCAAGGAAGAAACAGAAGATTACAGATGCAGAATATGGAATATGTAGAATGTGGGATCATTTACTGAGGGAAATCTTCAAGTCATAGACCAATATGGAATATGTAGAATGTGGGATGGGATCATTTACTGAGGGAAATCTTCAAGTCATAGACCAATATGGAATATGTAGAATGTGGGATGGGATCATTTACTGAGGGAAATCTTCAAGTCATAGACCAATATGGAATATGTAGAATGTGGGATGGGATCATTTACTGAGGGAAATCTTCAAGTCATAGACCAATATGGAATATGTAGAATGTGGGAGGGGATCATTTACTGAGGGAAATCTTCAAGTCATAGACCAATATGGAATATGTAGAATGTGGGATGGGATCATTTACTGAGGGAAATCTTCAAGTCATAGACCAATATGGAATATGTAGAATGTGGGATGGGATCATTTACTGAGGGAAATCTTCAAGTCATAGACCAATATGGAATATGTAGAATGTGGGATGGGATCATTTACTGAGGGAAATCTTCAAGTCATAGACCAAAATGGAATATGTGGGATGGGATCATTTACTGAGGGAAATCTTCAAGTCATAGACCAATTATTTAGTGTATGGCAGAGGCACCAGGGACCGGTTGCGTGGAGAGAGGTTTTTCCGCAGACTGGAGGGGGTGTGGTTTTGTGTGCTGCCTGCATCTCGCGGATGGGGCTTGGCTTGTTTGTGCGGACCAGTTGCTGGCATGACGTGGCCCAGTACCGGTCCACAGAACGGGGTTTGAGGACCCTTGATGTATGGCATATCATGCATGAACTAGCAATAAATATTAACATTTTGCCTACACATATGAATGTTAAAAAGATCTACAGCCAAGCGTTCGCAGTATCAGGATCCAGAGTTATGTTTTCTTTGGGGTGAAGAAAGGGAAAAAAGAAAGTAAAAAGCAGATGAGAGGATGATTGAAATTGGCAGTCTAGGGCAATATAGCCCAGCCTGGCCTCTCTTTTGGTGTTTTGGGACTACAACTGCCCGAATTCAAGCAAGCATGGCCAGTTCTGAGAGTTGTACTTTAAATAAGTCTGGATGCTATCACGTCAGGAAAGAAGTTTGAAGGGACCTTGGAGGTCTTCTAGTCCAACTCCCCTGCTTAAGTAGGAAAACCTATACCATTTCAGACAAATGGTTGTCCAATCTCTTCTTAAAAACCTCCAGTGTTAGAGCAAACATGGCCAAACAAATCCAGTCAGGGTTTTGCTGGCTTTAAAAAGGCTTTGTCGGACCTGCCACAACTTACACCTCTAAACAGAAACAATCCTTGGTTCCATTTGTTGAGAAAGGTATAGTTTTATTAGAGATCAAGTGTATAGTAGTACTGCAAAGCCAGAACTGAGAATTGCGCACCAAAGTCCCCTAAGTTCAACTTCCCTTAACAGTCTCTCATTGCCCAGCCCCGTAGTTCAGGCAAGATGTTTTCATAATGGTCTCTCCGAGTGTAGTTTGGTATGCGGCCCCCTCCTTCTTCCAGCCAGGTGATCTTGAGGCAGTCTTAAGGAGATACAGCCCTTATTTTCATCTCCCCAAGCATTCCCCCCCCTTCAATTCCCCCTCCCCACAATTCATGGCAGTCTGTCACTGCATAGCAGCAAAGCATAAGCAAACATAAAACCTTATGGGAGCTGACAGGCTTAGTTAAAATGGTTTGTTAATACAGATCAACTTGCCATCTACGTCATGGGTAAAAATCTGTGAAATACACACACTCACACATATTTTAATATTGTAAGCTACCCAGCATCACTTCACAGCAAGATAGGCAGCAAACAAATCAAATTTATTTAAATAAATAGGTTCTTCATAGTATTTTATTTATGTCTTTTAGTTTTGTATAGTTGCTAGAGACAGTCACTAAGCAAGGACTACCTGTAATTTGAGATCTGGGAGCCATGAGTTCAGTCAACCAATTTGCCACTGAATGACTGCAGTATTTTGTCTAACCCAGGGGTCAGCAACCTGAAACAGTGAAAGAGCCACTCGGAACCGGTTCCCTCACAAAAGGAAAAACTGGGAGCCGCAAAAAATGTGTGCGCATGCACAGAACAGGGTTTGACTGAAGAGTGGAGCCAAGGCGAGATATGCACCTACCCCGCATATTTGAATTGATTGGTTGAACTTTTTTAGTCCCACTTTTTTTTTTTGGACTACACATAGCAGAGGACTAGGAGCCGCAGGAGTCGGCTGAAAGAGCCGCATGCAGCTCCGGAGCCATGGGTTGCAGACCTGTGGTCTAACCCAAGGGCTTTTCAATGGAAATTAAATATGATGCAGAAAAGCCAGCACTGACTTTATTACCATGCCTGGCATTATAGCCAAGGTCTTAGTCAAGAGCACACAGCCTCTGCAAAGATTAGGGCATCCATTTTGTCCCTTAAAAAGTATCCACCAAACCCCAATGGGTGGGTCATATGTGTTAAACAACAGAGGTATTACAGAACTACAATTTTGTATCCCTGGTTATGAGTAATCAATACCAAGCCCGTGTGGAGGAAACATAAAGCTCTTTTTGAAGGCTCAGAGTAGTTCACGTTTAACCATTTTAGAAAATGGTGACATTTGTGTGTTTTTTTCCAGGGGCGGCTGGTATTTTGAGGCTTTCTCTTTCAGGTGAAATTTCTGGTGTTTCACTATGTGTGACCGGTGAGTGAAGCACTTCCCGCACTCCAGGCATTTGTAAGGCTTCTCTCCCGTGTGGACTCTCTTATGAGCCAAGACATTGGATCGGTCTGAAAAGCGTTTCCCACATTCGGAACACATGTAGGGCTTCTCTCCCGTGTGAACCCTTTTGTGTCTGGCGAGGGAGGAGCTGTCCGCAAAACATTTTCCACACTCCGAGCACAGGTAAGGCTTCTCTCCCGTATGGATGCGCTGATGTTTAACCAGGCCTGAGCGCTGAGCAAAGAATTTCCCACACTCCAAGCAGGTGTAGGGTTTCTCGGCTGTGTGGATGCGGCAATGCTTCACGAGAGACGAGGGTCGAGGAAAGCATTTGCCGCACTCCAGGCACTCGTAGGGTTGTTCTCCCGTGTGGACCATCCAGTGACTCACGAGGGTCGAGTGCTGGTCAAAACATTCCCCACACTCGGAGCATTTGAATGGGTTCATCCCTCTGTGAATCCTCTGGTGAGCCACCACGTGGGACCTGTCTGCAAAACACTTCCCACACTGGAGGCACTTGTAGGGTTTCTTGCCAGTGTGAGCTCTCTGGTGCCTCACAAAGGCTGGGTGGTCGGCAAAATGTTCCCCACACTGCAAACATTTGTGTTGTTTTTCTTGGAGGTGGACCTTCTGGTGGCTCAAAAGGCCCAACTCATGGGCAAAACACTTCCGGCATTCCAGACACACATGGTGGTGGTCCCCATTGGCAACCTGGTCCTGATAGTGCTTAACAAGAGCAGAGGACCATGGGAAATTCTCCCTGCAGTCTAGGCACTCATAGGCCTCTTCTCCTGGGTGAATCCTCCAGTGGTCCATGCAGGTAGAAGATTGTTGAGCCTGTCCCCCACATTCCACGCATTCATAAGGTCTCTCTGCCATGGGCATTCCCTGCGGCGTTGCAGGGCCTGACCGGCTAGTGAATGAGTTCCCACAGGTTTCACACAGGAAGGACTCCTTTCCCACAAGGTTTTTCTGGTGCGCCTCATTGTAGTATTTGTCGTGCAGCGAAGAACACAAACTGTTGTCCCCAGAATCATCTGCTGGAATAAAAGACAAATATGGATAGTCCTCAACTGACAAACATAACTGAGCAACAAAATTTCTGTTGATAAGCAAGACAGTTAAATGAGTATTGCCCAATTATGACAGTTGTTCAGTGAATCACTGCAGTTGTTATGTTAGTAACATGGTTGTTAAGTGAATCTGGCTTCCCCATTGACTGCTCGTCAGGTGGTGGTAAAAGCTGATCACATGACCCCCGGTACATTGAAACTGTTATAAATACATGCCAGTTGCCAAGCATCTGAATTTTGATTACATGATGATGGGGATGCTGTAAACTGTCATAAGGGTGGGAAATGGCCGTAGGTCGCTTTTTCTAGTGCTGCTGTCACTTTGACTGTCATTAAACGAATGGTTGTAAGTCAAAGATAACCTGTACAATGGTCATTGCTAAGCTTAGAATAATTTAGAAAAGCCATCAATAACATAAGAAAATATTATAGTCTAGCTCAGTATTCTTGAAAGGTCTATGGACTTCAACTCCCAGAATTCCCCTGCTAGTTTGAGAATTCTGGGAGTTGAAGTCCACACATCCTAAAGAGGCCAAGGTTGAAAAACACTGCCATAAACTCACATTGCTCTTGGTAGAATCTTTGCAAATATACACAGCAAAAAAATACCTCACTGCAAATAAAGTCTTATTTGATCATTTTCAAAGGCAAAATTAACTTCATCTTTGAACAGATGCTACTTAATCAGAGGACAAATAGCTTTAGCCAAGCCTGTGTTGGTTTTGTCGATGTTGCATGACGAGATGTGAAAGCCTGCCAATTAGTGCAGCCGGAATACTTCAATATATATATTTTCAATATATATATTTTATATACTGTATTTAAGTCCTATCCTATCATATATGTAAGCTGTCCAAGGTTGCATTTCTGAGGTGGAAGGTCATATGAACATATTGAAATCAACAACTAATACATTATGGCCCATGCTTCCATTTAAAAAACACTTTTAAAACTTCTTTTAAATTGAAGCATGGGACATAATTATTAGTTATTGATTTAAATGTGTTCATACGACCTTCCATCTCAGAAAACACTTTTTAAAGTGTTTTTTCTCCTTTGTTGCAAAATAACTATTTGTGTCCTTAAAGTAAAAGGACAAGGAATCTCCAACTCCACACACACAAAAACCCCTCAGTGTCAATGTTCAAACCCAACCAAGCAAACACCTTCGAAACATTCCAATCTCTTAATGCAAAACTTTATTGAGTACATCATTTTGGCACATATGAAAGCAAAACCAGCTCTGGCAAAATCTCACCCAAACCCTATATAGTGAAAGCATAGAATTCTCTCTCCTCCCTCTGGAACAGGTCAAGATGCCCAATTAAATGCAGCAATATTTTTATGAGAAAGTATCTCTGGGTCTGGCCAGACACCTGGTGAACGTCCTTGGTTCCCATGGTCTGCTTCCTTAATCTTTGAAGTCTGCATTCCAATCCGATTCCCTCCCCCCTGAGTTCATTGGCAAGCTGAGAAGCAATAACTTTTGCAGCAGGGGGGGGGAAAGTGCTTCGAAACTTGACACTCAGTTCACAAGTGACAAGTTGTATTTCAGAAATTTCTAGGGGCAGAATTTGTTGGAGACAATATATTTATTATATTTTTATCCCGCCCTTATTACTTTATTAGTAACTCAAGGTGACCAATATACTTAATACTCCTTCCTCCACCTATTTTCCACAACAACAACAACCCCTGGGTAAGACTAAGAGAATAGTAACTAGCCCAATGTTATTACAGGGCTTTTTTTTTGTCATAGAACGCTCAGAACGGATTTCCGGCACCTTTTTTGGATGGAACCTTGTAGGGTAGGCAAGGCGAGTTGTATGACATGTGTGAGTTCCGGCACCTTTTTTTTTTTTTACAAAAAAAGCCCAGCATCTTAACCACTAGATTAAACAGACTCAATTGTCTAATTACCAAACTTTTACCTGCACATGTGTTAGATATCTCTGTATCATCCAGTTTGGCGGTTTCTGGCAGCCACGGCTCTTCCCCACGTTCTATCTGAGAGATAAGGGCAGGCTTGAGGGCTAGAAAACCTGAAGGTGAGTAGATACGGAAGAATGTGATCAGCATAGTAACGGTCAGTTTTGAAGCCCTTGAGCAGGCGTGCCTGGCTAGCATAGTTCAAAAGATGAAGATGGTGATGGCTAAAAAGCAGGTGGAGCTTCAATCACACCGTTGTGGCTGCCATCTTGACCACACCCTGAAGCCACTCCATGCAGAGCAAAACATGGCAATATGAAAACATACAACCTCAATCTAAATCGTAGCACAAATAGCAAAAAGGTTTGCCGTAATTACAATCCTATCACTGGTTTCCTAGGAAGTCACTGAAATGCGTTTGAATTAGAAATGCAACAGGCCTTGCAACCAAACAACATTATCCAAACTGAAGGAGGAGACTGATAAAATAGTAAGGATGATCCACCTCTGCCTGATCCTTTCTTCCTTCCCTGGGTCCTTTTCAGACTTGTCTCTCTCAAACTGTAATGAAACATTGCAGGTAAGTCCTCAGCTTATGACCACAATTGGGACTGGAACTTCAGTCATAAGTTGTGGTAAGTTGACGCACCCCTATGCCCGGATGCAATTTTTCTATCATTTTTTTTACAGAGGTTGTAAGTGAATCATGCAGTCGTTAAGTGACTCCATCCTCCCAAATGGGCATTTTTTTTTGACAGAAACTAGGGGGGGAAAAAACAAAAGCCCAAAGCAGAAACATTACAAATCATGGTTACATGTCCACAGGACACGACAAATAGTCCTAAATGCAAAGCTGGTTGCCAAATGTCCTAAATGTGGTCATGTGAAACATTGATGTTTTTCCCATGAACATGAAGAGCTCTGCATTAAGTGGTACCATTTGTACAGTAAAAGTTAAACAAGCAAAATCAAGGACCAAAGTGAGTTTTTGGAAAATAAGTCTTAAGGGCAACTTTCTGAAATATAGAGTAGAGTAGAGTAGAGTAGCAGAGTTGGAAGGGACCTTGGAGGTCTTCTAATCCAACCCCCTGCTCAGGCACGAAACCCTATATCAGGGGTAGGCAACCTTGGCTCTTTTATGGCTGACTCAGGAATTCTGGGAGTTGAAGTCCACAAGTCATAAAAGAGCCAAAGTTGCCTACCCCTGCCCTATACCATTTCAGGCAAACAGTTGTCCGATCTCTTCTTTAAAATTTCCAGTGTTGAAGCAGTCATAACTTCTGGAGGCAAATGGTTCCACTGATTAATTGTTCTAACTGTCAGGAAATTTCTTCTTAGTTCTAGGTTGCTTCTCTCCTTGATTAATGTATAATCAAGGAAGTGTGATCACTGTAAATAAAATGGTTCAAACTTTTTTTGCAACCTCCTAGAACAGGGGTGTCAAACTCAATTTCATTGAGGGCCGCATCAGCATTGCAGTTGCCCTCAGGGGGCCGGGTGGGTATGGCCAGGGTGGGTGTGGCCTACTGGGTGGGCGTGGCTAGAGTGCGTATGGCCTACTGGGTGGGCATGGCCAGCTCTACATCATTCGCATCAAGGGTGCCTATGGGGGCCTGGGCAGGAGTGGGACAGATCTGAGGGTCTCTGGCAGAAGGAGGGTCTCTGGGCCAGGGCCAAGGCAGTGGGGGCCGTTCCCTCACTGTTTCCAGGAAGGTTTCACGGGCCACATGAAACCACTTCGCGGGCCGGATCCGGCCCCCGGGCCTTGTGTTTTTATTTATTTATTTATTTATTTATATTTTTATACCGCCCTTCTCCCGAAGGACTCAGGGCGGTGTACAGGGCAATAAATATAAAAAAGCGGAATACAAAAGTTAAAAAACGATTAAATATTTAGCCCATGTTTGACATGTCTGTCCTAGAAGCTTAGTGAAGAATTCCCTTGTGGTTGTTTTCATATCCTATGGGACAGAAAGCATTCTACAATCCCACTATTTCTGTGTCTAATTGGCCATAGAGGATACATATCGGCTTTTCATCTAGCCCCTTACCCAGCGAGGCCACAATCACATAATTTTCCACCATGACATTTTCATACAAGGTTCTCTGTTTTGGATCCAGCAGAGCCCCCTGGTCCTCTGTGAAATACACAGCCACATCTTCAAAGGTCACTGAATTCTGTAAGAAAAATAACATTTACAGATACGTATGTGGGCATAAGCAGCAAGCTAGCTGATTAATTACCTTTTAAATTTCATTTATTACATTTATATGGCCGGACAGCTAACCAGTGGGACTCAGGTGCAATTAAAATATTCTCGTGATAATCGGTAGAAAGCAAACTGACCCACCAGTCAGGACCTTATCCACATAGGTGTATCTTTAGGTTATAAGCAGTTTACTCTTTCAAAAATTCAAACTGCAGGTTACGTGCTCCATACCACACTTGCAGCCTGGCATAACATTTGATAGGGGCAAAGATTGGGTTTTCTCACTGAAAACTCTGGCCTGTAGGCCAAATAGGATGTAAAGACTACAAAAAACTACAGATAAACAAATAGGCATTAAAGGCTAGCTGTGGTTACTAAATTCTGCAATTCTGGAAGTGAGATCCTGCAGAAGAACTACTTAATTCATTATCCATTCCCACTGTAGTAAACTAGACTTTTCAGGGAAGTTTTCAAGTGAGATTTGAGCATTTTCCATTTATGTTCCTCAACATGATTGTCAATAAATTTAAAACAGAAACAGAAAAACAGGACAGAAATCTCATTTACGGAGCTACTGAAAAACAGTAAACCTATATGAAATGTTGTACTAACTGGAGGTCAGAAATCCTTCCAAGCTCCTTTAAATAGCTCAGCGGTATTGCAATAGATCCAAATCTATCTCTTATCCAGTCCTGATTTAATGTATGTTGCAGATTCTGTCAGTGTTTCTCAGCCTCAGCAACTTTAAGATGTGTGGACTTCAATTCCCAGAATTCCCCAGTCAGCATGCTGGCTGAAAAATTCTGGGAGTTGAAGTGAGTGTTGAGAAACACTGCTCTAATAGGCTTCACTGCTGCATAAGGTCTCCCAACTAAACTGCATTGCTCCAGTTTTCCCCAGTTGTGGATTTCAACTCCCATAATTCTCAACAACATCCCTGTGAGCAAAAGTATTTTGGGAGCTGGTCCATCAATCTGCAGATTGCTGACTTACTGAACAGCATTTTTGTCCATTTCATGAAAAGGAAGACAACTTTCTCACCTTAATGTGACTCTCAGAAATTGTGGTCCGTGGACTGAAGTCATATTCCATTATCCCAGCAAGGTTTACTACTGGAGAAAATTATCATAGCATCTAGAGCTCAGTCCTCTGTATGGTTATTTACCTCTGTAAATACACAGGATTTGTTTGTTAGTAACTCAGTTACTTCAGCTATGCAACATATGCAGGCTTCAAGCCAAGTAATGGAAGACCTGGAGTAGTTTACGTCTCCTTTTTGTCTGTCATTCCTGATTTTCTACGGAAGTCCAACTAAGGCATTTTACTGCCTGAACGAAAACCCATCTTCATCCCAGTCTGGATGTTCAATATCCAAAGGCCATCAAGTTATCATATGTGACAAGCATTTTCCCCATTCCCAGGCATTTGAAATCTAACAACACAAACAATTTAACTTGCTAATGCGTTCTCTTGCGACTTTGCGAACTTAGACAGCACATTCTTGTTTGAAAAATAGCATTTTTTCAGAGCAGCCAGCTTGTGACACAAAAGCTGTTGCTGGAGATCTCCTAAAATTGGAATAACGGATTACACGAGAGGCAAAAAGCAACCCAGAAATTAAACAGATCGTTGCGTTTTTATTACTCCTTTTGCAGGAGTCAGTGAGGGCGAACCGTCCATTTCTGGATAGAGGCTGAATTTAGGCAACTGCGTAATTCTTAGTCTCATCTCTCCCCTTCCATAATTCTGAAACGCTCCCTAGCTTACGTTAACCCTCCTCTTCCATTTGCCACCTGCCAAATGCACCCGACTACAAAGCCCATCGCCGCCAGTAAGCAGCCAAGCGAGGGGGCTGATGCAACCCAACGCATCTGGAAAGCATAAGTTGGGGGGGGGGAAAAACCCTGCGATGCTCTTGACTCACTCCAAAACAGCTTTACACACTCCTTGCCTGTGCTTGCTCCCACGTCTCTGTCCCATCCCTTTTTCCCAGATCACAAGAACTTTGCGAACTCTCCCGACCGACTCGTGATCTATAGCAAAGCAGGAATCCAGGAAGCATATTTTTCCTTCTTCCTCCTCCCCGCGCCCGCCCGCAGCTCCGTGATGCAGTTTTTGCACCCCTCCAAAAGTATGAAGAACGATAGAGGATTCCCCCTACGCAAGGGTCCCGCGCACTTGGCTGCCTTCCAGCGCCCGCCCGTACGCTTCCTTACCTGGTCGGGCGCCCCCGCCGCCTCCATACTTTTGACAATTCCATCACGTCGGCCGCTCTCAGCCAATCCTGCCTCTCGAATCTGGAATCAGGAAGCCCAATGACCGCTGGGATTTGTGGTCCAATTTGCTTCCCTCCCGACTGGAACGGAGGCGCTTCTGGGACTCGTAGTCTTTCCTTTTAGCTATTCGATGCCAGCCACGGTAAGATTTCGACTTCCCAGAATCCCACCCCTCCAGCCAGACAGCATGATCGGCAGCCAAAATGATATTTTAACATTGGGGCTTTAGGTTTTTTTTTTTTAAAAAACATTTGTATTATTGTCTTTTATTGTTGTTAGCCGCCCTGACTCCTTCGGGAGATAGAGCGGCATATAAGTCCCCCCCCCAAAATAAAATAAAATAAAATAAAATAAAATAAAATAAAATAATAAAATAATAAATAAATAAAAAAATAATAAAATAAAATAAAATAAATAAAATAAAATAAAATAATAAAATAAATAAAATAAAATAATAAAATAAATAAAATAAATAAATAAATAAAATAAAATAAATAAAAATAAAATAAAATAAAATAATAAAATAAATAAAAATAAAATAAAATAATAAAATAAAATAATAAAATAAAATAAATAAAAAAAATTTTAAAAGCCTCCAGCAGATCTTGCAGCCACTCAGCTTTGGAGATGAGCAAGCAAGACATAAAAGTGAAGGGAGGTAACCCCCTCCTCCGCATTTTATTTATATAGCAGTTATTCAGATACAGAGTTCCTGAACAGGGAGGCTCAGTTTAAACATCATGCCTCAACAGTTATATTTTTCATACAATGGAATGAAACTGACACACACACACACACCCGCAACCAAAATGCTAATTACTTTAGTGAAAATGTGCAATCAGTTGCCTTCCATGTATAAACTGAATGTAGCTTCCATAATTCTGAATTGGCCTAGGCTAGGGGTAGGCAACCTCGGCTCTTTTATGACTCATGGACTTTCAACTCCCAGAATTCCTGAGTCAGCTGACTCAGGAATTCTGGGAGTTGAAGTCCATGAGTCATAAAAGAGCCGAGGTTGCCTACCCCTAGCCTAGGCATTTTTTTTGGGGGGGGGGATGCTTTTATGACTTGTGGACTTCAACTCCCAGAATTCCTCAGCCAGGCATGCTGAGAGTTGAAGTCCACAAGTCATAAAAGGGCCAACTTAGAAGACCTCTGACTTACAGCATCATGTTTAACTTTTCTAACTAAAAGCACTAGCACGGGTGTCAAACTCGATCGCGTCACGTGATATATTGTGACTTTTTTGCCTTCGCGGAACTGGGATGGGTGTGGCCTGTGCATGACGCATTCGGCCCACGGGTGGCCGGATTGACAATCTTGCGAGCTTATTATGTATAAATAAAATGGGATATTTATTGGTAGTGGTTGTTGTATCTATTGTGATTTCTGTGCAACTAAAATTATAAGTTAAATGCAGGTACCTGTTTAAAAGGAAGGAAAATGACACTGGTCTGAAGATTGTTTTATGTATATTTAATTGATTTGTAAATTACCAATGCAAAAAAATTGATTTTTTTATACACAGCTTATAAGTTGTACATCACAAATTTCTCAGATCAGAACGATTTCAATTTCAATTTAGAGAAATCCAGCAAAAGTTTTTACAGATAATTCATCCCTTCTTGCCCCATCCCTCAATTTAATAATTACATAATAAAGGTAAAGGTAAAGGTTCCCCCGCACATGCGTGTTAGTCGTTTCCGACTCTAGGGGCCGGTGCTCATCTCCGTTTCAAAGCCGAAGAGCCAGCACTTGTCCGAGGATGTCTCCGTGGTCATGTGGCCGGCATGACGACGCCAAAGGCACACGGAATGCTGTTACCTTCCCACCGTAGTGGTCCCTATTTTTCTACTTGCATTTTTTACGTGCTTTCGAACTGCTAGGTTGGCAGAAGCTGGGACAAGTAACAGGCGCTCACTCTGCTACGCGGCACTCGGGATTCGACCCGCCAAACTACCGACCTTCTGATTGACAAGCTCAGCATCCTAACCCACTGAGCCACCGTGTCCCTTTTAATTAAAGGTAAAGGTAAAGGTTCCCCCGCACATGCGTGCTAGTCGTTTCCGACTCTAGGGGCCGGTGCTCATCTCCGTTTCAAAGCCGAAGAGCCAGCGCTTGTCCGAGGACGTCTCCGTGGTCATGTGGCCGGCATGACTAGACGCCAAAGGCGCACGGAACGCTGTTACCTTCCCACCGGAGCGGTCCCTATTTTTCTACTTGCATTTTTACGTGCTTTCGAACTGCTAGGTTGGCAGAAGCTGGGACAAGTAACAGGCGCTCACTGTTACGCGGCACTCGGGATTTGACCCGCCAAACTGCCGACCTTCTGATCGACAAGCTCAGCGTCCTAACCCACTGAGCCCACCGCGTCCCTTTTAATTACATAATACCAATTCTTAAAACCTGCATCAAGTTATTTTGAGAATCAGTTTATTGATGAGAAACTTAAGGTGTCTTGTAAGAATGCTGCATGTATTCAGAAATCAAAACTTCCTATGAACACGTAAAAAGCTCCTTTTTTTCTATCTTCTCCCCACACACTAAATTTGGTGCTGATCTGTTCTGTTTGGGGCAGTTATCCTATTGATATAATAAACGCATGTGTTGCTGTATAAATAAATAGAGGCCTCAAATTGTTGAACTCCACCCCCCCCAAGTACGGGTAGTCTTCATCTTACTACAGTAATTGAACCCCGTATATACAGTCCATAGGTCATGATGGTCATAAAATGGGTCACCGTATGCCAGACTTGGTATTTTTACTTTTTTTTGTTAAGCAAAGGTTGAAATTGTTAAGTGAATACCATAGTCGTTAAGCGAATGCAGTGGTTTTTAAGTGAATCCATTGTTTGCTCTGCTAGGGGGTTGGGGGGGGGCTGGGTTTGCCCAAAAACAGACATAAATGGTAAAAGGTAAAGGTAAAGGTAAAGGTTCCCCCGCACATGCGTGCTAGTCGTTTCCGACTCTAGGGGCCGGTGCTCATCTCCGTTTCAAAGCCAAAGAGCCAGCGCTTGTCCGAGGACGTCTCCGTGGTCATGTGGCCGGCATGACTGGACGCCAAAGGCGCACAGAACGCTCTTACCTTCCCACCGGAGTGGTCCCTATTTTTCTACTTGCATTTTTACGTGCTTTCGAACTGCTAGGTTGGCAGAAGCTGGGACGAGTAACAGGCGCTCACTCTGTTACGCGGCACTCGGGATTCGACCCGCCAAACTGCCGACCTTCTGATCGACAAGCTCAGCGTCCTAACCCACTGAGCCACCGCTCAGTGGGTTAGTTTCCAGCAAAAATGCCTGGTTTCCAGCAAAAATGCCTGCTGAAAATGGCCCTAAATGTGGCCTGGTTGCCGAGCAGCCAAAATGTGGTCATATGATTGCAAGGAAGGGGAGGATGGACATCGGAACTTTGAATCCAGGTCGTAAGTCCCATTTTTAGGGTCTGTGGTAATTTCAGTCATTTAAATGACCGGTTATTAAGTCAAGGACTACTACCTAAAGGGCTGTTGATACAGGGCTCTTTCTTAATGCATTTCTAAGTCTTTAGACGCCAAGTAGGAATTATCCACATTTTTAAAAAGCAAGTTTATCACACACACACACACACAAAAACAACACATCAAGGATTACCTGTAGCTTTGGCAGGTCTCACTCTTTGCTTCAGTCCAGCCCTAATGAAGGCTGCAAAAGATTTTCCCAAAGGCGTTTCATCCCTACAGGAACTGGGTAATTTGATTTAATTCAAAGGTTGCAAGGCCTCTCTGCACCATTCCCATAATGCAGGCCTGTTCCACAGTTCTGCACTGAATGCAACACAGCAATCTCTCTCTCCCGCTGCTCCTTTCTCAAGCCAGATATTCAGAGAGGCTGTAAAGCAGGGGTCTTCAAACTTGGCCCTTTTATGACTTGTGGACTTCAACTCCCAGAATTCCTCAGCCAGCATGCCTGGCTGAGGAATTCTGGGAGTTGAAGTCCACAAGGTATAAAAGGGCCAAGTTTGAAGACCCCTGCTCTAAAGCAGTGTTGTTGTTGTTGTTGTTTTTCAAATTTGCCACTTTTAAGACGTGTGGACAGCAGGCTGACTGGGGAATTCTGGGAGTTGAAGTCCACACATTTTAAAGTGACCAAGTTTGAGAAAAACCTGCCCTAAACAATCGCCAGCAAGCACTTTTCAGGTTTACTGGAAATAGCACCTCTAGAATTGGGAGGCATGGTAACTGGGGCATCCTGGAAACTGTAGTCTTAACAGCTCAGAAGATTACAGGATGGAATACAGGTAGTCCTTGACTTACAACCATAATTGTGCCCAAAATTTCAGTTGTTAAGTGAGACATTTGTAATAATAATAATAATAATAACAACAACAACAACAATAATAATAAAGTTGGAAGGGACCTTGGAGATCATCTAGTCCAACACTCTTGCTCAGGCAGGAAATCCTATACTATTTCAGACAAATGGCTGTCCAGTCTCTTCTTAAAAACTTCCAGTGGATATACAGTCTTCAACTTATGACCATTCATTTAGCGACTGTTCAAAGTTACAGTGGCAGTGGAAAAAAGTGACCTATGAGCAGTCCTCACACTTACGACCATTGCAGTGTCCCTAGGCTCACCTGATCCTGATGCAGGGTGCTTAGCAACCAGCAAGTATGTATGGCATTTGCAGTATCCTGGGGTCACCTGCAGCCTTCCCAGCCGGCTTCCAACAAGCAGACTCAGTGGGGAAGCTGGGAGAAGCTTGCAAATCACAGTCATGTGATGTCTTGTTTAACAACCATGGCAAAAAAGGTTGTAAAAATCGGGTGCTTGACTTAATGAATACCTGTTTAACAATAACAATAACAAAAATAAAGTTGGAAGGGATCTTGGAGGTCATCTAGTCCAACGCTCTTGCTCAGACAGGAAACCCTATACCATTTCAGGCAATTGGCTGTCCAGTCTCTTCTTAAAAACCTCCAGTGTTGGAGCATTCACCACCTCTGGAGGCAGGTTGTTCCACTGGTTAATTGTTCTAACTGTCAGGAAGTTTCTCCTTAGTTCTAGGTTGCTTCTCTCCTTGACTAGTTTCCATCCGTTGCTTCTTGGCCTGCCTTCGGGCACTTTGGAGAATAGCTTGACTCCCTCTTCTCTGTGGCAGCCCCTGAGATATTGGAACACTGCTATCATGTCCCCCGTCGTCCTTCTCGTCATTAAACTACACATGCCCAATTCCTGCAACCGTTCCTCATATGTTTTAGCCTCCAGTCCCCAATCATCTTTGTTGCTCTTCTCTGTACTCTTTCTAGAGTCTCAATATCTTTTTTACATCGTAGTGACCAAAACTGGATGCAGTATTCCAGGTGTGGCCTTACCAAAGCATTGTAAAGTGGTATTAGTACTTCATGTCATCTTGATTCTATCCCTCTGTTAATGCAGCCTAGCACTGTGTTGGCTTTTTTGTCAACTGCAGCACACTGCTGGCTCATATTTAAGTGATTGTCCACTAGGACTCCGAGATCCTAACAGACTTTTGCCTCATTTTACCTTTCTCGGCACAGTTTTTAACTGAATCTCTGCAGTTGTTAAGTTAGAAGCACAGTTGTGTTAAGTGAATCTGGCTTCCCCATCGACTTAGCTTGTCAGAAGGTGGCAAAAGGGGATCACATGACCCCGGGCCACTGCAACCATCATAAATACGAGTCAACTGCCAAGCGTCTGAATTTAGATCACATGACCATGGGGATGCAGCAACTGTTGTGTGAAAAACGGTCATAAGTAACTTTTTTAGAGCTGTTGTAACTTTGAACTGTTGTAAATCGAGGACTACCTGTACAGCATTAACTTTATCCCTATCATCTCTAGACTAGCATTCATCAGTATCTTTAGAGCAGAATTCCCCAACCTTTTGGGGTTGGCAGCCCAGAGCGAGGGGCGCAGGGAAAGAAGGGATGGTTTTGTGGGGGGTGAACACATGAGTGTGTGCGTGCACCTGTTGCTCACGCGAGTGGGGCTATGACACTCGTGGCAACACTCACCTGAGTGCTGCTGCAAACACCCGCAATGTTTGCAGCGACAAGTATGCGAGTGGGGCCGCAAATGTCCACACCAACACTCGCACAAGTAAGGCCGCGAAAGCCTGTAATGACACTCATGCGAGTGGGGCCACAAATGCCAGCGATGCACATGGGGACACTTGCGCAAGTGGAGCCAAGGAACACTCTCAGGCAAGTGGGGCTTCGAACGCCCACAATGGTCACGGCAACGCTTGCACGATGGGGGCTGCAAACGTTCGCGGCAACGCTCTTGCAAGTGGGGCTGTGCTCACAGGTGCGCAGCAGTCAGCCACTCGCACGGCCCGGTGGCCCTTAGCGGGCCATGGCCCACAAGCTGGGGACCCCTGCTTTGGAGCAACGAGGTGGTAATTTGGAAGCTTCCCCAATACCTTCCTGTCCCAACTACGGTTTCCTTCACAGAAAGTCAACTCCCCCCCCCAAAAAAAATTGGTTCCAATTTAAACCAGGAAAAAGGCCATAGAAAGCACCAGTTCAATAGCAGCCCCACAAGGATATTTACACACTTCACTGTTGCTAGCTTTGCTGCCCTTTTGAAACACTTGGAAGTCTGTTACTTCTGTATGATGAAAGATAAAACAACAGACACGCTGATTAACCCCAAACTTTCTGGTAGGAAGAACATGGGCAACTGAGCCAATTGCTCCATATAGGGCTAGCAATAGCATTTAATCTGATATACCGCCCTATAGTGTCTCACCGCACTCTCTGGGTATACAATGCAAGCATTATTTGCATATTGGCCCCGACAATCTCGGTCATTTTACTGACCTCAAAAGGATGGAAGGCTGAGTCAACGTTGACCCTTGTCAGGATCAAATTCCTGGCTGTGGGCAGGGATAGCCTACAATACAGGTAGTCCTTGACTTAAAACAGTTGATTTGTTGATCATTCGAAGTTACAATAGCACTGAAAAAAGTGACTTGTGACCATTTTTCACAATTATAACCATTGCTGCATCCCTATGGTCACGTGATTTACATTTGGATGCTTGACAACTGGTTCGTATTTATGATGGCTGCAGTGTCTCAGGGTCAGGTGACCATCTTTTGTGACAAGCAAAGTCAATGGGGAAGCCAGATTCACTTAACAACCGTACTAATTTAACAACTGCAGTGATTCGCTTAACAAATATGGCAAGAAACGCCACAAAATGGGACAAAACTCATTTTAACAAATTTCTCACTTAACAACATAAATTCTGGGCTCAGCTGTGGTCATAAGTCAAGGACCACCTGTATTGCACTTTAACCCACTAGGGCTCCACATGCCAATGCCATTAAAATTCAGTCCTTCCCATGTTTGAGTTGTACATCTGTCCTCAACATTATTTCTGCCATTAGTATATCTGTCTTCTTCCATCGGCATCAGTGAAGCATTATTTTCCAGAACCTTTTTGTTTTAACTAAAGGTAAATTATTCAAAATGTATTTCATTTCGAGTTCGCTGATCCTCACTGAATAACATTTCTTGGCTCTTCAAAGCCATCGTCTCACTTAAGGTCGTCACCGGGCCTAACTCTCAAATGAACTCGATGGTGCACGTGAAGATGGGAACGCCGCCTGAAGCATTTCCCACACTCTAGGCATTTATAGGGTTTCTCTCCTGTGTGGATTCGCTGGTGTTTCACAAGATTGGATAGCTGAGCAAAACATTTCTTACACTCCAGGCACTTGTACGGCTTTTCTCCTGTGTGGACTCTTTGATGACTGACGAGAGCCGAACGTTGAGCAAAACACTTCCCACATTCCAGGCATTTGTGAGGCTTCTCCCCTGTATGGACCCTCTGGTGATTCACAACATCTGAACGGATCGCAAAAGATTTCCCACATTCTGGGCATTTGTAAGGTCTCTCCCCTGTGTGGATTCTCCTGTGTTTTACAAGATCAGATTGTTGGGCAAAACTTTTTCCACATTTCATGCATTCGTAGGGTTTCTCCCCCGTGTGAATTCTCTGATGGTTGACCAGGTTCGACTGATGAGCAAAGCGTTTGCCACACTGCTGACACTTGTAGGGTTTCTCCCCCGTGTGGACTCTTTGATGGCTCACCAGGACAGACTGACGGGCAAAACATTTGGTACACTGTAAGCACTGGTACGGTTTTTCTCCGGTGTGGACTCTCTGGTGATTGATGAGAACCGAGTGACGGGCAAAACACTTCCCACACTCCAGACATTTATAAGGTTTCTCTCCCGTGTGGACCCTTCGGTGTCGGATGAGTTGTGATCTCTGAGTAAAACATTTCACACACTCCAGGCACCGATAAGGTTTTTCTCCTGTGTGGATCCGATGATGGTTGACAAGGACAGACTGCCGTGAAAAACATTTTCCACACTCGGAGCATTTAAAGGGTCTCTCTCCTGTATGGACGCGCTGGTGTTTCACAAGCTCAGAGTGATGAACAAAATATTTTGCACATTCCAGGCATTTAAAAGGTTTCTCTCCCTTGTGAAGTAGACGATGGATAGCCAGATCCGATTTCTGAATGAAGCATTTTCCACATTTTCGACAGGAATTCTTTTTCTTCAGTGCCCCTGGGAAGAGAAAAACAAATCTTGACAATGGAAGGGACAACAGATTTTTGAGGATTCCTGAATGAGCATTTATCTATTTGTCTGTCTGTCTGTCTGTCTGTCTGTCTGTCTGTCTGTCTGTCTATCTATCTATCTATCTATCTATCTATCTATCTATCTATCTATCTAAAAGCAATAGCCAAATTGATACTGATATTTTGTAATAAATATTACATATGTTTAATATAGACAATGGGTTTGGGTTGTTGTTTTTTTTTTACAGGCTTTACAGAACCCACAGCATTGTTTGATCTGTATAGCTTTAAAGGTAAAGGTAAAGGTTCCCCCACACATGCGTGCTAGTCATTTCGGACTCTAGGGGCCGGTGCTCATCTCCGTTTCAAAGCCAAAGACCCAGCGCTTGTCCGAGGACGTCTCCGTGGTCATGTGGCCAGCATGACTAGACGCCAAAGGCGCACGGAACGCTGTTACCTTCCCACCGTAGTGGTCCCTATTTTTCTACTTGCATTTTTACGTGCTTTCGAACTGCTAGGTTGGCAGAAGCTGGGACGAATAACAGGCGCTCACTCTGTTATGTGGCACTCGGGATTCGACCCGCCAAACTGCCGACCATCTGACTGACAAGCTCAGCGTCCTAACCCACTGAGCCACCACGTCCCTATAAAATACAGGTAGTTCTCCACTTATAAGAGTTCATTTAGTGACTGTTCAAAGTTACAATGGCACTGAAAAAAATGATGACAATTTTGCACACTTAAACTGTTGCAGCATCCCCATGGTCACCTGATCAAAATTCAGACGTTTGGCAACTGGTTCATATTTATGACGGTTGCAGTCTCCAGGGATCATGTGATCCTCTTCTGCAACCTTCTGACGAGCAAGGTCAATGGGGAAGCCAGATTCACTTAACAACCATGTTACTAACTGCAGTGAATCGCTTAACAACTGTGGCAAGAAAGGTCGTAAAATGGGGCAAAATTCATTTAACAAATGTCTCACTTAGCCACATAAATTTTGGGCTCCCTTGTGGTCTTAAGTTGAGGACTACCTGCATGGAGACAAAAGAAGAGAGATTTCCATGGCTTTATTTGCCAAATGGGATTATTTTTTTCTCCATCTCTCACCTGAGCTGTTGTCATCTACCCCTTCAGAATCGAAAAGCCACGGTTCTTCTCCTCGTTCCAGGCGAGAGATGAGATTTGGCTTCGGAACAGGTAACCCTTGACAGAAAATCAAATTAAAAATCACAGTCCTGAAAATACAAGGGAGAAGCAGAGATTGATCACAGTCCTTTGCATCAGTCTTTAGCTCAACGAAAGAAGGAAGAGACTCGTACCTAAGGAGGCCACGTTCTCATAATTCTCCACCATGACTTCTTTGTATAAAGCTCTCTGGCTTGGATCCAGCAGAGCCCCCTGGCCCTCACTGAAATACACAGCCACATCTTTAAATGACACCAGCCTCTGAAAGGACAAAGAAAATGGATTCAGCCTCCCTGTCTCTCCAAACCCTCTTCCTGGGTCAGTCCCTGGTAGATGCAACCCTTTCAGCCAGAGACCCGTGAAAGGCAAAAGAGAAAGCGGAAATTGACATGAAAGCAATGTTCCAGTATTTGAGGGGCTGCCACGAAGAAGAGGGAGTCAAGCTATTCTCCAAAGCACCTGAGGGCAGGAGAAGAAGCAACGGATGGAAACTAGTCAAGGAGAGAAGCAATCTAGAACTAAGGAGAAACTTCCTAACAGTTAGAACAACTAACCAGTGGAACAACCTGCCTCCAGAAGTGGTGAATGCTCCAACACTGGAAGTTTTTAAGAAGAGACTGGACAGCCATTTGTCTGAAATGGTATAGGGTTTCCTGCCTGAGCAGGGGGTTGGACTAGATGACCTCCAAGATCCCTTCCAACTTATTATTATTATTATTATTATTATTATTATTATTATTATTATTATTAATAATAATAATAATAATTATTATTATTATTATCTTTGAGCCGTCTCCTGTGGCTCCCAGCCGCCCAGTGCGCACGCACCTCTTCGAACGGGCAGTGGTGCGCGCGCACCTCTCCGAATGAGCGGAGGTGCGCGTGCACCTCCCCAAACCTTTTGAGAGGTGCGCGCGCACCTCCGCGCGAACGGGCAGCGGCGCCGCTCTTTGGAAAAGCTGCCGCGGCACGTTTGCAGGCTGCCAAAAGCGGCAGCTCTGCAAACGGGCCGCGGCAGCTTTCCCAACAAGCGGCGCCGCTGCCCATTCCGAGAGGTGCGCGTGCACCTCCCCAAACCTTTGGAGAGGTGCGTGCGCACCTCCGCGTGAACGGGCAGCGGCGCCGCTCTTTGGGAAAGCTGCCGCGGCACGTTTGAAGGCGGTAGCTCTGCAAACGGGCCGTCGCCGTCGCGCAACCGGGAACCGGTTCCATCACACATAAAAAAATTGGCAACCACGCGCGTCCGCGCATGCGCAAGAAAAAACATTTTGCTCATGTGCAAAACTTTTTTTGCGCATGCGCGTGCATGGACGCACGCACGCGGCTCCCACTTTTTTTTATGTGTGATGGAACCGGTTCCCAGTGGCTCTTTTCCTTTTTCAGGTTGCCGACCCCTGGACTAGAAGAACTTCAAGGTCCCTTCCAGATTCTATTCTATTCTATTCTATTCTATTCTATTCTATTCTATTCTATTCTATTCTATTCTATTCTATATTGGTATCAACAATTGGTGCAGAATGAAATGAACACAGGCAGACCAACACCATTATGCCCAATAGGTGAAGTTTTTTCCAATATTATACAGGTAGTCCTCAACTTACAGTGACATTGAAAAGAGTGACTATAAACTTACAATGTCAACAGCGTATAAAGAAAATCTTTATAAAATTTTTTACAGATGGCACCTTTCACCTGCAAGACTAGCGAACATGTACAAAGATAAATCTGTTAAATGCTGGAAATGTAATCAAATACCAGGCTCATATTATCACATGTGGTGGACATGTCCCAAAGCAAAAAAATATTGGAATAAAATACACCCATGGTTAGAAGCAATGATAAAACAACATATAGATTTAAAACCAGAGATATTCCTATTGGGCATGTTACCAGAAAACTATAAAAGGTAATACATATTTAGTTTTACATAGGATAACATATGTACAACATTGGAAAAATGGAGAAACACTTACAGAGGGAAATATAATTTAAAAAATACCGGACTACGCAGAAATAGATAGGTTAACGTTAAAAATTAAGGAAAAAGAGGAAACTGAATACTATTTGACATGGGATTTGTTTTACCAATTGTTAGCTGATAGAAACAGAAGTTAGAAAGTTGGAAATGTGAGAAAATGTGGATTATATGAGGAAGATCTATAGCGGATTAGTAAATGTTTTGATTGTTATACAATTAATGTCAATGTGGAAAATACTATTTTTAACAATATGATTACTATTTCCTAGTATATGATTGTATTTTGATAAGATTACAATGAACGTGATTATTATATTCTAATATTTTTATACCTAGAGAAAACACTGTTCAATACAGAAATGGAATTTTTGTTGTTGTTGTTGTTGTTATTATTATTATTATTGAACGCTTAGTAGCTGGCATGTATTTATGACAATTGCAGTGTCCCGGGGTTGTGTGATCCCTTTTTGTGACCTTCTGACAAGCAAAGTCAATGGGGAAGCCAGATTCACTAGTTAAGTTAGTTGTTACTAACTTAACAACTGCAAGGATTCACTTAATAACTGTGGCAAGTAAGGTCCTAAAATGAGGCAAAACTCACTTAACAGCTGTCTTGCTTAGCAATGGAAATTTGGGGCTTAACTGTAAGTTGAGTAAACCAATGTTTTTCAACCTTGCAACTTTAAGATGTGCAGACTTCAACTCCCAGAAATCCCCAGCCATCATGGCTGGCTGGGGAATTCTGGGAGTTGAAGTCCGCACATCTTAAACTTGCCAAAGCAGAGAAACACTGTTATAAACAACCAGTGCACATTCCACCAAGTTCAAACTACACAATACTTTAATAAGCATGGAATTCCTTAATAAAAACAATTAGCGCAAGAGTTTCAACTGTTATCTTCTTTTAAATGCTTTCCATATTGAAGATACGGTAATTATAGTAAGAAAAGAATTAATGCGCAGACATGGTTCATTCAGATCCACGAATAGATTAAGGACAAAATAATAATTATTCAAAAGGCTGGAATATACCATGGTGGATGTTCTTACAAATGGTTGGAAGGATAAAATCTGAACTTAAGAATGAAGGAGAGACATTAAGAAAAGTGACAGAATTTGAAGCATTTATACAAAACCAACACCATCTGTTAGGGTGCATACATAAACTCCTACTCCGATATGATGTGAAGATAGGATAAGTTAAAAAAAGTATGATAAAATGGATGCAGAACTTTAAAGAAACAGTCACAACTTAACAGAGGGGGAAACTATGGCCCAAACTCATTAAATTCACTCTAGGTTATATTTGTTATAAAATCTTTTACAGATGGTTCCCACCTCCAATATAGATAAATTATACAGTAACAAAAGTTGGAAATGTCATGAAACAGAAGGGACATTTCACCACATACTGGAAAGATCCACCATGGTACCATCAGAGAATTTTAGAGATTCAATCTGAAATGAAATCACATTTTAACTTGGTGTAAGTCCAGAATATGTTAACAAGAAACAAGAACCTACTGAGATATACACTCACAGCTGCAAGGATAAACTTTATATTGATGATTGATACACGCCTCTGTACCCAGCGAACATTTGTGTTGTATAATATAAGCAATAAAATATTTACATAGGCAGGGGAAGAATAGAGAAGATGTTCCCTTTTACAAATCCTACAGTAGATGTTCTGAAGAAAAAGATTTAAAGTTTCGGGGGGGGGGGGGGAAGGAAGATAATAAAATTGGCTGGGGGAAGCACAAGAATATTGTAAAAAAGTTTGTGGAAACTCAAGCTTTAAGATCAGTGTATCTCAACTTGGACAAGTTTCAGAGGACAACTCTGAGAATTCCCTAGCTAGCCATGCTGGCTGAGGAATTCTGGGAATTGAAGTCCAGCTGCTATTTTATTTTAGGCAAGGATGATCACTTTGCAATTTGCACACAAGTACAGTTAACCCACAAATTACAGCCACAGTTGAGCCCAAAATTTCCATTGCTAAGCAAGATAGTTGTTAAGTGAATTTTGCCCTACTTTATGACCTTTCTTGCTACAGCTGTTAAGTCAATCACTGCCGTTGATAAGCTAGTAACTCTGTTGTTAAGTGAATCTGACTTCCCCATTGACTTTGCAAGTCAGAAGGTTGCAAGATGTGGTCACATGACCCCGGGACACTGCAACCGTCATAAATATGAGCCAGTTGCCAACTGTCTGTAATTGGATCACATGACCATGGAGATGCTGCAACAGTTGTAAGGGTAAAAAAACGATCATGTCACCTTTTTCGGTGCTGTTTTAACTTCAGTGGTCACTAAATGAATGGTTGTAAATCGAGGACAACCTGTACCGAAAACAGCCAATGAGAGAAACTATCTTATGTTTCTTTGTTCTCAGTGAGAATTCTGGTGCTCAAAATATTCCTCACTATGGCAACGGTCATAAGTCCCTCAAAATGGTTTCTAAAAACAACATCAGCTTTTATGAAAGTGACTTGTATAGAAATAAATCAGAGACCCTTTTCTGATTTGGCAATTCTAATGATCCTGTAATATTACATCGGATTAATTTTGCCATTCGGACCGACTTTATTTTAAATAAGTTCAATATTTCCATAAACTTGCTTTTTTTTAAAAAAAATGCAGGCAATACCTAACTGCTAAAGATCTAGAGATACATAAAGAGCAATGCTTCATAACATTTTCTCACCCATAACAGCCGCGTTTTTCTGAGCTCTTCTTTTTCAAACCAGCTTTGAAAAATGAAATGGAAACGACATTGGTTGGAATAAATACAATCTGCTTCTACGCTAAACCATGGCTTGTTCCAGGACAACGAACGATGCATGCAAGAGATGGAAGCAGGCTTGACACTGATTTAATGCAAATATAAAGCATCCCTTTGGATCATGAGGGCGTTCAGAAGTGCAAACAGTGGTCTCTTAAGGCCACTGGCTTCTCTTTCCTTCATCCGTTCCATAAATTGAGACACTTGGCAACTAGGTTCACCCCCCGGGGACATTTCATAATTAATATTTAACTCATATTGTCCTTGACTGAAAGAAGAGCAGAGTACATTTATTTATTTATTTATTTTAATTCCATTTATATCCCGCCCTTCTCCGAAGACTCAGGGCGGCTTACAAGCTTAGCAGTAGCCTTCATTCTATGTATATGCCTGCTTATTAGGGCTTTCACACACACACCCCCAGCGGCATTATTACAAAGTCAGCTTATTTATTTTATTTATTTTATTTTAATTCCATTTATATCCCGCCCTTCTCCGAAGACTCAGGGCGGCTTACAAGCTTAGCAGTAGCCTTCATTCTATGTATATGCCTGCTTATTAGGGCTTTCACACACACACCCCCAAGCGGCATTATTACAAAGTCAGCTTATTTATTTTATTTATTTTATTTTAATTCCATTTATATCCCGCCCTTCTCCGAAGACTCAGGGCGGCTTACAAGCTTAGCAGTAGCCTTCATTCTATGTCTATGCCTGCTTATTAGGGCTTTCACACACACCCCAAGCGGCATTATTACAAAGTCAGCTTAATTGCCCCCAACAATCTGGGTCCTCATAAACCATAAACATAAACCACAGATGGAATGAAAACCTTTCTGAAAATGGCACCAAGGTTGCGTTTTTTTTGTTCTTCCGCCACCCGCCAAGGGGTTTCCCCTGCGGCACCCCTCACTTCAAAACGGGCGAGGGATTCGGGTTGGTCAACCTGCCAACTTCCCGAAGAGCAACTTTGCAGCCTGGAGGGGCGCCCCCCCCCAAATCTAGCGGATCGCTCGATCGGACGATTCCCTGCCGCGAAAGGGATCCGTGGGGGATCCCTGCCGCGAAAGGGATCCCTTTCCCTGCCGCGAAAGGGATCCTAAGCTGGATCCCCCACGGAGACCCGACCACCACCACCCGCTTTCCCCCCCCCCACTCCGGGAATACAAAGGGGGTGCCTGCCCCTCCCCCCCGAATCTCCGGCGCCCCTCGGTCGCCCGCTCCCCTTTAGGGCTTCTGCCTCTCTCTCCAAGGGTCGGACCGCATAGACGGGCGGAGAAAAGCCCGGACAAAGGGGCTGGAAGGTCTCGCCCAGCCCCCTTCCCCCCTTTTCTAGCGGGAGACCCCGGTCCCTCAATCGCGCCATCGCCGCCGCCGCCCTCCCCCCCCCTCACCCGCATCGGCCAACTGCACCGCGGCGGCTCCCCCGAGTGGGCTTCCCGCGGCCTTCGACCCTTCAGGGCGATTTCTCCGTCTCCCCCGCCGCGGAGATCCACGCCTCCTCCATGCCCGATCGCGCAATCTCTGGCGCGGGGAGCGCTCAGGAGCCACCTGGGCTGCTGGGACCTGTAGTCCTCTTCCCGGTGTTTTGCTTGCCGTGCAAAAATCCCACCTCCTCCCCACACTCTCACACGCGGGATTCTGGGAGCTGTAGTTTTTCTTTCCCCCCCCCTCTCTCTCTCTCTCACACACACACACACACACACACACAAACACACACACACGAACACATCTTTAGGCATCAGCAGGGCTTTTTTTGTCATAGAACACTCAGAACGGAGTTCCGGCACCTTTTTTGGATGGAACCTTGTAGGATAGGCAAGGTGGGTTGTATGACATGTATGAGTTCCGGCACCTTTTTTCTTTTACAAAAAAAGCACTGGGCATCAGCATCAGTATTTTATCTGGTTGTTGTTGTTGTTGTTAGTTGCGAAGTCGTGTCCGACCCATCGCGACCCTATGGACAATGTTCCTCCAGGCCTTCCTGTCCTCTACCATCTTCTGGAGTCCATTTAAGCTCACGCCTACCTGCTTCAGTGACCCCATCCAGCCACCTCATTCTCTGTCGTCCCCTTCTTCTCTTGCCCTCAATCTTTCCCAGCATTAGGCTCTTCTCCAGTGAGTCCTTCCTTCTCATTAGGTGGCCAAAGTATTTGAGTTTTAGCTTCAGGATCTGGCCTTCTAAAGAGCAGTCAGGGTTGATCTCCTCTAGGACTGACCGGTTTGATCGCCTTGCAGTCCAAGGAACTCGCAGGAGTCTTCTCCAGCACCATAGTTCAAAGGCTTCAATTCTTTGGCGCTCAGCCTTTCTTATGGTCCAGCTTTCACTGCCATACATTGCATCTGGGAAGACCATAGCCTTGACTATACGCACTTTTGTTGACAGGGTGATGTCTCTGCTTTTTAGTGTGCTGCCTAGATTTGCCATGGCTTTCCTCCCAAGGAGCAAGCGTCTTTTAATTTCTTGGCTACAGTCCCCATCTGCAGTGATCTTGGAGCCCAGGAAAATAAAATCTGTCACTACCTCCATTTTTATCTGGTAGCCTAGAGTTAAAGACACAAGCAAATGACAGTCGCCAGCATTAACCCTGCGACAGATTGCTCACCGGTACAAGAAGATCCAGAGAGACTCTTGAATCCCAAAGGTGCTTTCATTTCTCAACCAAGAAGCTTCTTCGGCTCTGACTGGATGGTGGGGAAATGGAAGGATTTATATTTATATGGCCTCAACGGCTCTCTGAAAAAATGCAAACGGCCAGCTGTCTGCAAGGAATATAAATCCTTCCATTCCCCGCCATCCAGTCAGAGCCGAAGAAGCTTCTTGGATGGATGGGAAGCGAAATGTCTTCAAAGAAAAACGAGAAAGTCCAGTTGCCCCATGAAAAAGCACCTTTGGGTTAACTATGACCTGGATGACTGAGAATCTCTATAGAGAGACTCTGAACAAATGGGGCTATCCTGTGGCTTCGTCTCTTTGGGATTGTGGCGACAGGCATACAACAACACATATGTATACCTGCCCTTTGTGTTCTGATCAGTGTACACTTGAGGACCTTGTGACAGTGCTACAGAACGCAATTAATGTTGCTAGTTTCTGGGCAAGATCAGTTTAATTTGTATATTTTAATCTTGTATCTTGCATTTTAAATTTATGCCTCCCCCATCATGGATTACTGCCTTGTCATGGCGAAGGGGCTTGTGTAATTCAATGAAACTATGAGCTATGCCATGCAGGGCCACCCAAGACGGACAGGTCATAGCAGAGAGTTCTGACAAAATGTGATCCACTGGAGAAGGAAATGGTATCTTTGCCATGAAAACCCCATGGACAGTACCAAAAGGCAAAACGATATGACGCTGAAAGATGAGCCCGTCAGGTTGGAAGGCGTCCAATATGCTACTGGGGAAGAGCAGAGGGCTAGTACTAGTAGCACCAGAAAGAATGAAGTGACTGGGCCAAAGCTGAAAGGACGCTCAGCTGTGGATGTGTCTGGTGGTGAAAGGAAAGTCCGATGCTGTAAAGATTTTTTCTCCATAGGAACCTGGAATGTAAGATCCATGAATCAAGGCAAGCTGGACGTGGTCAAACAAGAGATGACAAGACTGAACATCGACATCTTAGGTATCAGCGAACTAAAATGGACAGGAATGGGTGAATTTAATTCAGATAACCATCAGATATACTACTGCGGGCAAGAATCCCTCAGAAGAAATGGAGTAGCCTTCATAGTCAATAAAAGAGTAGGAAAAGCAATACTGAGATACAATCCCCAAAATGACAGAATGATCTCAGTTCGAATCCAAGGCAAACCATTCAATATCACAATAGTTCAAGTCTATGCCCCAACCACCAGTGCTGAAGAGGATGAAATTGACTGGTTCTATGAAGGGACGCGGTGGCTCAGTGGGTTAGGATGCTGAGCTTGTCGATCAGAAGGTCGGCAGTTTGGTGGATCGAATCCCGAGTGCCGCATAACAGAGTGAGCACCTGTTACTCGTCCCAGCTTCTGCCAACCTAGCAGTTCAAAAGCACATAAAAATGCAAGTAGAAAAATAGGGACCACTACGGTGGGAAGGTAACAGTGTTCCATGCACCTTTGGTGTCTAGTCATGCCGGCCACATGACCATGGAGACGTCCTCGGACAAGCGCTGGCTCTTCTGAAAACTCAACAGTGGCCACAGGATTGGATTCCAAAGAAAGGCAGTGCCAAAGTATGTTCAAATTTCACATGCTAGTAAAGTTATGCTTAAAATCCTATAAGCTAGACTCCAGCAGTATGTGGATCGAGAACTACCAGAAGTACAGGCAGGATTTCAAAGAGGCAGAGGAACTAGAGTTCAAATTGCCAACATACGATGGATCATGGAGAAAGCTAGAGAGTTCCAGAAAAACATCTACTTCTGCTTCATTGACTGTGCTAAAGCCTTTGATTGTGTGGATCACAACAAACTGTGGCAAGTTCTTAAAGAGATGGGAGTACCAGATCATCCCATTTGTCTCTTGAGAAACCTATAAGCGGGTCAAGAAGCAACAGTGAGAACTGGACACGGAACCACTGATTGGTTCAAACTTGGGAAAGGAGTCCGGCAAGGCTGTATACTGTCACCCTGCCTATTTAACTTATATGCAGAGCACATCATGAGAAAGGCAGGGCTAGATGAATCTAAAGTTGGAATTAAGATTGCCAGGAGAAATATCAACAACCTAAGATATGCAGATGATACCACTCTAATGGCAGAAAGTGAAGAGGAACTAAAGAGCCTCTTGTTGCGGGTGAAGAAGGAGAGTGCAAAAGTTGGCTTGAAACATTAAGAAAACCAAGATCATGGCATCCGGCCCTCTCAGTTCCTGGCAAATAGATGGGGAAGAAATGGAGGTAGTGACAGATTTTATTTTTCTGGGCTCCAAGATCATCACAGACGGGGACTGCAGCCAAGAAATTAAAACTCTTGCTCCTAGGGAGGAAAGCCATGGCAAATCTAGACAGCACACTAAAAAGCAGAGACATCACCCTGCCAACAAAAGTGCGTATAGTCAAGGCTGTGGTCTTCCCAGTTGCAATGTATGGATGTGAAAGTTGGACCATAAGAAAGGCTGAGCGCCAAAGAATTGAGGCCTTTGAACTATGGTGCTGCTGCGAGTCCCTTGGACTGCAAGGCGATCAAATTGATCAGTCCTAGAGATCAACCCTGACTGCTCTTTAGAAGGCCAGATCCTGAAGCTGAAACTCAAATACTTTGGCCACCTAATGAGAAGGAAGGACTCCCTGGAGAAGAGCCTAGTGCTGGGAAAGGTTGAGGGCAAGAGAAGAACGGGATGACAGAGGATGATGTGGCTGGATGGAGTCACTGAAGCAGTAGGCGTGGGCTTAAATGGACTCCAGAAGATGGTAGAGGACTGGAAGGCCTGGAGGAATGTTGTCCATGGGGTCGCGATGGGTTGGACATGACTTCACAACAGTATGCCTTATTTTAATTGTCTTGCTTCTGACATGAATAAACCCTGTGACAATTTGCAACTGAGTAATTTCCACTAATACAAACATGTATAATCATCACCTTGAAATTCCCGAGAACTGCAAAAGAATTTCCCTCAACAGATTTGGTTTCCGCTACTATAAGCTGAATTTATTTCCAAATTGTCACTTTAACATTTTGTCTTCTAGAATATTTGAATTCTCTACATTGGTTATGCAGTTAAATTTCTCATTTTTCTAATGACTTAAAGCTGGTAGATTGTGTATACAGGTAATTCTCAACTTACAACCAGAATCGGGATCAGAATTTTCACTGCTAATCAAGGCGATTATGAGGGGCATCCAATTTTATGATCTTTTTGTTAAGTGAATCACTGCAGTTGTTATGTGAATCATGCGGCCATTAAGAAAATCCAGCTTCCTTCGCTGACTTTGTCGGAAACAAATTGGGTAGTTGCAAATGGCAATCACATGACACTGCAACAACCATTGTAAATACAGGCCAGTTGCCAAGTGCCAAAATTTCGATCACATGACCATGGAGATGCTGCAACGATCGTAAGAGCAAGGAGACTTGTTAAGTCACTTTTTTCAGTGTCTTTATAACATGGGTCACTAAATGTATGGTTGTAAGTCAAGGACTACCGACATTGTGAAACACAGCACATGTCTGCGCATACGTTGTGTATGTATCCAAGATTCAGTCTTATTAGTGCACAGCATGTTTTCCCCCCTTAATCCATCTCCATTTCATTGCTCTTCACAAAGAATTTTGTCTAAAACCTGACAAAACACCCACTGACATTTTTAGATGGTTTCTTCCAGTTTTCCTTCTACAACTGACTACCTTGTTTCACTAGTGAAATCCCAAAGCTGGTTTACAACTTTATATTGAGGAAAAAAATATCAATGCAGCAACATATTCTCAGTGACGGGTACAGTTAAGATAGTTCCTAATTTTGACAAGAAAAATGCTTTCTGAATATTTAAGGTTAGAAATGTTTTAAAGCACCAGAGTCAGGCTGATGTAAAAGCTTGCACGTTTTCCCAGGAGGAATTTTGAAACTGGAGACGAGTCTTAATCCAGAATCATTATTGCATCTTCTAACAAATATTTATTGCATGTGTAATGTTGCCGTGCTGATTCGTAGCAAAAAAACAAAAACCCAACGCACAAACACACAAAACACAGCGCTTTGCTTTTGGCTTGTGTCATTTTGCTGTTGGATTGTTCGGTTTTGACATTAGAACAAAAAATGATGAGTTAAGTATTAAATTTATTTGTAGCTATTCTTTATTCTTTTTTTTTAAAAAAAACACCACAATTAGGGAAGCTACAAACACAAAACGAAAAGAAATAAGACCCAGAAGAGCAGGCCTAAGTGCCACCAGAGCCATTTTGAAGAGGACAACATACACACTTCAACACGCTCGCCAACTCACGCTCTCATTTTTCGGGGTCTTTCCCTTTGTGGAAAAGAGAACATTCATCCTTCTTACACTCTCACACTTTCCAGCTCGCACACAGTAGTTGTAGACACCTCTTTGTGTCCGTCCCTTATTTCACCCAGCTCTCTCTCGGCTTCCCCCACCCCAAGGAGGCCGCACACACGAGCCAGAGGCAACGCCGGGGCCCAGCCCTCCGCAGCCACAACAGCTCAGCACCCCTCCATTGAGCCCTCTTGGAAGCGGCAATGGGCGTGGACCAAGGAACTTCTTGAGAAAGAGGCTTGAGGGGGTGGGGGAGAGAGTAAAGGCCCCCATATCTGCCCAGCCAGCGTACGGTACGTCCATCCGTCGCTCGGGCAGGAGCGGCCCGAGGAGCGGGGAGATCCAAGTTCCCTAGTTGGAAGAATTGTCACTTCCAGAATTTCTTCCCCCATTGCCAGACTCCAACTAGCCCCCTCCGTGCTCCCCAAAGTAGAGGGTGCGATGGGAATGCCGCCGAGCGGTGGACAAAGTAGAGCGATGAGACCGCAAAGTTGTACGGGGAGTTTTCCCAGAAAAGGCAGGCGGGGATGGCTGGGTGCGGTTGTCGGACGGGCTGCCTTGGCGTCTCAGGAAAGGGGGCACCGTGGAGCTCTTGATGTGGATGACCCGGGTGTCCATGACCTCGCAGTCGACCTGCATCATGACTTCGTAGCCCACGGAGGAGCCGTAGAGGCTCTCTGGAGAAAAAGGAAAGATGGGCTGAAATGCAGCCACCTTTGGAAGGAAGGCAGCTGGAGCCCAGCCTCTCCCAAGACGTTGGGTTTTCTTTTACCGTTCAGAGCCATGGCGGGCATCACCAGGGACATTTTAGGGCGAGAGGTCTTGTTGTGGCTGATGGCAGGCAGCAGCAAGTGGTCCTAAGGGAAAAGGAAACGTGTGTCAGGGAAGCATTGGCCCAAACCTTTTGGGCCCCAGGGATCGGTTCCACGGAGAGAGGTTTTTCCACAGGCGGGAGGGGGGCGTGGTTTCGTGTGCTGCCTGCGTCCCGCGAATGGGGCTTCGCTTCTTTGCGTGGACCGGTTTCTGGCACGCCGCAGACCAGTGCCGGTCCACAAACCGCAGGTTGGGGACCCCTAAGTCAGAGGTAGGCAACCTTGGCTCTTTTATGACTCATGGACTTCAACTCCCAGAATTCCTCAGTCAGCATAGCTGACTGAGGAATTCTGAGAGTTGAAGTCCATGAGTCATAAAAGAGCCGAGGTTGCCTACCCCTGCCCTAAGGTATGTTTATTGCTATTGGCCTGTTTACAGGAACCTTACAAGACTTAACTGCACACTCTAGAACAGGGGTAGGCAACCTTGGCCCTTTTATGACTCGTGGACTTCAACTCCCAGAATTCCTGAGTCAGCTATGCTGACTCAGGAATTCTGGGAGTTGAAGTCCACGAGTCATAAAAGAGCCGAGGTTGCCTACCCCTGACTTAAACGATAACCCAGATTCTTCGCCACTTAAACAGACTAGATTTTCTTAAAAGGAATCACCGCTTTTCATCGGAGACTCCAAATTTACCAACAGGCTTGCCTTCCTTTCCTTCCTTTAAGCTCTTGGCCTTATAGAGGACCTATAACTTTTTTTTTAACCTAGAGACCGAGACACTGGCATATTCTCACACTTCAAAAGGAATTCCCTCTTTGCTTCCTGCCCTCTGCGTGCTTCCCGTCATCTGTTTTTCAGCACAAGAGTTCTAACCTACCTGTTCAGTACGCGAATGTCTCCTCTACTGCTATCTCAATTTTTCCTCGCAAGGGTTTTAGCAAAAGCTGGGCCCCCACATTTCAACCCACTGCCTTGGTCTTCATAAAATCAACCCATACACTTAAATAGCTACTGTTTACAAACCTTCCTTTGCGGCTCAGCAGCACGGCTGTAATGGTACATGGGAATAACCAGGGCTTTTTTTGTCATAGAACGCTCAGAACGGAGTTCCGGCACCTTTTATGGATGGAACCTTGTAGGGTAGGCAAGGTGGGTTGTATGACATGTGTGAGTTCCGGCACCTTTTTTCTTTTACAAAAAAAGCACTGGGAATAACCTTGAGAAACGAAAGGAAGAGATGCTGCCTTATACAGCAGGGGTCTCCAAATTGGGGCAACTTTTAAGACTTGTGGATTTCAACTCCCAGAATCCCCACGCTGGCTGGGGAATCCTGGGAGCTGAAGTCCACAAGTCTTAAAAGTTGTCAAGTTTGGAGACCTCTGGCCTAGAGAACCATCAGATAAAAGTGGGGGCCGAGAAAGAAACTTAGGACAGGAACCCACCCTAACTAATTAAGCGGTAAGCAAAAGAAAGCTGGAGATTTCTACTTTCACACTTGGCGAGATTGTTAATGTAGCTACGCAATTAAGTAGAATTAGCTCATTTGGGGTTTCCTGTCCGGTTTACTCGGGAGGCTGACAAATGCAGACCGCTCTTCGCTCACCCGACGGAAAGACACGACGTAAAAAGTATCCTCTCGGCGGTCAATGGCATCCATGAAGTCATGCTCTGTATGGTCAGGATGCTGATACACCTGTAACTGGCTCAGAGAATCCCTAAGAGGGGAGGGGGGAAAAAAAACAAGACACAAATCATTTTTTTCCTATCCTGACACAAGCACTTCACCAAAGCCACAGGGACAATGGAGACCGAAACGAAGACGGGCTGAGTGACACACAGGTGAGAGAAGAGCGCAACAGGAAACGGTTGTAAGAGATGACCAGGCTGAGCCTGAGGCAGAAGTCTTCGTGCCCACAAGACTTCTACGTCCAGCCCTCCTTAAGTTCCAGTGACTCTTATCTACCACCTATTTTTTTTAAAATCCCATTTATATCCCGCCCTTCTCCGAAGACTCAGGGCGGCTTACAATCTAAGGACAAATCAAATGTGCTTAGCAATAGCCTTCATTCTATGTATATGCCTGCTTATTAGGGCTTTCGCCCCCCCCCCCCCAGCGGTATTTGCTCTGACCGTCAGCAGTTCAGATTCTAGTAGAGAACCTAGCCTTACAATGAACCTATATATTAATTTGAACTGCCCGGACTACTGATTTTCTGCGCTTGACAATTATTTGGATGCCAGAAGCTGTCCCAGTAAAGGTTCAGGAGGCCACAGGGGCCATAGTCCAACTAAGCAGGAACCCTAACTAAAACGCCTTGGAAAACATTGGAAAAGAGGAGATGGGATCTCCCCACGCAATGGATCACTGCAAGCGTTTTCTCTGCTCAGGCATATGAGTGGAACGAGCAACTACGATGCCGTCGTTAAGAAACCTTGCCGGTTTCAACTTAAAGAAGGGGGGAACCCACAAGCCGTCAGGCAAGAGTAGAAGAAACCCACAATTTTCCCATGAGGGCGGAGAGTCCAAACGAAATTCCCAAAGAGAAGGCAAGAAGATCTGCCACGTGAGCCACTCACCCTTCGGGGTATTTGGGGGGGCTGGCTGGAACATAGCGGGAAGGGCTCGGAGGCTTCTTTGGCAGCTTCTCCTGAAATCCCAAAAAGACATGGGTTGTAGGTAAGGATGGGAGAGATGCCTGGGAGAGACACCGGGATTTCTCACATTTTAATTTTACCCCTCCTTTTTTTTCTTTTTTTCACAAGCCACCAGATATTCCTTGCCCAGCTTTTTTTTTGGGGGGGGGGTCCTGCTCAGTGCCCATTTTCCTTCCCCTCAAGACGTTGTCGTGCCCCACCTGGCTGCTCTGAGCTGCTTTGCGAGTTTGCGAGGGTTTCCTCCGGTTGATCTGGTGCCGCCGGACCCAGCCGCTAAGCTCATCTGCCAACCTAGAGGTGGGAAGAGAAGCGACGGAGGATTATCGATTTGCAAGCCTCTAAACCGGTGTTTCTCTACCCTGGCGACTTGAAGACACGTGGAGTTCAACATGCTGGCTGGGGAATTCTGGGGGTTGAAGTCCACATGTCTTTCAGTTGCCAACGCTGCTTTTAAACCAATAGCTAAGGAGTATCAACAACGTCCTCTGCAGGACCTACCGGAGCGATTCAGTGCGATTGAATTGCCGGCAATCTGAAGCGAGGAACAGCTCGTCCAGGTCCCTCAACATGAGGTCCTTCACATCTGAGAAGGGAGCTGACAAGTTCCTGAACATGGAAGAGGGAGACAAAAAACACGTATGGTAAAAAAATTCTCAGCAACCGAGCAAGTAAAGCTGGGCAGAAAGAAACTCGCACCCCTCATTTACAAAACAAGAACCATTTGCCACAAAGCACGACATCAGTATCACAATACAAAAGCAGCTCTTGAAGTGTTCTAACGAATAAGTCTTCATTTTAAAAAAAAAATACAGATATAAATGCACCAGTCAGCCCTTCAAGGTAGTCCAGACAAGAAGCGCCAAGCACGAGTATTAACACTACCTTTATTGTAAGGTTACATAATAATAATAATAATAATAATAATAATAATAATAATAATAATAATAATAAGAAGAAGAAGAAGAAGAAGAAGAAGAAGAAGAAGAAGAAGAAGAAGAAGAAGAAGAAGAAGAAGAAGAAGAAGAAGAAGAAGAAGAAGAAGAAGAAGTTGGAAGGGACCTTGGAGGTCATCTAGTCCAACCCCCTGCTCAGGCAGGAAACCCTATACCATTTCAGGCAAATGGCTGTCCAGTCTCCTCTTAAAAACTTCCAGCGTTGGGGCATTCACCACTTCTGGAGGCAGGTTGTTCCACTGGTTAATTGTTCTAACTGTCAGGTTAATTGCTGATTGTTCTAACTGTTACGAGAACAGAATCTTGCCAAACTGAAAGTACCTTTCCCCCCCCCCACACACACCCTTTATTTTTTACTTTCCTCAAACCCAGAGAGGGCCACTTCTGAGGCTTTCTCCATCCTCAACCCTCCTTCCCACATAAAAATAAAGGTAAAAGTGTCCAGTTGTGCCTGGCACTAGGGGACGGTGCTCACCTCAGTTTCTTAAGCAAAGGGAGCCAGCATTCTCCGCAGACCTTTTCCATGGCCAGCATGACTATATGCCGAGGTGGACAGAATGCTGTTTTACCTTCTTGATTTATCTACCCGCATTTGCAGGTTTTGGATCTGCTAGGCAGGCAGGAGCTGGGGCAAGTAAGACCCCGCCGTACGGCGCTTGGGTCTCAAACCCAGGCGGTTAGCTTTCCACCGGACAAGCTCAGCATCTTTAACCGCTGAGCCCCCGCGGCCCTTTCCTCCCCGCACAACATTACAGTGACTTAGATAAATAAAATAAATAAAAATAAATAATTTTATTTGTATACCGCCCTTCTCCCGAAGGACTCAGGGCGGTGAACAGGGCAAACATATAAAACTACAAAATACAAAAATTAAAAAAGGAATTAAACAAGATGCCCAGGTTAACAATAGATTAAAATGCATTTAAAACAACAATAAAAACCAAACCCATCCCCCATCAGGCCAGGCCGGCTTGTTTGAACAAATGAGTCTTCAGATCGCGCCGGAAGGAGCGAAGGTCGGGCGCCATCCGGAGCTCAACCGGCAAACAGTTCCACAATTCCGGCGCGCCCACAGAGAAGGACCTCCCCCTGGGGGCCACCAGACGACATTCTCTGACCGGTGGCACCCTGAGGAGGCCCTTCATGTGGTTGAGCAGGAAGATCCTGCAACTTTTTTTAAAAAAAAAAACCACCAACAAAAAACAGGATCATTCCAGCAACAATGGTACTCTAAATCAACTCTTTCTCAACCTCAGCAATTTTAAGATGGGTAGACCTTCAGCTCCCAGAAATCTTTAAAGCTGCCGAAGTTCAGAAACAACCCCGGGGAGTGGGGGGAGGAGGGGGGGGAATTGCAGCCAGCTGCTTCTCCTGACACGTTATTTATTTTTACTGCAATTGGGCTATTCTATTTAAGTCTCATTTTAACTTTTGTATCTTGTATTTTTATTGCATTTTATTATTGCCCCGTACACCGCCCTGAGTCCTTCGGGAGAAGGGCGGTATAGAAATTAAATTAATAAATAAATCAATAAATTTCATTTCACATTTTCTGCCTCCAAATTACCGGAATTGGGGCTTGCCTGGCCTTGCCAGGGTCTCCTCTTGCTGTTCCTCTTGCTCCTCCTCTGGCATTTCAAGAGTTTCTTGTGTAATGCTTAGAAGATGCCTCTGGCCTGGGCCAGACTCCTGTTCCGGCTTGGGCTGAGACACATCTGCAACTTTGCGTTCGGTGATGCTGGAGAGATGAAAAAGTGGAATCAGGTCCCAGCCTCTCAGCTATTTTTTATACAGAATGATTTCTGGTCTACGTAGTCTAGTGAACTGTCTTCAAACTACCATCTTTTTTTTTTTTTGCAAAAAATTCAAGTGCCACGCCCCCATAACGCCCCCAAAGAATGGGCTGGAGTTGTTCTGTACCAGCCTGCTACCGGCCCTGCAGAAAAGGCAGGGACAACCCGTTTTACAAGAAGGCAAGAGGCTGGAATTACGCCTGCCAAATTTATAGCTACAAAAACAAACAAGACACGAACCAAGAAACAGGAGCCTCAAGAAACAGGAACTATCCAAGCGGTTGCCTTCAGCAAACCAGCCCTCCCCACACATTCCCCTTATATAGAGTTCAGGGCGTGGCTTCTCTCTGCCTCCTTCCGAGGAGCCCCATTGCCTTCCTCTGTTTACTCCTAATTGACTGCCTCCTGCGTCGGGCGTCCTTGAACAGGGCCAGCTGTGGGTCATCTTCATCCACGCTGTCAGGCTCACACAGCTGGGTCTCCGTGGTGACCAAGTGGGAGGGGCCTGACTGAGGGCTCTCATCAGCAAGGTCTTCAACGCCCTCAGCAAGGTCTTCAACACCCCCCTCCTCCTCTGAGTCATCCGACCCAACTGCCGAACCCACAGGCTGACCCTGAATCACAACAGGAGTAGATTCTTCCTGAATCTGTCCCAACCTGGCAGCGGGGGAGGGGGAGATCATGTGAATAAGACACTAGATTGTCCAGCATTCTCATAACCCTCAAGAAAGTAGCACAGCGGAGAAACAAATTCAATAGCTTTTAGCAGGAGCAGATATGCAAGGCTACAGAAGACAAAGCAAACTCTCATAAAGCCACAAAGAAAAGTTAGAAAATTATGTACCGCTTTTATTGATTTTTTTAAATAAATGTTTTATTGATTTTCTAGTTTCGCATTTAAGTATTTAAAAAGCAACGTGGCGGCTGAGTTAATACAATGACCTACAAGTATCTTTAGCACAAGTCTCCAGCTACCACATTGAATATTTCCTCTTTTTTCCCCTTAATATTCACTGTCTCTAAAAATGAAATTCTTGCATTTATCAATAATTGTTTAGCTTATGCATATTCTTGCTATTTAAACATTCAGTCTTTATAGACAATCAATGTCCTAATTGGTTTTCCCCAATTTTTAGTTTCCGATTAATATTTAAATTTAACATTTATATTTATAATTTCCAAGTTTTAAGTAACCGAAGTTATGTACCACTTTAAAGCCTGCCCTTTTCTGGACCAGAGTCCATTTTTCAGAGCATAAAGTGAGCAGAGGGAAGAAGTCAGAGAGAGGGACAATGACTTATTAACAACTTGGGTAAAGCATGCTCTTTAAAATACAGACTTAAAGTCTGCAGCAATATTTTTCAAACCTGGCAACTTTAAAGATGCGTGGAGTTCAGTTTCCAGAATTTCCTGGCAAGCATACTGACTGGGGAACTCTGGAACCTGAAGTCTACGCATCTTAAAAGTTACCAACTTTGAAAAACGCTGGTCTACAGACTCCAAAGGCACGAACGGCAATTCAACACGGGATTCTCTAATATGAGAAAAATAATTTTAAAAGCAAAAAAATAAAATAAGCAGCTTTTAAGTTAGAAAATGAACGAAAACTAAAAAAGAAACAAGCTGTAGGAGATGAGGAGGGAAGGTTAAGCACGCCATCAGTTTAGAGTCCTTATGTTTCCACAAGAAACCTAAGTGTCAACCTCCAGCTCGAATATCCAAATAAAGTCCAGGGTTACCTTCATTTCTGAAAATCTTACTGGTTTATTGAATACATGGCATGTCATAGGCGAAGGAAAACTAACTCTAAAATCCCAAGGCATCTAACCATAGAACAATGATATTCCCAGCCAAACCCCCCAGATGTCCACGTAGCTCATGTAAACAAATTCTCTTTGTTATGAGAACCGTCTACTATCTTCTTCACACCTACTAGAATGTCCTTGAAAGGTTTCCAGACAGCCTTCTCTCAGCAAACTTCCGAAGAAGTGGAAGGGTTTCGTTTTTCTGACTAACCCAGTCGAAAACATCATCTCCTCCCCTCCTTACTCTAATGGCAAGATGAAAACAAAGAGGCATGTAGCTGCCAAATTTTCACTTTTGACACTAAGTCCAGCTCTCTGTGAATTCCATTGACTCTTTTACCTAGCCCTAATTTGGCTTGGCCATTAATAGATCAGATTCTTATGTATAGGTAACGTGAAATAAACTTTTATTGCTTTGAACTCTACTCCTATTCCTGGTTTGTTGCGTGTGACATGAATGTGATCTACTCATGGTCAACCAAACTGGCGCTAGATAAGGGTCAACAGAATTCACAGGGGGCTGGACTTAGGTCTCCTGTGGGAACCTTAGGACTCTAAACTTTAACCCCACTCTCATGTCTACTTGCTCATATCCTGCCTATGCTCCTACATACTCGGTAGAAGTGAATTCAACAGACAGGCAACATTCTTCTCAGAAGCAGGTCAACACAAAAAGAAATCCTTCTGAGCCATTTTACTGAACAAATGCAAATGTGTCCGAAGGACCGCTGCCCACGCACACGCACACCTACAGCAGATGAAGTGACTGTCCAAGCAACGTGACAGCTTCAAAGGGCTTCCAGATGGAGAATGAGAAGCGACACAATCTCACAACCCAAGCTGAGAATGGAGCCCCCAAACAGCCAGGAAGTCTCACCTGACAGGCCCAAAATTGAAGGCTATGAAGAGCAGCACAACCATGACACAGATAACTTTTCGGTTCCCGGAGCCAAACTTCAGATCGCTGTTCTATATGGAAAGACAGGCAAGTTATCAGGCATCATGGCGCACCGCATTCAAAATTTACAGCTCCTTCTAATGGAACTGTCTGAGTCAATGTTGCAGCTTTTCCCAGCTCCTTGCTGCATAGAACAACTAATTACTAAGTTATCCTGGCTGAATTTGTACCATCAAGTTGGTGTTGACTCTTAGTGACCATATGCATAGATTTTCCCCAGGACAATCTGTCCCCAGTCTGGTCTTTCAGATCTTCCAATAGTGCACCTAAAGTATCAAACTAACACCTATCAGAATTGGAGAAATGAAATCTGCCAGAACAAGAAGGTCATAGCAGCATTCTCAATAGGACTGTAAGATCTCCCAAACTACAGGAAATATTTCAAAACTTGAAATATTTTACCATCACCTGGCATTCAAGCTTACTAGGAACTGGCCTGGTCAACAGTGAAAGAATATTACTCTATTCCCTATAACAATAGAGGAAAAAATGAGGAATTAGGTAACAGGGCTCATACCTAATATTAAACTATACAATGGTTTGTTGGGTTAATTTTGTAAAAAGTGTTATATTCAAGAAGTCAAAAATACAGTAGTCCTCAACTTACGGCCAGTTGCTTAGGGATCATTTGAAAGCTTACAATGAACTGCAAAAGAGATACTTATGACCTGGATTTGAAATTCTGTAAGCCAGGCCCCATCTCCCTCCATCACCTGATCACATACTGGGCACTCAGCAACCAGCCTACATTACGGCCATTTGCAGTGTCCCATGGTCACATGACCATAATTTACCTCATAAAATAATTTCCAGCAAAAAAATGTCCATTGCGGAGATTAGGTTCACATAAAAACTCTGTTGTAAATGATTGCAGATTCGCTTAACGAACACAACGAAAAATGTTGTAAAAAAATTAACGCTTAACAACCAGCACGAGTTACAACTGTAATTCTGAGCTCACTTAGGATCGTAACTCGAGATCTACCTGTAAAGGAAGCTCCCCAGCTCAGGGGAAAAAGAAAGGTGGAGAATGAATCAACATGGATTGTTCCAGAGGTACATGGCTAGTTAGCTAATAGCAATAGCACATAGACATACAACACTTAGACTTATATACCGCTTCACAGTGCTTTGAAGCCCTCTCTAAGCGGTTTACAGAGTCAGCATGTTGCCCCCATCAATATGGATCCTCATTTTACCAACCTCGGAAGGATGGAAGGCTGAAGTGACCTTGAGCCGGTGAGAATCGAACTGCTGAACTGCTGGCAGCCGGGAGTCAGCAGAAGTAGCCTGCAGTACTGCATTCTGACCACTGCGCCACCAGGGCTCTTAATATTCTGAACTTGCAGCATTTCAGTTGGGAGGTAGATGTAAGCAAACACAGCGATCTTCTATTGCAGATGTCCCCAACCTTTTGGGCAACAGGGACCGGTGCCGTGGAAACCAGAAAGGGTGTGTTTTTGTGTACTGCCTGCATCCCATGGATGGGGCTTTTTTTGCTTGTGTGGCCAGGTTGGTGGCATGCTACAGAACGGTGATGGTCCACAGACCGGGGATTGGGAACTCCTGTTCTATTGCATACCCCATTTGAAAATCGAAAAGTTCACAGCTAGCGTCCCCATGATACGGGGGTGGGGGAGGATAACCATGACAATGTGCTTTCTTAAGAAAGCCACAAGTCTCATTCCTAGTGGAAAGGGCTCACCTCATCCAGGATACCATCTAGCCGGCGCCGTAGGGTAGCATTTTCCCGCCGCAGCCGCTCGTTCTCCGCTAAGGCCTCTCGCAGCCGGGATTCCAATCCTTGGAGGTATTCCTTCTTTTTTCGGCGCGACTGACAAGCCGATTCGCGGTTCTTTATCATCCGCTGCTGCCTTTTCAGGACCTTGATCTTGAGCAAATTAGTCAAGAAAATAATATTTATTTATTTTATTTATTTATTTTAATTCCATTTATATCCCGCCCTTCTCCGAAGACTCAGGACGGCTTACAAGCTTAGCAGTAGCCTTCATTCTATGTATATGCCTGCTTATTCATGTCCATGGTATAAAAGAAAGAAGGGATGAAGTTCAGGACTCTTTGGCATCTACTGTGGAGAACCGATTCACACATTTTCCCCCCTATACTTGTTTTCTGAAACTCAGTTCTCCATTTTGCATGAAAGGTAGGTCACACAGAGTTCTTTGCATCCTCCAGATCCTCTGCTGACTTTAGTTCAATATTCTGATTTGTTCACCAGGTAAAACTTACCTTGTTTATCTTATTTTCTCTTCTGCCACAACAATTAGCAACAATTATACACCACAAATTTGCAAACGGTTGCTACTGTTATTTATTTCTCTTCTCGGAGAACGTTAAAATGTAGGCGATTAACAGAACAGCTTGGCTATTTCTGATGGGTCCTGCCTGTAAATCTGCTCATGTGAAGTCCTTGGTGCTCCGTGGCTGTTTGCAGACATTTCAATACCTGACTAGGTAACATCATCAGCATTAGTGAGTGCAGGCTTTGCTTTCTGCTTCTGTTTTCTGTTTCAAGCAGAAAACAATATCCTAATCAAGGAACTGCCAAGGGGGGGGGGGGAAATACATATATCCACCAATGTGGGCAAGGCAAAATAATGTATATAAACTGAAAGCAAACTTCATTCCTTTCTAACACTGATGAGGTTACCTAACTGGGTGAGCAAACAACCAAGCCCAGGATTTGAAGTTGCTGGAAGAGGAAAGACTCTGAAACTTAAGGATTGCGAACTTACATCAATCTCTTGGTTGCAGGGTCCTATCTGTGCTGGCGCAGGGATGATGGTTTTAGCTTCTGGCTTGGGGATGGAAGGTGCTGGTTTAGGTGACAGAACTTCCTTCACTGGAGACTGAACCTTGATCAAACCAGACACTGGGAGATGCAGTAGCTCAGACTGGGAAATCACAACACTCTGTGCTGGAACTGAAGGGGAAAAAAAGTCACAACACTGCTTCACTTTCTTTACTTACATGAAGACTAAAGGAAAGAATTGAAACTAAACATTAAGAAAACCAAGATCACGGCATCCGGCCCTCTCAATTCCTGGCAAATAGATGGGGAAGAAATGGAGGTAGTGGCAGATTCTATTTTCCTGGGCTCCCAGATCACTGCAGACAGGGACGGCAGCCAAGAAATTAAAAGTCGCTTGCTCCTGGGGAGGAAAGCCATGGCAAATTTAGACAGCACACTAAAAAGCAGAGACGTCACCCTGACAACAAAAGTGCGTATAGTCAAGGCTATGGTCTTCCCAGTTGCAATGTACGGCTGTGAAAGTTGGACCATAAAAAAGGCTGAGCGCCAAAGAATTGAGGCCTTTGAACTATGGTGCTGGAGAAGACTCCTGCGAGTCCCTTGGACTGCAAGGCGATCAAACCGGTCAGTCCTAGAGGAGATCAACCCTGACTGCTCTTTAGAAGGCCAGATCCTGAAGCTAAAACTCAAATACTTTGGCCACCTAATGAGAAGGAAGGACTCACTGGAGAAGAGCCTAATGCTGGGAAAGATTAAGGGCAAGAGAAGAAGGGGACGACAGAGAAGGAGGTGGCTGGATGGAGTCACTGAAGCAGGCGTGAGCTTAAATGGACTCCAGAAGATGGTGGAGGACAGGAAGGCCTGGAGGAACGTTGTCCATGGGGTCGTGATGGGTCGGACATGACTTCGCAACTAACAACAGCAAAGAAAATTCTTTCCTCAGAATGTTCCCCCCACCCCACCCCCCAGCGAAGAAGCCTGTGCACCGTCCCACATGACATTTCCAGTCTGTACACGTTCAGCTACTGGAAACTGCTCCATTAACATCCAAAAATCAGATTGGTAACTTGTGACGTATCAGGATATGAAACAAACAATGTTTACTAGGGAGACGTTAGCTATTTAACTATTGGGTGTAGGTTAAAAGATACGATGTTTGGTGTAATAAAATAAGGGAATTTGGGGTTCTAGATACTATTTGGGATGTCACAGGTTAAATTTGGACACTACAATTAATGTCAAAGTTAGATAAAATCTAATAACAGGATATAGATATACTTCACTGGAATTGGACTGACAAAATCTTTTTTAACTGACCATGCCATCCTTGTAAATCTGTTATTTTATTTTTTTTAATCCCATTTATATCCCGCCCTTCTCTGAAGACTCAGGGCGGCTTACAATTTAAAGCTCAAATCAATGTGCTTAGCAATAGCCTTCATTCTATGTATATGCCTGCTTATTAGGGCTTTCGCCCCCCCCCAAGCGGCATTATTACAAAGTCAGCTTATTGCCCCCAACAATCTGGGTCCTCATTTTACCTACCTCGGAAGGATGGAAGGCTGAGTCAACCTTGAGCCTGGTGGGACGCGAACCTGCACTAATTGCAGGCAGCTGGTGTTACTTAAAAGATATATATATATATATATATATATATATATATATATATATATATATATATATATATATATATATATATATATACATATACATATACATATACATATACATATACATATACATATACATATACATATACATATACATATACATATACATATATATATATATATATATATATATATATATATATATATATATATATATATATATATATATTAAAAACATTAAAAAAACATCCGAAAATAAGTCCCCTGGGTCGGCTTACCTGAGATTCCAGGGTTGACAGTCTGTGACTGGGTTACAGGTACTGGCTGTAACAAGATAGTCTTACTGGAAGAGGTTGCTGGCTGTCCTGGGACAGTGGTCACCACCACAGGCTTTGGTTGAATGGGCGGTTTCCGGCTCAGAATGCTCTCCGTTTTATTGGGAACTGCTGGTTTTCCTAAAACAGAAGTTCAAACAACCTATAAGAATCTATTACAGTTCTTAAGAGTCTTACTCAATTAATTGTACTGAGGAAGCCACGTTGATCTGGGAAGGAGTCAGCTATTATCATCTTGAAGAAGGAAAAAAAAACCAGAAGAGGAAATAAATGAGAGATCGTATATTTATTTCTCCCTTTCTTCAATGAGTTCAGTTCTGACACTATTTATGCCTGTATTAATTATCTACTTCAAATGAGGCCATTTGATACCTTTCCTTTTAACTAAAAAAAATGAAGAAAAGGAATACACAAACTTACAAAAGAAGAAACATTAAAAAGGAAAAAAACATCAAATGTAGATGTGCAAATATATATAACATTTATTCAATATGTTATCAGAAATACTGAACACGGTAAGTAAAAAAAACCCCATAGTCTACATTGAAAATAAGACTCTTGCTAACAAATCATGAACATTCACTAACATTCTAACTAGTGTGGATGAGGTGTCCACTCTTAGGATTGAAATGATAAAAGCTGATGTGCAAAATACAAAATGTTGGTTTGGCTCAGAAAAGTAAATAGATGGCTAAGAACTGGAAGGGCGACACAGAGAATGTGAAAAATGTGTAGGGGATCTCAAGCTCACCTTGTACACTAGGAAAAAACAGAACATGTAATATCTTTCTATTTAAATAAGATACATTGACATTTGTGCTTGTTTGTACGTCACTTTCTTCCCAAAAATAAACTAAGAGCAGCTTTCAAAATAATAATAATAATCTTGAACTCAGTTTCTTGGAACAATATGGAAAGGATTTTCCTTTTGACTTTTTCTTGGACTTTCCCCCCCCCCCTTTTTTTTTCCCCCCTGATGTGCTCTACAGATCTGGAATATTTTCTGGCAGTTCCTCTTGTTCATGCAAAAGCAATTCAACCAAAATCCTCCTAAACTGTTGAGAATGGATGTCAGGGACATGGGCAACTCACATAAGGGAGCTCACACAAAGTGCCCATCAAGAAAAACATCATCTCCTCCAAGGTCTCGTCCCCACCCAGAAAGGAAAGCTAAGGAGGAGGGGAGGATAAATAATATCTGGACACAACACGCCGAGAGACAAAAAAAAAAAAGAAAATGTCATATTATCACTAACGAACAGGTTATTTCGTTATACTTAATTTACTTCCCAATCCACTCGCTCACCTGATACTCAGGAAGATTTTTTTTATTGCACAGGACACTTACCGCTCCAGAATGTGTATCTTCTTCATTGGTTATGAGCACCAATGCAAGCTCTGAAGTCGTTCTACAGTTACTAAGTTCAGTGCAGAAGCAAGAAATAAATAAAGGTAAAGGTTCCCCCGCACATGCGTGCTAGTCGTTTCCGACTCTAGGGGCCGGTGCTCATCTCCGTTTCAAAGCCGAAGAGCCAGCGCTTGTCCGAGGACGTCTGCGTGGTCATGTGGCCGGCATGACTAGACGCCAAAGGCGCACAGAACGCTGTTACCTTCCCACCGTAGTGGTCCCTATTTTTCTACTTGCATTTTTTTACGTGCTTTCGAACTGCTAGGTTGGCAGAAGCTGGGACGAGTAACAGGCGCTCACTCTGTTACGCAGCACTCGCGATTCGACCCGCCAAACTGCTGACCTTCTGATCTTCTGATCGACGAGCTCAGCGTCCCTAACCCACTGAGCCACCGCGTCCCTTAAGAAATAAATACTTGCTTCTAAAAAAATAATTCTACAACAGACATGTTAAACTCGCGACGTCACGAGATGTATCGGGACTGTTTTACCATTGCCAGCAATGGGCTGGGCGCGGCTTCTGGATGACGTGCCCAGCCCGCGGGCCGGCAGTTTGACACCCCTGTATCTACAAACATACCTGTCTCAGAAGCTGGGACTACATTTATGTGTACTGTTCCAAAGGGAGGTAAAAGGACATCTCCAAACATGCACGGGGGGGTGGGAGGATGCTCTGTTTTCACTCCAATCACATCACCTGGTCCAGCAACCTGAAAGAAAAAGGATAGGCTCAACGGAAGCATTAAGCTTCTCCGTTTTGACGCCTCTCAAGCATCTATGTATTTAAAAAAAGGCCACTTCTTTTTTTAAAACAAAGGCATTTGTATGCTTTACAGCATGCGCTCGTGACCTCTCGTCTAGACTACTGTAATGCTCTCTACATGGGGCTGCCCTTGAAGTCCACTCGGAGGCTTCAACTGGTGCAGAATGCAGCCGCGCGAGTTGTACTGGGGGTTTCCCGATACTCCCATGTTACACCTTTGCTCCGCGAGCTGCATTGGCTGCCAGTTGCCCTCCGGGTGAAATTCAAGGTGTTGGTAATGACTTACAAAGCCCTACATGGCATGGGTCCGGATTACCTACGGCCGGCGTCAACTTCCCTCCGTCCAGTGCGCTCCCACAGAGAGGGCCTCCTCAGGGTGCCTCCAATCAAAGAATGCCGATTGGTGGCCCCAGGGGGAGGGCGTTCTCTGTGGGCGCGCCAGACCTATGGAACCGCTTACCGGTCGAGCTCTGGATGGCCCCCGACCTTCGCTCCTTCCGGCGCGATCTCAAAATGTATTTATTTGAGCAATCTGACCTGGTCTGATGGGTTAGGATGGGGTTTTAATATGTTTTTAATTATTGTTTTAAATTTTAAACTTGGGCATTATATTTAATCGTTTTTTAACTTTTGTATTCTGTTTTTTATATTTATTGCCCTGTACACCGCCCTGAGTCCTTCGGGAGAAGGGCGGTATAAAAATATAATAAATAAATAAATAAATAAATTTTCAACCTTTTCACCCATTGTACCACTTTTAGGATATGGCAACATCCGAGTACCACCAGTCGCCTAGCAAAGTGTCAAAAACTTGATGACCAAAAAAAAAAAAAAAAAAAAAAAAGGAAAAAAAGTGATGAAGTACAGGTAGTCCTCGACTTACAACAGTTCGCTTAGTGACTGTCCGAAGTTACAATGGCACTGAAAAAAGTGCCCCCCAAGCCACAGCCGAGCAAGACACCTGCCTGCCCGTCCGGCGGCGCTCTTCCTCCTGTCCGAGGTTTTTATTGTTGTGAGCATTTCTGTTGAGGATTGGCAGCGGGGGTGGGGTGGGGTTTGGTTTTTATTCCACCCCCCCCCCCCGTCTGCTGGGTGGTTGCAGCAGGTTTTGGTCACTTCACATGACCCTGGGACACTGTGACCGTCATAAATATGAATCAGTTGCCAAGCATCTGAATGTAAATCACAAGACCCTGGAGATGCTGCAACATTCCAGCTGATCGGTGCTTCTTCTGGGCTCAGCAGAAGCACCAGGATCAGCGCCGAGCTCCAGCTGGAGCCTGGCGCTGATCCTGGCGCTTCTGCTGAGCCCTGACAGCCCTGCAGCTCCAGCCATCTCTCACTCAGACTTGTGCGGTGGTGCCACCGGTTCAGCTCATTCCGCTACTTCTCTAGGATGGTCGCGTACCACCTGCCAGGTGCCAATGTACCACTGGTTGAAAAGCCCTGCTTTACAGGGTGGTTTTTATTTACTATTTCTGGCAATTTTCGATAACTATTACATCTTACTGGTTATATGGAGTAAAGGAGCCATTTCTTCACTATCATGGTGCCTTTGTAAAATAAATAGAGGTACTTTGACGTAGTATTATTCGTCTGTCAACCACTGCCAGTGGTTACAGTGTACTGAAAACACAGTGCCCAGGGTCATGTAATCAAAATCTGGGCACTCGGCAAACTGGCATGTATTCACAACAGTTGCAGCATCCCCGGGTCATGTGATCAACGCTTGCAATCTTCCCAGCCAGCTTCCAACAGGCAAAGTCCACAGGGGGAAAGTTAGATTCACTTAACGACCACAGGATTCATTTGACTGCAGCGATCCACTTAACAACCATGGCCAAAAAAAAAAAAGATCATAAAATCGGGTGCAACACGCTTCACCGCCTGGCTTAAGCAACGGAAATTCTGATCCCAACTGTGGTCTTTTTTCTTCCGCGAGTTACAGTTCTGACGCTACTTATGCCCAGGTATTATTTATCTACTTCAAGTGAGGCCACTTTGAAGGACTGCCTTTACGTGTATATTAACATTTGGGCACTGCGGTTTGTCTGCAAAGGGATCTCCGAGAAGACCTACCTGCTCTGAGAGTTCGGCGGAAGAGGAGCCTGCCGCAGAAGAATCGGAGGAGGCCACCGATGAATCGGAGCAATGAGACGAAGCAGGGGAGACTGGCTCAGATTTTACTTGCAACTCTAAAAAAAGGAAAAAAAAGGGGGGGGGAAGAAATACTTCAGACACTTTCACTGCCAGCCTGCTGATCCAAGACAAAAGGAAACTGTGTTTCCTCTCTGCCTCTCACATGTATTGTCTTTTCCCATCTACCTGTCCTCCCCACCTCTGCAATTTCTACAGGCAGCTCTAAGTGCTGAATCCCAAGGAAACCATCTTTATGCGTCTCTCACCCCATTCAGCTTTAACTACCATGCCACCAGTGCCCTCCACCTGGGCCAACAGAAGAAGCAGATCTCTCATTCTTGCCCACCTGAAAGCTGTAACTCTCTGAAGGCATGATGAGGCAGCTGTAAAGGTAAAGGTTCCCCCGCACATGCGTGCTAGTCGTTTCCGACTCATCTCCATTTCAAAGCTGAAGAGCCAGCGCTTGTCCGAGGACGTCTCCGTGGTCATGTGGCCGGCATGACTAGACGCCAAAGGCGCACGGAACGCTGTTACCTTCCCACCGTAGTGGTCCCTATTTTTCTACTTGCATTTTTTTACGTGCTTTCGAACTGCTAGGTTGGCAGAAGCTGGGACGCGTAACAGGCGCTCGCTCTGCTACGCGACACTCGGGATTCGACCCGCCAAACTGCCGACCTTCTGATCGACAAGCTCAGCCTCCTAACCCACTGAGCCACCGCGTCCCTTGAGGCAGCTGTACTTCCTGCCTATAACACCTAAAGGAGAAACAAAATCCCCCCCACCCTCTCTGAATGATAAAAGAATCTGATTATCCAATACAGATTCATATTTCTTACGTCTTAATTAAAAGAAAACAAGGCATGGAAGAAACCAACAAGTAACCTTGTGATCGGAAGTTAACCACTCGGCAGAATTGTTCGCACCACAGCTGCACACTGCTACGTGTAAATTTTAACCTTTACTAACCTTTAACGTTTTCAGACACACGCTGCTACCTACCACAAGTACTCTCTTCAATAGACCTTGCCCAACTAATCCTTTTCCAGAACAGCTCCTATCACTCCTAAACACTTTTGATTTTGCAGTTTAACTCTGCCACTTGAAGAAGAGCTGGGAATGTGCCTCCATAGATTGGCAGTAATAATTAAATTTGCATAGGTGAAGAAATGGAGGTAGTGACCGATTTTATTTTCCTGGGCTCCAAGATCACCGCAGACGGGGACTGCTGCCAAGAAATTAGAAGACGCTTGCTCCTCGGGAGGAAAGCCATGGCAAATCTAGACAGCACACTAAAAAGCAGAGACGTCACTCTGCCAACAAAAGTGCGTATAGTCAAGGCTATGGTCTTCCCAGTTGCAATGTATGGCAGTGAAAGTTGGACTATAAGGAAGGCTGAGCACCAAAGAATTGAAGCCTTTGAACTATGGTGCTGGAGAAGACTCCTGCGAGTCCCTTGGACTGCAAGGCGATCAAACCGGTCAGTCCTAGAGGAGATCAACCCTGACTGCTCTTTAGAAGGCCAGATCCTGAAGCTAAAACTCAAATACTTTGGCCACCTAATGAGAAGGAAGGACTCACTGGAGAAGAGCTTAATGCTGGGAAAGGTTGAGGGCAAGAGAAGAAAAAGACGACAGAGAATGAGGTGGCTGGATGGAGTCACTGAAGCAGTAGGCGTGAGCTTAAATGGACTCCAGATGGTAGAGGACAGGAAGGCCTGGAGGAACATTGTCCATAAGGTCGCGATGGGTCGGACACGACTTCACAGCTAACAACAACAACAAGGTGCAGAATTCTAATTAAGAGGAAAGTGACTTGCAGTTCGTGGACTTTTAATTGGTGGTGCAGCACGTCTACTTTTTAAGAAATATATTGCAGCCAAGATGACATCCAGACAACAGGACAAACTGTCAAGTCACAAGCTGCATGCAGCTTTCAGCCTCAATCAGAGAGGAAGTCAGACATGGGGAGGCAGAGGACAGGGAAGAGGAAAGAGCAAGCAAGCAAGCGAGGAATTTAATTGTCAATTGGTTAGAAAAACGTGCTCCAATTTTGTGATGCAAGACAGACACAACCTTATCTTTGCTCATTACAGCTCTTACTGCACAAAAACTACTCCTACCTATACAAATGATGGCACTGCCTAAAACAATTCTAGGAAGCAGAAATAAAAACTATTTTGCTGGATCAGATCAAAAGCTCATGTGGGCAAGGATCAACGAGCTGCTTCTGGGAAGGCAGCGGGCCACAAAGACAAAATACATTTTTCTCCCACTCAAAAAAGTTTTGCTACTAAATATAGATACCTCGTCCAACATCGTCTATTCCTGCTGGCAATGACTCACCAAAGTCTTCCTAGAGGTATATTTTTTAACAGGAGGTACCAGAGATAAAATCTAGGATAAAATACTTGTCTCTGATCCTCTTTGCCAAACAGCAGTGAGTAGACAGGTTATACATACATTTGTATTTAGCTGAGATGGTAGGATAGCCTAACGTAAACCTCTTCCTCATGAATAACCTCCTATTCTTATCATTTCCAGAATGATACCATCTTTATTTTTTTGCAGAAAATACAATCTTGCAACAATCATCTTAAAAATCAATGGCTCTTATAAAAAAAATCTTTCTGAATTACTGTTCTGTACCAGCCTGCTACCGGCCCTGCAGAAAAGGCAGGGACAACCCCTTTTACAAGAAGGCAAGAGGCTGGAACTAAGCCTGCCAAATTTATGGAGACAAAAGCAAACAGAACAAGACACGAACCATGAAACAGGAGCTATTCAAACGGTTGCCTTCAGCAAACCAGCCCTCCCACGCATTCCCCTTTTAAACAGTTCAGGGCATGGCTTTTCTCTGCCTCCTTCCGAGGTGCCCCATTGCCTTCCTCTGTTTACTCCTGATTGACTGCCTCCTGCGTCGGGCGTCCTTGAACAGGGCCAGCTGTGGGTCATCTTCATCCACGCTGTCAGGCTCACACAGCTGGGTCTGTGTCGTGACCAGGTGGGAGGAGCCTGGCTGAGGGCTCTGTGGAGCCTCAATATTATTCTCAGCAAGCTCTTCAACACCCCCCTCCTCCTCCTCTGAGTCGTCCGACCCAACTGCCGAACCCACAGACTGACCCTGAATCACAACAATTACAGCCCTCTTAATCAGGTTCACCAGATCCCACAGAGCAGGGGTATCAAACTGCCGGCCCACGGGCCGGTTGGCTCATACAGATGCTGCGCCCACCCCAGCTCCGGCAATGCAAAAAAAAAAAAAGTCACGATACATCACATGTCATGTGACGTGGCGAGTTTGAAACCCATGCCACAGAGTATCCTCAGTTCTATAACAGGTTCTCAATAGCCTGCCTAGCCACAGCTTCATGAAAGTACTCACCTGGGAAGAGAGATTCTTGCAAAGGATCCCAAGGTGGGTCTGGAGGCATAGTTTCCATGTCCAGATCAAACCCATCACCAAACTGCTGGTATAGAAAGGAAGATATAGAAAACAAAGCTTTTCATGTGTGGGAAACAATAAGCCTGATTCCTTCTAAAGAACAAAGTGTTTAGGCAGTGAGTGGATATGTAACTGAAAAGGTATGCAAGTAGTCCTCGACTTACAGGTTCATTTAGTGACTGAAGTTACATCGTCACTGGGAAAAGTGACTTATGACTGTTTTTCACACTTAACTACCGTTGAAGCACCCCCATGATCATCTGATGAAAATTTAGACAACTGGCAACTGACTCATATTTACGACAACTGCAGTGTCCCGGGGGTCATGTGATCACTTCTGCGACCTTCTGACAAGCGAAGTCAATGGGAAAACCAGATCCACTTAACAACTATGTTACTAACAACTGCAATGATTCACTTAACAAAAGAAGCAAGGTGGTAAAATGGGGCAAAATTCACTTAATATCTCACTTAGTAACATAAATTTTGGGCTCAATTGTGGTCATAAGTCGAGGACTTCCGGTAGTTTGGAGTTCCAGTTCAATAAGACTTTCAGGGCTAGAGATAATCTTGGAAATGCAATCCAAAATTATATACATGGCATGCCAGTTATTGTAACTGGGAATATAATCCCCACAACACATTCTAACGTTTAAGCCACATTGAGAACAAATAAAAAAACCCAGCTGGCAGGGATGCGAATGAACAAGATGCTAAAGTATACTGAATTCATTTTTTTAATAAAGTTATAGATGTGGGGATAGAAAGAGAGACTTCAAATTGCTAAGAAGTGTATCCTGCCATGGAGGCATAAAGGTAAAGGATCCCCCGCACATGTGTGCTAGTTGTTTCCAACTCAAGGGGCCGGTGCTCATCTCCATTTCAAAGCCGAAGAGCCACAGCACTTGTCCAAGGACGTCTCCGTGGTCATGTGGCCGGCATGACTGGATGCCAAAGGCGCACGGAACGCTGTTACCTTCCCACTGTAGTGGTCCCTATTTTTCTACTTGCATTTTTATGTGCTTTTGAACTGCTAGGTTGGCAGAAGCTGGGACGAGTAACAGGCGCTCACTCTGTTACGCGGCACTCGGGATTCGACCCGCCAAACTGCCGACCTTCTGATCGACAGGCTCAGCGTCCTAACCCACTGAGCCACCGCGTCAGGCATACTGGAAAGCAAATAATATTCTTCTAAAAGCAAAGGTATTCTCACCGCAGAACAGGTACCATTATTGTCCATAATGCTGTGTTCAAGACAAGGGAATAGTTCAGCTGCCATATCTCCATCATTATCCAAGCAGCTGTAAAGACCTGCATCTATAGGAAAAGCAGCACAGTGCAACTGGATGACTCAACCATAGGTTATCTCTAAATAATAATAATAATAATTAAACAATATCTGCTTACCCCAGGTCCTTGGGAAGGACCCAATAGCGCAGAGGTCTTCAAACTTGGCCCTTTTATGACTCGTGGACTTCGACTCCCAGAATTCCTCAGCCAGCATGCCTGGGAGTTGAAGTCCACAAGTCACAAAAGGGCCAAGTTTGAAGACCCCTGCAATAGTGGATAAAAATGTCAAATCCAGTCTAAACATCTGACTAACCACCACCAGCTGTGCACATTACACAGTTACACATTTCCTCTTCCAACTTTATTTCCTTGTTCTTAGTTAAGCTCTCCACCCAAGCCAGAACAAAACTGGAAATACAGCTTATGTAGAAACCAGTTACAAAGAGGCATATGTTGCCACCTAACATAGTAGTTCCACACAAAACGTGCACTTTGCAGGTTAATACCTGATAAGATCGTGTGAATCTCTACTTGTTTTGCACTGCATAAAATTGTCGCTATCATTTATGCAACGCAGCCTGTTAACTGCGTATAATAAAAACACAAAAAGACCCCCTCCTCCTTCATCCATATCATCTCTCTTCCGTTTTGATAACCCTAGGCTAGTAAAAATTAAAAGAAAACCACCTATACTGTAACACCTTAAAGATGAATAGCAATGTGCATTGAATGAACATCCTGCTTTAAAAAAAGAGTTAATTCCTTATGTGATAACCTTTAACGGCCAAGATCGCACTCCAGTTAAGAGTCTGACAGGCAGAAATGCAACAGGTGAAGCTTCTGCTTGGCGGAAAGTTATATACCCCATTGCACACCGGCCTGATATCACCTATTAAAGTCATAAGAGTTTTCAACAGAGTATTTTTATATGTTAGCGGGCCCCACCGCAACCCCAACCTTGAAACCCACGCATAGCCCAAGGCCTCTCGGCCCTGTCCCCTCCTTCGGCCCAGTATTGTCCCTCCTTGTTCTATTCACCCCAGTCCTCGCTGCTCAGCAGGTTATCTGCTCGGAAGCGGCTGGAATCGCTCAAAAGCAGCAACTCCGAAGCCAGCGCCGCCATCTTCCTTCCGCTTTTCCTACCTACACTATACCAACACCGACTTCCATCCAGCCGATTATTGCCATAGCAACACCGCGGCCCAATAGAAATCCTCTCCTTCCCTCTTCTGCCCAACCATAAGAAAGAGGAGGCGGGACCCGACCGGTAGGCCCACCAACGGAACGGAACGAGATGGCGGAAGCGCATCGAAAGAGAAACGCGCATGCGTAAGTTCCGTCATGCGGCAAACTAGCGCCTCGAGGAGGAGAGTTTAATAAGGGGTTGTCAACGTTGAACGGAAGTGCGCGTGCGCAAGCCAGACGGCGTTAGGCGCTTCTAGCGATGCCTTGAATTCTAGCACGACGGACAGATCTTGCTTCGCTGTGCGCCAACGAATTCTGTGAGGGTGGGGGAACCAGGTAAGTCCGATCCCGACCACGTGCGGTGGAGTATTTAAACGTGACGCGCGCATGCGTACGAAAAGCGTTTTGAAGGCTGATGAACGGCGCATGCGTGTGCTGCTTCTTTCGCTATGATCCTGGGAATTGTAGTTTTTTTGTTTGCACATTTAATATTTTTTATAGCGTTGAGTGGGTTGTCTTAAAACCTATCTATCTTTTTAAAATTCACGCCATTCAGAAAGTATACATTCTACTGGTGGCCAAATCAGTAGTTTTAGTATTCTTATCTAAAAAATCGAATCCATTAGCATTTTCTCTTAATTTCAATCCATTCAGTACTGTAACCAAACCTGTGATTTACAGTGAATAAGCTGAGAATAAAAACATAAACATTACAGAGCTACCAGTTCCCCCCTCCCCACTTTTGTGCTGTTGCAAAATCTAAGTGTATGGATAATTAAGATGTCGATCTATTAAAGGATGGGTAAAATATTTGTTCAAATACTTTGGCCACCTAATGAGAAGGAAGGACTCACTGGAGAAGAGCCTAATGCTGGGAAAGATTGAGGGCAAGAGAAGGGGACGAGAGAGAATGAGGTGGCTGGATGGAGTCACTGAAGAAGTAGGCATGAGCTTAAATGGACCAGAAGATGGTAGAGGACAGGATGGCCTGGAGGAGTGTTGTCCATGGGGTCATGATGGGTCGGACATGACTTCGCAGCTAACAACAACAAAATATTTGTGGATATTCTCAGTCATCCAGGTCATAGTTGTTTCAAAACTGTTTTTAAAAAGGCAACTAGACTTTTTTTTTCCCTGAGGAAGAAGTAGTTTCACTTATCTACCTTTATTCCCCCCTCACTCCACCTTGGGTTGCACAAAATAATGGAAGGCATAAAATGAATCTATCTGCCATCACATGCACAAGCATTTTGAAATGCACATAAATTTGCAGCCTTTAATTAAGATTTCAGCCAATTCAATTTTGTTGTTCCTTGAAATAGTTCATCCAAAGAGATTCTTTCAGCATTCCTCATAAACCTGAAAAAATCATGGTGTGGCTGGTTTGTGGATCACTTCAAAAAAAGGTCTAAAAGAGGGGTCTTCAAACTTGGCCCTTTTATGACTTGTGGACTTCAACTCCCAGAATTCCTCAGCCAGCGTGCCTGGCTGAGGAGTTCTGGGAGTTGAAGAACACAAGTCATAAAAGGGCTAAGTTTGAAGACCCCTGGTCTAAAAGATTTTTGCTCAGTCCTAAAATGATCAGACTTTGTGAAGGTTAAAGCTTGATTTTTTTAAATACTCTTACAATTCAGTGTCTAGAATAGATAATAGCAGAACCTTCATGGGTTCAGCACAGATCAAATTGTGTTTTAAAAAAATTGTTTAAAGCAAATTAGAAATGCAGAAAATCTATGCAGAAAATCAACAGCTGCAGAATACAGGAATCCATCTGTGTCTGTATGGGTCTTAGGTATTATTCTTCCATCTTTTTATGAATAAAATTTTTGCTTTCCTTTTCCTGGCTGCAATACCGTTCAGTATTTATGTAACAAGCTTCTTTGGTTGGAGACTATTTTACTGTAGATACATGACTTTTTTTTTTAAAAAAAATGAATGTATGGTGGGTGAACATGTATTGTCTAACAGGAAAGATATAGTTTCTCAGTTTGTTGCAGCCATATTTTTATATTTACTTCCTTTTCTTAGGTGCTGAGTAGGTGGGATGTTGAATGATTACTATATATTACTAAGCGCTTGATCCCACAATGAGAAAAAGCTGTTTTGGCTTAAGCTTTTAAAAGGAGCACTCTAAAAGGAAAAGAATTTGCCTACTAACTGAATATTTTTGGATAGATAACATAATTCAAACACTAAAGATCTGGAAAATATTGTTAAAAAGAAAACAGTAAACAGTTATGACAAAAATGCAACAAACCCTTGTTGCACTAAATAGAGGAATGTGTGTTCATATGTATTTGTATAAATGTAAAAATAACAATATGCTATTAATAACAGATTATTAAATAACACAAGTAACAAAAACAAGAAATGTAGGCTTCATGAAGATACAATTCACTGTAACAATATAAAGTAGCACTTAAAAAAAACTGAATATGAAAACTTTTAACAAACTTTAGTAATGTCAATCCACCAGTTTTTCCTCAAACCTGCTTGGTAAATCTCAAGTTATATTAAATAACAAATTAGATCCCTAAACTTGTGGTCCTTTATGCAAGACTGACCTTTTTTTAATCTTCTGAGAGAAAATGTACAATTCCATTCCATTACAGCAATTTGCCAAGTGAAATCTCTGTACCTACCAATCTCAGATTCCTCAGTATGACTGTCAAAAAGGAATCGTCAATTCTACATTGCAAGATCAACCCCTCATCAGCAGCCAGAACACCTTTTGTAAACACTCTTTTTTTAAAAAAAATGCATGAAACACTTCTTTATTTAAGTTTATTTTCATAATGAAACAAATGAGAGAAGGGACAGAATAAGGGATTCTCAGGTCTGTTAATTTCCTGCAGCCACAGGATTTTGTTAAACAAACCGTCATTTTCCTTTGCTTTGCTGTCCTTTTTATTTTATTTCATCAAGACTTGGGTTCCTGAGTCCTGTCTTTGGAAGCAGCCTCAGGGGGATATTTCTGGCAGGCTGAGGAAGGAATGGATGGAGACCCAGCTGGCTTTTGGGGGATGCCTACAAGAAAAGACAGCAATGAGATACATCAGGGCCATGCGGCACCTAGCATAGGCTTTTTTTTCCTTTTTTTCTTTTTCAAAGCTCTTCTGCCAAATTCCCATTATTCCCAACTCTTTTCACCTAAGCAGACTTTGCCAACTGACTGAGGCTGGCCATTGGAAGGGGGGGGGGTTATCTCTCTATCTCACCAGTTCGTCATGTCTTGTTCTTGGAGGCCAACATGCTCTCTGCCAGATCTCCATGGCGCAGGAACGATGCTATTCTGCTAGCCACATATCGGCAAGCTGAATTGGAAAGGAGAAAAAAAATCAATGTCCTCCAAGATCTGGACCATCCGGACATTATTATTTTTTTTGTAGTTGTTTTGGGTAATCTGATCTCTAGGTGATGTTTGGGTTAATCCTCCTATTGTTCCTTCCAGCCTTCCCAGCTTTCTGCTTTTACCTGCCAGATTCCCTTCCTTTCCCCTCCCCCAGCCCTAAAGTTGTGGCTTTCTGTCGTTTTCACCTTTCTGCACCCCTTCACCTACCACCAATTATGCGTCACGCCATCCTTTTGAAGAAACGAGGTGCCAGTCCGCTTGGAAAGCTCCACTTTGTGTGGCACAAATGGCTTGGCAAGAGGGAGGAGGCAGACGCGAAGAGTAGAGAGAAGCATTGTGGGAGATGTAGTTTTAACCCTGCAGGTTCAGGTCCAAAGATAACACACTTTGATTAATGTCGGCAGCTTTGCTGTTGTCTTTAATAATATCGTGTGTTGGTGAGCGTGTTTGTGTGTGGTCAGTTTTTTTAAGGAGATAAAATTAACAACTAATATAAAGTGAAGAAAATAAAGGAAAAGTTCAACGTGCAAAAAGAAAGAATGAAACCAGTTCTTCAAGTACAACAAATCGTGATCTCATCTCTAAGGTTTTAATTTTGCTCCTTCCTGGAATTAATTTTAAGATTGGGAAAAAAATTCTGTGTTATTAATTTTCTGGCTTTCTTGTTCTATAGATTTTTCTCTCTAGATGTGTATAGTTTGTATATGTAATTTATCCCACATTTCTGGATTTTTTCCCCTCCCTCTAGTCTAGGATCCTCGAAAATGATCAATACTGAGCCACAAAGCTGGATGAGACTATCCTTTATTATTAGGAGTAGCAGTAATTGTATTTGTAATACTCTTAGTTAAAATGGTATTTATTGAATTATTTTTGTATAAAGTTTGGGGGTTGATAAACAATCTGAAACTTCATGAAGGGTTCATTGAGCTGAAATTATTATCATGCAAAGTTTGAACAGAGATCTGAGGCTTATCTCAAATTGAAAATGTTCTCCAAACTTGGTTGGGTTGCCATTTCTAGTTCACACAGATTTGAATATGGAATCATCAGTTAACTTTGTTTGCGAGAGTTGTCTTGGGAGTTTCCCGATACTCCCATGTTACACCTTTGCTCCGCGAGCTGCATTGGTTACCAGTTGTCTTCCGGGTGAGATTCAAGGTTTTGGTTATGGTCTTTAAGTCCTTACATGGCATGGGGCCGGAGTACCTTGGGGACCACCTGCTGCCGGCGTCAACTTCCCTCCGCCCTGTGCGTGCCCACAGAGAGGGCCTCCTCAGGGTGCCTCCGGTCAGAGAATGTCGGCTGGTGGCCCCCAGGGGGAGGGCCTTCTCTGTGGGCGCTCCGGCTTTATGGAACCAACTGCCGGTTGAGCTCCGGACGGCACCGGACCTTCGCTCCTTCCGGCGCGGTCTGAAGACCCATTTATTTGAACAAGCTGGCCTGGCCTGATGGGGGACGTTAGGGTTTTTAATGGGTTTTTATACTGTTACTGTTTTTATCTGGGCAATTGTTTAATTCTCTTTTAATTTTTGTATTTTCTATTTATATATGCCCTGTTCACCGCCCTGAGTCCTTCGGGAGAAGGGCGGTATACAAATTTAATAAAATACAAATACAAATACAAATACATGCTAACCAAAAAGAACAGCGCTTAATCCAAGGGAAATTTTGGAGCATGGTTGAAAGGCAGTAAAATCAGCTGTCTTCCATCAGAAATGGAAGGGACCTAGCATGCCATCTGCTCCAAATGCTGTTCAGGGCAAGATCTGCTACAGCATTTTGAACAGATGTTTTAAAGCTTCCAGTGATGATGATTATATTGGTTCAGGAGGCAACCTACTGTATTCCATTGGTTGATAAGTGTTACTATCAGGAAATTCTTCCTCATATCCAATCTGATTCTGCTCCCTGTGGTTCCAACCCATGTTCTGTTCCGGCCCTCTGTAACCAAAAAAAGCAATTTTAGTCCCTCCTTTATACGACAACAACTCTTCAAATATCTGAAGACAGCTTTGTCACACAGTCTTCAATGCATTTACCCTTTTGCAACTGCACTACACTGTTGGCACATATTCAACTCGTGATGTACTAAATAGAACATCCAGATCTTTTATGAACCATAATTGAGGAAACATAATTCCTAAAAATAATACTGTAATAACAACAACAATAAAGTTGGAAGGGACCTTGGAGGTCATCTAGTCCAGTGTTTTTCAACCTTTTTTGGGCAAAGGCACACTTGTTTCATGAAAAAAATCACGAGGCACTCCACCATTAGAAAATGTTAAAAAATTTAACTCTGTGCCTATATTGACTATATATAAAGTAATTCTCTTGAATAGGAATCAAATAAACACAAAGAAAGTATTTTATAATTACTTTATTATGAAATAGTAAGTAAACAGAAATATGAAAAATTATAAAATACTTTATTCAGTGCGCAACCGCACGCTGCACCTGCGGCCTGGTCTGGATCCAGATGTGGTCTCTCTGCAGTGCCGACTCCCGCCGAGTCCTGGTCTCCGTCCGTCTCCTCCTGCTCCGGTCCTCCTGGTGACTCGAGTCGCGACGTCTTCTTCTCTTCGCTGCTGCACACACTGTGCTCGGGCGGGAAGGAAGTCGGAAGATGATGTCCTACTGTGATAGGTCCAGGCTGGAGTCTGGACCAATCACAGCCCGGACATCAGAAAAGTGGAGGGTGTCCCCCTGAGGAGCGCCAATCGGCGCCCCTGCTGGCCGAGGGCGGAGTCAAAACCCCACCCCCCCATACCCAGGACACAGTCCGGCGCCCGCCTAGTGGGCAAAAATTTGACATTTTTTTAAAAAAATCTTTCGAATTTTTCAATTTTTCCCACGGCACACCAGGCAACATCTCGCGGCACACTAGTGTGCCGCGGAACAGTGGTTGAAAAACACTGATCTAGTCCAACCCCCTGTTCAGGCAGGAAACCCTATACCATTTTGGACAAATGGCTGTCCAGTCTCTTCTTAAAAACTTCCAGTGTTGGAGCATTCACTGCTCCTGGAGGCAGGTTGTTCCACTGGTTAATTATTCTGTCAGGAAGTTTCTCCTTAGTTCTAGGTTGCTTCTCCTTGATTAGTTTCCATCCGTTGCTTCTTGTCCTGCCTAACATTGCAACTGATCATAAGTCTCTTGCTAATTATTCTAGTGTTGAACTTTGTACTCTTAACATAGAACATAGGACAAGAACCTCTGGAGAAACAAAGTGACTTACAATAAGAAAGGGAAGGAGACAGTAATCCACATAGTTTTGACATGCCCCCGTTTAACTCCGCAGTGAATCTATTATGGAAGGATTAGGAAAGGATTGGAAGAGATGAGTGCTGAAATCATATTGAAGTTTAAATGCTCCCAGTCGGAAATGTGCAGACATAATCACTTTATTGGCTGAATGTAGAGCAGGCTTAGAGTTATAAAAAGAAAAAAAGCGAAAAGTATTGGGGCAATGTCATCCACGGTACTTCAACTTAACAATGGCCAAGAAGCAAGGGAGGCCATTTTGATTTCAAGGGCTCAAAAATAAATAAAGCTAAACAGGATGATGGAAGAATAGAACGATGGCAAGTTTAGGCTTGTACTTAAAACAGTAAGTATTGGTAGTCTTCACCTTACAATTGGGAGAATTTTAATTGCTAAATGAGGTGGTTTTTAGGTGAGTTGCACCCTGTTTTATGACCTTTTTCACCAAGGTTGTAAAGCAAATCACTGCAGTTGTTAAGCATATGGTCATTAAGCAAAAATCACTTTCCCCGTTGACTTTGCTTGTTGAAAGCTGGCCAGGAAGGTCACAAGTGAACATTTTAAAAGAAAAGATCTGCCCAGGAAGAAGATTTTTGGATGCAAAACAACATGTCAAACACTAATGTTTTGTAAATTTTTAAAAAAGAAAACAGTAACAAGTTATGACAAAAATGCGACAAAAATGCTGAGAGTTTTGTTGTACTGCTTTTTTGTCCTTTTTCTCTTTGTTCTGGGACATTAAAGTGATAGATATATGTGTTTTTACATATATGTGTGTGTGTATATATGTAAAAAAGAATAAGCTATTAATAAACAGATTATTAAATAATATAAGTAACAGAAATAAGTAAAATAACAAATGTAGGCTATCATGTAGATAAAATTCATTGTAGTATAAAGCAGCACTTAACAAAAATGAATATGAAATCTTTAGGAATCTTTAGTATATGTCAATACATTTCTGTTTTTCATCCAGTCTGCTTGGTAAATTTAAAGCTTTATTAAATTACAAACTAGATCCCTTAAACATGTGCTTCTCTTCTTGGAAGACAGAACTACTTTATCTTCTGAGGGAGAGAAATGAGGTAGATTACTGTGTTTCCATCACCACAATTTGCCAAACCCTTTCTCTGAAAGTGCCAATCTCAGATCACTTCATATTGCTGTCCAAAAGAAATCAATGTGAAGATCAGCCCCTCATCAGCCACCAAATCACCTTTTGTAAACAATCACTCTGGGTTCTTGTTTTTTTTTTAAAAGCATGAAACGCTTCTTTATTGTAAGTTTATTTTCATAATGGAACAAATGAGAGAAGGGACAGACTAAGGGATTCTCAGGTCTGTTAATTTCCTGCAGCCGCAGGATTTTGTTAAACAAGCCATCATTATCCGCTTTGCTGTCCTTTTTATTTTATTTCATCGTGAGTTTGGTTCCTGAGTTCCGACTTGGGAAGTAGCCACGTGAGAATGTTTTTCACTGGCTGAGCAAGGAATGGATTGAAACCCTGCTGGCTTTTTTGGGATATCTGCAAGAAAAAAAACAGTGAGATACATCCGGGCCATCTAGTTCCTAGCATAGGTTTTTTCTCTCTCTCTCAAAGTGTATATGTTGAATGAGAAGAAATTTTGTTTATAATAATAATAAGTTGCAAGGGACCTTGGAGGTCATCTAGTCCAACCCCCTGCTCAGGCAGGAAACCTTATACCATTTCAGGCAAATGGCTGTCCAGTCTCTTCTTAAAAACCTCCAGTGTTGGAGCATTCACCACCTCTGGAGGCAGGTTGTTCCACTGGTTAATTGTTCTAACTGTCAGGAAGTTTCTCCTTAGTTCTAGGTTGCTTCTCTCCTTGACTAGTTTCCATCCGTTGCTTCTTGTCCTGCTTTCAGGTGCTTTGGAGAATAGCTTGACTCCCTCTTCTTTGTGGCAGCCCGAGATATTGGAACACTGCTATCATGTCACCCCTCACTCTTCTCTTCGTTAAACTACACATACCCAATTCCAGCAATCGTTCCCTATATGTTTTAGCTCCAGTCCCACAATCATCTTTGTTGCTCTTCTCTGTACCCTTTCTAGAGTCTCGACATCTTTTTTACATCGTGGTGACCAAAACTGGATGCAGTATTCCAGGTGTGGCCTTACCAAGGCATTGTAAAGTGGCATTAGTACTTCACATGATCTTGATTCTATCCCTCTGTTAATGCAGCCTAGCACTGTGTTGGCTTTTTGGGCAGCTGCAGCACACTGCTGGCTCATATTGAAGTGATTGTCTACTAGGACTCCCAGATCCCTCTCTCTTTAACTCTTCCCCCCCCCTCACCCCCAGGAAACTTTGCCAACTGACTGGGGCTGGCCATTGGGAGAGAGGGCATCTCTTATCTCACCAGCTACAGTTGTCCGGTTCTTGCAAGCCAACATGGTCTCTCCCACATCCTCAGGGCGCAGGAACGATGCTATTTTCCTAGCCACATAACGGCAGGCTGAATTGGAAAGGGGAAAAAAAAATCAGGAATGTCCTTCAAGTTCTGGACTATCTTGGTCCAGATTACTGCCTTATGTAGTTGGTTTGGGGAGTTTGATTTCCAAATGCTGTTGAAGTTAAACCCGTTCCTTCCAAGATTTGTCTTCCCAGCGTTCTGTTTTCACCGACTAGGTTTCCCTGCTCCTCCTTCCCCCCCACCCCACCCCACCCCCGCCGAAAGCAACTGGTGGCTCAGTTGCTTTCTTTTTCTTTTCAATTCTTCACCTACCACCAATTACGAGTCACACCATCTTCTGGGGGGAAAAATGCGGCCGCGATTAGCCTGGAAAACTCCACTTTGTACGGCAGAAATGGCTTGGTGAAAAGGGAGGGAGGAAGCAGATGGGGAGGGTGGAGAGAAGCATTGTGGGAGTCGTAGTTTTATTACCCGTGCCGCTTCAGAGCCAGAGATGGCACACTTTGGTACGGCAGAAATGGCTTGGTCAAAAGGAAGGGAGGAAGCAGATGGGGAGGGTGGAGAGAAGCATTGTGGGAGTCGTAGTTTTATTACCCGTGCCGCTTCGGAGCCAGAGATGGCACACTTTGATTATCGTAGGCAGCAGCCACCAGGCCTGGTGCTGTTGTCTTTAATTTGCCTTTAATAACGTTATGTTAATTATTTATATATTTTTTTTAAAAAAACATTAAAAGTAGTTTAAAAACTAACGAGCCAGCTGGGAAATTCTGGGAGTTGCAATCCACCCATCTGAAAACTGCCAAGGTGACCCACTATATTCCATTGGTTGACAGGTCTTACGTCAGGAAATTCTCATATCCCACCTGAATTTGCTTCCCTGCAGTCCCAACCCATGTTCTTTCTATTCCTGCCCTCTGTGGCCAAAGAAAACAAATTTAATCCCTCCTTTATATGACAACAACTCTTCCAATATCTGAAGACAGCTTTGTCATAGTCTTCCATCAAAGCCTATTTATTTCTGTGAACCACACTTCTATTCCATTTAATACATCCCAAAATAGCATTTATCTTTTTTGCAACTGCATTACAGTGTTGGTTTAATGCTCAACTTGTGATCTGCTAGAACATCCAGATCTTTTACGAACCACAATTGAGGAACCTTAATGCTTTATTTAACACAAGGGTGCATCTGATCAATAGCCTCTTGCTAATTATTCTAACTTTGGTTGATATTTATGCTCTAACATGGAAACCATAGCATTACCGTGTAGGACAAAAAGCTCCTTGAGGAACATTGTGACTCACAATAAGAAAGGAAATAAGATAGAAATCCACATACTTTCCTCATTGTATTATTGATTTCAGATTAACAGAGTTGGAAGGGACCTTGAGGAGACCCTATACCATTCCAGACAAATGGCTGTCCAGTCTCTTCTTAAAAACCTCCAGTGATGGAGCACTCACAACGTCTGAAGGCAAAGCTGTTCCACTGGTTAATTGTTCTCATTGTTAGGAAGTTTCTCCTTAATTCCAGGTTGCTTCTCTCCTTGATTAGTTTCCACCATTAAACACTTAATTTTTTTTTAATCCCATTTATATCCCGCCCTTCTCCGAAGACTCAGGGCGGCTTACAATTTAAAGCACAAATCAATGTGCTTAGCAATAGCCTTCATTCTATGTATATGCCTGCTTATTAGGGCTTTCGGTCCCCCCCAAGCAGCATTATTACAAAGTCAGCTTATTGCCCCCAACAATCTGGGTCCTCATTTTACCTACCTTAGAAGGATGGAAGGATGAGTCAACCTTGAGCCTGGTGGGACTCGAACCTGCACTAATTGCAGGCAGCTGGTGTTACTTAAGGAGGCATTAGCCCACTGCTCCACCAAGTTAATCATTACAGATTTATTAAACATGAATCATTAAAGAGAAACATTGTCTCTGTTTAACATCCATGGTGAATCTATTATGACAAGATTAAGGAAGGATTGGAAGAGATGACCACTGAAATCATATTGAGGTTCACATACTCCCATCTGAAAAGTGCAAGCATAATCTCTTTATTGGCTGAAAGTAGAGAAGGCTTAGCCTTAGGCTTATAAGACTTTCTCTTATAAAAAGGGAAAGAGAAAAGAATAGGGGCAATTTTGTCCATTGTACTTAGTGAACCTCAGGTTGATGATGGTGAAAAAGGAAGGCCATTTTGATTTCTGGGGCTCAAATATAGATAAAGCTAAACATGCACTGGAGGAATACAAACATTAAACCTACAGAGGAAGGAAATGGAAAATTTAGGCAAAGTACAGGTAGTCCTCAACTTACAGGGACAGTTGGGACCAGAATTTCCATTGTTTAGTGAAGCACACTCTATATTACACCCTTTTTGTTACCCACAGTTGTTGCTGTGGAAAATCTCTGCAGTTAAGTCAATCACACAGTCATTAAACAAGTCCAGCCACTCCCATTGACTTTGCTTCTTAGGAGCTGGCTAGAAAAATCACAAATGGTGATGCTGCAGTTGTTGTAAATATACGCTGGTTGTCCAGTGCTTGAATTTTGATCATATTACTGTGGGGATGTTGTGACAGCCGTAAGTGTGAGGAATGGTCATAAATAATAAAAGGACTACCAGTATATTCCAACCTTTATGGCAATTGTATATAAGAAGACCATTGACAATTATAATCCTGTGCTGTCAAATTTTTCTTGATATTATTTTACAGTCGCCTTGACAAAATTTTAGTACATACATATTCTAAGCATCTAAATAAAATACACAGCAAGACTTTAGAGAGGCCAATAGCAACATTCAGTCTGAGACAGATCCTAATAGCTGTCAGCTGAGCTTTGGGAAGTGCTTGTTCTGAAAGGGCATGAAATTATTTAATTTCATTTTCAGGCAGATAGGATACATCTAACAAACAAAAATAAAATATGCAATAGAGAACACATTGTAATTAGGAAGAGGCTGTCCCATCCCTATGAAAAATGAACATCAATTAATTGATCTAACCAGTTTGGGGTATGCAATATATTTACTTGAATATATTTATAAACATGTATATGCACACCTGCTGTATGTTCACACATGTTCACAAAGACAGAGAGGGAGGGAGGGAGAGAGGCTAGATAGATGAGAGAGAGAGAGAGAGAGAGAGAGAGAGAGAGAGAGAGAGAGAGAGAGAGAGAGAGATGTATATGATAGTAAGAATCAATTAGTTATTACTGGGTGAAATAAAGATTGACTATTGTCTTAAGACCACAATCAGGAAGCTGAAATTCATATACTTTTTGAGCGTGATATGAATAGATGAATCAGGGACGCAGTGGCTCAGTGGGTTGGGACACTGAGCTTGTCGATCAGAAGGTTGACAATTTGGCGGGTCAAATCCCGAGTGCCGCGTAACAGAGTGAGCACCTGTTACTCATCCCAGCTTCTGCCAACCTAGCAGTTCGAAAGCACATAAAAATGCAAGTAGAAAAATAGGGACCACTACGGTGGGAAGGTAACAGCGTTCCGTGCGCCTTTGGCGTCTAGTCATGCCGGCCACATGACCACGGAGACATCCTCGAACAAGCGCTGGCTCTTCGGCTTTGAAACGGAGATGAGCACCGGCCCCTAGAGTCGGAAACGACTAGCACGCATGTGCGGGGGAACCTTTACCTTTTACCTTTACCTACGAATAGATGAAGGACTAGAAATATTGCTGTACTTGTCGAGGCTGAGTAAAAAAAAGATAATCAATAAAATGGATAGATGGAAAGAAATGGCTGGAATAGTCTCCTTATGACTATAACTTTGTTGCTTGTATCTTACAATTTATATTGTGTTTAGTATCCTAGTATGTTGTTTGCTTAGCTAGTATTCTATGACTATCACTAAGTGTTGCCCCTCACGATGAAGTGTTGTATTTTATGATTTATGATGAATGCATGTTTATGGTGTTCATGATCATGATTTATCACTACGTACTTGTATGTACACTGAGAGCTTATGCACCGGAGACAAATTCCTTGGCCAATAAAGAATTCTATTCTATTCAAAATGAAGGAGGAGAGGGAGGATCAGAAAGCGTCTCCTTACTTTTTCCAGGTTTTTCTTCCTGCCTGCCTCTAACCTGACTTCTGAGGGGTAGTCTCTGAACATACAGTAGTTGCTAGGACAGGTGGTTGCTGAGGAAATGACGTTTCAGGGAGAAAGAAGGGGGGAAGGTGGATTGAAATTAGAGAACGTAATAGAGCCAGAAGCTAAATTGCATCCCCATCTCTCCCCACGGCGGTCTTCTCCATCCTGCGCTGAGAATGAAGCCTAAGAGAAAGCAAATGTGACGGTAAATCTTAAAGGTGGATGGAGGATGGGTTTTAGGGTTTATCGGAATTTCACACACTCAGTACTATGGGTGTAGGTAGGAGTGATCTGTTGGAAAAGCACATGCAAGGCAAGTGGATAGAGGATGAATGGGGACTGCCTGTTACGGGGTGTGTAAGATGCACAGGTTGGTGTGTGTAATGTAGAAAAGGCAGAGAAAATAAGCTAAAAGCTTGCTCCCAAATACCAGTGTTATGAAGCCACTGGTGAATGTGCTGTGATATTGTTGAAGGAGAATGATTTTTGTTTGTTTGCCTGCAGCAAATCTTAACAAACCCCACAGGGACAAATGCTTTAATAAAATGGAGAGGGCAAGTAGAGAGCTCCATACAGTAACAACTGGATTAATTTATCCTTGTTAGGTTTTTTTTAATTCTTCCTATAATCCATTCCGAGGCTTCATCGTCTTTGTTTTTCTTCATGACAATTGTTATGATTTAAGCTGCTGTTACTCCTGTTTTACAGGCATGGACTGAATGACAAGCATTGTTTTATAGTTTCGAGATCACACAGTGAAACTTTACCTTAAGGTGGGGTTTGGGGGGGAAAAAAAGCAACTGGATTTGCATCCACCCTCCCTAGCCACCAAATTATTTTGGTTTGATTCTCACAGTTTATTTATACCACTCCAATTTATAATGTGGTTTGTTTGGTTCTGGTGTAATGTTGCGTAAATGCAACTTTGGCAATTCGTGAACCCATGTTTTGTGGCTTAGTATGTTTTACAAATCCAGTTGGTTGTTTTTTCCAACAAACCATGGTTTAGTATGATACAAAGGGCTGAGTCAAAGAGAAGGATCTGGGTTGTTTGTAGGGTTGCAGGGAATAAAACTTCTATATGTCAACATCTGTACGTCAAATCCTGACATTCAGAACGACTTGCCTTTAGAAGCTATGGATCTCCATCACTGGAAGTTTTTAAGAAGAGACTAGACAACCATTTGTCCAGAATGGTATATAGTATCTCCTGCTTGAGCAGGGGGTTCGACTAGAAGACCTCCACGGTCTCTTCCAGCTCTATTATTCTATATTCTATTTTGTATTCTTTACAGAGAAGTAACCTAGTGCCAAGGAGAAATTTCCAGACAGAACAATTTACCAGTGGAATGACTTGCCTCCAGACATTATGGGTGCTCCAACATTGGAGGTTTTTAAGAATAGATTGGACAACCATTTGTTCGGAATGATATAGTGTTTCCTACTTGAGCAGGGGGTTGGACTAGAAGACCTCCAAGGTCCCTCCCAGCTCTGTTATTCTTTCCATGGTCTTCTTAATAATTCAGCATTAAAATAACTCTCATTCTCTCTCTTGATGGGACCCAGGGCTTTCTCGTCACTCGATGTGGAACCTCAGGTTGAAGGCGAAAGGGATGGCAAGCTCAGAAAAAGCTTGTCTGAAGAGCCAGACGGGTAGAGAACGGGAAGCGGGCAAGAAGCCAGACCAGAGAATTCCCATTTGTGACGAAAGTATCCGAGATGCATCCCTTGGGAATGAAAAAAAGGATCTTGGGTACCAGGTAAAAGAAAACCAACCGCTTCCCATCCAGTCCCAGCCAGGGGTGTGCTGGGCTTGCCCAGATGGCACCTTTCTCAAGCTGATCCTAAAGGCTGGGACAGGTTTAGATAAACCAAAGGAAGGGTCCATCTGCCAAGTCTTCATTGAGCCCAATCATGAAGGACCCTTGAGCTACCCATCCCGCAGGTGGGCCGAAGTAGAGCTGGGTGGGGGTGACGCCGAATGGGACGGTGTGGTGGACCGTGGTTTGGAAACCATGCTGGCAGGGGAGCAGGCTGAACTGAGGCTGACAGCCGGCGGCACCATCACTGTCCAGTTGGCAAGCTTCACGGAAGCCAAAGACTCTTGGGAGATGAGTGCAAGTGAGAAGTGGGACTTGGTCCTCAGCAATAAAGAGCGCGGCAGTGAGCTGTATAGGGCGGGAGCCATTGAGGCAGCTGCCAGGCGCTACGCTAGGGCCTTGCGCCTGCTCGTGGTGGCTGCTCCTCCCCCGGATTATGACCAGATCAAGGCGGAGCTTCACACCAACTTGGCCGCCTGTCAGCTACGGTTGCACCAGCCGGCCAACGCCGCTCAAAACTGTTCCAAGACTCTTGTGCTCCAACCGGCCAACCCCAAGGCCTTGTTTCGTCGAGGCTTGGCCTACGATGCGATGAATGACCTGGAGGGGGCAGCGCAAGACCTAAAGGGCGTCTTGCGAGTTGAGCCAGGAAACCGAGCAGCCCGCCGGGAATTGGAAAGGGTTACTGAGAGGATCCGAGCACGGGATGCTAGATTGGCTCAGGCCATGCAGAAAATGTTTGCTTGAATAAAATCATGTTACCACGTCAGTGTTGGGGGATTGCATTTTCCTTGTGATTCAGGTGAGCAACCGAAAATTGGAGCTGGTGCTTGACACTATGAAGTTTATGGCTGGGCAAGATTAGCCTTTGGTGTCTTTGCACCAAACCGAACACCATTTGCCTTTAACACACTTTCTTACCTGTGGAAAAATCGACTGAATACAGATAGTCCTTGACTTACGACCTACACACTGAGACCAAAATTTATGTTGCTAAGTGAAATATTTGTTAAGTGAGTTTTGGCCCACTTTAGGACTTTTCTTGCCACTATTGTTAAATGAATCATTGCAGTTATTAAGTTAGTAACACAGAAGTTAAGTGAATCTGGCTTCCCCATTCATTTTGCTAGTCAGAAGGTTGCAAAAGCGCATCACATGACCCCGGGACTCTGCAACCGTCATAAATATGGACCAGTTAATTTTGATCATGTGACCATGGGGATGCTGCAACAGTCGTAAGTGTGAAGGCAAATTAGGCTAAATTACTCCATTTTTAGCAAAGAAACAGCATTTTCAGAGCTGCTTTAAATCATCTTCTGTGGCTTATTAGAGCCCAGTCCTTGTGTAATTTGGGGAAGGAGGGAGAAACGGTACAGGTAGTCCTTGACTTACAACACAGCTCATTTAGTGACTGAATTGCAGCAGCACTGAAAAAGGTGACTTATGACTTTTTTACACTTAAAACTGTTGCAACATCCCCATGGTCACGTGATCAAAATTCAGATGTTTCACAACTGACTCATATTTATGATGGTTGCAGTCTCCCGGGATCATGTGATCCCCTTTTGTGAACTTCTGACAAAGCAAAGCCAATGGGGAAACCAGATTCACTTCATTTTTAAATCCCATTTATATCCCACCCTTCTCCGAAGACTCAGGGCGGCTTACAATTTAAGCACAAACCAATGTGCTTAGCAACAGCCTTCATTCTATGTATATGCCTGCTTATTAGGGCTTTCGCCCACCCTCCAAGCGGCATTATTACAAAGTCAGCTTATTGCCCCCAACAATCTGGGTCCTCATTTTACCTACCTCGGAAGGATGGAAGGCTGAGTCAACCTTGAGCCTGGTGGGATGCGAACCTGCACTAACAACCATGTGACTAATTGCAGTTATTTACTTAACCACTCTGGAAAGAAAGGTCGTGAAATGGGGCAAAACTACTTAACGACTGTCTCACTTAGCAGCAGAAATTATGCGCTCAATTTCAGTCATAGGTCAAGGACTACCTGTATTTTGAAAACGTGCATGTTGAAAAACAAAAGGAGCAAACTATATGCAAATTTACAACACAGGCCAAATTTTGGGTGTGGCACTTGTTTACATGGCAATGAAGAAATCTGAATATTACAGAATTCATATTTTTTAAAAAAAAAACAAAACAAAAAAACTTGAAGGTGTGATACTCAGCTGGAGAGTCTGCTGTAATGGAGGAAAGCCAAAATCTCCCACCTACTATTATCATAGTTTTTCCCAGTTCTCTCCTTGCTCTTCTGGGGCTGTCAGATGCTCAGTGAATTGCTTTAAATCCATACATATTCCTTTTTTGCTGTTTCTAAGCAACCATCTCCTAAGAGACCGCAGAACCTGGGGATGGTAAGCCAGTGGGGGGGGGGAGGTGAGAAAAAATTGACTGGGGTGAAAGAAAGGATATCGAACTTTCCCTTTGTAAATACAATTACTGTACATCGGATGCTGGGAATCAATCAAATGTCTTTATTAACAGATTCTGTAACCATGTCACTTGCAAACAGAGATAGAGTACAGTCCAACATCCAAAAGGGGGGTGAGGGGGAATGAATGGGAAGTTTGTATGACAATATGAGATTTGGCACAGATTAGAGACGACGGGAGGCCTGAAAAATGCAAAATAATGCAATTTTTTTTCTAACTGAAGCCTCCCCATGCCTGATCCCTGAAATGCACAATGTTGAGTGCCCATTAAATTATCCAACCAATTTTGGTCGATGCAACTCAGCAAAGGTCTACTTATTAATCAGAATGAGGCATGTGTCAAAGTCTCAGTCGTCTCATGTCCATTTGTAAATTAAAGGAGCTGTTTCTGTTAATTGTTCTCCCGTTTATATCAAACTATTGCATGTAATAAACCAGCACCTCAAAAGGACAGTATTGGTCTTTCTTCTATGCTAATTTACTACCTGCAGCATCATTCATAGAAAAGAGTATTCAAAAATATCCTACATTCACTTCCACATTGAAATAAGGTAAGATTCTGCCACCACATCTAGTGGGCATCATATAGAATATCTCCAGAATCAATTTGCATGTCCCAAAAGGGGTGGATTACAGACCATTGTCTGATTACGGACCATAGATGTGGGTTGCAATTTTGAGTATTTTTCCCAAATCCTCCCTGAAAAACTAGTTAGTAGCAATAGCCGGAATAGCTCGGTCCTTCTCTTAGCTTACTACAGGTAGTCCTGAAGTTATGACTGTAATGGACCTTACCCACCATGGCCATAAAGCAGGTCAGTCACATGGCCAACCCAATTTTATGAACTTTTTTGTAAGCCATAATTTGAGGACTATCTGAATTAAGCTGTTCTGTTGATTAGTTTTTTTAAGGTAAGCCTGAGGTAGGTTAGGGGGACAGATGATCAGACAAGTAAGTGTCGTAGCCAAATAGGGGTATAAAAACTTTGTCTAAATCCAGTTGTCTAACGTGCTACCTTGGCGCTACTTGCTGGTTAATATTTAGAGTTGGGGGCACTACATATATATATATATATATATATATATATATTTATATATATATATATATATATATATATATATATATATATATATATATATATATATATATATATATATATATGTATATATAAAGGGAACACAAGATAAGACATCCTACTATTAAATACAGTACATTGTGTTGTTTAAGTGTTCCCTTTATTTTTTTTGAGCAGGTTTAGGATCAGACATCTTTTCTGGAACCCTTCTCTGGATTTTCCTCTAGGTTGGACATTATCTGCTTCCTGGAAATGGCCACATTGGACCGCCCCCCCCCAACTGATGGACAGTTGGATTTTTTTTTTGCTGCATCTTTCCTCCTCCAGTACTTTTCATCTTCTCACCCCTTCTGTCTTGTAAATCAGTTAGATCTTGCAGTTCTTCTGATGTCATCATGCTGGCTGCTTGATACTATCAAAGAATTGTCTAGCAGTTCTTATTACCACCACCACCACCACCATTACCTATCTTTCTTTCTTCCTTGGCTTGAAGTTTACTGTAATGTATGCCTTTGCCCAGTGATGGGATTTAAATATGTGAACAACTGGTTCTCTTGTGTGGATGCCACTTCCGGAAGTCCATTCTGGGCCTGGGCAACAAAAAATTAGCTACCAGTTCTTGCGAACTGGCTGAATCCCACCACTGCCTTTGCCTAATTCAGCCTGGACATCAGCTAGTAGCAAAAGAGTTGGCTCGCTGCGTACATGTCTAAAAGGCAGCCAGACTCTCTAAGCCCATCTGTTAAGAATATTGTGAGAGTATCGTTAAGTATGTGGATTGCAGAATTAGGAGCCAGATGGGAAGAAATCAAACTAAGTACAAAGTTTTTAAAAAAAAACAAAAAAAACTGACAGTCCTCTCCAAGGAAAAAATGAAGAACAGCGGTGTGAAATGAAAGGTATAAAAAAAAAAACAACGATGCTTTAAGCTCTACGAAACGGAACTTCAAAAAAAAAAGTCTATTTAAAATAAAGCACTTGCATGCTTGCCAAATGCAACATCTCTAAAAAGCGTATGAAAATATATGCCTTCCTAATTACAGATGGTGATTTGTTTCACTTAGCACGGAAGCAGCGGTTCCTTTCACACCGCAAATAAAACAGGGAAGTAGCCAAATCAGGCTCTCCAAACGTTGGGTGCTTCTCCATCTATTGCAAAGATGGAGAAAGGGAAGCAGCTGATGAAAAAGAATGATGGGGGCAGAGAGACGGCTTTACCGAGACTGCACTGGCGTCCCGGTCCATACAAGGGCAGCACTAGGCATGCAAACACAGCGGGAGGAAGATGGTTATTTCTTGGTCACAGAAGGCGGAGCCTACTCCTCAGGAAGGAAGGAAGCAAGCAACGTATTCTGGGAAAGGAACAGACGGAGGACAAGCATTTCGCTAGGAGCCTTAGCTTATGGAGCACGTCTGAATGGTGTCACCTGGAAGTCATTCTGCCGAGTCGGTACGGCTAGCAAGGCCAACAACAGCCGAGGATGATGGGAGTGGGCGGAGAGAAGGGTGGAGAAGGGTTGCCAAGCATTCCGAGTGTCGGCAAGGGTGAAGACAGAGGAGAAGGAGGGGAGGCGGTTGCCAAGGACCATCCCCGGGGGTGACTGTTGCCAGGGCAGTTGTGACCAGTTGTCAGGGTACAGGAGTAGGCCGAAGAGAGGTAATTGGTCGCTAGGGGTCCCAGTCGTTGTCATGATGCTGAGCGGCAATGATTATCACCACCGTAAGGATGGTGCACAGGACCATGGCGGCGATGCCCACTGCCAGGCTAATGAAGGAGAAGTTGCGGGCCTCCCGGGAGGCAATTTCTGCCGATACGATGTCGCCACGGGCAACAGCAGTTCGCACCTAATGGAGAGAACAAAGAGCGTGGGAACAGGAGGAGAACACAGCCGCTGCAGCTGCAAAACACGTCCGGCACATGGCACAATATATGCCTCCCCATTCACTGTATCTTAACACACTCTTCAATCAACAGTAAAAGCTGGCGTATAAGAGATGAACAATCATTTATAGACTGCAGGGAGAGGACTATGTTCTTTTGTGCCTTCCTCTAAGTGTAAGACCCCCTCCCTACTTATAGATATTAATTTTTATCTATTTTATTATTTATTTTTATAAATAACTCAAGGCAGCAAACATATCTAATACTCCTTCCTCCTCCTCTTGTACCTACAACGACAAATCTGTGAGGTGGGTCAGGCTGAATGACTGGCCCAAAGTCAGCCAGCTGGCTTTCATGCCTAAAACAGGACTAGAACTCACAATCCCCCAGATTCTAGCCTGGTGCCTTAACCGCTACAGCCAACTGGTCTATTAATTTCAATTAATCATATGAAAGAATCTTCTACTCTGGAAATTTTTGCTGCCATGTTAGTTTTCCTTGTGGAAGCGTGTGAGGGAAAAGGACAGTCAGTTTTTGTATTATTATTTATCTACTGGATATACATTCCTTTTTTCTTCACTTTAAGGTAAAGGTAAAGGTTCCCCTGCACACGTGTGCTAGTCGTTTCCGACTCTAGGGGCCGGTGCTCATCTCCGTTTCAAAGCCGAAGAGCCAGCGCTTGTCCGAGGACGTCTCCGTGGTCATGTGGCCGGCATGACTAGACGCCAAAGGCGCACGGAACGCTGTTACCTTCCCACCATAGCGGTCCCTATTTTTCTACTTGCCTTTTTACGTGCTTTCGAACTGCTAGGTTGGCAGAAGCTGGGACGAGTAACAGGCGCTCACTCTGCTACGCGGCACTCGGGATTCGACCCGCCAAACTGCCGACCTTCTGATCGACAAGCTCAGCGTCCTACAGCATATATAACCCACCCTCCTTTTTTTTTCTACCACAATCTTGTAAAGCAGTCTTTTTCAACCGTGGTGACTTGAAGATATCTGGACTTCATATCCCAGAATTCCCAGCTGGCCTGCTGGCTTGGGGGATCCTGGGAGTTGAAGTCCAGACATCTTCATGCTGACAACAGTGAGAAACACTGTTGTAAAATACGTTCAGCTGAAAGAGAGGGACCAGAACTTGGGTTTCCCTATTCCAGCACCAGCACCTTCATCATTGAGGATAAGAAGGAACTGGCCCAAAGTCTCTCAGAGAACTATGATGGCTCTCCTCACTTCTAATCTAGCACCCTCATCGCTTTTTCAGCTCCAGGTGTGGGAGAAAGGGACTGGCAGAAAATCCCCAGGAAACATCCATGGCTCAAGAGGAATTAGAAACTGTGTCTTTCCAATCTTAGTCCTTCACCACTTCCTCACGCTCAGAGTCGTATGAAGGTGCCCGTTGTCATATGGGTAGCCTAGAACTTTCTTTTAAGGCCTCAGTTCTATGCCTTGGATATGAGAATCAGATTTGTGGCGTTCAGTTGATGATTACCTGTGGGTACTCCTCAATTTACAATAGTTCATTTAGTGACTATTCAAAGTTCCAACAGTACTGAAAAAATTGACTTATGACAATTTTTCACATTTACGACCCTTGCAGCATCCTCATGGTCACGTGATCAAAATTCAGATGCTTTGGCAGCTGATCCACATTTATGACAGTTGCCGTGTCTCAGGGTCATTTCATCAGCTTTTGCAACCTTCTGACAAGCAAAGTCAATGGGGAAGCCACATTTACTTAACAACCATGTTATTAACGTAACAACTGCAGTGATTCACTTAATACTGGAACATCATTGCCTCACAGATTAGACTGGCCCCCACTAACACTCGGAAGGTGCTGAAAACCTGCTTCTGCCATCAGGCCTGGGGAACTCAGAATGGGATAGAGCCCATCAAATGTGATTGTGTATTGAATGTGTATTGTGCTAGTTGAATGTGTATTGTCACTGGGATGGGGGGGGGGTTATTACATTATTTTATTAAGTTTCATCTTGTTATTTTTAAAAAAAATTTAAATGATGTTTTTCTATTTATGGAAGCTACCTTGAGTCGCCATGTGCGAGTAGGCGGCAATACAGATTTTCTAAATAAATAAATAACATAACATGGGTCAACATTTCACAACTTTTGTCTCACTTAACAACAGAAATTTTGGGCTCAATTGTAGTCATAAGTTGAGGACAACCTGTATAAAGGACTGCACATTTAAGACGGCAGCCTAAACCAGTCTGTCGCTTGCCGATTCCCTTTGAAATAGTTTTTTCTTTTCCACCACTGCAATCATCTGACACTCAAGTGTATTTTTTTTAGTATTATCGTCTTTTCATGTGGCTTCTCCATGTCCCCTGAGCAAGTGTTCTCAGCAGCTGTCAAGCACCCGTTCGACATGTTACTCATCCTTTGGGCAGACAAACAAGAAGTGAGTGGAACAGTTCAGATGGAGCCAGGCACATTATGGCCTTCTACTGTGACAAAATGGTTGCCTGGCTCCTCAGAACCATGAATTGTTTTCAGAACGAAGCCATTTGACTCTACAAAATGTGTACTGTACATGTGTGGGAGGTGAGGAATGCCAGCCAGACATGAACAGGGAGTCACGCAGCATCTGTTCAATCCATTTCCTTTGCTGTGCTGTAGATTATTTCCATCTCGTGACGTTTCTAGATCTAGGAAGTGGGCTCCCTACTCCAGAAGGATTTCCTCAATCACTTTGGTACTTTAAAGATGCTTGAATTCCAGTGCAGCTGCAATACAGTATTATTTAGGACTGCTCAGTACACCATCATCACAGGCAGCTATGGGAACGAAGCCTCAGTCCAGAGATCGTGTTTCTCAACCTTAGCCACATATGATGCATGGACGTCAACTCCCAGAATTCCCTAGTCAGTATGCTGGCTGAGGAATTCTGGGAGTTGAAGTCCATGCATCATAATGTGGCTAGGATTGGAAAACACTGGTCCAGATGCTTGCAATGTAGAAAGCAGCAATGAGAAACCTTGATTAGGGTCATCTCTGGTTTCCATTCCTCTTTTTTTGTGTCACCTAGCCCCTTCAAGATTGGGCCACAAAACAAACCACAAAATCAAGTGTTTTAAGTTGATCACACATGACTAACGTGATCAATTTAAAAGTACTTGTGTCCTCTTCACTGATGTTGTAAAATTGTTTAATGGTACTGAAAATTCACTCGTTTTGCAAAATGTTTTTAAATGGTCGTCCATTTGGCAACTTCAAATTTCGGTTAAGAAATATTCAGTTTTATATATTGGAAAACAAAACCAGAATGTAAAATATAAGTTGAGTGGTATTAGTAAATGACCCACATTTTGTTAAGGACCAGGGTGTACTCATCTGTAATGATTTATGTTCCAAAATTCATTGTAACAGCACTGCTTTTAAAAAAACACTAAAAGTTATGAATTTAATTCTATCAAGGGTATTTTTTGGGGGGGGGGAAATACAGTATTGCTCACTAGAGCTTACAAAACATATGTTTGGCTCATTGTAGAGTATTGTTCAATTGTTCAACATGAACACAATTGAGCAAGTTCAGAAGTACTTGACCAGAAAAATCTTGCACTCTTCTGTCTATAATAGGATACCCTATGCTACTAGGCTTCAAATTCTTGGCTTGGATAGTTTACAGCTGTGACACTTGTAGTCAGACATAGGTTTGTATACAAAATTAGTAATGGCTTACCTGGAAATGTTATTTTTAGTTTTAATTGTAAAGTAACATGTGCGAACAGCCGCTTTAAACTTAATGTAAACCGCTCTAAACTGGATTGTAAAAAAATTGATTTTTGTTTGTAACAGATTTAGTTTAGTTTAGTTTAGTTGTTTATTGAATTTATATACCGCCCTCTTCCCGTAGGACTCAGGGCGGTTTACAAAGTATTTTAAAAACGTTAATACAATACAAAGGATAAAAACAGTTAAAAATAATTAAATTTGATCCCTGAAAAAAATATATATATAGAACCCCATTTAAAAACTCTCAGCCTGGGCCGGAAAGCTCAAAGAGCCAGGTCTTCAGGTCCCGGCGGAATGACCGAAGGTCGGGGGCAGTCCTAAGCTCTATGGGCAGCTGGTTCCAAAGGGCAGGCGCACCCACTGAGAAGGCCCTCCCCCTGGGTGTTATCCGCCGGCAGTCTTTTACCGCCGGCACCCTGAGAAGGCCCTCCATGTGGGAGCGCACAGGACGAAGGGAACTTGATGCTGGCAGCAGGTGTTCCCTCAAATATCCCGGACCCAAGCCATTTAGGGCTTTATAGGTCATCACCAGCACCTTGAATCTCACCCGGAGGGCAACCGGAAGCCAATGCAGCTTGCGGAGTAGAGGTGTTACATGGGAGTATCAGGAAACCCCCATCACAACTCGCGCAGCAGCATTCTGCACCAGCTGAAGCCTCTGAGTGGTCCTCGAGGGCAGCCCCATATAGAGAGTGTTGCAGTAGTCTAACCGGGAGGTCACGAGCGCATGGGTGACTGTGCGTAGGGCATCTCGGTCCAGATAGGGTCGCAACTGGCGCACCAGGCCAGTTATATTCAAAGTATAGAACAGGGGTGTCAAACTCAATTTCATTGAGGGCCGCATCAGCATTGCGGTTGCCCTCAGGGGGCCGGGTGGGTATGACCAGGGTGGGCGTGGCCTACTGGGTAGGCATGGCTAGAGTGCGTATGGCCTACTGGGTGGGCGTGGCCAGCTCTACATCGTTCGCATCAAGGGTGCCTATGGGGGCCTGAGCAGGAGTGGGACAGATCTGAGGGTCTCTGGCAGAAGGAGGGTTTCTGGGCCAGGGCCAAGGCAGTGGGGGCCATTACCTCACTGTTTCCAGGATGGCTTCGCGGGCCACATGAAACCACTTTGTGGGCCGGATCCGGCCTCCGGGCCTTGTGTTTGACATGTCTGGTATAGAATATCTTACCCGATTTAGTTGTTTCACTTACTAACTCGTATAGTTTTAATTCCAACTTAACGTCTGTGGACCTCATCCCCCTATTTAAGACGTTCCTAAGTGAGAAAGTGCACCAACTATTGTCCCTGTCACGTTTTAGCTTTTTCATTTTGTTGGTTGGAATTTGTAATTTTTGTTGGATGAACGAATAAAAAAAAAATCAATAAACGAACAAACAAACAAATAAATAAAAGTTCCATCTAGGGAAAGAAGCAAAAAGACCCTAACTTGAATATTCCATCTTACCATCTCCAGTGATTCTATATCACTACCCCAAACAGCTCTGAGCCTTGGAAATCTAATTTTTAAAAATAAAAACAAGATTCCCAGAGTTTGGCTACCTCTGTTGTAAGACTCAGCCTTTGGCAAGTCTAGCAACAGCATCAGCCCCCTTCTGTCCCCAGCTGCGGCTCTACCTAGCAACACAACACATTTTCACTCCCCATTACGTCTCTGAGTCTTTCTTAATCTGCAGGAAATTAGCACTATGGAAAATGAAAAAGGCTGCCCACTGCTGCCATCCTCAATTTGGGGCCTGCAAGGAGAAACCCTAGGATTTTCTCATAAATGTGACACTCTTAACACAAGCAGCAATGGGGGAAAAATCTTTTCAGAGGGAAATAAGGAAAATTCTAGCTGGGAGAATAGTTAATCAGTGGAACAGCGTGTCTCCTGAAGCTGTGGGTGCTCCATCACTGGACGTTTTTAAGAAAAGATCGGACAACAGAAACCCTCCAACTCCTTGATCTATTTATAGCAGCGGTCCCCAACCCTTCCACCTTGGTGGAGAGGGAGTGTGAGTGGCAGACAAACCTGCGCCTGCACAGCTCCATTGGTGCAAATGGCGGGCGCGGGTGCCCTCCACTCACATGAATGAGCTTTGTGCACAAGTACAAGCGCCTTTCGCTCAAACGCTCTCCACTTGTGCGAGTGGAGCTTCACGCATGAGCGCAAGTGCCCATCACTCGCATGAGTGGAGCTTTGCGTGTGTGCTTGCCCATCACTCGTGCGAGTGGAGCTTTGCATGCGCACTTGCCCTTTGCTCGTGTGGCCCAGTTTGAAACATGCTGCCGCCTGGGAGTGGGCCACACCCTGGGGGTTGGGAACCTCTGATTTATAGATGGAAAAATTCTGGTTCTTCAATTTGGACCTTAGTTCCGATCTTTATCCAACAAAAACAACTATCAAAACCAAAAAAGAGACAGCTTCCAGAATCCCTACTACATTCCACTAGGGTCCTAGACAATGCACTGAAAAGCAAACGAATAAATACAGTTGTTACTCAGAACTCCATCTCCTGTACCTCACCTGCTGGATTGAGGCATACCCCACTCACCTGCACAGCCTTGATGATAGCAATGATGCCTGTGGGCCAGAAGCAGCAGATGGTGGTGAGGACAGCAATGGGAAGATAATCGTGCGGTGGGCGCCGAGGTTCCAAGATGGCAATGCCAGGCGTCATCTGTGTTGGGGAGAGAGCTGGTGGTGGAGGTGGGTTGGCCTGAGGGTAGGGCTGGAAACAAGAATCAAAAAGCTGAAGAAAGCATTCCTTCATTCAGTCAGTCAGTCATTCAACTTAACATCAAGGAAAACAATTTTCAGCACTGTCAAGTAGAAGAATACTTTATGGAATGTACCATTTGAAGCTGCAGGTGGAGTGTTGCAATTTTGAGTGTGTTTCCCCATCCTTCCCCCCCCCCAAATAGTTCAGTGGTAGATTCTGCAGGTAAAAGATTGCAGGTTCCAATTCTGGTATCTCTTAAGGTGGGGAAAGACATTAGAAATGGAATTCTCTGGTCAGCCTGGGCAACAGGTGGAAAGTCTAGGAGTTGTAGTCCCAACACACTGGAAGAGCGCAAGGTTGGGGAAAGTGGGAAAAGCAACTAAGATTATGACATGCTCCACACCTTGCATTAGATTATTATTTAACAACAGATTGCTGAATAAACCACAGTTGGCTGACCACAACTGGAGTGGATGCTCCCAACACTGGAGGTTTTTAAGAAAAGATTGGACCAGTATTTGTCTCAAATGGTGTAAGGTTTCCTGCTTTCCTCCGCTAAGCAAATCTTGTTCACATGACTATGGGAAATGCTGGAATGGTCAGTGCAAAGATCAGTCATAAGTCAGTGCCATTGTAATTCTGAACAGTACCTAAACAAATGGTTGTAAGTCAAGGACTACCTGTATTGATGTTTTTAATCTCTGTTTCCTCAATCACTTGTACAAGTTGGTTGGCCATTTGAATCAAATCAAATCAAATTGAATTTGAGGTTTTAAATATGGAGGCACCCAAAAAAGAAATCCCAGTTGAATGTCCTAATGATCAGAACCATGTTACAAATGTTTAACACCGCAGCAAATAAACCAACTGGGAATAATTAAGGGGTGAGAAGCAAGCAAGGAAAAATTGCAAATTGCAAATTCTCTGCAGCTTCCGATCCTAGCAAGGATAGCGGAAAAAGAACTCAAATGGTGCTTTGCTGCTAACGGCGAGAAGCTCCTTCGCCTTCTAAAATTCTGGTCAATGAAAGGCAAGCAATGAGTGGCATTTTAAATATTGGTAGTAAAAATCATCCATCCACTTTTCGGTGCAATCCAGCTGCCTCCATTTATTCTCTGGGCTCCTCCCCACCCCCACCCCCATTTCTGACTGTGGGCCTGATAAAAGAAGACAAATTAGCTGTTCTTTTACGGAAGCTTGTTCGCTCTGCATGCAAAAAAGACAAAACACCACCTACAAAGAGCACATAATTAATACGTGTCAGGAGTGATACAAAGGCCTAGCCGCATAAACAAGATTAACATGGTTTTCAGCTCTAAGAGTACATGAATTCTCAGATGCCCTTCCCCTGAACCTCACAAAGAGGAGGGGATGACAAGCTGAACTGGTTGCTGTCAAACAAGCCCCAACCTACCGGCTTGCTTATATCCATACATTGTTTTTAGCTGCAGTTTTTTTTAAAAAAAAAAAATAGAAATAGATGGATTCACATATTCCACTCAGGCTGTTTTGACCTAACAGGATGTCTGCATCCAACTGCAGGGGTTTCTAAAGGAAACAGTAGCTTAGGGTTTGGTGTTATGCATCAAACAAGTCCCTTTTAATTATAGCAAAAGGAACACAGTTGAAAGAAATAATGGCTTCGCATAAAGGACAAATTATAGTTTCTTTAAAGTTAGTAAGAGGATAAGGCTATTTCTCTAAAACACGATGGCTATATTTTAGAGCAGGCATGTCAAACCCGCGACGTCATGTGATGTCGCGTGATGTATCGCGACTTTTCCCCCCATCACCGGCAATGTGGTGGGCACGGTTTCGGCATGACGCATATGGCCCGCAGGCCAGGAGTTTGACATGCCTGTTTTACAGGAAGGTTGTCCTTTACTAATCAAACTGCTGGGAAATATAAAAACAAAAAAAATAACATATTGCCTTGGATTGTTATATGCTCAAAGATTGGAAGAGGAATATTATGAAAACTAATCAAGGAGACAATCCACCTAGAACTAAGGAGAAACTTCCTGACAGTGAGAACAATTAACCAGTGGAACAGCTTTGCCTTCAGAAGCTTTGAATGCTCCAACACTGGAGGTTTTTAAGAAGAGACTGGACAGCCATTTGTCTGGAATGGTACTATAGGGTCTCCTGCTTGAGCAAAGGGTTGGACTAGAAGACCTCCAAGGTCCCTTCCAACTCTTGTTATTCTGTAATTACGGTAGAAGAATGGATTTTGAAACTAACGAAGCAAGCCAAGAGAGCAAAATTGACCGCTTTGCTTAGAGACAGTAATTGGACTAAATTTCTTGCAACTTGAAGACCATGGTTTGATTTCTTACAAGATAAGGAGAAAAATCAACTCTTGACTTTGGAATTTGAAGATTAGTTTGGGTTGGATTAGAGAAATATCACAGCTTTTTAAACATAAGGCTATTTGGATTTAACAATTTAATAATTGTTAGATTAAAGTTAAGACAAGAATATTTTATGAACACTGAGTGCTGATTACTAGGATTTTAAGATGAACTATTTAAATTTAGAGAGAGATTGCTGTATGGTTATTTTCATCAGAGTAAAAGAAAGTCGTAATCTATCTTTATTATAAATATGTTTATTGTACTCCCCCCGCCCGTCACTTTTAATTTGTATCTTACTCCTTCTCTCTTCTCCCTGCCTTTTCTAATAAAGGACATACTACAGTCATACATCAAGAAATCATGGTTCGCGGTACATCTGCACTAACTCATATCTGCAGAGTAAAGAGGCAGTCCTTGACTTGCAGCCATTCATTCAGTGACTTTTCAAAGTTGCAGAGGCATTGAAAAGGTCACTTACAGGCGGTCCTCACGTTTACAACCACTGCAGCATCCACAGGATCACATAATCAAAATTTAGGTACTTAGCAACTGGCACATCCAGGTAGTCCTTGTCTTACAACAGTTCATTTAGTGACCATTCAAAGTTACAATGGCACTGAAAAAAGTGACTTAAGACTGTTTTTCACACTTACAACCGTTGCAGCATCCCCATGGTCATGTGATCGAAATTCACACACTTGGAAACTGACTCATATTTATGAAGGTTGCAGTGTACCAGGGGGGTCACTGATTCCCTTTTACGGCCTGCTGACAAGCGAAGTCAATGTGGAAGCCAGATTCGCTTAACCACCACGTTACTAAGTTAAGAACTGCAGTGATTCACTTAATGACTGTGGCAGGAAAGGTCGTAAAATGGGGCAAAACTCACCAATGTCTTGCTTAGCAACAGAAATGTGGGGCTCTGTTGTGGTCGTAAGTCAAGGACTACCTGTATTTATGACAACTGCAATGTCCCTGGATCACGTGATTGCCATTTGTGACCTTTTCAACTGGCTCCTGACAAGCAAAGTCAATGGGGGAAGCCAGTTTCATTTAATGACATGATTCAATTTACAAATGCAGTGATTTGCCTAACAACTATAAATAGAAATTCTGATCCAAACTGTGGTCTTAAGTCGAGGACTACGAATGAGAAAGTCCCAAACTAATACAGGTAGTCCTCGACCTACGACCACAACTGAACCCAAAATTTCAGTTGCTAAGTGAGACTGTGGCGGTTTTGTCCCATCTTACGATCTTTCTTTACATGGTTGTTAAGTGAATCACGGCAGTTGTTAAGTTAGTTTCACAGTCGTGAAGTGACACTGGCTTCCCCATTGACCTTGCTTGTCAGAAGGTTGCAAGAGGGGATCACGTGACCCCGGGGACACTTCAACCGTCATAAATATGAGTCAGTGGCCAAGCGTCTGAATTTTGATCACGTGACCCTGGGGAATGCTGCAACGGTCTTAAGTGTGAAAAACGGTCATAAGTCACTTTATTTCCCCTGCGCCTTGTAGCTTCGAATGGTTACTAAATGAACTATTGCAAGTGGGAGACTACCTGTAAGAAAGTCCCAAACTAATACAACCCCAAGAAACTCTCTGGTTATCCAACCGAGCATAAATACTCACCGCCCCTACAGGGTAGACTGGCACATATGCCGTACAAGGCTGTAGCTGAACTGGATAGCCCGGGTGCATGTAACCTCCGATGGGGAGGGTCCCGACAGGCGGATGTGTCTGCACGACGTAGCCCTGGGCGGCTCCGTTGAACTGAGTTTCCTGCATGTAGGGGTCAGGGGGGAGGCGGGGTAGGGTGGCGGAATGGTGGCGGGGCGGGCGCGGGAGGGTGGCTGATGTGGGGGGAGGCCGGGGGAGAGTAGCAGCCCCTCCAAGCCGGGGCAAAGTGGCTGTTCCCGAATGCACGACCGTCGCAGAGGAATCTCTGTATCCCGGGATGGGGGCATCCTGGGGAGGGGGAGGGGGAGGTTGCAAAGGGGTGTTGTAGGGTGGCGGAGAGGTGTGTGGGGCAGAATCGGGAAGTCCTGAAATGGGAGGGGGGAAAAAGAGGAAGGAGTTAAGATAAAAGAAAATACCAGAAGTTACATGTTAGCGACGACATGTTCTCAGCGAAGGAAAAGCCATGGAGAACTTGGTCAAAAGCCATGTGGTTATATTTGTTCCTGTTCTATCAACACCCGGCTTCCCTGCTTGATCTATTCTGCATCCAAAACACAAATGTACCCATTCAAATAAGATATTTTAAAACCCAGCTCCTGAACTCTCCCAAACATTAGCAGCAGACTATACAGGCAGCTTGCAATCTGCTGCGCCATTCCAGCGTTCAAAATACAGATAAAAACAGCAACAGAGACAGATTCTGTGCTAAGGTTAGCTCAGCCCACATCTTCTTCTCAATTTGAGTGTCAGAAGCACCCCCCCAACCCCAAAGTCTGTCAGAGAAATGCAACGTGACACCACCGCCCCAAGTTGCTTTCCAGCTGACCAATGGTCCAGAAACAGAGAGGCCTAATTCTGTCACACTGACAACTGCAGAGAAATGGATGTTCAGCCTTTCTGGTTGTCTCATAGGTGTGGAACTCCCATTAGAAAAAAGGTTTGCCTGCATAAAACAGAACACGGCATTCATGCCAATTTCTCCTATGGGCTTTGATATTAGCCCTTCAAGTTAGACCAGGTCAGGAAACAGGGATGACCAAAAATACAGGTAGTCCTCGACTTGCAATTGAGCCCCAAATTTCTGTTGCTAAGCAAGACAGTTGTTAACTGAATTTTGCTCCCTTCCGCAACCTCTCTTGCTGTGGTTGCTAAGTGAACCACTGCAGTTACTAGGTTAGTAAACACAGTTGCTAAGTGAATCTGGCTTCCTGTAAGGACCTGCCTCAACTAGATCTCCCAAGAAAGCAGAACTCTTGAAACAGGAACTTTTATTGAGAGTTAGTGATAGCAGGAAGGCAAAGCAAAGTCTGAAGATTTCTCACGTGAAAGGTTACATCATAATGCCAATTCATGTCTTGTCCCACCAATGTCCAATTGTCCGATTGAAATCCAGCCAATCCACAGGTGTTTTGGGAACCTAGTGATTTAGCACCCTTCTCAATCTCCCTCTCAGTTTTGTTTCTCAACGATCCCAGGCTCCATTGTCTGGAGATAAGACTGAAGTTTTTAGGCCACATTCCTTTCACACGGAGGGAGGGCAAAGCAGAGCAAGGCAATTACATTTCCCAACAAACAAGCCTCCCTCCCTCAGCAGGCCCCCAAAATGAATACATAGGCACAAGCAATACACAAATCCATTTGAGGGGTCCTGACACTTCCCCAGTGACTTTGTTTGTGAGAAGGTTGCAAAAGGTGATCACATGACCTTGGGACACAGCAACCATCATAAATTCATGCCAGTTCCAACATCCGAATTTTTATCACAGAGGTGCTGCAACAGTTGTAAATGTGAAAAATGTCCTGTCACTTTTTTCAGTACCGTTGTAACTTTGAACAGTCCCTAAACAAATGGTTGTAAATCAAGGACTACCTGTAATAGAACTGATGTAGGCTGTGATCTTCAAAGCCTGGCAGATCTTTTCCATCACCATTTATAGAAAGGAGAAATTTATAGAAATTTATGAAAGAGAACCAAGATGTGGCAATCTTGAGTTTCTTTCTTACTCTTTCCTCTTTTCCCAAGCTAAGTTTGTGTTTTACTGCTGCGTTGTTGTTTTTTCTCCGAAGTTGTTTCAGCGCTCCTTTACATTGGCACATAGTATCTGTTTTGCCTCTCACTGCAGCCTCAAAGCTTGCCCAAATCATTCACATTGCCAAACCTATTTTTAGGCTACAAAATCTGCTTATTTTCCTTTCTGGACCTATCTCCTCTGGAATCACCTGTTTCTGGTGGTGGTAGCAAAGAAGTCCGACAAATAAAAAAATATTTAAAAAGACATAAGCTTTTTCATTGCTGCTGCTCTTTTCATTTGATAAAATTTGTTTGTTGGAAAAGGCGTTACCAGGCTTCTGATTTTTTATTTTATTTTTTATTTTTTGCCTCCAGAAGGTGACATGGCCCTTTTCCTGCAATCTGTACAACATTTCTTAAACTGGGGTCCACAAACCCCTTGGAGGTCCTAGATAAATTTTTAGAGAGGTCCATGATCTTGGGTGAGGAAAAAGTTAAAACTTTATTTTCACTTGCCTATAGCTTTTCATTCAATAAAGAAAGTAGGCAACACTGTTATTTATGGCCTCTAGACTCCAAAAATGTGGCTAATTCTAATAAATCTTACTATTTTAGATTATTATGCCCTGAAAAAGCAAAAGCAGTATATTCCTTTTTCTCTGAAAAAGCTGTGTTGACTAAAATGTGGAGACAGTTTGTGGAGCTGTGTTATTATGCAAATGTAGCTCGAATGTAAGCATAAAACAATGCTCTGCAGGATTAAATTTTCCTTCCTATTTTTCCTTTCTCCACTTGGGGAAAGACATCCCGTGCTGATGGATCATGGGCTTCCTTGATCTTAATACTCATCCATTATCTTTTATTTTTGTGTATTTCGGACTTCCCTGACCATTTTGACATGCACAGAAGTGGGAAACAAGAATTCTGGAGGAAAAATACAATTTTTCCAGCTGTGTAACTAGGCCCTTTTCTTGAACTGGGAGATGCATTCAGAGGTCCAGCCTGAAAAATGAAAACGTTACTTAGTAGCTAAACACCCTTATTTTTTAAAAAAAAACAACAACAACAATAATCCACATATGAATAATATGGTAGCTAATCTGTTTTAATTGCACAATTGTTTTATGCTATATGGGTCAAATCCTGGACATATATTGGGGAGAGAACAAGTGGGTTTAATTAGGCTTCCTGAATGGATTCTGTTAATCACATGGTCCAGGAAATCCTATTGGATTACATCTGAATGGGGAGGCATGTGGTGTGATTTTGGTTACATAAACTATTTCCCTTCCAGTCTGAACATATCAAATTGATTTCTGGAGAGCAAATGAAGCATAAAAATGTCAACAACAACAAAAGGCATGGAGCTGAAACACCAATGCCAAAGCCTTGGCTTGAGAGGAGACAGTCCCTTAATATATACTGCTCAAAAAAATAAAGGGAACACAAAATAAGATATCCTACTATTAAATACAGTACATTGTGTTGTTTAAGTGTTCCCTTTATTTTTTTGAGCAGTATATTACATGGGTGTCCCATGTCCCACCAAGAGGCACGGCCCAAGATGGCTGGATGGTTGTTTCTCCATTCTACCAAATGAGAGGAAATTCTTGTGGCTGTGGCTTATCTTCCTTCACTCGACACTACTTTATAATAATAATAATAATTTATTATTATTATTATTATTATTATTATTATTATTATTATTATTATTATTAATAATAATAATAATTATAAAGTAGTGTCGAGTGAAGGAAGATAAGCCACAGCCACAAGAATTTCCTCTCATTTGGTAGAATGGAGAAACAACCATCCAGCCATCTTGGGCCATGCCTCTTGGTGGGACATGGGACACCCATGTAATATACTGCTCAAAAAAATAAAAATAAAGGGAACACTTAAACAACACAATGTACTGTATTTAATAGTAGGATGTCTTATTTTGTGTTCCCTTTATTAATAATAATAATAATAATAAGGGACGCGGTGGCTCAGTGGGTTAGGACGCTGAGCTTGTCGATCAGAAGGTCGGCGGTTTGGCGGGTTGAATCCCGAGTGCCGCGTAACAGAGTGAGCGCCTGTTACTCGTCCCAGCTTCTGCCAACCTAGCAGTTTGAAAGCACGTAAAAATGCAAGTAGAAAAATAGGGACCACTACGGTGGGAAGGTAACAGCGTTCCGTGCGCCTTTGGCATCTAGTCATGCCGGCCACATGACCACGGAGATGTCCTCGGACAAGCGCTGGCTCTTCGGCTTTGAAACGGAGATGAGCACCGGCCCCTAGAGTCGGAAACGACTAGCACACATGTGCGGGGGAACCTTTACCTTTAATAATAATGATGATGATGATGATGATGATAATAATAATAATAATAATAATAATAATAATAATAATAATAATAATAATAATAAGAAGAAGAAGAAGAAGAAGAAGAAGAAGAAGAAGAAGAAGAAGAAGAAGAAGAAGAAGAAGAAGTTGCAAGGGACCTTGGAGGTCATCTAGTCCAACCCCCTGCTCAGGCAGGAAACCCTATACCATTTCAGGCCAATGGCTGTCCAGTCTCTTCTTAAAAACCTCCAGTGTTGGAGCATTCACCACTTCTGGAGGCAGGTTGTTCCACTGGTTAATTGTTCTAACTGTCAGGAAGTTTCTCCTTAGTTCTAGGTTGCTTCTCTCCTTGACTAGTTTCCATCCATTGCTTCTTGTCCTGCTTTGGAGAATAGCTTGACTCCCTCTTCTTTGTGGCAGCCCCTAAGATATTGGAACACTGCTATCATGTCACCCCTCACCCTTCTCTTCATTAAACTACACATACCCAATTTCAGCAACCGTTCCCTATATGTTTTAGCCTCCAGTCCCCCAATCATCTTTGTTGCTCTTCTCTGTACTCTTTCTAGAGTCTCAACATCTTTTTTGCATGTGGTGACCAAAACTGGATGCAGTATTCCAGGTGTGGCCTTACCAAAGCATTGTAAAGTGGTATTAGTACTTCACTTGATCTTGATTCTATCCCTCTGTTAATGCAGCCTAGCACTGTGTTGGCTTTTTTGGCAGCTGCAGCACACTGCTGGCTCATATTGAAGTGATTGTCTACTAAGACTCCGAGATCTCTCTCACAGTTACTACTATTGAGCAAGGTACCACCTATACCTATGCATTTGATTTTTCCTGCCTAAATGTAGAACCTTACTTTTTTCACCATTGAATTTCATTTTGTTAGATAGTGCCCAGTGTTCGAGTCTGTCCAGATCCTCCTGTATCTTAAGCCTATCTTCTGGAGTATTGGCTATTCCTGCCAGCTTGGTGTCATCTGCAAATTTGATGAGTTCCCCATCTATCCCCTCATCCCCTTATACACGTACCCTTCCCTTCAAATCAGTCTTGGTTTCTGACAAACCCAAACTGCCGGATTTTCTTGGCAAGATTTTTAAAAGTACTTTTCCCCTGCCTTCTCCCTTGTTGGAGAAGACAAACCACCTCACATCCTGGGCAAAAACTGTTTCAACGCCTCCCCTCAGGACGCCACTATAGGGCATTGCATGCCAAAACAACTAGACACAGAGAGTTTTTTCCCCTCATGCTATCTCTCTTCTGAACAACTCATTCACACAACATTGAATTATGTCTAAGGATATTTACCCATCTGTTTTACTATTCTTCTCATCTTACCTACTACCTTCTCCTATTGGTAGCTTATGATTATATCACTTTGTTGTTTGTATGTACACTGAGAGTTTATGGATCGGAGACAAATTTCTTGTCTGTCCAATCACTCTTGGCCAACTAAAGTATTCTGTTCTACTGTGGCCTGTCAAGAAAACAAACTGACGGATCATTGAACAAATCAATCCAGAGTTCTCACTTGAGAGAATCTTATTTTAGACGCATGATGTGAAGGCCCAGCTCTCTGGAAAAAGCCTGATGCTAGAAAAGGTGGAAGGAAAGAGATGACCAGCAACCAAATGAACAGACTCAGTTACCCTGGTGTTAGCCATAGATCATGATAAGGTTCTTAGCCCAGTGTGTCCCTGACCAAAATACAGTAGCATCCGATTTGGAAAGGTAAATTAATCTATTTTTATTTATGCGTATTTCAAAACATTTTATTAACCTTATATATTAATCTTATATATTATCTCCTATTGTATTGTCCACATGTCTCTGTGTTATATATATGTGATTGTGAGTGTGTGTGTGTGTGTGTATGATGCAATCAATGAAGTACAAATTGATGTGTGTGGGGGTGTGGGTGTGGGTGTTAAAAATATACAAAATCCTTGAACTCTGGGATAAATAAAAACACCTGTTTATTGTTTAAAAACAGTAAAACAATAAAAAAACAACCGTTCGTGGTAAAAACAACTATTGCCTTAGCTTGTGCCGGTCCTCTGCCGGTGTCATCAGAGTGAACCATATAGAGCTGTTACCAGCTTACCAAGCATTAAAGGCGCATGAACAACAACGAAAAGTACTGCCCACACTCAGAAAAAAAGGGGACAACTTGGAGGTGTCCTGGGCAATGGCCTCTGCTCCTCTGAAGTGAAAAGAGTGGTTGTTGTTGACCATACGTGTCCATATCTGTGAGAATTGCACATGCCTTTTGACAGCCAACTTGTGCTCATGGACTCTCATTGGCTAGCATAACTTGAGTCATGACCAGCAACTATACATATTCCATGTAACAATTCATAAAGGTAAAGGTAAAGGTTCCCCCACACATGTGTGCTAGTCGTTTCCGACTCTAGGGGCCGGTGCTCATCTCCGTTTCAAAGCCGAAGAGCCAGCGTTTGTCCGAGGACGACTCCGTGGTCATGTGGCCGGCATGACTAGACGCCAAAGGCGCACGGAACGCTGTTACCTTCCCACTGTAGTGGTCCCTATTTTTCTACTTGTATTTTTACGTGCTTTTGAACTGCTAGGTTGGCAGAAGCTGGGACGAGTAACGGGCACTCACTCTGTTATGCGGCACCCGGGATTCGACCCGCCAAACTGCCGACCTTCTGATCGACAAACTCAGCGTCCTAACCCACTGAGCCACCACGCCCCAACAATTCATAGCATCCCATAATATTCTTGTTAATGTCTAATTGAATGTTCAAGAGGTGTGGGTTTTTACATTACAATTAGTTTTTAAGTTACTACAGTTCATCTTTCTGTCTCTTATCAGAAATCCACATTCCACATAAAGAGCTTGCTTCTTACTTCAAAGAAACTAGAGACATTAATCAAAAGTGCTCCTTATTATTGAAATCATTTTTTTCAAAGACGCCCCTTTCTTCCTCCCATCACTGGTGATGGGCGGACCTTTGGAAGACCAAGTTATGGACAGAACGCTCATGGAGAAAAACCTAACTATATGGTCACTAAGAGTTGACAAACATTTGATGGCATCAATCTTCTTCCTAAGACTGGAAGCGAGGACTGGTCCAAAGCCATCCAGCTGGTTTTGTGCCTAAGACAGTTTCTAGCCTAGGATCTTAAATCGCTACACCAAACCGGCTCTTATTTGTTGTTGCTGTTGTTAGTTGCAAAGTCGTGTCTGACCCATCGCGACCCTATGGACAATGTTCCTCCAGGCCTTCCTGTCCTCTACCATCTTCTGGAGTCCATTTAAGCTCACGCCTGCTGCTTCAGTGACTCCATCCAGCCACCTCATTCTCTGTCGTCTCTTTCTTCTCTTGCCCTCAACCTTTCCCAGCATTAGGCTCTTCTCCAGTGAGTCCTTCCTTCTCATTAGGTGGCCAAAGTATTTGAGTTTTAGCTTCAGGATCTGGCCTTCTAAAGAGCAGTCAGGGTTGATCTCCTCTAGGACTGACCAGTTTGATCGCCTTGCAGTCCAAGGGACTCGCAGGAGTCTTCTCCAGCACCAGAGTTCAAAGGCCTCAATTCTTTGCCGCTCAGCCTTTTTTATGGTCCAGCTTTCACTGCCATACTTTGCTCTTATTTAGTTAATATTATGTATTTCTAAGTCCTTGGATCAGGTGTTGAGTTTGGCTCAGTTCTGCATGTTGGATGAAGTCTAAGAAGGTTCAAGGACAGACAACTCCCCCTTCCCTTATCTGGCTCGGCAGGAAAACTCAGAAGCCCACTTTTATTTTACTCCAGTTAATAAAACACAATATTGTTCAGCATTCCTGTAAATCAGCATTTCTCCCTTCTGCCACAACCAGTTACCGCCAGCACCATGCATCACTCACCACCCTGCGATGGCAATCCAGAAGACAATTGCTCGATTGTGGTAAAGGCCCACAACACAGACTGGACTCAATACAGCATTCTTTCTCTGTCTGAGTTAAGCAGGCCAATGCACGGCTGCTTCACTTAGCGGTATTGGGGGGGTTGGTCAAAAAAGTCAACATGGCATCCTCAATTATGTGATCCAAGTCCCTATCCTTTCCTATGTGCAATACATAGGGGGGGAAAGGGTCAAGGATTTGATCGCTGCCATCTCGACTTATAGAATAACAAGCTAAAAGGGACCTTGGAGGTCTTCTAGTCTGACCCCTGCTCAAGCAGGAGACCCTACACCAGTTCAGACAATATATCATTTTGTCCAATCTCTTAATTAAAAACCTCCAGGATTGGAGCACCCACAAATGGAAGCAAGTAGTTCCACTGATTAATTGTTCTCACTGTCAGGAAATTCCTCCTTAGTTCTAGGTTGCTTCTCTCCTTGACTAGTTTCCATCCATTCCATCGGCCTTCTGGTGCTTTGGCGAGTAGGTTGACCCCGCTCTTCTTTGTGGCAGCCCCCTTATACTTCTTTGACTGCCTCCCCATAGATGTTGCTTCTTCTCTATGGTGGTGAGAGAAGGGAGTCCCAAAGGTGCTTTTTTATTCAACCAGGCAACTGAACTTTGTTTATCTTTGAAGACATTTCGCTTCTCGTCCAAGAAGCTTCTTCAGTTCTGACTGGATGGTGGGGAAGCTGAAGAAGCTTCTTGGATGAGAAGCGAAATGCCTTCAAGCAAAAACAAGGAAGTCCAGTTGCCTGGTGAAAAAGCATCTTTGGGACAACTACGGTATGACCCGGATGACTGTGAATCTTCGCAGACATTTGACAGGAGGGAGTTTTGTGTTGTTTCTTGAGCAGTCCAGGTAACATTAATAAGGAGAGGCTTTATGCAGCCTTAGCAATGGTTGGGCTCTGTCATTCCATATGCGAGGAAAGACACACCCCCCCCTCAAAGCCTGAATATCAATTCAGTGTATCGGATTCTTGGCTGCTTCCCACTTAACTGCACCCTGACCCCCGTTCATTGTGTTTTGCCTTTATTTTGAATTAAAGGCTCAGCACAAAATGAATCACTGGAGCAACAGAACAGAATTAGTTAATTTGGTTCAGATCATCCTTTTTGCTCAAGGATGTTAAAGGGAGGGGGGGGAAATACTGCACCAGCCCTGCTCATTCTCTCAACCTCGCCTATCTTGCAGGACTGTTGGGAAGATAAAATACCGTTGCACTGGAATATAAAAGAAAGGAGCACACAGTCTTCAAGAATCAACTCTTTAAATCTGCGCATAAATACAGTAGTCCTCAACTTACAACAGTTCACATAGTGATGTTCAAAGCTACAACGGCACTGAAAAAAGTGACTTATCACCATTTTTCACACCGACGACTCTTGCGGCATCCCCACGGTCACATGATCAAAATTCAGCCACTTGGCAACGGATTCCTATTTATGACGATTCCAGTGTCCCGTGTGTGTGTGTGTGTGTGTGTGATGTGATCCCCTTTTGCGACCTTCCGACAAGCAAAGTCAATTGGGAAGCCAGCTTCACTTAACAACTGTGCTATTCACTTAACAACTGCAGTGATTCACTTAACAACGGTGGCAAGGAAGGTCATAAAATGGAACAACATTCACTTAAGAAACATCTCACCTAGCAACATAAATTTTGGGCTCCGTCATGGTCGTAAGTCGAGGACTACCTGCACAAGGCAGGTTTTCTGAGCTCTAAAAAGGACAACCCTCTTCACGTATAAATATAGCAGTAGCACTTAGACCAGGGGTGTCAAACTCAATTTCATTGAGGGCCGCATCAGCATTGCAGTTGCCCTCAGGGGGCCGGGTGGGTGTGGCCAGGGTGGGCGTGGCCTACTGGGTGGGTGTGGCTAGAGTGGGTGTGGCCTACTGGGTGGGCATGGCCAGCTCTACATTGTTTGCATCAAGGGTGCCTATGGGGGCCTGGGCAGGAGTGGGACAGATCTGAGGGTCTCTGGCAGAAGGAGGGTCTCTGGGCCAGGGCCAAGGCAGTGGGGGCCGTTCCCTAACTGTTTCCAGGATGCCTTCGCGGGCCACATGAAACCACTTCGTGGGCTGGATCTGGCCCCCGGGCCTTGTGTTTGACATGTCTGGCATACAGCATGGTGATACAGAGCAGGCCTGTGGTTTCTCTCTGCATGAGGAATCATTAAATAAATAATTTAGACACAGAGTAAGGGCAGAGAGGACACAGAATTACTCCAGCGCAAATGCAGTTATGCAACCTCTCTCTCTCTCTCTCTCTCTCTCTCTCTCTCTCTCTCTCTCTCTCTCTCTCTCTCTCTCTCTCTCTCTGGGCTTGATCTCCCAGGAACATCATTTCATTTCAGCCTATTAACATTTCCTTAATAAATACAAGAGCCAATTTGGGGTCAGGGTTAAGGCAGCAGGCTAGAAACCAAGAGACGGTGAGTTCTAGTTCTACCTTAGGGACAAAAGGAGCTGGGTGATCTTGGGCCAGTCATTAGAACAGAATTGAGCTGGAAGGGTCCTTGGAGGTCTTCTAGTCCAGCCCCCTGCTCAAGCAGGAGAACCTATGCCATTTCAGACATGTGACTGTCTAGCGGCTAGCGTCTTTTTAAAAACCTCCAGTGATGGAGCAGCCACAATTTCTGGAGGCAAGCTGTTCCACTGGTTAATTGTCCTCACTGTTAGGAAGTTTCTCCTTAATTCCAGGTTGCTTCTCTCTTTGGTCAGTTTCCAACCATTGTTGCTTGTCTTTCCCTCCGGTGTTTTGGAGAATAATTTGACCCCCTCTTCTTTGTGTAGCTCCTCAAATACTGGAATACTGCTATCATATCACCCCGTTTTTTCTTTTCTTTAGACTAGCCCAGGGGTAGGCAACCTCGGCTCTTCCGGTGGACTTCCGGTGGCGACGCAGCGCCGAAGACAGCCGTCTCCGGGCTGTCCGCTCCGCAGCTGTGTTTATCCATCGTAAACAGCGCCGATCAGCTGTTTAGATGGATTTGAAGCCCCCTCCTCGGGAGAAGAGGAGGGGGTGAGGCCCCAGGTAGGGGTTGAGCTCTCCGGGGCCGCCTGAGCTGAGAGTTTGGGCGGCTGAAGGATTGAGCCCCCCCCGAAGCCTGGGTTGCTCCGAGCTGCGCAGCGTCTCTGCTCCGTGATTTTTGGAGCAGAGCCAGGCGTTAGCAACCACCCCTGCCAGAAGGAAATACCCTGGAGTATCAAGATGCAAGCAGAGCGGTACAGGAGGTCAAGGTGATGTGGACTTTTATCTTTACTCTCTAGCTCAATGGATTTTATAGCTTTAAAGTGAAAGTGCGCAACAAGTGAAAGTGGGGAAAGATGGCGGCCAAAACTTCTAAAGCTCTTCGGAGTGCGGGGTCTTCGCCGGTGCAGCAGACCTCGTTGCAAGCTTTGCTTCCTCCTGCACCTCCTCCGGCATTGACGCTTAAGGATTTACAAGATGCTTTTGAAAAGCATTCACAATTAATGTCTGATATGATGGATGAAAAGTTGAAAAAGCTGGAGGAGAAATTGGAGAAGAAGATGGAAGAGAAGTTTAGAGCAATGAGGGTAGACATGTTGTCTATAATTGAAAGTGTAGCTGAATGTGTGCAACAGCTGGGGGAAAAAGTGGAGGATCTCAGTCAAAAGAACTCGATATTAGAAGTAAAGGTATTAGAGAATGAAAATATAAGGGACAAAATGGATGGAGAATTGAGCCTTGTTCAGTACCATCAGATGCAGTATGCTATTAGAATCAGGGGCTTAAAAGAGAATCTTAAAGAAGATTTAAAGCAGCAGATCTCTGAGGCTTTGGAAGTGGTATTGGGCCAGCCAGCATCTGAAATTGAGGGAAGCATGGATAAAAATTTTCGTGTAAATTCATGGATTGCAAGACAGAGGAAGTTACCCAGAGATGTGGTGGTCTATTTTACAAAGAGAGTAATTAGTAATTAGTAATTAGTAATTAGTAATTCAAGCTGCTTATGATACTAAATTGGTAGTTGCTGAGCAAGAAGTCCTGGTTTTAAAAGAGATTCCTCCAAAGATTTTAAGGAGAAGGAAAGATTTTGCATTTCTTACACAGGAACTTAAGAAATGTGATATCAAGTTTAGATGGGAGATTCCAGTCGGACTGGTGGTGATGCACGAAGGTAAAAGACATCGTCTGGTTACTGTGGCCCAGGCACGTGATTTTTACAGCAACGTGTTAAAAGTAACCCCCCTATCACTTCTGGATGCTGCAAAGGGATATGGCGAGGGAAAGCCTCAAGATGTTGCAGATAGACAGACAGAGGAGAATGGTGTTCGAGGGGATCAAGTTACAGTCTCATCGGCTGCTGCTGGAGAGCAGAGGATGTCGCGTGCCGCCCTAAGACGAGCGAGACGAGAGCAAGAGCAAGATCAGCAGAAAGTTATGGAACCTCCAAAGCGTACTTACAGTGAAGCTGTGGGAGGGGCGCGGTCCAAAGAAGTTACAGGGGCCATTTCAGATGTGCTCCAAAAGCTTTGGGGCGTCAAGATTGGTGACTAAATTTCTAATTTAGAATGTCAGTGGATTAAATTCATCATAGAGGAGAAAGAAAGTCTTTCAATATTCAAAACAATTTAAGACTGATGTTATTTGGTTGCAAGAAACGCATATTAGGGTTATGGACCAAAAGTATTTATTGAATTTAAGATTGGGTACGCAAGCTCCTAATTAACAACAAGTTGACTTTTCTTAACTTACTACACATAAAGGGTACTTAATTGGATTAAAAAAAAATTTAAATTTTTTATTTTTTTTTTCATTGGAGATTGGAATGGTGTCCTAGACGTATAGATGGATAAAGCGGGGCTTTTTTTTTTTTAAGCGTGTCATGAGTCATGCTAGATTTTTTTTTATTTGAACTCAAGGATGATCTGGAATTGTGAGACATTTGGCGTGATATATGCAAGAACTATTTTTGATCATAGTTCAGTTTGGTTGGAGATTAATAAGGTTAATAGAGATAGGTGCTTTTGGCGCGTAATTGAGAATTTGTTTAGAAATTAGAGGTAAATAGTAGATGAAAGGTTTTGTTTTTTTTTGAAATTAATATGAATAAGGATTGGGACTAAGAAATTTCATTTAGCATTTGAGTAAAGCTCCTTTTCTGTTTTTCTTCTTTTTTCTATCTGTAATATTAATATTGTTTGTAATCATTTTACATGAGCTAGAGGGTGATAGAATTAATAGTTTATTGTAGATAGCATATGGATGCTTATGTTTGTTTTTTGTTTTTATACCCTGTATTTAGCTCTGGGAAGTTGGGGGGGGAGGGGGGAATGGGGGAGAGGGATAGGGAGGGTTAGATAGGGGTGGGGGAGGGGGGATTGATAAAATTAAAATGTACTGTAAAACTTTTTAAATAAAAAAAGAATTACTCCAGCGCAAATGCAGTTATGCAACCTCTCTCTCTCTCTCTCTCTCTCTCTCTCTCTCTCTCTCTCTCTCTCTCTCTCTCTCTCTCTCTCTCTCTCTCTCTCTCTCTCTCTCTCTCTCTCTCTCTCTCTCTCTCTGCTTGATCTCCCAGGAACATCATTTCATTTCAGCCTATTAACATTTCCTTAATAAATACAAGAGCCAATTTGGGGTCAGGGTTAAGGCAGCAGGCTAGAAACCAAGAGACGGTGAGTTCTAGTTCTACCTTAGGGACAAAAGGAGCTGGGTGATCTTGGGCCAGTCATTAGAACAGAATTGAGCTGGAAGGGTCCTTGGAGGTCTTCTAGTCCAGCCCCCTGCTCAAGCAGGAGAACCTATGCCATTTCAGACATGTGACTGTCTAGCGGCTAGCATCTTTTTAAAAACCTCCAGTGATGGAGCAGCCACAATTTCTGGAGGCAAGCTGTTCCACTGGTCAATTGTCCTCACTGTTAGGAAGTTTCTCCTTAATTCCAGGTTGCTTCTCTCTTTGGTCAGTTTCCAACCATTGTTGCTTGTCTTTCCCTCCGGTGCTTTGGAGAATAATTTGACCCCCTCTTCTTTGTGGCAGCTCCTCAAATACTGGAATACTGCTATCATATCGCCCCGTTTCTTCTTTTCTTTAGACTAGCCCAGGGGTAGGCAACCTCGGCTCTTTTATGACTCATGGACTTCAACTCCCAGAATTCCCGAGTCAGCATACTGACTCGGGAATTCTGGGAGTTGAAGTCCATGAGTCATAAAAGAGCCGAGGTTGCCTACCCCTGGACTAGCCAAACCCAAGTCCTGCAGTTGTTCTTCCTATGTTTTAGTCTCTGGGCCTTTGATCATCTTAGTTGCTCTTCTCTGAACTTTTTCCATTCTCTCTCAGCCCTACAAAGGAGGCAATGGCTAACCACTTCTGAAAAATCTTATCAGGAAAACTTCAGGGACTAGTCCAGGCAGTCTCTAGTAGAACACTGATTTGAAGAACTCAAAATATTAAGAATAAATGAGTGAAAATAATCAAACCGAAACAGGATTCCAAATCATGGTTATTCAATGTGCAATTGTCAGCCACCATGAATATATTTGTGCACTGGCCCCTTAATTACAGGTGCTCCTTGACTTACTACCATTCATTTAGAGTCCATTTAACATTGCAACAGCCCTGAAAACACGGACGTCTGAACGTTTTTCATACCTAATGACCGTTGCAGCATCCCTATGGTCACATGATTAAATACCAGATGCTTGGTAACTGGCATGTATTTGTGAAAGTTGCAGTGTCCCAGGATCACATGATCACCTTTTGCGACCTTCTGACAATCACTATCAGTGAGTAAGCCAGATTCACTTAACAACCGCGTTACTAACTTAACTACTGCAGTGATTTGTTTAAAAACAGTGGCAAGAAAAGTCATAACACACCAACAGAGTTGTAGGAACCTTGGGAGTTCTTTGAGTCCCTCATGAAATGGGGCAAAACTCACTTAAGAACTGTCTCGCTTAGCAACTGACATTTCAGGCTCAATTTTGGTCGTATGTGGAGGACTACCTGTACAAGCCGACTTCTCCCCTCGACCAAGGCAAATTTCTGGCCTCAGAAGGTGTTTAGACCCTGGTTGTTAGGCCCATCCAGGTGGTGACACAGGAGAAGCAAAAGACAGGAATCTGTTTTCACTATGTTCAATCAATCAGAATAGAGCTGGAAGGGATCTTGGAGGTCTTCTAGTCCAACCCCTTGCTTAAGCAGGAGACCCTCTACCATTTCAGACAGGTGACTGTCTAGTCTCTACTTAAAAACCCCAGTAGTGAAGCACCATGACATCTGAAGGCAAGCCGTTTCACTGGTTAATTGTTCTCACTGTCTGGAAGTTTCTCCTTGTTCTGTACCAGCCTGCTACCGGCCCTGCAGAAAAGGCAGGGACAACCCCTTTACAAACGGCAAGAGGCTGGAATGACGCCTGCCAAATTTATAGCTACAAAAACAAACAAGACACGAACCAAGAAACAGGAGCTTTAAGAAACACGAACTATCCAAGCGGTTGCCTTCAGCAAACCAGCCCTCCCCACACATTCCCCTTATATAGAGTTCAGGGCGTGGCTTCTCTCTGCCTCCTTCCGAGAAGCCCCATTGCCTTCCTCTGTTTACTCCTAATTGACTGCCTCCTGCATCGGGCGTCCTTGAACAGGGCCAGCTGTGGGTCATCTTCATCCACGCTGTCAGGCTCACACAGCTGGGTCTCCGTGGTGACCAAGTGGGAGGGGCCTGGCTGAGGGCTCTCATCAGCAAGATCTTCAACCCCCTCAGCAAGGTCTTCAACACCCCCCTCCTCCTCCTCTGAGTCGTCCGACCCAAATGCCGAACCCACAGGCTGACCCTGAATCACAACACTCCTTAATTCCAGATTGCTTCTCTCCATTGCTTCTTGTCTTGCCTTCTGGGGCTTAGGAAAATAAGTTGACCGCCTTCTTCTTCGTGGCAGCCCCTCAAATACTGGAATACTACTATCATGTCACCCCCTGGTCCTTCCGTTCTCTAGATTAGCCAAACCCAAATCCTGCAACTGTTCTTCATATGTTTTAGTCCCCAGGCCTTTAATCATCTTAGCTGCACTTTTTCCAAAAGTCTCAACATCTTTTTTTGTAACATGGTGACCAAAACTGGACGCAATATTCCAGGTGTGGCCTTACTAAGGCTTTATAAGGCGGTACTAATACGTCACGTGATTTCGATTACTAATACTTCAGGGGATTTTGACTTAATACTTCACGTGAGTTCCTTCCCCCTTCTATACCGCAAAGGGGCACTTCCCCGGCAGAAAATTGTTTTCCCACATACCCGTTTTTCCAAACATCCACGTGCTGGAGAACAAACCTTCATGACTAAGAGGGCACCAAGGCGCCAGTTCTTAAGTGCTCGATCAATGCAAAGAGGTTGGCACTGCGTTGGGTGTGGGTGGCATGTTCTGAAATGAATGCTGGATTGCTTTGCTGGCAATAGCAAGTAGCTTTGTGCGGGTTTTTTTTCCCCTTTTTTGTCAGCTCCTGCCTACATTTACTTCACCTCTTATAAAGCAGAAGATAATTTTATACACTTCCATTCTGACAATGAGTCCCGGGCTGTGCAGCCTGCATTCAATTAATTAATTCATTCCTTTCCCCTTTTTTGGGTCTTCAGCTCAACACTTTAAACCGTTGTGTGTCAAGCTCAGCTTAGTAGCCAGTTAAAATGCCACTGATGCAAGTGCAACCACATACCTGAGAGGGCCATTACATAGTTTTATTTAATGAGAAGGTTAATGGGATTCAGCTTAACACTGCAAACAGGAGACCTTAACTGTGCTTTCAGAATCTCTTTGCCTTTCGGCTGAGTGCACTAGCAGCACATTTTCCGGTCCTACATTTAGGCAAGAAAAATCAAATGCACAGGTATAGTATAGGTGGTACCATGCTCAATAGTAGCAACTGTGAGAGGGATCTCGGAGTCCCAGTGGACAATCACTTAAATATGAGCCAGCCGTGGGCTGCAGCTGCCAAAAAAGCCAACGTAGTGCTAGGCTGCATTAACAGATGGACAGAATCAAGAACACGTGAAGCGTTAATACCACTTTACAATGCCTTGGTAAGGCCACACCTGGAATACTGCATCCAGTTTTGGTCACCACGATGTAAAAAAGATGTCGAGACTCTAGAAAGGGTACAGAGAAGAGCAACAAAGATGATTAGGTGTCTGGAGGCTAAAACATATGAGGAACAGTTGCTAGAATTGGGTATGTCTAGTTTAATGAAAAGAAGGACTCTCTCTCTCTCTCTCTCTCTCTCTCTCTCTCTCTCTCTCTGTGTGTGTGTGTGTGTGTGTGTTCCAATATCTAAGGAGCTACCATAAAGAAGAGGCGTCAACAACCTATTCCCCAAAGCACCTGAAGGCAGCACAAGAAGCAGCAGATGGAAACTAATCAAGGAGAGAAGCAACCCAGCACTAAAGAGAAATTTTCTGACATTATAGCCCAACATACAAAAAAAAACCTACTGCAAAAGACAAACTAAAAACAAAAATTAAAAGAAGCAAGAAAATGGTAAGAGAACACCTATCCGACTTTGACAATTGTAAACACCGGTACCTGACAGATTATGTCCCAGAGTTTTGAAAGAGCTGGCAGATGCTATCTCAGAACCATTGCACCATATCTTTCAAAAATCCTGGAGCACCAAGGAAGTACCTGAGTATTGGAAAAGGGCTTATGTGGTTCCCATCTTTGAGTAAAGGAAGAAAAAAAAACAGACCTAGGAAACTACAGACCAATCAGTCTAACATCAATACCTGGGAAAATCATGGAAAAGATCATCAAAGATCAGATTTGCGAACAACTAGAACCCACCAATGTTATAACCGGTAGCCAGCACAGGTTTGTCAAAAACAGATCATGCCGAACCAATCTTATTTCATTCTTTGATAAAGTGACTAAATTAGTAAGGCATTTCAGTAAGGCATCTGACAAAGTAGGCCACAACCTGCTGCTTATTAAGCTAGAAAAAGATGGGGTTCCCAACCCCCAGACCGTGGACCGGTACCAGGCCGTGACATGCCAGCAACCGGGCCGCACAAACAAACAAAGCCCCGTCCGTGGAATGCAGGCAGCACACAAAACCACACCCCCTCCGGTCCGCAGAAAAACCTCTCTCCATGTAACCAGTCCCTGGCGCCCAAAAGGACCATACTCAGCGAGTAGTCCCCAATGGTACTACATCCACATACGTCCCTTCCAGCTCTATTCTATTCTATTCTATTCTATTCTATTCTATTCTATTCTATTCTATTCTATTCTATTCTATTCTATTCTATTCTATTCTATTCTATTCTATTCCATTTTCTATTCTATTCTATTCTATTCTATTCTATTCTATTCTATTCTATTCAATATTCTATTCCATATTCTATTCTATTCTATTCTATTCATTCCTTTCCATATTCTATTCTATTCTATTCTATTCTATTCTATTCTATTCTATTCTATTCTATTCTATTCTATTCTATTCTATTCTATTCCATTTTCTATTCCATTCCATTCCATTCCATTCCATATTCTATTCTATTCTATTCTATTCTATTCTATTCTATTCTATTCTATTCTATTCTATTCTATTCTATTCTATTCTATTCTATTCTATTCTATTCTATTCACAGTTAGAACAATTAATCAGTAGAATAACTTGCCTCCAGAAGCTGTGGATGCTCCATCACTGAAGGCTTTTACCAAAGAATCTGGACAGCCACTTGTCTGAAATACCGTCGTATGCTCCAACATTGAAAGTTTTTAAGAAGAGATTGGACAACATTTGTCTGAAATGGTATAGGATTTCCTGCCTGAGCTGGGAGTTGGACTAGAAGACCTCCAAGGTCCCTTCCAACTCTGTCATACTGTTACATTCAAGTTGTTTTCTTTGTCTCTGGAGACTGATACAGCTCATTGTTTCTTATTTCATGGAGGATCCAGCAAAATGTCTTGGAAATGTTTGCTTCTACCATTCGTAGTGACAACTGAACCCAGTCTTTCAATCAACCCCAGTTTTGTCATTGGCTCCTAAAGGAAAACCACAAAGTGATGAAAAACCGGCATTCTCTGGAAGCAATTCTTCAGAGAGCACACGTGGGCCTGACAAATGCTTCCTGGAAATGGGAAAGAGGATGACAAGACAATTTCTGGAAAAAATCTTTTAGCGGGCAGACAAGGCCACAGAGAGATACCCAGCCAGAAAAAAAACAAAAAAAAAACCCCAAACCAAAAAAATAATGAGAAGACTTCTATCAAAACTCACTTTGTGCAACTAATGATGGGGGTCTCCCGATACTCCCACGTAACACCTCTACTCCGCAAGCTGCATTGGCTTCCGGTTGCCCTCCGGGTGAAATTCAAGGTGCTGGTGATGACCTATAAAGCCCTACATGGCTTGGGTCCGGGATATCTGAGGGAACTCCTGCTGCCGACATCAAGTTCCCTTCGTCCAGTGCGCTCCCACAGGGAGGGTCTTCTCAGGGTGCCACCGGTAAGAGATTGCCGGTGGACGACACCCAGGGATAGGGCCTTCTCAGTGGGGGCGCCTGCCCTTTGGAACCAGCTGCCAGTGGAGCTGAGGACTGCCCCCGACCTCCGTTCATTCCGCCGGGGCCTGAAGACCTGGCTCTTCGAGCTCTCTGGCCCAGGCTGAGGATTAATCTTATTTTAATTGGGGTTTTATTTATACAGGGATAAATTTAATCTTTTTTAAACTTGGTTTTTAACTTTTGTATTTTTGGTTTTTAATTACCCTGTAAACCGCCCTGAGTCCTCCGGGAAAGGGCGGTATATAAATGTAATAAAATAAAATAAATAAACAAATAAATAAACAAATAAATAAACAAATAAATAAACAAATAAATAAACAAACAAATAAATAAATAAATAAATAAATAAATAAATAAATAAATAAATAATAGGTATGATAATAAACCCGGAAAAGGTTTATTATCATTACCTCATGCAGGCTGGATCCAGCTTGCTGAAAACAAAAACATCATTTGTCTTTATCCATATTTGCTCCTTTACAGTTCTCTCTTATTGCAGCCAAGTAGGCAGATTAAATTAAAATTTGGAATTTAGTATTTTAAAACAGGGGTCCACAATACCCAGGCTGTGGCCTGTTTGGAACCGGGCCGCAGAAGCGGCGACTGAGCACGCATGCAGCTCCACTTGTGCGATCAGCGGGCAAGTGCCACGCGAAGCTTCATTTGTGCACGTGAGACATTTGTCAAATGACCTTTTCCCCATTGTGCGACCTTTCTTGCCACGCTTGTTCAGTGAATTGCTGCAGTTGTTAAATTAGCAACACGGTTGTTAAGCGAATCCGGTTTCCCCATTGATCTTGCTTGTCAGAAGATCGCAAAAGGTGAACACGTGACCCCCCCAGAACACAGCGATGGTCATAAGTATGAACCAGTTGCCAAGCATCCACATTTTGATCACATGAGCCAGGGGATGCTACAGAGGTCGTAAGTGTGAAAAATGGTCATAAGTCACTTTTTTCCAGTGTTGTAGCTTTGAACGGTCGCTAAACGAACTGTTGTAAGTCGAGGATTATCTGTATAACACATATTAAAAGCTGTGCTTCTAACGTTCACCAGGAGGTGCTGATGCTTATATACATCGTCCTCAATTTACCACTGTTTAAGAACAGTTCAAAGTTTTGACGGCTTCAGGAAAAGTGATTTATGCACATTTACAACCATTGCACTTTCCCCTGTGGTCACACGATTGCGATTCGGACGCCTGGCAACCGGCTCGCATTTATGACTGGCGGCAGCATCCTGCAGTTGCACGATCACCACCTGTGACCTTCCAGCTGGTTTCTGACCAAAAAAAAAAATATGTTAATAGGGGAAGCTGGATTCGCTTCATGACCAGGTGATTCGGTTCGCAACCACTGCAAAAATAGTTGTAAAATTGAATCCAGTCATGGGGTGACTCGCTTTAGAACTGCACCGAGTTATGGTGGAAATTTCGGTTCCAATTTTAGTTCACTGAATGTATTGTAGACACAGATAGCAGATTCCTCCGTCTGGCAAGGTTTGCCTATAGCTGGGAAGCCAGCTTGGAAGAAATGTCACCTGTCATTCTTGTGTTTGAGCCCAACACTGCTTTATGGAGGAAACAGTGTGATTGAGCACCCGGAACATGGAACCAATCCCACACAGGTAGTCCTCGACTTACGACCACAACTGAGCCCAAAATTTCTGTGGCTAAGGCACAGAAACGTTAAGTGACTTTTGCTCCATTTTTATGACCTCCCTTGCCATAGTTGTTAAGTGAATCACTGCAGTTGTTAATTTAGTAACCCAGTTGTTAAGCGAATCTGGCTTTCCCCATTGGCTTTGCTTGTCAGGAGGTCGCAAAAGGGGATCACATGATCCCTGGGACACAGCAACGGTCATAAAAATGAACCGGTGGCCAAGTCACTTTGTTTTCAGTGTCGTTGTAACTTTGAATGGTCACTAAGTGAATGTTGTAAGTTGAGGACCACCTTGTACTGTACTAGGGTTGCAGATGAGTAATAATAAGTGATGGCCCATAATGATTACACCGAATCCTCCAGTTTCAACGCAGCAGAACATTAAATACTGCCCTTGAGAAGAGGCCGTGATTGCAACTGTAGAGGTTGCTGTTTTTAAAGGCTGAGACTTCTGGAGGCTGGACTAAGTGAGCATTTAATCTTCGCCCGGGAAGCTCTCTTTCCTGTGATATTGTTGTGATAAAAGGACCTGCCTCACATCAAAGGGATCAATTTGTCTCACAGGTGAATTTTCATTTCATTTTTAGGACAAGAACCTGGAATTGGAGCAATCCCATCACGGCCATCCAAGAAGCTCCGTACCTGTGCAGCAATTTCATCCTCCGTTTTTCAACCCGATGCAAATGGAAAGACATGCCAAGAATGCTGGGCAGAGGCAAGCAAAACCGGTAGATAAAACCTACCTCAGGTAGTCCTCAACTTACAACCATTCATTTAGCGACCGTTTGAAATTACAATGGCGCTGGAAAAAGTTACTTATGACCAGACCTCACACTTGCGACCGTCGCAGTATCCCCATAGTCACGTGATAGAAATTCAGGCGCTTGGCAACCAACATGTATTTATGGCAGTTGCAGTGTACTAGGGACATGTGATCACATTTAGCAAACTTCCGATAAGCGAAGTCAATGGGGAAGCCGGATTCACTTAACAACCGTGTTACTAACTTAACAACTGCAGTGATTTCACTTAAGTGGGGGGGGTATGGTTGGTTTTTGTCCTTGGTAGTTCCTTGATTTGGGTATTATTTTTTGCTTGACTGTTTGGTGTTAATCCTTGCTTATCTGGGTATTAGTTGCAGGAGAGGATTTGTTCTGGTCTTCCCGATTCCTGCTAAGCTTTTTATGGCCTCTTTTGAATGGTGTGTAAATGTGGTTTATCTCTTTGTATCTACTGATGGCTGAGTTGCCTGAAATCACACCCTGAACAACGCTGGTAGGACAAACTACTGTACATCAACAGGAAGCAAACCCCACGTGCCTTCGCACTGATGATGTTATTTAGTTGAGTAATGAAACCTTTGCAAGAAACTCAGAGCACACTAACACAGTCCAACCTGAGCTACAAAGATTCTTTTCTACTGAGAGTTTGTTCTCATCAAGGCAAGGAGAAACCCAAACTTCCTTGGGTTATGGATTGTTCCTAGGTCAAGGAATGTGCACGTGTATCTCCAGGTAAGTTTATTTATTTATTTTATTAAATTTATATACTGCCCTATTCCCGTAGGACTCAGGGCGGTTTACAGGGAAAATTAAAAGCATGACATACAAAAATTAAAATCAGTTTAAACAATTAATTAATTCAAGTCCCTGAAATTTAAAACTAAAACCCAATTAAAATTAAACCCCTCAGTCTGGGCCAGACAGATCGAAGAGCCAAGTTTTAAGGTCCCGGCGAAATGAACAAAGGTTGGGGGCAGTCCTAAGTTCCGTGGGAAGTTGGTTCCATAGGGCCGGCACGCCCACAGAGAACGCTCTTCCCCTGGGAATAACCTGCCAGCATTCCTTAACCAGCGGTATCCTGAGAAGGTCCTCCCTGTGGGAGCGCACAGGACGATGGGAAGTTGATGCCGGCAGCAGGTGTTCCCTTAGATAATCCGGACCCAAGCCATTTAGGGCTTTATAGGTCATTACCAGCACCTTGAATCTCCAAAATGCCAAACATCAAGGTACGAATTTTTAGGTAGATCATATAAAGCAGGGGTCCCCAACCCCCGGTCTGTGGACCAGTACCGGGCTGCGGCATGCCAGCAACCGGGCCGCACAAACAAGCAAAGCCCCATCTGCGGGATGCAGGCAGCACACAAAATCATGCGTACTCCGGTCCACAGAAAAACCTCTCTCCAAGGAACTGGTCCCTGGTGCCCCAAAGGTTGGAGACCTCTGGTATAAAGGGTATGCTATGCCAAACCATGTTTTTATTTTTATTATAGGATATAAGGACCCATCTACCAAACCCAATTCTGTGACAGTTAATCATCATTTGTGCTAGAGATGTCACTAGTTTGCTTCCCATCATCTCCAGGTCAGCTGTTTCCCCTTCCTCGTGTCAAGATTTAAGCTGAGTTTTCGGTGAACTGTTCATCCTAAATAATACGTCCCCTTGTCACTTGCTATTACAATGTCTGCCAGACAATTCCCTCGCTGCTTCCCGAAAACAACACGGACATATCCATGAAATCAGCAGCAGCTGAGCTCAAGACTTTGTATTTGGTGTTTAAAATATTAATTAACGATAGGAGGCTTGATATATAAATATCGCACGGACAAATTAACATAGCTGGGATGCCTTCTCTTCTACGCTGCAGTTTCTGCAAACATCAACCACACATTATCTAAATTAAGCTTCTGGGATATGACTTGGGGGAAAAAAACCCCACCACATTATTGATTCATGTTCTCTCTCTCTCTCTCTCTCTCTCTCTCTCTCTCTCTCTCTCTCTCGCTCTCATACACACAGATAAAAGCTGCTATATGACAACCCACATTCCCAAGACGTTTGCACCCCCTTTTTCTCCAAAATAGGACACCTCCCTACAGAATGAATTCATTTTAGTCAACTGGTTTGGTAGGGTTTGGGTTTTTTTTTAGGTCATCTTGCTTGATTCTGCCTGCTTTCTATTTCTAGAGGAAGTGTCCTGAGGGAGAAGAGAAGGGGGGGGGGGAAGGAAGGACGTGTAAATGGATCTGCTCATTTTTTTTAAAGTTACATATAATACAAGGAGACTGGTGTGTGTGGGGGGGAAGGGTGTGTGTGAGCTCAAGCAAATACAAAACCCATAAGGATTCCAGGGACTAAACTGGCCCCTTGTGGAAACTGTTCCGGAATAAAACAGTCTTATCTGAAAAGTATTAAAATGATGCAGTGGGTAAATAATTGAACGATGACTCAATACAGAGCCAACACTTACGAAATCCGTGTTATTTCCCATCCTCTCCCTCTTCTCATTTATCCTCTGCTACTACAAAAACACTTATAGTTTAGAAAGCGCAAATCCAAGAAAAGTGAATCTCTTTATATATCCCATCCATTGGAACCGAACGTTAAGTTTGTGCTTAAATCTTTTGTATTCAAGAAGTTCTTTAACCCGCCCAGATCTGTCTGTCTGTCTATTTATCTTTATCTATCCTATCTATCTATCTATCTATCTATCTATCTATCTATCTATCTATCTATCTATCTATCTATCCAGTGCTTTCTTTGTAAAAGAAAAAGGTGCCGGAACTCACACGTCATACAGCCTGGCTTGCCTACCCTATAAGGTTCCATCCAAAAAAGGTGCCGGAACTCCATTCTGAGCGTTCTATGAGAAAAAAAGCCATCTATCTATCTATCTATCTATCTATCTATCTATCTATCTATCTATCTATCTATCTATCTATCTATCTATCTATCTATCTATCTATCAATCTATCTATCTATCTATCTATCTATCTATCTATCTATCTATCTATCTATCTATCTATCTATCTATCTATCCAGTGCTTTCTTTGTAAAAGAAAAAGGTGCCGGAACTCACACGTCATACAGCCTGGCTTGCCTACCCTATAAGGTTCCATCCAAAAAAGGTGCCGGAACTCCATTCTGAGCGTTCTATGAGAAAAAAAGCCCTCTATCTATCTATCTATCTATCTATCTATCTATCTATCTATCTATCTATCTATCTATCTATCTATCTATATCATCTCATATTTATTTTTTATAACTAACTCAAAGCAGTGAATATACCTTATAGTCCTTCCGCCATTTTTCCCATAACAACAATCCTGTGAGGTGAGTTGGGCTGAGACACTGGCCCAAAATCATCCAGCTGGCTTTCATGGCTAAGGTAAGACTAGAATTCACAGACTGCTGGTGATTGGTCCAAAGTTACCCAACCACTTTGATGGCTAAAATAGGACTAGAAGTTATGGCTTCCTGGTTTCTAGCCTGGTGCATAACCACTAGACTAAACTAAAGAGCTGTTGTGGCACAGTGGTTAGAATTCTGCCCATTGACAGGAGTTCGATCCTGACCAGCTCAAGGTTGACTCAGCCTTCCATCCTTCTGAGATCAGTAAAATGACAACACAGTTTTTTTGGGGTGGCAATATGCTGACTCTGTAAACCGCTTAGAAAGGCTGTAAAACTCTATGAAGCGGTATATAAGTCTAATTGCTATTGCTATCGCTAAACTGGCTTTTGTATTTAATGATGTGGCCCTTTTCCTTCCTCAGGTACAGGATTCCAGTAATGGATCAGTCTTGAAAACCTTTTAATAGGTTTACTGCATGCTAAGTGTGGCTTCCAGAAAATGAATCTGGGGATTCTTAGTGTGATGGCTAACCATGGATTGCTTCAGTTTTTCCATGTGTCAGAAAGTTTAATCCGATATGACAAATACCAAGGACAGTTCATGTGCTACAGATACACACACTCAAATCTTTTAAAGATATTAATTCCAATTAATAAGTATTATTCCAATTAATACGATATAAATGATATTATTCCAATTAACCAGTGAAACAACCTGCCTCCAGAAGCTGTGAATGTTCCAACACTGGAAGTTTTTAAGAAGAGACTGGACAGCCATTTGTCTGAAATGGTACTATAGGGTTTCCTGCCTGAGCAGGGGGTTCGACTAGATGACCTCCAAGGTCCCTTTGAAATAATGATGATGATGATGATGATGATGATGTGCAATTGTTACACATGCACAAAATAGGAGCTTAAGGATGCTGAGTTGCAGAGTAGTATATTGTTTGTGTATACCCTGAACTTCATGTGTGATTATTCAAAAACTATCTTGACTTAGCAATAGCAATAGCACTTAGACTTATATACGCTTACAGAGTCAGCATATTGTCCCCAACAATCTGGCTCCTCCTTTTACCAACCTCAGAAGGATGGAAGCTGAGACAACTTCGAGCCCCATCAGGATTGAACTGCTGGCAGTGGGCAGAGCCAGCCTGCAATACTGCATTTCAACCACTGTGCCACCACAGCACTTAGGGATGATTAGTGAGTAGACCTATTTCTGTAGGAGATGGACAGGATGAGCCAGAGAGCAGGGTCAAATACATCATCAGTCTGGCGTCCCTGTGCCCCTGAAAGAGACCGAAGTCCATCTCCCCTTGAAGTCTGTAGACTCTTATCTGGCACCAATTTGCATTGATGGTTAGTATATCAGACTCTTGTGAACAGGTTGCACGGAATACACTTGCAGTGCTTTTGAACTCTCTCCTGGCTCATGGTTTCTTGCACCTGACAATTTCAAGACAGACACCATTTTGGGCAGTAAAGCTCACAAGTGATCGCATTAAACTACAGTTAGTGAGCGGACTAGCAAATGACAACTGCCATTCAGTTTCAGGAAAATGATATGTATTGGGTCCCCAAATCTTAATCCACATTGTGTAGTCTATAATGAATTAGGAAAAGAATCTTGAAGTCATAGAGGATAGCACATTGACAAAGTCAAATCCCCCTATCCAAGCAATTTTATTTATTAAATTTATATGCCACCCCTCTGACTGATAAGGTGATTCTTAGGTTATGCAAACCTCGGTTAGGGTTCTGGTGGTCACTTCCTTAAAAAAAGAATGTAATAGAGCTGGAAGAAGTACAGAAAAGGGCAATCAAAATTATTGGGGGGGGAGAATTGAAATATCTCCTCTATGAGAAAATACCTTGAATATATGGGACAATTTGATTGAGGGGAAAAAAGATGATTGAGGCTAGAACATGGCCAAGATGTACAAAATCAGTCTGGAGAAACTTTTCAGTCCCTTAAAACAGGAGAGGCACAGGGTTGGAAGGAGGTTCAGAAGAGACCAAAGGAAGCAGCACATCTTCACACAGGACATAATTAACTTGTGGCAATCATTACAAGACTTGATGGTGGCAATTAAATTGGATCTCTTTGAAAAAGAACCTGAATAAATTCATAGACAATTGGGACTGCCAAGGACCTACAGCAATATTTCTCAATCTTGGCAATGTTAAGACATGTGGACCTCAACTCTCAGCCTTCCGTAGCTGGCTGGGGAATTATGGAGTTTGAAGTGGAGCAGTGGGCTAATGCCTCCTTAAGTAACACCAGCTGCCTGCAATTAGTGCAGGTTCGAGTCCCACCAGGCTCAAGGTTGACTCAGCCTTCCATCCTTCCCAGGTAGGTAAAATGAGGACCCAGATTGTTGGGGGCAATTAAGCTGACTTTGTAATAATGCCGCTTGGGGGTGTGTGAAAGCCCTAATAAGCAGGCATATACATAGAATGAAGGCTACTGCTAAGCTTGTAAGCCGCCCTGAGTCTTCGGAGAAGGGCGGGATATAAATGGAATTAAAAGAAATAAATAAAAATAAATAAATAAAGTTGCCAAGGTTGAGAAACATTGGTCTATAACAGAGGTCTTCAAAGTTGCAACTTTAAGCTCCTAGAATTCCTCAGCTAGCCACTAATTGCTGGGAGCCACGTTGGTTGGAGAATTGTGGAATTTGAAGTCCACAGACCTTAAAGTTGCCAAGGTTGAGAAACACTGGTCTATAGGATGGAAATTTGAGGTTAGATCCAAATATCAGTTGCAGGAGAACGTGTCTGGAAGTGGAGACCTCTACTTGGCCCCAAGGAAAAACACAGTATGGACTAAGATGAGTCTTAGCCTGATCCAGCAAGGTTCTTCCCCACATGCACAAGTTTTGTTCTCTCTTCAACAACATCTCCTCATAAGGCACTTAGATGCATGGATTCCCAATTCTTTAGGCTGACCTAAGGACCTCTCCCTCACTCCCTTCTTATGTGCACACCCATTTGCACATCCCAACTGCACAGTGAACCCAGATATGTGTGCCAAACAGTGAACCAGATTGCCTTGTTCAGGTTCTCACCTACAGTCCGAGTCTGCATGCACACTGAACCAAGAACTCACCAACTACAGTTTAGCTTATCGTGTTTGCAAACCCAGGCAGACTTTCCACAAATGTTTTCACGCTGCCAGATGTCCTTAACAACTCCCCTCAGTCCCCTTCAACATCCACATTCTCACAACAACATCCAAACTGCAACACACACACACACAGGACACTTCAGCGCCCACTTGCTTGAAATCCCAATCCTATACAAACAGACGGTCCTACCCAATTCCTCACACACAGCCCCAGCCGAATGCCATCTGCTTCCCACTCCAAAGCGTAGTGTCTGCATATTTCAACCCCGTTTCTCCAGACGACAATCAAGGATACAATTTCCTATGAAACCTCCGAAGCTTAAACCAAACGCTCCGCTGTTTGGTTTTTTTTCCAGGTCTCTGCCTATCATGACATCATCCCACTGTCCCTCTCCCCTACCTGCACAATCTCATACACAACTGCACCTGCTTTAACGGCCCTTCCCAACAACTCTCCCATTCACCTGGACCGTAGAGTCACACCTTGGGATCTGCCCAGGTAGCAGTTTTTGGTTTTTGCCACAGAGAGTGTCACCTATCCTACAAACACAGCACGTTGCATCTCTCTCTCTCTCTCCCACGTACACATGTGCTAGCCCTTGTATCCATGACATCCCCGCAAACATCTGACTACTGGGCTGCTACCTCTTCGCCTCCCAACACACCTTGGCTCCTTTGCCTTTCCGCCGCTTTGAGAGACAAAGCGCCAAAATCGCACGGGGTGCCTAACCCAGCGGACCCGCAAAACCTGGGCCTTATCTCGTTTCGCAGACCCTGCTGGGGTGCTTTTTTTTTTTTTTGGCGGGCAATATTCTGCACTCTCACCCCACTTTCCCAGGGGTGGCATCTGCTGCACGCCACGTGCGGCAGATCCTTGCAGAGACACAACCGCCGCCCCCCATCATTAGATTTCCAGATGAATAAATAAATAAATAAATAAATAAATAAATAAATAAATAAATAAATAAATAAATAAACCTTTATTGTCAAAGTACAACATGTGTACATTGAGATTAGCTGAGCCTCCCCCCCCCCGTGCTCTCACACCCTCCCCCAACACACACTGACAAGAAACCCTCCATCCTACCACACCATGTGAACCAACTACACCACACACCACACATGAAGCTGCACCGACCCAAGGCCTTCTTGCGGACCGGGAGCCGGTTCCCCGGACGCAGGGCATTTACAGCGGGGGCCCTCCTTCCCGACAACCCGTGAAAAAAAAACGCACCCTTCGCTTCTCATCCCCGCCACCCATCCCGTGCACGCCACCGCTTCTCTCCTGCCTCCCTCGCCAATGCACCTGCGGGCTGCGTGGGAATCCACGCGTGGCATTTTGCTAGCCGAGGGCGCTCCGGCTTGTTTTGGCCGGGCTTGGAGTGGGGTGGGGGGTGGTTGGGTGGTGGGGTGGGAAGGAAACCACCGCGGCAAGACACGCACGCGCGATCCCCCGCGTGTTTTTTTTTCTTCCCTCCCTTCCCCCCCCCCGCCCAATGTCTCTGCCGCGCGGGAGAGGGGGCTTCACCTGTTTTCTCCGAGGACATCGCGGCTGGTTGGCGACGTGGCTGCCACCGAGGGTGGATTTGGGGAGCGGAGGGCTGGGGTGGGGAAGAGAGGATTTCTGCGTCAGCCCCCCCCTCCCAAAGCGCGGGCCCCCGCCCCCCCGCGTCCGCCGAGAGAACCACGCGGTCTTGCTCGCGAAGATGCGGTTTCCAAGTATGGAGCGCGGAGGGACGGAGCAAATGAAAGGAGCAGGCGGACTCTCCTCGGCCACCCCCACCCCCCCCGTGAGATTGGGCTCAAACCGCCTCTACCACCAGCACCAGCACCGCCGCTTTTCCTCTTCCCCACTCCCCCACCCCACCCCACCCCCAGCTAGGTCGCCACCCCACCCCACCCCACCCCCAGCTAGGTCGCCGGAGGGTCAGACTGCGTTTGCGCTGGCCCGACCCGACACACCCGCACCGTGGCAAGCTCACAAGACTTCCTGGGGGTCCGCGGGGAAGGACAACGGAGCGTGGGAAAGTGACGAGGACAGCTCTTTGTCCAGAAGGGCGTCAGGATCCTTGCACTGGGCGGGGGTGGGGTGGGGAGACTGGGGGTGGTGGTGGACTAGAAGACCTTCAGGGTCCCCTTCATACTCAGCCATGTGTCTGAAATGGTATAAGGTTTCCTGCCTGAGCAGGGGGTTGGACTAGATCACCTCCAAGGTCCCTTCCAACTTCTTCTTCTTCTTCTTCTTCTTCTTCTTCTTCTTCTTCTTCTTCTTCTTCTTCTTATTATTATTATTATTATTATTATTATTATTATTATTATTATTATTATTATTATTATTATTATTATTATTATTATTATTATTATTATTATTATTATTATTATTATTATTATTATTATTCCTATTCTTATTCTTATTCTTATTCTTATTCTTATTTATTCTTCTTCTTATTATTATTATTATTATTATTATTTATTCTTATTATTCTTATTCTTATTCTTATTCTTCTTCTTCTTCTTATTATTATTATTATTATTATTATTATTATTATTATTATTATTATTATTATTATTGGATTCTGCTACCCATGTTGGCTTGGGGCGCTCCAGGATTGCAGGAGTTGCTGCTGCTGCTGCTGATCATCTCATGGTGGTTAGGCTTTTAATTAATGCTTCCCGAACAGGAACGGATCAGTATTATCTCAAGAAATTAACAGGCGGCTGGGAAGGAAAAGATCCTGTGTATTGCATCTACTTTGCTGATTCATGTGGCTGGCGCTGGTTAACACCAGATTAACTTTTTTTTTCTTTAATCTTGCAAGAGACATTCTGTTCCATGTTTTTAAATTGGTTCCTGAGGTTGCACCTGTGTGTTCAAATTAAAAGGGAGGCATTCAAACACAACAATGGAAAGCTGCCGTCACATTTTTATTCCATGAGGGGAAGAGATCAATGGCAAAACACATGCCCAGTATAAAAGTAGTCCTCAATTTACAACAGTTCAAATTAGCGGCCATTCAAAGTTATAACAGCACTCAAAAAAATGAAATAGAATAGAACAGAACAGAACAGAACAGAACAGAACAGAATAGAATAGAATAGAATAGAAACTTAGAGGTCTTCTAGTCCAGCCCCCTGCTTAAGCAGGAGAACCTATACCATCCCAGACAAGTAGCCTTTTCTTGAAAATCTCCCGTGATGGAGCACCCATGATTTCTGGAGGCAAGTTGTTCCACTGGTTAATTGTCCTCATTGTCAGGAAGTTTTTCCTTAATTCCAGGTTGTTTCTCTCTTTGATCAGTTTCCAACCATTGTTTCTCATCCTTCCCTCTGGTGCTTTGGTGAATAACGTGACCCCCTTTTCTTTGTGGCAGCCCCTCAAATACTGGAATACTGCTATCATGTCTCCCCCCTTTCTTCTTTTCTTTAAACTAGCCAAACCCAAGTCCTGCAGCCGTTCTTCATATGTTTTAGTCTCCAGGCCTTGGATCATTTTAGTTGCTCTTCTCTGAACTTTTTCCAGATTCTCAACATCTTTTTTTGTGATATGGTGACCAAAATTGGCTGAAGTATTCCAGGTGTGATCTCACTAGGGTTTTATAAAGCAGTACTAATGCTTCCCGTGTTCTTGATTCTATGCCTCTGTTTAAACAACCCAGGATTGTATTAGCTTTTTTGGCTACTGCTGCACACCGCTGGCTCCTAGTCAAGTGATCGTCCACTAGGTGTCAAGGTTCCGACAGACAGAGACAAATAAAGGAGAACTCCCAGGCTTGGCAATTCCTCAAAGAACATGTTTATTAGTTACAAAGTATCAGCATGTCAAAAGTGAAACCAAGTCTGAAGACACATGTAACAATTCCCCAATACAAAGTTAAGAAATCCCACCCCTAAGGCTATACAAACAACTACGTTCCCCCAATACATCTTCTTGGGCTTTTTACACAACGTCCAGCCTGCAGTCTCTGGAGCAGCCGATGACCTTGGTTCCCATGGGACAAAAGTTTATTTAGTCTAGCGAAGCACCTGGCAATCCCTCCTCCCTCCTTTCGATGTGTCAACCGAAAATGAATAAGCCATGCTCAAGGTCCTTCTCCCAATTACTGTTTTTACTTATGACTGTTCTTTTCACACGTACAACCACTGCAACATGCACATGGTCACGTGATCAAAATTCAGAGGCTTGGCGACTGGTTCCTATCTTATGACGGTTGCAGTGTCCTGGGGTCACGTGATCATCTTCTGTGCAGCCATCTGACAAGCAAAGTCAATGGGGGGGAAGCCAGATTCACTGATCAGCCATGTTACTAACTTAGCAACTGCAGTGATTCACTTAACAACTGTGGGGAATGGAAGGTTGCAGAATGGGGCAAACCTCACTTAACAAACGTCTCACTCGATGGAAATTTTGGGCTCAAATATGGCCGTAAGTCAAGGATTACCTGCACAAGAAATGCCAATTTCTGTCGTTACCATCTCCCAGCAGGGCTTTATGGAAGACTGTGGTCCAAACCCCAGAAAAATAAACCTCTTCTTTGAGCTACCACCACATCCGGTTTATAAAAATGTGTCAGAGAAGGGCAGAACTTCTGTTGTCCATTGGTCATTTCCATCTTGCCAGTCCATTCTGATAGTTCTCCATTCCTTGTGGCAGGGTTTTGCAAATGTCCCACTTGGCCGGGATGGTCCTTTTTTGATACTTGGGCTAGCCTACCTGGAGACCTGCACAGGGACAAAGGACCGACTGAGCCATCATCGTTGGCAACTGGCAACGAACTTGTTCTTTCTTTACCCAAGTCCCTTGATCATCTCTTTTGTCTTGGTTGATCTACTTAGAAATGCAGTCTGATTTCCTTTTGAATGGCCTGATTTCCCCATGGTGTTGTCTCCAGGCACCAATTAGAGTTAATTCCTTTAAGTCTTCACCCGGCTCTCTGTCCCCACTCTACTTTGTTCCTTGTTTTAAAAACATGGCTTCAATTAAAACAACGATAATGACTGGGAAGCGAACATGTTGTAAAGAAAGCTGTAATCAATAGCCAAGAAGAGGATCCGTCTCTGCCTTAAGGGGCTTGTTGTGTACTGGGTTCGTTGCGCAGGAATGAAGATGAGGCGAGTGAGTTCAGCAACGATCATGGTTTATTGCTTGCAGGATCTGAACTAGAGAACAGGGCTGCAGATGCAGCAATTTATACCCTGGCCCCTAGGCGGAGGCCAATAGGTTTGAAGCAACCTATTGCCGCCTAGGGGCAACCAATGGCAGCGCTGGAGACAGGTTGTCTGAGATGCTGGGAGCCGTTAGCTAGCTTCCCTGCTCAAACAGCCTACCAGCCGTTACCACGTGGTGTTAACAAGCAAGCCCAATACATTACAGGGCTGACAACCTCCAAGCCAAGGGTAGGCAGAGAAGTAGGTGAGCCAAGATGGCAAAATCATTTTATTTCCATTGAAACCAAGCTGTAATTAATAGAATGGTTTATTTCCTGTGTAGGTAAGAATTTCCTCCATGTGCTGTGTTTAAAGGTACTGGCAAGGGGTGATACTGAAGGAGCTGGACTGGGTGACCCAGCTTCTAGTCCACTTTCAGCCACTGGAAACAGAATAACAAGAGTTGGAAGGGACCTTGGAGGTCTTCTAGTCCAACCGCCTGCTCAAGCAGGAGACCCTATTACATTTCAGACAAATCTGTCCAATCTCTTCTTAAAAGCTTCCAATGATGGAGCACCCACAACTTCTGAAGGCAAGCCATTCCATTGATTAATTGTTCTCGCTGTTAAGAAATTTCTCCTTAGTTCTTGGTTCTCTCCTAGAATAGAATAGAATAGAATAGAATAGAATAGAATAGAATAGAATAGAATAGAATAGAATAGAATAGAATAGAATAGAATAGAATAGAATAGAATAGAATAGAATAGAATAGAAGCTGGAAGGGACCTTGGAGGTCTTCTAGTCCAACCCCCTGCTCAAGCAGGAGAACCTATACCATCTCAGACAAGTAATTGTCCAGTCTCTTCTTGAAAAATCTCCAGTGATGGAGCGCCCACAATTTCTGGAGGCAAGCTGTTCCACTGGTTGATTTTTTTCTCGCTGTCAGGAAGTTTCTCCTCAATTCCAACTTGCATCTCTCTTCGATCAGTTTCCAACTGTTGTTTCTCATCCTTCCATCAGGTGCTTTGGTGAACAACCTGGGCCCCTCTTCTTTGTGGCAGCCCCTCAGATACTGGGACCCTACTATCATGTCTGTCCTATTTCTTCTTTTCTTTAGACTAGCCAAACCCAAGTCCCATAGCCATTTCTCATATGTTTTAGCTTCCAGCCCCCTGATCATCTTAGTTGCTGTTCTCTGAATATTTCCCAAGCTCTCAACATCTTTTTTGTGATATGGTGACCAAAATTGTCTGCAGTATTCCAGGTGTGGTCTTACTAAGGCTTTATAAAGCAGTATTACTTGGCATGATCTTGATTCTATGCCTCTGTTTATACAACCCTGGATAGTTTCCATCCATTGCTTCTTGTCTTGCCTTCTGGTGCTTTGGAGAATAGCTTGGCTCCCTCTTCTTTGTGGCAGCCGCTGAGATATTGGGAAACTGCTACCATGTCATCCTTTTTTTTCACTAGACCGGACATACCCAATTCTTCCAACCATTCTTCATATATTTCATAAACCTACTGGATCTACTTCATAAACCTTCTGGATTATGTGTGACCAGTCCCCCTCTTAGCCCAAAGGTGGGTGATGGTGAAGTTACTGTAACAGACACAGACGCTCATGTACACTCAACAGATGCATGAACTTTATAGAGGCTGGTGGCCAAGTTAGCAATTCTGGACACGTTTCCAGAGGTTATAGACACTTGTGCACAATGCCTGTGGGGGGATTTCCTTTCTTTAAAAAGTGGCTGCCAATGGAACTAGTTGCAATTATGGGAGGCTAGTCTGTACTCCCTAGCCTCCCATATTTTCGTCTGGTTTGGGGACAAATGATGATTGTGTGCCATCAAGTCATTCTCAGCTCCTAGCAACCACATAAATAGCTTTTCTTAATGTTGATCTGCTCCTAACCTGGTCTTTCAGCTGCCCAGATCACCACGGCCAACTTGCCTCAGCCAATTCACTACGGGACAACTCTCACCACGGCCAACTTGTCACTGTACAACTAGCTGTGGGACAAGAGATACACCAATATCAAAGAAATGGTGGAATAGAATCATTAAAAGAAAGGATGCCAAAAGAGGGACATTAAATATGGACAAAAATTAATATATTTTTAATTCATTTTAAATAATTACATTGAATTGTTAAATTGCCCCAAGGCAAGCTGTCCCACAGTGAGATGTCGCGTGACAAGTTGGCTGCGTCGAGTTGTCCCGTTCCACTTCCAGAGGCCCCCATCCCCACTGTAATTGAAACTCTTCACTTGCTACTGGTCTTCTCTTGCTTCCACCATTCCCAGCATTTGAGCCTTCTCCAGACAGCTGGGTCTTCAGAGAATATGTCCAACTTAGAATAATTGGAGCCTGGTCATTTATGCTCAAGGTAATTTGCAGAAGTCAGCCCTTTTTGATCTCATGAACCACACAGCTGGAGCACCACAGAGCCATAAAAATGAAAGTAACAACCACAAAAAATAACCAGCCTCCCATTTTGACTGTCACCCCCATTTGAAATATAGCACCAAAGGCTGTCAATCTGACATCATGGTTTAATATAATTTCTCAGTACCAAGAGATGTTCTCTTTCTCAGCTCTCAGATATGTTGCAATCTGTCTTCCCTCTCCCATTTGTCCTTTTGTGTGTGTGTGTAGGGTGTATACACTGTAGAGGATCCAACAGCCCATGAGATATTTTAATGCAGGCTCTGATGAACAAGCCACTTTAAGGTTAGGGGACCTTGGTGCTCTCTGGGCTAGCTTGTTTTCTTGCAGACGTTTCATTACCTAACTAGGTAACATCATCAGTGCTAGTAAGGAGTGGGGTTTGCTGTCGGTTTATATTCTGGTGTCTTACCTGTCTGGGTGGGTGGGGGCAGTCTTACGGATTCTTTGGTTGGGCTGTTTACTAATGGCTCTTAGGCAGTTTCTTGATTGGGGCATTGCTTGAGTATTACTTACAATTAAGTATTACTTACAATCAAGGAAGCAACTTTCAAGTGCTTGGTGAACTATTGGGCCATTGGCACAGTGGTTAGAATGCAGTACTGCAGGCTGCTTCTGCTGGCTGCCAGCAGTTCGGCAGTTTGATGCTCATCGGCTCAAGGTTGATTCAGCCTTCCATCCTTCCAAGATCAGTAAAATGAGGACCCAGATTGTTGGGGGCAATGTGCTGATTCTGTAAACCACTTAAAGAGAGCTGTAAAGTACTGTGAAGTGGTATGTAAGTCTTAGCACTATTGCTATTGGTATTGCTCTGTGGACTAAACTTGGTCTACTCATAGCTGGACTTGATTGGGACATTTCTGGGATTTTAGTGAAGGGAATTGCTGAAGAATATTAGTAAACTCACTAAGCCACAGTTGCATGTGTGTGTGAGTGAGAGGGGCAGCACAAACTGTCAATAATCTGAGCCCAGGAGAATGCAGCCATCATGAATACGTACCAGTTGCCAAGTGCATGAAATTTTGATCATGTGACTGCAGGGACGCTGCAACCATCATGTGAGACCCAGTTGAAAGACTGTCTTAACTTTGAACAATCGTTAAATGGTCGTAAATTGAGAATTACGGCTCAAGACCCTTGGTGGCGCATAGGTTAAAGTGCAGTATTGAAGGCTAACTTGCCAAATGCCAGGAGTTTGATCCTGACCGCTCAAGGTTGACTGTCTTCCATCCTTCTGAGGTGGGTAAAATGAGAACTGGGTTTGTTGGGGGGGGGGGCAATGTGCTGACTTTGTAAACTGCTTAGAGAAGGCTGCACAGCACTGTGGAGTGGTATATAAGTCTAAATGCTGTTGCTATTACATATATTTGTGAATGTGATGTCCTGTGAGCAGTGAGACTGACCGTCTAGCCATGGCAGGCAGCTGGGGGACTCTGGGCATTCACCAACTCTCAGTTCTAATCTAAGAAGTTATATATATATGACTTACTGATGAGAACATAAGAAGTTCGAAATGATCATATCAGCCTCCCTAAATTCTTTATTAGCAATTTGAATAATTTACACAAATAATGAGCTGTCATAAGTTGTGACTATATCCTGTGGATAGCCTTGGGTTAGGCCAAAACAGGAAAGAAAGATTTAATTAGCAAGGTGTATTCAAAAGGCTTGACAAATACTTAACACATATATCTCCCTTGCTTCCTAGCTAATAAAGAGAGAACGAACCTGTGGCGGCTCAGGAAGTTAAAATAACTGCCTAATATATAATCAGCCCAGGTTCGAATCTCAGATAAAAAGGGTATGACTGACTGATGAGAACATAAGAAGTTCGAAATGATCATATCAGCCTCCCTAAATTCTTTATTAGCAATTTGAATAATTTACATATATATATATATATATATATATATATATATATATATATATATATATATATATATATATATATACACACACACATACACACATACACACCAGAAGAAAAGAATGGCAAACCACTTCTGCAATGTTACCAAGGAAACGGCATGAACCTCTCCATGAAGTTGCCAAGAATCAAGATTGACTTGAAGGCGCACACACTCCAAAAGAATCTGATTCTACATCTATCAGTATCTCAATTCCAGCAAGTTCTCCCAACAGATTGCAGCGAAAGAGACAGGCTCAACATCTCTTCAGGAGTTTGGGGTTAGTCTAAAGATTGCTCGTTTTTTTTCCTCTCTCTCTTCTGAGAAACGCAGCAGAAAATCTCAAAGACAAGCCCCTTGGAAGAAGCCCTAAATTGAACTGAGGCTCCATTTATCAGAGCAGAAAACAGGAACGACACATGCCAGTTCCTTTCAGACGCCTCAGGATGGTGCCTGTGCACTTCTGTAATAAAAAAATTGGGGGGGGGGGGATTTTTTTTTTAAAAAAATCATTCAAATTCTCTCAACACTGCTAAATCTCATGCAATTTCTTTATTTCTTTATTAAATTTTTATACCGCCCTTCTCCCGAAGGACTCAGGGCGGTGTACAGGGCAATAAATATTAAAAACGAAGTACTCGCTGGAGCCTTCTCTCTCCTTCGGACAGGAATGCTGAAATCTTGCAGAATTTCAAACAACAGGGCCCAATCAGAGAAAAGCTTTGCCAAGCCATAATTTACATCAGACACAGGACAGGATATTATAACCCAGCTCCTAATTGCCATCCTCTGAGGGTCAGAACTACACCCCCACATCTCGGATAGCAATAGCACTTATATACCGCTTTATAGCGCTTTACAGCAGGGGTCCGTAATTCCTGGTCTGTGGACTGGCACCAGGTCATGACAGGCCAGAAAGTGGGCCGCGCAAAGAAGTGAAGCCCCATCCATGGGATACAAGCAGCACATGAAACCATGTCACCTCAGGTCTGCAGAAAAACTTCTCTTCACTGAACCGGTCCCTGGTACCCAAAAGGTTGGGGGCCACTGCTTTACAGCCCTCTCTAAGCAGTTTGCCCCCAACAATCTGGGTCCTCATTTTACCCACCTTGGAAGGATAGAAGGCTAAGCCAACCTTGACCCAGTCGGGCTCGAGCTCCTGGCAGCGGGCAGAGTTTGCCTGCAATACTCCATTGTAACCACTTGGCCGCCACATCTCTGTTGATGGTTCCATGGGCATTTCTACCCATTTAGTCTAGGACAGGGGTGGGCAACCTTGGCTCTTTTATGACTCGTGGACTTCTACTCCCAGAATTCCTGAGTCAGCAAAGAAAAATTCATTTTTATCCAAGTTAGAGTAATGTATGCTACTTTGGGAAGCATTGGATTAATTTTTTTTAAAAAAATCCCATTTATATCCCGCCCTTCTCCGAAGACTCAGGGCGGCTTACAATCTACAAAACATCCATTTCTTCTTCATTTGTCCTATTTTGAAGCACTCTCTTTTTCTCTTATATTTTCTCTTGCACCTCCCTTATAATTAATTTGGGGTTCTTGATTTTCAGTTTGAGATCTCCTAGACCAGGGGTAGGCAACCTTGGCTCTTTTATGACTCGGGGACTTGCTGGTTCAGGAATTCTGGGAGTTGAAGTCCACAAGTCATAAAAGAGCCAAGGTTGTCTACCCCTGGACTACATGACTTCCAAGGTCCCTTCCAACTTTTATTACATTATTATTATTATTATTATTATTATTATTATTATTATTATTATTATTATTATTATTATTATTATTATTATTATTATTATTATTATTATTATTATTATTATTATTATTATTATTTCACTACACTATAAATGCCAGTTTGGAATGGACCAGCATCTCAGTCATATTTTTTTTTAAGTCACTGATCTAAAGAAGAAATTAAGTCAGGAGTTTTCCTGTGGCATTTGTGTTTTAAATTTCTTTATTCTGGAAATAAATTAGATCTGATCTTGCATTTAGAAGATGTATGTATATATTTATATATATATATTTATATCAAGACAGCCACTTTCCCACAAATCCTGCTAGGGCTGGCAAAGGACATTGCAGATTAGGAATGCTGAAGGATGCTGCATCCCAAATTTTGGGCCAAAGGAAGGCAAGGAAGAGATTGGGGATTTCTCAAAGATAGGGTCATCTGTTAGCCAAACTAGAGAGATGCCTTCAGTCATGTTGAAGTCTGAAGTGAAGTTCAAAATATTTCTCAAAGTCTTTCAGGGTGGCCCTCTCCAAAGTTTCCCAACAAGTCCCGCACATCAGCCAGGGCGTTCTGGATGTTGCTGGCTAAGTAAGTGGCATTGGTTTCCTCACAGCAGTTGAAAGCGGTGATAGCAAAATTAATATGGAAAGGCAAAGGGTTGTAGCAAACAGCATAGCCGTCAGGCACGAGGGGCCCGTAACACATGATGCAGTCCGTGCGGGAAGCAACCTGAAAGACAAAAGTAACCGGGATCAAAAAAACATCTGAATACGAGACCCCTGGTGGCGCAGTGGTTAGAATGCAGTATTGAAGGCTAAGTCTGCCCACAGCCAGCAGTTCGATCCTGACTGGCTCAAGATTGACTCGGCCTTCCATTGTCCCGAGGTTGGTAAAATGAGGACCCAGATTGTTGGGGACAATATGCAAATAATGCTTACATTGTAAAACACCCAGAGAGTTTTGTTAAGCACTGTGGGGCAGTGTATAAGCCTAAATGCTATTGCTTTGGCTGTGTTCTTGGCTGGGATTTTTTAAAAAAAAAAGCTACTGAAGGTAGGAACTGCATTCAGATGAACAACTCCAAAATCATCCTTCTTTCCCAGCACAGTTCTCTCAAGGGAAGAGAATGGGAAGAGGGGAAGGAAATTGCTCTTGAAGGAAAAGGCGAAAAATCATGTTGCAGGTCTCTGGGGGAAGAATAAGGCACAGTCAAGGTGCCATCACTGATAAGGTCCTGTTCTGTATTTCCATAGCGCTTAAGAGGTAAAACGGTCACAGAGACCCTATGGGAATACAAAACATGGACAACATTATGATGCTTTTGAAGGTCATATTTTGGTGCAAAAACTTAAGAGCAGGGATACAATTTATGAAGAATCTTGCTTGTAACTGCAAGAAAACCAAAATAGTAGAGCTGTTGTTGTGGAGAACATAGGAGAAAGAAGGTGTGTTGGATATTTTTGCTGTCTTGAGTTATTTGCAAAAATAATAAAGGTAGGATATAAATAAATGAACGATAGTCCTCATTTAGTGGCTGCAATTGGTTCCAATGACTCAATCATTAAATAAAATAGTTGCTAAATGAAGATGCGACACTCAGAGAGAGAAAGAGAGAAATGCACGGAGATCCTTGGTTGCTGCCATCTCACTCAAATAAAATTCTCTCTTACAATCTCCTTGCCTAAGCAAGGAATCTCTTCCTGAGCTGTTTTTCTCAGCAGCCTTGTCTCACAATTGCTGCCTGAAACTGACCAGAGCTTAATCAGTTTCACACTGTCTTTTGTGGTAGGAAAATGAATCTTTTATTAGCATTCATTATCAATGTATTTGCCAATGATCGCTATCCAAGACTGTCACCAAACAGGGACTACCTGTACGGAGTAAATACCATAAACTGAGTACTACAGGGTTATAGCAAAGAAGTACAAATTTGCAGCTGGTTATCTGTACCTGCCCTGTGGAGAGTTTCCAGTATGAAGCCATGGTGTAGGAAATATCCATAAAAAGCTCGGGCACGTGGAAACCATCTGCTATGGACTCCATTTTCAGCCCAAGCAAATGGCAGTCGATGCCTTGCCCATTCAGAGCCTGCAAGACATTACACAAAATCAGCTATCACTGGAAAGTGGTTTGAACTCATATGCTCAACGCACTAAATCAGGGTTCTACAAACTTGGCAACTTTTAGGGATTTCAACTCCCAGAATCCTCTAGCCAACATGGCTGACTAGGGAGTTCTGGAGGTTGAAATCCCCATCTCAAAAGTTGGGAAACACTGCTCTAAACTAGTAAATAACTATTTCATTAATAAATAAATAAACCTCCCATCATTTGTTCCATTTCCCTTGCCAAAAATACTGCTGTCATTCATTGTCCTAGAGAAGGTGACATTCCAAAATTATTTCTGCAGAACAGGGCCAACCCTGAAGATTTGAGGGTCAGCAATTCATATCGGTGAGCCGGGATTGTGTGGTGGTTAAAGGTGTTGGGCTAAAAATGGGGAAACTTTAAATTTTAGTCTTGCCTTAAGCATGAAATAAGGCAGAGGTCCCCAACCTTTTGGGCACCAGGGATCGGTTCCGTGGAGAGAGGTTTTTCCGTGCCCAGAGGGTGCGTGGTTTTATGTGCTGCCTGCATCTCGCGGATGGGGCTTTGCTTGTTTGTGTGGCCGGGTGGCTGGCATGCCACGGCCCCGTACTGGTCCACGGAGCGGGGATTGGGGACCCCTGAAATAAGGGACAAGGTGGCTCAGCGGTTAGGACACCGAGTCTTTAAACTGTTAAAGATCTATAGCTCGGCAGTTCAAGACCTGAGTGCCTCAAGACAGTGAGCTCCCATCACTTGTCCCAGCTCCTGCCAGCCTGGCAGTTGGAAAGTGTACATACGCGAGTAGATGAATAGGTACCACATATAATAAGCATGCAGGAAAGTAACAGCATTTCTTGTTTTGCCATAAACTTTGTGCTGCAGCATGATGTTATGTTAGCCACATGACCGTGGAAAATACCTTCGCGACAGTGCTGCTGCCCCTTTGGCTTAAGAAACGGAGATGAGCACTGCCCCTAAAGTCGGTTACAACTAGAAGGGTAAAACCCAGAGGGGGGAAACCTTATGTGTGAAACCAAGTGGTTGACTTCAGGCCGGTCACTGTTTCTCATCTGTAAGAAGCCAGCAATGGCAAACCACTTTTGAAAATGTTGCCAAGAAAAACGTTGGCCACTTTAAGGCTCACTTGAAGACATTAGGAAAAAATATATCCCTACCAAACAAGCCACAGGGAGATAGTTACCTGCTCTGTGAGCGTGCTGTGGAACTCAACTGCTTGTTTCAGGAGAGATAATCTTTCAGGGGCCTAGTGAAAGAAAAACAGACGTGGATTTTAGATACCAGAAGAGGTCAGGCAGACACAAAAACGTTCAACCCGTACATATTGAAAGTCTCACTGCTAACATTCAGGAAGTCCTCATCTTTTGACCACAATGGAGGCCGACATCTCTGTTGCTAAGTGAGACGTTTGTTAAGTGAGTTCTGCCCCATTTCCTGCCAGAGTTTATTTATTTATTTATTAATTTAATTTATATACCGCCCTTCTCCCAGGGGACTCAGGGCGGTGAACAGGGCAATACATAAAAAACTAGATACAAAAATTAAAATTATTAAAACATTATTAAAACAGTTGTTAACTGAATCACTGGAGCTGATCAGTTAGTAACCGGTTGTTACATGAATCCGGCTCCCCCATTGACTTTGCTTGTCAGATGATCACAAAAGGTGATCACATGACCTCCATGCCGGACATCTGAATTTGGATCACGTGATTATGGGGATGCTGCAAAGGTCCTACGTGTGAAAAATGGTCATAAGCCGCTTTTTCCAGGGCTGTTGTAACTTTGAATGGTCAGTAAATGAAGTGTTGGAAGTGGAGGACTACCAGTATTTAGAGAAATCTAAATGTTGACAAGGGTAGAGGTAGTCCTTGACTTATGACCAGTTTAGCGACCGTTAGGAGGAACGTCTCCAGGGCGAGTTATGATCAAAATACAAAGTTCTGAGGGCTGCCGCCACTACCACCCTGCAGTCACATAATGTGATCACATTTTGGGCGCTGAGCAACCAACCCACATTTATGGCCATTTACAGCATCCTGTAATCATGGAACCGTGATTTACATTTTTTTTTTGCCAGAAAAGGTTGTTTACTTCTGGTTTCTGGCAAAACAACCCCAACCTTTTCAGACAATGGATTTGCTTAAAGACCTCTGCGTTCGCTTAACAACTGCTGCATTTACTTAATGACCACCAAGAAGTTTGTAAAAACAGACACAATCGCATGGCGACCCAATTAACGACCAGCATGACTTATAACCCTAATTCTGGGTTCAATTATGGTCATAAGTCAAGGATTACCTGTGTTCTTAATTTCAGCTGCATGGAAAAGAGATTGTCATAGGTAACAGTAGACTTTCCTACTTGTCCCAGTGACCAAGGTCACAACAAGGCCAAGACTTCTTGAAGGGAAAAAAATAACGGACCTCTTCGCATACAGAAACTAACAGGATTGGCAGAATCAACTTCCACCCCATATGAACTAATTCAGGAATGCATCTGAAGGCCCTCAAATACGCTGAGCAAACAAGGTAGAATGTCTTTCAATAATTGGGGTACCATTCCTTGCCTGGAACGATCCTTCATTCTACTCAATGACACGAGGACAAGAACCAACCTAGAAGTGAGGAGAAATTTCCTGACAGTGAGAACAATTAATCAGTGGAACGACGTGCCTCCTGTTGTGATTCAGGGTCAACCTGTGGGTTCGGCAGTTGGGCCCGACGATTCGGAGGAGGAGGAGGAGGAGGAGGAGGAGGGGTTTGGAGAGCCTGCAGAGGACAGTTCTGAGGCTTCGCAGAGCTCTCAGCCAGGCCCCTCCCATCTGGTTACTACGCAGACCCAGCTGTGTGAGCCTGACAGCGTGGATGAAGATGACCCACAGCTGGCTCTGTTCAAGGACGCCCGACGCAGGAGGCAGTCAATCAGGAGTAAACACAGGAAGGCAATGGGGCACCTCGGAAGGAGGCAGAGAGAAGTCACGCCTTGAACTGTTTAAAAGGGGAATGTGTGGGAGGGCTGGTTTGCTGAAGGCAACCTTTTGAATAGCTCCTGTTTTAGTGGTTCATATTTTGTTTTGCTCAGTTTGCTCTGTTTTGGATCTGTTTTGTGTAAATAAATTTGGCGGGCTTACTTCCAGCCTTTTGCCTTTTGTAAAGGGGTTGTCCCTGGCTTTTCTGCAGGGCCGGTAGTAGGCTGGAACAGAACACCTCCAGACATTGTGAGGGCTTCAACACTGGTGGTTTTTAAGAAGAGACCAGACAACCATTTGTCTGGAATGGTGTAGGGTTTCCTGCTTGAGCAGGGGTTTGGACTACAAGACCACCAAGGTGTCCCTCCCAACTCTGTTATTCTGGTTTGAATAAAATAAATGAATGAGTCCCCCAGAGAGCTTCTGTGGCTTAGAGGGGAACGAGAACCCAGATCTCCCCACTTATAACCTGGCACTTTCACCAACTGATGCCCTAAGCACAGCACAGCCACGCTGCCCCTTGACAGAAGCAAAACTCTTTGACACCATCAGACAGAAAGAAAAATTGTGAACAGCTGCAAACCAAAGTTTTACATTCCAAAGAAGCATTTTGAACAAGGCAGGTTAAAGCTGAAGGCTGCTTCCAAAACAATTGGCTCTGATTTGTCTGAAATGGGATAGGCCAGGGGTCGGCAACCTTAAATACTCGAAGAGCCACTTGGACCCATTTCCCAGAGGGGGAAAAAACAATGGGAACTGCAAAACTCTCTCGCACAAGCGAGGGGAAGAACTTGATTGAAGAGTTTAATTAAAAAGAAATAGAGGCTGCTGTGCATGAGTTCTCTCTCCCTCTCTCTTCTGCTCACCTGGCAAGTTGGCTTCACACTGTTCTGGACACGCTGACACACATTCTTATTGGGCTGGCTCTCCTGCTGCTTCCTGCGGAGATGCAGCAAAGGCAGGAGCCCCGCCCAATAAGTATGTCAGCTTCTCGGAGAACAGTGTGAGTTACACACACACACACACACACACACACACACACAGAGAGAGAGAGAGAGAGAGAGAGAGAGAGAGAGAGAGAGAGAAGAGAAGCGTAAGTGCCTCTCTCTGTCTCTCTGCAAATGGCTGGGAGCCGCAGGAGAAGGCTGAAAGATCCACATGCGGCTCCAGAGCCACGGGTGGCCGACCCGTGGTATAGTGTTTCCTGCTTGAGTATGGGGTTGGACCAGAAGACCTCCAAAGTCCCTTCCAACTCTGTTATTCTGTTATCATATTGGGGGGTGGGTGGGTTGTAGCTTTTCCATCTCTGAAGTTGTTTTTAAAAAACAAAAAAAACTGGATTGTCACTTCTCAAAAATGGTTTAACCAACTTTTCTGCAGTTGCAGAAGCTTGGACAGGATGATCCCTGCAATTCTTCCAGTTCCACAATTCTATTCTTCTAGGAATTATCACTGGAAGCACAAAGACACTTGACTCAATTACTATCAACCTCTTTTTGGAGAGATAACTGAATACTGACCGAGAGCCGAGTGCAGAGCTCAAGCACTCTCTCTCAGCAAGCCTACATCAAGATCCTGGGGGGACTTGATGAAGTGGGTTATCCCCACAGCCTTAAAACAAACAAACAAACAAACAAACCAAGTTGGAAAGCTGAATACCTGGCACTTCTCATCAGCCATGGCCTGGGCAAAGGCCAGCACGGCCGAGGTAGCAGAGCGTATGATTTCTGACCGGCCCTGATGAAAGCGACGAAGTGAGGCTGACTCTGCGGTGGGACACAATTGCCCGTGTGCTCTAGGAGAGGGAAAGAGGTCAGTTGTAATACACTCTTGTGTGTACCACCAGAGTTATGCCTTGTTGGTGAGAAACCCTACATCAGGGGTCTTCAAACTTGGCCCTTTTATGACTTGTGGACTTCAACTCCCAGAATTCCTCAGCCAGCGTGCCTGGCTGAGGAATTCTGGGAGTTGAAGTCCACAAGTCATAAAAGGGCCAAGTTTGAAGACCCCTGCCCTACATGGACAACTCAAAAGTGCTTTTTCAGGAGGCAACTGGACTACTTAAATCCCCCCCCCTTTGAAGACGTTTCGCTTCTCATCCAAGAAGCTTCTTCAGCTCTGACTGGATGGTGGGGAATGGAAGGATTTATACTCCTTGTAGACAGCCGGTCATTTGCATTCTTTTGGAGAGTCGGTGCTGCCACTTGGAGGCTTATCTGTGTCAATCCACCTTTTGGAGAGTCCACATTTTGGATAGAGAGGACTGACTGCTGGTTTGAAAGAGGGCTCGAAGAGGCCATCTATGTCAAAATTGAGCAGACTTCTCTCAACAGAGGGGGGGAGGGATACGACATCATCTATCTTCAGTCTACTACACAGTCCTTTCAGTAGTTCCAAGAAGGCTCCACACCCATTTGCTACTCAGGTGACCCTGAGGACATTCTCTAAAAGAATGCAAATGGCCAGCTGTCTGCGAGGAATATAAATCCTTCCATTCCCCACCATCCAGTCAGAGCAGAAGAAGCTTCTTGGATGAGAAGCGAAACATCTTCAAAGAGTGGGGGGAAGTCCAGTTGCCTCATGAAAATAGCACCTTTGGGACAAACTATGACCTGGATGACTGAGAATCTCCACAGACACCAACATGGACAAAAGCAGATCCCCCTCCCGCTTTGTTTAGTTATCACTAGCTTGGCCACCAACCTGTGGCTTTCCTTACATTAGGGGTTCCCAATCTTTTTTTTTTTATGCCCCACGCCCCTAGGTAATGTTTGGTTTTACAGGTAGTCCTCAACGTACGACCATAATAAAGGTAAAGGTAAAGGTTCCCCCGCACATGCGTGCTAGTCGTTTCCGACTCTAGGGGCCGGTGCTCATCTCCGTTTCAAAGCCGAAGAGCCAGCGCTTGTCCGAGGACGTCTCCGTGGTCATGTGGCCGGCATGACTAGACGCCAAAGGCGCACGGAACGCTGTTACCTTCCCACCGTGGTGGTCCCTATTTTACTACTTGCATTTTTACGTGCTTTCGAACTGCTAGGTGGGCAGAAGCTGGGACGAGTAACAGGCGCTCACTCTGTTACGCGGCACTCGGGATTTGATCCACCAAACTGCCGACCTTCTGATCGACAAGCTCAGTGTCCTAACCCACTGAGCCACCGCGTCCCTTTTACGACCATAATGGAGCCCCCCAAAATTCTGTTGTGAAGCGAGACAGCTGTTAAGCGAGTTTGGCTCCATCTTATGACCCTTTCTTGCCACAACTGTCAAGTGAACCCCTACAGTTGTTAAGTCAGTAACACAACTGTTAAGCGGCTTCCCCAGCGACTTTGCTCTTCAGGAGGTCGCAAAGGGTGATCCCATGACCCTTGGGACACTGCAGTCGCCGTAAGTGTGAGTCAGTTGTCAAGCATTCAAATTTTGATCCCGTGACCATGGGGGATGCTGCAATGGTCGTTAAGTGTGAAAAAAAGGTCACAGGTCACTTTTTTCACTTTCACTGTAACTTTTAAAAGTCGCGAAATGGGCTATTGTAAGTCGAGGACTACGTGTATTTTACTTAAAATGTTTTATTAGCTGCTGATCTGTCAACCAGCTCTGGGTGGCTCCCAATCAAAGTGTTCCCACCCTCTATAAAAGCAACTGACTTTTGGCTCGTTTCTAAGGGACCCAATGCCACTGTCAAGGCTGGTAACATCGGATGTTCTTGCTTTGACAACACAGGGAGATGCAGCCTTTTTCTTTCCTATGCTTTACTCTTAGAATTAGATGATACTGGGGGAGGAGGAGGAATGTGATGGGAGTTAGTTAGACATAACAATTCAGGGTCTTTTGAAAGAAGAGATGATAAGGAATGGCGGGCTGGAGAACTGGAGGGAAAGCCTGCATTTCAAACTAATTGGAGAATGTGATTTATGACTGTTAATTAAGGGAGGGAACTGTGCTTTGATACTATGTGCTCAGGGGAGGGGAATTCAGATTTCGGCTTCAACCACGTACATGCCGATGCTATGCAACTCAAATAAAGACTCTTTAAGTTAAACAGTGCCTTGAAGTTCTTAGAAGAGTTTCATCTGTCGGAACCAGGACAGCCACTCTTTCTCGCACCCCACCCCCACCCCCCGAAAATCCACCTGCAATCCATCTGCATCTAAAAAAAACAACCTTGTTTCAAGGTTGCGGACCCCACCCTCGGCCTCCCACTTCTCCAAGCATCCCTCCAAGCACCTGCCAGCTCACCTGTAATACGCCAACTGCAGCACTACTTGGACGACCGAGTCGGGACTCAAGCTTTGGTTTTTGAGAAACTCCTTTCCAAAGCCGTCATAGGTGAAACAGCGGATGTCCAGGTCACTGATCAGGCTGAACAGAGAAAGAGAGAGGCTCAGAGCTCAGGCCATGTTTGCAGATGCAGTGTCAGATGCAGTGCCAGATCCTCTCCTGCAGGCCTCGATGGGATACTTATGGCATCATCCTCTCCTGAGGCCCGCCCACCCACCATGCTCCCTGTGTCAACTGTCCAGTTGGCATTTCCAGAAAGGGAAACTCCTGAGATATGACTTTACCAAGAGTATAATACTTTACTGAATGTTTACATTGGCATAGAAGAAAGCAAAACCAGCTCTGCTTTTTCCCCTCAAAGGCTTGCTTAGGTAAACGACAGACTTCCCCACCCACCGGGTGTTTACATTGTCGAATAGTAATATTTCTGCTTGTTAGGGGAAGAGTCCACTTCTCCTTCATCCATGGCCTTGGCTTTTGGGTGCCTAGACACCATCCCTCCCCACCTTTGCATTCCATTGTCAAGATATGAGCAAAACATCTAGGTGAATCGGTCTTGACACCCTGCCCCATAGACTTTTTTTTTTTACATTTGTTTGACATTACAGTATTTTAATGAAAAGCAACCAAAGAGGGAAGTCTGCCGCCACAAAATAAAACACCAACAAATTAGGAAAACTAAAATTAACTCTTTTGGGAGATAAAGTCACCTGTCTAGAAAAAACCCCAAAGGCTATGTTTGGAAAGTTGGAAGAAAAGAGAAGAGGATGACCAACAAGATGGATGGACTCCGTTACGAGTGGCGATGGAGGCATTATAGGAAGAGCTGAAGGACCTGACTGGGGGCAGTTCATTGTGGAAAAAAATACCTATCTATATGACTGATAAGAGTCAACAATGACTTAATGGCACATAATCAATCCAATTAAAAAAAAAGTTCCAGGAGCAAGAAATAAAGGAATCAGGTATAACTTGACTTACGACCATAACTGAGCCTAAAATTTCTGTTGCCAAGTGAAACGTTTAAGTGAATTTTGCCCCGTTTTTACAACCTTTCTTGCCACAGTTGTTAAGTGAATCGCTGCAGTTGTTTTAAGTTACCAACACGGTTGTTAAGTGGATCTGGCTTCCCCATTAATTTGCTTGTCAGAAGGTCAGAAAAGGGGATCACGTGCCCCCAGGACACTGCGACAGTCATAAAGACGAGTCAGTTGCTAAGTTTCTGAATTTTGATTGCGTGGCCATGGGGATGCTTCAGGGGTTGTAAGTGTGAAAAACAGTCTCAAATCACTGTTTTTAGTGCCGCTGTAACCTTGAATGGTCACTAAATGAACCATTTGTAAGTCGAGGACTACCTGTATTTTCCACCCCTCCAGTGGGACTGACAAGGTGTGTTACCGAAAGAAGGCCACCCCGGAGCACACGCCCTGCTTACTCACACATCCAGGTTCTGCTTTGCACGCTCAAGGTCACGCTTGACCTCTGGAGTGATGGAAAAATAAAGTTTCGGGGGCAACTGTAGAGGGATCATTGGGCTGCGTGTCATGACTGGATCTTGGCTGGGGGTGGGAAAGAAAGGGAGAAAAGATGCATTATATTTAAATATTTAATCCTTTTGTTTTTAATACTGACTTTTTCTATTTTTTATAATGATTAAAGTTTTTATATATGCTTCTCCTAATTGCTGCAGGATCCCCAGAGTCGCCTTGTCACATACATACATACATACATACATACATACATACATACATACATATGTACACACACACACAGACACACACACACACACACACACACACACACATATATGATAAATAAAACTAAAACACATACCCCACACCCCTAATTAAAATATATTCTGTGTTATATGAAAACATCCCTCCAAACAGGTTCATACCGTGCACTAAGGCCTAACGTGGCTTCTTTCATCCTGCCATGAATTGACAAGTGGAATGTAGCCTCCCTTGTCACTTGGCTATTTAGTTCAGAGCTGCATCTCAAGGACTACAGTCTTAAGAAAACGTTTTGTAGCACCAGTTTGAAATCTGCCCATGGGAGTCCAGTCAGGCTATCCCCTCACATCCCCCACAGGGACATTACCAAAAGTCAAGGACGTAGTCAATGACGGTGGCAATCAGTGGCCCCTCAGCAATGGCTTGTTCATAAAGGACCCCACAGGTGCCATCTTCTCCGATAATGAACTGAAGGCCAGGGAAAAAGAACGAGTGGAAAGAAGGAACAGAAATGGTTTATTAGGCACAGAGATTATAATATTAAAAAGCTGGTTTCAGCTAGAGGAGGGGTCCCCCACTATCGGGCCCTGGCCAGTTCGTTAAGTGGTTTGCGCCGGCCCACTGCTTGCACAGGCCAATTCCCCTCCCCCCCAACAAGGCCACCAAGCCATAAGGTTGGGGACCGCTGAGCTAGAGGATTCTCTCCAGTCTTTTTTTTATTTTGGATTATGAAAAGCAGAATAAAATAACGTATATTCCCAAATACAATTTTTAAATGTATTCCTTACTTGTCAGTTTCTGACTGCATACAGCCTAAGTTATTGTGTGTTAGGTAGCCATATAGCTTTCTTAAATCATATTTAAAAAAAACAAAAAAACCCACACATGCCATTAAATAAGAGTTCAGCACAGCACCCGGGCCTAGCCTCGTTCTGTTCGTATCAAGAGAAATGGACAAAAATCTAAATGCTTACTTTTTAATCTAGGATTTGGCCTGCAGAAGCTGACCCATCTCTTTAAAAAATAATTCTAAAAATGATCAAAACGATTATGATGTAAGCAAAACTTGGAAGCTTTTTCAGATGCTTCCTTCTTAAATCTCAGATGAAGTGGCACAATATTCATTACCTAGGTTGATTACCTAGGTAGGACATAGAATAATGGAGTTGGAAGGGACCTCGGTGTTGTGATTCCGTGCCAGCCTGTGATCCCAACAAGATCACAGGAGGAGGAGGAGGGGTTTGGAGAGCCATCAGAGTCGAAGGGAGGTTCTGATGCATTACAAGACTCACAATCAGAGGAAGAGCCTGGCCCCTCCAATCATGTTCCGGATGAGGCTCAGCTGTGCGGGGAAGATGAGTCAGACTCTGAAGACTCACAGATGGACGTCATTATAGACGCTCGTAATAGGAGGCAGTTAACTAGAGCAGGTCAGAGGAAGACTATATGGCAACTCAGCCAAAGGAGTAGAAGGCATTGAGAAGCCATGCCTTGGGGCTGCTTAATAAAGAGGAAAGGTGTGGGCAGTGCTGGTTGCTGAAGGCAATCGTTTGTAAAAGAACTTCAAGGGAATCATGGTCTGTTTGTTTTATTGGTGCACTTCTTGTTTAATTCCTGCTCTGTTTTGCTGTTGGAACCAATTATTCGCTGGGAAAGCATTCTGTTGTTTTTTTGAGGTCATAAGTATAAGGACTGTAGATAAATAAAAAGGGTTGTTTTTTCCAGCCTACTGGTAAAAAGGGGTTGTTCTTGTGACGCAACAAGAACGGTCGTAGGCTGGGATAGAACACTCGGAGGTCTTCTAGTCCAACCATCTGCTCAGGCAGGAGACCTGATATTATTTCAGACAAATGGGTGTCCAAGCTCTTTTTGAAAGCCTTCAGTGATGGAGCACCCACAACTTCTAAAGGCAAATTATTCCATTAGTTAATTGCTTTCACCGCTAGGTTGCTTCTCTCCTTGGTTAGTTTCCAATCATTGTTTCTTGTCTGTAAGAAACAGTGCTTTGAAAAATAGTTCGACCCCATCGTCTTTGTAGGAGTCCCTCAAATATTGGAACAGTGGTATCAGGTCCCCTTTAATCCTTCTTTCTATTAGACTAGACCAGACATGTCAAACACAAGGCACGGGGGCTGGATCCGGCCCGCGAAGTGGTTTCATGTGGCCCGCGAAGCCATCCTGGAAACAGTGAGGGAACGGCCCCCACTGCCTTCACCCTGGCCCAGAGACCCTCCTTCTGCCAGAGACCCTCATATCTGTCCCACTCCTGCCCAGGCCCCCATAGGCACCCTTGATGCGAATGATGTAGAGCTGGCCACGCCCACCCAGTAGGCCATACACACTCTAGCCACGCCCACCCAGTAGGCCATGCCTACCCTGGCCATACCCACCCGGCCCCCTGAGGGCAACTGCAATGCTGATGCAGCCCTCAATGAAATTGAGTTTGACACCCCTGGACTATACATACCTAATTCCTGTAACCGTTTTTCCTACATTTTAGCCTCCAGCTCCCTAATCAGTTTTGTTGCTCTTCTCTGCACTTTTTCCAGAGTCTTGACATCTTTTTTGTAATTGTAGTGACCAAAGTGTGGTCTTACTAAGGCTTTGTAAAGCGGTACTAGAACTTCATGTGATCTTGATTCTGTCCCTCTATTGATGTAGCCTAGGACTGCATTGGCTTTTTTGGTTGCTGCTGCAGCACACTGCTGGCTCATATTTAAGTGATTGTCCACTAGGATTCCGAGATCCTTCTCACAGTTACTGGCATTAAGCCCAGTTTCACCTACTCAAAAGTTTGTTCACTTGGTTTTTCTTACCTAAGTGTAGAACCTTACTTTTATTTATTAGCGTACAATTGAGGATCCCATTTCTTTAAGCTTCCAAACTGAAACCTAATTCATGTCCGGCTTTTTATTCTCACCTGCAGCGTCTTGTCAAACCAGCGATTGCCGCTGTTGGAATAGCTCCCTCCACCATGCAGCATTTGAGCTGCCAAACGGCTTTGGGCGTGAGTGTCGGACACCTTCAGGATAGGGGCGTCCAGGCAGACAGTGAAGAGGCTACGTTGGATCGTCAGAGCTGATTCCTGGTTCAGCTTGTCTGGAATAAGAAATGCCAGATTTAATTCCTGACATGGCTGTGTTAACACAGGACAAAGCTCAAACTCATTCTCTGGAGTGGTGTCAGACAAGGGGTTGCAACTTGAAAATAATTTAACCTGACTTCGTTCTTTTTTTTTCATTTACATCTAGTTAAAATTAAACTAAACTGACCATATAGTTACTATGACTACTCTCCCATCAAACAACAACAACAATAATAATAATAAATTGGGAGGGACCTTGGAGGTCATCTAATCCAACCCCCTGCTCAGGCAAGAAACCCTATACCATTTCATCTAACTGTCAGGAAATTTCTCCTTAGTTCTAGGTTGCTTCTCTCTTTGGTTAGTTTCCATCCATGCCTTCTTGTCCTGCCTTCAGGTGCTTTGGAGAATAGCTTGAGATACTGGAACACTGCTATCATGTCACCCCTCATCCTTCTCTTCATTAGACTAGACATACCCAATTGTTTTAGCCTCCAGTCTCTTGATCATCTTTGTTGCTCTTCTCTGTACTCTTTCTAGTCTCAACGTCTTTTTTACATCGTGGTGACCAAAACTGGATGCAGTATTCCAAATGTAGCCTTACCAAGGCGCTGTAAGGTGGTATTAACAATTCACATGATCTTGATTCTCTCCCTCTAGTTAATGCAGCTTAGCACTGTGTTGGCTTTTTTGACAGCTGCAGCACATGGCTGGCACATATTTAAGTGATTGTCCACTAGGACTGTGAGATCCCTCTCACACTTGCTACTATTGAGCAAGGTACCACCTATACTATAACTGTGCATTTGGTTTTTCGTGCCTAAATATTTAATCCTGTTTCCTTTCCTTAAAAATAGATGGTCCTTGATTTATGACTGATGGCTTAATAATTGTTCAAAGTTCTGATGAACCTACCTGTGGGTATTTATGACCTGGAGTCAAAGATACCTCCCGGTTAGACTACTGCAACGCTCTCTACATGGGGCTGCCCTTGAGGACCACTCGGAGGCTTCAGCTGGTGCAGAATGCGGCCGCGCGAGTTGTGATGGGGGTCTCCCGATACTCCCATGTAACACCTCTACTCCGCGAGCTGCATTGGCTTCCGGTTGCCCTCTGGGTGAGATTCAAGGTGCTGGTGATGACCTATAAAGCCCTAAATGGCTTGGGTCCGGACTATCTAAGGGAACACCTGCTGCCGGCATCAACTTCCCATCGTCCTGTGCGCTCCCATAGGGAGGGCCTCCTTAGGGTGCCGCCGGTCAGGGAATGCCGGCAGGTGATCCCCAGAGGGAGGGCATTCTCTGTGGGCGCGCCTGCCCTTTGGAATGATTTACCTGTGGAACTCCGGACTGCCCCCGACCTGCGCTCGTTTCGCCGGGACCTGAAAACCTGGCTTTTCGATTTATCCGGCCTGGACTGAGGGGGGGTTTTATTTTTAAATTTTAAGATTGTTTTATTGTTGGGCTATTATTAATTTAATTCTTTTTAATTCTATTTTTATCTTAATTTATATTGTCTTTTAAATATTGCCCTGTAAACCGCCCTGAGTCCTTCGGGAATAGGGCGGTATAGAAAACTAAATAAATAAATAAATAAATAAATAAATAAATAAATAAATAAATAAATAAATAAATAAATAAAAATACCACGGTCAGCCCCACCAACTGTAGTCACATGGCTGCACTTGGGTGGCTTGGCAACTGGGCCCCATTTATTTCTATTTGCAGCGTCACACGGTCACATGACCACATTTTACAGTGTTTTTGCCCAAATCCAGCATTCACTTCCTGTTTTCAGCAAAACTGTATCATAGCAAATCACTGGTTCACTTAATGTCTGTGGTGATTCACTTAACTGCCACAAAAAAAATGCCGTAAAAGTGGATTGGCCATGGGACTGGCCCATTTTATGACTGTCGTGAATTACCACTGTGATTGGCAAGTTTCATTAGGATCATAACTCGAGGACTACCTATATACTGTAGTTATCCTAATCTCTTTAACCAAGGCCTAACCGAGCAAACCAACCTAAATTTTGCAGGTACTGAAAGACAGTTGGGTAACTTGCTTGTCCCCTTGCAGTCAGAAGGCTGGAAAGATGTGGAAACCCCTTTCGCAAAATCTGTTCAATAAAACTTTTAACGTGAAAAGAAATCATTGTTTTCTGCTCAGGGATCTAATTGGATTTCATGTGGCTGGTGCTCTTCCTCTGAGTTAGCATTGTATTTCTTAAAGCAGGGGTGGGGAACCATGGCCCTTTTATGACTTGTGGACTTCAACTCCCAGCATTCCTGAGCTCAAGAATTCTGGGAGTTGAAGTCCACAAGTCATAAAACGTTCTCCACCTGTCTTAAAGAGCCAGCCACTACAGTTCCAAAGGGGAAGTGGGGAATTCTGGGAGCTGGAAGTCCAAACACCTTAAAGCTGCCAAGGTTGAAAAACACTGAGTACAGGTAGTCCTTGACTTACCACAATTAAACCCAAAATTTCTGTCGCTAAGTGAGACATTTGCTAAGTGACTTTTGCCCCAGTTTTTCTTTTGCCACAGTCATTAAGTGAATCATTACAGTTGTTACGTTAGTGAGCCGGCTGTTAAGGGACTCTGGCTTCCCCCTTGACTCTGCTTGTCAAAAGGTCGCAAAAAGATGACTGCAACCGTCATAAATACGAACCATTTGTCAAGCATCCAAATTTTGATCATGTGACCACGGGAACGCTACAGCAGTCATAAGTGTGAAGAATGGTCATAAGTCGGGGTTTTTCCAGTGCCGTTGTAACCTTGAACGGTCACTAAACAAACGGTTGCTAAGTCAAGGACTACCTGTATCAAGTTAAAGAAGGCGGTAGAGTAGGTATTTAAATGCACCCCTGAAATAGATTTAAAAGAAGCCATTTGTTTACATCTGGATCCGGTCTCTGTTGAATGGCATGAAAATAAATTTAGGAGCAGTCTGAAAGTCGATCTTGAGAAGCAGCAGGGGTCCCCTTCACTCAAAATGGAGAATGAACAGCCATCTAACATGGATCCTTTAATCTGGATTCCTGCATGGAGCAGCCTCTTTCTATAGGATCAAAGGCCCGTACTAGTTCATCCTTCTGGCCTTCGAAACCTGGCTTCCCACCTTTCATGAGCGTAGTGAAAGCCTCTCCCCAGGTATGTCGATGGTCGCTGGTGAGGATCCCCAAGGGCTCTTTATCCAACTTCCAAGAAAAAGAGCGGATTTTTAGGAGCTGCAAATAGAGCTGGTCAATGGTCAGGGGCGTCCCGTCACTGTTGTATACTTCAAGCCGGAAGAACTGAGAAAGGAACAAAGAAGCAAGAGAAGTGAGGGGAACCCCGTTCACATCAAGGAGCTGTGCACTTCTGGTTTCACTGAGCCAGTCCCCAAATGTTTTGGGGTTCACACCCTTCCAGGAACTAGTATGACCCTCTGTTCTGTTTCAAGCAACTGCTTTTGCTATGATTCAGACAGTTAAAACTCCACGGAAAGGATTATATGCAGATTATTTAATTCATCAGGCATTCTCTAAACATTAACTCACAGTTACTGCAGAGATTCTTCTGAAATACATTTCATATTCTGATCCCATACACGTGGTGTAAAAAAAGAGGTAATTTTCCTCATGTTCAAAGGAGCAAAGCCCCGTGACTTTCGTGGCTGCAATTCATTACATTACATGCAGCTCAGCACGTATGCAGGAAACCCCCGGTATCCAAACGGAAGTCTTTCCCAGTGGCCAATCCGAAACATAGAAGTGACCAAGTAACTTAAAACTATGTTACCCAGAAGGCTATCCCTTACAGGGACAGTTCTCACTCCTAAAATAGCTACTTGCTCTAACCAGCACACCCTCTATCCTCAAAAGGCACTGAGTGGTGCTACAGGTAGTCCTTGACTTATGACCATTTATTTAGCAACTGGGAAAAAACAACTTATGACCGGCCCTTGTGCTTATAACTGTCGCATCATCCCTGCAGTCATGTAATGATATGATTTGGCTGCTTGCCAAATGTACATTTATGATGGTCATGATGTGGACATGTGACCACCATTTGCATCTTTCCCAGCTGGCTTCCGACAAGCAGAGCCAAAGGGGAAGCAGGCAGGGAAGGTCATAAGTCACCGGTGACATGATATCTCACTTAACGGCCACAACAAACAGGTCATAAAGTTAGGTACTGTCATGTGATGCCTCACTTAATGACTGCACCAATTAAACAAGGAATTTTCTAGTCTCTCGCGCGATTGTAAGTCAAGGACTACTTGTATCCTTCCTCTAAGGCAGAGGCCTCCAAACCTGGCAACTTTAAGACTTCTGGACTTTCAACTCAGCAATTCAGTCAGCAGGACTGGCTGAGGAATTCTGGGAGTTGGTCCACAAGTTTTAAAATTGCCAGGTTTGGAGACATTTAGTCTAAGGTCATCCACCAGAGTGGTTTCTGAAAGGAGAGGGGTCCACACAGAAGCTTCATATTCCTGGACCTTAGCACATTGCCTCCAATCCTATATCCATGATATGCCGTACCGAAGCATTGGATTTACATACCACTCCTCGTTTGGGAGCTTAAGGGAGCATCCAAACTGCTCTCCATGTTATCCACAAACAATTCTATGGGGTACAGTGAGAGCATGATTGATCCAAAGTAATCCAGGGGATTCCCGTGGTTGAAGGGGGATTAGAATCTGGGTGGCTCCAAATATGTGTCAATACCTGAACTATACCATCACACTTTAAAAATATTAAAATAGTATTTTGTCTCTTTTTTATATAGCAGCAGAGTAGTATGGGGTCTTATATTCAGGCCCCAAGAACTACTCTCAACATATCCAGGGACCAATGGCTGGGCCAAGATGAAGGTATTTACCTGGAAGTTGCGAACAACAGTAATATAATTTGGGGGGTTCCGTCCAGGTGGAGGCAGTAAAATAGAGTCATGTTTTCGTCCAGGGAGCCGGCAAGAGGCAAAGAGGCGAGAATAGCAATCCATGCTGAGCGGGTGGCTGTGGGAATACTCAACTAGCAGGGTCTGGCTGCCATGGGGATAGAAAGAAAAAAGGTAAGCAAATCAGCATTCTTTCAATTTCGGTCCATAAGAAAGCTGTGGGCATCTTTACATATGAATTTCTGATAGTCCTTTGTCCTATTTTTCATTCAGGCAGGCCTTCGGATTCAATTTCCCCCCTTTGAAGGAGATTGGCTGAAAAGTATGGAGCGGTCCAAAGTCTATACAGATGGTGAAAAGAGTGCAGAGAAGAGCAACAAAGATGATTTGGGAGCTAGAGACTAAAACATATGGAGAACGGTTGCAGGAATTGGGTACGTCTAGTCTAGTGAAAAGAAGGACTAGGGATGACATGATAGTGTTCCAATATTTAGGGGCTGCCACAAAGAAGAAAAGAATCAATCTATTCTCCCAAATACCTGAAGGCAGCACAAGAAACAATGGATAGAAACTAATCAAGGAGAGAAGCAAGCTGGAATTAAGGAGAAACTTCCTAACCGTGAGGACAATTAACCAGTGGAACAGCTTTGCCTTCAGAGGTTATGGGAGCTCCATCACTGGAGGGTTTTAAAAAGAGATTGGACAACCATTTGTCTGAAATAGTATAGTCTCCTGCTTGAGCAAGGGGTTGGACTGGAAGACCTCCAAGTTCCCTTCTAGCTCTGTCATTCTGGGTCGAATAAAATGAATGAGTCCCCCAGAGAGCTTCGGAGACTTAAGAGGGGAACAAGAACCCAGATCTCCCCACTTCTAGCCTAGCACCTTCACCAAATGATGCTTTATTGTTGTTGTTGTTGTAAGTTGCGAAGTCATGTCCGACCCATCGTGACCCCATGGACAAGGTTCCTCCAGGCCTTCCTGTCCTCTACCATCTTCTGGAGTCCATTTAGGCCAGACATGTCAAACACAAGGCCCGGGGGCCAGATCCGGCCTGCAAAGTGGTTTCATGTGGCCTGCGAAGCCATCCTGGAAACAGTAAGGGAATGGCCCCCAATGCCTTGGCCCTGGCCCAGAGACCCTCCTTCTGCCAGAGACCCTCAGATCTCTCCCACTCCTTCCCAGGTCCCCATAGGCACCCTTGATGCAAACAATGTAGAGTTGGACACACCCACACAGTAGGCCATACGCACTAGCCACGCCCACCCAGTAGGCCACGCCCACCCAGTCCATACCCACCCGGCCCCCTGAGGGCAACCGCAATGCTGATGTGGCCCTCAATGAAATTGAGTTTGACACCCCTGATTTAGGCTCACGCCTACTGCTTCAATCATGCTGTAAGCACAGCCCAACTATGGTGCTCCTCAACGGAAGCAAAACTCTTTGACACCATCAGACAGAAACAAAAATGACATCCACCCAGAAGAAGCAACAGTCATGGAACCCAGTGTCTTGTCTTCGGACCCAAATGCTACCTTTGACCCATTCAGGGTTTTCCAAGGGGGATCCCATGTTCTTCCCTGGCAGAATGACCCATTTCTTCTTCCCACTTCCACTGGAAATAGAATTTGTCCTCCAGATTTGCCCAGTGGGTTTCAATCCCCATGAACACCCCTATACCTGGCCAGTAGATCCAAAGGAACCTACTCACCGGTCAATCTTTGCCTTGAAATCCAGCACACCCGCAATGAGCTTGGCTGCAAATCTGTGCGAGGGTGAGAAGGCAGGAGAAATGGAAAAAACAGGTTAGTATCACTTTATAATGCCTCGGTAAGACCACACTTGGAATACTGCATCCAATTTTGGTCGCCACAATATAAAAAAGATGTTGTGAGTCTGGAAAAAGTGCAGAGAAGAACAACATAGATGATTAGGGAGCTGGAGGCTAAAATATAAGAGGAATGATTGCAGGAATTGGGGTATGTGTGCTCTAGCAAAAAGAAGGACTAGGGGTCCTTCATGACAGCAGTACTCCGGTATTTGAGGGGCTGCCACAAAGAAGAGGGGGTCAACCTATTCTCTAGAGCACCTGAAGGCAGGACAAGAAACAATGGTTGGAAACTAACCAAGAGGAGAAGCAATGCACAACTAAGAAGAAATTTCTTAACGGTGAGAGCAATTAACCAATGGAATAACTTGCCTTCAGAAGTTGTGGGTGCTCCATCACTGAAGGTTTTCAAAAAGAGACTGGACACCTATTTGTCTGAAATGATATTGGGTCTCCTGCTTGAGCAGGGGGTTGGACTAGAAGACCTCCGAGGTCCCTTCCAACTGTTATTCTGTTAAATTAAAAGCTGCAGAGTCCACAAGTCCCTCCCTTCCACCTGTTATAATCCATGCAATAGAGGGCACTCTTTCCTCCCACTAACCTGCAACTAACCCCACAATCATTGAGACTTCTTGAATCCCAGAACTACCACTTTCCACATGCACGGAGACATGGTATCCATGAATTGTATTAAAGAGGAAGCCACCACTGGCTGAGTTTTCATAGTAAGCCAGAATATCATTTGGTTGCTTTCTGCTTAGCATGTTGTCTAAGCAGGCGTTAGCAGTTAGCACAATGTGTGAACCATTTGCTGGCAGAACTCAACATCCAACCACAATTGAGCCTGAAGTTCACGTAGCTAAACAAGGCAGTTGCTAAGCGCATCATATGGTCATTAAGCAAATGACTTCCCTCATTGTCGGAAGCTGGATGGGAAGTTTACAACTGGTGATCCCATGGCATGCAATACATGCAATTACCGAGTGCCCAAATTCTGATCACATGACCACGGAGATGCAGCAGTGGTCACGACTGTGAAAGCTGGTCACACGTCACTTTTTTCAGTGCTGTGGAAACTTCAAATAGTCACCAAACACATGGATTACCTGTGATGGATTTCTAACAGATGACTTTTAAAGTACCAAACACCAAGATCATTAAATGAACCAATGTTTGCTACGGGCCGGTTTTGTGAAAAAGCAGAAGTAAATGCCCCCCGCCCCCCCCCTTTTTTTTTTTTTGCAAAACCATAGTAAAACATAGCCTTGTGAATGAAGGACACTGCAGATGGCCGTAAATGCCGGTGGGTCCAAAGTGATTTGATTTGATTTGATTAAATTTATATGCCGCCCTTCTCCCTAAGGACTCAGGGCGGCTCACAACCATAAAAATTAAAAAACATAAAGTAAAAAATTTAAAAAAGTATTAAACAATAGATGCAATAAATACAAGACAATTTAACCCAGTAAAAAGCCTAATTAAAAACCGTAGTCAGTCCAGGCCCGCTTGTTGGAACAACCAGGTCTTCAGGTCACGGCGGAAGGACCGAAGGTCAGGGGCCGTCCGCAGCTCCGGGGGCAATTCATTCCAGAGGGTCGGCACGCCCACAGAGAAGGCTCTCCCCCTGGGGGTCGCCAGCTGGCATTGCCTGGCCGACGGCACCCTGAGGAGGCCGACTCTGTGGGAGCGAACCGGGCGATGGGAGGTTGACAATGGCAGCAGGTGGTCTCGCAAGTACCCTGGGCCTAAGCCATGTAGGGCTTGAATCGCACTCAGAGGGTAACCAGATGCCAATGCAGCTTGCGCAGGAGTGGTGTAACATGGGAGTAACGAGATACTCTCATAAGCACCCGCGCGGTTGCATTTTGCACCAGTTGAAGTGCGGTCACGTGACCACAAAAGAGGGTGGGGAGGGGCCACCGAAATTTTCAAATCTGGGTCCTAAGTAGTAGCTATGGGGAAGGCGTCTATTGTAACTTTGAATGTTTACTAAGCAACCAGTCGTTAAGTCGGGAGCTATCTGTACGGCAATGCTTTGCAACCACGGCTGACTAGAGAATTCTGGGAGTTGAAGTCCACACAGCTCAAAGTTGCCAAGATTGAAAAAAGGACTGCTATATTGGGAATGGAAACAGGAGAGGATTTACATCATTTTATTCAGTTGGTTGATTATACTTTTCAAGATACCTTAACGGAATCTTGCCGCTGTTCTTCTGCCTCGTGTTTGTTACCAATGCCCAAACAGATATCCAAGCTTTTGTGAGGAAAAAGCTATTTTTTCGCATATTACAAATCTTAATCAGGCAGATCTGGTGATTTAGTTAAAAAAAAAAAAGAGGCAAGAGGACTATAATGGCAATGCAGGAAGACCATTGTTATTGCGAGGAGTTGGTGACATATTTTGATTTCCCCTTCATATTAAGAAAAATCTAGAAGGTTAGATCTCATTCTGACCTAGCCTGCTTGTTTTTCACTCTTGGCTGCTGAATAAAGGTGTGTGTGTGTGTGTGTGTGTGTGTGTGTGTGTGTGTGTGTGTGTGTGTAAACATCATGTACCTTCAAAGCTGTGAAAGTCTCAGGCTTTCAATTCCCACCTGGAGCCAGGTGCCAGCCAGTCTTGCAGTCTCCTGACCATAGCAGAGCCATGACATCATGGTGACAGGTTGTGATAAAAATGGTGGGGGCTGTGTTGTTTGTGGGGAGTTTCTGCAAGGAACCTAACATTACATACTGTGCAAACTGGCTGCCCATAAATAATAATAATAAAAAAAAAACCCTCTGGGTTTGTTATTAAGGAGCTCCTGGCAGTTTTTAAGTCATAGGTAGTACTCGACTTACGACCACAATTGTTGCTAAGTGAACAGTTTGTGACGTGAGTTTTGCCCCATTTTACGACCTTTCTTGCCACAGCTGTTGAGTGAATCACTGCCGTTGTTAAGTTAGTCACACACGTTTGTTAAATGAATCTGGCCTCCCCATTGGCTATGCTTGCCAGAAGGTTGCCAAAGAGGATCACGTGACCCCCGAGACATTGCAACCGTCATAAATGTGAGCCAGTTGCCAAGCATCCAAATTTTGATCACGTGACCTTGGAGATGCTGCAACACAGTTGTAGGTCATAGGTCACTTTTCCCCCCTGCTATTGTAACTTTGAATGGTCACTAAATGAACTGTTGGAAGTCGAGGACTACCTGAACTATGTAATTTGGAAACCCATTTTTTTTTTTAAAAAAAATCTCTGTTGTTGTTTTGATTAAGGAGCCCCTGGTAGTTTGTAAGAGTTTTGAGTGTTATTTTGCTTGACACGTACGCTTTTTATATTATGCCTTTCAATCTGTTTCTTTTAGCTTAAATAAAGCCTAAAATCTCTTTATTTACTGGTGGGCTTAATGTCTCTGGATCCAAAACAACTCATTGCCTAGGCACCCGATCACTGCCCCAAGACTTGGAAAAAGCAAGGACTAAAAGACACAAAAGCTACACGGCAAGGCCAACAGAGAACACAGCTACAGCGCTGTGTTGTACAGGGAGTCCTTGACTTACAACAGTTCATTCAATGACCATTTGAAGTTAAAAAATGCAACTGTGACCATTTTTCACACTTATGACCACTGCAGCATCCCCATGGTTACATGATCAAAATTCAGATGCTTGGCAAGTGGTTCATATTTATGACGGTCGCAGTGTCCCGGGATCATGTGATTACTTTTTTCAACCTCCTGGCAAGCAAAGTTGTCAGATTTGCTTAATAACCAGATTATTAACTGTAGCGATTCACTTAACAACTGTGGCAAGGGATGTCGTAAAATGGGTCAAAACTCACATAACAAATGTCTCACTTAGCAACGGAAATGTTGGGCTCAATTGTGGTCATAAGTTGAGGACTACCTGTGCATCAGTCACCCCCTTCTGGTGCTCGCAATTGTAGAAATTAGAATTTAAATCAAGAATATCTGTAAGGGATCAGACTAACCTAAACAGTACAATTTCACTTCCTCCATATTGTCCTACGGACTATTTCATAATAGAAAATGATTTAGCAATGCAGTTTAAAGCCCAACTAAATAAAACAAGAGGACAGTACAGACCTGCCAATTCTTTTAAAATTTAGAAACCTTGAATTAAAGTACCCTATTAACAATGTTTGATCATTTACCAAAGGTAGTAGAAAGGTTGGGGAAAGATTTAATGTTGCTTTTTAGTAAAACTGATTTTCAAAATCTAATTATCTTTTTTGGTTTTGTTAAAAAAAACACCAAGAGAGAGAAGTTTGATTCGTATTTCAGTCCTTTCTTGTCACAATCAGAATTTTCTTATTACTACTTATTATTTTTTATGGAATAGATAACACCTCTTTTCATGAAAAGATACATAGACAGGTCATGTTTAAACTCCATAATGACGAACCATGATGTTACTTGATAAAGTATATAGGGAAAGCCACATTTCTGGTTACGAGTTTGCTTTCATAATTTTACTATGTTGCCAACAATTGCCAATTCTAAAAAGGAAACAAATCCAATTAGAGTCCTTTATAAAGAAAAAAAAAGAAGGAAAAAAAAGGGGGCACCCGGACTTGAACCAGGGACCTCTTGATCTGCAGTCAAATGCTCTACCACTGAGCTATACCCCCAGCACTTCCTACATTCCTCCAGGAAGTTTACTCATGTCACCTATTTGCCTACCACAAACAAAATGGGAGTTTTAAGCCTTCCTCCCAAAGCAAACTCCTCCTCTTCCAGCTGTCAGCCCAGAGAGAACTTTCTGCATATTCATTCACCTTGCAAAGTTTTTAGACCATGGAGGAAAGAAAACGGCTGCCAACTCTTGACTTTTTAAAGAAGCCATTCAAGGAAAAAGAGGCCATCGAGTACAGGGCACACGAGGTAGTGTATATTGCTTCCGGGGTCAAAGGTAAAAGCAGTGTAAAAGGAACATGAGTAGAAGCATAAAACTGAGGACTTTTTTGGGCATCTGTTGTCCATGATGGTTAGGATAACAATGGCTCTTTTGATGTGATCCAGCAGGATTCTTTTCGTGTTCCCAACCAAGAACATTTGGAGGCTTGGGAGGACTAGAAACAGACATTTGTTTAATCAACTCTTCTTCCCCCAATCAGGAAAGGGAGGGCACCTAGACACCATAATTATAGGTAATCCTCGACTTACAACCGTTCATTTAGTCACCGCTCAAAGTGACAAAGGCACTGGGAAAAAGTGACTTATGACCCATTTTTCACACTTACGACCACTGCAGCATCCCCGTGATCCTGAGACCAGAACTCAGATGCTTGGCAACTGACTCATATTTATGACGGTCGCAATGTCCTGGGGTCACGTGATCATCCCCTTTTGTGATTTTCTGACCAGCAGTGTCAATAGGGAAGCCAGATTCACTTAACAACCATGTGACTAACTGAAGAACACTTAACCACCATGGCAAGACAAGTCGCAAAATGGGGCAAACCTCACTTAACAAATGTCTCCCTGAGCAACAGAAAATTTGGGCTCAATTGTGGTCGTAAGTCAAGGACCACCTATACTTAAAACTCTGAACTATCCTACCTCTAATAACTTTATTTAAAAGGATTGTCTCAACATCTCCTCTTCTACGTTTCCAGATGGTTTTTACATATTATCCATCTACGAATAGGCAACTCCGGTAGTCCTTGACTTACAACCAATCATTTAGCAGTGACTGACAACTGGTCCTCACACTTACAATCATTGCAGCATCCCCATGGTCATGTGATCAAAATTTGGGCGCTTGGCAACCAGCATTTATTTACAGTGGTTGCAGCATCCAGGGGTCATGTAATCACCATTTACGACCTTCCAATATGGCTTCTGACAAGTAAAATCAATGGAGCAAACCAGATTCATTAATGACCACATGATTCCCTTAAGAGATGCAGTGATTCACTTAACAACCATGTCAAAAAATGATTTAATAACTGCCCTGCTTAGAAATGGAATCTCTGGTCCCAATTCTCAATTCATGATTACCTGTATTTGAATATTTTGTGTCATCCACGCTTATTCTCATAATAATAATAATTCCTTCAAGCTTTCAGAAGAAGTTATTTCTTCCTAGAAATAATCCACTGTGTGTCTTTGAGGACTTAAAAATACAGATTGCTTGGGAAAATAAAACAAAAAGAGGGGGCACCCGGACTTGAACCAGGGACCTCTTGATCTGCAGTCAAATGCTCTACCACTGAGCTATACCCCCAGCACACAGATTAACCTCCCTTAATATCTAGTTATGGATAGTGGTTTCACTGCATAGTTTTCTCCCATAAATTAATGACATGGCAGGAAGAGGATGTGTTACATTTCTGGTAGCCAAAAATGAGAAGGAGTCTGGTAACCATTTCAAGCCTAGCAAATTTTATTACAAGGCATAAATCTCTGCAAACTGAAGGTCACTTCATCAAATGTGTGGCAGTGGGTTTTAAAACTCCTAGGACATTCAATTATAGATAACTCAGGTAGCAGTTTTGGAACAAAGAAACACAATTGAGCGGGAGGTTAGTGAACTCATATCTATCAAGAGGTCAGGCTATCTCAGAAGGTTTCAACAAACACAATGGGATTTTAACTAAATTACAGTTGTTAACTGACAGGCTACCTGTATCTCCCCTTCCCCATCCCAAACCTTCGTTTGCATAATGATCCAAGCCTCTTGATGGAGTGTCCTGCAGCTCTCAAAAGAGTAGGCCTTATAATTATATCAGTCTGAAAAGGTGCCCTAAGACCAGTATTTTCCAAACTTGAACAACTTTAAGATGTGTGAAGTTCAACTCCCAGAATTTCCCAGCCAGGGCGAAACACCAAGTTTAAAAAAAAAAAAGAAGACATGTGGGAGTTAAAAGTCCACACATCTTAAAAGTTGCCAAGTTTGAAAAACACTCTGATTTATCAAAGTATGAGTAAAAAAGGTAAAGGTTCCCCCATATGTGCGTGCTAGTCGTTTCTGACTCTAGGGGCCGGTGCTCATCTCCGTTTCAAAGCCGAAGAGCCAGCGCTTGCCCGAGGACGTCTCCGTGGTCATGTGGCCGGCATAACTACATGCCAAAGGCGCACGGAACGCTGTTACCTTCCCACCGTAGTGGTCCCTATTTTTCTACTTGCATTTTTTATGTGCTTTCAAACTGCTAGGTTGGCAGAAGCTGGGACGCGTAACAGGCGCTCACTCTGCTACGCAGCACTCGGGATTCACGAGTACCAGTTTCCAAATAGGGCACCCAGGATTGCACGACCCCTTTTGTTGGAAGAGGGGTCGTCTCCGTGTTATTCTGGGATGCAATCTGGAGCACAGTCAGAATGGCCACAGTTTCTTCACAATTAGCTCTGAAAATAGAGCCTAACTTTTCACGGTTGGAAAGCGCAGCATAGTAAGCAAACTTTCCTTCCTGGAATCGAGACGATCACCAAGAGAAGGAAGCAAGAAGCTCTCGACTCTCCAGGTGATGCTGGAATTACACATAACCTGCAAGCAACTTCGTGGACAGTGAGCACCACCAAAAGATGGAACTCATCAGCATCGGAGAATAGCATTTTCCATCCTGGTCATAAGGAAAGAAGATAATTCTTTGACAATGCTCAAAGAGGGGGACTTGGAAGGACCTGGCCCGCCTGCTTAGGGAGGAACCTTTTAATCTTCTGTCAGATTTCTCCACAGTACCGTGAAACATAAAAACGTTTTCCAGGCCTCCTGTCACTCTGCAGAAAGAGCAGCGAGGAGGAGGAAGAGGTCCAAGTCTTTTCAAGGTTGAGTCTTCCCTTCATCCTCTTGGTTTAGAACTGGAAGAAATCCGGGATCTCATCCTGCACTAGGAAGGATTGCAAAATGCTTCCTCTAATTTAGCATCAACTTTCCTCCTCCCTTGGAGAGCTCAAGGAGAATTCTGGAGGGATATCCAGGGGGGTTAAAAATAAGTCTCCCCACCCCACTCCAACCTAGTTTAAATGATCTTCGATCTTTTAAAGCAAAGGAGCCCATTCTTGTTCATCTGCATGGATGGGAAAAATGCATTTCACAACACACTCCCTGTTGTTGAAGCTCCTCCAGATTGCACCATCTACCAACCTTCAGACCCAAAGATTTAAATTAGACAAGATATTCCTTCTTCTCCAAAAAGGGGATATAACTGAAAATGATGTGTCTTGATTGACAAGCAACCAACTTCTACTCTCAAAATAGAGGAGCATGGGATAAAAATCTTAGCTTCAGATATGGAATCGGCTGAATGCCTATTTTCCACTTGTTCTAAGAAAATATATACATGTAGTTTGGGAATAATACTAAAGGATCAACTGTCTTTTTCCCACCTAAAAACTAAAAAGGAGGGGGCACCAGGGACCTCTTGATTTGCAGTCAAATGCTCTACCACTGAGCTATACCCCCAGCACATATGTGAAATTTACTCAAGGTCTAGTTGTGGGTACTGGTTTGACTGGATATTTCTGTTCCCTAAATTTGTGAGTAATCATTTTCAAATGTTATACCTATAATTCAGCAACAACTTTCCTAGAGCAAAGTGTCTATTATTTTGGGATACAGTTTGGAGGTCAGCCTTTGTGGCAACTACATCTACATCAAATCTTCTAACCTGGAAAAATGTCCTAACTTCTATGGATGTACTCATTACAGGAAAAGTTGGATAGCGAGCGTCTTTATTCAGACATGTCTTTCCCCGAAAATAAGACCGGGTCTTATATTAATTTTCGCTCCAAAATACGCATATGGTTTATTTTTCCAGCTAGAGCTTACATTTGGGGAAATACAGTACTAAAAGTGTCTGTCTGGCTGACGAAGTCCTGAAAAATCATGCTAGGGCTTATTTTCTGGTTGGGTGTTATTTTCGCAGAAACACGGTAAATGGAAAACTCTGGCTCTCCAGATGATGCTGAAGCACATCTGCAACCAAGATCCTGAATGGTGAACACCAGAAAACTAAGGTCTTCATGAGGGACTGGAGAACGGCATTTTCCACCCTGATCTTAAGGAAAAAGGATAATGCTTTGATGATACTACAAGAGGGGCTGGAAAGGATTCTACTCCTTGCTTATCGGGGGGAGGGAACCTTTTAATCGTCTCCTGAGTATTGTGAAAAACAGGCATCTCCCAAGCTTCCCACTACTCTGGAGGAAGGGCAGTGAGGAGCAAGTGGTCCAAATCTCTTCAGTGTTGAGAAGATGAGTTGTCCCCTCATCTGCTAAATATAGAACTGGGAGGAATGCAAGACCTTGAAGTGATCAGGAAGAACTTCAGGCTGCATCTAGTTTAGCATCACTTTTCATTCTCCCATGGGGAGATCGGGGTGAATTCTACTGAGATACTCAAGCCAGTTTAAAATACAAGACTTTCCACCCCCTTCCAACCTGGTATAAATGATGAATTGCCTTATTTTAAAAAGAAAGAGGCCGTTCCAGTTTTGTAGCATGGCAAAAATATATCTGACAGTACATTAGCTGTTGCTTCAGCTCTTCAAAGTTTTACTAGCTATCAACCCTTAGACTTAAAGTAGTTTAAATTAGAAAGATATTCCTTATTCCCCAGAACAGGGTGTAGCTGAGAATATTATCTCTGGATCAGCAAGCAATCGACTTCTACTCTCAACATACAGGAATACGGGATTAAAACCTTACTTTTGGATATGGAATATGTTGTCCATATTTATCTTCCACTCAGTCTAATAAAACTAGTTTAGAAATAGAAACAAAAGGCAGGATAGGATAGGATAGGATAGGATAGGATAGGATAGGATAGGATAGGATAGGATAGGATAGGATAGGATAGGATAACAGAGTTGGAAGGGATCTTGGAGGTTTTCTAGTCCAGGGGTAGGCAACCTGGGCTCTTTTATGACTTGTGGACTTCAACTCCCATAATTCCTGAGCCAGCAATGCTGAGGAGAAAGGGAGAGTTTCCAAGCTGAGCCATGCTGGCTCAGGAATTCTGGGAGTTGAAGTCCACGAGTCATAAAAGAGCCAAGGTTGCCTACCCCTGTTCTAGTCCAACTCCCTTAGGCAGGAAACGCTATGCCATTTCAGACCAATTGTTGTCAACAAAAGAAAGGGGCACCCGGACTTGAACCAGGGACCTCTTGATCTGCAGTCAAATGCTCTACCGCTGAGCTATACCCCCAAAGCATAAGTAAGCTTCACCCAAGCTCCATTTTGGATACTGGTTTTACTAGATATTTCTCTTCCCTAAATTTATGAGTAATTCTTTTCAGATGCTACACCTGTAATTCTGTAACAAGTTCCCCCCGGAGCAGAACGATCTCCTCTATTATTCTGGGAAACAATCTGGAGGACAATCTGAACGGCAACATTTTCTCCACCCGACCTTCTAGTCTGAAAAAGAGGGTGCCAAATTTCCACGGATTGCTCTTTCTGTGGGAAGATACGAATGGTGAGCACCAACTCTGTCATCCATGTCTTTCTTCAGAAAACAGAAACAGAAAAACCTGGATGATGATGATGATGCTGAACTACACCTGCCACCAAACCATGTAATAGGCACCACCCTCAAGATGGGGCATTCATCGGTGGATGGGAAACGGCCTGGTCCTAAGGAAAGGGGATAACTCTTTGATGATGCTTAGAGAGGAGACTGGTAAGGGCTCTCTCCCCGCTTTTTTCCATCTTCTAGCAACTTTCTCCAGCTTCTCCTGAATGTCATGAAGCTCAAAAATTGCCCAGTCTCCCGGTTCCCTGCAGAAAGGGTCCAAGCTCTTCAGTTTAGGGGGAGGGGAGAGAAAGAAAATAAGGGGGCACCCGGACTTGAACCAGGGACCTCTTGATCTGCAGTCAAATGCTCTACCGCTGAGCTATACCCCCAAAGCATAGGTAAGCTTCACCAAAGCTCCATTTTGGATACTGGTTTTACTGGATATTTCTCTTCCCTAAATTTATGAGTAATCCTTTTCAGATGCTACACCTGTAATTCTGTAACAAGTTTCCCCTGGAGCAGAAGATCTCCTCTATTATTCTGGGAAACAATCTGGAGGACAATCTGAACGGCAACATTTTCTCCACCCGACCTTCTAGTCTGAAAAAGAGGGTGCCAAATTTCCACGGATTGCTCTTTCTGTGGGAAGATACGAATGGTGAGCACCAACTCTGTCATCCATGTCTTTCTTCAGAAAACAGAAACAGAAAAACCTGGATGATGATGATGATGCTGAACTACACCTGCCACCAAACCATGTAATAGGCACCACCCTCAAGATGGGGCATTCATCGGTGGATGGGAAACGGCCTGGTCCTAAGGAAAGGGGATAACTCTTTGATGATGCTTAGAGAGGAGACTGGTAAGGGCTCTCTCCCCGCTTTTTTCATCTTCTAGCAACTTTCTCCAGCTTCTCCTGAATGTCATGAAGCTCAAAAATTGCCCAGTCTCCCGGTTCTCTGCAGAAAGGGTCCAAGCTCTTCAGTTTAGGGGGGAGAAGAAAAAAAAATAAGGGGGCACCCGGACTTGAACCAGGGACCTCTTGATCTGCAGTCAAATGCTCTACCGCTGAGCTATACCCCCAAAGCATAGGTAAGCTTCACCCAAGCTCCATTTTGGATACTGGTTTTACTAGATATTTCTCTTCCCTAAATTTATGAGTAATTCTTTTCAGATGCTACACCTGTAATTCTGTAACAAGTTTCCCCCGGAGCAGAACGATCTCCTCTATTATTCTGGGAAACATTCTGGAGGACAATCTGAACGGCAACATTTTCTCCACCCGACCTTCTAGTCTGAAAAAGAGGGTGCCAAATTTCCACGGATTGCTCTTTCTGTGGGAAGATACGAATGGTGAGCACCAACTCTGTCATCCATGTCTTTCTTCAGAAAACAGAAACAGAAAAACCTGGATGATGATGATGATGCTGAACTACACCTGCCACCAAACCATGTAATAGGCACCACCCTCAAGATGGGGCATTCATCGGTGGATGGGAAACGGCCTGGTCCTAAGGAAAGGGGATAACTCTTTGATGATGCTTAGAGAGGAGACTGGTAAGGGCTCTCTCCCCGCTTTTTTCCATCTTCTAGCAACTTTCTCCAGCTTCTCCTGAATGTCATGAAGCTCAAAAATTGCCCAGTCTCCCGGTTCTCTGCAGAAAGGGTCCAAGCTCTTCAGTTTAGGGGGGAGAAGAAAAAAAAATAAGGGGGCACCCGGACTTGAACCAGGGACCTCTTGATCTGCAGTCAAATGCTCTACCGCTGAGCTATACCCCCAAAGCATAGGTAAGCTTCACCCAAGCTCCATTTTGGATACTGGTTTTACTAGATATTTCTCTTCCCTAAATTTATGAGTAATTCTTTTCAGATGCTACACCTGTAATTCTGTAACAAGTTTCCCCCGGAGCAGAACGATCTCCTCTATTATTCTGGGAAACAATCTGGAGGACAATCTGAACGGCAACATTTTCTCCACCCGACCTTCTAGTCTGAAAAAGAGGGTGCCAAATTTCCACGGATTGCTCTTTCTGTGGGAAGATACGAATGGTGAGCACCAACTCTGTCATCCATGTCTTTCTTCAGAAAACAGAAACAGAAAAACCTGGATGATGATGATGATGCTGAACTACACCTGCCACCAAACCATGTAATAGGCACCACCCTCAAGATGGGGCATTCATCGGTGGATGGGAAACGGCCTGGTCCTAAGGAAAGGGGATAACTCTTTGATGATGCTTAGAGAGAAGACTGGTAAGGGCTCTCTCCCCACTTTTTTCATCTTCTAGCAACTTTCTCCAGCTTCTCCTGAATGTCATGAAGCTCAAAAATTGCCCAGTCTCCCGGTTCTCTGCAGAAAGGGTCCAAGCTCTTCAGTTTAGGGGGAGGGGGGAGAAAAAAAACAAGGGGGCACCCGGACTTGAACCAGGGACCTCTTGATCTGCAGTCAAATGCTCTACCGCTGAGCTATACCCCCAGCACATAGGTAAGCCTCAGCTAAGCTCTAATTTTGAGCACTGGTTTTACTACATGTTTCTCTTCCCTAAACTGAGAAGCAATCTTTTTTTTTTTCAAATATGACACCTATAATTCTACAACCATTTTCCTGTAGCAGAACAATCTTCTAGGGAGACAGTCTGAATAGCCACATCTCCATCAGACCTTCTAATCTTAAAGAAAAAGGTCCTAACTTTCTAGGGATGCTCTCTCTCTGTGTGGGAAGAGAGGGATGGTGAGTACCATTTCTGCCAACAATGCCCTTCCTCAGATATAAGCAGGAAACTCTGTTGCTGAACTACACCTGCAACCAAGATCCTCAACAGTGAGCATCATCAAGATACAACATTCACCGGCGTCTGGAGAACGGCCTTTTCCACCCTGGTCTTAAGTGAAGAGAATCATGCTTTGATGATGCCCAAAAGGGGATGGAAAACACCTTGCCTGCTTATGTTCATCCTCTAACAACTTTCTCCAGCTTCTCCCGAAGCTCAAAACATTTCCCAGGTCTCCCGCTTCTCTGGACAAAGGACTGGTGAGAACCAAGGGGTCGAAATCTTTTCAAAATTGAGAAGGCAAGCCAACCTTTCATCTCCTCATTTAGAACTGGGGGGAAATCCAGGCTCTTGCCCTGATCAGGAGGGATTTTCAGGCTGCCTCTTCTAATTTAGCGTCAATTTCCTTTCTCCCTTGGAGACGTCAAGGTGAATTCTGGTCAGAGACCCAGGCCGGTTAAAATGGAAGACTGCCTACCCCACCCAATCTAGTACAGGTAGTCTTCGGCTTACATTTATTCATTTAGTGAGCGTTCGAAGTTACAACGGCACCGAAAATGGTGACTTGTGACCATTTTTCACACTTATGACCATTGTAGCATCCCTGCGGTCACATGATCAAAATATTTGTGACGGTTGCCCCGTCCCGGAGTCACGTGATCACCTTTTGCGATCTTCCGACAAGCAAAGTCAAGGGGAAAGCCAGATTCACTAAACCACCATGTGACTACCTTAAGAACTGCGGTGACTTAACTTGAGAACTGTGGCCAGAAAGGTCATAAAATGGGGCAAAGCTCACTTCACAACCTTCTTGCTTAGCAATGGAAATTTTGAGCTCAACTGGTTGTAAGTCGAGGGCTACCTGTATACATGAAGGGCCGGTTTCTTTTAAAAATGAAAAAGGCCCCTTTTGCTTCTCGGTCTGGATGGGAAAATATATTTCACACCTCATTCCCTGATGTTTAAAGTCCTCCAGGTTTTACCAACTACCAATCCTCATATCCAAATAGTTCAAATTGGAAACATATCCTTCTTTCCCCAGAAGGAGGTGTAGCTGAGAATGGTTGGCAAGAACCAACCACCGTCTAACCCCAATAAATTTTTAATTGGGGTTTTAAGTATACAGGGTCAATTTAATATTTTTTAATTTGGTTTTTTTTAACTTTTGTATGGTGGATTTTTTAATTTCCTGTAAACCGCCCTGAGTCCTCAGGGAATAGGGCGGTATATAAATGTAACTAAATAAATAAATAAATAAATAAATAAATAACTAAGAATGTCAAATCAAGACCTTAGTCTGGGGAAACTGTCTGAATATTTATTTTCCACTCATTCTGGTGAAACAGAAAATAAAACACTACTTCCCCCCCCCCTAAAATAAGGGGGCACCCGGACTTGAACCAGGGACCTCTTGATCTGCAGTCAAATGCTCTACCGCTGAGCTATACCCCCACACTTCTTCCTCTCACACAATCTAGTTAAGGATACTCATTAGGTCACACCCCTTTCCAGTGGCTGCCAGCCATAGGTGTATTTATGTGACGTTGATCTCTGTTTGACTGGGCACCCACACAAATTTTAATTACACTTCATTTTACACCAGACTCAGCTCGATGTGTATCTTGGGATAAAGAGTTCTTCAAACAATGCTCCTGGCTTCAAAGCAGTTGTGTTTAGTACACACTACAGACCTATTGTCTGTGTTATGATTGCTGCTGGTATTTTGCCAGTGCTGGTTCAGCCTCTAGGCTGCAGTACAGACAGTCTACGACTTACAACAGTTCACTTAGTGACCATTCAAAGTTACAACGGCACTGAAAAAAAACTGTTCTATTTACTGTTGTTCACACTTATGACCGTTGCAGCATCCCCATGGTCCCATGATCAAAAGTCAGATGCTTGGCAACTGACTCATATTTATGACAGTTGCAGCGTCTCGGGGTCACGTGATCCCCTTCTGCGACCTTTTGAACAAGGAAAGTCAGTGGGGAAGCCAGATCCACTTCACAAACGTGTTACTACCCTCTGAGGCCCTCAAAGGAGGGATTCACTTTAACTGCAGGGATTCATTTTAACAACTGTGGCAAGAAAAGTAAAAAAAATGGCGCAAAATTTGCTTAGCAAATGCCTCACTTAGCAACATAAATTTTGGGTGCTGCGCAATAATGAGGACCTGTTTCAGGGATTAGGGCCTACAATTCAACCCTATCCTTTGAGGGCCTCAGAGGCAGATGCCTTGATGTCCCTGGGGAGTTATGAATGTCTTCCTCAGTCCTTTCTTTGATCACTTTTCATTTTAATGATGACACAGAGCAGGTAGCTCCCATCTGTATTCTTGAAACCATCCCACTTTCTTTTTAAAAACAAAAAACAAAAAACCTCAATTCGCAACCTTATCTTGAGATGTTAAGCTACTGCAAGTGGAGTGATAGGAGCCACAGCTGGTTACGTTTTCGCAACACGTTCAACCATCAACCATTATTTGGATACCTGACTGTCTCATTTGGTTAAGCTAAATCCAAGCCATGTTAGCCCCGGGCCATAAAATAAGGTAGTTCTGGAAATCTTAAAACTAGGTTAATACATTCTAAAATATCACCATGTCTTGTTTGTGGGCTAACATATTCTGAAAGACCAGGCACTGTAATATGTAAAACATGGTTTATGTTCAGCATGTTAAATGAAATTTAGCAAATTATGGTTTATTCTAAAAATGTTGGTTAACCCATGCTTGAACCCCACGTATCAATTCAATCACTGTCTTCATCATTCCCTCTCAACAACCATGATACCTCCACTCCTTGACCCAAGGAGTCATTTTTTTAAAAAATCTCATCCGGATGTCTCACCTCAATTGTCCTCTCCAGTCACTGAAATCCTGCTTGGGTAGGACAACAGCTGGGCTTGAGTGAACAACCAGGGGAAGGTGATTCTCCAAATAGGCTGTCTGAATCCACCAATCTCTGATCTATGATGAATTAGGTAAGGTTAGAATATCTTCAGAATGTGTGGGGAAGGAGAAGTGTCAATTGGATGCATAGGAAACTGTTAGAAGTCATAGTGAAGGTACATCTGTCATGATAATCTGTCACACAAACCCAGATTATAGAATTGATCAGAATTATAGAATTGATTACAGAATCAGCTGCATCAGGATGCAACACGCAACTGAGGTTGCAATCTGCTCCTGCTCCGCTTCCATACTTCCTCTGATATACAATCCTTGCTGATGTACACTGCCCTTAACTGGCCAGATGGGGGCAGCCAATAAATGCTGTTAGTAAATAAAAAAAGCAACAAGCATACAGAGCAACAAGAAATTTAAAATATGTGAAAATTTTTCAAGCGATACATAGAGCTGTTTTACCTAGAGTACAAGTTTTCTGCTCCAAGGAATTTATATTTGTAAAGTCCAAGAGAGAGGGTGGGAAACTTGCCATGCTTTGGGTAAAAAATAAATAAATTTTATGCAGCACCAAAAAGAAGTTATATAAATTGCATCAGCTGATTTTTTTTTGCATTTGTGCCACATCCAGCCGGGATAATTCATAAAGTCGGTCAAGCGCGGATTGAACATTCTACTTTCTCCCGGAAAGGAAAGTCTAGCTTCAGTGGACCAAAGCAGAGGCAGCTTTAGCATTTTCCTCCAAACTATTAATTATCAGCTCCCCACTGATGCAAGGGTCATTAAAATAACAATGACAAGAACACTGTGTGGTGAGCACTGAAGACAAAGTCTAAGACTATCATGTTTGGTTGTTTGCCTACTTGGAAGGGTTTAGAAGTTCAATTGTCTAATTTAAACTAGACAACCCGTGACCCGCTGGGTCATTGTTTCAGAGATATTTCCTTATTTCAACAGAGAAACAGAATGACCAAAGCTAAGTAAAAAAGCAGTGGGAGTTGGAGTAGCTTTTAAAATTCAATGTTTTTAATGTTTTAATGTTCTAATGCAGGGGTGTCAAACTCAATTTCATTGAGGGCCACATCAGCATGGCGGTTGCCCTCAGGGGGCCAGGTGGGTATGGCCAGGGTGGGCGTGGCCTACTGGGTAGGCGTGGCTAGAGTGTGTATGGCCTACTGGGTGGGCGTGGCCAGCTCTACATCGTTCGCATCAAGGGTGCCTATGGGGGCCTGGGCAGGAGTGGGACAGATCTGAGGGTCTCTGGCAGAAGGAGGGTCTCTGGGCCAGGGCCAAGGCAATGGGGGCCGTTCCCTCACTGTTTCCAGGATGGCTTCGCGGACCACATGAAACCACTTCGCGGGCCAGATCCAGCCCCCGGGCCTTGTGTTTGACATGTCTGTTCTAATGGTTTTAGATCGCTGTTTTATGATATTGCAAGCCACCCAGAGTGGTTCAACAGAGAGATGGGTGGCATATAAATTTAATAAATAAACTTTGGACTTCCTTCTGGCTTCCCCATTGACTTTCCTTGTGGGAATTTGGCAGGGAGCACTGAAAATGACAATCGCATGACTGCAGCTTACTATGGTGGCGGGACAGAGTGGCCGCACTGAGGCAGCCACAACTTTGCCAAAGTTCAATCCCTAATCACTATCTTACAAAATGTACCCCAAATCCAGGGCCTAGGATTCAAGGGAATCATGGGTCCTGGATTTTGAGTGCATTTTGTAAGTTAGCCCATTTGAGGTGTTTGGGTTCAAAAAATGTCGCCCTATGATACACCATTATGCACAATTGAAGGTCACAAACAATCAAACAGACACAAGAGTTTTAGTAGTAAATTGATATGGCAGCCTTCCCCTGCTTAAGTGTCCCCCAGATGTGCAGAAATGGATCCACTACATCTGGAGCTCACCCGCTACTGTGAGAAGACCCAACAGAATCTACTGCAAACTACAATGATTCCTAGACTGTGATGCACATGCAGTGAATCATTGTGCAAACACTGCCACTGTGTACCTGAGGTCCAACATCTGGTGCAAGTATGTGAGTTGTAACTTTGCACAATGACACTGTCACATCCATTTTATCTGTCCTCCTCTTGCCCCCAGCGAATGCTCATAAGTAGACCCTATATTGATCGTTATGAACTTGGCATCCACTTGGTGATTCATTTCTGTGACAAGACAGGTGTAGAGCTCTTTAGTTCCCATACCATCAAATAAGCAACTAGGGGTAGTAGTGCCCAGTAGTTCCCTCACCACTTTTCCCATTACTATGAATGTTGAAATCCTTAAGATTTTTGCATGGAGGGGACACTTTTTTTTGGAGATAAAGAATTGCACTTAAAAAACACAAACCAATCGGGGCATCAAGGCCGCAAAGCTATTTTGATGACATGGTGACATTACTGGAGAGACAGAAGCATTAATTTTTAAGTGAAGGCTTAACGAGAAACAAAGCCACCAACATAAAACCCAGAATTATTTGCGGGTTTCAGTGTCACAAAAAACAGGAAAGGGGTGTTAGTGGATGGCTGGACCTGCAATGCTGGCTTGAAACTTCCTTATCAATGCAGAACTGCAAGTTTGGATTTTTTTTTCTTGATTTAACATTTGTGGCTCCTTTGGGAATATCTAGTTCACAGGTTGTAGAATTTGGGGGGAGGGAGGGGCTGGTTGCAATACATCTGGTGGGCACCAAGTGGGAGAAAGGAGTCATTCTCAGGAAAGCAAAATGGGAGCAGACGTTGGACCACCACCATTCAATTACTCTCCAGGAATCAGAATTTGCCACCTTCTGACAGTGCCATAGGAACAATAACTGGATAGGAATCCCTAGAAACACAGCAACAGCAATAAGATTTTTATACTGCCCCTGTAGTGATTTACAACGCTCTCTGGGCAGCTTACAATGTCAGCATGTTACCCCCCAACAATCTGGCTCCTCATTTTGCCAACCTCGGAAGGATGGAAGGCTGAGTCAAGCCTTGAGCTCGGTCAGGATCGAACTCCAGACTGTGAGCAAAGTTGGCCTGTAATACTGCATTCTACCCATTGTGCCCCTAGGGCGCCATAGTTTTCCCACTTTCCTCTAGAGTCCCCTTCCTTACCCAGTTCTCCATGCGGGCCGCTCTGCATTTCAGCCGCACCTGCAGCCTCTCGCCTTCTCCGCCTGGGGCCTCAAAGGCTGCCACCAGCTGCCGTGTCTGCTCCAGGTCTTGGGGGCTCACCAGGGGCTCCAGAGAGTGCAGGTACTGGCTCATGGTTTGAGCCAGCGATGGCACAGGCTGGCGGGGGAGGGCAAGGGAGGAGGCATTTCGGTAGTGGAGTACCTGGAAAGTCAAAAGGAGGCAAGGCATATTTGGCATATTTGCTTAAGCAACACTTTGTCTTCCTTGGAGCTGGGTTCTCCTAATAACCCATCAGTCCATACTCACAAAACTCAATACAGATAGTCCTTGACTTACAACCATTCCTTTAGTGACCCTTTGATTTTTTTTTAAAAAAAATGACTTATAATCTTATTTTATACTTATGACCATCGCAGCGTACCCATAGTCACCAAAATTCAAATGATGGGCCACTGGCCCACATTTCCTGCTGTTTGCAGTGTCCTGCAGTCATGTGACCTCATTTTATTTTATTTTATTATTTTTTTTGCTGGAAACTGGTGTTTATGTTTTCTGGCATATAGCAAATAATGGATTTGCTTAACGACCGTGGCGTTCACTGAATGACTGCCCCCCCCACACACAAAAAGGTTGCAAAATTGTCGCTAAAACTGCCACATGAAAGGTTGTAAAACAGTCATGCGGTGATCTGCTCCATGATCATCACAACTTATGACCAAAATTGCAGGCTCGGTTATGGTCATAAGTCAAGGACTACCTGTATAGACTATCTTGCACCCATTCGTGCAGGCAACCTAGTGTCAGCCCAACCAGGTAGACCAGGTTAAGAAACTGATGCCATTCTCAGGTGCAAGAAGTCAGGAGCCAGAATAGAGTTCAAAAATACAACAAGTTTATTTCATGCTACCAGTACTCAAGATTCTGAACTACTAATAGACAAGGCAAATTGGCACCAGGTTAAGAGTCAATGGACTTCAAGGGTGGGGGGGGGCTGCACTTAGGTCTCTTACAGGGGCATAGAGACACCAAACTGATGATGTATTTGAACCCACCCTTGGGCTCAGGTTCATCATCTCCTATACTAGCCATGTAGATCAGAATACATTTATTATAATAGCTGTAATAACAGAATCTTCCAAGTCTCAATCTGCTTCCATGCCCCTCACTTTATCTTCATGTAAACCTGGGAGGAGCTTCTCTGAAATGTTTACTCATCTTACATTCCTGTCAACAAAAGAGCGTATAGTCAAGGCTATGGTCTTCCCAGTTGCAATGTATGGCAGTGAAAGCTGGACCATAAAAAAGGCTGAGCGCCAAAGAATTGAGGCCTTTGAAGTATGGTGCTGGAGAAGACTCCTGCGAGTCCCTTGGACTGCAAGGCGATCAAACCGGTCAGTCCTAGAGGAGATCAACCCTGACTGCTCTTTAGAAGGCCAGATCCTGAAGCTAAAACTCAAATACTTTGGCCACCTAATGAGAAGGAAGGACTCACTGGAGAAGAGCCTAATGCTGGGAAAGATTGAGGGCAATAGAAGAAGAGGACGACAGAGAATGAGGTGGCTGGATGGAGTCATTGAAGCAGTAGGCGTGAGCTTAAATGGACTCCAGAAGATGGTAGAGGACAGGAAGGCCTGGAGGAACGTTGTCCATGGGGTCGCAATGGGTCGGACACGACTTCGCAGCTAACAACAACAAGCTGCTCAACGCTTCTGTCCTTCAAGGTCATTCTCTATGCTCTCTCCCTCTGGTCCCTTCCCGATATTTTCTGTCTACAACTCTCATACCCCTCACCATTGACCAGAGATGAGATGGGATGGGATGGGATTCCATTTTTCCAAATCAAGCTTTATTTGATTTAACAATTTAATATAGTTATCTTCTTTTGCTTTTTTTTTTGTTTATCTGTAAGATTTTTAACTATCCCTTTGCTTTTTTTCCCTCTACTTATCTTTAGTCCTGCTATCTCTCCAAATTGTTCTATCTTTTCCAACAGTTTAGGAATCGTCCCTAAAGGTTCCTCAATGAATACCAAATCATCTGCAAATGCTTGCAATTTATAGGTTTCACCTTTTATTTTCAATCCTTTAATTTCTGGATCTTGCCAAATGTTTCTATTTAAAACTTCCAAAGTTAAGATAAATAGCAGTGGGAATAGTGGACATTCTTGTCTTGTGCCTTTTCGAATAGGATAGGATAGGACAGGACAGGACAGGACAGAACAGAACAGAACAGAACAGAACAGAACAGAACAGGAGCTGGAAGGGACCTTGGAGATCTTCTAATTCAACCCTCTGCCCAGGCAGGAAACCCAATACCATTTCAGACACATGTTTGTCGAATCTCTTCTTAAAAACATCCAGTGTTGGAGCATTCACAACTTCTGGAGGCAGGTAGTTCCACTGATTAATTGTTCTGTCAGGAAATTTCTCCTTAGTTCTAGGTTGCTTCTCTCCTTGATTAGTTTCCATCCATTGCTTTTTCTCCTATCTTCAGGTGCTCTGAAGAATAGATTGTCTCCCCTCTTCTTTGTGGCATTGGAACACTGCTATCATGTCACCCCTAGTCCTTCCCTTCATTAATGTAGCCATACCCAAGTCCAGCAACCGTTCCTTATATGGTTTAGCCTCCTGATCATCTTTGTTGCTCTTCTCAATGATTGCACCATCTGCCTTGCTCTGAGCTACCACTGAAGGGCAGGGTATAAAACAGGCTTAGAGAAAGAGGTATCATTAAATAAGGCCCATGATGTAGAGCCATCTTGATGAAATGGACAGGATTCAAGGTTGATCTAGTGTTTGGAGATGTATCTCCCCATTGAACATCTGTATCCTAACTAGAATTTCCCAGAGGATAATGATGTAAGAAAAGTCACAAAAGCTTTGGAAAGAATAATGGCTCCTCTGCAGGGAGTAAGGGAAACAATCGTAATTTTTAACATGTAACTGTTTGAACTCTTTAGGCATCGATATTATGCTATCTTAACTGCCCAATATACCTGTAATAAATTAGTCATGCACTAAGGTCAGGTGCAAATAAACGGGATCCAGACTTTGTTTGCTCAAATGAAATTTCTATTGATGTAACACAACTACTAAACACTAAACTATACAATCTTTATATTCTACCTTGCTATGAAGGTGGGTCTAACCATTAGGTAATTTCTGATTTGCTAGCTAGATTTAAGACATCAGACAAAAAGGACTGGCTTTGATTGGACAAAATAAAAGTCACTCTGCCCAGAGAGGTTGGCTCTGATCTACCTTCCACTTTATGTAAAACAGAGAAGCACTGCAGGGAAGAACAAGGAAAGACAAACGTCCCTGCCTGTCAACATCCAACCAGAAGGCCCTGATGACATCTCTCAAACTATATTCTGATCAATGAACCTCCAACACGTATTGGAATCCAACATCTTACTCAAGGAGGTAAAAAAAAATATGTTTATTTAAACAGATCATATTGATTTTATTGGGAGTTTTGTATAACCATCTTTTTCCTTGTTCCTGTATTTCCTCAATAAACTTTTTTAAACTAGAATTTGGCTCCTCTTAAGTGAGAGAATTTCTCATTAATGGGTGGCTAATGACTCAGCATAATGTTTGGACTAGATCGAGTTTAATAAATCATGGTTAAAACCATGGCTTAGAGAGACTTCAACAGTCCCTTCACTAAAACTTTTGACGCCTATTATATGTTTTCCTCTTCTTAATGTGGGGGAAAGATCCTCAAGTTGTTTGTACACAAGAGGCGGAGAGATTATCTCTTAGAAATAGGAGATAAATTACATATATTGTATCTAGAGTATCTATTGTATCCAGGGCTTTTTTTCTCACAGAACACTCAGAACGGAGTTCCGGCACCTTTTTTGGATGGAACCTTGTAGGGTAGGTAAGGCGGGTTGTATGAAATGTGTGAGTTCCGGCACCTTTTTCTTTTACAAAAAAAGCACTGATTGTATCTTACATATATTAAAGTTGTACATTTCCCGATTCTCAACGACCAGAAACAACTAGAGTTTCGAAGACTTCAGAGAAGCAGCCTTCTCCATCCCACCTACCCACCAAAACCTAGTAGTCTCTTTGTCACCTGTCCGCATCCCACACACAAACCGGGGTGGGTATCGTTGCTTATTTAGCTAGATGTGGTTTCGTTATAAGTGGGAAATTGGAATGAACAAGAGCCAAAGGCTGATGATGGGTGAATGTCGAAAGAACAGAAAGAGGCAGCTCTGTTCAGGAAAGCTAACAAGTCTTTTACCAAACCGTGGTAGTTTTATGCTGATTTTTCTGACTCTTTATGCCCGCCCGCATTCGTTTTTCAGCAGGTCTCTTCCTAGACTGATCTCCGGCAGCAAGCCTGTATTTAAACGGGTTGGATTTGCTTCCCGAAAGATATCTAACCCACGATTGAATACAGCAGGAGGGCACGGCGATATATATATATATATTATATTCTATGTAGAAATAATCCACACTGCGGAAAAAAAGCGAAAAGATAAAACCTTCGCGGCGAAACCAAAGGATCCTCTACTGGAATCGGAGGACGTTTCTGGCATCAAACGCGCTTAATTTTATAAAAGTGTATAAAACGGGAGCTACCATCACCTCAGTGAAGTTTGGGGGTGGGGGGAGAGAAAGGCAACGCTTTTCTTTCCCATGCTACGGACAAAGCCAGCGTCCTGGCCATCTGGATCCTCGGAGGTTCGCGCTTAGCAAAAGCGAAACGGGGCTGCTGGCTTCGCCGCCCGCAAAAAAACCCACCTGCACGCGATCCTGGCTGCATTTGCACGGGATCGCTTTACGGGAGGGTTTGCGTGCAACTCCCTGTTCCCCTTTCAACCCTTTCACACGCCCTACTCTCCCTCCCTCTTTCCCCCCCCACCACCACCTCCCGCAATCGTAGGATCCACACCTCTCCGCCTCCATTGGCAAGCATTGCCTTCTGCACGTCCGCAGGCTTGGGAGCTAGCCGTGCATGGAGGCAATTGTTGCAAAACAACCCCGCCTTAACTTTTTGCACACTTCGGCGTTTTGCAAAAAAAAACAAACCAACAACAACAACAAAGGGAAGGGGCGGCGGTAGGGAGAGCATTTTACTGACCGTCGGTGCCGAGAGATTGCTCCTGCTGCAGCCCCAAGACCGCCACAACAGCCTCCACCTTCCCATTGCAGGAATCCCATGCGCCCGCCTGAGAGCCCAGGCTTTGCGAGGTTGCGAGGGGTGGGCGAGGAAAGCGGAATCCCAGCTGACCCGGTTGCGAACGTGTGTCACTTCCTGCAAAAGGGGGAGGAAACTGCAAGCGGGAGGGTGCCTCCCTCTCTCTTTCACCCCCCCTCCCCCGCAATCCCTGAAAATGCAATCCCTTATTATTCTCAATCCGGATTCTTATTATTATTTTGCTTTGAACAGAGAAAGAGGAAGCTCCTTTGGCCGGGAGATCGTGGGTACATTATAGCTGCAGGAGTTGCAACCAAAAGGGTTGCAACGGTTACGGGGAAGTGCAGTGTTGCAAACGTGCAGTCTGGGGCAATCGAGACCTCCTCAATGTCGAAAAAAAGCTAAGCGAGGTTGGACTTGGCAAAGAACCGGGGAGGGAGACCACTTGAAATCCTAGCCAATGTTGGGCTATCCCTGTGTTTCTCAACCTTGGCCGTGTTAAGAAGTGTGGACTTCAACTCCCAGAATTCCTCAGCAGACTTCCCCCTGCTGTGCATTGACAAGGAATGGGCTAGCATGCAACAAAAATAAAACCAAAAATATATATATTTTTTAACTGATCATGGCTTTCATCACATCCACTGGAAGATTATTACACAGGGTTGAATTGTTCAGGGTGGTAATGTAGTCATAGAAAGAGCTAGGCTAGCTAGAAAGTCAAATGAGCTTTAGTTGAAAACATGGCTGGAGGAGGCTACATCGGGAAAGAATCTGTTGATCGAATTTATTAAAAGACTTTTCTGTTTTTTCATTTCTCTTATTATGGCTGCAACTCCTCCCCAGAGTTGTAATTTTGTGACTGTGCGTGTGAAGCCAGAATAGTTGCCTTTGACTGAGGGCAGAAAGCAGGATTCAAAGATGACTTTACTCTCCTTGAAGGAAAATGTCTTCATCATGGTTCAGTCCAAGCCAGGAATAAACAACATGGCGACTGCTTTAGAAAGAAGGTTGCAGTTTATTGAAGAGGAGAGCCAGACAGAAAGATGGATCTGCAAGAAAAGAGAGAGAGCACACGTAGGGAGTGGGTTTTTATACCCTCTGGAGCCTTCGTTTTCGAGTTGTTCCTGTGGCATGAACTTTGACCTGATTCTGAGTGTGCCCTTTGGCATCTGTGGGTTAATCCTATTATGTCCTTAGAGTTTGGGTGAGGTATGTCGATTTTAGGTGTCTATGTCTTCCTAAGCTTCTAGCTGCGGGCCTCCGACCTTCCTGGATTATTTACATCAGCATTTCTACAGAGCTGGTTTCTGCTTGTGGGAGGGAGACTTGGGGCTATTAAGAAAACTGGGCATGCTTTTCTGCCTTTTTCTGGGGTGTGACTTCCCACACTCTGTTAACATAAAACTCTCAATCAAAATAGAGCTGGAAGGGACCTCAGATCCAGCCCCCTGCTCAAGCAGGAGACTCCCCCATATATACCATGTCAGACAAGTGGCTGTCTGGTCCATGGGTAGGCAACCTCGGCTCTTTTACGACTCATGGACTTCAACTCCCAGAATTCCTGAATCAGCTGTGCTGACTCAGGAATTCTGGGAGTTGAAGTCCACAAGTCGTAAAAGAGCCGAGGTTGCCTACCCGTGGTCTAGTCTCTTCTTAAAAACCTCCAGTGTTGGAGCACCCACAACCTCTGAAGGCAAAGCTGTTCCACTGGTTAATTGTCCTCACTGTTAAGAAGCTTCTCCTTAATTCCAGGTTGCTTCTCTCCTTTGATTAGTTTCCCTCCACTGTTTCTTGTCTTGCCTTCTGGTGCTTTGGAGAAAAGTTCGCTTAGTGACTGTTCGAAGTTACAATGGCACTGAAAGAAGTGTCCCTCAAGCCACAGCCGAGCAAGACACTTGCCTGCCTACCCAGCGGTGCTCTTCCTCCTGTCCGAGGGTTTCATTGTTGTGAGCATTTCTGTTGAGGATTGGCAGCGAGGTTGGGGGTGTGTTTGGTTTTTATTCCCCTGTCTGCTGGTTGGTTGCAGGAGGTTTTGGTCACTTCACATGACTCTGGGACACTGTGACCATCATAAATATGAATCAGTTGCCAAGCATCTGAATGTAAATCACAAGACCCTGGGGATGCTGCAACATTCCAGCTGATTGGCGCTTCTTCTGGGCTTCCACTGAGCCCTGACAGCCCCAAAGAAGCGCTGATCCTGGTCCTTCTACTGAGCCCTGACATCCCTGCAGCTCCAGCCATCTCTCGCTCAGGCTTGTGTGGTGCTGCTACCGGTTCAGCTCATTCCCCTCCCCTGCTACCACTTTTCTAGGATGGTCGTGTACCACCTGCCAGGTGCCAATGTACCACAGGTGGTACCCGTACCACTAGTTGAAAAGCCCTGGTTTAGAGCCCTCATGGTTTCTTGTGATCATAATTTATTGAAGAAGACATGGTGGTTTGATGTCCAATTAGCATAATTTATTGATAAAAGCATCACATTAAGATACATGCAGTGGTTTTCTCATATTTTATTGAATAAACTGGAATAGTTGCCACACATTGCATTAAGTCACATTGCGTTAAGCCAGATACAGTTGTTTGCAGTCCTCAGTAGCTTCAGTTGTTTATCATATTGTGTAAATTCAGTTTATTCTGAATAAATGGTATTAAAAATTATCTTGGGGTAGGAGAAATCTAAGGTTTCCTTTTGCTGCTGTGTTAAAGCATAGATACATGGATTAGTCAACAACTTATGTCAGAGGAACTAGATTTTTTAAAAAATCTGGTAATGTAAAAATATATTTCCTTAGACTTTCACAGGCTGACAAATCCATCGTTAAATGTCTTCATTTTCCAGAAATGATACATGATTCGAATGGAAAACCAGAATCAACGTGCATTTCTTGCTGGCCTAGCCTAGAGATAATGTGATGGTGAACCTTTTAGAGACCGAGTGCCCAAACTGCAACCCAAAACCCACTTATTCATTGTCGGGTGCCAGGTGGGCACGGCCAATTGGGTGGGTGTGGCCCGTTGGCTGGGAGTGGCTCATTGGGTGGGCGTGGCTACAGTGGTAACGGCAGACTGGGTGGACTAAAAAGTTCAATCAATTCCAACTTTGCGAGATCTTTTTTTTTCCCCGTGAGAAGTTGAAATTGATTGATTGAACCTTTTTTTTTTGCACGCGGAAGCGGAGGCCTAAAGCGAAAAGGCTTTATAAAACCCAGCTGAAGGCCTAGGACTGGAACGACGGTGCGTGCGCCCACAGAGAGGGCTCTGTGTGGCACCTGTGGCACGCATGCCATAGGTTTGCCACCATGGGCTTAGGAGAAAATCCCCTCCCTCTCTCCCCCCTCCCTCCCTCCTTTTCTCTCTCTCCCTTCCTCCCTCCCTCCCTCCCTCCCTCTTCCTTTCTGTGTCTCTCCCCTTCTCCCTCCCTCCCTCTTGCTTTGTCTAAAGCTGCTGATGTCTGAAAAACAGGGCCATGAAAAAGAAGCAAAGAAGTGCTGCAGAAACTCTGCCGTATTACAGATCCACAAGTCTCTGTTCCTTGACAGCTGGAAACCCTGAAAATATTTGTTGTCTGAAAAGTACAGGTAGCACTTGACAGATCACCGTTCCCAGCCCTGAGGACTTTGAACCATTCCTGGTTTTCTTGGTGTTTCTGTTTATGTTCAGAAGGTCAGGATATTGAATAACCTGGCTGACCAATAACCACAGGGGGGTGGGTGACTGTTGTTATTTCTGGATGTTTTGAAATGGAAACTCTGCAAGCCACATGGCCATCAAAATAAGATCCCCTCCCTAGGGCAGGGCTTTTCAACCTTTTCACCCATTGTGCCACTTTTAGGATATGGCAACATCCAAGTACCACCAGTCGCCTAGCAAGGTGTCAAAAACTTGATGACCCCCCCCCCAAAAAAGGAAAAAGTGATGAAGTACAGATAGTCCTCAACTTACAACAGTTCGCTTAGTGACTGTTCAAAGTTACAATGGCACTGAAAAAAGTGCCCCCCAAGCCACAGCCGAGCAAGACACCTGCCTGCCCACCCGGCAGCGCTCTTCCTCCTGTCCAATGTTTTCATTGTTTTGAGCATTTCTGTTGAGGATTGGCAGCAGGGGTGGGGTACAGGGGTGTTTGGTTTTTATTCCCCCCTGTCTCCTGGGTGGTTGCAGCAGGTTTTGGTCACTTCACATGACGCTGGGACACTGTGACTTTCATAAATATGAATCAGTTGCCAAGCATCTGAATGTAAATCACCAGACCCTGGAGACGCTACAACATTCCAGCTGATTGGCGCTTCTTCTGGGCTCTGAAGCGCCAGGATCAGCACCGAGGTCCAGCTGGATCCTGGCACTGATCCTGGCGCTTCCGCTGAGCCCTGACAGCCCTGCAGCTCCAGCCATCTCTTGCTCAAGCTTGTGCAGTGCTGCCACCGGTTCAGCTCATTCCCCCTCCCCCGCTCCCACTTTTCTAGGATGGTCGCATACCACCTGCCAGGTGCCAATGTACCACAGGTGGTACCCGTACCACTGGTTGAAAAGCCCTGGCCTAGGACACTTGGGATAAGGAGGCTGTCTTCTGGATGGGAGAAGAGATCCTGTCTTGGGATGCTGGCTGTAACAAGCCAAGCTGAGCTTTAATTAATACAGGGAACGAGATCGGAAGGAGAAACATTCCCCAGAGCATTATCCTGGGCAGAGTCAGGCTGCCCTTCATTGTTCATGCACACATTTTATTGGGAGTAGGGTAAAAGATGGTGAAGGTGCTGGAGATCCACGTTATAGGTCCCCCTTCAGCCACAGAAGCTCCTTTGCGGACTCTGGGAGGATTCCTCCTTCTCAGCCTGGTCTAGTGGTGAAAATGTTGGGCTAGCACTAGGGAGACCCAGGTTCTAGGTCCTTCTTCAACCCAGTAACCCTTGGGGACTCTAAGCCAGATTGCTCCTCTCAGCCTGGTCCTGTGGTGAAGCTGTTGGGCTGGTACCAGCAGACACAAGTTCCAGGTCCCTCTTCAGCCACAGAGGCTTCCTTGAGGACTCAGGGACAGTTGGGCTGGTGCCAGCAGGCCCAGGTTCTAGATCCCTCTTCAGCCAGAGAAGCTGCCTTGAGGACTCTGGGACAGTTCCTCCTTCTCAGCCTGATCTAGCAGTGAAAATGTTGGGGTGGCACCAATGGACCTGGGTTCGTTCTTCAGCCGCAGAAGCTCCCTTGAGGTTACTGCCTCCTCCCCAGATCAAAAGCCAGATGCCAGAAAGCAAATTCATCTGTTTATATTCTGATGAGTGGATATTTTGGGACTCCTCACGCCAGCCTTATCAACCATGTTATGAATGTGCCATGAGATGTCTCCAAAGTTCCCAATCAGATCACTAGCCTTAAAGCAGGGGAGGGGAACCATGGCCCTTTTATGACTTGTGGACTTCAACTCCCAGAATTCATGAGCCGGCATGGCTAGCTCAGGAATTCTGGGAGTTGAAGTCCACAAGTCATAAAGGGGCCCATTGTTCCCCACCTCTGCCCTAAAGCTTATCTGACAGTGCCAGCCAGGGATACAGCAAGGAAGCCTTTTGGATTTCCAAAAAGCAATTTGTTTTGATGAATTATTTCTCTGTCTACTGTCTCCCACCAAACCCCTTGAAAAGGAACCATAGTTTGTCTTGAAACGTCTGGGGACACTCCCGAAGATGCACCTGTCAAGCTTGTTTTATGTGAGCCTCCCTTTATGGCAACTCAGCCCTGTTCTGACTCAATTTACACCAAGGATTCCCAGGAGGCTTCACGTTACAATAGACTGTCATAAGCATTTCCTTTTGTGATGCCGGCAACCAGTTTTTCCTGTTAAGAAGTTATGCTGGTGAGAAAAAGCAAGAAATTTCTCCCAAGTGGGTTGGCACAACATGCTCTTTATTTGCTTATTGCTTATTAGATTATGCCCAAGGAGCCTACAGCAGTGTGCATAGCCCTTCGTTGTCTGTTTTTTTTCACAACAACCTTGCAAGGTAGAAAAGTGATTGGCCCCAAATCCTCCAATGGGTTTTTGGCGATTGAAGGTAGAAGGTTCAGTCCAGCTTAGTAACTACAGGTAATCCTCGACTTACCACCACAGTTGGGACCAGAATTCTCATTGCTAAGCAAGGTGGTCATTAAGTGAGTCACCTGACTTTATGACCTTTTTTGCCCTGTTTCTCAAGCAAATCACTGTGGTTCTTACGTAGATCACATGGACTTTATGTGAATCCAGCTTCCATTGTTAGTTTGATTGTTGAAAACTGTCTGGAAAAGTCACAAAGAGCCTGTTCTGTACCAGCCTACTACCGGCCCTGCAGAAAAGGCAGGGACAACCCCTTTACAAAAAGGCAAGAGGCTGGAACTAAGCCTGCCAAATTTATTGACACAAAACAGAGCAAACAGAGCAAAACAAAAACACGAACCATGAAACAGGAGCTATTCAAACGGTTGCCTTCAGCAAACCAGCCCTCCCACACATTCCCCTTTTAAACAGTTCAAGGCGTGGCTTCTCTCTGCCTCCTTCTGAGGTGCCCCATTGCCTTCCTCTGTTTACTCCTGCTTGACTGCCTCCTGCGTCGGGCGTCCTTGAACAGGGCCAGCTGTGGGTCATCTTCGTCCACGCTGTCAGGCTCACACAGCTGGGTCTGCGCCGTAACCAGATGGGAGGGGCCTGGCTGAGGGCTCTGTGAAGCCTCAGAACTGTCCTCTGCAGGCTCTCCAACACCCCCCTCCTCCTCTTCTGAATCGTCCGACCCAACTGCCGAACCCACAGGCTGACCCTGAATCACAACAGAGCCATCACCACACACACACACACACACACACACACACACACACACACACACACACACAAGATGCTGCAATTGTTATGAATACATGCATCCAAATTCTGATCACGTGACCACAGGGCTGTTGTGACATTCATAAGGACAAGGAGTGATCGTAAGTCATATCTTTCAATGTCATCGTAACTTTGAATGGTTGCTAAACAAACGATTTGTAAGTTGAGGATTACCTGTACTTCACAACTGCAATTTACTGCTAGGGCTCTGTCACAGATTAGGTAGTCTGCCATATGAGATCCCGATCATGTGTGTGATTTTGCCCAAGGTTGGAGATTTAGCATATTTCCAATCACTTAAGCAGCAAAAGGCCACCTGTTGTGGTCCCAAGCCAGGAGTAGGCAACCTTGGCTCTTTTATGACTCGTGGACTTCAACTTCCAGAATTCCTGAGCCAAAATTGCCTACCCCCGTCTAAGCGGACAAAACAAGAGACAAAGCAATTCAATGCTATTTCAAAATTTCCTGCTCTGCAAAGGGCAGTAAGTTTGAATGGCTAAACTTGAAATTCTGCAAGCAGAGTGGGCACCAGATGGCCAAAATCTTTTATCCCCCTTTGCAAATGAAGTCAGTTCTACTTTCTGGGACATTTTTATAAATGTCCTGACACCTCCAGACTGGAGTATCAAACCAATACAATGTGAATCAAACTGGGTCATATGCAAGTCTAGAGTTACCTATATGTGCAACAGTGTAAACCCAGAATAATTGTCCCAGAAGGCTCCAGTCCTTTTACCTAGCATGTGGGGCCAATGAACCACACCAGATAGGAGAAAAGGGTATGGAAAGGAAAGGAATTGGGTATGGCTAGTTTAGAGAAAAGAAGAACTAGGCTTGATATAATAGCAGTATTCCAGTATTTGAGGGGCTGCCACAAAGAAGAGGGAGTTAATCTATTCTCCAAAGGCAGAACAAGAAGCAATAGATGGAAATTGATCAAGGAGAGAAGCAACCTAGAACTAAGGAGAAATTTCCTGAAAGTGAGAACAATTAATCAATGGAACGACTTGACTCCAAAAGTTGTGAATGCTCCAACACTGGAGGTTTTTAAGAAGAGACTGGACAGCCATTTGTCTGAAATGGTATAGGGCAGTGATGGCGAACCTTTTAGAGACCAAGTTCCTGAACTGCAACCCAAAACCCACTTATGTAGCATCAAGTGAGCGTGGCCCATTGGGTGGGTGTGGCCCATTGGGTGGGTGTGGCTGCGGTGGTAACGGCAAACTGGGTGGGACTAAAAACTTCAATTGATCAATTCCAACTTTGCAAGATCTTTTTTTTCCCCATGAGAAGTTGAAATTGATTGCTTGATTGAACCTTTTTTTTTTTGCACACGGCGGCAGAGGCCTAAAGCGAAAAGGTTTATAAAGCCCAGCTGAAGAACTAGTTCTGGGGCGACTGCGTGCGTGCCCACAGAGAGGGCTCTGTGTGGCACGTGTGGCACGTGTGCCATAGGTTCGCCACTACGGGTATAGGGTTTCCTATCTGAGCCAGGGCTTGGATTAGAAGACCTCCAAGGTCCAAACTCTATTCTGATTGGGGGGAAAAAGAGAAAGTAATAAGACTTTTACTTGCAAATAAAAAGTTGCCCAAAAATGTGGATCACCCCTGCTTGGAGTGGAACCCATTTTATACAATTTTAAAATGCACATGTTGTCAGGAGTCAATCCAATGATATACACCAATAATAAAAATCAACATCATGCATACATTTTAGTAGTCATACAATGTGGTTCAGCCAAGGGTTTGATTCAACTAAACATTGGAAGGCATGCCAAGGTATTTACCTTATCACCAACATTCCTACACTAAAAGCATTCCTAAGTAACTTGATAGCAGGTTCTCATCCATCTCCTTGATAAGAAGGCATTCCTAAGAAAGAAGGCAAATGGTTTGGTTTTCATCTACAGGTAGTCCTTGACTTACCAACGGGCACTCAGTGACTGAACCTATGACAGACAGACACCCCCCCCAAAAAAAAGGTACTTACGACCTAGATTAATGAAGAGAAGGATGAGGGGTGACATGATACTGTAGCAGTGTTCCAATATCTCAGGGGCTGCCACAAAGAAGAGGGAGTCAAGCTATTCTTCAAAGCATCCGAAGGCAGGATAAGAAGCAACGGATGGAAACTAACCAAAGAGAGAAGCAACCTAGAACTAAGGAGAAACTTCCTGACAGTTAGAACAATTAAATCAGTGGAACAACCTGCCTCCAGAGGTGGTGAATGCTCCACTGGAAGTTTTTAAGAAGAGACTGGCCAGCCACTTGTCTGAAATGGTATAGGGCAGGGCTTTTCAACTTTTTCACCCATTGTACCACTTTTAGGATATGGCAACATCCAAGTACCACCAGTCGCCTAGCAAGGTGTCAAAAACGTGATGACCAAAAAAAAAAAGGAAAAAGGTGATAAAGTACAGGTAGTCCTCGACTTACAACTGTTCGCTTAGTGACTGTTCGAAGTTACAATGGCACTGAAAAAAGTGTCCCTCAAGCCACAGCCGAGCAAGACACTTGCCTGCCTACCCAACGGTGCTCTTCCTCCTGTCCGAGGTTTTCATTGTTCTGAGCATTTCTGTTGAGGATTGGCAGCGGGGGTGGGGGGTGGGTGTTTGGTTTTTATTCCCCCCGTCTGCTGGTTGGTTGCAGGAGGTTTTGGTCACTTCGCATGACTCTGGGACACTGTGACCATCATAAATATGAATCAGTTGCCAAGCATCTGAATGTAAATCACAAGACCCTGGGGATGCTGCAACATTCCAGCTGATTGGCGCTTCTTCTGGACTTCCACTGAGCCCTGACAGCCCCAAAGAAGCGCTGATCCCGGTGCTTCTACTGAGCCCTGACATCCCTGCAGCTCCAGCCATCTCTCGCTCAGGCTTGTGCGGTGCTGCCACCGGTTCAGCTCATTCCCCTCCCCTGCTACCACTTTTCTAGGATGGTCACGTACCACCTGCCAGGTGCCAATGTACCACAGGTGGTACCTGTACCACTGGTTGAAAAGCCCTGGTATAGGGTTTCCTGCCTGAGCAGGGGGTTGGACTAGATGACCTCCAAGGTCCCTTCCAACTTCATTATTATTATAGTTCCAATGGTTGTCCCTCCATTAGTCATGTGATCACATTTTGGGCACTTGGAAACCTGCCCGCATTTATGGCCGTTTGCAGCTGGGGAATTCTGGGAGTTGAAGTCCATACTTCTTAAAGTTGCCCAAACACTGAAATAGATTATATCAATAACAGGGTGTGAGTTGAAGATGGTGGTGTTGTGCTTGTGCCTCTGTTTTCCCTCCTTCTTTTTTACAGCAAGCAAGACCTCTGCTGATAAAAGCTGCATGAAAGATTGCAGGGTACTCTTAAGCACGACATTTATGCACACACGAAGAACATCCTTGAGTACATGGTGGCATGTTTTCCACATGCAGCCCATCATCAGACAAGCAGTTCTAATGTTTCTGCTAAAAAAGCCATGATGAACAAGGAAGGTATGGCAACAATTTCTTACACAGTGAAAAGCAAACAGCCTGACAGGAGAACTGGCTGCCATTAATAGGAGGAACCGGTGGAAACTGCCTCTCCTGACCCAAATCATTCCTGCCCCTTTACATGCAGCAGGCAGGATAGAAAGGAGAAAGAATGTTAATGATTGTGTACAAATTCAGGTAGTCCCCGACTTACAACAGTTCGTTTAGTGACCCATTCAAAATTACAACGGCACTGAAAAATGTGACTTTTGACCGTTTCCCACTTCTATGACCTTTGCGGCATCCCCATGGTCATGTGATTAGAATTAAGTTGCTTGGCAACTGGTTCATCTTTATGACCACTGCTGTGTCCCAAAGGCCATGTGATCCCCTTTTGCAACCTTCTGACAAGCAAAGTCAATGGGGAAGACAGATTCACTTAACAACCGTGTTTACTAATTTATCAGCTGCAGTGATTTGCTTAACAACTGTGGCAAAACTCACTTAACAAATCTTTCACTTACCAACAGAAATTTGGCACTCAATTATGGCTGTTAGCTGAGGACTACCGGTAGAATCTTATATCTGGTAGATAGCAGTCTCTGGAAGTCCTTTGTAGTTATTGTTTAATTTTTAGATTATTTTTTTTTAAACAGGACACCAGGTGTGCTTATATCCTTGCCTGCCAGTTAACCTCTTCCAGTCCAGCTAGAAGCCTAATAGAGAAAGTGTAACAGCTTTTAGATCCCAGCTAAACTGGACATATTTAAAGGGAAACAAGGCTGAGTTGGTAGCTGTTTTGGATTTAGGAAAGGAGTTTGGTGGGGCACCCTATCTCACTGAGGGCATTTTGCCCAGGAGAATCTGCAGCCTGGTATGATAACATTGCAATATCCTTCTTAAGGGTGGGCAGTTTGCCCAGCTCTCTCTTTGGCCTAAATCTAAAAATAGCTCCTGTGGCTCAAATCATAGAATTCGGAGGAGGAGGAGGAGGAGGAATAATAATAATAATAATAATAATAATAATAATAATAATAATAATAATAATAATAATAACAACAACAACAACAACAACAACAATAATAATAACAATAACAATAACAATAATAATTTTATTATTTTATTTTATTTATTCTATTATTTGATTTATATACCGCCCTATTCCCGTAGGACTCAGGGCGGTTTACAGGGCAATTAAAATCATACCATACAAAATTAGAAGATTTAAAACAGCTAATTAAAACAATTAATTAAATTTAGAGCCCAAAATTTAGAAAAGTTAAAACATTAAAACCCAATTAAAACCCCTCAGTCTAGGCCCCAAAGCTCAAAGAGCCAAGTTTTCAGGTCCCGGCGGAATGAGCGGAGGTCGGAGGCAGTCCTAAGTTCCATCGGAAGCTGGTTCCAGAGGGCAGGCGCGCCCACAGAGAAGGCCCTCTCTCTGGGAGTCACCCACCGGCAATCCTTCACCGGCGGTACCCTAAGAAGGCCCTCCCTGTGGGAGCGCACAGGACGATGGGAAGTTGATGCCGGCAGCAGGTGTTCCCTCAGATAATCTGGACCCAAGCCATTTAGGGCTTTATAGGTCATCACCAGCACCTTGAATCTCACTTGGAAGGCAACCAGAAGCCAATGATGATGATGATAACTTTATTGTCACTTTGAATGTACACCAATCGGCATACATCAAAATGAAATTTCGTTGCATACAGCTCTCAAAGGGTCACCACCTCCGATATATACTCCTTGTTCGTGGCCCGCTCAAATTTCACATTGTCCATTTTAGTCTCTAGGGAGTGAACGATGGCAAACAGGACAGATGGAAATGGGGCTCCATGTGGATTAGCCCTCAAATTCGCTTGTATTCCGACAACCTCGCCTTCTTTCCTTTTTCTGATCCTGACTCTTCCACCTTTTCCTTAAAGAGGCCTTGCTTCTTTTCGCCCCTGGAGCAGGCTGCCGCCGCCGCCAACTCCTCCAAAAGCCTCTCTCTCTTCCTCTGGGCCTGCCGACAACCTCATCCAGTTCCTTTGCTCCATAAGCTCCAGGTCCTCTCCTCCTCTGCCTCCTCTGGAAACAGCCCTGATTTGCAATAGAATCCATCACTGGGCCAGCAGTCAGATCTTGCTGCTGGCAGAACAAATTCAAACAGCGCCAATGACTTTTAACGGTCTCACCAACAGTTCCAAAACAACTAGAAACTCGCCAGGCCAGCAAAGATTGTCGGTCGTATGTCGTATGTTACCTTAGTTCCACCATGTTGCTCAAACACATTAAAATCTTCCTGATCATGTGGCCTATAGCCCTTACTATCCCTCCCAAAACTATTCGCCTTCAAGAGCCAATGCAGCTCGCGGAGAAGAGGTGTTACACGGGAGTATCGGGGAACTCCCATCACAACTCGCGCGGCTGCATGATTTACCGACAGACCTTCTCAGGTCACTCCACTCTTAGATTTTCAGACCATGCTCTGCTCCTTTACATCTGCTTAAGCAGCCACTTGACATTTTCCACTTGACAGACTGTTATCAGCTCCTGATTGTTTTCCAAGTACATACAATCATAAGCTACTGCATCAACCCTTGTTTATAATGTAATTCCTTCCAAAGGTTGGAACAGACCCCATGGCTAGGAGAGGAAGCCACTCTAAAGGACTGATCCCTCTCCCTCCCCCTTTGTGCGGCACTTTGCGTGTGTGTAATGGAAGGATCAGCCCTGGGCATATGTTTTTCTGACTCAGTATAGGGCAATTTTAGGTTAGCTGTTAGGAGAAATAGGATTCAATAGTGTGAGAGTTCCAATTTTATTGAGAACTATTTTAGGGCTAGAAGCCTCTGAACTGGATGGAGTAAGCTGCCCTAGAAATTTCTGGGTCAGCTCTGAAAATTGCAACCTGGAACATTACAACTTGATGCAAAAGGGGAAAGCTTTTGAACACTGCCAAAGAGATGGACAGATTACAAATTGGTATTCTATACATACTGTAAGGGTGTCAAGTGTATCCTGTTGGGCATATGAGCATCAGAAGGACAAATGTCAATGATGTTCGCCTGCTTTCAGCATGAACCAGCACTAATTAAAGAAGCCCTAAGAATGAATGAATGAATGAATGCTGTAAATCAGTGGTTCTCAACCTGTGGTCCATGGACCCCTAGGGAGCCATGATTTTGTCACGTGTGTGTGTGTGTGTGTGTGTCCGCAAATGCTTGAATAATTGTTATGATTTAAATTTGGGTTACGTCTTGGGGGTCTGTGGCCATGGTCTATGGCCACAAAAGATATTTAAAGGCGGTCTATGGTGAAGAAAAGGTTGAGAACCTCTGCTGTAAATAAATCCATCTGTGGGCATATATATTAAACATCATTTGTTTCTTCAAGTGAGTCTCAATGCCCAGTGATTGCCTGAATAATCCCTGAATTTTTCAGAAGTAGGTTGCCCTTGCCTTGTTCTTCCTTGGGCTGAGAGGGAAGGACTGGCCCAAGGTCACCCACTGCCTTCACGTCTAAGACAGAACTAGAACTCACAGTCTCCCAGTTTACAGCCTGGCGCCTTCACCACTACATCAAACTGGCTTGCGTACATGTATTTATATATGCATACACATACACATGTGCCTGTCTGTACAGGTAGTCCTCAACTTACAACCATTCATTTAGTGACCGTTTGAAATTACAGCTGCTAGAAAAAGAATGACTTACGACCACTCCTCGGACTTGCGACTGTTGCACTTTACCCATGGTCACGTGAGCAAAATATGGGTGCTTTTCAATTGGCATGTAATTTCAATGGCGGCAGAATCTTGGGATCATGTGACCTCCACTTGCGACTTTCCCAGCCAGCTTCTGACAGCCAAAGTCAATTAGGAAGCTGAATTTGCTTACCGATGACAGCGAAAAAAGATCATAAAATAGGGCATGACTCAATAACAAAAAAAAAGTTCTGGTCCCAATTGTGCTTGCAAGTCATGGGCTGTCCAGTACTTTAATAAAAATTTTGACCCAGAATGCTATGGAAACTAAGCTATGTGATCTGTTTATGGTTAAATAAATTGCAAGCAAGTATGGCAAAAACAGCTAATGCTGTTTTGTACTACACACTGGAGAAAACTGATGCCTTCGCAAACAGATTGACATGTTCTTAAGTGAATGTGTTCATTTTCCATATTCAGACAACATACTAATTTGGGAACAAACCCAATCTGCTCTGTCTACACAGCAGGCTTAGCCACCCCAAAATCCACCCTTAGATGAAAACTAACCAGGTTTACAGTGTACAAATCCATATCCCAAACCTTTAGCCGACCGTGTTAAGCTTTATTGTGCGAACTCTGCCACTGTAAGCAAGCTGATTCATAGTTTGTTGTGATATGAATCCAGCCAATTGGATTCAGGAAGCCTCACTCACTGAAAAGTCAGTGATTAACCAGATTGATGGCAGACTGTTCTAATAGTTAACAGAGTTGCCATTCCAGAACCATGGGCAGCACCCTTATTTAATTTTATTGGTTACAGCCCTAATTCATCTTGCAGAAATTGAGCAATGCTGGCGTAATTCAGGTGGTGGGATCCTTTGGAAAGTTGGGGGGATGTGTTCATCGTTCTGGGCTGACTTTAAATAAGATAACATATATCCATACCCATACACGCACATACATATATATACACATGCTATAGATACATACACAGAGAGAGTAGAGCATATATTAATCACAGATTATTTTTAGAATACATAGTGAAACCGTTTGGAAAACCAAGTTTCAGAACTTCGGGAAGAACAGGCTCAAGGTTGACTCAGCCTTCCATCCTTCCGAGGTAGGTAAAATGAGGACCCAGATTGTTGGGGGCAATTAAGCTGATTTTTGTAATAATGCCGCTGGGGGGGGGGGCGAAAGCCCTAATAAGCAGGCATATACATAGAATGAAGGCTATTGCTAAGCACATTTGATTTGTGCTTAGATTGTAAGCCGCCCTGAGTCTTCGGAGAAGGGCGGGATATAAATGGGATTAAAAAAAAAAGAGAGAACATCTTGGACTTGGAACAGGGAATAAACCTGGTTCGAATCCCGACCTCTCTCCCTGAAAAAGCTTCCCATAAGCTCGGAGAACGAACGCCCACCCTCAAAGCTTCTAAAGGCAACGTGGAGGGGCTGGGGGCGGGCTTAGAACGTTGGTACCCTGCGTTGCCGGGGACGCCTGCGCGGTTGCTAAGGCTTTTAGTTGAGGGACCCTTCCCGGATCTGACGCGCCGGCGCACTAAGTCAAGAGGGGAAATCAACAAGGGCGAGCAAAGGAGGGAGCGAGATCAGCTGGCGGAAGGGAGCAGAGAAGCGGCTGCCGGCTTGATCCAGGGCGGGATCTGGTGGGTGATCGGGGAAATCAACCGGTAGTTTATTGGGAGGGGGAAGTTTACGGGTGCACAAATTGGGAACACGTAAGAGATCTAGACGGGGCTCGAACTGCTTCATGACCGTATCTTGGAACGGAGTTGATTGCGGTATTTGTTGGACTTTTCCAGTCATACAAAGTGTATTTTGTATTTTTTTTATTTTTGCCGAAGAAAGGCATTACCCGATGTGACCCGAGCGATTTATTCGGTCTCGATCCGGGGAAGTTTTTCATTCTTTTTAAATCTTGTGCAGGACAGGACTTTCCCCCACCCACCACCCACCCACCCAAAAAAAAACAAAGATCCCCCGCCCCTTCCTCCATCCATCCATCCATCCATCCATCCACGGTTCCCCACCCACCCCCGCCCATCCCCCCAAAAAACAAAGATCCCCGCCCCTTCCTCCATCCATCCACGGTTTGCAGTAGGGGGAGAAGCTAATGGGATTTTAAGGGAAATTCCCAATGGATTTTTTCCCCCCGCCCAAATTAAAGCCACAAACTTGCAAGGGTGGACTTGTAACTGCATGCGGAGGAAAGGGTCCTGAGATGGGGGTCTTCAAACTTGGCCCTTTTATGACTCGTGGACTTCAACTCCCAGAATTCCTCAGCCAAGTATGCTGGCTAAGGAATTCTGGGAGTTGAAGTCCACAAGTCATAAAAGGGCCAAGTTTGAAGACCCCCCCTAGTTAAAGGATCGTGGGCTGTGTAGTCTCTCAACGACTAGAGGGCGCCGGCAGGGGCAAAGCCGAGGATCAGCGTTGACTCTTCTTGCCATCTCATCCCTTGCAAATCCGAGAAGGGAAAGATTTCAAAGGGGGTGGGGGTGGGGGGTGGAAACAAGGATCCTGGACGGGGCCGGTTTACTTAAAAAACCGGGAGGGCATCGGCGCTGTTTCCTCGCCCTCCGCCGAGAAGAGCGGCTTGCCCGCAGCTGCTGTGCCTTTTAAGAGCCGCCCGGCGCGCAGGCAGCTCGGACTGGGGAAGCTAAAGCGGCTTTGCAAAGCCAGGCAGGCGCTTCTCGCTTTCTCCGCCTCCCTTGGCTGGCATCTTCTCCGGGCCAGCCGGAGATGGAGGAGGAACAACTCATCGGGCCGTGACACGGGAGTCGCTTTTCGCGGGGACCGTTTTTGCACGCTTGGAAGGACGCGGGATCAGCCAGGTGATCGACTCGCGACAGGCCTTGTCCATTCATTTTGGCGGGAGGCCTGGGGACGCTCTCGCTGTGTTTCTAGCTGTGTTTGGAGACAGGTCGGAATCTGATTTCTGGCCGGCTCAACGGGACACGGGGAAATCGAGCCACGGTGTACACGATTCTTGTATTCACGTGATGTGGCGTTACCGAGGATGGTAGGGTGAGTTCACACAACACATTGTTGTAGGGTGGGTGGCCGGTTAAGTAGTTCCTGGTATGGTTAAGATTTGTGACGGAGGGATTTTTCTGTAAACAGGTACTCCTCGATTTACAACAGTTTGTCTAATTTTAATTTTAACTGGGGTTTTTAATTTGTTCAGGGATTGATGTAATTTTTTAAATTGTTTTTAACTCTTGTATTTTTTCGTTTTAATCACCCTGTAAACCGCCCTGAGTCCTTCGGGAAAGGGCGGTATATAAATATAATAAAATAAATAAATAAAATAAATAAAAAATAGTGACCGCTTGAAGTTACAGCAGCACTGAAAAAAGGGACTTATGAATGTTTTTCCGCACTTAACAACCATCCCTGTAGTCATGTGATTAAAATTCAGATGCTTGGCAAGTGATTCACACCAGTATTTATGACAGTTGCAGGATGGCTCAGCTTGGAAACCTCTCCCTTTCTCCTCAGCATGGCTGGCTCGGGAATTCTGGGAGTTGAGTCCATGAGTCATAAATTTATTTATTTATTTTTATTTATTTTAATTCCATTTATATCCCACCCTTCTCCGAAGACTCAGGGCGGCTTACAAGCTTAGCAGTAGCCTTCATTCTATGTATATGCCTGCTTATTAGGACTTTCACACACACCTCAAGCGGCATTATTACAAAGTCAGCTTAATTGCCCCCAACAATCTGGGTCCTCATTTTACCTACCTCGGAAGGATGGAAGGCTGAGTCAACCTTGAGCCTGGTGGGATGCGAACCTGCACTAATTGCGGGCAGCTGGTGTTACTTAAGGAGGCATTAGCCCACTGCTCCACCAAGGCTCATAAAAAGGCTCCACCAAGGCTCATAAATGAGCCGAGGTTGTCTACCCCTGCCCAGGGTCACGTGATCTCCTCTTGCAACCTTCTGACCAGCAAAGTCAATGGGAAGTCAGATTCACTTAACAGCTGTGTTACTAATTTAACAACTGCAGTGATCCACTTAACAGCTGTGGCAAGAAAGGTCATAAAATGGGGCAAAACTCATTTAACAAATGTCTCGCTTAGCAACATAAATGTTGGGCTCAATTGTGGTCGTAAGTCAAAGGGCTACCTGTATTGGTGAAAGACTTGGATGTAAGTTGGCCAATGACATTTGAGCTTAGGGAGTTATTGAGCCAGCATGCCTGGTGTGTGATGCCAGGTGTCATAGAAGGGGGTAATTGTGTAGTGTGTGTTTCAGTTACAGTTAACTGTAGTGCTAGAACTTCTGTAGGAACTGTTTCGTTTGTAATTAAGTTAGCTATTGCGGTAGCTAACTCTTGGATTTTGCCATGTCACGAACCAGCCAAAAAAGTGGGGGTAATTGTGTAGTGTGTGTTTCAGTTATAGTTAACTGTAGTGCTAGAACCTCTGTAGGAACTGTTTCCTTTGTAATTAAGTTAGCTGTTGCGGTAGCTAACTCTTGGATTTTCCCATGTCACGAATCATTAAAGCACATTTTCTTTGTTTTCCATCTCAGTCATTCTAAAGGTTGGCTGACTTTGTCATGCAATCTCAGGAAACAGGAAGAATAAATAAATGCAGCACTTTTTATATCTACAAACAGATGTTTGACCTGGTAAATGATTGCCTCATTGACATTTGCAGTGTAAGATTACGAGGAGGTTGTGATCCGGTAACTCTTTGATGGGGTGGGGGAAAATCTGATATTTGGAACCAGGTCAGGAAGTGACTACAGTCTAGGAAAAAGAGACACGCAAAGTTTTCAAATGTCTCATTTCAAAAACCACAAGAGCAAAACTACTGTAGATTTTTTTTTAAAAAAAAGTCCCACACGTGGAGCCCAGAGCTTCCATGATATTGAGGGGAGACATAGATTGTGTGCATACCTAGAACAGTTCATTTCAGTGGCGTAGCGGGGGGGGGGCGGTCGCACCGGGCGCAACATCTGGGGGGGGGGCGCTTGCACTCGCAGCTCTCTGCCCCTGCCTGGCTCACTCACTCTCTCTCACTGCAGTGCTGGCTGTGCGAATCCGATCCGAGCCGCCGGGTTGCCGCCCACTGTGGAGGGGGGGTGCCAGGCGTGCGGTTAGGGGGCGCAAATTACTTGCCTTGCCCCGGGTGCTGACAACCCACGCTATGCCACTGGTTCATTTGCCTTGGTTTAGCATGTGTGAGGCCAACTATTACGGTAATAAATTATGATTTGGCACAGTGGTACTGAAACTGTGGTCTGGGGACCCCAGGGGGACCTATAAAGTCATCACAGGGGGTCTGTGAAGGCTTGAAAAAATGGTATGAATAAATCTTGAGTGAAGTCTTGGTGGTCTGTGGCCCCCAAAGGAATTTAAAAGCAGGTCCATGGTTGATTTAGTGTATTGTACATAAGCAGTTGTGACACATTTAGAATAGGTAGTCCTCGACTTACAATCCCAATTGAGCCCAAAATTTCTGTTGCTAAGTGAGACAGTTGTTCAGTGAGTTTTGCTTCATTTTACGACCTTTCTTGCCACAGTTGTCAAGTGAGCCACTGCAGTTGTTAAGTTAGTAACATGGATGTTAAGTGAATCTGACTTCCCCATTGACTTTGCTTGTCAGAAGGGTGCAAATGTTGATCACATGACCACTGCGACTGAGTCAGTTGCCAAGATTCTGAATTTTGATCACGTGATCATGGAGGTGCTGCAACAGTTAAGTGTGAAAAACGGTCATACATCACTTTTTTTCACTGCCATTGTAACTTTGAACAGTCACTAAATGAACTGTTGTGAATTGAGGACTACCTGTATATCATAGCTTGTGTATTTTGAGTACCCAACTTGGCATAGTTCATCTTTCATACTTTAATAATGTGAAGTTTTGTTTTATTACCGTATTTTCCGGCGTATAAGATGACTTTTTAACCCATGAAAATCGTCTCAAAAGTTGGGGGTCGTCTTATACGCCGGGTCGTCTTATACGCCGGAAAATACGGTATATTGTGTGAACTGAGTCATAATGTTTACAAACCAGGGTTCTAGCTTAGAGCAAAATATGACTGCCATTCTCACAGATTTGTAAGAGAGAATGTTGTAAGGGTAGAAAATAGAGAAGCACAGTAAAGAGTATTTGTGTAGCTAGATTTAGCTATATTTGTGTTTCCTTTTTTATCTGATGCCTTTTCTTTTGCTTAATATTCTTTACTCTTTTTCTACAGTTCACATAACATTGCTAATGCTGAAAGGGTACAGTAGAATGGGAGGATGCATATTTTTGAGCACGTGCTCAGCTCAGCAGATTATCTTCTTTAGCAGAATTAAAATTTCAGGTTTATTTTTAAAAACCCCAAACCCAGCTTTTTACTTTTTCTGAAACTGAAGAGAATAATTATGTCCATAGAGTGTGCCTTGTCTAAGTTTAATTTAACCGTGCTTACAAGTTTGATTTGCTGGGCACACAAGGTCACAAACTGTGTTTGCTGGATTCCCACAAACTCTGCTTGACTGAGTTGGGTATGTGAAATAGCCCAGCAAGAAATGTTACATTATGATTGCTTTATCATTTGGCTAGCTGAAATCTTTGTTGATCTACAGTATTGCAAGTCATCCAGGTATAGTGTTAGCTCTCAGAATGAATTTTCCCCACCTGTGTCCAAGGATCATTTCCCTGAACCTTTAGCTTTTATTTTATTTTTTAAAGTCCGCTTATTAGGAGAGGAAAATATATCATGGAGTTGGTTAGAAGCTTCTATTATCCAAGCCAGCATAAACAATTCCCAGCACAACTTGCAGCTGTAGCTGCATCATCTTGGACATTTGTACTTTTCCTGAATAGATGAAAATAACAAGCTACATATATTTTAGATATTGCTGTGCTGCATTGGCTTCCAGTGCCACTACTTAGTTATATCCCTCGGGGCCTTGCATCTTCCTGCAATTTCTGGCTATAGATCTGTACTTCTCCCTTTCCACTTTTAAAAAGGACCATAACATTTTGGAACCAGTCAGCCTGAAGTCTTGTGTTAAAGCCCAAATCCTAGGGCTAGGACAGGTGGTCCTCAACTTACGACCACAATTAAGTCCAAGATTTCTGTTGCGAAGCTTTGCCCCATTTTATGATCTTTCTTGCCACAGTTGCTCAGTAGAATCGCTGAAGTTATTAATTTAGTAATCTGGATGTTAAGTGATTCTGGCTTCCCATGGACTTTGCTTGCCAGAGGATCACAAAAATGATCACGTGATCCCGAGGACGCTGCAACTGTCATAAATATGAATCGTTTGCCAAGCATCTGAATTTTGATCACATGACCATGGGGATGCTGCAGTGGTCATGAGGGTAAAAAAAATAGTCATAACTCACATTATTTCAGTGCTGTTGTATAACTTCCAACTGTCACTGAATGAATGGCTGTAAGTCGAGGATTGCCTGTATGCAGATTTTCAGCAAGTGGTTTCTCTTTCTTAATTTGTTATTTGTGATTTTGGTAAAGCCCTGATTTCCTAGAAACAGGGAAGAAAGTCATAAGCCGTTACACTGAAGTTCCCAGGTAACTGGAAATGTTACAACTTACAACTACAATTGATCCCTAAATTTATGTTGCTAAGTAAGAAATTTGCTAAGCGTGTTTTTCCTCATTTTACGACTTTTCTTATCACATTTGTTAACTGAATCATTGCCGTTGTTAAATTAGTAACACGGTTGTTAAGCGTATCTGGCTTCCCCATTGTCTTTGCTCGTCAGAAGGTTGCAAAAAGGGGATCACGTGATCCCGGGACATTGCAACCGTCATAAATGTGAGTCAGTTGTCAAGCATCCAAATGTAAATCACATGACCGCGGGGATGCTGCCACAGTCACAAGTGTGAAAAAATTGTCATAAGTCACTTTTTTCAGTGCCATTGTAACTCTGAGCGATCACTAAGTGAACTGTTGTAAATCAAGGACTACCTGTATAATAAACTCTTGTGTCTCTTTATCTGTAACCTTCACTTGGGCGACAAGGTGCATAATTAGGGGAACAATTTTTGAACCATGGTAACACAGATCGACTAATTTACAGAATGCATGCAAAATCCAGGGCCTTGACTTCTGTGGGATTTAAATTTGGCAAAGCTGTGGCTGACTCAGTGTTGTCATGACACTGTGCTGCCACCCATAGCTTCAGTGAATTGGTCCTGCCCTTAGCCCTATGGCAGACATGTCAAACACAAGGCCCGGGGGCCGGATTCGGCCCGCGAAGTGGTTTCATGTGGCCTGCGAAGCCATCCTGGAAACAGTGAGAGAACGGCCCCCACTGCCTTGGCCCTGGCCCAGAGACCCTCCTTCTGCCAGAGACCTTCAGATCTGTCCCACTCCTGCCCAGGCCCTCATAGGCACCCTTGATGCGAACGATGTAGAGCTGGCCATGCCCACCCAGTAGGCCATACGCATTCTAGCCACGCCCACCCAGTAGGCCACGCCCACCCTGGCTATACCCACCTGGCCCCCTGAGGGCAACCACAATGCTGATGCGGCCCTCAATGAAATTGAATTTGACACCCCTGCCCTATGGAATAGCTAGTCTCTCCTTAACCGATGCAATCTCCTAGACTAGAGTGCATTAAACCAAAGGATCAAGATCACATGAAGTGGTAGTACCACTTTATAATGTCTTGGTAAGACCCCACTTGGGATATTGCACCTAGTTTCAGTCGCCACGATATCAAAATGATATCGAGACTCTGGAAAGAGTGCAGAGAAGAGCAACAAAGATGATTACAGGGCTGGAGGCTAAAACATACAGGGAACGGTTGCTGGAATTGGGTATGTCTAATTTAATGATGTGAAGGACGAGGGGTGGCATGATAGCAATGTTCCAATATCTCAGAGGCTGTCACAAAGAAGAGGGGGTCAACCTGTTCCCCAAGGCACCTGAGGGCAGGAGAAGAAGCAACGGATGGAAACTAGTCAAGGAGAGAAGCAACCTAGAACTAAGGAGAAACTTCCTGACAGTGAGAACAATTAACCGGTGGAACAACCTGCCTCCAGAAGTGGTGAATGCTTCAACACTGGAAGTTTTTAAGAAGAGACTGGACAGCCATTTGTCTGAAATGGTATAGGGTTTCCTGCCTGAGCAGGGGGTTGGACTAGATGACCTCCAAGGTCCCTTCCAACTCTGTTATTCTCTTAGTGTATTCTTTCAGCACCGGACACCAGGTAAACCAATCCCATCTAGCCATCAGCAGTTGGTTAGACCAATCTTGCTATTGGCTACTGGAGGATGGTCAGCTGTGGTCAAGCCAGGAAGAATTTGCTCCCATTTCCACAGCTTTTTTGCCCTTGGTCATTCTCTTTCACAGTTTAGGTAAGGAAATATCTCTGAAATTATGACTCAACCGGTCATGGGTTGTCTTGTACAGTTTTAAATATATTTATATGTATATTTTCCCACTGAAAGGACCAGTAAAAGATACGTACACTTGGGGTGGTGCAGCCAGAATTGCACTTCACACATTGCTGCGGTTGCAATTAATGTTAGCTTAACAACCACTTCTGCTGTTTTGAACCTTTTCACTCGTGCCACTGTATGAATGAAGCCTAAGTGGAAGCTGGGTAGTCCTTGACTTACGACCACAATTGAGTCCAAAATTTCTGTTAAGCGAGACAGATGTTAAGTGAGGTTTGTCCCATTTTACGACAATTCTTGCCACAGCGGTTAAGTGAATCTCTGCATTTGTTAAGTTAGTATCACTAATCTGGCTTCCCCCTTGACTTTGCTTGTCAGAAGGTCTTGGAAGGGCGATCGCATGACTTCGGAACACCCCAACCGTCATAGCTATGAGTCAGTTGCCAAGCATCTGACTTTTGATCACATGACAGTGGATATGCTATAATAGTGTGAAAAAAAATGTCACTTTTTCAGTCCTGTTGTAATTTCAAGCAGTCACTAAGCAAAATGTTGCACGTAGAGGACTATTTGCATTTCAGCTGCTCTCCTTGGTAAGATAAGCAGAACAGAACAGCCCATTATGGCAGTAATAAGTTGTCTCTCGAACTGGTGGTTGAGAAACACATTTGTGTGTAAAACATTTGGGATTTAGAGAATCTAGAGCAGATCCCTGAGCCTGTTGTTCCCCAGGCACATGGGAATATTTTGGTAGCCAGGATCTCTTATTGAGATAGGTGGACCCACAAATTGAATTAATATATAAACAACCACATCTGGCTGGGGATGATGGCATTGGTATTGCCATGTATTAGAAGAACGCCATGTCAGGGAAGTCAATGTAGGCCAGGTGTTTTCCAGGAGAGTAAATACCAAATAAATGTTTATATCAATCTCATTGGATCACGCTGAGGAATCCAGCAGGCTTCCTCTTTCTGTGGTCTCCTTGCCCTAGTTTGCATATGATGACTGGATTCATCATGGATTAGGATTTTGGCTTGTTTAGTGTTTGCATGAAGCAGCCATCACAGTTCAGGAAGATGTTTAGTTTATGCTTATTTATAGCACTTACAGTCACTAATTCCTATTTAAGAGTCCCAAACTTGTTGGATAGTTATGCCATAACTGAGCAGGGAAACAATGGCTCACCTTCACATCCTGTGACATCAAAATATTTAACCAACTGTTTAGTACAGAAAGGTTGGAAGAGATTTCAGGGATTAGGGAAATGGTTATGATAATAGTGTGACTGTGCTCTTTTAAGGTGAAGTATATAAAATAAAGAAGGGACGCGGTGGCTCAGTGGGTTAGGAGGCTGAGCTTGTCGATCAGATGGTCAGCAGTTTGGCGGGTCGAATCCCGACTGCCGTATAACAGAGTGAGCGCCTGTTACTCGTCCCAGCTTCTGCCAACCTAGCAGTTCGAAAGCACGTAAAAATGCAAGTGGAAAAATAGGGACCACTACGGTGGGAAGGTAACAGCGTTCCGTGCGCCTTTGGCATCTAGTCATGCCAGCCACATGACCACAGAGACATCCTCGGACAAGCGCTGGCTCTTCGGCTTTGAAACGGAGATGAGCACTGGCCCCTAGAGTTGGAAACAACTAGCATGCATGTGCTGGGGAACTTTTACCTTTACCTTATATAAAATAAAAACCAACAAAAATCCAACCAAAAAAAATCTAGTAGCCAAACCATTACACAAAGGTTAACAATGAAGACAAAGACAACAGCGTGCATCTTTCAAACAGTGCCCTGTGATACAACAGAATCCATATAAATCCTGTAATTAAAATATTAACTCAGGAACTGACAAGATATTAATAGGGTGGGATATCCAGGCCCTGGATTAACTCACTAGTCCAGTGTTTCTGAATCTCAGCAGATGTATGCTGAGATGTATGCTGGTTGGGGAATTCTGGGAATTAGAAGAACAGAAGAACAGAGTTGGAAGGGGTTTTGGAGGTCTTCTAGTCCAACCCCCTGCTCAGGCAGGAAACCTTATACCATTTCAGACAAATGGTTTTTCCAATCTCTTCTTAAAAACTTCCAGTGTTGGAGCATTCACAATTCCTGGAGGCAAATCGTTCCACTGATTAATTTTTCTCACTGTCCGGAAATTTCTCCTTAGTTCTAGGTTGCTTCTCTTCTTGATTAGTTTCCATCCATTGTTCCTTATCCTGCCTTCAGGTGCTTTGGAGAATAACTTGACTCCCTCTTCTTTGTAGCATCCTCTGAGATATTGGAACACTGCTCTCATGTCACCACAAGTTCTTCTCTTCATTAAACTAGACATACAGTTGCAAGAAAAAGTATGTGAACCCTTTGGGATTACGTGGAGTTTTGCATGAATTGGCCATAAAATGCACTCTAAACGTCATGTAAGTCACAACAATAGAAAAACACAGTCTGCTTAAAATAATACTACACAAACATTAGCTGTTGTCATGTTTTAATTGAACATAAGATGGAAACATTCACAGTGCAGGGTGGAAAAAGTATGTGAACCTCTAGCCTAATGACTTCTCCAAGAGCTAATTGGAGCCAGGAGTGAGCCAACCTTGACTCCAATCAGTGTGATGATATTGGATGTGTTGCTGACAGCCGTCCTGCCCTTTAAAAACACACACCTGTTTTGGGTTTACTGGTCTCAAGAAGCACTGTCTGATGTGAACCATGCCTTGCAGAAAAGAGCTCTCAGAAGACCTACGATCAAGAATTGTTGACTTGCATGAAGCTGGAAAGGGTTACAAAAGTATCTCCAAAAGCCTTGATGTTCATGTGTCCACGGTAAGACAGACTGTCTACAAATGGAGAAAGTTTAGCACTGTTGCTACTCTCCCTAGGCGTGGTCGTCCTGTAAAAATGACTGCAAGAGCACAGCGCATAATGCTTAATGAGGTAAAGAAGAATCCTAGAGTGTCAGCTAAAGACCTACAGAAATCTCTGGCACATGGTAACATTTTTGTTGACACATCTACAATAAGGAAAACATTAAACAAGAATGGAGTACATGGGAGGACACCACGGAGGAAGCCATTGCTGTCCAAAAAAAATATTGCAGCATGTTTGAAGTTTGCAAAAGAGCACCTGGATGTTCCACAGCACTACTGGCAAAATATACTGTGGACAGATGAAACCAAAATTGAGTTGTTTGGGAAAAACACACAACACTATGTGTGGAGAAAAAAAGGCACAGCACACCAACATCAAAACCTCATCCCCACTGTAAAACATGGCAGAGGGAGCATCATGGTTTGGGGCTGCTTTGCTGCCTCAGGGCCTGGACGGATTGTTGTCATTGATGGGAAAATGAATTCCAGAGTTTATCAGGACATTTTGCAGGAAAACGTACGACCATCTGTCTGCCAACTGAAGCTCTGCAGAGGATGGGTGATGCAACAGGACAATGACCCAAAGCATACAAGTAATTCAACAAAACAATGGCTTCAACAGAACAGAATACGCCTTCTGGAGTGGCCCAGTCAGAGTCCTGACCTCAACCCGATTGAAATGCTGTGGCATGACCTTAAGAGAGCAATTCACACCAGACATCCCAAGAATATTGCTACACTGAAACAGTTTTGTGAAGAGGAGTGGTCCAAAATTACTCCAGATCGTTGTGCAAGTCTGATCTGCAACTACAGGAAACGTTTGGTTGAGGTTATTGCTGCCAAAGGAGGGTCAACCAGTTATTAAGTCCAAAGGTTCACATACTTTTTCCACCCTGCACTGTGAATGTTTCCACCTTATGTTCAATTAAAACATGACAACAGCTAATGTTTGTTTTTCTATTGTTGTGACTTACATGACGTTTAGAGCGCATTTTATGGCCAATTCATGCAAAATTCCACGTAATCCCAAAGGGTTCACATACTTTTTCTTGCAACTGTACCCATATTGCTGTCTATATGAATATAAAGTGATCAGGGATTAGGTGTGCAAAGGTGTAGGTGTGTAGTCCATCTTTTGGACAAAGGCTTTATTCACTGGCACTTGGGTAATGGAAATCTTTCCACAGATTTATCTGTTGTGATAACTTGTGGTTGGCTTGATGTGGTTGAACAAGCTATAAGTTCAGAATTACAAGCCACAATGCCTGGATTTACCCCAAGTCAAAGCAACAGCATTATGATTGACATTTAATTTCTTTCTTTCTTGTATAATGATATGAACAGCAAAGTCCAGCTATAATTAGTTTCATTAGTCAGAATCATGACACTAAGAGGCTAAGCATAAAACAATTGAATAGATAACATACATTGATAGGTATTATGTAAAATATTTCAAAACTAAAACATATTAGGTAAAGGTAAAGGTAAAGGTTCCCCCGCACATGCGTGCTAGTCGTTTCCGACTCTAGGGGCCGGTGCTCATCTCCGTTTCAAAGCCGAAGAGCCAGCGCTTGTCCGAGGACATCTCCGTGGTCATGTGGCCGGCATGACTAGACGCCAAAGGCGCACGGAACGCTGTTACCTTCCCACCGTAGTGGTCCCTATTTTTCTACTTGCATTTTTACGTGCTTTCGAACTGCTAGGTTGGCAGAAGCTGGGACGAGTAACAGGCGCTCACTCTGTTACGCGGCACTCGGGATTCGACCCGCCAAACTGCCGACCTTCCGATCGACAAGCTCAGCGTCCTAACCCACTGAGCCACCGCGTCCCAAAACATATTAAAGTACCAGTATTAGCTAAGGGATTATTTTTGTAGCAATAGTTAAGAAGTTGGCTGTTACCACTGTAACTTTATAATTTTTGTCCAAAAGTAACATTTTAACATTTTCAGATGGCAACATTAGATACTGACTTTAAAAGGATTGAGGTTACAATCTAAAAATTATCTGAAAATAAGCTTGTTTGAAGTTTCTTTATGAGGAGACATGCAGAAGATTGTACTGTTAAATATTTCAGCTTTTTGTATCTGTTCCCAGGCATTTATTATTCTTATATTTCTAAGTAACCTAAAATACATTTTTCTTGTCCATTTTTTATTCATGATCCTCGGCACAGTGCAGTTCTGTTTTCAGTACAATTATTTGCTATTAATGTTTGGACTATAATACTAAGCATATATTCATGTACTTTCTTTAGAGGAAGGGAATTGAACAGACCTATTTTTTATTGAATACTGATATATTTTAATAAGCATTTTATTCTTGTGGTTTTTGGCTATACTATAATGGTGTAGAATGTCAGGATAAAATGGGTTTCATAAATAATAGAAAATATGATACTGGAAATGATTAGCAATAATGGCAATAAATATTATATTCTCTTTATGTGCATAGCATACTTTTTGACATTTCTTTATCCTTTCTGTCTACCCTTTGTATTATTGCATTTCTCTCTCTTTTTAAAACATTTTTATAATCTGAAACTATTCAGTGATAGGTTTCACACATAGCACTCCAGTCTAACCATCATTAAACAAGTTGACTTGCTTGGAATGATAAAGTGACAAGCAAGTCAGATTTAACCATGAACCAGGTCACAATTTAAAATACTACTAAAACTACAGAGGAAGTCCTCAAGTTACAACCATCATGAACCGTGGTGGCGCAGTGTTTAGAGTGCAATATTTCAGGCTAATTCTGCCGACTGCCAGGAGTTCGATCCTGACCAGCTCTAGGTTGACTCAGGCTTCCATCCTTCCGAGGTCAGTAAGATGAGGACCCAGATTGTTGGGGGAGGGGGCAATGTGCTGACTGTAGGCTGCTTAGAGAAGGCTGTAAAGCACTGTGAAGCAGTATATAAGTCTAAATGCTAGGTACTATTGCTATCTTTGGAACCAGAATTTCAGTTGCTAAGCAAGGTGGCTGTTAAGGGGGATTGTGCCTGATTTTATGATCTTTTTTAAATCACATTTGTAAATCTAGTCATTGCAGTTGCTAAGTGAATCATGCAATTGTTAAGTAAATCTGGCCTCCCCCATTGACTTTGCTTGTCAGAAGATTAATAATAATAATAATAATAATAATAATAATAATAATAATAATAATAATAATAATAAGTAGTAGTAGTAGTAGTAGTAGTAGTAGTTGGAAGGGACCTTGGAGGTCATCTAGTCCAACCCCCTGCTCAGGCAGGAAACCTTATACCATTTCAGGCAAATGGCTGGCCAGTCTCTTCTTAAAAACCTCCAGTGTTGGAGCATTCACCACCTCTGGAGGCAGGTTGTTCCACTGGTTAGTTGTTCTAGCTGTCAGGAAGTTTCTCCTTAGTTCTAGGTTGCTTCTCTCCTTGACTAGTTTCCATCCGTTGCTTCTTGTCCTGCTTTCAGGTGCTTTGGAGAACAGCTTGACTCCCTCTTCTTTGTGGTAGCCCCTGAGATAGTTGGGTAGGACGGTCACAAAGAGTGACCATATGACAAGGGGGGATGCTACAATGGGTGTAACTGTGAAGACAGGGTTGTAAGTAAAAAAAAATTCAGTGCTGTTGTAACTTCACATGGTTGTTAAATGAATGGTTGTAAGTCAAGGACTACCTGTATAAAAATACAGATTATCTTAACTCCATAACCAGAACTTCTTATCTCTGTGGTGGCAAACCTATGGCACGCGTGTCACAGGTGGCACGCAGAGCCCTCTCTGTGGGCACGCGCGCCATTGCCCCAGTCCTAGGCCTTCAGCTGGGTTTTATAAAACCTTTTCGCTTTAGGCCTCCACCGCCGTGTGCAGAAAAAAAAGAAAGATTCAATCAATCAATTTCAATCTCGCGGGGAAAAAAAAGATCTCGCAAAGTTGGAATTGATTGATTGAACTTTTTAGTCCCACCCAATCTGCCGTTACCACTGCAGCCACGCCCACCCAATGGGCCACACCCACCCAATGGGCCACGCCCACCCGGCACCCGACTATACATGTGGGTTTTGGGTTGCAGTTTGGGCACTCGGTATCTAAAAGGTTCGCCATCACTGTCCTATCTACATCCTCATTTCGTATTGTCACCTACTCCTAAAAGCAGATCCAGACAAGCTCCCAACTTCCAAACTTGCAGAATAGATTTAGTAGAGTTGTAAGCTTGTGGGAACAGGGAAAATTTCCCTTTGCCAATGCAACTAACAGACATCATAGGGACTATTCAGATTTCCCCCACACAATGTTTTCTGTTATACTGTATGTCCATGTAAGTAGGTCGACTTTATTAAATCAGCAGTTTTAATTATTTCATTGATGCAACTTATCTGTCATCAAAATCCACACAGCTGGACTGTAAGCAGCTTCCATCACAAGTTCTGGGTGGCTTGTTATCGGCAGTATTTACCTAATATAATTGCTTGCACAAGTCAACCAATCTGTTTGAGAGTTGTGAAAGGCACCAGATAAAGGGGAAGCCATGCAAATACCACACTGCTTGCTGAGATCGTTGTATCAGTGAAAGGCAAGCAATAGTTTTTATTGAACAAATAATACTTCAAGAACTTATTGAACTAATGTAGTAATGTAGAAATCAGTATTCAACTAGAGGGGAATAATATGTGCATATGTGGTGTTTTTTATGTATCTTTTTTAATGTTTAGTTTGTTTTGTATTTTTTGTCTTTTGTCTTTTTTATTATTCAATTAATGTGTGTGTGTGTGTGTGTGTGTGTGTGTGTGTGTGTGTGTGTGTGTGTGTGTGAAAAAGCACTATAGCAGGAGAACATTCTTCACTAGCCAGGCAAGGTAGTAGTCTGTAGTTAATTTAGGGGAATGTTTCTCAACCTCGGCAACATTTAAGATGCATGGACCTCAACTCCCAGAATTCCCAGTCAACCATATTAGCTGGGAAATTCTGGGACTTAAAAGTCCAAGCAAATTGAGAAACACTAGCTTAGAGTATTGTGTGAGTTTAACCTGCTTGTGGGAGGGGTGAACAATAATTCGTTTAGCATGTATAATCTTATGATTTGTGATTACAACTTAGCATATTGTTGAAACATAGTTTGCAAAGGCAATATTGCCTAGCCAGGAGAAGCAGGGTTTGAAATCAAGTTGTATGTGGAACGGGTGACCTACATGGTCCACAAAAGAAAAGATGAAAGGGAAGTTATCATCGGAGGAAATAGAACAGTAGTCTTGTCAAGGGCAAGATTGGAATCATGGGTGAAATAAAAGGGAATCAGATTTGAGTAAAATATCCGATTGGTAGAAGCTGTTCAGTAAGGCTTCCAGCTGCCACAGGCGATTTTTAAGTAGAAACAAAATGTCTGCTTCTCAGGAGTATCTCAACTGTATCCTGCGTTATAAATCCTGTATTCAGCAATTGGTTGGCCTAAGTTGACTTCTCTGGCCTTGTTCAGTTGCATCTTCTTAAATCCACTTCACGTTTGTTTTCACCTGGTAAGCTTTATTTGCTTAACATTTGAGCAGGTCGTACCTGATCACGATGAGTCACTTTACAGCTCTCCGTCATCCTGGGTTAGTAGAGGTTTTGCTTGCCTCTTGACACCCTTGTAAATTTTGTTGTTGTAGAGTTGGACAGTAAGTTAACTTGAAGTTGAGTCATGAGTTGACAACTTGCCCGCGTTCCTCCTCCAGCAAGAAGAAGAAGAAGAAGGAAGGATGATGGCCAAACTGAATTACCTGTCATGTTGAAACAGCCCCAATTCTCCTATGCAGCTAGGCATGTCCAACTTATGAGGCTGAGTTAAGAAATACTCTTTGAAGACCTACTCTTTTGCAAAACAGAAAAAAATATATATGGTACTTGCACCACATATGCATATGAAGCAGATAAACAATGTCTCTTACACCATCCAGTTCTTGCATTACTGTAATTCTTGCAACTATCTTAATAGTTATTTCATGAAGGGAAGAGAGGATCTGAAGGAGAAGAACTGGACCATGCCATGCTGGATTGAATTTAGGCAGGTCCTGATTCCGATAGAGGTCAGAAGCTTCTACTTTTAGACTGTTGTTTGCTTATGGGGGAATTAAAATAAAAAACACCCCCACAAACAGAGAACAACTTTGCAAGGAATTGCTGGTGTAGAAAGAAGCAGCAGAGGAGTCATATTTGGGATGCTTGTGTCCTGCTTGCAAGTTAAGTATTTCCTCCCCCGCCCCTCCCCGCCCTCTATAGTGGTACAAATAAGAACTCCTTCAAGCTGTACTTAACTCCTGGTAGCTTCATGGACATATTTGTACAACATTTTTTTTTCAATAATACAGAAATGCTGCCACCTGTTGATACCCTACAGCAGGGCTTTTCAACCTTTTCACCCAATGTACCACTTTTAGGATATGGTAGCAACATCCGAGTACCACCAGTCGCCTAGCAAGGTGTCAAAAACTTGATGAGGAAAAAAGAAAAAAAGGAAAAAAGTGATGAAGTACAGGTAGTCCTCGACTTACAACAGTTCGCTTAGTGACTGTTCGAAGTTACAATGGCACTGAAAAAAGTACCCCACCAGCCACAGCCGAACAAGACACCTGCCTGCCCACCCAGTGGCGCTCTTCCTCCTGTCCGAGGTTTTCATTGTTGTGAGCATTTCTGTTGAGAATTGGCAGCAGGGGTGGGATGGGGTGGGGTGTTTGGTTTTTATGTCCCCCCATCTGCTGGGTGGTTGCAGCAGGTTTTGGTCACTTCACATGACCCTGGGACACTGTGGCCATCATAAATATGAATCAGTTGCCAAGCATCTGAATGTAAATCAAAAGACCCTGGATATGCTGCAACATTCCAGCTGATCGCCACTTCTTCTGGGCTCAGCAGAAGCACCAGGATCAGCACCAAGCTGCAGCTAGAGCCTGGCGTTGATCATGGCGCTTCCATTGAGCCCTGACAGCCCTGCAGCTCCAGCCATCTCTCGCTCAGACTTGTGCGGTGCTGCCACCGGTTCAGCTCATTCCCCTCCCCCACTACCACTTTTGTAGGATGGTCATGTACCACCTGCCAGGTGCCAATGTACCACAGGTGGTACCCGTACCACTGGTTGAAAAGCCCTGACCTACAGATCAGAGGTGTCTAAAGCTTCAGGATGAAAAAAATTCCAATCCAAAGTATCCTGCTCCAGCCTAAGCTGTTCTGACGTGCCAGAAATGTTCCAACATCTTGGTCTGGAAGCAAGGGAAGTTTGGAAACCAGAGAGTTTGAACTTCAAAGTGTTTTGTAGGTCTACCTTTTAACAGAACTGTTTGAACCTTGAGTCATAAAATCGTGGCCTGATTATCCTGTCCTTCAAGATGTGTCAGTCACTATTTCTCCAAATAAAACAGAACCATAAGCCAGAAATAAGTTCTCTTTCACAGCTCCTCTCTCAGTTTTGCCAGAAAAAGATTTCCTGGTCTGAAGCAGTACAATTCATACCGTCCCACCCGAGTTTTATCACCTCATTCTTGTATCTGTGGATCCTTCTCTAGATATTTTGGAATCTGTCCTCCTGTGAGCAAAGTCATGATTGATAGTAAATATATGCTTTGTAATGAATGAGACGTTCTCTGGAACAATCTGTTTTCTCCAGTATGATAATAAAGAGTTTCTTTGAGAACTGTGGTCAGTCAAGCTTCAGAACTGAAATTGTTGAATTCGTGATCTAGCAATAGCATAAAACCAGTTTGCACGGCAGCAGTTCGTCACAGGATTCCCAGATCAGTGGAGGTGAAATGGATCCTTTACCGCAACCTTCTACAATCCAGGTAGTCTTCCATTTACGACCATAACGAAGTCTGTTCATTAGGGTTTGTGAGTTGTGACATTTGTCAAGCAGTTCATCATGAAACCAGACCCATTTTCACAACCTTCTTTTGTGGTGTCCGTTAAGTAAACATTATAGCCTTAAAGTGAACACTGCGGTCATTACGCAAACCTATTGTTTTCTGGGGGAATTTTTGCTGGAAAACAGAAGTAAATGCTGATTTTTGGCAAAAATCGCAGTCTTGGGACTGTGTGATGCTACAAACAGCCAAAAATGCTGGCCAATTGAGCACCCAAATTGCAGTCACATGATTCAGGAATGGCCATTGTAACTTTGCAACCAGGTCCTGGGGAGATCCATCATAAGTTTGAATGGTTGCTAAGTGCTGGGTCATAAATTGAGGACTTATCTATATGCAGGAAAAAAAATAAAACCATCCTTGAGAAGGTGTTATCCAATTTTCCCATAAAAACCTCCAGAGATGGAGAGCCCACAGCCTCTAGATCAGGGTTAGGCAACCTTGGCTCTTTTATGACTCGTGGACTTCAACTCCCAGAATTCCTGAGCCAGCCATGTCCACGAGTCATAAAAGAGCCAAGGTTGCCTAACTCTGATCTAGATTGATTGCTCCATTGCTTGAAAGTTTTTACCACCAGGATGATTTTCCTTATACAGTATTTAACTAACAACTAGGTTGCTGCAACTTATCATTTCTGCTCCTAATTGTTCTGGCAATAGAAAATAGCTCCTGCTCATCTTCTATGTGGCACCATTTAATGGGCCTGAGCGCTAATATTGGATCCCTCCTGTATTTCTGCTCAATGTTTTTCCTCCTTACTTTTCTCCCTGTTGAGAACATCTTGTTCTTCTTAGCTCAATCTTCCAAATTATCCAGATTAGAACTGCAAACTTGTTCTGGGGTTTGGCTGGACTCTCCAATGTTGGCTAGACTCTCCAATCCAATGACAAATGCGATAAGCAGCCATCAAATCTCTCCCTCAAGTCATTCATAAAAATATTGAATTCTACTGGCTCCAAAACAGGACTCGGCTGATTAACTGTTTTCCAACCCAGTATAGACCCAGTGCTATTGAGGATCTGATTGTAGTTAGCCCACCAGTTGTGGGTCTACCTGAGTGTAATGTCATCCAAATTGTACTTGTCAGTGAGAACTTCAAGTAGAATCTTGTCAGAGAGAGAGAGAGAGAGAGAGAGAGAGAGAGAGAGAGAGAGAGAGAGAGAGAGAGAGAGAGAGAGAGAGAGCGCCTGGTGCCTTCCCCTGTCCACCAAAGTGACTACCTTGTCAGAGAAGATTTATCTCCCATGACTTGCTTTCCAAAAAAAGCCATGCTGACATTTAGCAATGGCAGCGTTGCCTGCAGTAGATAAAAGCAGAAAGTCATGAGACAGGTGAATCCTTTGGTATACTCTGGGATATCACATCTCAGCGCTGTAGGGGAAAAAAAAATCTATCAGTTCAACTGATGGTGTAGCTATTACATCAGCTGATTTTATGAGCTTTTTTGCAACACTGTTAGGTGAATCATTGCTGTTGTTAAGTGAATCACATGGTTGTTCAGTGAATCCAGCTTTCTCCATTGACTTTGCCTGTCAAAAGCCGGCTGGGAAGGTTGCAAATGATAATCATGTGACACACAAACACCCTCCCCTCAGGATGCGGCAGCTATCCTAAACGCATGCCGGTTGCCAAGTTCTTAAATTATGATCATGTGACCAGAAATGCTGCAATGGTATTAAGCAAGAGAGCCAATCACAAATTGCTTTTTTCAGTGCTGTCGCAACTTTGAACAGTTGCTAAAATGAATGCTTGTAAGCCAAGGATTTATTTATTTATTTATTTGTTTCGATTTATATACCGCCCTTTTCCCGAGGGACTCAGGGCAGTTTACAGGGCAGATTAAAACAGTGCAATGTACAAATTAAAATAAAATTAAATTAATAGCCCCAAAAGAGTTTAAAATTTAAAATTTAAAACCTTAAAACCCCTCAGTCCAGGCCAGCTAACTCAAATAGCCAAGTAACTCCCTTATTATTTTTATAGGGACGTGGTGGCTCAGTGGGTTAGCTTGTCGACCAGAAGGTCGGCAGTTTGGCAGGTCGAATCCCGAGTGCCGCATAGCAGAGTGAGCGCCTGTTACTCGTCCCAGCTTCTGCCAACCTAGCAGTTCGAAAGCACGTAAAAAATGCAAGTAGAAAAATAGGGACCACTACGGTGGGAAGGCAACAGCGTTCCGTGCGCCTTTGGTGTCTAGTCATGCCGGCCACATGACCACGGAGGTGTCCTTGGAGAAGCGCTGGCTCTTCGGCTTTGAAACGGAGATGAGCACCGGCCCTTAGAGTCGGAAACGACTAGCATGCGTGTCCGGGGGAACCTTTACCTTTACCTTTACCTATTACTGTTATAGTTGGATGTGGGGAAATGACCATTGTCATGTTCCTTCAGATTACCTTCAGGGATGTGTTTCTTCCTGGCTGATAATATTTCTTGGCTGATAGACAGAATACTAATAATTACACATCTGTAATAATACTCCCCACATGCGCTGGATGTCATATTCATAGAAAAGGCCACTGTGTTTGGAGGGTGCCACTTTGGGGAAGAGCACACCCCCAAATGAAGATAATGACGAACCACGAGATAGTGGTGAACCACTTCCATACTGTTGCCCAGGAAATTACAAAGTCATGCTTGTGATCATCCCCAGATGACCTTCACTCTAAATACTTTATGCTTTTAATAACATTTCTCATCTTTCAGATGGAAGCTTTGTGAGATCCAACTGCCCGTATTAAAGAATGTGGGTCAATAAAAGCTTTTACACAAAATCCTTGGCGGGCCTAGCTTGTTGTAGCAAAAATACCATCGTGCAATTTTCCAAAGCCATATTATGCCATTTTCGGGGTCACCCAGGTCTGCCTTGGCATTTGCTACCACACTGGGAGATAGGAACTAGTTCTTCTCTGCATATTCACCTTGGAGTTTCGTTCTTCCCCTGAGGTAAACGGGGAATGGCATGTTCTCTGAACTTTAAGGTATAACACATGACTGTCCCTCAGGAAACTGTTTTAATCAAGTTTGGTATTCCTAAATCTATAATTTAACTTAGGTAGGATTTTTCCTTTACTGCACCTAAACCGCCTTCCATTATCTCATAACAGATCTGATTTCCCAATGGGTTGGGGGGAAAAAACCCCTCCAGTTCTTTTTTGAGAATAAAAAATGTGGTTGTTTTGCATTTATTTTTAAATACTTTTGCATGACTGTCCCTCAGGAAACTGTTTTAATCAAGTTTGGTATTCCTTAATCTATAATTTAACTTAGGTAGGCTTTTTTCCTTTACCGCACCTAAACTGCCTTCCATTATCTCATAACAGATCAGATTTCCCAATGGGTTGGGGGGAAAAACCCCTCCAGTTCTTTTTTGAGAATAAAAAATGTGGTTGTTTTGCATTTATTTTTAAATACTTTTGCACGCTTGGGACAAAATAGGCTTCCAGCCCATTTTCCTTAGGCTGTCATGTTCAAAATGTGACAGATAACACGTGGCAGGAATAAACAACGGGAACCTCCCCAGAGGTTTCACTGGTATGTCCGTGCTTCAGACCACAGAATCCATAGCAAAAGATTTTAGAGCATTTGGAGAATAAGGTTTTCCTCTGATAAATTGCAATAAAACAGGGCTTTATTTGGACTGTATAAAGACGTAAATAATTGTAGACAGGGCTTTTTTTCCTCATAGAACACTCAGAACGGAGTTCCGGCACCTTTTTTGGATGGAACCTTGTAGGGTAGGCAAGGTGACTTGTGTGACATGTGTGAGTTCCAGCACCTTTTTCTTTTACAAAAAAAGCACTGATTGTAGATGATCAAAAAGTTAATTTTCAGTACCAGAAATGTGTATCTGCGCATACGTTGTTTTATTTTGTTTTTATTTATTTGAATTTATTAGCCACCCAGTTCCAATAGATACTGATCTGCATACCTACAGTACTCAACTTACAGCAGGTCATTCAGTGATCTTTTGAAGTTACAACATTACTTTAAAAAGTGACTTATGACCATTTTTCACACTTATGACTGTTGCAACATCCTCACGGTCACATGACCCAAATCCAGATATTTGGCAACTGACTCATATTTATGACCTTTGCAGTGGCGTGCGATCATATGATCCCCTTTTACGACCTTCTGAAAAGCAAAGTCAATGGGGAAGCGAGATTCACTTAACAATCGTGTTATTAACTTAACAACTGCAGTGATTCCCTTAGCACTTGCGGCAGGAAAGATCGTAAAATGGGGCAAAACTCACTTAACAAATGTCTCACTTAACAACTTTGGGCTCAATTGTGGTCGTAAATCGAGGACTCCCTGTATTTGGATTGTTGATAAATTTGGTTTGTCACTATTTGAATTAGATTTTCAGTAAGGGAAGGAAAAAAGAAAGGAATTTTGAACAATATCTTTGGAATTTTTTTTTAATCCCATTTATATCCCGCCCTTCTCCGAAGACTCAGGGCGGCTTACAATCTAAGCACAATCAATGTGCTTAGCAATAGCCTTCATTCTATGTATATGCCTGCTTATTAGGGCTTTCACACACACCCCAAGCGGCATTATTACAAAGTCAGCTTATTGCCCCCAACAATCTGGGTCCTCATTTTACCTACCTCGGAAGGATGGAAGGCTGAGTCAACCTTGAGCCTGGTGGGACTCGAACCTGCACTAATTGCAGGCAGCTGGTGTTACTTAAGGAGGCCTTAGCCCACTGCTCCACCAAGGTTGTTTCAGGTTGTAATTTCCCCGGTCTTTTTTTCTTTAATATTGCGTCAGCTCTTGATCCACTTATATGGATGTATGTTTTCGTATTAGTTTGAGATTAACGTAAACTTTGGTGGCCTTTTCTATATAGGAGGTCCTCGACTTGCAACCATACAATCATTTAAGTGACTGTTCAAATTACAACGGCACTGGAAAAAAAGTAACGTGCAACCAGTTCTTCCACTGAAAATTGTTGCATCATCGCCAGGGGCATATAATTGCCATTTATGACTTTCCCAGCCGGTTTCCAACAAGCAAAGTCAATGGGAGGAACCCAGATTTACGTAACAACCACGTGATTCATTTAATGACCACAGCAAAAAAGGTCTCACTTAACAACCCGCCTCATTTAGTAGCTGAAGTTCTGGCTCCAATTCTGGTAGTAAGTTGAGGACTACTTGCTACTCGCTTCATCCTGACTGAGGGCTCCTTGGAGATAAAGTGGTAAAAATAATGTCCAGAGTGAAGGCCCCCAACCTTTTAGGCACCAGGGACCGGTTCTGTAGGGAGAGGTTTTTTCGCGGACTGGAGGGGGTGTGGTTTCGCGTGCTGCCTGCAAGCCATGGATGAGGTTTCGCTTGTTTGCGTGGCCTGGTTTCTGGCATGCTGCAGCCCGGTGCTAGTCCACAGGCCAGGGGTTGGGGGACTTCTGGCCTAGAGTGCTGGTGTTTTGGCTTAATGAGAAGTGAAGTACCTCCACTTCTTCTGCTTGGAGTCGGCTTCAAGAGCTTCTGCATGGCTGCTCTAACTAAATAGTGCAACATTTTGCCAGTGAGATCCATTTCAGTCTTGATTCCACATGGGTGTTCTGTACCAGCCTGCTACCGGCCCTGCAGAAAAGGCAGGGACAACCCCTCCACAAACGGCAAGAGGCTGGAATACGCTTGCCAAATTTATTGCAACAAAAACAAAACAAGACACGAACCAAGAAACAGAAGCTTAAAGAAACATGAACCATCCGAGCGGTTGCCTTCAGCAAACCAGCCCTCCCAGACATTCCCCTTATATAGAGTTCAGGGCGTGGCTTCTCTCTGCCTCCTTCCGAGAAGCCCCATTGCCTTCCTCTGTTTACTCCTAATTGACTGCCTCCTGCGTCGGGCGTCCTTGAACAGGGCCAGCTGTGGGTCATCTTCATCCACACTGTCAGGCTCACACAGCTGGGTCTCCGTGGTGGGAGGGGCCTGGCTGAGGGCTCTCATCAGCAAGATCTTCAACCCCCTCAGCAAGGTCTTCAACACCCCCCTCCTCCTCTGAGTCGTCCGACCCAACTGCCGAACCCACAGGCTGACCCTGAATCACAACAATGGGCGGGATCTAGGGTGTGAGTATCTTGCCATGTTATCTGGGATTCATTCTGGCTTGTGACTTCTGAGAAAGCGGGCGGAGTGCCCACTAGGATGACCTTTGCCCCCTGCCTCCTTATTTCATCTGATTCCTCTGGGTTGTTGGAGGGGGTGATTGCCTCAGACTTGCATGCTGGTAGTCCTTGACTTATGACCACAACTGAGCCCAACATCTCTGTTGCTACATGAGACAGTTGTTAAGTGAGCTTTGCCCCATTTTACGACCTTTCTAGCCACAGTTGTTAAGTGAATCACTGCAGTTGTTAAGGGAATCTGGCTTCTCCCGTTGACTTTCTCAAAAGGGGATCACGTGACCCCGGGACACTGCGACTGTCATAAATAGGAGTCAGTTGCCAAGCATCCGAATTTTGATCCCATGACCGTGGGGAATGGGATCAATTGGGAATGGGAACGGTCATAAGTGTGAAAAACGGTCATAAGTCGCATTTTTTAGTTGTGTTGAATGGTCGCTGAACAAACTGTTGTAAGTCGAGGGTTACCTGTATGGAATTGGAACGGTATTGGTATGTTACTGGATGAGACTTTAATGGAGAAAGTTCTCTCATCTTGATCTTTTTATAATTCTTGGTGGTTTTCAGTACCGCCAACTATGGTATCTTCCCGGCCTTTCTGCAGGACCTGGGAATTGGTGGCACTATTTCAAGTTGTTTCTGGACTGACCAGGCTGAGGTCACTCAAAGAATCTTCTCTTTGTGTGCATTTCTTCACAGACTCTTCCATGGATCCATAACTTAGTTTGGGTTCTGTTGAAGGCGTCCTCAAGAATCTCTAACTTTGGCATTCTTCTGTGGTAGGAAAATATGGAGGCTGCCGAGGTTGCTCGGCCTTCCCTTTAGCCCCTCATCTTCTCATCATCTGGAACCATAGTTTGGAAAAAGTTCAGGAGCTGCCTCCTGTAGCCATCGGTGCCTGTTGCTTGTCAAGTCTTGTGTTGATCAATGATGAAAAGAACTCCTGTCTCCACCCATAGGTGTTGCTGTTCCTTGAAAGGGAAGGGGCGGAGCTAAGAGAAGTCCTTATTAATCCCAACATCCTGGCCAGAACCATGCCATAGAGCTCGAGGTCTCTCCAAGCAAATCATCCAGAAGAGGGAGTTGCCGATAGAGGTGTGAGCAGGTAAGACTACTGGGATGACTTCGTGTTTATCTTGGGTCTCCCTGTTTTAATTCCTGGAATATATTGTCTTCACCACTGGAGACATCTGAGAGATGCAGATCTTTCATGTAACAGCATGTCAGTGCAACAGCTGTTAGTGTGGGCAGTGCTTCCAAGAAATTATAGGCTTTGTCCTGGAAGGTTACTCTGTATTCCCAGCATGCTCGGTGTGAATTGTTTATATTGGAATGAGTCCTGGTGTTAATGTAAATACATAATGTGGATGTCAATGGAGATTCTCAGTCATCCAAGTCATGGTTGCCCCAAAGGTGCTTTAAAAAAATCTTTTTTATTAGAATTGTCCTTAAAGCATGGAATCCAGAACAATATCAGACCGATCAAACACTCCTTTATTTTTCTATTAATTTAATTAAAAAGAAAACTTCAAAGTTTGCAAATATTGCCAAAGCTCATCAAACAAGACAGGAGTGTCCCAGTTGAGGTTTTTTTTAAAAAAAGTCAAAATGGCATCTGCAACCATATAATCAACATTTTGCCTCCCCACTTTTTTGTGAGGATAGGACTTTATTCATGTGATTCTGGCCATTATCTTGACTTGTATGACAGCATCCTCTGCAGATATTCTCCTGCAACTGTGAGTTTCAAATTTTCGACAGATTCCTTCCTGCATATTCGTTTGTTTTCAAGTATTTTTTTTTAATCCCATTTATATCCCGCCCTTCTCCGAAGACTCAGGGCGGCTTACAATTTAAGCACAAATCAATGTGCTTAGCAATAGCCTTCATTCTATGTATGTGCCTGCTTATTAGGGCTTTCGCCCCCCCCCCAAGCGGCATTATTACAAAGTCAGCTTCTTGCCCCCAACAATCTGGGTCCTCATTTTACCTACCTGGGAAGGATGGAAGGCTGAGTCAACCTTGAGCCTGGTGGGATGCGAACCTGCACTAATTGCAGGCAGCTGGTGTTACTTAAGGAGGCATTAGCCCACTGCTCCACCAAGGCTCTGTAACACAGATTCCCCTTTCTGGCTAACAGAGTAGAGACTAGCAAGTGTGCACGAAGCATCATAAATGTCTATGGAGTTTCTCAGTCATCCGGGTCACAGTTATCCCAAAGTTGCTTTTTCAAAAGGAAACTGGACTTTCCTTGTTTTTCTTTGAAGACGTTTTGCTTCTCATCCAAGAAGCTTCTTCAACTGAAGAAGCTTTGTGGATGAGAAGCGAAAGGTCTTCAAGGAAAAACAAGGAAAGTCCAGTTTCCTTTTGAAAAAGCAACTTTGGGGGCAAAGCATTGTAGTGACGTTATATGTTGCATTCAGGAAGCCATATGTTTGGTTTCTGGTTTCTGTCACCATCAAGCAGAGTTGGGAAATTTGCACCAAATCCCAGAAAAAAGAATCAGTAGATGGCAAAAGACCAACTAGTGATCTGCCTCCATATTAAACATGTTGTAATTGTTTGAGAAAGCTAGCAATATTTGTTCAGGGAACATTTTCTGATTGGCTTTGATCCACACGGATCCCTGAATCTTGCAAGATTGAATGTGCTTCTTCTTTCCTCCCTTTATCTTGATGTTGAACAAAGGACGGGCTTGTCAGATGTTTCCTCAAATTACTTTCTTGGCTAGCTCAAATCCCTCTTATCGCATTGTTGCCTTGATAGCAGCTCTTCGTTCCCTCTGTCCTACAGCTATACTTAACAGAACTGATCATCGAGACCCCCCCTTAATAAAAGGTTCTGGTATAGGAACCCTCCTGTTCAACATCTATATGAAGCCGCTGGGTGAAATCATTCGTGGTTTTGGGGTGAGGTATCACCAATATGCTGATGATACCCAGCTTTTCATCTCCACCCCGAACCAACCCAGTGATGCCCTCGATGTGATGTCCCGTTGCCTGGAAGCGGTACAGATTTGGATGGGAAAGAACAGGCTCCGACTCAACCCGGCCAAAACTGAGTGGCTTTACGTACCGACATCTCGTTTAGTTCAAGAGGTTCCATCTTTGATTATAGGAGGAGAGATATTACCTCCCGTTGATAGAGCACGCAACCTGGGCGTCCTCCTGGATTCACGACTCAGTTTTGAAGATCATATTGGAGTCGTGGCTAGGGGGGCATTTGCCCAGATTCGCCTGGTACACCAGTTGCGCCCCTTTCTAGACCGAGATGTCCTACGTACAGTCACCCACGCACTCGTACCTCCCGTATAGACTACTGTAATGCTCTCTACATGGGGCTGCCCTTGAAGACCACCCGGAGGCTTCAACTGGTGCAGAGTGCAGCTGCACGGGTAGTGATGGGAGCACCCCGATACTCCCATATTACACCCCTCCTGCGTGAGCTGCATTGGCTACCGGTTGCCCTCCGGGTGAGATTTAAGGTGCTGGTTCTTACCTTTAAAGCCCTACATGGCTTAGGCCCAGGATACTTGCAGGACCATCTGCTGCCGGGAACGAATTCCCATCGCCCAGTACGCTCACACACAGAGGGCCTCCTCAGGGTACCGTCGGCCAGACAATGTCGGCCGGCGACCCCCAGGGGGAGGGCCTTCTCTATGGGAGCGCCAGCCCTGTGGAACCAGCTCCCCCCTGAGCTTCGTATGGCCCAAGATCTCCAGTCCTTTCGCCGCGGCCTCAAAACACTCCTTTTCCACCTGGCTGACCTAGACTGACAGGGATTTTAATTATATTTACAATTCTAACTTTATTCTTTAATTTATTTTAATTTATTTCAAATTTTATTTTTTAATTTACTGTACAGAGACCTTTAAGCTTTGATGTTGTTAGCCGCCCTGAGTCCCTCGGGAGATAGGGCGGGATATAAATCCCATTAATTAATAAATAAATAAATAAATAAATAAAATAAAATAAATAAATAAATAATAGGAGAGGAGGGTCCCACGGTTTGGCAGGTCCAAATCTTCCCTCATCCTCCTCAGCTGTAGATTATGGCGGTCATAATCCAATATATTTAGAAGTCACAAAACAAGAAAGACTGAGTTAGAGTTGAGATACTCACTTGGTACATTTTTATTTATTTATTTATTATTTAAATTTATATACCGCCCTATTCCCGTAGGACTCAGGGCAGTTTACAGGGAAAATGAAAAAACATAGCATACAAAAATTAAAATCAGTTAAAACTATTAATTAAATTCCAGTCCCTGAAATTAAAACTAAAACCCAATTAAATTAAATTAAATTAAAACCCCTCAGTCTGGGCCAAACAGCTTGAAGAGCCAAGTTTTCAAGTCCCGGCGAAATGAGCGAAGGTCGGGGGCAGTCCTGAGTTCCGTGGGAAGTTGGTTCCATAGGGCCGACGCGCCCACAGAGAACGCCCTTCCCCTGGGAATAACCCGCCGGCATTCCTTAACCAGCGGTACCCTGAGAAGGCCCTCCCTGTGGGAGCGCACAGGACAATGGGAAGTTGATGCCGGCAGCAGGTGTTCCCTTAGATCAGGGGTGTCAAACTCAATTTCATTGAGGGCCGCATCAGCATTGTGGTTGCCCTCAGGGGGCCAGGTGGGTATGGGCAGGGTGGGTGTGGCCTACTGGGTGGGCGTGGCTAGAGTGGGTATGGCCTACTGGGTGGGCGTGGCCAGCTCTACATCGTTCACATCAAGGGTGCCTATGGGGGCCTGGGCAGGAGTGGGACAGATCTGATGGTGTCTGGCAGAAGGAGGGTCTCTGGGCCAGGGCCAAGGCAGTGGGGGGCCGTTCCCTCACTGTTTCCAGGATGGCTTCACGGGCCACATGAAACCACTTCACGGGCCGGATCCGGCCCCCGGGCCTTGTGTTTGACATGTCTGCCTTAGATAATCCAGACCCAAGCCATTTAGGGTTTTATAGGTCATTACCAGCACCTTGAATCTCACCCAGAGGGCAACCGGAAGCCAATGCAGCTCACGGAGAAGAGGTGTTACACGGGAGAATCGGGAAACTCCCATAACAACTCGCGTGGCTGCATTCTACACCAGTTGAAGCCTCCGAGTGGTCCTCAAGGGCAGCCCCATGTAGAGAGCGTTGCAGTAATCTAGCCGGGAGGTCACGAGCGCATGGGTGACTGTGCGTAGGGCATCTTATGTAGAGGTAGTCTTCAGCTTACAACAGTTCATTTAGTGACCATTCAAAATTACAACAGCACTGGAAAAAGGTGGCTTATGACCACTTTTCACACTTGTGCCTGATGTGGGCATCCCCATTGTCAAGTGGTTAAAATTCAGGCAGTTGGCAACTGACTCATATTTATGACCCTTGCAGTGTCCCGGGGTCATTGGATCCCCCTTTGCAACCTTCTGACAAGCAGAGTCAAAGCGGGAAGCCAGATTCACTTAACAACTGTGTTTACTAATTGAGCAGCTTCAGTGATTCACTTAACAAGTGTGGCAAGGGTGGTCGTAAAATGCGGCAGAACCCACTTAACAAATGTCTCCCTTAGCAACAGAAATGTAGGGCTCAATTGTGGTCGTTAGTTGTGGTTCGTGTCTTGTTTGTTTTTGTAGCTATAAATTTGGCAGGCGTAATTCCAGCCCCTTGCCGTTTGTAAAGGGGTTGTCCCTGCCTTTTCTGCAGGGCCGGTAGCAGGCTGGTACAGAACACTCTAGGGGCCAGTGCTCATCTCCGTTTCAAAGCCGAAGAGCCAGCGCTTGTCCGAGGACGTCTCCGTGGTCATGTGGCCGCCATGACTAGACACCAAAGGCGCACGGAACGCTGTTACCTTCCCACCGTAGTGGTCCCTATTTTTCTACTTGCATTTTTACGTGCTTTTGAACTGCTAGGTTGGCAGAAGCTGGGACGAGTAACAGGCGCTCACTCCGTTACGCGGCACTCGGGATTCGACCCGCCAAACTGCCGACCTTCTGATCAACAAGCTCAGTGTCCTAACCCACTGAGCCACCACGTCCCTTTTTCTAGGGAAATACTGGCTAGTTAATAAGCTTATGCAGTGGGTCAGTCTTCTGAGTCCTGGTAACCTGCAATCTCCTCTGTATATATTTCCAAGAGGGCAGAAATACTTTAGATCAGACAAGGCCCGTGGGCCGGATGCGGCCCGACATGTGGTTCCATCCGGCCCGGGGACCTGCTCTGAAAAGAGCGAAGGACTGGCCCGCTGCACCTCGGCCCAGCCCAGGCCGACCGGGCGCTGATCTACAACCTGGTTGCATTCATCAAAGCCAGAACGCGCTCAGCGTTAAATCCATGGCGCAGCCCCACCCCACCCCCCTGCGTACGCATGCAAGCAGAATCCAGTGTCCCTGCTGGCTGTCTTGTCACGCATGCTGACTTCACCCAGGATGCCGGCGCTGGCCGTCTGCTGTGCACACACTGTGCACACTAGGCATCCTAGCCACACCCACCCGGACCCTGGAGGGCAACCACAATGCTGATGTGGCCCTCAATGAAATTGAGTTTGACACCCCTGCTTTAGATCAATAACTGTAGCTTTCTTTTGGGGTACATTGACATAGGTGGATCTGACTGGGTACTTAACTGGGGTTTTACAAGCATCCGTTTAGTTATTTTTTTTTAAAAAAATAACTTTATTAATTTTTTTCAAGGTTAAAATACCAAGAGAATTATCAAAGAAGGAAATAGTAAAGAGGATATGGTAGAGAGAAAAATAGGAAATAGAGATGTAAGAAAATAAAAAAAAAATGTAGAAAGGTACACAAAAAAAGAATGACTTCTGATTTCTTTTACAGCAGATGGAAATGAAACTTAAGTTCAATTCTTACTCTAAAATTACAGATGGTTTTTCTTCTTTTTGTGACCCTGTAATCCCCTTGTATTGGGATGGAGTCGTAACGACTGAATGGAGCTAAACGTTTACTGGCTGGATGCCCTTCCTGACATCCATGCGGAGTTAGCAGCAGACATTTTTTCTCTTTGCGCCCTAATAGAGAAACATTTGTCTCTGCCTAGGATTGAACAAGGGATGCAGTGGCCCAGTGGGTTAGGATGCTGAGCTTGTTGATCAGATGGTCGGCAGTTTGGCGGGTCGAATCCCGAGTGCCGCGTAACAGAGTGAGCGCCTGTTACTCGGCCCAGCTTCTGCCCACCTAGCATTTCGAAAGCACGTAAAAATGCAAGTAAAAAAATAGGGACCACTCCGGTGGGAAGGTAACAGCGTTCCGTGAGCCTTTGGTGTCTAGTCATGCCGGCCACATGACCACGGAGACGTCCTCGGACAAGCGCTGGCTCTTCGGCTTTGAAACAGAGATGAGCACCGGCCCCTAGAGTCGGAAACGACTAGCACGCATGTGCGGGGGAACCTTTACCTTTTTTTAGGATTGAACTCTCAACCTTCTGAGTGTGAGGCGAGGGTCTGTACCTCTAGGCCCCCGCACCATCTAAAACCACAAATTAATATCCATTTTTAAGCAGTCTCTGAGTATTGTTAGTCATCAAATCTATATGCCATAATTTCATTTTTTTTCTGTTTCCCACAAAAAGTCCAAAACAGGCTTCCAATTGGTGATAAATTTAGTCAGCATCTTTTTCTCTAAACATCCATTTCTTCACTCTTCGTTCTACTGCAAGCTCTGGATTTTAGTTTCCAAACCAGAAGAGCCTTAAATTTGAACATGTTAGTTTATGGATTCAAATGAATGGGATGCATTCAGTCCTTGGGTTATGCTTCTGAGTAGGAAAACAGATTTCCTCTGGATGAGGCAAACCGTGCTCTTCAGCGCTGATTTGCAAGGGACGCTGCCTGCTTGTGTGAAAGTAGGTCAGTGGAATTCCTGTTGGGTGAGGAATAATAGTGGATCAGGGTTCACTTTCGCAACCGTCCTGCATTTACAGAGACTTGAGTAGACTGAGGCAAATCATCTCCGCTTGTGCCTCTGTTTGAAAGAATAAGTAGCATAGTCTGGGTTGAGTTGCTGTGAGAGAGATCAAAGAAAACACTGAAAGATAACATTGTTTTCAAGATATATGGTGCATTGTTACATTCACTTTTATGTTTTATACTTCTGGTTTTACATTGATAATAGGTATACCCAGTGTTTTTTTTTTGTAAAAGGAAAAGGTGCTGGAACTCACACATGTCATACAACCCGCCTTGTCTACTCTACAAGGTTCCATCCAAAAAAGGTGCCGGAACTCCGTTCTGGGCGTTCTATGACAAAAAAAGCCCTGGGTATACCTTCCCAATTACCTGTGCCTAACAGGTTACTGATTCTTCGTTCTCTTCTCCTCTTTTACCCCCCTTCCCAGTCAAAGGCAAAAAGACCATGTGATTTATTTATTTATTAAATTTATTGGCCATCCATCTTACCACGGACTAACTACGGGTGGCTTACAATATTAAAAAGATAAATCAAATACTACAAAAATGCAAAATACAAGACACAGCTCTAGCTAAACGATGGGGAAGGAAGCAGTGGAATGAGAGGTGGGATCATGATCATACTCATAATAGTAAAGTTGGTAGGGGCCTTGGAGGTCATCTAGTCCAACCCCCTGCTCAGGCAGGAAACCCTATACCATTTCAGACAAATGGCTGTCCAGTCTCTTCTTAAAAACTTCCAGTGTTGGAGCATTCATAGTTTCTGGAGGCAGGTTGTTCCACTGGTTAATTGTTCTAACCGTCAGGAAGTTTCTCCTTAGTTCTAGGTTGCTTCTCTCCTTGGTTAGTTTCCATCCGTTGCTTCTTGTCTTGCCTTCGTGTGCTTTGGAGAACAGCTTGACTCCCTCTTCTTTGTGGCAGCCCCTGATCTGTTCTTAATCTACCAACCACCTCCTGTGTGATGCTTTCCCATTGGACCCCCAAGCCAGCTTGGCAGAACCAGGTCTTTAAAGTGGAAAGCCAGGAGGATTGGATCAGCGAGAATTACAGAATTCATGCTTTGGACTGTACCAACGTGAACTTTGTAAAATGTGAAACACCAGTGCCCACGACGTCAGGGAGAAGTTTGTTGTCCTTGAGAAGCTTAATGCAAAGAGATTGTCAACTGTCCCATTGGGGTGGACAGCAAAAGAGACTGCTGGGACATATTTTTACCAAGAGTATAACTTTACTGAGGATTCCATATGGGTACAGAGGTAGAAAAGCCAGTTCTAACTATTTTGCGCGCAAACAGTCTAGGACAGGGGTAGGCAACCTTGGCTCTTTTATGACTCGTGGACTTCAACTCCCAGAATTCCTGAGCCCCCGCCTGTTTCTGTTGTCTGGTTGCGACCAAGGCTGCCTAGCAAGTCCACCATGACAAAGATTTTTTTTTTAAATTTCAGATAAAGGAGAGGTGAATTAGGTAATTCTCCAACTGTCTAAAACGGTATATCCCACATTCACAATTTTTTTTCAATCAGAGTAAGAATTAAGCCAGGGGCCCCTGACTACACGAACTCTTAAAATGAACATTAGACTTCTATATTTTATTTATATTTCACACTTCTTCAGTGCCCATTTTTCTCCGTAACATTTCAAGCTGCTGCCGCCCCCCGTCTCTCTCACTCTCACTTACACACTCTCTCACTCTCACTTTCTCTCTCTCTCTCTCTCTCTCACTCTCCCTCTCACTCTCCCTCTCACTTACACACTCTCTCACTCTCACTTTCTCTCTCTCTCTCTCTTTCTCTCTCTCTCTCTCTCTCACTCTCACTCTCACTTACACACTCTCTCACTCTCACTTTCTCTCTCTCTCTCTCTCTCTTGTAGCTTCTCCTATTGATCTGAGTTTGGTCCCATTCTGTAGCACTTTCAGAGTTATCCTGCTGATAGTCAGGCAGAGAACTTTTATCATAATTTATTTCACATGTTCTTTGGAATTGGAAAGAGTAAAAAGGATGGGATGAACGTGAGAGGATGAAGTTCTCAGGCAGAGCAAAGGAAACAAGATATTTCACCTTCCTCTACAGGCGAATACAGGTAGTCCTCAACTTACAACCAAAACTGAGTCCCAAATTTCCATTGTTAAGTGAGACAATTGTTAAGTGGCTTTTGCCCCATTTTACGAATTTTCTTGCCACAGTTGTTAAGTGAATCATTGCAGTTCTTAGGAACACGGTTGTTAAGTGAATCTGGCTTCCCCATAGACTTTGCTTGTCAGAGGGTCGCAAAAGGGGGGTCACCTGACCTCCGAGATGCTGTAACCATCATAAATATGAGTCAATTTTGATCACGTGACCATGGGGATGCTGCAGTAGTCCATAAGTGTGAAAAGTGGTCATAGGTCCTTTTCTCAGGGACATTGTAACTTCAAATGGTCACTAAATAAATGGTTGTACTGCCTGTAATGTTTGAAGCTACTCCAGAGGCTCCTCTCAATGCTCACCACCCCAAAATAGCACCTAGTATTCCTAATTTTAAAATAATTTTTTTTAAAAAAAAAAGTAAATAGCAGAATTTTCGTGTGATTTTGCTGTTCTTGCCCAACAATCTCTCAAGATCTTGCAAGATTAGCAACATCTTAGTGGGAGTTGGTGAACTCTACAGCATGACCACAGGAGTGTCTTACAATGTGGGAAGAGAATATTTTAAAGTTCGCAAAGATAGGAGTGAGGAATTGTGTGGAAAGGACAATCTCTGAAAGGTCTATATCAGGGGTGTCAAACTCAATTTCATTGAGGGCCACATCAGCATTGTGGTTGCCCTCAGGGGGCCGGGTGGGTGTGGCCAGGGTGGGCGTGGCCTACTGGGTGGGCGTGGCTAGAGTGCGTATGGCCTAGTGGATGGGCATGGCCAGCTCTACAACGTTCGCATCAAGGGTGCCTATGGGGGAGGAGTGGGACAGATCTGAGGGTCTCTGGCAGAAGGAGGGTCTCTGGGCCAGGGCCAAAGCAGTGGGGGCCGTTCCCTCACTGTTTCCAGGATGGGTTTGCGGGCCACATGAAACCACTTCGTGGGCCGGATCCGGCCCCCGGGCCTTGTGTTTGACATGTCTGGTCTATATAGTCCTTCCTTGAAAAAAACAAAAAACAACAGCTGAGAAACTGATTCACTGCAAAGTCATCACTAAAAGTCAACATGGGTTTGTCAAAAACAGATCATGCCAGACAAACCTTATTGCATTCTTTGACCAAGTGACAAAATTAGTGGACTAGAGGAATGCTGTAGATATAATTTACTTGGACTTCAGTAAGGCATTTGATAAAGTAGATCACAACCTTCTACTTGACAAGATAGAAAAATGTGGGTTAGACAGCATCACCACCAGATGGATTCGTAGCTGGCTGACAGGCCGTAATCAGCGTGTGGTCCTCAATGGAACTGCATCTACATGGAAGGAAGTGTGTAGTGGGGTGCCCCAGGGCTCTGTTCTGGGCCCAGTGCTCTTCAACATCTTCATTAACGATTTGGATGAGGGGATAGATGGGGAACTCATCAAATTTGCAGATGACACCAAGCTGGCAGAAATAGCCAATACTCCAGAAGATAGGCTTAAGATACAGGAGGATCTGGACAGACTCGAACACTGGGCACTATCTAACAAAATGAAATTCAATTGTGAAAAAAGTAAGGTTCTACATTTAGGCAGGAAAAATCAAATGCACAGGTATAGTATAGGTGGTACCTTGCTCAATAGTGGTAACTGTGAGAGGGATCTCGGAGTCCTAGTAAACAATCACTTCAATATGAGCCAGCAGTGTGCTGCAGCTGCCAAAAAAAGCCAACACAGTGCTAGGCTGCATTAACAGAGGGATAGAATCAAGATCACGTGAAGTACTAATACCACTTTACAATGCCTTGGTAAGGCCACACCTGGAATACTGCATCCAGTTTTGGGCACCACGATGTAAAAAAGATGTTGAGACTCTAGAAAGGGTACAGAGAAGAGCAACAAAGATGATTGGGGGACTGGAGGCTAAAACATATAGGGAACGGTTGCTGGAATTGGGTATGTGTAGTTTAACGAAGAGAAGGGTGAGGGGGTGACATGATAGCAGTGTTCCAATATCTCAGGGGCTGCCACAAAGAAGAGGGAGTCAGGCTATTCTCCAAAGCACCTGAAGGCAGGACAAGAAGCAACGGATGGAAACTAGTCAAGGAGAGAAGCAACCTAGAACTAAGGAGAAACTTCCTGACAGTTAGAACAACTAACCAGTGGAACAACCTGCCTCCAGAAGTGGTGAATGCTCCAACACTGGAGGTTTTTAAGAAGAGACTGGACAGCCATTTGTCTGAAATGGTATAGGGTTTCCTGCCTTAGTAGGGGGTTGGACTAGATGACCTCCAAGGTCCCTTCCAACTTATTATTATTATTATTAAGGTATCTTTATTCCAAGATAACTTCTGGCTCCATTGACCTTTTTTTAGGAAATAAAATGAGGAGTGCTTGATAAGCTTGGATTCAAAATGCACCCTCTTGCTCAGAAAAAGCAACAAAATTAAGTGTGTGAGTGTGGGGGCGGGAAGGATCCCAGGAACCAGTGCTTTTTTTGTAAAAGAAAAAGGTGCCGGGACTCACACATGTTATACAACCCACCTTGCCAACCCTACAAGGTTCCATCCCAAAAAGGTGCCGGAACTCCGTTCTGAGCGTTCAAAGAGAAAAAAAGCCCTGCCAGGAACAAGTGAAGGTGAATCGGAAGGAATTTCAACAATTGCCTTTGGAGCAAATAACAGGGGTTTGTGTGTGTGTGTGGGGGGGGATGTGTGTGTAGCCAGATTCCCCCCATTTTGTGATTGTTCTTGACCCGGCCGTAGACTCAGTGTTTCCTACTTCTAGGCTGGGCAGTCCCTCCATAATAATACACTGTTGAGCAGAAAAAGGTTTTGCCGGCTTAAATGGGACGGTGAGAAATTTCTTAGGGTTGGGCTGGAGGTCAGTGTAACCCTTCTCTCTCGTCCAGCTGATGGGACCATGCCACACCACCGAGGCTATCTCTGCTTACTGGCTGCTTTCTGCCTCGCCTGCCTCTTCCTCACGTTCACCGCCTCTTATAAGCCTGTCATCGTTGTCCATGGCCTGTTTGACAGCCCTTCTGACTTCCAGCTCTTGCTTAATTTCATCAATGAGGTGAGTGGGGGAGGCCACATTGATCAGACTGATGGGGGATGATGGGAACTATAGACACTGACTTCATAAATGATTATTTGTAGCCTCTCCGCTTCCCCTTCCTTCCTCCTCCTCCTCTTCCTCCTCCCCTCCTTCTTCTCCTTCCCTCTGGTCTCCTCTCCTCTCCATTTTTTCTCCTCCACCTCTTTCTTCTCCATCTCTCCTCCTTCTATCCTTTTCTTCTCCTCTGCTTTGCTAATCTGGGAGGGAGAATGTTGCAGCCATCTTGTTCTGATTAGAATCTGGATTATTTTTTTTATTTTAATTCCATTTATATCCCACCCTTCTCCGAAGACTCAGGGCGGCTTACAAGCTTAGCAGTAGCCTTCATTCTATGTATATGCCTGCTTATTAGGGCTTTCACACACACCCCCAAGCGGCATTATTACAAAGTCAGCTTAATTGCCCCCAACAATCTGGGTCCTCATTTTACCTACCTCGGAAGGATGGAAGGCTGAGTCAACCTTGAGCCTGGTGGGACTCGAACCTGCACTAATTGCAGGCAGCTGGTGTTACTTAAGGAGGCATTAGCCCACTGCTCCACCAAGGATTAGGGTGTAATTTATTTTTCTGGGCCTCGGGTGACTCATTCTGGGCAGGCTGTAGACAGAATATACGTAGTCCTGTGCGGTGCGATAAACAGGCTGATATTGCACAGGGATTGAGCTGGAAAGTCTGGTTTTTCTGGGCAGGGGAAGATGAGGGCTCAAACTCTGAAGCTGCCAAATGCTTGTTTTATTGCCATCCAAATCTCCATTCGTGACCGTTCTAATCTAATAATCTCTTGTTTGTGGAGGGTCACCCATTCTTTCATCCAGACCAAGCAACGTACCACAAAATACAATTTTAAATCTGGTAAACCCAAGCCTCCTTTTACTTTAGCATCTTGCAACAATTTATACTTACTCTCAGGTTTTTTTTCCCTCTCTTGCCATACAATCTTAGAAATATCCTTTTGTCATTGTTTAAGTTTTAAGGGACGCGGTGGCTCAGTGGGTTAGGACGCTGAGCTTGTCGATCAGAAGGTCGGCAGTTTGGCAGGTCGAATCCCGAGTGCTGCATAACAGAGTGAGCACCTGTTACTCGTCCCAGATTCTGCCAACCTTGCAGTTCGAAAGCACGTAAAAATGCAAGTAGAAAATAGGGACCACTACGGTGGGAAGGTAACAGCGTTCCGTGCGCCTTTGGCCACATGACCACGGAGAAGTCCTCGGACAAGCGCTGGCTCTTCGGCTTTGAAACGGAGATGAGCACCGGCACCTAGAGTCGGAAACGAGTAGCACACATGTGCGGGGGAATCTTTACCTTTACCTAAGTTTTATACACTACATCAATCATCAGTATTGATAATTTATGAAATAGAAACCACATCTTTTGGTAAAGCATTCATCTTGATTATGGAAATCCTGCGCAATAAAGATAATTGTAATTTATCCTGCCTACGCATCCCACCCTTTTTTCAAGATTAGTCAGCATGCTCCTTTCTCTACCCCTTTCCCCCCCCTTTGTGACACCCTATAAAGTAGTTTAGATTGAGTGGCACCTTAATACTCATTGTTAATTGGTTCCGGGAGGTGCAATGAGTGCCAAAAGCTATGAGTACCAAACAGATTTTTCCCATAAGGAATAATGTAGTAAATCACAAGACAGCTGACACTGACAAGTTCTGGCTTATGTGTTGACTACTGAACAAACAATGAGTACCGGGACAAAATTTTCACATCAAAATGTGGAATTCGATGAATTTCAAAGCAATTGAGTACCAAGGAACCATGGTATGTCTCAGTAGGAGTATGAACTAAGATCTCATTAATCCAAGTCTGGCATTATCTAATCACTACTTCACGCTGCCTCCATACAGGAAAGGAAAAGGAAAAAAAAATCACCACCAGGAGGTATTTTTCCCCCCTATCTCGGTGTGTCATCAAAGGAACTTTCTTCAAATGTCAAGGCAAAACAAGTTTAGGATTGCTGCTTCCTGCACAAAGTGACCACAGTGGGGGTAGCTGTGATTATGTTGTGACTAGACTTTGAGCAACCCTTCTTGGTTTGGGCAAGGATATTTAGGAGAAACTGGATCATCAAATCTTCCCTGAAGGAGATAAGGAATAAGTAACAGATGTAGCGTTATGTTTGTAATATTTGTATCTAGCAGGAAGAGACAGAGATGGGAATAGCGCAGGGCTTATGTTTCCTCTTTGTAAATATTTTACACTTCCCTCCTCCTTTCTCGCTGTTGAAAGTTGTGTGTTGTTACTTTACTGATAGAAAAAGGACTCTGTGTAACTTGGTAGTTCATGTGTAAGATATTTTTTATGGCATTGTTACATTTATGCTTCAATATTTATGCTTCAGTCTAAATGTTCAGTTTAGGTTCAGCTTCAGCCTAGATCAGGGGTAGGCAACCTTGGCTCTTTTATGACTCGTGGACTTCAACTCCCAGAATTCCTGAGCCAGCCAAGCTGTCTCAGGAATTCTGGTAGTTGAAGTCCACGAGTCATAAAAGAGCCAAGGTTGCCTACCCCTGGCCTAGATTCTCCCATGTCTAAAGAATGTGATAAAAGTATTGAAAATATCTCGTGCTTTTCATCCCTGTCAAATTCCTATAGACTCATCCAGGAACCAACGTTTCAGTTGTGGATTTGTTTGACCGAAGTGAAAGCCTGAAATCTCTGTGGATGCAAGTGGAGGGGTTCAGACAGGCGATTTACCCTATTATGCAGAATGCTGTGGATGGGGTCCACCTTTTCTGCTACTCACAAGGTAATGGGGCTCTTGGCATGGCCAAAGGCAGGTCTGGCTCCATATTGGAAGGAATAGAGGCTAATTGAGTGATAATTGACATATGACCTGGAGTTGTGCTTGTCAGTCATTGTGGCCATAAGTCAAGGCACCATGTAACTGGATTTTGATTTTACAACCATTTTTATATTGTTATAAAGTGAATCCAGTGTAGCCAATGGTGGGGTTTGGGTTTTTTTTGTGCCAAAAATAGGCAAAAACATCACAAATTGCAGTCACATGACTTCAAAAAGCTGCAACCAAACATCAATGTGAGTTAGTTTCCAAACACCTGAAATGCAATCATGTGACCGCAGGAAAGGAGTGCAGCAGTCATAACTTCAAGGGCAGGTTGTAAGAAGAGTTTTAAAAGCCTGTTGTAATTTTGAACAGTCGTTAAGTCACCAGTTATAAGTTGAGGACTACTTGTACCACCTTTCCTTTCCTTACATTCCCTCATGGTGGCTGAGGAATTCTGGGAGTGGAAGTCCACCTATTGCAAAGGTGCCCTATTCTCACATTTTGCTTGAGGAATTCTGGGAGTTGAAGTCCACCCATTGTAACGCTGGTGAAGTTGAGAAATACTGGCCTAAAGTAATGTTAGCTCCGAGTTGCTGTGGGAAATTAAAAGTTGTGTGAGGTTTTGCCTTCTGTCGCTCCTCAAGAGCCAATCTACAAGAAGCATCATCCAGATGGCCTGATGTATACATGGAGATGATTTTGTCTGTTCAAAAATAGAGGTAGAAGATTATCAGGAATGATCTGGGGAACATGAGCGATTTCTTTGCCTGTTTTTCCTGAAATTGTATTACTTATTTGTTTATTAAATTTGTATACCATCATACACTCACACAATTCTCCGTACAACAGTTGTGTTTTGTCTGGTTGGTACTTACAAGGCAGAGTAACCAGGGTCCCAGCACCACAAAAACACTGGCCAAAAAAAGTTCCCATAATGCACTAGGCCAGCTTAAAATGGGGTTGGATGGCTTATGGCTTATGGTCCAGCATCTCTCCCTTCCCCTCCCCTCCCCTCCCTTCTTCTTCCTCTCCCGCTGTCCCTTTCTTTTCCCCTCCCCATCTCCCTCTCTCTTTCTCCCCCTCCCTCTGTCCCTCTTTCTTCCTCTCTTCTCATCATCATCTTCCTCTTTCTCACCCTTTCGGTCCCTGTCCCCCTCCCTCTCCCTCTCTTCTTCCTCTTCCTCTTCCTTTTTCCCCTTCCCTCTCTCCCCCCTCCCTCCCTCCCTCCTCCTTCTCTCCTCCTTCTCTCTCTCTCTCTCTCTCTCTCTCTCTCTCTCTCTCTCTCTCTCTCTCTCTCTCTCTCTCTCTCTCTCTCTCTCTCTCTCTCCTTCCCCGCCATGCACCAGTTCTCTTCCTGAGGCTTTCTGTTGATGGGCCCCTGTGACCCATCCAAGGCAATTCTGGGTTGCACAAGGCCTTCGTTCCTTCAGCAGCTTCTGAAAATGCTTTTTGGTGATCTCTGTGGCTTCCAAAACCCATGCAAAAGCATGCCCCATTCTCACACCCCATTCTCATGTGACCCAAACCCTACCTAACCTATTCTTGCACGGCCAGGGAATCCTCCCCAAATCACACAAGAACAGGGGATGCTGTTGAGAATAGCTGTTGTTGGGTGAATCTGGTGCATCACTCAAAATGTTGTGGCGTGTCATCTTTTGACGTGGATGTCATAAGTCCACCATCACTGGTCTGGAGAGAGAGAGGTCTAGGTTTGAGTGGCACTGCTTAATCTGAACAACAACATATTTAATGCCTACACTGAACCATAAATGGATCTGCCGTAGTAATAGTTCACCTGTAGAGTTCAAATGCTTCCTTTGTGTGCGCACTTCACTTGGTCATCCTTTCCATGTTGGTTTGCGCTGGAGGCCTGAAGCAAAGTGGTGGTGATTTTCATAACATCCTGGCTTGCAACTTGGGGCCTAGATGAGTATGCATTCAAGAAAGAGATGATTGGATTGTATGGACACCACCCAATCATCTCTAAGCCTCCCTTCAGGTTTTTGACCTGGGAGGAAGTTCAAACATCTTCAAGATGCTGAGGTTGAGGAACAGTGGCCTAAAGCCATGTTAGCTTAAAGACTGTGGGAAATTAAAAGGGCTGGTGAGTTTCTGCCTCTGGTTGCTCATCAAAGGCCAATCCAGGGCAAGTATCATTCTGTTAGTTTGCATTTAGGAAGCTCATCGTGCAAGCAACCGTTTATAATGTTTGTCAAAATTTTTGATGTCACTTGTCATAATCTTTTTGCGAACCTCACAAATGTTTCCAAATTTGAGGAGAAATACCGGTACCGCTAGTCCTCAACTTACAACAGTTCATTTAGTGACCATTCAAAGTTACAACAGCACTGAAAAAAGTAATCTGTGACCTTTTTTCACTGTTGTGACCCTTGTAGCATCCCCGTGATTATGTGATCAAAGCTGCTTGGCAACTGGTTCATACGTGACCGTTGCTATGTCCCAAGGTAATGAGATCCCCTTTTGCAATCTTTTGACAAGCAAAGTCAACGGCGAAGCCAGATTTGCTCAACAACCGGGTTACTAACTTACCAACTGCAGTGATTCACTTAACAAAGGTGGTGTTCTGTACCAGCCTGCTACCGGCCCTGCAGATAAGGCAGGGACAGCCCCTTTTACAAGAAGGCAAGAGGCTGGAACTAAGCCTGCCAAATTTATTAACATAAAAACATAAACAGAGCAAAGAGAGCAAACACAAACCATGAAACAGGAGCTATTCAAACGGTTGCCTTCAGCAAACCAGCCCTCCCACGCATTCCCCTTTTATACAGTTCAGGGCGTGGCTTCTCTCTGCCTCCTTTTGAGGTGCCCCATTGCCTTCCTCTGTTTACTCCTGCTTGACTGCCTCCTGCGTCGGGCGTCCTTGAACAGGGCCAGCTCTGGGTCATCTTCATCCACGCTGTCAGGCTCACACAGCTGGGTCTGCGTCGTGACCAGGTGGGAGGGGCCTGGCTGAGGGCTCTCATCAGCAAGCTCTCCAACCCCGTCAGCAAGCTCTTCAACACTCCCCTCCTCCTCCTCTGAGTTGTCCGACCCAACTGCCGAACCCACAGGCTGACCCTGAATCACAACAGGTGGCAAGAAAGTTCGTAAAATGGGGCAAAGCTCACTTAACAAATCTCTTGCTTCTCAACAGAAATGTTGGACTCAATTTTGGTCATAAGTCGAGGACTACCTGTAGTTCTTGACTTCTATCTACAATTTCGATTAGAATTTCCATAGCTAAGCAAAGTGGTTAAGTGCGTGTCGCACCTGATTTTCTGACATTTTTTTGCTATGGTTATTAAAACGGTTTTTAAGTGAATGACGCAGTGATTAAACACATCCGACTTCTCCCATTGACTTTGCTTGTCTGAAGGTGACCGGGAAGGTCGCAACTGGTGATCACATGACTCTGGGACGTTGCATCTCTCTTAAAAACATCCCAGTTGCCAATCCCCCAAATTTGGAGGACGTAACCGTGGGGCTGCTGCAATGGTTTTAAGTGTGAAGACCAGTTATAAGTCACTTTTTTCCAGTGGCGCATTGCAAGCTCAAACGCTTGCTAAACAAGTAGTTGTGAGGACCGCTGTACTCCAAAGGCCCCATTTGTCAATCTTCTACATAGTGCAGACATGTCAAACACAAGGCCCGGGGGCCAGATCCGGTCCACGAAGTGGTTTCATGCGGCCCGCGAAGCCATCCTGGAAACAGTGAGGGAATGGCCCCCACTGCCTTGGCCCTGGCCCAGAGACCCTCCTTCTGCCAGAGACCCTCAGATCTGTCCCACTCCTGCCCAGGCCCCCATAGGCACCCTTGATGCCAACGATGTAGAGTTGGCCATGCCCACCCAGTAGTAGGCCATACGCACTCTAGCCACGCCCACCCAGTAGGCCACACCCACTGGTTGCCCCTGAGGGGCAATGCTGATGTGGCCCTCAATAAAATTGAGTTTGACACCCCTGACATAGTGTGAAAGGTTGGCGTTTTGATGGAAGGCCCAAAAAAAGTCAGTGTAGAGGAAGACCATTTTTTTTTATTTGGGTGAAGATTTAGAGACAAATATTGCCAATGTCGCCCCTTTTCTAAAACTTGATTCTTGATTCTTTTCGGTTAAGATCTTTCAGTTTAGTAGCTGGAGGAGCTGTGGGGTTGTGCATGTGAGCCAGAACACTCAATTGTGGTCGATAGTTTGGAAAGAACTGGCTCCTGCGTGAGGCGATCTGCGCTGTGATTGGCTGCTGTGGGTGCGGAGGGGGAGTTTCCCTTTTTTCCCGCTTTTTTTTTTCTCCGTGCCTTTTTTTTGAATTTTTTTAAATTAGTTTTATAGGGTTAACCAGGGCTTTTTTTGTCATAGAACGCTCAGAACAGAGTTCCAGCACCTTTTTTGGATGGAACCTTGCAAGGCGGGTTGTATGACATGTGTGAGTTCCGGCACCTTTTTCTTTTACAAAAAAAGCACTGGGGTTAACAAAGAACAGGGATCTTCAAACTTGGCCCTTTTATGACTTGTGGACTTCAACTCCCAGAATTCCTCAGCCAGCATGCCTGGCTGAGGAATTCTGGGAGTTGAAGTCCACAAGTCATAAAAGGGCCAAGTTTGAAGGCCCCTGACAAAGAAGGTTAGGGAAAAGGGGACTTGGAATAGGGTAGAGGAAAGGTTAAGGGTAGGGGTTGGGATATATACATATATTTGTGAAGCAATATGGTGGTTGGGTAGTCCAAAGTAGCAAATAACAAGTTGTTTGTAGATAGTTCAGGTTGCATCAATAAAAATTCCCTCTGATTCCCTTAATTTTCACATAGTCAAAGTAATTAAGTTAATACAGTTCTAGTTACGAGCTAGTCAATTAACAAAGTTTTCAATATAGTTTGACTAATACACATCAAAGTCCTGTTTTTAAGTTTTACCTAATTACAATATAAATACTCTAAGGGAGCCTATAATATGCAGAAAAGAGCTTACTTTTTGGGTAACCTACAATTCCCTATTCCAGTAAAGAATAATTCTCTTGTCTACAAAACCTACGTTGTTCATTACATATCATTCTTACGATTTAACAGTAAAATCTAATCTTCATCTTGACACGTCACCAATTTATTTTAAAAAATGTGTGCCTTGTACACTCTTTGATTTACCTCACGATTCTCCCGTTTGCCTGACTACCTTTCTTTACTGTAAATATAGATGTTAAATATATTTATTTATGTAAAACTACGAGTTCTTGTCAGCGTCTCTGACTCCATTTGGCTGCTCAATTCCTTGACATTTTCACTCTGTCCTACAGGAGGACTTATTTGTCGTGCTCTGCTCTCTACGATGCCCGACCACAACGTGGACACCTTCATCTCTCTCTCCTCCCCGCAAATGGGGCAATATGGGGGTAAGCAATGAAACAAGGATAAGGGACACTCTGGTGATATTTGTGTGGGACTTTGGGGCACAAGACTGGAGTGTAAAGGGAAAAGGAAAAAATCAAACCAAACCAGGGACTTAACTCTTTTCGGCGCAGCGGAATACCTAGTACAGTTACAACCTCAACTTTTTGTTTTCCATTTCTGATGGATACCGGCCATTTCTCTAACAGCCAAGTATAATATTTCATTTCCAGTATCTTTTCCCTTATCCTATTTGGTTTACCGTTCCAGTCTCACCAATCCAAAAGTTTCATTTTTGCACCTCCATTTATGCATTTGTTTCTATTATATTTAAACATGGGTTTCTATATAGGCAGTCCTAGTCCCACGATCACAACTGAGCCCGAAATTTAGGTTGTGAAGTGAGACGTTTGTTAAGTGAGTTTTGCCCCATTTTACGACCTTTCTAGCCACGGTTGTTAAGTGAATCACTGCAGGTGTTAAGTTAATAACCCGGTTGTTAAGTGAATCTGGCTTCCCCATTGACTTGGCTTGTCAGAAGTTCGCAAAAGCTGTTCACAAGGCTCCGGGCTACTGCAACCGTTGTAAGTATGAACCAGTTGCCAAGCATCTGAATTTTGATTACATGACCATGGGGATGCTGCAACGGTGTGAACAATGGTCATAAGTCACTTTTTCCAGTGCCTTTGTAACTTTGAATGGTCATTAAACGAACAGTTGTAAATTGAAGAATAACTGTATTTACTCTTACACATGTATCTATGTTTATATTTACATTGCTAAGATGGAAATCTCTGGAATTTTGACAGCCCCATCTCCTAGCTTTTCCAACTGGTGCTACCTCCAAATAGATGGGATTTCAGCTCCCAAATTAGCTGGCATGCGTGGAGGTATTTACTTTGAAAAAGAACTGAGATTAGGGAGTCATTAGTTGTCGTGTGTGCTTTAGCCTTCCCAAAGGCATACAGGTGGTCCTCTACCTACGCCTACAATTGAGCCCCAAATTTCTGTTGCTAAGTGAGTCATTTGTTAAATGAGTTTTGCCCCATTTTACAATCTTTCTTGCCACAGTTGTTAAGTGAATCACTGCAGTTGTTAAGTTAGTAACATGGTTGTTAAGTGAATCTGGCTTCCCCATTGACTTTGCTTGCCAGAAGATCACAAAAGGTGATCACATGACCCCGGGGCATTGAAATGGCAATAAATATGAGTCCGTTGCTAAAAATATGAATTTTGATCATGTGACCATGGCAATGCTGCAACGGTCATAAGTATGAAAAATGGTCATAAGTTGCCTTTTCAGTGCTGTTGTAACTTTGAATGGTCACTAAATGAATTGTTGTAAGTTGAGGACAACCTGTAATGTCTGGGGATTATGAGTGATTTGGGTCATCCTGTCTGGAAACATCAGATTAGGTTACAAAAGGATAGAACAGGGATGTCAAACTCAATTTCATTGAGGGCCGCATCAGCATTGCGGTTGCCCTAAGGGGGCCGGGTGGGTATGGCCAGGGTGGGCGTGGACTACTGGGTAGGCGTGGCTAGAGTGCGTATGGCCTACTGGGTGGGTGTGGCCAGCTCTACATCGTTCGCATCAAGGGTGCCTATGGGGGCCCGGGCAGGAGTGGGACAGATCTGAGGATCTCTGGCAGAAGGAGGGTCTCTGGGCCAGGGCCAAGGCAGTGGGGGCCGTTCCCTCACTGTTTCCAGGATGGCTTCGTGGGCCACATGAAACCATTTCGCAGATCGGATCTGGCCCCAGGGCCTTGTGTTTGACATGTCTGGGATAGAAGATCCTGAGCTTAAAATAGTGATGGGAAAACTATTCATTGGCATCCTCTACATTTTTTTCCAATTCAGACACCAACTACTTGAAGTGGCTCTTTCCGCACTACATGAAGAGCAACCTCTACCGCCTCTGCTACACCCAGCTGGGTCAAGATGTCTCCATCTGTAACTACTGGAATGGTAAAATACGGTCTGCTTTGTGACTTCTGCAGTTATTCTTCATTTCATGGGGGGCTTTTGAGGGTTTAAACTGTTTTCGCTTATGAATGAAGATGCATGTCCCAGGATAATGTTGCAAGATCCAATCTGGGTGGGTCACCAGGACCAGAGGTTTTGTCTTCTGAACTTTCAATCTTGTGCAGGGTACCATCCTCCGGGAACTTCACTCTCTCCAGAATGTTTTCACCTATATTGTTGAATTCACATATTGTGTGAGGCCATGATTTGTTTTAAATGTGGTTTGTTGAAGCTCCAGTAGCTCAGCTAATAACCCTAACCCATAACCAAAGAAATTGCACTGTGGTTAATACAATGGGTGAACTCATCTTTTGGCCAAATGGTTCTTGTCTTAAGCCAAGTTGGATGGCCAAATGTAATTGGGTTGGGTGAATACAAATCACTAAACCATAAGCTGAGGCTTTCTAATTATAGTCACTGAATTCATGCTTATAGACTTAGCTAAGACTAAATAATGTCTTAATGGGATGTTTCATCTGGCCTGTGCTTAATAGGCTAATTCCTTAATAGGCCTATATTTATCCACATTTTCTGGTTCCCAATGTGGGGGCTGTATGAGGCATTGCTTACACAGCCAAAATAGTATTATCTATGCCAAAAATGTTACATTAGCATTTTTTTTAATTGCTCATTTCTGGTATTAAAAGTTGGTTAAGATCTAGTTTCATATCTAAAATCTAGAGGAAAGATAGGTGTAGGTGGGCTGACGCATTGCCCTAAATCTTGAAGTTGATTTAGTGAGTTAATTAACATATCTTATTGGATACAGAAACAAAACAAAGTGACTCTCAACTTTTCTCTCTCCCCCCTCCCTATCTTTTGCGTTTTCAGACCCACACCACAGAGATCTTTACCTCAACAATAGCAATTTCTTGGCTGTGTTGAATGATGAGAGACTTCACCCCAATGCAAGTGGTAAATGTGTTTTGACATCCTTCAATTCCAGTACACAAGGGAGAGTGGTAGAGTAGCAAACGCCACATGTTCCTGCTTTGTGATTAATTCAAAATACAGGTAGTCCTTGACTTATAACCACAGTTGAGCTCAAAAGTTCCGATATTAAGCAAGATAGTTATTAAGTGAATTTTGCCCCATTTTCTGACCTTTCTTGCCACTGTTGTAATGGGCTAGGCAGTTATCAGTCCAGGATGCTTCAGTTCAGTTCCTGCACCAAGAAGAGCTGGACACTAAATAGCTCTCTCCAGCTCTACGATTCTCTGTTCAAACCTCCAGAGCAAATCAAATCTCCAATGAATTCCTGCCAAAAGGGATTATTTTTAGGAGCCTGTCCAAACTCTGCCTTATAGCTAGAGCTGGCTCTGTGCCTCCAGCAAAGGTTTAGAAGCAGGAGTACACGTGATTTTATTTGCAACTGAAACATTTCCTAATATGGAGAATATAAGGTGACTGCAAAAATCATTGCTCGGGTTTTTTTTTCCTTTCCTGCCTGAGCCTTTCAAGAAGGCTTGAAAGCGGATCTTGGCCAAGCCAGATCCGCTGGGGGCTTTAAAGTTCAAGCTTGTCAAATTTCCTGACCTTTTAGGCTTTGGGATAATCACGAAATGCCATTCGAAATCCTCGCTTCGGGGATAGCTTTTATGACATGGCCTAATTTTATTTTTCTGCATCATTTCTGCTAACTACCGAAACCAGCATTTTCTAATCTTGGCCACGCGTGGACTTTGACTCCCAGAATTCCCCGGCAGAATTTCAACTCCCAGAATTTCTCAGTGTCTGGGGAATTTTAAGAGTCAAAAGTCCACACCTCTTAAAGTTGGCCAAGGTTTGAGAAACAGTAGTCTAAACTACACGTTGATTCATAAAGATAATTGCCAGGTCACAAATATTAAAAAGGAGCAGAACCAGAAGGGGGAAAGGAGATAATTTAAATGCATCAGACATGACAACTTTACTAGAAATTTCCTGGAGGATAAATGGTTGTTTCATCTTTCTACAAGTAGAGCAGGAAAATCTATTTTTGGCCTGGAACTTCCTCTTTACCTGGGGCCATGTGAGGAGTGTGGCCAGTTTAAATTATGATGTCATTGGAATAGGTCAGGGGTAGGCAACCTTGGCTCTTTTATGACTCGTGGACTTCAACTCCCAGAATTCCTGAGCCAGCATGGCTCAGCTTGGAAACCTCTTCATTTCCCCTCAGCATGGCTGGCTCAGTGATGAGTCATTCTTTCAATGACATTGTAACTTTGAACAATCACTAAATGAATGGTTGTAAGTAGAGGACCCCCTGCATTTTATGCCTGCTATTTAAGAGAGATTATGTCTTATGTGAGTGTCCTCCAATCTGTGAAGACTTATATTCTGTCACCTAGAGGAGTAATAAAAAATATTTTAGCCCTATCCACTCTGGTGGCTACAAACAACTCCCAATTTCCCCACTTAAAGGCTTAAAAAACTCCTCCCCTAACCTCAGATTTTTCCAGAAATGTGGGAACTATGATTCCCAGAATGTTTTGGGAAAACATCAGAGTGCCAAAGAGTGGAAGGTGAAATAGAATAGAATAGAATAGAATAGAATAGAATAGAATAGAATAGAATAGAATAGAATAGAATAGAATAGAATAGAATAGAATAGAATAGAATAGAATAGAATAGAATAGAATAGAATAGAATAGAATAGAATAGAATAGAATAGAATAGAAGCTGGAAGGGACCTTGGAGGTCTTCTAGTCCAGCCCTCTGCTCAAGCAGGAGAACCTATACCATCTCAGACAAGTGACTAGCTAGCCTCTTTTTGTTGTTAGCTGCGAAGTCGTGTCCGACCCATCGCGACCCCATGGACAACGCTCCTCCAGGCCTTCCTGTCCTCTACCATCTTCTGGAGTCCATCTAAGCTCACGCCTACTGCTTCAGTGACTCCATCCAGCCACCTCATTCTCTGTCGTCCCCTTCTTCTCTTGCCCTCAACCTTTCCCAGCATGAGGCTCTTCTCCAGTGAGTCCTTCCTTCACATTAGCCGGCCAAAGTATTTGAGTTTCAACTTCAGAGCTAGCCTCTAGTACCGACATGTCAAACACAAGGCCTGGGGGGCGGATCCGGCCCGCAAAGTGGTTTCATGCCATCCTGGAAACAGTGAGGGAACAGCCCCCACTGCCTTGGCCCTGGCCCAGAGACCCTCCTTCTGCCAGAGACCCTCAGATCTGTCCCACTCCCGCCCAGGCCCCCATAGGCACCCTTGATGCGAACGATGTAGAGCTGGCCACGCCCACCCAGTAGGCCATAGGCACTCTAGCCACGCCCACCCAGTAGGCCACGCCCACCCTGGCCACACCCACCCGGCCCCCTGAGGGCAACCGCAATGCTGATGCGGCCCTCAATGAAATTGAGTTTGACACTCCTGCGTAGAACTTGTTTTTCATTGCTTATTGCCTGCAAGGTCTCTGTAAACTTAACAATTAAGGGCAGGGGGGAAAGGTCTCTTTTGTTGGCTGCTGAGGAGGCAGGAAGAGGGAAAGGGAAGGAAAGGGGAAGAGGAGAAACTGGAAAGGCAACCGGGTTTCTGAAATTCTGCTCCTCTTGCAGCATGGAAGAGAAACCTTTTGCGCATCCGCAAGCTGATTCTGATCGGCGGCCCAGATGACGGGGTCATCATGCCCTGGGAATCCAGGTGAGCTTTCGGACATGGCAAGAAAGAGATTCTGTCCTGAACGGAGAGAAGCTTGAGTGCTGATCACCACCTAACAGGTTTTAGCAAGGAGGAGCAGCTTAGCACCGCTCGCAACCACGAGAATATTGGAATTGGTGCAGACTTGAGCTGCTTAAATTGGTTTCCTTAATAAGCGATTGGAACCAGAGAGAGAGCTCGCAGTGATCCTTCTGGCTGAATCTAATCGTGCTTTCCAGTATCTGGCGTGTGGGAAGGGACAAACATATACCCTACCTCCTCCACGCCACTGCTGTTTTTGATTTTCTGCAGCAATCTGCAGAGCCATTCTCTGGCTTGCGTGGAAAGTCCTCAATTTTCCATGCAGAAGTGCAGAGAAGAGCAGCAAAGATGATTAGGGGGCTGGAGGCTAAAATATATTTTATTTTTTTATTTTATTTTATTTTATTTATGAGCCTTGGTGGAGCAGTGGGCTAATGCCTCCTTAAGTAACACCAGCTGCCTGCAATTAGTGCAGGTTCGAGTCCCACCAGGCTCAAGGTTGACTCAGCCTTCCATCCTTCCGAGGTAGGTAAAATGAGGACCCAGATTGTTGGGGGCAATTAAGCTGACTTTGTAATAATGCCGCTTGGGGTGTGTGTGAAAGCCCTAACAAGCAGGCATATACATAGAATGAAGGCTACTCCTAAGCTTGTAAGCCGCCCTGAGTCTTCGGAGAAGGGCGGGATATAAATGGAATTTAAAAAATAAAATATATGAAGAAGTGTTGCAGGAATTGGGTACGTCTAGGAGTCCAATTAAAAGAAGGAGTAGGGGTGACATGATAGCAGTGTTCCAACATATAAGGCAGAGGTCCCCAATCTTTTGGGCACCAGGGACCGGTTCTGTGGAGAGAGGTTTTTCCGTGGATCGGAGGGTACGTGGTTTTGTGTGCTGCCTGCATCCCACGGACGAGGTTTTGCTTGTTTGTGCGGACCAGTTGCTGGTATCCTGTGGCCCGATACTGGTCCACGGACTGGGGGTTGGGGGTCCCTGATCTAAGGGGCTGCCACAAAGAAAAGGGAGTCACCCTATTCTTCAAAGCACCTGAAGGCAGAACAAGAAGCAACGGATGGAAACTAATCAAGGAGAGAACCAACCTAGAAATAAAGGAGAATTTTTTTTGACAGTTAGAAGAATTAACCAGTGTAATGGCTTTCCTTCAGAAGTCATGGATGCTCCATCAGTGGAGTTTTTTTTAAAGAAGAGACTGGACAGCCTGCTGTCTGAAATGGTTTTGTTGGCAGAAAAGAACTTCATGGTGCTTTGTCAATTACAGCTTGCAAGGAAATGAGAAATAGAAGACCAGTAGAATTTAACATCTACTAGTTACCGTAATTGACCATTTCCAAAAGTCGAACTATTGCCTCCAAATGCCACTTGTTAGGGAATATGATCAGAGAAGGCCATTGTCAGTAAAGGATCCTTTACGCTTGTAGATCTAAACAAAAGTGCCCCAAGATGGGTGCTGCAGCCATCTTATTTCGCAACATGTAAGATTCACAATAAGATCTTATAGTGAATGTTACATGTTGTGAAATAAGATGGCTGCAGCACCCTCCTTGATAGATATTAGATATTAAAGACAGATATTAGCATCTGTATTAGATACTAACATCTGCCACTTGTGGCCGCATAAAGATGTTATAGTGAATCTTACATGTTGTGAAATAAGATGGCTGCAGCACCTTCCTTGATAGATATTAGATATTAAAGACAGATATTAGCATCTGTATTAGATACTAACATCTGCCACTTGTGGCCGCATAAAGATGTTATAGTGAATCTTACATGTTGTGAAATAAGATGGCTGCAGCACCCTCCTTGATAGATATTAGATATTAAAGACAGATATTAGCATCTGTATTAGATACTAACATCTGCCACTTGTGGCCGCGTAAAGATCTTATAGTGAATCTTACATGTTGTGAAATAAGATGGCTGCAGCACCCTCCTTGATAGATATTAGATATTAAAGACAGATATTAGCATCTGTATTAGATACTAACATCTGCCACTTGTGGCCGCGTAAAGATCTTATAGTGAATCTTACATGTTGTGAAATAAGATGGCTGCAGCACCTTCCTTGATAGATATTAGATATTAAAGACAGATATTAGCATCTGTATTAGATACTAACATCTGCCACTTGTGGCCGCATAAAGATGTTATAGTGAATCTTACATGTTGTGAAATAAGATGGCTGCAGCACCCTCCTTGATAGATATTAGATATTAAAGACAGATATTAGCATCTGTATTAGATATTAACATCTGTTCTGTTTAACACACTGTCAACTGCCTTTGCTGTTTATTTTCAAACTCCGCGTCTCTAATGTATAATCATGCAATCCATTTTCATTAAACACAATTATTTTGTTCTTCGGTGGATTACTTTTTAGATTCATCCTTTTCACAGTGCATTCACTGCACAGTCAGGTGATCAAAATTCAGACACCTGACAATTGGCACATATGTACAGCGGTTGTAGTGTCCTGGTGTCGTAATTCTTTGTTGGAGATAACATTTACAATTGGTCCTCGACTTATGACCACAATTGGTCATAATTTTCTGTTGCTTAGCAAGGTGGTTTTTAAGTGAGCCATCCCCAATTTTACAAGCTTTTTTTTTTGGCATGGATGTTAAGTGAATCACTGTGGTTGTTAAAATGGATTGTACATTTGTTAAGGCAATCTGGCTTCTCCCACAGACTTTGCTTGTCAGATGCCAGCTGGGAAGGTCACTAATGGGAACCACATGACCCCAGGACACCCTGCAGCCATGGCAAATACATCGCTGGTTGCCAAGCATCTGAATTTTGATCACCTGACTATGGGGATGCTGCAAAGGGCTGGTCGTAGGTCATTTTTCTCAGTCCTGTTGTAACTGTGAACAGTCACTAAACAAACATCTGTAAGTCAGGGACCACCCCTATAACGTTCGTTTCGGTTTCCCTCTTCAAAAATCACTATGGTGCCTTATCATCACTTCCCATGCAAATGTTTACATTTTTTCTTTCCAACGTTCCCTTGCTGAGTTTTATCCCAAATCGTTCCATCTATTTTCCCTTTAAATTTATTCACTCTTCCCTTGGAGAGAGAGTTCTTCATTCCTCTTCATTCACTTCTAAAACAACTTTTTATTTCCGATTCTCTGCATTTTTTCTATATCTTCATCTGAACCATCCTGTTCCCTTATTTACTCTCTCTATACAATATCTATCTATCTATCATCTATCTATCTATCTATCTATCTATCTATCTATCTATCTATCTATCTATCTATCTATCTCTATATCTCTATATCTATATCTATCTATCTATCTATCTATCTATCTATCTATCTATCTATCTATCTATCTATCTATCTATGAATCATCTGTGCCTCTTGTAAGGAGGTATTATTATTATGGTCTTTGACCAGTGTAGGTACATATATGCATATACATGTAAAATTCTACATCGGTTATAAAAATAGAGAAGGAGGAATTCAAATATTTAAAAAGAAAAAGGTGTGAGGGTGTCTTCCAGATTTATTAGATACATTGTATAAATCTACAAGGATTGTTTTTTTTTCCTTTTATAGCATGTTTGCCTTCTATGATGTTAATGAGACGGTGAGGCAAATGACATCTCAGCCGGTGAGTAAGGACAAACTAACAATGTGAGGTGGAAAAACGTGGCAGGAAGAATATGTTACAGTTTATTGTGGTGGTTCCAAAACTTTTTGCCATCACACCTCCCTTCGGTGCTGTGCCTCCCCAAATTTTTCCCTCATTATCCAAAACCGCTTATCAGAAAGGCCTCCTTACAAATGTTTGGACAATTAGAAACAAAACCTCTATAATGGTTTAAAAGCTACCAATCCCATTAAACATTAAAGTCACAGTAAAAGACTAAAAGTCACTTGAAAGATCAGTGTAAAGAGATGTGTCTTAGTTCTTTCTAAAAACCAAAAACACAGGGCTATTCTTAGTTTCCAAGGGTCACCCTGCATAATTTGGGTATGATATAATCTTTCATGCCCGTGTCAAAAACAAGCGCCTGAGAGGAAGGATTCCATCCAGGTGGGCTGTCCTGCAGATTGTAAAAGTTCTCACGCACGTAGCCCTTTAAACAGGCACCCAACAAAACCAGCTTGTTCTAAGTAACACGTCTAGGTGGATTCTCAATCATCCAGGTCAGAGGTGTCAAACTCAATTTCACTGAGGGCCACATCAGCATTGCAGTTGCCCTCAGGGGGCCGGGTGGGTATGGCCAGGGTGGGCGTGGCCTACTGGGTGGGCGTGGCCAGAGTGCGTATGGCCTACTGGGTGGGCGTGGCCAGCTCTACATCGTTGGCATCAAGGGTGCCTATGGGGGCCTGGGCAGGAGTGGGAGAGATCTGAGGGTCTCTGGCAGAAGGAGGGTCTCTGGGCCAGAGCCAAGGCGGTGGGGGCCGTTCCCTCACTGTTTCCAGGATGGCTTTGCGGGCCGCACGAAACCACTTTGCGGCCCGGATCTGGCCCCCGGGCCTTGTGTTTGACATGTCTGATCCAGGTCATGTTTGTCCCAAAGGTGCTTTTTCAAAAAAGGCCACTGGACTTATAATAATAATAATAATAATAATAATAATAATAATAATAATAATAATAATAATAATAATAATAATAATAATAATAATAATAATGATGATGATGATGATGATGATGATAATAATAATAATAACAATAATAATAATAATAATAATAATAATAATAATAAGAAGAAGAAGAAGAAGAAGAAGAAGAAGAAGAAGAAGAAGAAGAAGAAGAAGAAGAAGAAGAAGTTGGAAGGGACCTTGGAGGTCATCTAGTCTAACCCCCTGCTCAGGCAGGAAACCCTATACCATTTCAGGCAAATGGCTGGCCAGTCTCTTCTTAAAAACCTCCAGTGTTGGAGCATTCACCACCTCTGGAGGCGGTTTGTTTTTTTCTTTGAAACGTTTTTGCTTCTCCTTCAAGAACTTTCTAGTAAGCAAAACATTTTCAAAGGGGAAAAAAAACAAACCCCAAGAAAGACCAGTGGCCTTTTGGAAAAAGCACTTTTGGGATGTCTTAAGTAACACCTCTGCCTTGAAAACTCACAGGCATTGCAAGCCTTTTCCAATTAGTCTATATAAATGGATGCATCAATAGAGATTGACCTATCACGTACCATCAAAAATGAATCGGCAAGAATGAATCGGCTACAAAGGCCCTAACTATGAAAGATGGTCGTAAGGCACATTTTTCAGTGCCTTTGTAACCTTGAATGGTCACTAAACGAACTGTTGTAAGCCGAAGACTACCTGTATTTTTATTATATGGTTACAATAACAAGAGTCTTGCAACTCTGCATGTATTTCCCCCCCCCCTCCGCTGCTTTTCTCCTGAAGCGAACTAGGGAGAATCCAGTCTGAGAAGTTTTCTCAAATTACATTTCTTCTTTGGCCTCTGATTTCTCTTATCTGTTACCTTGGCTGCGATTCTTCCTCAGGATTATTTTTACAATCCGTTACATTACGAAAGTGCAGAACTGCAGACCTTCTGAGACAGGATTGGCAATGACTGTTTTTAATTTGTTTATCTCATTTACATATCTGCCCATCTCACAAGCAAGTGAGTCTGGGTGATCTACAACAAAACTAAAGAAGTTTATGTCTGCTTATATTTCAGAGTTAAATACATTTGCCAAGTCAGTTTGTATAGAGGCCTTACCCACAATGTTGTCCTCACAACAATTCTGTGAGATTGGTTGGGTTGAGAACCGAACGTTGCCCCAAGATCGCCCATTGTGTTCTGTAATGAAGGGAAACACAGACTTTAAATATCAGTCCTACGCCTTAACTACTACACCAACCTCTCACCATGTTAGTTCATCTCAGATTTACATGGCCTAGGAGTCTTCTGTTTTTAAAGACTTGAAAGAAACTAGAAGCATTTGGTACATGCAGGAAACAAAACAAAAAAATAATCCACTAGGATGTGGATTATTAAATTTTGTGATCTGTAACTCTTTGTGATTTGATAACGTATTATGCAGATAGTCCTCGACTTACAACCACAATTGAGCCCAATTTTTTTTTTGTTGCTGAGTGAAACATTTGTTAAGTGAGTTTTGCCCCATGTTACAATCTTTCTTGCCACGGTTGTTAAGTGAATCTGTCCAGTTATTTAGTGACGCAGGGGTTTAAGTGAATCTGCCGTCCCCATTGATTTGGCTTGTCGGGAGGTGGCAAAAGGTGATCACGTGACCCCAGGACACTGCAGGCGTCATAAATATGAACAAGTTGCCAAAAGCATCTGAATTTTGATCACGTGACCAGAGGGATGCTACAACACTCGTAAGTCTAAAAAACGGGTCATAAGTCACTTTTTCCAGTGCCATTGCAATTTCAAATGGTCACTAAAGGAATTGTTGTAAGTTGAGGACTACCTGTACTGTATATCTGGCTTACCTTTATTCTCCAGGAAACTCTGGAGCTTTTCTTGGCTTAAATGCCAGGGTTTTCCCCTAGTTAAAATAGGGGAAAACAGGATTCATTGGATGGTGGATGCGCTGGGAGCATAGGCATAGACATCTCCAGCAGGTCTACTAGCAAACGAAAGATGCGCATCCAGAAGTAGCTGCCATCCAGAAGGTGAAGGATGGAGAAGACTAAAAGCAGTAGAGCCGCGAAGCGAAGCTGAGGCAAATAACAAAGGGTGAACTTGCAGCATTGGGCTGAATTATCCATTTGCGGGATGAAGCCATAGGTTGTCTGTCCTGACATAGTTTAGATTAGAGCAAAGCTGACCCAGTTGTTTTGCAATGTGGGGCAGAGAATTGAAGTGGCTGTTTTTCCCCATTTTGTCACTTAAGAGTGCCAGAGGGGACTGAGGCAAGTCCTAATTACGGTAAAACCAGAGGATTACTGGCTGGGAAATTCGGAGAGTTGGAAGTCTTAAAAGTTGCTGAGGTTGAGAAACACTTCTCCAGTGTTTCTCAACCTCAGCATACTTAAGCTGTGTGGACCACAACTCCCAGAATTCCCCAGGCAAGAAAGTCAGCTGGGGAATTCTGGGAGTTGAAGTCCACAACATCCTACAGTTGCTAAGGTTGAAAAACACTGGATGTATATTGGCTTTGCAACACTCCTGATGTGTGCCTTGGTGCTGCTGGATAGCTTTGAAGGTGTTCCCCCCCCCCCATATTAAACTTCTGGGTTTTGTTGTTCTGTTCTCAGGTCTACCTCCTTGACACATTTGGCTTGAAGACTCTGGACGCGCGTGGCGACATTGTTTTCTGCAAAATGGCCAACGTTTCTCACACGAACTGGCACTCCAACCGCACCGTGTATGATACCTGCATTGCCAAATGGCTGACGTAGCTGGCCAAGCCGGGGAAAAGGAAGTGGAAGAGAGACTGTGTCCAAAAACTCCGAGCTGCGTTCTCTGACCTCAACTTGGCATTTCTCCTCCCACGGTGAAAAAATGTCATCTGCCTGTAACTTTTCTAGGAATTTTTTTTTTCTCACAGCAGAAGGAACTTTTTCCTTGCGAGGCGCTTTGGTGTAAGCTGGTAGCAAATTTGGGTGCTCTTAAGATGCTGTCTGGAAGGCCTCAAATGAACTGGATCCTTAGTCCTTTGTTGCGGCTAAGCTACGAGACAAAACAAACGGACAAGCCAAAAAGAAGAGAAGAAGTGCGCAAAAGGGTTACAGTTACACGTAATCAAATATACCCCAAAAGTCCTATTTTCTAGTACCAAGCCTATGGCAGAAACGTAGTAACTGTGCGAACTGGAGGTATTTACCCTTTCAGGTTTCAACTCTGGTGTTTAGTGTCATTTTATTCCCCTGTTTGGAAATGTTTTTTAGTTGCGTCTATTTTTCAGATTATAATAATGCGACAGCTACCCAGAGGACTGTGCTTAAAAAGAGACTGTCTAGCCCAGGGGTAGGCAACCTTGGCTCTTTTATGACTCGTGGACTTCAACTCCCAGAATTCCTGAGCCAGCCATGCTGAGGGGAAAGGGAGAGGTTTTCAAGCTGAGTCATGCTGGCTCAGGAATTCTGGGAGTTGAAGTCCACGAGTCATAAAAGAGCCAAGGTTGCCTACCCCTGGTCTAGCCCAACTTTTGTGAGAACAAATTCAGGAACGAAATCTTACCATTTATTCCCTCAGTTAATTTGAGTTTTGTGCTCCAATTATTGCTTTAACTTTCACCAGAGGGGGAAAGAAAAGTAAATGTGTAAGCTTTGGTCCAGATTCCAGTTCCACGTCACTAAAGAAAACGCCAGTGGAGCGACAGAAAACTGAATAGCTCAAGAGTTCCAGTCGAGAGCATATTTTTTTGTTTCTTTACATAACCAAGCTGGAAATAGTTTAAGGATTCCTGCCCCTAGTTCTACATCAAAATCAATATTATAAATTATCAATTGACTTTGGAGGGCAGAGTGTATCAGTGTATGTTTCCTCTCTCCTTAGAAGCACAACCTCAGGATAGCAACAGAAAGCCAATTTAGACAAAAACGTTCATGATCTTGCTTTATTTTTTTAAAAAAAATGTCTATTTAAGAGTGGCTCAGTGGGTTAGGACGCTGAGCTTGTCGATCAGAAGGTCGGCAGTTTGGCAGGTCGAATCCCGATTGCCGCGTAGCAGAGTGAGCGCCTGTTACGCGTCCCAGCTTCTGCCAACCTAGCAGTTCGAAAGCACGTAAAAAATGCAAGTAGAAAAATAGGGACCACTACGGTGGGAAGGTAACAGCGTTTCGTGCGCCTTTGGCATCTAGTCATGCCGGCCACATGACCACGGAGACATCCTCGGATAAGCGCTGGCTCTTCGGCTTTGAAACGGAGATGAGCACCGGCCCCTAGAGTCGGAAACGACTAGCACTTTACCTTTACCTTTAGCCATTTTTAAAAGACCAGAACTTCTAATAAGGTGACCTTTCTCCTTGTTTCTAGAGCAGGAGCCACAGAGCTTTGCGTGCAAACAGTATTAAAACTTACATTTTTACCAAGTTACAATAAATGTTTACATGGACTCAGGTTTAACTTTTAACATTAGATCAGGGATGAAGGGGGGAAATGAGTTAAATTTAAGCTGAGATTCCAAGAGGATTCTTATCATTAGACACGAGATGTGTAAAGTATCTTTTGCCTTTCAGATGTTTCTGAGCTAAAGTCCCAGATGCTGGAGGATGCTGGCTGGGCTGCTGCTGATTTAGCAGCATCTGGAAGGTTACAGTTGTGTACTTCATGTAGAAAGTCCTTGCAAATGGAGTTGGCAACCTTCTTACAGTGAAGACAGTTCTTTGGGGGGAGGGGTTTGCAACCTAAGCGCCATGGCCCACTACTGGTCCATGGCCTATTTGTAACCGGGCGGCGTGAGTGGCCAGGCGCTCATGGCCCCACTCACGCGAGTGTCATGGGCGCTCATGGCCCACTTGCATGAGCATTGTGGGCGCTTGGGGCCTCAACTCACATGAGCGTCACGGGTGCTCTCGGCCCCACTCATGTGAGCAACGGGTGCTTGTGCCCGCGCATGCACGCGCACACAGACCTGTCCCTCCCACAAAACTATCCCCTCTTTCCCCCCTCCTCCCCCCCCCTTGGCACCCCCCCCCGAAAGGTTGGGGAATTCTGCTTTAGGGGAGGCCATCCAGAATGTGACGCACACATATCTGTAGTTTAAAGTGATATAATCCTATTACTTGAAAAGGTTGGGTTTTTAGTTCCTTCTCTGAAACCGCCCCTCCCTTTTACACATTTTCAGCTGCCTTCTATCCTTCACCAGTCATTACGGTTTGTGAACTCTGGTTTGTGACTGTAACTGTGATAGGGGAGTTGAGCTACTAGAGTTTCTGTCCACACACCTCTTGGCTTTGGGTATCCCCGAATTCTCTATTATGCTTGCTTAGGAGAAAAAGTGGCACAGTTGAGTTGCCTTCCAGTAAACAAAGCAATCCACAAACTTGATACAGGGGGGGTTAGAGATTTGTCAGTCTATGGGACTAGAAGCACTCGTGACTTTTTGATGCACTCTAGCCAGGTGGGGATAGGATCAAGTTTTCAGGGTGTGTTTTGGGGGAAACTTGAGAGAAAACTCTAGCAATTAAATAAGAGGCTCACACTTTTTTTTTTTTGCTTTGAATGCTGGAACAAAGCATCGTTCAACATCTCTCCGTACAAGAGTGTGCAATTACCTCAAACTGTTTGGGTGAGGCAGGATTTTGTTGATTTCAGCAAAAAAAAAAGTTGGGGATCAGACACACCTGCTAATTTGCTACAGGTAGCCCAGAAAACAAGCAATTCATCCCAATCCATTTTCTCCCCCAGGCCGTTCCTTCATCCATCCATACAAATATGTACAGAGAGAGCCAGGTTGGTTTAGTGGTTAAGGCACCATGCTAGAAACCAGGAGGCTCCGAGTTCTAATGCTGCCTTAGCCACGAAAGCCAGCTGGGTGACCTTGGGCCAGTCACTCACTCTCAGCCCAACCCACCTCACAGGGTTGTTGTTGTGGGGAAAATAGAAGGAAGAAAGTGTATTTACATATGTTTTCCACCTTGAGTTATTTATAAAAAATAAAGGTAGGAAATAAATAAATCTCTACATTCACTCTGTACTAAATGTGGCAGGATGCTTGGTTACTGTTAGTCTGGGCACTTGCCCTAGAAGTATGTCAAAAAATGTCAACCTTGTCGAGTCTTGAAACTGGCAAGGATAATACAGATGAATTGTGGCTTGACCGGGGTACAAATTACTTTTAGTTATTATTTGATACATAGAATAATAGAATTGGAAGGGACCTTGGAGGTCTTCTACTCCAACTCCTTGCTCAAGCAGGAGTTTTGCCTCACTTTAAGAAATTTCTTGCTTACCCTTGTTAAGGGAATCGCTGGAGTGGTTCAGTTAGTAAAATGGTTATTAAATGAATCTGTTTTCCCCATTGACTTTGCTTGTCTGGTTACAAAAGGTGATCACATGACCCTGGGTGTCTGCAACCGTCATAAATGTGAGTCAGTTGCCAAAGTATCTGAATTTTGATCACGTGACCATGGGGGCGCTGCACTGGTTTTGTGAGACAGTCATACGTCTTAAGCTGCATTGGTTACCAGTTGTCTTCCGGGCGAGATTTAAGGTGCTGGTACTTACCTTTAAAGCCCTACATGGCTTAGGTCCGGGATACTTGCAGGACCATCTGCTGCCAGGAACGACTTCCCATCGCCCGGTGCGCTCACACACAGAGGGCCTCCTCAGGGTGCCGTTGGCCAGACAATGTCGGCTGGCGACCCCCAGGGGGAGGGCCTTCTCTGTGGGAGCACCAGCCCTTTGGAACCAACTTCCCCTTGAGCTTCGGATGGCCCCGGACCTCCGGTCCTTTCGCCGCAACCTCAAAACTTTTCTCTTCCATCAGGCTGACCTGGATTGATGATGGGTTTTTAAATATGTTTTAATTTTTAACTGTAGTTAATTTATTTTGGGGCTGTTATTTAATTCTTTTTTAATTTTTGTATTGTTGTTTTTATTGTTGTAAGCCGCCCTGAGTCCTTCGGGAGATAGGGCGGCATATAAGTCCCAAAAATAAATAAATAAATAAGTCAGGGGCTTTTCAACATTTTCACCCATTGTACCACTTTTAGGATATGGCAACATCCTAGTACCAGCAGTCGCCTAGCAAGGTGTCAAAAACTTGATGACAAAAAAAAGGAAAAAAGTGATGAACTACAGGTAGTCCTCAACTTACAATAGTTCACTTAGTGACTGTTCAAAGTTACAATGGCACTGAAAAAAGTGCCCCCCAAGCCACAGCCGAGCAAGACACCTGCCTGCCCACCCGGCGGCGCTCTTCCTCTTGTCCGAGGTTTTCATTGTGAGCATTTCTGTTGAGGATTGGCAGTGGGGTGGGGGGCTGGGGTGTTTGGTTTTTATTCCCCCCGTCTGCTGGGTGGTTGCAGCAGGTTTTGGTCACTTCACATGACCCTGGGACAGTGTGACCATCATAGATATGAATCAGTTGCCAAGCATCTGAATGTAAATCACAAGACCCTGGAGATGCTGCAACATTCCAGCTGATCGGCGCTTCTTCTGGGCTCAGCAGAAGCGCCGGGATCAGTGCCGAGCTCCAGCTGGATCCTGGTGCTGATCCTGGCGCTTCCGCTGAGCCCTGACAGCCCTGCATCTCCAACCGTCTCTCGCTCAGGCTTGTGCGGTGCTGCCACCGGTTCAGCTCATTCCCCTCCCCCGCTACCATTTTTCTAGGATGGTCACGTACCACCTGCCAGGTGCCATGTACCACAGGTGGTACCCGTACCACTGGTTGAAAAGCCCTGGTCTAAGTCACTTTTTTCAGTGCTGTTGTAACTTCAGCCACTAAATGGACTGTTGGAAGTCGAGGACTACTTGTATTATAAAACTACATCATAAGTTGTAAGTTAGGTCAGCCTGTGGTGACCAATGCAGAACCTGCTTTATCAGAACAACGCTATACATTCAAATATGGAAGGTCCAACTCATCTCATGTTCCATTTCCAAATCTCCAAGTACCGTAAGAGCGTCCTGGCTCCCTCTCCTAAGATTGCGGCTCCACAAAACAGCTCCTTTTTTTTCTTGTCACATTTTGTGGAAGACAAACCCTCACCCACACAAGCACAAAAAGGGGTGTGTGTTTAAAATGCAAATAAAAGTTGCAATGGTTTTTGGTTAGAGGTGGGGCAATTGCAAAATTTTCCAGCAACTGGATGTTGAATGTTTTTCAGTGCATTGTTCCAGTGGTGGGATTCAAATATGTGAAGAACTGGTTCTCTGTGCGGATGCCGCTTCCGGAAGTCCGTTCTGGGCCTGAGCGGCAAAAAATTAGCTACCGGTTCTGCCGAAGTGTTGCGAAGCGACTGAATCCCACCACTGCATTGTTCCATAATTATCCCAAAGATGCTTTTTTTGTCATGAGGCAACTGGACTGTCGTGTTTTTCTTTGAAGACGTTTTGCTTCTCACCCAAGAAGCTTCTTCAGCTGCCTTAAGCCAGGGCTTTTCAACCAGTGGTACGGGTCCCACCTCTGGTACATTGGCACCTGGCAGGTGGTATGTGACCATCCTAGAAAAGCAGTAGCGGGGAGGGGAATGAGCTGAACCGGTGGCAGCACCGCACAAGCCTGAGCGAGTGATGGCTGGAGCTGCAGGGCTGTCAGGGCTCAGCGGAAGTGCCAGGATCAGGGCCAGGCTCCAGTTGGAGCTCGGCGCTGATCCTGGTGCTTCTGAGCCCAGAAGAAGTGCCGATCAGCTGGAATGTTGCAGCATCCCCAGGGTCTTGTGATTTACATTCAGATGCTTGGCAACTGATTCATATTTATGATGGTCACAGGGTCCCAGGGTCATGTGAAGTGGCCAAAACCTGCTGCAACCACTCAGCAAAGGGGGGGGGGAATAAAAAACAAACACCCCACCCCCACCCCAGCCCCGCTGCCAATCCTCAACAGAAATGCTCACAACAATGAAAACCTCGGGCAGGAGAAAGAGCGCCGCCAGGCGGGCAGGCAGGTGTCTTGCTCGGCTGTGGCTTGGGCACTTTTTTCAGTGCCATTGTAACTTCGAACAGTCACTAAGCGAACTGTTGTAAGTCGAGGACTACCTGTACTTCATCACTTTTTTCCTTTTTTTTTTGGTCCTCAAGTTTTTGACACCTTGTTAGGCGATTGGTGGTACTCGGATGTTGCCATATCCTAAAAGTGGTACAATGGGTGAAAAAGTTGAAAAGCCCTGCCTTAAGCTTCTTGGATGAGAAGAGAAATGTCTTCAAAGAAAAACAAGACAGTCTAGTTGCCTCGTTAAAAAAAAGCATCTTTGGAATAACTATGACCTGGATGAGAGAGAATCTCCATAGACATTGTTCCATGTTGTTGTTAGCTGCGAAGTTGTGTCCGACTCATCACGACCCTATGGACAACATCCCTCCAGGCCTTCCTGTCCTCTACCATCTTCTGGAGTCCATTTAAGCTCACGCCTACTGCTTCAGTGACTCCATCCAGCCACCTCATTCTCTGTCGTCTCCTTCTTCTCTTGCCCTCAACCTTTCCCAGCATGAGGCTCTTCTCCAGTGAGTCCTTCCTTCTCATTAGGTGGCCAAAGTATGTGACTTTTAGCTTCAGGATCTGGCCTTCTAAAGAGCAGTCAGGGTTGATCTCCTCTAGGACTGACCGGTTTGATCACCTTGCAGTCCAAGGGACTTATTATTTATTTATTATTTAAACTTGTATACCGCCCTATTCCCGTAGGACTCAGGGCGGTTTACAGGGAAAAATTAAAAATACATACATACAAAGCTAAAATCGATTTAAAACTAAAATTAAATTACGGTAAGTCCCTGAATTTCAACTAAAACCCCATTAATTAAATAATTAAGACCCCTTGCAGGAGTCTTCTCCAGCACTATAGTTCAAAGGCCTCAATTCTTTGGCGCTCAGCCTTTCTTATGGTCCAGCTTTCACTGCCATACATTGCAATTGTTCCATAATGTAGTAACTCCTTTTGCCCCCAAAGTGCTGGCTGGCATGGGGAGAAAAAACTCTTTGCTCCCGAGTAGACCATTTCTTTTTCTCCTGGAAAGGCCACCCTCCATCTCTGAGCTTTGCTTGCCAGGCATCGCCCTTGGCAGGCTTCCCACGACCCAAAGGCTGCCCCTAAACCAGTGTTTCCCAACCTTAGGAACTTGAAGATGCGTGGACTTCAACTCCCAGAATTCCCCAGCCAGCATAGCTGGCTGGGGAATTCTGGGAGTTGAAGTCCACGCATCTTCAAGTTCCTAAGGTTGGGAAACGCTGCCCTAAACTACAGGTTTTCCGCAGCCGGCTGGGCTTCCAAAGCACGCCCCGATGTTTTTGCCCGTCAACACAGGCAGGGTGGAGGCCGAGGGCGCGACGTGGCAGGAAGAACCAGCCTGCCTCCAGGTGAGCAAGGCTCTAGTCCTCGCCGATTCCAGATCTGGCGGCGCGGCTCCCTCCCTCTGGTGGCGCGTCCGGGAACTGCTAGCTGTGCGCCCATAACTACCAGACTCCCGACGGAAAGGGGGAAAAAAAAAACTGTCGCCAGATCCAGGCTGCAAAACTCCGGACCGCCTCTAGATGCGAAGCAAGATCGGGCAGAAAAGGAGGCAGCCCAGCGGAGCTCAAGATCCTGCCCGGATCCCAAGGCTGTTGGGCAAATCGTTGCGCCGCACAGCCTCGGGCACGGAGCCGTTTCCTTACAAGCGTTCACACGACCCACGAAGGGCTTGGTTTACCTTGCAACCCGCTCCGCCAGGCAGCCCGGAGGCGCAAGGCAAGCGGGCGAGGGAAAGGCGTTTAACCGGGACGAGCCTCGCAGGCAAGTAGAAGCGGAGCAAAAAAAAAAAACAACAAACGGGGCTCTTTCTGAAAATACGGCTCGATCTTGCAGGGAGAGCCCCCTCCTCCTCCTGCCCCCCCCATCCCGGGTAGAGGGATCAGCTGGGATCCAAGATCCCGGCAACTTGGCGCTAGTTCAGATTTCCTCCTGAAGTTTGTTAAAATCCGGAAGTGAGGCTTCAGGGCGCCTGTGGTTTACGACGCGCGAGAGGGTGAAGAGGACAAGCCGCGGGAATCCCTTCCGACCACTCTTGATCCTCTCGCCGAGGGCGGGGTGGAGCGATCCCGTTAAACTTGGGATCGCTTCGGAGAGAGTCCGGGGCCCGCCACGGGCGAGCGTGAGTCAGGTGCAGCTTGATAACAGCAGTGGGAGTTTTCCCGGGTGGGTTTGGGATTTTGGATTTGGATTTGCAACAGGTAAGTTGCCTGAGCAGGGGGTTGGACTAGATTACCCTTCCTCCTCCGCCCCTTCCTCCTCCTCCTCCTCCTCCTCCTCATTATTATTATTATTATTATTATTATTATTATTATTATTATTATTATTATTATTATTATTATTATTATTATTTGATTTGCAACAGGTAAGTTGCCTGAGCAGGGGGTTGGACTAGATTACCTCCATGGTCCCTTCCTCCTCCTCCTCCTCCTCCTCCTCCTCATTATTATTATTATTATTATTATTATTATTATTGTTGTTGTTGTTGTTGTTGGGGGCAATAAGCTGACTTTGTAATAATGCCGCTTTGGGGGGGGGGCGAAAGCCCTAATAAACAGGCATATACATAGAATGAAGGCTATTGCTAAGCACATTGGTTTGTGCTTTAAATTGTAAGCCGCCCTGAGTCTTCGGAGAAGGGCGGGATATAAATGGGATTAAGAAAAAAAAAATTATTATTATTATTATTATTATTATTATTATTATTATTATTATTATTATTATTATTATTATTATTATTATTATTATTATTATTATTATGTGTTGCAATGGCAGAGGTGAAGCGCGCGCACCCAAACCCCTCGACCGCAGTTTGCGGAGATGCACCTTAAAAATGCACGCACGCACGCCAACCGTGTATTTTAAGATGCATCTCCAACAACTGTTTTTCAAGAGCTTTCTGGGGGGGAGGCCGTTTGCAAACGGAATAATTGGTGGAGCTGAGTTTTTGTTCTGGGCATTCATTTATAATGCACCGAGTAAGGGTCTGATCCGAGTAAGGCAGTGAAAGTTGGACCATAAAAAAGGCTGAGCGCCAAAGAATTGAGGCCTTTGAACTGTGGTGCTGGAGAAGACTCCTGCGAGTCCCTTGGACTGCAAGGCGATCAAACCGGTCAGTCCTAGAGGAGATCAACCCTGACTGCTCTTTAGGAGGCCAGATCCTGAAGGTGAAACTCAAATACTTTGGCCACCTGATGAGAAGGAAGGACTCACTGGAGAAGAGCCTAATGCTGGGAAAGGTTGAGGGCGAGAGAAGAAGGGGACGACAGCTGGATGGAGTCACTGAAGCAGTAGGCGTGAGCCTAAATGGACTCCAGAAGATGGTAGAGGACAGGGAGGCCTGGAGGAACGTTGTCCATAGGGTTGTGACGGGTCGGACACAACTTCACAGCTAACAACAACAAGGGTCTGATCATGAGGGGAGATAAAGAGCAAAGCTGTCCCCTGACACCACTGGATGACCTCGCCAGGGCCCGCTGCCTTGGAAGAGTGAGGAAAATTCTCAGGGATGACTCACACCCTGGACGGTACCTCTTTACTCTCCTACCATCGGGTAGGAGATATCGGAGATATAGCCAGCTGCAGATATCGGAGTATAGCCAGTGTGGAGCTTCTGGCCCCTCCCCGTACCTGCAAGGAGAGAGGGTAGAAAGCCCAAACGGAGGCTCTCCGCTTATCCAAGGAGAAGCCCCTCCCTCCGCCCCCCCTCTTGGGAGGCGGAGCTTCTGAGCCAGGTGTGCTCTGATCTCTTGCCCTTTGCTTTGAGTGGAGTGGCCGAAGGGCAGGAGAAAGGTAAGGGGAAGACGACAAGGGAGACACCCCCCCTCCCTCTCCAAGCAGTGCCTCCCCTCCTTCCCAAACTGGGGGATAGGAACGGACTTGCAGTGGGCGAGGGCTTGTTCCTTCTTTGGTCCTTCTTGGTACGTTCAAAGTCCAGCCCAAGAAGTTTGCTGTGTAAGCTGGTCTCCTGGCTCCGCTTTGGAGGCCCAAACCCTTGGTTTGCAAATTGCACGCCAAATCCCACGCCATGTGGGATTTGCGGCAAAGGCTGAAAGGTGACATGGCTAGGCAGGAGGACCAAACGCCCGACTTAGCATCTGGTTCTTCCTGTTTCCGAATCTGGGCAGGGCTGTGAACAGGAAAGTTGTGTTCTAAGGGCAGAAGTACACCAGTCGGGGGGTGGGGGGGTGGGGGTGGGCTAGCTAGCAGATTGCTCCAGGCCAGCTGGAAAGGGGGCAGGGTTACCTGCTGATTTGGGAGGTTCTGGGGTTTGGTTTGTAAAGATGTACGGTTGCGGGACACAAACCCTCATGTGATTGGGAGTTGTTTTTTTTTCAGCTTTGTTGAATTTTAATGCAGTTGATGGCGTCATTTATCTCATATATGTGGAAATGTGCCTGATTCTATCATTTTTAAACTGGAGCATGGCCCATGGGGTCTTCTCATCAAAATAAGACAGGGTCATGCCTCTCTCTACCCCCCCCTTCCCTCTCTCTCCCCCTCCCTCTCTCTCTCCTCCCTCCTCTCCCCTCCTTCCCTCTTTCTCTCTTCCTTTCCTCTCTCCCTCTCCCTTCCTCTCCCCCTCTCCTTCCCTCTCCCCTCCCTCCCCCCTCTCTCTCTCTTATTCACTCACTCACTCGTTAGCCTTATCAGTTTTGTAAACATTGTTGGAAGAACGTTCCATATGGGAATCTATCCATGCATGCAAATATTTATGATAGTGAACCAACCCTATCTAATTCCTTCCGTCTATTGATCTTTTTCTTTAAGCCTCATATAAATCGATTACCATCTGCCTCCTTGCTTTGTGATCCAAGTGGGACTTCCTTGTCTATTGCTGTGCTCTCCAGAGACAACTCTCTGCCCGCTTGGAGTCTGGGCCAGTGGCTCATCTGAAAATGCCGGTTCTTCTTTTGAAGCTTGTACGTCCTAGGTCCATGATGGCAAACCTATGGCATGTGTGCCACAGGTGGCACGCAGAGCCTTCTCTGTGGGCACACGCACCGTCGCCCCAGTTCTAGGCCTTCAGCTGGGTGTTATAAAACCTTTTCACTTTAGGCCTCCGCCGCTGTGTGCCAAAACAAAAAGTTCAATAAATCAACCAATTTCAATTTCTTGCAGGTAAAAAAAAGATCTCGCAAAGTTGGAATTGATTGGTTGAACTTTTTAGTCTCACCCAGTCTTCCATTAAGGGACGCGGTGGCTCAGTGGGTTAGGACGCTGAGCTTGTCGATCAGAAGGTCGGCAGTTTGGCGTGTCGAATCCCGAGTGCCGCGTAACAGAGTGAGCGCCTGTTACTCGTCCCAGCTTCTGCCAACCTAGCAGTTCGAAAGCACGTAAAAATGCAAGTAGAAAAATAGGGACCACTACGGTGGGAAGGTAACAGCGTTCCGTGAGCCTTTGGCGTCTAGTCATGCCGGCCACATGACCACGGAGACGTCCTCGGACAAGCGCTGGCTCTTCGGCTTTGAAACGTAGATGAGCACTGGCCCCTAGAGTCGTAAACGACTAGCACGCATGTGCGGGGGAACCTTTACCTTTTTTAAAAGGCACAGTTCAAGAAAAGTACCGGTAATCTTCATTCCTTTTTTTATTATATCTTATGTTTAATCAACAGGAATAAAATGCAAAACAGAGAAAACAGGAAAACATACATCCAACAACAACAAAAAATGTGTACAAAAAAAAAAGAGAGAGAGAGAGACCCCAAAATCAAATAAGTCTAACACTGAACATACAAAAAATTCCATCCCGGCTGGATGCTGGAAAGAAAATCAAAGAAACTTGATAAATCCTCCTCCCCTTATATAACAGGTCTACAGGTAATTGCAGGTAGTCCTTGACTTACAACAGTTTGTTTAGTGACTGTTCGAAGTTGGCACTAAAAAAAGTGACCTAAGACGGTTTTTCACACCACTACTGTGACATTCCCCAGAGTCGCTTGATCAAAATTCAGACGCTTGGCAACTGGCTCATATTTATGACGGCTTTGATGTCCCAAGGTCACCTTTTGTGACCTTCTGACAAGCAAAGTTAAGGGGGAAGCCAACTGCAGTGATTCATTTAAGAACTGAGGCAAGAAAGGTCGTAAAATGGGGCAAAAATCACTTAGCCGCTGTCTTACTTAACAATATAAATATTGGGCTCCATTTGGTGGTTAAGTTGTGGATTACCTATATAAGCTTTCTTATCCGTATTTAACAAGAAAAATATATAAACAAATATTTCAAATGAGGAGATCTCTTACCTAATCATCTTTGGCTTTCATAATCAGAACTTTTTCCATGCTATTGTCACAAATCCCACTTCTGCAACCAGAGAAAAGGTGTCTTGAGGCTGCAATCTTTTACACTAATCTACTCCTACTTAGTCCTCTCTGGATGTGTAAGGATTACAGGTCCCAGCATTCCCAGCCAACATGAAATAGTCACAGTAGATAAAAAGTTTTCAGTGGGTTGTGGTCCTAACACATGTTGTGATTCAGGGTCAGCCTGTGGGTTCGGCAGTTGGGTCAGACGACTCAGAGGAGGAAGGGGGTGTTGAAGAGCTTGCTGAGGGGGTTAAAGATCTTGCTGATGAGAGCCCTCAGCCAGGCCCCTCCCACCTGGTCATGAGGGAGACCCAGCTGTGTGAGCCTGACAGCGTGGATGAAGATGACCCACAGCTGACGCCCGACGCAGGAGACAGTCAATCAGGAGTAAACAGAGGAAGGCAATGGGGCACCTCGGAAGGAGGCAGAGAGAAGCCACGCCCTGAACTGTATAAAAGGGAATGCGTGGGAGGGCTGGTTTGCTGAAGGCAACCGCTTGATTAGTTCCTGTTTCATAGCTCCTGTTTCATGGTTGGTGTCTTGTTTTGCTCTGTTTTATCTTAATAAATTTGGCAGGCTTAATTCCAGCCTCTTGCGGTTTGTAAAGGGGTTGTCCCTGCCTTTTCTGCAGGGCCGGTAGCAGGCTGGTACAGAACAACACATATCAAGGTACCCTGTTGGGAATACAGGTAGTCCTCGACTTAACGACCACAACTGAGCCTAAAATTTCTGTTGCTGAGAGAGAGTGTTGTTAAATGAGTTTTGCCCCATTTTACGGCCTTTCCTGTCACAGTTGTTAAGTGAATCACTGCAGTTGTTAAGTTAGTAACATGGTTGTTAAGTGAATCTGAGTTCCCCATTGATTTTGCTTGTCAGAAGGCCGCAAAAGGTGATGACATGACCCCGGGACACTGAGGCCGTCATAAATATGAGTCAGTTGCCAAGCATTCGGATTTTGATCACGTTACTATGGAGCTGCTGCAGTGGTCATAAGTGTGAAAGTCGTAAGCAAAGTCAATGGGGGAATTGCATTCACTTAACAACAGTGTTGCTAACTTAACCACAGTAGTGATTCACTTAACAACTGTGGCAAGAAAAGTCAAAACTCATCTGACAATTACAGGTAGTCCTCAACTTACGACCACAACCGAGCCCAAAATTTATGTTGCTAAGTGAGAAATTTGTTAAAAGTGAGTATTGCCCCATTTAATGACTTTTCTCGCCACAATTGTTAAGTGGATCACCGCAGTTGTTAAACTAGTAACACCGTTGTTAAGTGAATCTTGCCTTCTGTGTTCATTTTGCTTGTCAGGAGGTCGCAAAAGGGGATCACGCGACTCTGGGACACTGCAACCGTCACAAATATGAACCAGTTGTCCAGCCTTGGTGGAGTAGTGGGCTAATGCCTCCTTAAGTAACACCAGCTGCCTGCAATTAGTGCAGGTTCGAGTCCCACCAGGCTCAAGGTTGACTCAGCCTTCCATCCTTCCGAGATAGGTAAAATGAGGACCCAGATTATTGGGGGCAATAAGCTGACTTTGTAAAAATGCCGCTTGGGGGGGGGGGGCGAAAGCCCTAATAAGCAGGCATATACATAGAATGAAGGCTATTGCTAAGCACATTGGTTTGTGCTTCTAAGATTGTAAGCCGCCCTTAGTCTTCGGAGAAGGGCGGGATGTAAATGGGATTAAAAAAAATATATGGAGAGAATTCATTTCATCACTGTCTCACTTAGCAACAGAAATTTTGGGCTCAGTTGTGGTCATAAGTCGAGGACTGTCTTTAGTCATTCGTTAGGGAATCTCACCGCAGATGCAGATAGCATATGCCATCATGTCAAAGCTTGTAAATACTCTTAAGATTTCTTATTAATACTGTATATGTAACAGGTTTATCCCTGGGTCCATGGAAGTCTGAGGAAAAATTGAAAATAAAAGATGGCTTTCTTTTCCACTTCCAGCTCTTCCGAATCCCATGGAGAGCCCCAACAATTTCTGCCGCCTTTGTGGTGCCGGGCTGCGCGGGAATCATCGGCGGTGGCTTTTCAGCAGGACCAGCAACGGCTCGCGCCCTGACCTCCTGGTGATACTGTCCTATGTCCTTGACCGAGAGCTTCCCCAGCGTGGAGATGGGCGCGGTGAATTCCTATGTGGGAAATGCGCCCAGGCCTTGGGGCGGGTGTATCATTTTGACACTGTCATTGGCCGGGTTCAAGCTCTCTCCATTGACCGCCTCCAGCGCCTGCTTTCGGAGAAAGACCAGTTGGCCCGCTCTCTGCGCCATATCTACACGCGGCGGTTCCCAGATAACGGGGCCTCCGCATCCTACACGGGCCAAGAGATCTCAGCCAGTATAGCGGATTTGCCCCAAGTGCAATACCAGCGCCTCCTGCAGGACGATATGGCCCTGTCTGAATATGAGTGCTGGGCTGACACCCCGGACAGCAGCCAGCCGGGCACCCCGTGTCGGAACCGCCAATGTCGCAGCTGCCACGGGCTGAGGGTGGATGACAACAATTACGAGTGGGTGTGCCGGACACCGAGACGGCTGGGAACGTGGTCCCCTGTCTTCTCCCTCTGCCGGGACAAGTCGCAGAGCATGCCTACCATGTACTGCACTGGCTCCCAGGCCTCTGTGCGATCCCAGAGCTTGGGAGACGTCGAGTCTTGTTCAATGCTATCGTTGGACACTTTGCCAGAAACGGAACTAGCCTGGGAAGCACTGAAAAACCTAAAGGACATTAGAAGGAAGCGGCTGAAGGTCCCATTGGGCAGTAAGATCCCTGTCCTGGTGGGCAACTGGCGTGGGGCTACTCCGCAGAGAGAGAGCCCCGTGGGAGAAGAAGCCTATGAGGAACTGATGGATGAGTTTCTGCCTCTTGAGCCGAAGGTAAGAGCCTCAAAGAGGAAAGGTGGGATCAGCTGAATTCAGGCATTATCCTAAGCTACGGTGTGTTCTAACCACCATGTGTTGTACAGATAGTCCTCAACTTACAGCCATTTCTTTTAATTTATTTATTTTATTTTTATTTATTTTTATTCGATTTATATCCCGCCCTTCTCCGAAGACTCAGGGCGGCTTACAAGCTTAGCAGCTTACAATGACGATGCAAAGTTACAACGGCACTGAAAAAAAGCAACTTATGACCGTTTTACACACTTATGACTATTGTGGCATCCCTGTGGTCACATGATCAAAATTCAGATGCATGGCAACTGGTTCATATTTATGACGGTTGCAGTGTCCTCCAGCCATATTACTTTTGCGACCTTCTGCCAAGCAAAGTCAATGGGGAAGCCAGATTGACTTAACAACCGTGTTGCTAACACCTGCAGTGATTCACTTAACAACCGTGGCAAGAAAAGTCAAAACTCACTTGACAATTACAGGTAGTCTTCAACCTACGACCTCAACTGAGCCCAAAATTTATGTTGCTAAGTGAGAAATTTGTTAAAGTGAGCTTTGCCCCATTCTATGACTTTTCTCGCCACAATTGCTAAGTGGATCACTGCATTTGTTAAGTGAGCATCACCGTTGTTAAGTGAATCTGCCTTCCACATTGATTGTCAGAAGATCCCAAAAGGGGATCATGTGACTCTGGGACATTACAACCGTCATAAAGATGAACCAGTTGTCAAGCGTGTGAATGTAAATCACGTGACCATGGGGATGCTGTGGTCATAAGTGTGAAAAGTGGTCCTAAGACACTTTTTTCAGTGCTGTTGTCATTTTGAACTGTCACTAAATGAACTGTTGTAAGGACTACCTGTATCTTCCTTAACAGCAGATATTTTGGGCTTAATTGTTGTTGTAAGTTGAGGACTATTTGCAAAAGACAATGGTGTAATTTATGAATGAAGGTCTAGTGCCAGGGGTGTCAAACTCAATTTCATTGAGGGCCACATCAGCATTGCAGTTGCCCTCAGGGGGCCGGGTGGGTGTGGCCAGGGTGGGCGTGGCCTACTGGGTGGGCGTGGCCTACTGGGTGGGCGTGGCCAGCTCTACATCATTCGCATCAAGGGTGCCTATGGGGGCCTGGGCAGGAGTGGGACAGATCTGAGGGTCTCTGGCAGAAGGAGGGTCTCTGGGCCAGGCCAAGGCAGTGGGGGCCGTTCCCTCACTGTTTCCAGGATGGCTTCACGGGCCACATGAAACCACTTCGCGGGCCGGATCTGGCCCCCGGGCCTTGTGTTTGACATGTCTGGTCTAGTCTAATGAAAAAAAGGTCTAAGGGTGACATGATAGTGTTCCAATATCTCAGGGGCCACCACAAAGAAGAGGGAGTCAAGCTATTCTCCAAAGCACCTGAGGGCAGGACAAGAAGCAACAGATGGAAACTAATCAAAGAGAGATGCAACCTAAAACTAAGGAGAAATTTCCTGTCATTGAGAACAATTAACCAGTGGAACGACTTCCCTCCAGAAGTGGGTGTTCCCATCACTGGAAGCTTTTAAGAAGAGGTTGGACAACCGTTTGTCTGAAATGGCATAGGGCCTCCTGCTTGAGCAGGGCATTAGACTAGAACAGGGCTTTTCAACCAGTGGTACGGGTACCACCTGTGGTACATTGGCACCTGGCAGGTGGTACGCGACCATCCTAGAAAAGTGGTAGCGGGGGAGGGGAATGAGCTGAACTAGTGGCAGCACCACACAAGCCTGAGCGAGAGACGGTTGGAGCTGCAGGGCTGTCAGGGCTCAGCGGAAGCGCCAGGATCAGTGCCAGGCTTCAGCTGGAGCTCGGCATTGATCCTGGTGCTTCTGCTGAGCCCAGAAGAAGCGCCGATCAGCTGGAATGTTGCAGTATCTCCAGGGTCTTGTCATTTACATTCAGATGCTTGGCAACTGATTCATATTTATGATGGTCACAGTGTCCCAGGGTCATGTGAAGTGACCAAAACCTGCTGCAACCACCCAGCAGATGGGGGGGGGAGGAATAAAAACCAAATACCCCCCACCCACACTGCCAATCCTCAACAGAAATGCTCACAACAATGAAAACCTCGGACAGGAGGAAGAGCGCCGCCGGGCGGGCGGGCAGCTGTCTTGCTCGGCTATGGCTTGGGGGGCACTTTTTCCAGTGCCATTGTAACTTCGAATAGTTACTAAGTGAACTGTTGTAAGCTGAACCTGTACTTCATCACTTTTTTCCTTTTTTTTTTTTTTTGGTCATCAGGGTTTTGAGACCTTGCTAGCCGACTGGTGGTACTCAGATGTTGTCATGTCCTAAAAGTGGTACAGTGGGTGAAAAGGTTGAAAAGCCCTGGACTAGAAGACCTCCAAGGACTGTTCCAAGTCTTATTCGGTTCTCTTATTCTGTCTTTCCCAAAGCTCCAGGTTCAGCGGTCTCTGCACCAGGACCTCCAAAGATCTTTTGAGAATTTGAAGGAGCTCCTTGAAACAGCCAAAGGAGAACTGAAGAGCTTTCAGGACAAACAAAGAGAGGCACCCAACCAGGTAAAACCTTTAAGTCTTCCTTGTCTCCTTTATCAAGCAGTGCCTCCCGAGTAACTGGTGCCACCCAAGGGCAGAAGAATTGACCCCCAACCCCTGGATCCCCCTATTTGGCTCAAAACATCCCCATTCGTTTGCTCCAGCAGCAAATTAGTTTCACACCCAAAAAACTGGGCTGGTGCAGGTTGAGAGAAAACTAGTCCAGCCCCTGTGCTTAAGGGGGCCTTTATGCTTGTGTAATTTTATTCTGCCCACCACAACACCTCCTTTTTGACCTGTTCTGGATGTGTTTAAGGAGTCATATCTGATTGGCTAAAAAGGTAAAGGTCTCCCTGTCAGTCATGGGGGCAGTGCTCATCTTTTGTTTCTTGGCTGAGGGAGCAAGTGTTGTCTGAAGACAATTTCTGTGGTCATGTACACCGCCCTGAGTCCTCCGGGAGAAGGGCAGTATATAAAACGAATAAATAAATAAATAAATAAATAAATGTGGCCAGCATAGCTATCCACCAAAGGCTCATGGAACACTGTTAACTTTCCCACTGAAGTGGTACCTATTAATCTATTTGCATTCTTTCTAATTGTGAGATGGGCAGGAGCTGAGGCATGTAATGGGAGCTTACCCCATTGCATGGAGCTCAGGTCTCGAACCCATTTAACTCGGAATTAAAGTGGAAGAGGAGGGAAGACGCTGTGACTTGTTTAACCAAAGCCTGGTTTGTTCTTTCCTCTTGTCAGTCATGCCAAAGAGAATCAACTGATTGTGATGGGCTTAAATGAAAGAAGAAGGAGGCAGAGGAACATAAGCCACGATCCTGGATACAGATGTAAAGATAGGTTGTGATTAAAGCAAGAGAGGATTAGTAAACCAATGACTGCTTTGTTGCCTATAATAAAGCACAGCTCTCTTCTTGGAATGAGTGGGTGCATTATGCACAGCTAGAAAGAAGCAAGCGGAACTAGGGTTTAAGTTAACTGAGATCCATGTCTGTCTGTGCTGTTCAGATTCCCTGGGATTTAAAACCAACTTGAGATTTTTAGGTGTTTCATTAAAGGTCTGGCAGGGTGCTTAGCTGTTATTTCTTACTGAATCTGCCCAGACTTTGAAATCTTCATAATACTTGTAATTCTCATGCTTATATATTTATATTTCATTGATCCCATTTTTATGATTCTTTTTATTTTTTTCACTGAGGTTTTTCTATGCTATATAACCACTGGTGTAAATGTTATTATGGTTAAAGTTGCTTGTTCTAACTCACAGTGAAAAAGCTTAAAATACTTTTTTTAAAAAATGAAGGACTTTTTAAATTCCTTATCTAATTGTTCCTTCTATCTTACTCCATTTTGCCTCTGGGCTTATACCTGAATTCAGACTGATGATGCAGGTAGTCCTTGTGTTACAACTTTTCATTTAGCGACCCTTCAGAGTTAAAACAGCACTGAAAAAACAACAATTATGATCATTTTTCACACAACTGTTGCAGCATCCCCATGGTCACGTGATCAAAATTCAGATGCTTGGTAACCGGCTCGTATTTATGACGGTTGCAGTGTCCCTGGAATCATGTGATCCCCTTTTGCGACCTTCTGATAAGCAAAGTCAATGGGGAAGCCAGATTCACTTAACAACTGTGTTACTAACTTAACAAGTGCAGTGATTCATGTAACTGGTCGTAAGCATGAACTGGTCATAAGTCAGGTTTGTAACTTCGAGAGGTCACTAAATGAATTTTTTATTTATTTATTTTTTTATTTTTAATTCCATTTATATCCCGCCCTTCTCCGAAGACTCAGGGCGGCTTACAAACTTAGCAGTAGCCTTCATTCTATGTATATGCCTGCTTGTTAGGGCTTTCACACACACCCCAAGCGGCATTATTACAAAGTCAGCTTATTGCCCCCAACAATCTGGGTCCTCATTTTACCTACCTCGGAAGGATGGAAGGCTGAGTCAACCTTGAGCCTGGTGGGATGCGAACCTGCACTAATTGCAGGCAGCTGGTGTTACTATGATTTTAAGTCAAAAGTCAAAAGTCAAACCCTGACTACTCTTTAGAAGGCCAGATCCTGAAGCTAAAACTCAAATACTTTGGCCACCTAATGAGAAGGAAGGACTCACTGGAGAAGAGCCTAATGCTGGGAAAGGTTGAGGGCAAGAGAAGAACGGGACGACAGAGAATGAGGTGGCTGGATGGAGTCACTGAAGCAGTAGGCGTGAGCTTAAATGGACTCCAGAAGATGGTAGAGGACAGGAAGGCCTAGAGTAATGTTGTGTATGGGGTTGCGATGGGTCGGACACGACTTCGCAACTAACAACAAAGTCAAAGGGAGCCTGTTAGTGTAACCTTGCATTAAAGACAGAGTTAATAATTCTGGCTATGCTTCTTGTCTGGACTACCACTCAAGGTTGGCATATTTCCCTTTTTCCCCCACCCCACTCTCTGTGGCACAGGAAGCTGGTTTTCCACTTGAAAAGGCCATGGATCACCAGGAGCAGCTGATCCTTCAACTGACCAGGTGTCTGCAAAGCAAGGAGGAAGTGCTACAGGTGAGCTGAGCAATAGAGACCCTCCAGGTCTTCCAGGTGATGAAAGGAATGCCCCCACCTGTCTCATTTCCTGGGTGAAGGGCATCATAAGGGAAGATGATGGAACTACAGTAAGAGGGCCGTTTTCAAGCCAAATTCTCATTGGCTCAAGTATTTCCTATTTCTGCCTCGAAAATAAAACAGTTGGGATACTTCCCCTGTTTCATTTTTGATCTCCTGAAGAACTGGAAGGATCAGGTCTAAATCTCTACTTGGTTCTTGATCAGCAGCCTGTTCTTGATCAATCTTAACCTCTCTATTCAAGCTATTTCCATCAAGCTAGAATCAATCACCATAATTTCCACAAAAATAGCACTTTAAATGGTGCAAGTTTCAACAAGGCAATCATTTTATCTGCCCTAACCAAGACCTTTATTGCTTGAGTGTCCTAGGCAAAATATAGAACAAGCAAGTAACATAGTAATCGATGGACTAAAATGTTATTTGAGATACAAATATATATATTTTAATGTGTTTTAACTTATTCATGGGCATTTGTTTAATCGTTTTTAATTTTTGTATCTTGTTTTTTAATATGTATTGCCCTGTTCACCGCCCTGAGTCCTTCGGGAGAAGGGCGGTATTCAAATAAAATTAATAATAATAATAATAATATAAAATAGCGATCCACCATCACATTGCAGTGTGAGGTGAGAAGGATATACAGACATAGACATAGACATAGACTAGACTAGACTAGACTAGACTAGACTAGACTAGACTAGGCTAGGCTAGACTAGACTAGGATAGGATAGAATAGAATAGAATAGAATAGAATAGAATAGAATAGAATAGAATAGAATAGAATAGAATAGAATAGAATAGAATAGAATAGAATAGAATAGAATAGAATATGGAATGGAATGGAATGGAATGGAATAGAAAATAGAATAGAATAGAATAGAATAGAATAGAATAGAATAGAATAGAATAGAATAGAATAGAACAGAACAGAACAGAATAGAATAGAATAGAATAGAATAGAATAGAATAGAATAGAATAGAATCTGGAAGGGATCTTGGAGGTCTTCTTGTCCAGCTCCTTGCTCAAGCAGGAGGGCCTGTACCACTTCAGACAAGTGACTGTCTAGTCTCTTCTTAAAAACCTCCAGTGATGAAGCACCCACAACTTCTGGAGGCAAAGCTGTTCCACTGGTTAATTGTCCTCACTGTTAGGAAGTTTCTCCTTAATTCCAGGTTGCTTCTCTCTTTGGTCAGTTTCCAACCATTGTTTCTTGTCCTGCCCTCTGGTGCTTTGGAGAATAATTTGACCCCCCTTTTTTTCGTGGCAGCCCCTCAAATACTGGACTACTGCTATCATGTTGCCCCTATTTCTTCTTTTCTTTAGACTAGCCAAACCCAAGTCCTGCAGACGTTCTTCATATGATTTAGTGTCCAGGCCTTGGATCATCTTAGTTGCTCTTCTCTGAACTTTTTCCAAGGTCTCAGCATCTTTTTTGTAGTATGGCGACCAAAACTGGCTGCAGTAATCCAGGTGTGGTCTCACTAAGGTTTTATAAAGCAGTACTAATACTTTGCGTGAACTTGATTCTGTGCCTCTGTTTATACAACCCAGGATTGTATTAGCTTTTTTGGCGGCTGCTGCACACTGCTGGCTCACAGTCAAGCGATCGTCCACCAGATATTAAACAATATCCCAGATGGTAATAAAAAGGGAAAGATGAAAGTGAGGAAGGAAAGGAGAATTTGGTCCTTTTGGAGAGGAACTCTGATCCTTTTTGTCTGATTTTTCTTCTCCAGGACTGCCTGGTCATCCTGTCATCACTCAGATCGCCTGGAATGAACACCCCCAAGTTGGAAAGCCTGATCAAGCAGATGGCCCAGCGTCTGAAAGATCGAGACCAAGCTTTAGAGGTAAACCATAATGAGGAAAGGGACCTGCACTATCCTCTTTGGGAGCAACCAAAGATCCTGGATTGTTCAGGATCAGATGTTGGGAATTTGTGTTCCTTGTTGGTTAGATGGACAACCTGTGGGTTCTCCCTTCGTAGCTGAACTACAACTCCCAACAGTTGAGCCAGCAAAGCCAAGGTGAGAGATTCTGGGAATTGTAGCTAAAGTTTGGATTAGCCCAATACTTCTTCAGATTAAAAGCTTGTTAGCAAAGCACCAGAACCTGAGGTGGAAATCCAAAGTTACATGCGGAAGCTTCTCCAATTCGAAAGGTCAGTATTAGATAGCAGAGCCAAGAGTGACAGAGATGTTGTCTAATGTGGGGAACGATGCTAGTCCTTGAGATGACCCCAAAATACTGTAAATGTAATATTTTCCAAGTATATTTAAATCCAGAATGATGGTGAGAAGCTGGCTCTCAGGAGAAAAAAAGGGTATAATGGCTGAGCAGCAACATTTTTTAAAAGAAATTTTTATTGAATATACAATTAAAAACAAAAGTGGACATGTTACAACTTCCCTGACTTCAACACTGCTATTGTTGTTAGTTGCGAAGTCGTGTCCGACCCATCGCGACCCCATGGACAATGTTTCTCCAGGCCTTCCTGTCCTCTACCATCTTCTGGAGTCCATTTAGGCTCATACCTACTGCTTCAGTGACTCCATCCAGCCACCTCATTCTCTGTCGTCCCGTTCTTCTCTTGCCCTCAACCTTTCCCAGCATTAGGCTCTTCTCCAGTGAGTCCTTCCTTCTCATTAGGTGGCCAAAGTATTTGAGTTTCAACTTCACGATCTGGCCTTCTAAAGAGCGGTCAGGGTTGATCTCCTCTAGGACTGACCGGTTTGATCGCCTTGCAGTCCAAGGGGACTCGCAGGAGTCTTCTCCAGCACCATAGTTCAAAGGCTTCAATTCTTTGGAGCTCAGCCTTTCTTATGGTCCAACTTTCACAGCCATACATTGCAACTGGGAAGACCACTGCTATTAGTATTACCTTATATAAGGAAAGGGACGCGGTGGCTCAGTGGGTTAGGACACTGAGCTTGTCGATCAGAAGGTCGGCAGTTTGGCGGGTCAAGTCCCAAGTGCCATGTAACAGAGTGAGCGCCTGTTACTCGTCCCAGCTTCTGCCAACCTAGCAGTTCGAAAGCACGTAAAAAAAATGCAAGTAGAAAAATAGGGACCATTCCGGTGGGAAGGTAACAGCGTTCCGTGCGCCTTTGGCATCTAGTCATGCTGGCCACATGACCACAGAGACGTCCTCGGACAAGCGCTGGCTCTTCGGCTTTGAAACGTAGATGAGCACCGGCCCCTAGAGTCCGAAACGACTAGCACGCATGTGCGGGGGAACCTTTACCTTTACTATCTCTCTGTCTATTTACCATCTGTCTGTCTGCCTATCTCTGTCTATCTCGTCTGTCTTGTCTGTCTGTCTGCCTATCTATATCTATTTATATCTAACTATCTATCTCTCTATTTATCGTCTGCCTATAACTATCTATCTATCTATCTATCTATCTATCTATCTATCATCTGCCTATCTATATCTATCTCTGTCTATTTATCATCTGTCTGTCTGTCTGTCTGTCTATCTATCTATCTATCTATCTATCTATCTATCTATCTATCTACCTACCTACCTACCTACCTACCTACCTACCTACCTATCTATCCATCTATCTTATCAAAAATAACTCCTAGTTCTCTTTTTTTCCTTTGATCTCCTCAGAAGATTCTATCCAGCCATTTCTTGGCCCTGGAGTTCGTGCACCGTCAGTTGAGGCACCTTCAAGAAGCATTGAAAGATAAAGATGCTGATCTGGCACGACTCAACACCAGCCTCCGCACTGAAGAGGAGACCATGCATGTATGAATGGGTAGATATGGGGGTCCAGTCGGGAGGGATCTGGTAATTCAGACAATGTGGTGGAAGATTGATTGACTTAGTGCAACGTGACGGGAAAAGAAATTGTAGCCCTGGCTACCTTCTTAATTGTTTTCTCTCATGTTTCTGAGTGTGTGAGATTCTGGAAAGAGTGTGACAACTTCAAAAAGTAGGAGTGTGGTGGCTCACGTGGTTAGGATGCTGGGCTGTTGATTGGCAGGCTTGTGTTGGAGACCCAGGTGCTGCCACATGGCGGGTGAGCTCCTGTCACTTGCTCCAACTCCTGTTGACCCAGCAGTTTGAAAGTGGGTACCACTTTGGTGGGCAACTTAACAGGGACACGAAAAGAATTCCCAGTTCGGCGTCTCCTGGGCAATGGGGATGTCCGACATGGAAGTCTAGTATAACTTCAAATAGTGTTTAACAATATTGTGTTTTCCTTCTTTCCAAGTTTCTTGTCTCTAGCATCACAGAGAAGCATTGAGTGGTGGTTTCATGCCAGATACACTGTATCATACCTTGTTTATTTGCTTACATATTATTTATATATTTATATGTTTTTAATAACATTTATATGTTTTCTATTTTCTTTTTAAAAAAGTATGCATTCTTGCTGAATGAGTTGAGATAGTCCTCAACTTACACCGGTTGCTTAGCGACCATTAAAGTTATAACAGACTTCCCCAGAGGTACTTACAACCCAGTTCCGAAGTTCCAATGTCCCGCCCCCTCCCTGTGGTCATGTGACCTCATGCCAGGCGCTTAGCAACCAGCCCACATTTACAATCATGTTCACATGATCATATTTATAATGGTTTTGTTGAAAACTAGCATTTAGTTCTGGTTTTCAGCAGAACCAATTCATAGGAAACAATGGGTTCACTTTATGACATGGTGCTCACTTTACAACAGAAGATGGTTACTTAATGACCGTGGTGTTCACTTAATGACAACTGCTAAAATGTTATAAAGTTGGGTCAGTCACGTGGGTGACCTGCTTTACGACTGTCATAACTTAAAACCATAATGGGCAGACTCCATTAGAGTCGTAAGTCAAGGACCAGCCATAATGTAGATGTTTCCAAGTTTGGAGGAATAATTCTTGTTGCAAAATCTCTACAGGTAGTCCTCAGCCTACGACCACAATTGAGCCCAAAATTAATGTGGTTAAATGAGAAATTTGTTAAGTGAGTTCTGCCCCATTTTACGACTTTTCTTGCCACATTTGCTAAGTTAGTCACTGCAGTTGTTAAATTAGTAACGTGGTTGTTAAGGGAATCTGGCTTCCCCATTGACTTTGCTTGTCAGAAGGTCGCAAAAGATGAGCACATGCCCCTGGGACACCGCAACCGTCATAAGTGTGAGTCAGTTGTCAAGCATCCGAATGTAAATCACGTGACCGTGGGGATGCTACAAGGGTCCTAAGTGTGAAAAATGGTCGTAAGTCTCTTTTTTCCCCCAGTGGTGGTGTAACTTCAAATGGTCACTAAATGAACTCTTGTAAGTCGAGGACGACTTGTTCTGAAATTCGCAAATATTGAGAGGGAGGTTTGGGACAGATGAGAATCTGCAGCTGTAGGTAATCTCTTTCTGTTTACCTTCTGTGGTCCTTCTTCTCCTTCCCTTCCCCCAATGTCCCAGGCTCTGCGGGAGCTTTTGAACCAGAAGGACCGGGAAATCCGGCGTCTAGAATCTCTCTGTGCCTCAACTCAGGACTTCTGGCAACTGCAGGACCAAAGCTTGCTCTTCGCTTTGAAGGAGAAAGAAACCTTAATTAAAGCCCTCCAGGAGGCCTTGACCAGCAGCACCAAGGATGTGGAGGTAGCTCTTCCTCTGCCAAATTCAGATTTTAGTTATTGATAATGTTGCACGGGTCGTCCTTGACTTACAACAGCTCGTTTAGTTACAACGGCTCTGAAAAAATTGACATGACTATTTTTCACACGACTATTTGCACCATTCCCCCGTGGTCACGTGATCAGAATTCAGAGGCTTGGCATCCGACTCGTATGTATGACGTGTTGCAGCATCCTGGAGTCACGTGATTACCTTTTGGGGGGTTTTTTGTACAAGTTTTATTCCTTTTTTAATTTTACGTTCAGATATTTGTGAAGCAACACGGTGGTTGGGTAGTCAAAAGTAAACAATAGCAAAATACAAGTTATTTGTAAATAGCTCAAGTTACATCAAGAAAGATTCCCTCTCCAGTTCCCTCAGTTATAACATAAATTGATCAAACTAATACATTTCTGATTGTGGCCTAGTCAATTAGAAGAATTTTCAATATATTTTCATTTATACATATCAATATCCTGTTTTTAAGTTTTACCTAATTGCAATAGAGTATTCTGGAACAGGGCTTTTCAACCAGTGGTACGGGTACCACCTGTGGTACATTGGCACCTGGCAGGTGGTATGCGACGATCCTAGAAAAGTGGTAGCGGGGGAGGGGAAGGAGCTGACCCAGTGGCAGCACCGCACAAGCCTGAGCGAGAGAGGGCTGGAGCTGCAGGGCTGTCAGGGCTCAGTGGAAGCGCCAGGATCAGCGCCAGGCAGCACCTGGAGCTCGGCGCTGATCCTGGAGCTTCTGCTGAGTCCAGAAGAAGCGCCGATCAGCTGGAATGTTGCAGCATCCCCAGGGTCTTGTGATTTACATTCAGATGCTTGGCAACTGATTCATATTTATGACGGTCACAGTGTCCCAGGGTCATGTGAAGTAACCAGAATCTGCTGCAACCACCCAGCAGAGGGGGGGGGGAATAAAAACCAAATACCACCCCACCCTACCCTCGCTGCCAATCCTCAACAGAAATTCTCACAACAATGAAAACCTCAGACAGGAGGAAAAGCGCCGCCGGGCAGGCAAGCAGGTGTCTTGCTCGGCTGTGGCTTGTGGGGCACTTTTTTCAGTGCCGTTGTAACTTCAAACAGTCACTAAGCGAACTGTTGTAAGTCGAGGACTTACATTCTTTTCCTTTTACATTCTTTTCCCTTTTTTTGGTCATCAAGTTCTTGACACCTTGCTAGGCGACTGGTGGTACTCGGATGTTGCCATATCCTAAAAGTGGTACAATGGGTGAAAAGGTTGAAAAGCCCTGTTCTAGAATAGCCTATGATATATAAAAGAAAACTTAATTTTTGGGTGACCCCCATTTCCCTATTTCAATAAAAAGCAATTATCCTGTCTACAAAAGTTACATTGTTCATTTCAAAACATTCTTAGTGTTTAGAAGTAATTTCTACGTGATCACCTTTTGTGACCTCCTGACAGGCCAAGGCCAATGGGGAAGCCACATTCACTTAACAGCCGTGTTACTAACGTAACAATTGTAGTGGTTTACTTAACCGCTGTGGCAAGGAAGGCCATAAAGTGGGTCAAAGCTCTCTTAACAATGGTGTCAGCAACAAATTTGGGGCTGAGTTGTGGTAATAAGTCGAGGTCTACCGGTATTTGTATCCCGCTTTTCATTCAGGATCTTGAGGTACCCTCATGATTCTCCTCTTCTTACTTTTCCACACAACCATAGTCTTCTGAGGCAGGTAGGGTGGAAAGAGGGTTCCATGCAGCTTCCATGGTTGAAGAATGATTAGAACCCAGGTCTCTCTTCTGCTGGCCCAGAACCTTCCCTTCTACCCCACACTGGATGTTGGGCTGAAAGAGAGGGACTGGCCCAGAGGACTCCAGGGAAACTACATGGCTAAGGGAAATTAAGCTTAAACAAAAATTACCAAAATAGGATGCATGGTGAATTAATGAGATGATAAGATAACCTTTATTGTCATTTTTTTTTACTGTGGGCACAACGGCACACATCAAAAATGAAATTTAGTTGCCCACTCTCGAAGTGAAACACATACATGACACACACCTAACCACATTATATACAACATAGGTATAGACCCACACCCCTACATTAAAAAGGTAAAGGTTCCCCCGCACATGCGTGCTAGTCGTTTCCGACTCTAGGGGCCGGTGCTCATCTCTGTTTCAAAGCCGAAGAGCCAGCGCTTGTCCGAGGACGTCTCCGTGGTCATGTGGCCGGCATGACTAGACGCCAAAGGCGCACGGAACGCTGTTACCTTCCCACCGGAGTGGTCCCTATTTTTCTACTTGCATTTTTACGTGCTTTCGAACTGCTAGGTTGGCAGAAGCTGGGACGAGTAACAGGCGCTCACTCTGCTACGCGGCACTCGGGATTCGACCCGCCAAACTGCCGACCTTCTGATCGACAAGCTCAGCGTCCTAACCCACTGAGCCACATAACAAATAAATATTAAATACTGTGCATCTTGAACATATAACGTAAGGAGGAAGCTTGAGAGTTCACAAGGTTAATACTGTATGGCACAAAACTGTGACTGAATCTGGATGTTCTGCTACGGATACCACGAAGCCTCCTCCCGGAAGGTAACAAGGAAAACAGGTCGTGAAGAGGATGTGTAGTGTACCAGATAATCTTACGGACCCTGTTCAAACAACGCTTCTGTGCTATGTCCTGGATGGAGGGGAGGGAACTGCCAATGATCTTTTTGGCCATCCTCACCACTCTCTGCACCGGCCTTCCTGTCTGAAGCAGTGATGCTTCCAAACCAGACTGTGATGCTGTATGACAGGATGCTCTCAATCGTCCCCCTGTAGAAAGTGGTCAGGACAGTTGAAGGAAGATGTTATTTTCTCATGCGGCGCAGAAAATGCAGGCACTACTGTGCCCGCTTCACCAGTTTCTCACTGTTGAGCGACCAAGCCAGCCTACTCGTTAGCTGCACACCCAGGAATTTGATGCTGGTAACCATGATGGTTATAAGCTATACATAGAGATTATTATTTGTACAAATATAAAAAGTGTGTTTATATTTAACTGTTTATATATTGAAAATATTAAGAATTACATTTTGCTTAAGGTTGAAGGAGAATATAAACGGGAGATGGGAAGATCAAAGAAATATATTATTAAATATACTAATTATGGAATTATCAAACTTAATCATTACTGATTGTTCATTGATTATTATCATTTTTTTTCCTTTTATTAAAACATAAACCAAGACAACACACTGTACACTAGGCACTGGAGATTGTTATAGTTAAAACCAATAAAATACGTATTTTTTTTAAAAAAAAGGAATTACATGGCTGAGAGATGGTTAGGACCTGGGCCTCCTTGCTTCTAATCTGGCACCTTCTCCGGTACCCTACCTGCACATTCAGATATTTTTAGATGCACCCTGTTTTCCCCAAAAATAAGACCTAACCATAAAATAATCCCTAGCATGATTTTTCAGGATGCTCGTAATATAAACCCTATCCCCAAAATAAGCCCCAGTTAAGATTGTCAGCCAGATGGATGCATTTATTATCATATTTCCCCGAAAATAAGACCTAACTGCAAAATAAGCCCTGATGCGTCTTTTGGAGCAAAAGTTAATATAAGACCCAGTCTTATTTTGGGGGAAATAACGGGTACCATGCATAGAATCATGGCTCTTCCAGATTGAACAACTCTGATAAATCTCCTGCCACCTCTCTTGTTTCGGCTCTAGGCCCTTGCAAATTCCCTCAGCAGCTCCAACTTGGCTCCAGCGTTGCTCCAGCAGATCCAGGAGAAGGAAGATTTGCTGGCCCAGTCCTTGGCTGTGCAGACACAGGTCCAGGCCGAGTGGCAAAGGCAACTGCAGGTGGTGAAAGATGCAGCCGTTGCCCGAGAACACAAACTCCAGGTGTGACCAGGGGCATCGCGTGGTTTGGGAACCCTAAAAAAGCTTGGCCTTTCTCTTCAGACTTGTCTTTGATTTTGCGATGATATGTGTGAGAAAGACCGTGGGAGATTTGGCAAAGAGAATCTGCCGAGGGAACTGTCAGAATTGACAACACAGCCAGCAGCTGGATAGTACTGTGTGTCAACTCTACAATGAAATTAGCTGAAGCCATTTTCCCTTCGTTTTTGGTTGCCACAGAATTGGGAGTGTTTTGTCTTAGACATAACAATAAATTGTTCTGTGGGAACCAAGGTCACTGCTAACTGCATTTTGGCAGCTGTAACTTTCATTAGAAAGTCCAAACAAGTATTTAATTGGGGAATGTGATTTATGACATACTACTGGGGTAGGAAGTTTAACTTTGTAACTTTGTAACCTTTGGGGGTGGTGTTTCAGTCTTGGGTTCACTTTTGAACATGCCGATATTATGTAGCCAAATAAGGAAACTTCTTTGCCTTGGAGTTCTTTTTGCTGGTCTGATCTATCGGAACCATGACACCATGTTTCCCCGAAAATAAGACTGGGTCTTTTTTTTTTCCTCCAAAAGAGGCATCCGGTCTTATTTTCAGGGGATGTTTTACTCACCTCCGGCACCGACAGCCCAGCCCAGAAGGTCCATTTCTTCTAGTGCCGAAAGATCTTTATGACCGCAAATGTTAAGTGAATCTGGCTTCTTCATTGACTTCGTTTGTTCAGAAGGTTGCAAAAGGTGATCACATGACCTTGGGACACAGCAGTGGTCATAAATATGAAACAGTTGCCAACCATTCTGAATTTTGATCACGTGATCATGGGGATGCTGCAAAGGTCGTAACTGACAAATGGTCCTAAGTCACTTTTTTCATTGCTGGTGTGTTACTTCAAATAGTTACTAGATGAATAATTGTAAGTTGAGGACCATCTGTACAATCATAAGTCAAAGACCACTTGTATAGTCACTGCAACTATCAGCCAATGCAACTTATTATTATTATTATTTTGCATTGTACTTCTCTGTGGAAGTAAACACCTTCTACTCCTTTTTTTAGGAGCAGCTACTTCAGCAATCTCAGGATGCCAAAGAGCGAGGCCAGGAAATGGCACATCTCCGCAGGCAGCTGGTCCAGGCTGAAGCCAAACTAAGCCAAGGAGCTGTTCTCCTGGAGGAGCGTTGCACAGAATTGGCTCGGCTCCAAGAGGTGGAGAACGTAAAGGCACATGCTCTGGAGGTGATCAAAGCCATCAAGGCGTTTGCACTCATTTTGGGAAACGAATGACGGGAATAGGATTCTCAAAGATGGGCTCAGAAACAGTAATGATAATAATAATAATAATAATAATAATAATAATAATAATAATAATAATAATAATAATAATAATAATAATAGAATAGAGTAGAATAGAATAGAATAGAATGGAATAGAATAGAATAGAATAGAATAGAATAGAATAGAATAGAATAGAATAGAATAGAATAGAATAGAATAGAATAGAATAGAATTATAGAATAGAATAGAATAGAATAGAATAGAATAGAATAGAATAGAATAGAATAGAATAGAATAATAGAATAGATCTTGGAGATCATCTAGTAGGCCCACCCCCTGCTCAGGCAGGAAACCCTACGCCATTTCAGACAAATGGCTGTCCAGTCTCTTCTTAAAAACTTCCAGTGCTTTGGAGAATAGGTTGACTCCCTCCTCTTTGTGGCAACCCCTGAGATATTGGAACACAGCTATCATGTCCCCCCTTGTCCTTTTCATTAAACTAGATATACCCAGTTCCAGCGAAAAATTCCTTATATGTTTTAGCCTCCAGTCCCCTAATCATCTTAGTTGCTCTCCTCTGTACTCTTTCTAGAGTCTCAACATTTTTTTTACATCGTGGTGACCAAAACCGGATGCAGTATTCCAGGTGTGGCCTTACCAAAGCATTGTAAAGTGGTATTAATACGTCACGTGATCTTGATTCTATCCCTTTGTTAATGCAGCCTCGCACTGTTTTGGCCTTTTTGGCAGCTGCAGCACACTGCTGGCTCGTATTTAAATGATTATCCACCAGGACTAGGATTAATCCTGTATGAAGAGAAGTTATATATAGTTTTATATACATAGTCCTGGTCACTGAGCAACCAAAGTACTGTACAAACAATACAAGTAGCCCTTAATCATTCGTTTAGCGACTTGGTGTTTCTCCAAATTACAGGTAGCCCTCAACTTAAGACCCACAATTGTGACCACAATTTCTTCCACCAGGCAAGACAGTTGTTCAGTGAGTCACAACCTTTTTTTAGCCAGGGTTGTTAAGCAGATCACAGCAGTTATTTAAGTGAATTCAGCCTCTCCCATTGATTTGACCTGTTGGAAGCTGGCTGGGAAGCTCGCAAATGGTGGCCCCGTACATGCCGGTTACTAAGGGCCCATGTTTTGAGCACCTGACTTTGGGGATGCTGCCATTGTTGTAAGTGTGAGGACCAGTCATAACTTTTTCCAGTGCTGTTGCAACTTTGAACAGTTGTTAAACGAAGTTGTAAGTTGAGGACTACCTCTATTGTCTGTACAGTATTTTTGTCGCTCAGTGTCGTAATTCGAGGAGTACCTGTATGTAGCAACTTCTCTTCCTACAGGATTAATCACCAGCAGTGTGCTGCCTTTTAAGCAGGCAAGATTTACTTGGGGATGCCTACAGGTGTCAAAAATAATCAAAATGGTGGCCATTTGATCCCACATAAAAAAGGAGGGAGCTTTCTGATTGAGAATGCTAGGTTGCACCCGCCATCTTGACTTCTTTGACCCTCTGCCCCTTCTCAGATATCCCTGGATTCTACTCCTTCTGTTTGCACAGGTTCAACTTCTCCTTCCACTTCTTTTTCTTGGCAGAAAGCTTTGCGAGAAGGAGAGGAGAAAGACCGGCTCCTTCAACAACGCTTGGAGGCCCACTGGGCCATGGCAAGACAGCCTGTTCCAGAGGGACAAAGTAAGCCAGGGGAACAAGGCTGAGAGGGTGGGAGTGGAAACCAGGGCCAGCCCATTGCCAACTCTTGAAAGAGGCAAAGAAAGCACTTGTTGGATGGGAACGGAACCTCAATAGAGAGTTAGAGGAGGAGGCCATTGTTCAACACAACACACGGGAGATGCTGGTTGCGCACACACCGCTGTGTCCTCCTTTTGGGTTTGGCTTGGTGATAAACTCTATGCCAGGGGTGTCAAACTCAATTTCATTGAGGGCCGCATCAGCATTGCGGTTGCCCTCAGGGGGCCGGGTGGGTATGGCCGGGGTGGGCGTGGCATGAGTGGGCGTGGCTAGAGTGCATATGGCCTACTGGGTGGGTGTGGCCAGCTCTACATCGTTCGCATCAAGGGTGCCTATGGGGGCCTGGGCAGGAGTGGGACAGATCTGAGGGTCTCTGGCAGGAGGAGGGTCTGAGGGCCAAGGCAGTGGGGGCCGTTCCCTCACTGTTTCCAGGATGGCTTCGCGGACCACATGAAACCACTTCGCGGGCTGGATCCGGCCCCCAGGCCTTGTGTTTGACATGTCTGCTCTATACTGAGAGGGAGGGAGGGAGGAGGGGGGGAGTGGAAGGAAGGGGAGGGGGGAGGAGGAAGGGAAAGGAAAGGAAAGAAGGAAGGGGAAGGGAAGGGGAAGAAGGAAAGGAATGAAGGAATGGAATGGAAAGGAAAGGAAGGGAAGGAAAGAAGAAATGGAATGGAAAAGGAAGGAAGGGAAGGGGAAGAAGGAAAGGAAAGGGAAAGGAAAGAAGGGAAGCAATAGCAATAAGACTTATATACTGTTTCACAGTGCTTTACAACCCCCTCTAAGCAACCTACAGAGTCAGCATATCGTTCCCACCCCCCCCCCCCCAACAATCTGGGTCCTCATTTTACCCGCCTTAGAAAAGTAGAAGGCTGAATCAACCTTGAGCTGGTCAGAATTGAACTGCCGAACTGCTAGCAGTTGGCAGTCAGCAGAATTAGCCTGCAGTACTACATTCTACTCAAGGGACGCGGTGGCTCAGTGGGTTAGGACGCTGAGCCTGTCGATCAGAAGGTTGGCAGTTTGGCGGGTTGAATCCCGAGTGCCGTGTAACAGAGTGAGCGCCTGTTACGCGTCCCAGCTTCTGCCAACCTAGCAGTTCAAAAGCATGTAAAAATGCAAGTAGAAAAATGGGGACCACTACGGTGGGAAGGTAACAGCGTTCCGTGTGCCTTTGGCGTCTAGTCATGCCGGCCACATGACCACGGAGACGTCCTCGGACAAGCGCTGGCTCTTCGGCTTTGAAATGGAGATGAGCACCGGCCCCTAGAGTTGGAAACGACTAGCACGCATGTGCGGGGGAACCTTTACCTTTACTACATTTAACCACTGAGCAATCACAGGAAAGGGGAAGGGAAGGGAAGGGAAGGGAGGGGAGGGGAGGGGAGGAAGGAAGGAAGGAAGGAAGGAAGGAAGGAAGGAAGGAAGGAAGGATGGATAAATGTACTGGAGAGAAAAATTAGACATTGTAAAATACAAGCTAGCTGCCAAGGACCCAAATTTTGAATGTGTGGGTATGGGGGATTCTGCAACCATCCTATGAGGACCGGTTGTAAATCCCTTTTTCAGTGCTGCTGTAACTTTGAACGAATGGTTGTAAATCAAGGATTACCTGCCATTTATAACCATCCTCTGTATTCCTTCCATCGTTTCAATTTTATTTTCTCACCCTAACCCTCAGCTAAAAATAAAAGGGAGACGCGATTAGAGGATGCCTTCTGATTGAGAGTGCTAGGTCCTCTCCAACTTCAAACACCTGGAGCCTGCTCTGCCACCAATCATGTCCTGTGTGGCTGAAGTTGCATTGGCTGCAATCCAGTTCTTTGGCAAACCATCTTCTCCCCTTCACAGCGTTCCTTCCTAGGCTTTAAGAAGTGATGAATCTCACAACACCTGCAACACTTAAGAATTCAGAGCGGGGTGGGGGGGGAGGTCTTCAAAAACCAGTAATGTTAATTCTTTTTTTCCTCATTTTTCAGGCCATCTTCTGCTTCCTCCCGTTTGAAGCCGATCTCCAAGATCCAAAGAACAAGAGATGCCAAAAATGAGAACTGTCGCTTGATGAATGGAATTGATGAGCAGAGGTTGATAGAAAAGGGGTGGTGGTTTTGATTTTCATTGCTGGGGAGGGAAAGTATGTGCAGCTGGGTGAATGTTGAATGGGGGTTGCACCTCACTGTAGTGAGGAGAGCTCCTCAGAAGATTTTGCAAGGTAGATAGAGGCTGCTGCTTTAGAAATTCACTGCCTGAAATAAATTAAAATAATTATAACGTGAAGTCTCCCTTGAGTTTTTTGAGGTTTCTTTGGGGGTTTTTCAGGAGAGGGTGGCCCATTCTAATGAAGATCAGACCAGAACCAAAACACAAGATTCAGCTTTAAAACCTTCACCATCCATGGGGTTCGCTGTATTTTCTGGATTTCTGTGTCTTTCGAAACTACTGGATAACCCAGAATTCTGAAAACAGGTCTTTTTTAAAAAGCTGAATCTACAGATAGTCCTTGACTTATAACAGTTAGTTTAGTGACCATTTAAAGTTACAACGGCACTCAAAAAAGTGACTTATGGCCGTTTTTCACACGACCTTTCATCCCCATGGTCGTGTGATCAGAATTCAGAGGCTTGGCAACTGGTTCATATTTATGATGGTTATAGTATTCCGGGGTCACGCGATCCCCTTTTTGTGAGCTTCTGACAAGCAAAGTCAACGGGGAAGCCAGATTCACTTAACAAAGGTGTTACTAATTTAACGACTGCTGTGATTCACTTAACAGCTGTGGGGAAAAAGGTCGTAAAATGGGGGAAAATTGACTTAACAAATGTCCCGCTTAGCAACGGAAATTTTGGCCTAGATAGTGGTTGTAAGTCGAGGACTACCTGTACAGTAAGGGCTGCCTCTCTTATCTTCGGATGCTCGCTTTCTGATCCGCGGCTTCTTGCTTAGGAAAATCCCAGGACTGCATCCTGGAAGGTGCTTCAGTCTCCAAATTTTGAAACGGAAAGCTGAAGTTCTGGTTTGGTGCCTCGGTTTCTCAAAGAGCAAACTTGTGGGAAAGCATAATCACTGTGAGATCTTCATCATCATCAAGCGTCTTGCTCCAGTAATAAAACTCGAGAATAGGTATGTTTTGAAAAACATAAAAGTACAGAATTAACAGAGTTGGAAGGGACCTTGGAGGTCATCTAGTCTGTTCAAGCAGAAGAGTCTACTCCATTTCAGACAAACAGATTTCCAGACTCTTCTTGAAAGCCTCCAGTGATGGGGCATCCACAGCTTCTGAAGACAAGCTGCTCCTCTGGTTGATTGATCTGACTGTTAACATTTCTCCTTAGTTCTAGGTTGAATCTCTCCTTGGATATTTTAATAATAATGATGATGATGATGATGTTGGAAGGGACCTTGGAGGTCATCTAGTCCAACCCCCTGCTCAGGCAGGAAACCCTATGCCATTTCAGACAAATGGCTGTCCAGTCTCTTCTTAAAAACTTCCAGTGTTGGAGCATTCACAGCTTCTGGAGGCAGGTTGTTCCACTGTTTTTCATCCATTGGTTCTTGTCTTGCCTTCTGGTGCTTTGGAAAATAGTTTCTCCCCCCCCCCGCCCCCATCTTTGTGGCAGCCCCTCAAATACTGGAAGACAGCTATCATGTTATCTCCCTTAGGACATGGGACTGAAGACACCATTTGAACCAAGAAGAGGGCAGAGTCTGCTGGAATCCTGCTACAAAGCCCTCGTTGAAAAAAACATTCTTTACCTTTGGAAATGTAGTAATGCTACCTTTTTTCCCCTCTTCCAGTTAATAATATATTCTCTTTATACTAAGTCAGAGATTGGCAGCCTGGTGCCAGGAGCAAAGAGCTGTAGAACAGGGGTCATCAACCCCCAATCCGTGAATCAGCACCGGGCCACGGCGTGCCAGAAACCGGGCCACACAAACAAGCGAAGCCCAATTCACGGGATGCAGGCAGCACATGAAACCATGCCCCCTTCCAGTCCGCGGGGAAAAAAACCACCTCCACGGAACTGGTTCCTTGTGCCCAAAAGATTGGGGGGGGGGGGCACTGCTGTAGAATATCTGGGGGTGGGAGTGGTTACACAGCTTCCTTTAAAAATGTTTTAAATTCCAGTTACTGCCTTGGTCCCTTGTTTAAAAAGCAGGATATTTTTGAAATAATTTTAAGAAAGTAGCCATGCTCATAAAGCAGAGCTTAGTCCTGGTTTTGTATGGGTTTCCCCAAGAATCTTACCCAGAGTGTTCATCATCATGCATTTTACTTTACAGGTAGTCCTTGACTTGTGATGGGTTGCTTAGTGACCATTTTGGACCCCCAAAAGCTACTTACGACCCAGTTGCAAAGTTCAAGTAGCTGCCCCCTCTTCTGCAGTCACATGACCGCATTTCAGTTATCCCGTGACAATGGGTTTGCTTAACGACCGTGTGGCATTCACTTAACAACTGTGTCTTCATTTAATGGCCATGGGGATTCATGTAACAACTGCCGCAAGAAAAACGTTGTAAGATTGGGTTGGTCACAAGAGTTATGACTGTCACAGTTTATAACCAAAATGAGCAAGCTGTATTATGGTCGTAAGTCGAGGATTAGCTGTATATAAAAGAGCATTAGGCTGTCTTTTGCACCGCTTGGGAGCTCTGCTAGACCAAGCTTTTCTCCGCTCCGATTTGTTCCACTAAAATAAACTCTTGGGTCGATATGCTGATAGGCTAGTGATGTAAAAGGACCTGGCTACAGAGATTCATGCTATCATTACAGATAGAATACTGCAGTGTGATTTACATGGGGCAGCCCTTAAAGACTATCTGAAAATTGCAATTTGTCCAATTGGCTGGTACATTAACTGAGTCCTGGCATTGGGAGAAAACACACATTTGTGGGTCCCTGCACTGGTTGCTACTTGATTTCTGGATATATTTTTAGTTACTGGTTTTGATCTATGAAGCCATGGGTACTTAACAGGTCTGCCTGGACCAGGGGTAGGCAACCTTGGCTCTTTTATGACTGGTGGACTTCAACTCCCAGAATTCCTGAGCCAGCATGGCACAGCTTGGAAACCTCTCCCTTTGCCCTCAGCATGGCTGACTCAGGAATTCTGGGAGTTGAAGTTCACCAGTCATAAAAGAGCCAAGGTTACCTACCCCTAGCTTGACCGATTACAGTAATGCTTTTCAAGCTTGGCAACTTGAAGATATTTGGACTTGTAGTTCCAAGAGCCAGTGGTCTATCACCCCCTGTGCTCTTTTCCTTGCTCCAGCTCTTGGCATCCAGCTTCCCTGATTCCTTTATTCCTTATTTATTAATTTATTCGTATATCGCCTTTATTATTGTTACAGACTCAAGGTAGCAGACACACAAAACACTCCTTCCTCTTCCTATGTTCCCCCTCAGTAACAATCTTCTGAGGTGAATTGGGCTGAGACAGAATGGCCCAAAATTACCCAGCTGACTCATAACAGGAACCAGGGCCTGTGATAAAGAGTGGGATTACTGGAGCCAGGTAAACTCTTTATTAGCAAACTGAGAGAGCCTGCACAGAGAAGGAAGACGGCAATCACTCGTATTTAAAAATCATATTTAATATACATGTATTCTTTGTATAAAACAAGCTTTTCATTTTTATACATAAGAGAAAAAGCTATGTACAGAAAATTGCTGCAGCAGCACCCTTGCATAAGATAAAAATTGATCTGAAGAGCAGTGGCTGTGTTTTGCATCTGGCCACAATATTGTTTTTATGATTATTTTTTTAATAGCAAGGGATACTCCGGGGGCGGGGAAGAGAAAAACCAGTGCAGAGATTGTAGGAAGGTAAAAGGCAAACAAAGCAAAAATAGAGGTGACCGGAAGTTGGTCTGAATTAAGGCAATTTGCAAATCATAAACTCAGGCCAAACGTTGGCATTGTAATATCAGAAAGTGAAATGGAGTTTATCCACAAAGGCACTTAGGAAATAAGATGGCCAACATTCAGTATACCCAAACCCATTTTTCATTTGGTGTTTGGCTAGTGCAATATTGAACAATTCAACCAGTAAGACATTCAGAGAGAGAACTGGCTCAACCGGGAAAAAGGAACAATTTGATCTGAAATATAAAGATGGCACGTTGGAATAATTTTATCAGTTTCAGGGGGGAAAAATCTTTGGCCGGGTAAGGAGTCAGAAACAGGAATTAAACAACACACAGGGCTTAATCATCTAAAAATAATCAAGGGTAAAAATATAAATCAGCGAGACAGGGTAGGAACAGTCCTTTAGACAATGCTCCAAGGAGATTGGAAAGGCCAGCCATTTACTGAAGAAGTCACCAAAGCTGAAGTAGGATGGGCTGAGTAGTCAAAATGAATTGGACTCCAACTCAGCTCGGAAGTTCACATTCAAAACATCTGCAGAACATCTGGAGACCTGGTCCAAGACACTTTTCCAGAGGGTATCCACTCAGTGTGCCAGGGAAGCAGGATGTTTCTCAAGATTGTTCCACACAGGGACGGCAACAGGAGAAAAGGTGCTTCTGTAGATGTTTTAGAAGGAGCTTTGTTGTGATTCGCCACTACCTGATTTGGCGCAGAATGTAGCTAAAAAGAAGGTTGTATTTTACAAATGGAGCAAGTGGACAACCAAAGACTAAGAAAAGAGCCCTGATTTTGACCATCGGAAAGACAACTGACCAGTAGGAGTGCAAAACAGCCATGATGAATGGTCCCAAACCAAGGAAGCGAAGTGACCTACTCTGAAGCAGAAAGGGTCTGGGAAGACAGAGATCAAAGCAATGTTTCCAAAGAGTGCGTGGCACTGGAGAGAAATTAAGTAGATCAATTATTCATAAATAGACATTCTGCGCAATAAACAGCTACGTGGGTGGTTGTTTTCTGAAAATGGCAATATGGCCAAAAAAAAAAAGTTTCAAGTCATCTTGTGGAAGTCCATAACATGGGAAGGGAAGTATATTAAGTTGTCTCTGATGCAGGATGAAAAGAAATGAGGAAGAAATGATGGGGACCAATAAAGTGATGAGTTTCCTTCAGACACAGGTTTTTCTATTTGTCCTTGGCCTTCTTGTTTTTCTTGTTCAGGATCTTCATAAGAGACTTGGACATGTAATACGGCTTCTCCTGGGAACCATCATTTCGCTCCAGGTCTTCCACTATGGGGAGAAAGAGAAGATATTTATACCAGGTTGGCCTGTATGATATACATTTCTTTTCCAACTTGAGACCCACCAGATACCGTTCGGGTCTTTGATTCTTGCTGATTTCATGGACAACTCCTTGCAATTTTCTTGGCAACATTTTCATTGAAGTACATAGAATAACGGAGTTGGAAGGGACCTTGGAGGTCTTCTAGTCCAACCCCCCCTGCTCGAGCAAGAGCTCCTATACCATTTCAGACAAATATCTTTTTGAAAACCCCCAGTGATGGAGCACCCACAACTTCTGAAGGCAAGCCATTCCACTGGTTAATTTGCCAGGAATGTCTTCCTAGGGACTGTGACTAACTCAAGGACATATAACTGGGTTTGATACCCAAGGTAGAATTAGAACTCAAGACTCCCTCCTCCAAATACACTACCTTTAACCACAGCACCAGATATATTTGGACTAAAATCCAAACTGAAGCAGCCACAACCTATCTGGAGGGGTTTTCCCAGACCGGTGCACTCTCTAGGGCAGTGTTTCTTAAACTTTTTTTCTCTCAGAACTTCCCATTTTTCAAAATTATGGATGACTCTCCAGAGAGCTTTTGTTTGTATGGGTTATAAAAAGGTAAAGGAGTCCCTGTGAGATTTTAACACTGCTAGTTGTAGCTGATAAGGGACGCGGTGGCTCAGTGGGTTAGGATGCTGAGCTTGTCGATCAGAAGGTCGGCAGTTTGGCGGGTCGAATCCCGAGTGCCGCGTAACAGAGTGAGCGCCTGTTACTCGTCCCAGCTTCTGCCAACCTAGCAGTTCGAAAGCACGTAAAAAAAATGCAAGTAGAAAAATAGGGACCATTCCGGTGGGAAGGTAACAGCGTTCCGTGCGCCTTTGGTGTCTAGTCATGCCGGCCACATGACCACGGAGACGTCCTCGGACAAGCGCTGGCTCTTCGACTTTGAAACGGAGATGAGCACCGGCCCCTAGAGTTGGAAACGACTAGCACGCATGTGCGGGGGAACCTTTACCTTTATCTTTAGTTGTAGCTGAATTTAGGAGGCAATGCTCATCTCTATTTCTTTAAGTCCTTGAGCCAGCACTTTCCGAAGATGTTTCCACAGTCACGTGGCCGGCATGACATCATGCAACAGTGCAAAACGCATGGCATAACACGGAAAGCTGTTAGCTTCCTAGCGAAATGGTACCTATTTATCTACTTGCATTTACTGCACATGCTTTCCAACTGCTCGTTAGCAGGAATTGAGGCAAGTAACGGGAACTCACTCCGTCATGCAGTGGTAGGGCTTGAAGCGTCAGAGTATAGTTCTTCTCCAGTGTCTTTTAAGCCACTGAGCTGCCAGCCCTCCTTGTATGGGTTATATGTATTGATATTTACTGTATTAAAAATTAAAATGAATGCATTTGCTACCCCTACCACTTCTCACAATTGTTTGATGGGATTTGAATATTGTATTAAGGCTGGCAAATAATTTTGATCTCATAGACCCCAGAGAAAATCTTAAGGAACCCCCACCCCCCACCCCGTTTCCTTGGACCAGAGTTTAAGAAACATTGCTCTAGGGCAGGGGTAGGCAACCTTGGCTCTTTTATGACTCGCGGACTTCAACTCCCAGAATTCCTGAGCCAACTATGCTGGCTCAGGAATTTTGGGAGTTGAAGTCCACGAGTCATAAAAGAGCCAAGGTTGCCTACCCCTGCTCTAGGCAAATGAGATGTGAAAGGGAATACTCACAGAAACAGAGAAACAACGTGTCAACACACATATTGTAGACACTGAAGAATCCTTGGGCGATGAGGTAGGAACCTACAACCACAGTCTGAAACAAAACAAAGAGAGGGGAAAAATGAGAAAGAACTGGAGGATGGTGAGATTTCAGTTTTAGAACACTAGGATGTTATTCCCTTTACAATATTCCTATCAACTCTGTTCTTAACGATGCCAATTGATGGCTCACAATTTATATTCAGAATAACGGAGTTGGAAGGGACCTTGACGGTCTTCTAGTCTGAAGAACTCAGGAAGTGGTTCAATTGCCTACAGTCTAGGTCAGTAGTTTACTGATGAAATTTTACTAATAAAGGAGAATATTTGTAACTCAGTGTTGACATGAGGGGTCCTTGGTGCTCTCTGAGCTTGCTTGTTTTCTTGCAGACACTTCATTACCCAAACTAGGTAACATCATCAGTCCTTAGTTTGGGTAATGAAGTCCTTACTTAGTTTGGGTAATGAAACGTCTGCAAGAAAACAAGCAACCTCAGAGAGCACCAAGGACCCCAATGACGTTTTCCACCACTGTGCTAAAGTCTCTCTGATTCTCCCCCACACACAGACACACACACTTGACCGCCCTAAGCAACATTTTTCCCCACCTATTCCATGCAATTTTATGCCAGCCAACTCATTTGGGGCTAGGAGTCTGCAGAACCTTTTAATGTACAAGTGGTCCTCGACTTACGACCGGGTGCTTAATGACAACCCCCCCCCAAAAAACCTACTTATGACTCTTTTACCAAGTTGCAATGGACACACACACACACACACACACACACACACACAACCTGTAGTCACGTGATCCCATTTTGGGTGCTTGGCATTCAGCTCAACTTTACAGCCATTTGCAGTGTCCCACAGTCACATGACTGCGATTTTTAATTATTATTTTTTTGCCAGTTTCTGGCATTTATTTCTCGTTTCCAGCAAAAAAAAAGGGTCATGGGGTAAAATGGATTTGCTTAACTGCGGCATTCGCTTAATGCCCATAGGATTCACCTAACAACTGCCGCAAAAAAACGTATTGAGTCCCAGGATGCCTCAATTTACGATTGCAATGGTTTATGACCATAATTCCAGGCTCTATTATGGTCATAAGTCAAGGACTACCTGGACCTTTAGCCCTCAGATCCCAATTTTGGATCTTTCCCATGCAAAATTTTCTGACAGAAATTTCCTGACAGAACAATTAACCAGTGGAACAACCTGCCTCCAGAAACAGTGGATGCTCCAACCCTGGAAGTTTTAAAGAAGAGACTGGACAGGCATTTGTCAGAAATGGTATAGGGCAGGGCTAGGCAACCTTGGCTCTTTTATGACTCGTGGACTTCAACTCCCAGAATTCCTGAGCCAGCCATGTTGAAGTCCACGAGTCATAAAAGAGCCAAGGTTGCCTACCCCTGGTATAGGGTTTCCTGCCTGAGCGGAGGGTTGGACTAGATGACCTCCAAGGTCCCTTCCATCATCATCATCATCATCGTTTTTGTTGTTGTTATTGTCATTATTATTATTATATTGTTTTAAGAAGGTTTCAGGGAAGTAGAAAGAAGCCGTGTAAGTGCCCGCCCAACAGCCACCATTGTGGAAAATAACTGGAAGTAGCGAGGAAATTTAAAAATAAAAATATATATGCTTTTAGTATTATCATGTAATCATACTTTATATTTTATAATAATCATTTTATAATCAATTGCCTGAGTAGATGCTTTGAGTAGATGGGGAAAAATACAAGCCTCAAGTGGAGGGAGGCGGAGAACAGGAATTACTATGGGGCCCAAATGTGAGTCACCATCTAGGAATTGTTTTTAAGTACCTTCTGGTGCCTGGTACCCCTGGCAGGTGTAGAAGATGGGAGACATCTCTCCTCTAGAATTGATAAGCATGTACATAAACAGGATAGTAGGGGAGGGATCTTATTAGTATAATGTAAGCAAACAGGGGCAGAGATAATGTATTCTGCTTAGGCGCTTCTGATAGATTGTAGCCTCCAAAGCCTAAGCCAATGGGGCCATGGGGGAGGGAATGGGGCGTCGCCAGTGGTTTTTTTGTAAAAGAAAAAGGTGCCGGAACTCACACATGTCATACAACCCACCTTGCCTACCCTACAAGGCTCCATCTAAAAAAGGTGCCGGAACTCCATTCTGAGCGTTCTATGAGAAAAAAAGCCCTGGGCGTCGCGATAGGATGTATAATAATATGTGATTTTGGAATTTGCAAACCGTTACTTTTTAGACTTTGTTGTGAAGTCTAATAAACTTCTTTTCTATTTGTAACTCAAACAGAGTGGATTTCAGTTTGTGTCTATTTTTGTGTCTAACCCCATGACATACCAGAATGGGCAGCCAGTAGTAGTTGACGACTGGGGATTTGAACCGGGAGTCCTCTATGGGGATTCGTCCCGTGAAGAAGAAAAAGGACAGGACGCCGATTCCTCCCACCACCAAGAGCTTCCCAAAGAACAGCAGCAGGTCTGTGACTTTATCCAGGACTACGACTCTGCGTTGAGAAGAAGAGAAAAGATGAGAGAGAGGGACGATTCCTCCCCTTCCTTGGCCATTTTGTCTGAGGGCCTCCGCCGTCCCCACCTCGGTTACCTGACAACATTCCTCATCAGGAGATTGAAGGCGTTTTTGGCCGACACACAAAAGTTCTTTCCATAAATGGCAATCTGAAACGAAGGAGGATTTCTTTAAAAAAAAAATAGTTTATGATATAAAACACAAAAGAAAATAGTGGGAAAGGGAGAGAGGGAGAAGGGAAAGGAAAAGGGTAGGGCAAAGTGAAAAGAAGAAAGAAAAACTGACTTCCAACTCCCTTCGGTGCAGCAGAATAAGATAATAGCATCAAACCTCAGGGTTTTTTTTACTTTTATATAAAAAGGTAAATGTAAAGGTTCCCCCGCACATGCGTGCTAGTCGTTTCCGACTCTAGGGGCCGGTGCTCATCTCCGTTTCAAAGCTGAAGAGCCAGCGCTTGTCCGAGGACGTCTCCGTGGTCATGTGGCCGGCATGACTAGACGCCAAAGGCGCACGGAACGCTGTTACCTTCCCACCGTAGTGGTCCCTATTTTTCTACTTGCATTTTTACGTGCTTTTGAACTGCTAGTTTGGCAGAAGCTGGGACGAGTAACAGGCGCTCACTCTGTTACGCGGCACTCGGGATTCGACCCGCCAAACTGCCAACCTTCTGATCGACAAGCTCAGCGTCCTAACCCACTGAGCCACCATGTCCCACCACTTTTATATAGTCATGTAAACTAATCATTTCTGTAACAGCAAACCTAGCCAATCGGTGAAACCCCAAATCAAGGTTGCAGGTTTTTTTTCCCCGCCTCAAGCACAAAGTCCAGAAGCGGTTTCCAAGTAGAAGTAAAACTAATTGTGTTTTTTTTTCTTTAGTCAAAGCAGTCAGTTTAGCCATCTCTGCTAACTTCCACCATCTTTTGCAGCCGTTTATCCATTGTGGGAATCGAAGTGTCCTTCCATTTTTTGTGAGGACTTCCAAAGACAAAGGATACGTTACATTTTTGAGGGAGCTATAAGACTTCTCTCTTTGCCTTCTGAAACCACCAGATTTCTCCCCTGTTTTTGATACAGGTTGAGAGGGTCCTAGAGCTCCTCTCCGTTTAAACTGACACCTCAAATTTATCTGTTTCTCTCTTTTCTCACCTGGCTGACAGTGACTGACAATGGGGCTGTAGAATGCAGAATTTGGTAAAGGTAAAGGTTCCCCCCCACATGCGTGCTAGTCGTTTCGGACTCTAGGGGCCGGTGCTCATCTCCGTTTCAAAGCCGAAGAGCCAGTGCTTGTCCGAGGACGTCTCCGTGGTCATGTGGCCGGCATGACTAGATGCCAAAGGCGCAAAGAACGCTGTTACCTTCCCACCGTAGTGGTCCCTATTTTTCTACTTGCATTTTTACGTGCTTTCGAACTGCTAGGTTGGCAGAAGCTGGGACGAGTAACAGGCGCTCACTCTGTTACGCGGCACTCGGGATTCGACCCGCCAGACTGCCGACCTTCTGATCGATAAGCTCAGCGTCCTAACCCACTGAGCCACCACGTCCCTTCAGAATTTGGTAGTGCATACCATATTTTAAGAAACCTGAATTGTTTTATTCATGACATGTGCCATTTCCAACCCCCTTCTGACATACAGTACCTACAAAATTGCAAATTTGGTTACCAAATTTTGAATTTTCCCCTAAATTTAAATGGGAAATGAATAAAACAAGAGTACTAGAACATCAGGGAGGTTTAATTTCCCCCAAGCCCTACACTTGCACGATGATTATATCATTGTTCAACCCTGCAGTCCATAGCCACCAAAAATAACATATTTATTTTTTTTAAAAATACCACTGGTGGGTGCAGAATGGTTGACAGACCCAGTGGAATTTAATATTAGCAATCATAGCTTACCATAATATAAGCATTTCGGTTGAGGAACTTGATGAACTTCTCCAAACACCAGAAGCAACATTTCAGACAGCACATTAAAAAGTTGGCAACTGGATTTTCGGCCTCTGCAAATATCAAAGCAGTGTTAGAAATAAGGCTGACATAGCTATGGTTAATAATCCTGTTCAACTGTCAGAATGTGGACTGAACTGTTAAAGTGCAGTATTGCGCACTAATTCTGCCCACAGTCTGGGGTTCAATCCTGGCAGGCTCAAGGTTGACTCAGCCTTCCATTCTTCTGAGGTCGGTAAAATGAGGACCCAGATTGTTGGAGGGGCAATATGCTGACATTGTAAACCGCTTAGAGCAGGGGTGTGAAACTGCTGGCCCGCAGGCCGGACGCATCACATGAAAGCCACGTCCACCCCATTGCTGGCAATGGCAAAACAATGCCAATATGTTGCGCGACGTCATGTGACGTCACTAGTTTGACATATCTGTGTCAACGCTGCAAACGTTGGATGTTTTTGCTCTGACAATATAAGAGGCAGCCTTTTCCTTTAAACTGTTTTGCTTTGAATTAAATGAAGCTGGGGGGGGGGGAGAATGCTACCCCGGTTGTTTAAATTAGATAAGGAATGGCACACTAAAGAAACGGAAGGGAAACTTTGCATGTTAAACTAATTGGAGAATGTGATTTATGACATAAATTAAGGGAGGGAATTGTTTTTGATACGATGTGTTCAGGGGAGGAGAATTCATATTTTGGCATCCCATTCATGCTGTGCTGACATGTTATTCTCATTATATAGACTTTTTACAATAAACAATGTCTGAAGATTCTTTGAACTGTTTCATTAGTCGGAACCTTGACAGTCTGGCTAAGAGAGTGCTGTAAAGCACTATGGGACAGTATATAAGTCTAAGTGCAATTGCTGCTCTTTTGTTGAGGCTTATGTTCCAAAGTATTTGGTAGGAAGTAAATCACTTGAAAATCTGCAGGGTTGGTGCAAAATCTAGGCTTAAAGTGGCCCAGTAAGTCACAATATGTCTACATGTTAAACAAGGTGCAGATATACTGGTCCTCATGCTGCATGCAAGCAATTCTGCACCTGTTTTGGCTTCAATAAACTGGAGAACATATTTCTGTCACCAGCAGTTGAATTCCATCTCCCAAACCCCTCCCGACTTTGAAAGATGGTTCACACTAGTCATATCCAGCAATCTTAGACCCAACTGGTTATTTGCCCATAATGGCTAATTTGTCATCAAATCAAGCCAGTTTATCACTTGCCTTTCAGCTTGTGGTCCAGATATTCTAGTATCATGCGTATCAGTTGAACGATGGTGAGGATAAGAGAGCCGAACGCTAACGACCCTATGTGGTATCTGTGGATAAATGATTTATTATAATTTATTTGATTTATCATATCCCATCTTTATTATGTGGCAAACACACCTAATGCTCCTTCTTCCTCCTGTTTCCCCCACAACAACAACCACCCTGTGAGGTGGGTTGGGCTTAAAGACTCAAGGTTATCCAGTTGGCTTTCATGGTTAAGGCGGGATTTGAACTCAAGTTCTCCTGCTTTCTAGCTTGATGCCTTAACCACTAGACCAAACGGGCTCTAAAGCAGAAGAGATTGCATTTAAACGTTCCATAAGAAGGCAGAAAATGACACGTTTGAGAAAACAAAAACAGAGACAGAAGTATTCACATATAGGTAGTCCTCGACTTTCAACCAGATTTATTGATTTATAACCGGTGCTTGCACTTATGACAGTCCTAGTATTCCCAGGTCATCTGATCAAAATTTGGGCTCTTGGCAAGAGGCAAGTGTTTACCCTGGTTTCAGCATCCTGGGATCATGTGATCACCATTAGCAAGCTTCCCCCTGCTGGCTTTCGACAAGCAGAATCAATGGGGGAAGCTGGATTTGCTTAATGACCGCACAATTTACTTAACAATTGCAGGGATTCACTTAATAATTATGGCCAAAAAGGTCACAGAATCAGGGGCAACTCACTTTAACAACTGCCTGGCTTAGAAATGGAAATTCTGGTGCCAATTTTGTTTATAAGTCAAAGACTATGTATATGTCTTTATCCTTATGATATGAACTCAGAATCCTCCAGATAGTATTGGATTCCAGTTCCTATTAGTCCTAATCACAACATTGAGTGTTGTATCTTATGATTTATGATGATTGTATTGTATGATTATGATCATGATTTATCACTTGTTGCTTGTATGTACACTGAGAGCTTATGTACCAGAGACAAATTCCTTGTGTGACCAATCACACCTGGCCAATAAAGAATATTATATTCTAGGGCTTTTCAACCAGTGGTACGGGTACCACCTGTGGTACATTGGCACCTGGCAAGTGGTATGCGACCATCCTAGAAAAGTGGTACCCGGGGAAGGGAATGAGCTGAACTGATGGCAGCACTGCACTAGCCTAAGTGAGAGATGGCTGGAGCTTCAGGACTGTCAGCGATCAGCGGAAGTGCCAGGATCAGCACTTAGCTCCAGCTGGAGCTCGGCGCTGATCCTGCCACTTATGCTGAGCCCAGAAGAAGTGCCAATCAGCTGGAATGTTGCAGCATGTCCAGGGTCTTGTGATTTACATTCAGATGCTTGGCAACTGATTCATATTTATGATGGTCGTAGTGTCCCAGGGTCATGTCAAGTGACCAAAACCTGCTGCAACCACCCAGCAGATGGGGGGGGGGGGATAAAACCAAACACCCACCCACACACCCTGGCTGCCAATCCTCAACAGAAATGCTCACAACAATGAAAACCTCAGACAGGAAGAAGAGCGCCGCCGGGTGGGCAGGCAGGTGTCTTACTCGGCTGTGGCTTAGGGGGCACTTTTTTTCAGTGCCATTGTAACTTCAAACAGTCACTAAGCGAAATGTTGTAAGTCGAGGACTACCTGTACTTCATCACTTTTTTCCTTTTTTTTGGTCAAGTTTTTGACACCTTGCTAGGTGACTGGTGGTACTCGGATGTTGCCATATCCTAAAAGTGGTGCAATGGGTGAAAAGGTTGAAAAGCCCTGTTCTATTCTATTCTATTCTATTCTATTCTATTCTATTCTATTCTATTCTATTCTATTCTATTCTATTCTATTCTATTCTATTCTATTCTTATTCTGTTCTGTTCTATTCTATTCTATTCTATTCTATTCTATTCTATTCTATTCTATTCTATTCTAATTTTTCTATATATCTGTACTATGCCCAAGTTAAAATAAAATAATACCTAATCTTTAATGAATTATTGGCATTCTTGCATAGGATAAAACAATATCTTGCCACTTTTGAATATGACCTTGGGCTAATGGCACCAAATATAGGTAATGTTTAAAATCTTGTTGGAAGATTTACGATGGGGAATGATATAAGATCAGTGGTGCCTGAGTTGGCATCTTCCAGTTTAAAACAAAAGATGGCCCAGAAATTGGTAATAGCTCAGCTTGTTTTCCCACTGCTTAAATGCAGGCCAATACTTGTGCTTGATATTTGTAAAGGGAAGAAGGAATAACCTTGAGGAACAGGAAGAGAAATCTGAGCCTGGACCAGAATTGTAATGTGTGAAGGCATCTCAGAAAAATTTCTCCCTAGTTCTCATGAAGATAAAGGGATCAAATTCCTGGGTGTGCAGCTAACGAGTAGGCTGGCTTGGTCGCTCAACCGTGAGAAACTGGTGAAGCGGCCACAGCAGCACCTGCACTTTCTGCGTCGCATGAGAAAAGCTCATCTTCCTTCCCCTGTTCTGACCACTTTCTACAGAGGGACAATCGAGAGCATCCTGTCATACAACATCGCAGTCTGGCTTGGAAGCATCCCTGCTTCAGACAGGAAGGTGGTGCAGTGGTGAGGATGGCCGAAAAGATCATTGGCAGTTCCCTCCCTCCCATCCAGGACATAGCACAGAAGCGTTGTTTGAACAGGGTCCGTAAGATTATCTGGGACACTACATATCCTCTTCACGTCGTTTTCCTTGTTACCTTCTGGGAGGAGGGGGCTTCGTGGTATCCATAGCAGAACATCCAGATTCAACCACAGTTTCATTCCATACAGCATTAACCTTGTGAACTCTCAAGCTTCCTCCTTCCGTTATATATTTAAGATGGACAGTATTTATTTGTTATGGACATATAGGGGTGTGGGTCTATACATATGTTGTATATAGTACATTTAGGTGTGTGTCATGTATGTGTTTCACTTTGAGAGCGGGCAACTAAATTTCATTTTTGATGTGTGCCGTTGTGCCCACACTAAAAACAAATGACAATAAAGGTTATCTTATCTAAAGGGTAGGAGCAACTTCAGGTTTATGAGATTCTCTTAGAGCGACCTTATAATAAAAGTAATATTTAGCAATCATAACTTTGGATCCCTTGTCTGGTCTATCATCACCACTGCCAAAGGGAGACTGGAGAAACTCCCATGGACATTGGGACATTCGGAAAAATGTGTGGGAATTTCCCCAAGTGGCCTCAAGAGCTCTCACAGAGAGCACTAATGGACCAGATGACCGCAAAGGAATACAATCCTTCCATAGCCCCTCCCCTCCCCCACCGCCATCCCAACTGATGAAGTTTCTTGGGTGAGAAACGAAACGTTTTGTTCTGCTTCTTCAAGGAAAAAAAAAAGTCCAGCTGCCCTTTGGAAAAACGCTTTTGAGACAACTATGGCCTGGGTGATTGAGAGTCTCCACAGACATTTCTCCCCAAGCTACGCACCTTAATGTCCGGAGGAAGGCACTAGGCAAAGCACAGGCTGGGATATCTTGAGGCTTGCTGAAGGCCCAGTAATAGGAAGCAAAGGCTCCCGCAAGCACACACTGTCCCAGAGCAATGACAAAGTTGATACACCAAAGGAAGCCCACAACGTTGTAGATCTGAAGATTGAAGAGGTTGCGCTGGTAAAGCCCTTCATCGTTATATTTGTAGAAGATGCATTGGGTTATGCAAGGGTGACTGGCGGAGGCGTTGAAATCCTGAGAAAAGAAAGAACAAAACACGTACGATATAGCTCGTCTGTGACTTACGACCACAATGGAGCCCCCAGATTTTGGTGGTTAAGTGAGATATTTGTTGGGTTTTGCCTCATTTTACGACCTTTCTTGCTGTGGAAAATAACTGGAAGTAGCGAGGAAATTTAAAAATAAAAATATATATGCTTTTAGTATTATCATGTAATCATATTTTATATTTTATAATAATCATTTCATAATCAATTGCCTGAGTAGATGCTTTGAGTAGATGGGGAAAAATACAGGCCTCAAATGGAGGGAGGAGGAGAACAGGAGTTACCATGGGGCCCAGTGTGAGTCACCATCTAGGAATTGTTTTTAAGTACCTTCTGGTGCCTGGTACCCCTGGCAGGTGTAGAAGATGGGAGACATCTCTCCTCTAGAATTGATAAGCATGTACATATATGGTTTGAGTAAACAGGATAGTAGGGGAGGGATCTTATTAGTATAATGTAAGCAAACAGGGGCAGAGATAATGTATTCTGTCTAGGCGCTTCTGATAGATTGTAACCTCCAAAGCCTAAGCCAATGGGGCCATGGGGGAGGGAATGGGGTGTCCGCGATAGGATGTATAATAATATGTGATTTTGGAATTTGGGGGGTGGTTCAGTGCTTGGCTGCATTGTTTGCTTTCCTGAATCCACCACGCTTTGCAAACCGTTATTTTTTACACTTTGTTGTGAAGTCTAATAAACTTCTTTTCTGTTTGTAACTCAAACAGAGTGGATTTCAATTTGTGACTATTTTTGTGTCTAACAATGCCACAGTTCTTAAGTGAGCACAACCTGATACAATCCTTGGTTGTATAAAAACAGAGGCGTAAAATCAAAATCACATGAAGTATTAGTACTGCTTTATAAAACCCTAGTAAAACCACATCTGGAATACTGCATCCAGTTTTGGTCACCACACTGCAAAAAAAAAAAGATGTAGAGACTTTGGAAAAAGTGCAGAGAAGAGCAATTAAGATGATTTAAGGGCCTGCAGACTAAAACATATGAAGAATGGTTGTAGGATTTGGGTTTGGCTAGTCTAGAGGACAAAAAAAAAAGACTAGGGGTGACATGATAGCAGTGTTCCAATATTAGAGGGGCTGCCACAAAGAAGAGGGGGTCAAGCTATTCTCCAAAGCACCAGAGGCCAGGACAAGAAACAGTGGAAACTAATCAAGGAGAGAAACAACCTGGAATTAAGGAAAAAACTTCCTAACAGTGACAACAGTTAACCAGTGGAACAGCTTTGCCTTCAGAAGTGGTGGGCGCTTCATCACTGGAGGTCTTTAAGAAGAGACTGGACAGCCACTTGGCTGCTTGAGCAGGGGGTTGGTCTAGAAGCCCTCCAAAGTCCCTCCCAGCTCTATTCTCGTTGACTGAATTACCCCAGTTGCTTAGTTAATAACACGGTTGTTAAGTGAAACTGGCTTCCCCATTGACTTTGCTTGTCAGAAGGTCGCAGGAGGGGATCACATGACCCCAGGACACTGCAACTGTCATAAATATGAGTCAGCTGCCAAGCGTCTGAATTATGATTATGTGACCATCGGGATGCTGCAATGGTCATAAGTGTGAGTCATAAGTCAATTTTTTCAGTGCTGTTATAACTTTGAATGGAATAATAATAATAATAATAATAATAATAATAATAATAATAATAATAATAATAATAATAATAAAGTTGGAAGGGACCTTGGAGGTCTTCTAGTCCAACCCCCTGCTCAGGCAGGAAACCCTATACCAGGGGTAGGCAACCTTGGCTCTTTTATGACTCGGAGACTTCAACTCCCAGAATTCCTGAGCCAGCATGGCTCAGCATGGAAACCTCTCCCTTTCCCCTCAGCATGGCTGGCTCAGGATTTCTGGGAGTTGAAGTCCACGAGTCATATAAGAGCCAAGGTTGCTTACCCCTGCCCTATACCATTTCAGACAAATATACCAGTTCAGACAAATTGAACTGTTGTAAGTTGATGACTATTTGCACAAGAAATGCTCCTTGGTGGAGCAGTGGGCTAATGCCTCCTTAAGTAACACCAGCTGCCTGCAATTAGTGCAGGTTCGCATCCCACCAGGCTCAAGGTTGACTCAGCCTTCCATCCTTCCAAGGTAGGTAAAATGAGGACCCAGATTGTTGGGGGCAATAAGCTGACTTTGTAATAATGCCGCTTGGGGGGGGGGGGGCGAAAGCCCTAATAAGCAGGCATATACATAGAATGAAGGCTATTGCTAAGCACATTGATTTGTGCTTTAGATTGTAAGCCGCCCTGAGTCTTAGGAGAAGGGCGGGATATAAATGGGATTAAAAAAAAACAAGAGAGGCATTTGAACAAGCTATTACACAGAGTTGCAGACTTCGTTTTAAATTCTGGCAGACCCAGTTAGTAAAAGTGACTTGACTTTCATTCTCTTTTTTTTGTTCAGTTGGTATCTTGTTCTTTCAGTGAAGCACAAGCTAACTTATCTCACTGAATTCTTGGGTGAAATGCAAGACAATAGAAGAAAATGCACCACACCTTGCCATTATGTACACAACTGAAGAAAGAAAAATCATAAACGCAGGAAGAAAACAAGATCTGAGGAACGAGCTTGATCAAATGCCGGATCTTAAATCCTGGAGTCTGGGTTCAGTCATCTCCAACTGGCAACCACTTCCAAAGGCATAAGGGCTGAAATTTAGCATAGGAACTGGATAAGACTTCTGAATAAGAGTGCTGTTAGCACAGGAGCTAGATAAGAGGAGTGCAAACTGGATAAGAGCCGGATTGTGTACAAATTGGATTAAGAAGCTTATAGGGTCCAACCTTTAAAGCTCTTTATGGCATGGGTCCATACATCCGAGGAACCGTCACACCCAATAGAATTGGCCCGTCAACTCACTTCAGCAGAAGAGGTCTAACTTTGGATCCCATATTATTCCAAAGAATTTCAACTGGTGGGGTCCAGGAGAAGAGTCTTTTCTGCTGTGGCCCCAACCCTCTGGAATATTCTCCCCCTGGAGGTGAGGTCAGTCCCCACTCTCCCGGTCTTCCAGAAAAGCCTTAAAACCTGCTGTTTGGTCTGGGGCCTTGACAGAAGCGCTCTGTGTTCGGGTGGCTGATGGGGTAGAGAGAAGATCCCCACCTCCGTGTCGCCTGTTGTCTTGGTTTTGTCAGGCAAACAGGATCATGACCGAATGGTGTTGCCGTTCAAAAGATTTATTGTTGAAGCTTATACACAAAAAACTTTAGTCAACTAAAGTTCAGTACTAAATTGGTACCAGATAAGGGCCAATGGAATCCCAGAGCGGTTAAACTGGAACCGTTTGTGGGAACATACTGACTCTAGCTAAGCTGATGACGCTTTTAACTCCGCCTTCCAGCACCGCCTACTCTTCTCCTACAGATTTTTAGTTTCCTGTTTAACCCTTTTCATTGTTTTGTATTATCTTTTTTACCTTTTCGTCAATTTGTAAGCTTCCCAGAGCTGCCGCAACAATGAGAGGGGTGGCTTCTAAAATAAATAAATGAATGAATGATGTCCATCTTTTTTTTTAAAATTCCCATTTATATCCTGCCCTTCTCCGAAGACTCAGGGCGGCTTACAATCTAAAGCACAAATCAATGTGCTTAGCAATGTGCCTGGCATTTAGTTTCCACTCTGGCTTATTTGCCGTAAGCCTGAGTTTAGGGGCAAAAGAGAGCAGGCAGAACCAGAGGAGAAGCTGTTTGCAATGTAAAAACTTTGGATTACCCATTTCTGGTACAGGAAACATGAGGCTCACTTATCCAGAACTGAATTGATTTTAGGCAGCTCGTGAAACTTCTCTTCTGGAAGAACAGGATGCATTTTCCCCCGAACATTCTAAACTTTGAAAAAGTGGCGGTTTGGCCAAAAGGTAACCAATTCATTCATGAGATTATTTAACGTGCTTCCGTTCCACTTAATACCAAAGCTTCATCATAAGAAAAACTGAGAGGTTCCCAAAGTACAACCATATTTTTCATCATACCCCAATGGCTAAAGGACTAGCCAAAATGGCTCTGAGGATCCAAGATACTTCGGTTCTGCCTCTGACCACTTACCAGTGGCTTGCAACTTTCATTACCACGGAATTTTTCACAGCCTGGGGCAGTGTCATTTGTTGGGGTGACACGAAAAAGGGGCTCTCCAGAAGTAGAAAGATATCTTTGAAAATAGAAAACAGTCAAGGAAGTTTTCGAACAAAATAACCCCTTTTATCTTTCACAATGTTGAATAGAACAGAACATTGACCCAGTGTGATTAGACACACAAGGAATGTGTCTCTGGTGTGTAATAGCAATAGTAATAGCACTTAAGACTTACATACCGCTTCACAGTGCTTTGCAGCCCTTTTTTAAATGGTTTACAGAATCAACATATGGCCCCCAACAATCTGGGTCCTTATTTTACCAACCTTGGAAAGATGGAAGGCCAAATCAACTTTGAACTGGTGAGAATTAAACTGCTGGCAGTTGGCAGAGTTAGCCTGCTTTTGACAAACCTGTTTTCTTTGAAAACATTTTGCTTCTCATCTCAGAAGCTTCTTCAGCTCTGACTGGATGGTGGGGAATGGAAGGATTTATACTTCTTGCAGACAGCTGGTCATTTGCATTCTTTTAGAGAATCATTGAGGCCACCTGGAGGTTGCCTTCAGAAGTTGTGGGTGCTCTATCACTGGAGGCTTTTAAAAAGAGACTGGACAACCATTTATCCGAAATGGTAGGGTCTCCTGCTCCAGCAGGAGGCTGGACTAGAAGACCTCCAAGGTCCCTTCCATCTCTTATTATTCTATGTTCTATAAAATTAATAATTAAAAATAATCAATAAATTAAAAATAAAACAAAAAAAACCTCAAAGGTCTTTTTCTGCCATCAGTGTTCTATGTTTCATTAAGTGACTGGTCATAAATGGCAATAGCAAGAGCACTTAGACTTATATACCGCTTCACAGTGCTTTACAGCCCTCTCTAAGTGGTTTACAGAGTCAGCATATTGCTCTCCCAACAATCCGGGTCCTCATTTTACCAACCTCAGAAGGATGGAAGGCTGAGTCAACCTTGAGCCAGTAAGAATTGAACTCCAGATTGTGGGCAGAGTTAGCCTGCAATACTGCATTCTAACCACCGCACCACCACAGTTCACAGACTGACTGTAATAAGTTTATTTATTTATTTATTTTAATCCCATTTATATCCCGCCCTTCTCCGAAGACTCAGGGCGGCTTACAATCTAAAACTCAAGGTTCAAGGAGAGGCAGGATAGAAAGGTGTACTGCAACAGCTTTGTGTACAGAAGCAATCAAGGGAAACCAGGCCGCCAAAGAACACGGTGGCTGGACATCCTCAAAGCTAACACCAACTAGAGCATCAACTCAAAACAGTAGCGCAAGATCGGAAGACGTGGAGAGACCTGCCCCATAGAATCGCCAAGAATCAGACACAACCAAATGGATAACATCGTCATCGTGTACAGATATGGCATTGGCTGATTGTCCCACAGGAATGCAAGAAAAAGCCTCCCAGTGTCACTTTAGAGTGAGATGGGTGGCATATAAATTTAATAAATAAATAAAAGATTCACATCATCATCATCGGAAAGGATACAAAGCCGTCATGCCCCAATAGGCCACGCAGATCACGATTAAGATGAAAGTCAGCAGTGGGTAGACCAGGGTGGACATCATATATCCAATAGCTCTGGGGAAAAGAGACAACGGAGAACTATCAGTTCTTGGTTCCCACCCAGAATCTGAAACTACAAGGGCACTAAAGCGTTGCAGGGCTCTACTTACCGGCTGGCTTCCTTGATGAGCGCGATGGCAATGAAGATCCGGTTGCGGAGGAACAGGAGACTAAGCAGCAAGATGGCTTCTGCCACACAGAGGACAATCACTGGAGGAGGGAGAGAGAAAGGAGACGGTTTGACTGTGCCCACCTCGAAAGAAGCTGGGAAGCTTCATATTTGATTAAATTGAATTTATGCGGCTGCCATCTCATCATAAAAATTCTGGCTGGCTAACCACATATTAAAAACTCAGTTCAAAATAGCATAAAGATAACCTTTAAACAGTGCTTTTTTTGTAAAAGAAAAAGGTGCCGGAACTCACATATGTCATACAACCTGCCTTGCCTACCCTACAAGGTTCCATCCAAAAAAGGTGCCGGAACTCCGTTCTGGATGTTCTATGACAAAAAAAGCCCTGCCTTTAAAAACCTATAGAGACACCCATGATAAAAAAAAATTATTAGCTCAAAAGCACAATCATACAGGTTCCCACAAGTTAACCATCCCTAAGCCCAAGACTTACAGGCTACCATCCAGGTCTCCTTGACACTTCCATAAGCGCTCAAGTTGGTGGTAAATCCGATGGTCTGTATAGTGGCTCCCTTTTTTTGGAGGATATCATACTCTGTGTAACAGTGGTAGATTCCTGGAAAGTGGGGGGGGGGGGAGAGAAAGACTGATGGGAAAAAATACTAAACAAGAGCATTGTTCAAATCCCATTTCCCTCCCTCCACCATCTTGTTTCAGAAGAGTTCTTTCCCCATTTCAACCTTCTTTCCTCCAGCGACCAACCAGTGGTGTGATGTGCCTACAGGATGGCACTAAGACACCATATCTTGGTGATCGTTAAAGTGTCAGAATGGAAGACCTGGTGGTTCAGTGGTTCAAGTGCAGTATTTCAGGCAAACTCTGCCCACAGCCTGGAGTTTGATCCTAATGGAGCTCAAGGTTGATTCAGCCTTCCATCTTTCCAGATCAGTAAAATGAGGACCCAGATTGTTGGGGGCAATAGGCTGACTCTGTAAACCGCTTAGAGAGGGCTGTAAAGCACTGTGAGGCGGTATAAAAGTCTTAAGTGCTATTGCTACTGTTATCATCACACTCCAGATGCTACTGAAATTACAAGTTCCAGCATCCCTCACTGCTAGCCAAATGGACTGAGGGTGCAAGGACTGAATTGATCAACATCTGTATGGGTCACAGGTCACCCATACCAAGCTTGGCTGTTTGTTTACTACATTTACCTGCTACATATATTCAATGATGCTGGATGGCTTATGTTACTGTTATGCCACCTGGCAGATACACATATGAGTGAGAATCAATGTTCTGCAGTGGTCAATCAGCAGTAGAGTAGAGTAGAACAGAACAAAATAGAATCAGTAGGACAAAATATAATTCTGAGAACTCACCAAACTTTGGCCTAAATAGATTTCTGACCATCTAGGCCAGGGCTATCTAACTTTAAGACTTGTGGACTTCAACTCCCAGAATTCCTCAGCCAATCATGCTTAAAGTTTAAATTTGCCGAGTTTGGAGACCCCAATCTAGTCTATTATTATACCTTTTGTTATGGACATTTTTTTTCAAGGTTTGGACAGAAAGTTTTTCCCATCCTAAATATAAATGCCTATAATAGTGTTTCTCCACCTTGGGAACTTTAAAATGCGTGCACCTCAACTGCCGTAATTCATGCTGGCTGGGGAACTCTGGGAGTTGATGTCTACTTGCATTTTAAATTTGCTAAGGTTACCCATTTGCCAAATGATTGAGGCGAATGGACCTGACTGGCTTAAAAAGGTTCACCAAACCATTGTCCACTTTTATCTCCTGTGGTAGCACCCTTAACCTATTCATCAATTTGGTGCAATATATTAAGACCTCTAGTTCAGCTACTTGCTGTCATTTTACTCACCGTACGCAATGATGGCTACTACTCCCACAATGAGAACCCATACCAGGATGCCAGCGATGTACCTCAGCAGCAGGAGAAACAAGAGGCTCAGTAACATGGCAAGCAGTAGACCTCTGGGAAGAGAACATCATAAAAGAGAAAGGATGGGGTGGAGTGACTTTCTTCTCCACCTGTTCCGATTGTAAAGCTTAATCTCTCTGTCTAATCCAGGGGTCTCCAAACTTGGCCCTTTTATGACTTGTGGACTTCAAGTCCCAGAAAATAGAAAACAGTCAAGGAAGTTTTCGAACAAAATAACCCCTTTTATCTTTCACAATGTTGAATAGAACAGAACATTGACCCAGTGTGATTAGACACACAAGGAATGTGTCTCTGGTGTGTAATAGCAATAGTAATAGCACTTAAGGCACGCTGGCTGAGGAATTCTGGGAGTTGAAGTCCACAAGTCATAAAAGGGCCAAGTTTGAAGACCCCTGGTCGAATCCCTTTTCTCCCTATTCCTGAGCAGTAGGAGAAACCCAAAACAGCTCTGAAGGATGTTCTCAGTTATGTTATGGGGTGGCCATGTTCCTTAAATGCCCACTTGACCAACAAAGTTAGAGCCAATCTTCCTGCCTTAAAGAAATGAGAAACTAAGACTCACAGCTCTGGCGGCAGTCATACCCCATAGCTTCAAGAATCGTGGTTCATTTGAATGTAATACACAAAGCCCTCTTGATTTCCTCAGCCCCAATGGACAACTTCCTCCTGCTGCAAGAAGTACTCACATGAGAATCCAAGACCATGTCCGTGTAAAATCCTCAAAGATCTTCACACTAATATCCTTCACACCAAGAGAACTTAGGAGTTGCCTATAAAGACAAGAAAGAAAATTGGAGATGTTATGTACTGGGCTTGTGGTACCTCACCACGTGCGTTGCTGGAGAACTAACGGTTCTCCAGCAACCCAGACAGGATGTCTCCGGTCCTGCAATTGGTCAACTTTGGGCGGCAAGCATGGGTTCAATCCGATTGGTTGCTACCAGAGGTTCTGGCTATATATTGTGGCGGGGTGCACCCAAGTTCTCAGTACAGTTCCAGCTTAATAAAAGCATGAGTTTCTCTGTACTCAGCTGTGTGTCTTCATTCCTGCTCATCAGAGCCCACGACATAATAGGAGACATTATAGAAGGGAATCCATACAGCCAGTTTAATGTGCTTTCCTCCATTCCAGGGCAAAAATATGCCAACACAGTTTGTTAGATCTACATAACCATTCTCTACTCTGCCTCAGTAGCTGTGGCATTGTCTACTTACTGCTGGACAGGTTAAGGTGCAGCAATCCCCTATTTTTTGCAAGTATAAACTCCAGCAGTACAGTACTTCCATCCTTATGTAAGTTACACAAAGTTTGCAGAGCCCTTGGTGCTGAGCTTTGTTGTTTGCTTGTAGGCATTTTGTTACCTTAGGTAACATCATCAGGGCTAGTGAATGTGGGGTTTGTTTCCTGTTTATATACAATAGCTTGCCCTTCCAGTGTTGGTGAAGAAGTGGTTTTTTTCTTGGAAGTTCGTTGACTATTATTTTCTACTTGATGTTTGTCTGGTGTTAATCCCTGCTTATCTGGGTGTTGGTTGCTAGATATGATATATCCTGGTCTTTTTGTTTCCTTCTTAGCTTTTTAATGCCTCTTTTGAATGGTGTGTAAATGTAATTTAGTACCTCTATGTATCTACTGATGGCTGATTTGTCTGAAATCATACCTCTACCACCCTGGCAAACCAAGCTACTGTATATAAACAGGGAGCCAACCCCTGTACTCAATAGTACTGATGATGTTACCTCGTTGAATAATGAAATGTCTGCAAGAAAACAACCAAGCTCAGAGAGGACCCCACAGTTCAACCTTGAGCTACATCTATTCTCTTTTATTGGAAACAGGGAGTTTGCTACAGAATTGTCTCTTGTTACATTTTGCGTGGCCAGCTCAACCACATGGCATCAAGCCACCTAATACAAATTCAGAGATTGGGGCATCCTTTTAAAAAAAAATCAAATCAAATTAATCAATTTATTCTGGAAAGGCCAGCAAGTTTCTTGGATCACACGTATCCCCAGAAATAATCAAACAGCCAAGCCAATGGAGAGCTCTCACTGAGGGAGATTTAAAAAAATAGACTAGAATCGTGGATCATGGATCTCTATGTTTTCTCAGTCCTGTTGGGTTTTGAGAGCGAGGTCTGGCAGGAGAGGGGAAATTGCCACTGGCTGTAAGACATTTGCCTGGAGAAAAGGCCTTGATGAAGATTTCAAAGAATAAAAAAAGACTTACTCTGTGCCATCTGTGAGGTTCCCCACGGTTTCATTCACTGACATTGTACCCACATTAAACTTTCCAATTTCAGAGATGTTAAAAGAAGGTAAGCAACGATTAAGAACTGTAAATAAAAGGGGGGATATAAATTAGGGGTCATTCTGGAAAGATAATTGGCATAAACTACTCTTCTCTTGCAAGGGACGCAGTGGCTCAGTGGGTTAGGACGCTGAGCTTATCGATCAGAAGGTTGGCAGTTTGGCGGGTCGAATCCCGAGTGCCGCGTAACAGAGTGAGCGCCTGTTACTCGTCCCAGCTTCTGCCAACCTAGCAGTTCAAAAGCATGTAAAAAATGCAAGTAGAAAAATAGGGACCACTATGGTGGGAAGGTAACAGCGTTCCGTGCGCCTTTGGCATCCAGTCATGCCGGCCACATGACCACGGAGACGTCCTTGGACAAGCGCTGGCTCTTCGGCTTTGAAACCGAGATGAGCACCGGCCCCTAGAGTTGGAAACGACTAGCACGCATGTGCGGGGGAACCTTTACCTTTACCTTACTCTTCTCTTCTAATTCCCAGACTTTGAATTACAAATTATTAAAATTCATTTGAAGCAAATGCGTTCACTTTTTTTTCCTCCTTTTTGAGCACCAATAACTCTCCTGTGCTCCACCTTCCAATTTCCTATTTTGCTTTCTGTCATTTCAGCAACATAACAGCTCGTCCCAAGGGATAAGAACCCTTTTCTTCTTTGCAGAATCAATACTTACGTGGCTTGGTTGGGATGGTGAACCGAAGACAAAGTTGCTGGTTGAGAATTTGTGACACAGTCTGGGGAAAAAAAGCAAGAGATTCGTAGCAATGTTGCATTCAGATAATAGAACAATCTTTCGTGGGGGAATCTTGGGGTTAAATGCCAGGAATATTGCAAGGAGACAAGAGTCATTAAGGGAAAAGTAGATTTTATCGCTCTCAGGACAACTGCAAGATTTGCAGAAATATATATATAAAAAATTAAAGCAACAAGCACCAAAATACTGAGTGTTAGGGGAAAGGGTGAGGAACAGTGAGGCAGGAAAACTGGAACAAGGTGATCCCCTTAGAAGGAAACAAGACTATGATATACTGTTACAGGGCCCACTACTATATAGAACTAGACAACCCATGACCCATGTCATCAGACTTGATTTTGTAACATTTTTTTCAGCAGTCTTTAAGTGAATGCAGCACTTGTTAAACAAATCCATTTTAACCCAATGGCCATTTTAGTCAGGAAACCCGAAGTAAACACCCACGCACTCGTTACCTCCCGTATTGATTACTGTAATGCTCTCTACATGGGGCTGCCCTTGAAGACCACCCGGAGGCTTCAGCTGATGCAGAATGCAGCTGCACGGGTTGTGATGGGAGCTCCCCGATACTCCCATATTACACCCCTCCTGCGTGAGCTGCATTGGCTACCAGTTGCCCTCCGGGTGAGATTTAAGGTGCTGGTACTTACCTTTAAAGCCCTACATGGCTTAGGTCCGGGATACTTGCAGGACCATCTGCTGCCGGGAACAAATTCCCATCGTCCAGTACGCTCACACAGAGAAGGCCTCCTCAGGGTACCGTCAGCTAGGCAATGTCGGCTGGCGACCCCCAGGGGGAGGGCCTTCTCTGTGGGAGCGCCAGCCCTATGGAATCAGCTCCCCCCTGAGCTTCGGATGGCCCAAAACCTCCAATCCTTTCGCCGCGGCCTCAAAACACTCCTGTTCCACCAGGCTGACCTAGACTGAAAGGCATTTTAATTAATTTATATTTAGTATTTTTAATTTATTTTTTAAATTCTCTAATTTTAATTTATTGCACAGATGTTCTCAATTTTATTTCTATCTTGATTTCTGTACTTATTATATGTTTTGCTGTTAGCCGCCCTGAGTCCTTCGGGAGATAGGGCGGGATATAAATCCCATCAATAAATAAATAAATAAAAACAGCAAAAATCACAGCCAGGCGATTGCGGGATGCGGCAAACAGTTTTAAAGGTGAACCAAGCACCCAAAATCCAGTCACATGACCACAGAGGTGGTGCAGGCATCGTATAGGTCAGGGGTCAGCAACCTGAAACAGTGAAAGAGCCACTCAGAACCGGTTCCCTCACAAAAGGAAAAACTGGGAGCCGCAAAAAATGTGTGCACATGCACGTACATGCGCGCATGCGCAGAACAGGGTTTGACTGAAGAGTGGAGCCAAGGCGAGATATGGACCTACCCTGCATATTTGAACTGATTGGTTGAACTTTTTTAGTCCCACTTTTTTTTGGGACTACACGTAGCAGAAGACTGGGAGCCGCAGGAGACGGCTGAAAGAGCCGCATGCGGCTCCGGAGCCGCGGGTTGCAGACCTGTGGTGTAGGTAGTCCTCAATGTACGACCACAACTGAGCCCAAAATTTCTGTTGCTAAGTAAGACCATTGTTGCATGTGTATTTCCCCATTTTACGACCTTTCAGTTCTTAAACGAATCACTGCAGTCGTTAGTACCACCGCGGTGAGGTGAATTTGGCTTCCCCATTGACTTGTTGGAAGGTTGCAAAAGGTGATCCCACGATCCAAGGACACCGCAATTGTCACAAATAGGAAAAAGCTGAGAAGCATCCAAGTTTCGATCACATAACCATGGAGATGTTGTACTGGTTGTAAGTGTTAAAAATAGTGATAAGCCGCTAATTTCAGCGATTGTTAATTTCAAACGGTCACTAAATGAATGGTTGTAAGTCAAGGATTGTAACTTCAAAATTGGGTTGTAAATAGCTTCTTTTTTTTTGGCGTCTGCTGTAACTTTGAACAGTCGCTAAGCAGCCGGACATAAATTGAGAACTACTTGAAATTCAGGCGTGGCTTTACAATTGTAATGCTCTGTATTACTGTATTGACTACTGTAATGCTCTCTACATGGGGCTGCCCTTGAGGTCCACCCGGAGACTTCAACTGGTGCAGAATGCAGCCGCGCGAGTTGTCTTGGGGGTTTCCCGATACTCCCATGTTACACCTTTGCTCCGCGAGCTGCATTGGCTACCGGTTGCTCTCCGGGTGAGGTTCAAGGTGTTAGTGATGACTTACAAAGCCCTTCATGGCATGGGTCCGGATTACCTACGGCAACACCTGCAGCCGGTGTCAACTTCCCTCCGTCCAGTGCGCTCCCACAGAGAGGGCCTCCTCAGGGTGCCGCCGATCAAAGAATGCCGATTGGTGGCCCCCAGGGGGAGGGCGTTCTCTGTGGGCGCGCCAGACCTGTGGAACCGCTTACCGGTCGAGCTCTGGATGGCCCCCAACCTTCGCTCCTTCCGGCGGGATCTCAAAATTTTCTTTTTCGAACAAGCTGGCCTGGTCTGACGGGATGGGGTTGGGTTTTTATAAATAGTTTTCAGTTTAATATGTATTAATTATTACGGGCATAATGGTTTAATTACTTTTTAATTTTTGTATTCTGTTTTTTATTATGTATTGCCCTGTTCACCGCCCTGAGTCCTTCGGGAGAAGGGCGGTATACAAATTAAATTATTATTAAATTATTAAATTGTGCCCAGCAAATTCAAAGCCCCACTGTCTATGGAGATTCTCAGTCATCCAGGTCATAGCTGTCTCAAAGGTGCCTTTTTCTTCAAAAGGAAACTGGACTGTTTTGTTTTTTTTCCTTGAGGAAGAAGAAGAAGAAAACATTTTGCTTCTCATCGAATAAGCTTCATCAGTTCTGATGGCGGGGGGGGGGGAAGGGAATGGAAGGATAGGTTTTGATAGGATGATGGGGGAATGGAAGGATTGTATTTCTTTGCAGTCATCTGATTGTTAGCGCTCTATGTGAGAGTTGTTGAGGCCACCATTTGGGGATTTATCAATAATAATAATAATAATAATAATAATAATAATAATAATAATAATAATAATAATAATAATAATAAAAGTTGGAAGGGACTTTGGAGGTCATCTAGTCCAACCCCCTGCTCAGGCAGGAAACCCTATAACATTTCAGGCAAACGGCTGTCCAGTCTCTTCTTAAAAACTTCCAGTGTTGGAGCATTCACCGCTTCTGGAGGCAGCTTGTTCCACCGGTTAGTTGTTCTAACTGTCAGGAAGTTTCTCCTTAGTTCTAGGTTGCTTCTCTCCTTGATTAGTTTCCATCCATTGCTTCTTGTCCTGCCTTCAGGCGCTTTGGAGAATAGCTTGACTCCCTCTTCTTTGTGGCAGCTGTGACCCTTGCGGTCACCTGAATCAGGGTGCAATTGGTTTTGGAGCCTTCTTGGAACTGCGGCAAGGGCTGCGTTGTACACTGGAGATAGGGGGTGTCCTATCCCTACCCCTCTGTTGAGGGAGGGGCATTCAATTCTAACACAGATGGATCCTCTTTCAAACCAGTGGTCCTCTCTATCCAAAATGTGGGCTTTGCACATTTGTCCACATAGACCAGGGGTAGGCAACCTTGGCTCTTTTATGACTCATGGACTTCAACTCCCAGAATTCCTGAGTCAGGAATTCTGGGAGTTGAAGTCCATGAGTCATAAAAGAGCCGAGGTTGCCTACCCCTGACATAGACAATGGTCCTAGAGAGGACCACTGGTTGGAAAGAGAAGTAAAAGAATCCATCTATGTTAGAACTGAACACCCCTCCCTCAACAGAGGGGGAGGGATAAGACACCCCCTATCTCCAGTCTACCATGCAGCCTTGCAACACTTCTGAGAAAATTCCACAAGCAATTGCACCCTGATTCAGGTGACTCTGAGGGGCACAGATAAACCCCCAAGTGGCCTCAACGGCTCTCACAGAGAGCGCTAACAATCAGATGACTGCAAAGAAATACAATCCTTCTATTTCCTCCCACCCCCCTCCACCCATCATCCTATCGGAATCTATCCTTCCATTCTCCCACCAGCAGAACTAATGAAGCTTCTTGGATGAGAAGCAAAAGGTTTTCTTCTTCCTCCTCAAGGAAAAACAACAACAATCCAGATGCCTTTTGAAGAAAAGAAAAAAAAGCACTTTTGAGGTTAAGGCCCCGCTCGTATCCAAGGAAACTTGAAACACCCTTCAGGATTAGGCAAGGAATTAAGATTGGACCATCCAAAGGCAACTTACCAACTTTGTAGTTTTGATATCAATGCTGGGTTGGCACATTGTCTGATCCCACACATCAGAAGGTTTCTTATCTGAGGCACTTGGAGGCACTAAGTCAACGGGAGACACCGTCCAGAAATTGCTAGAACAATTGGCGACACAAATCTGAAAAGGGAAGGAGGGCAGGGAATCAGTCTGAAAGCCATCTGCAATGTTTTTTCTTACGTCCTACGTCAATTCAGGAACCTTAAACGTCCCCCCAGGAGCTGCTGATACAGTTTTACAGAGGAACTACTGAGTCTGTTATTTGTACTCCTGTAATGGTCTGGTTAGCATAGCCACCAAACTGGACAAATATAGACTTCAACGGAGTCTGTAGTCAAGGGTGCAGAAAGAATAACTGCAACCAGCTACAAGTAGTCCTTGACTTGCAACAGTTCATTTAGCGACCGTCCAAAGTTACAACGGCACTGGAAAAGCTAACCTGACAATTTTTCACGCTGACAACCATTGTAGCATCCCCATAATCCTGTGATCCACATTCAGATGCTTAGCAACTGGTTCATGCTTAATGACCGTTGCTGTGTCTCAAGGTCATGCGATCCCCTTTTGCAAACTTTTGACCAGCAAAATCAATGGGGAAGCCAGATTTACTAACTTATCAACTTATCAACGATTCACTTAACAACTCTGGCAATAAAGGTCATGAAATGGGGCAAAACTCACTTAACACATGTCTCACTTAACAACAGGTATTTTGGGCTCATTTGTGGTCGTATGTCGAGGACTACCTAGATTAATGTCTAATGTGTATGTACCGGTAGTCCTCGACAATCGAGCCCCCAAATTCTGTTGCTAAGTGAGACATTTGTTAAGTGAATTTTGTCCCATTTTGCAACCTTTCTTGCCCACAGCTGTTAAATGAATCACGTTACCATGGTGATGCTGCAACAGTGTGAAAAACGGTCATAAATCACTTTTTTGAGTGTCAGTGTAACTTTGAACAGTCACAGAACGAACTGTTGTAAGTCGAGGATTATCTGTATATCAACCAATGGAGTGTGTGTATAGCATTATTTATTCCTTTTATTATCTCCTTTACTTCCCCCTTTTATTGTTGTTGTTATTTTCTCTGTTGCCTTGCAAGTACACTGACTGCTTCTGTGCCAGAGACAAATTCCTTGTGTGTCTAATTACACTTGGCCAATAAAATATTCAATTCAGTTTAATTCAGTTCATCCAGAATGAGGCAGAATTATTAATAGATTTATATGCTAGATCCACACCTTGCCTTTCACCTATAAATGCCGCTTGGGCCCCCCCCCGAAAGCCCTAATAAGCAGGCATATACATAGAATGAAGGCTATTGCTAAGCACATTGGTTTGTGCTTCTTAGATTGTAAGCCGCCCTGAGTCTTCGGAGAAGGGCGGGATATAAATGGGATTTTTTAAAAAATAAATAAAGCACAATAGTATTACTTCCATCAGTTCTGTCAAAATAATTCCGCAAAGCAGATTGGAGAAGGGGCAGCCCTTAGCTCAAAACCACCAAGCCAGTTTCTATGGAGGAATGTGGGTCTGAACCCAGGTTTTCTTTGGTCCAATATCCCATCATGTCTGCATTCTTGAAAGAATGACTCTAAATAAATCCCTCCAGGGAAACTAAAACTTCCAGCTTTTATACATAACTGCAAAACTGAGATTGTATTTATTTTTATGTTAACAATTATATGTTACACAGAGAAGAGAGTATTTGTAGCTCTCTGACCTTGGTTGTCTTCTTGCAGATGTTTCCTTATCCAACTAGGTAATATCATCAGTGCTAGCAGGAAGTAGGACAGACACAAGTCTATCATAAAACCACCCACACCAACCAAGTGCTTCCCTACCAAAGTAACAACCCAACCTCCCATGAGAGAAGCTGTGTAAGAACACTATTTAGATCAGCACAAACACACTGCAACAATCCTGAACGTCAGAGAAAGGAAACAGATAATCTATACTAGGGGTCCCCAACCCCCATGCCATGGACCAGTACCGGGCTGTGGCATGCCAGCAACCGGTCCGCACAAACAAGCAAAGCCCCATCCGCGGGATGCAGGTAGCACACAAAACCACCACCCGTCCGGTCTGCGGAAAAACCTTTCTCCACGGAACCGGTCCCTGGTGCCCAAAAGGTTGGGGACATCTGATCAATACAACATCTTTCAGCAAAAGGGATATTCATGTAGCTTCATCAAAAAATGCCTGACCGCTCAACTTTATATAGCACAACCAACACAAGCTGTGAAACTAGCACTGCCCTGTATCAAAACATCTCAGAAACAACCAAGAGACTATTACAATCACATGGCATCACCGTAGCACACAAACAAAAACATCCTAAGTAAATCAAAAGACCCAGCAAATGGGAGCCATCTACAACATACAATGTAAGGAGTGTAACAGTCACTATGTAGGACAAAACAGGCAGAAGACTAGCATAGGGCATCCATGAATACCAACTAGCAATCAGAAGACATGATGAAAATGCCTTAATTTCACACGACATGGACAGACCTAACCATAGTTTCAATTGGGAAATTGTGACCATCCTAAACCAAGCCAAGTCCAAAAACTCTAGATAATTCCTGGAAACCTGGCACTCAAGGAAATTGGCCATCAACAGGCACATAGTGATAAACAACATCTACATACTACTCAAAAGAGACAATCAAAAAGCCAAAATGGAAACAAAAAGATCAAAACACCTCCTCACCAGCAATCAGCACCCAGCTAAGCAGAGAATAACCTCAAGATTAACATCAGACCAGAAATCAAGAAACAAACAATACCCCAATTAACCTCCAAACAACAGTACAATTAAGGAATCATTAAGACCTGCCTCCCAACACTGAAAGGGCAAGCCATTAGTATGTAAAATGAGAGCATACCCCCCTTCCTACAAGCATTGATGATGGTACCTAGTTGAAAGTCTGCAAGAAAACAACCAAGGTCAGAGAGCACCAGAGGCCCTACAATATATAAGTTTTTAATGTCTTCCCTCTTAAAATGGAAGAAAACTTCACCACTGATTTTTGGAAATTGTACAGTAGAACCAAAATTATACAGTGCAGTTGGAGAAGCCATGAGTTGGGGAGGCACAAACAAGATTGTGGACTGCTGTAATTCATATGCCCAGTAGATGGCAGCAAAGAGTTTTCAGTGTCTGAAACAACTGCTGCCATCTAGTGGCCATTCAGATTTTCCAACTCAGATTTGGTAAACTTTCATTTGGTGGAACTGAGAGTTACTTATCCTGACCACAATGAGGACATTAAGACCAGTCTATGACCTTTTCGGTATGAGGCAAATCACAATATTCTCAAAAATTCACTACAATTTCAGCCAAAGAAAATAAACAAGGCAATTTTAGCGCAAATGAAGCCAACTATTCTGGCTTCCAAAATAGATATTCCAAAATATCTCCTGCTCTGGTCAGTTGATGTTCACTTTCCTTTTTCTAAGCTTACCTTTTTATATCAATAGTCTCCAACTTTGGAAGATGCACAATTAGTGTTTTTAAAAAAAATCTACACTCACTCTCACAAAATGGCTACTACAGGGGTCACACCCATGACAAAATGCTTATTGACCTGAAAGAAACTGATGGAGTTGCTTCTTATCAGCCGCTCACGCTTGTATCGGGAAGGTTCCTTAGCAGCAACTTCCATGGGAGGGGCCTTGGGATACAGGCTCCGCCCCTTTTCTACCTGCTTTATAATATTGCACATCAGCCCCAAAGAAGTGGAGTCTGAGATACGATGTCACAATGTTGCTGCTTATCAACCCAATTTTTCCTTTGTTTTTCTCCTGGCCAGGCGAGGTGCATCTTCTGGGTCTGAGACCCAAAGGCATTGTGGGAAATCCAGGTTGGTACAATGTTAGCAGTATTTTTCTCTTTTTTCGTTAAAAATACTCCCTAAACATTAACACTGTGGATAATAAAGTTTGGGAGGCCCCAAAGATCTACAGGACATGCACAAAAGCAGATACACAGGCAGACCTCATTTAACGACTGCCTTATTTAATGACTGTTTGCAGTTACAATGATGATGGAAAGGTAACCTTACGACCAATACTCGTATTTATGACCTTCTCAGGTGTATAAAGCAAAGCTGAAGTAAGAACCTAAGTACGGTCACGGTTTCACTTAGTGACTGCTTTGCTTAGTGACCAAGTGGCAGTCGCTAACTGAGGACTATCTGTACCACATTCGACACACAAACAGACAGACGGCAGGATAGATCTTACCTGTGGGGTAGGGCATTGCAAGCCTTTCATTGCTATTGCCAGTGGATTCGCTTCCACGACGCATTTCATGAGGTCAAAGTAGAGAAGGTAAGGTTTGCCACTAAACAGAAAAAGAGAATTGAAGAATATATTTAAAAAAAGAAATCCTGGTAATGAAAAAAAAGACAGTTGGGTTGCTCGAAGTATATCTGGTTAACTGACTGCTGGACACTATTTTGCATAGGTAGTCCTTGACTTACAACCACAGTTGAGCCCAAAATTAGTGAAATATTTCTTAAGTGGTTTTTGCTCTAATTTTATAAAGTTTCTTGCCACAGTCGTTACGTGAATCACTGCAGTTGTTAAGTTAGTAACACAATTGTTAAGTGAATCTGGCTCCCCCATTGACTTTGCTCGTCAGAAAGTCGCAAAAGGGGATCCCGGGATGCTGCAACCGTCATAAATATGAACCAGTTGCCAAGCATCTGAATTTTGATCATGTGACCATGGGGATGCTGCAGTGGTTGTAAATGTGAAAATCAGCCATAAGTCACTTTTTCAGTGCCACTGTAACTTCAAACGGTCACTAAATGAATCGCTGTAAGTCGAGGACTATCTCTACCTGGTTTTTTGCACATGACTCCAGCTGGGGATCTGTGGAGTTTGAGTAAAACAAGTAGATCCTCCTCGGAGCCTGGTATTGCTCCAGTTGCCCTCCCCAAAAGCTCCTGAAATTCCTGCATTTTTACACAGGTAGTCCTTGCTTACCAACAGCCTCATTTAGAGACTGCTTGTAAATTCAACAACAACAACAACAACAACTTTGAGACCAGTCCTCACAGTTATGGCTATCGCAGCATCCCATGGTCACCCCATTGCTGTTTGAGTAGTTTCCAAATGGCGTCCAACCAGCAGGGTTAATTTAAAAAAAAAGTACAAGTGAAACTGCCAAGTGGAGTCACGTGATACCACGTTTAACGACCAGAGGGAAAGTGAGGTTATAAGCCTCTTGCCATCACATGATTTTCCACTCAGCAACTGTGGCATTTCACGACTGAGTTGCCTGTCTCAATTGTGGCTGCTATGCAAGGATTACCTGCATTATTATAGGTAGACCACGACTGAGCCCAAAATCTCTGTTGCTAAGAGAGAGATTTGTTAAGCCAATTTTGTCCCATTTTATGACTTTTCTTGCCACAGTTGTTAAGTGAATCACGTCAGTTGTTAAGTTAGTGACATGATTGTTACATGAATCTGGCTTGTGAAGGTGATCGCATGACCCTGGGCACAGGTCTGCAACCCGCGGCTCCGGAGCCGCATGCAGCTCTTTCAACCATCTCCTGCGGCTCCCAGTCCTCTGCTATTTATTTATTTATTTATTTATTAAATTTTTATACCGCCCTTCTCCCGAAGGACTCAGGGCGGTGTACAGGGCAATAAATATCAAAATATAAATACAAAAGTTAAAAAAGAAGTTTAAAAAGATTAAATAATTATGCCCAATATAATACAATAATAAAACTGTGTTAAAACTAAATCCAACCCCTAACCCATCAGACCAGGCCAGATTGTTCAAATAAATAAGTTTTTAAATCGCGCCGGAAGGAGCGAAGGTCGGGGGCTATCCGGAGCTCAACCGGCAAGCGGTTCCATAGGTCTGGCGTGCCTACAGAGAACGCCCTCCCCTTGGGGGTCACCAGACGGCATTCTCTGATCGGAGGCACCCTGAGGAGGCCCTCTCTGTGGGAGCGCACTGGACGGAGGGAAGTTGATGCCGGCAGCAGGTGCTCCCTAAGGTACTCCGGACCCATGCCATGTAGGGCTTTATAGGTTATTACCAGCACCTTGAATCTCACCCGGAGGGCAACTGGCAGCCAATGCAGCTCGCGGAGCAGAGGTGTAACATGGGAGTATCGGGAGACTACTATGTGTAGTCCCCCCCAAAAAAAAAGTGGGACTAAAAAAGTTCAACCAATCAATTCAAATATGCAGGATAGGTGCATATCTCGCCTTGGCTCCACTCTTCAAACCCTGTTCTACGCATGTGCGCATGTACGCACATGTGCACACATTTTTTTGCGGCTCCCAGTTTTTCCTTTTGTGAGGGAAACGGTTCCAAGTGGCTCTTTCACTGTTTCAGGTTGCTGACCCCTGAACCTGGGACACTGTGACCGTCATAAATATGAGCCAGTTGCCAAGCGTCTGGATTTTGATCACGTGACCATGGGGATGCTGCAGGCGGTCGTAAGTGTGAAAAAGGATAAGTCACTTTTTTCAGTGCCGGTCACTAAAACAACTGTTGTAAGTCAAGGACTACCTGTACAGGTTTCTTATTCCAGGAAAACTGTTGCTGTCTGATCTGGGTTAAATCTCCGCTTATTAAAGTCCCTCCCTCTCTAGCCAAGCAACAATTTTGAAGAATTCTTCCTTTCCAGGATTTGAAACCCACCGATTGCCGCCAATTCCACAATAGGATCCTGTTGAATTTCTGGGATAAATCACTTGTCGCGGATCACCGTACAGCCAGGCTTGCAAAACCAAAAAAAAAAAAAAAAAAAGGAAGAAGAAAGTGGGAAAGAAGGGAAGAGAGAAAAATCAATTTTTCATAATTTACCATTGATATTCCCCTGGCATCTGGAAACCTCCAGGACTTTGGAGCCCCACAAAGTCAGAACTTTAAAAAGTGTGGACTTCAACAACCCACGCTGCCTGGGGAATTCTGGGAGTTGAAGTCCATACTTCTTAAAGTTACTACAGTCGAGAAACACCAGATTAGACAAAAAAAAAACCAACCCCAAAAACATGTGCGCATGGTAACTGATTCCTCTTTCTTTTTTTTAAATGTCCAAAGAACTTTCACTTTTGTTATGTACTGGGTTAAATAAGAACAGTTGCAACAGCTGCGCAGCCGAGACCACCAGGTGGCGCTGTACCGAAACTGCTGTGGATCAGCTTTCGGCGGGAAATCTGAGGTTTGAAATGATTGGTTGAATGCGTACCTGGCCAGGTATATAAGGGGCACAAGTAACCCTGATTTCCCAGTACAGTTTATACCAGGGGTGTCAAACTCAATTTCATTGAGGGCCGCATCAGCATTCCGGTTGCTCTCAAGGGGCCGGGTGGGTGTGGCCAGGGTGCGTATGGCCTACTGGGTGGGCATGGCCAGCTCTACATCCTTCGCATCAAGGGTGCCTATGGGGGCCTGGGCAGGAGTGGGACAGATCTGAGGGTCTCTGGCAGGAGGAGGGTCTCTGGGCCAAGGCCAAGGCAGTGGGGGCCGTTCCCTCGCTGTTTCCAGGATGACGTCGCAGGCCACATGAAACCACTTTGCAGGCCGCATCCGGCCCCCAGGCCTTGTGTTTGACATGTCTGGTTTATACCATCAGTAAAGAGCTGCACGCTGTACTCCTCTGCCTGGCGTCTTTCCTGCGTTCCAGAACCCACTACACAATATCTTTAATTTCTATGGAGATTCTCAGACATCTAGGTCATGGTTGTCCCAAAGGTGCTTTTTCAAGAGGCAACTGGACTTTGATTTTCTTTGAAGATGTTTCGCTTTCATACAAGAAGCTTCAGAACTGAAGAAGCTTCTTGGACGAGAAGCGAAACGTCTGCAAAGAAAAAACAAGAAAGTTCAGTTGCCTCTTGAAAAAGCACCTTTGGGACCACTTTCTCCTTACTTCTCAATTACAGAGGTTCAGTTCTACTATTTCAGCTCTTATGGGTGCGGTGGAGAGTAGGAAGACTGGGGAGAGATAAATCTGTCCTATCCAAAGCCTTCAAGAGAAGAGTTTTTCTTTCAAGAGCCCAGAGGGACTTTTAACTAAATTATTTGCTGGACAAAAGAAATAATTTCTTTTAAGAAAGTTTAGGAAGGAAGTGTTGGAGCATCCACCACTTCTGGAGGCAGGTTGTTCCACTGATTAATTGTTCTGTCAGGAAGTTTCTCCTTAGTTCCAGGTTGCTTCTCTCCTTGATTAGTTTCCATCCCTTGCTTCTTGTCCTGCCTTCGGGGGTGCTTTGGAGAATAGCTTGACTCCCTCTTCTTTGTGGCAGCCCCTGAGATACTGGAACACTGCTATCATGTCATCCCACGTCCTTCTCTTCATTAAATTAGACACATCCAATTCTAGCAGCCGTTCCTTAAAGTTTTAGTCACTAGTCCCCTAATCACCTTTGTTGCTGTTCTCTGTACTTTTTCTAGAGTACAGAGGATATATTACATATATTATTTACATGTACATATATTATTTACACAATAAATAATAAATATGAGATTTGCCTTATTTAGTATAATAAATAGAAATGATCGGTATAATTCACTGTACAGTAATTATAATGGAGATAACACTAATTCCCTTTTACATCCTTGTAATCCCTTAATTCGGGATAGAGTCGTGATGACTGGATGGAGCTGAGCAGTTACCGACCGGATGCCCTTCCTAGCACCACGCAGGGTTCACAGCAGATATTTTTTTCTTTGTGCCCTAGGAGAGGAACATCTGCCGCTACCTAGGATTGAACTGTCAACCTTCCAAGTGGGAGGCGAGCGTCTTTACCACTAGGCCACCACGCCGCTCATCTATGGAGTTAAAACTATGTGTGTGCATTTGTTTCTCATATGAAGTCTACTAAACTGCCTCCTCTGCAATGGAATAATATATTTGGATTCAGCTCCCTCAGTACTCTTCTCTAAGTTAAGAAACTTACTCACCCAAAAGCCCAATTATCATGTAGCCAGCGAGGAAGACCCCAAAGATAACGCAGCAGATAATATCTGTACAGCTCCTGGAACAGAGAGAGTGAGGGATCAGTCAACAACATACTAACTTATAGACACACGTGTATGGGTATTTACATCGTGGAAATACTAAAAGTCTCAAATTCTACTGCCTTTGTGCATCAATCCATAAAGCTTTTTTTTATGATTTCCCACGCCAGATAACACACATTGGATTTCTTCTAGTTTCTTATTCAAGCACTACCCAAGCCAATTTTTTTCTGAGGTCAGCCAACATGGCTTGGTACTGCCATGTGCTGCAGCAGGGATGTGCACACATCCACACTCACACATCTTGCTGGGGAAATTTTTATCAAGCCTTATAAAACTGGGGGTGGGGGGTGGGGGGAGGAAGAAAGAAGAAAAATGTCCTTAAATACAATGCACAGAGTTCATTTATTCCACCTACAGTAAATCACAGGCTTTATGCAAAGTTGGTTCCAGAACATAATTGCTAAGTAGAGCCATGTTGGCACAGTGGTTAGAATGCAGTATTGCAGGCTAACTCTGCCCACAGTCTGGAGTTCGATCCTTACTGGCTCAAGGTTGACTCAGCCTTCCATCCTTCTGAGGTCGGTAAAATGACGACCCAGATTGTTGGGGCCAATATGCTGACTCTGTAAATTGCTTAGAGAGGAATGTAAAGCACCATTGAAATGGAACATAAGTCTAAATGCTATTGCAATTGCTATCGTTGGGTGCTGGGCTCTTCCATAGGTTATGGTTGGGAGGAACACAAAACTCTTCTCCAAGTAACCTATTCCTCTTCCCCCCAATTTCATAAAATGGCACATTCCAGCACGGTACCCCTCCGGTCCCCTTAAACTTCAAACTGCAGTGTCCTTGTCAGCCAATCCTTGCCCTGGAATTCAAAGTATAGGTTCAGTGCTGGTAGAACAGTGCCAGGACCAGTCTTGCTTGCTAGGAGATTATGAGGCTCAAGTCCAACCCATCTGGAGTTGGGAAGGCTGACCGTAGTCTCAGCCACAGTGGATAATGTTGATGCATCGTCCACAGGAAGTTAAAGCACTAAACATGGATGATTTGCATATACATTTAGTAGGGATTCTGATTACAACAGTGAAAGCTAATTCAAACTGAACTTAATAACTTAACTTAATGATAGCAGTGTTCCAATATCTCAGGGGCTACCACAAAGAAGAGGGAGCCAAGCTATTCTCCAAAGCACCTGAAGGCAGGACAAGAAGCAACGGATGGAAACTGATCAAGGAGAGAAGCAGCCTAGAACTGAGGAGAAACTTCCTGACAGTTAGAACAATTAACCAGTGGAACAACCTGCCTCCAGAAGCTGTGAATGCTCCAACACTGGAGGTTTTTAAGAAGAGACTGGACAGCCCGTTTGTCCGAAATGGTATAGGGTTCCCTGCCTGAGCAGGGGTTGGACTAGATGATCTCCAAGGTCCCGTCCAACGTTATTATTATTACTATTATTACTAAAGAAAGAGAAGAGACAGTAAAAAGTGCAGAAAATGGAAAAGAAAGATGAAGAGATTGTAATAAAGCAAAAGGAAAGAAATATATAAAGAAGTAACTTCCAACTCTCATCATCACATAAGCAAATTTAGTGGCTCCTCTCTGCCTTTAAGATTACAAACACTAAATATGCATTTTGTGGGAGCAAACAGCAGCGAAAACCAAGAGGCTTACTTGAAAGAGAATGTTTTTTTCAGTATCTCAAATATCAAGATTGAATCACTATGATGCCTGCTGGCTTCTATCGCTAATCAATGTGCCATAGAAAAGTGGGGAGGGGTAGAAAGCGAAGGGAGGAAACGGAACATCAAGAAGCCGTTCACGGACCATGAGAGTCTGCAAACCACCAAGGTCATTGTTAAATAACGGGTTCTTTGGCACAGGAATAGCGGGTTCTTTGGCACAGGAATGAAGACACGAAGCTGAGTACAAGGTAACTCATAGTTTATTTTGCGCAGAAAGTGTACTGGGGAAAAGGCTGCAACTAGCCGCAATATATAGTCTAGCCCCAAGGCGGCAGCCAATAGGTTTGAATCAACCATTGCTGCCTGGAGATAGCCAATTGCAGCACAGGAGACTTATAGTCTGGGTTGCTGGAGAGCTGTTAGTTGCTCCAGCAACCCACATGGTATTTTTTAAGAGCCCAGTACATAAGAGTCACAGGTGCTTGATGGAGAAGTGGACTGTTCCCATAAGAAAAAGAAGTCTTACCATTGGACAGTGTGAACACCTGGTGGGTGGTGGCAAGGAAATATATTGTTTAGCTAAGCAAGCTTTCATACGGAAAAACCCAGAGCTGGTTTTGCTTCTTCAGTTCTGACATGGTGCATCCAATAAAGTTTTACCTTTTGGGACTTAACAGCCTTGAGGAATCCTTTTGTTGGGTTCACTAGTCAGACTATTGACATATTAGATATTAGATAACTTCTATTGTCATTTCATCTATTGTTTTCTCACTGGAGAAGAGCCTAATGCTGGGAAAGATTGAGGGCAAGAGAAGAAGGGGATGACAGAGAACGAGGTGGCTGGATGGAGTCACTGAAGCAGTAGGCGTGAGCTTAAATGGACTCCAGAAGATGGTAGAGGACAGGAAGGCCTGGAGGAACGTTGTCCATGGGGTCGCGATGGGTCGGACACGACTTCGCAGCTAACAACATTGTCATTTTTTACTGTGGGCACAACGACACATATTAAAAATGAAATTTAGTTGCTTGCTCTCAAAGCGTACATACACATAACCAGTGCTTTTTTTGTAAAAGAAAAAGGTGCCGGAACTCACATATGTCATACAACCTGCCTTGCCTACCCTACAAGGTTCATTCCAAAAAAGGTGCCGGAACTCCATTCTGAGCGTTCTATGACAAAAAAAGCCCTGCACATAACACACATTTAAACATACTATATACAACATATGTATAGACCTACACCCTTACATATTTATTTATTTATTTTAATTCCATTTATATCCTGCCCTTCTCTGAAGACTCAGGGCGGCTGACAAGCTTAGCAGTAGCCTTCATTCTATGTATATGCCTGCTTATTAGGGCTTTCACACACACCCCAAGCGGCATTATTACAAAGTCAGCTTATTGCCCCCAACAATCTGGGTCCTCATTTTACCTACCTCGGAAGAATGGAAGGCTGAGTCAACCTTGAGCCTGGTGGGACTTGAACCTGCACTAATTGCAGGCAGCTGGTGTTACTTAAGGAAGCATTAATCACTAACCATCTTGAACACATAACGGAAGGAGGAAGCTTTAGAGTTCACAAGGTTAATATTATATGGCACAAAACTGTGACTGAATCCGGATGTTCTGCTTCAGATACCACCGAACCTCCTCCCAGAAGATAACAAGGAAAACAGGTCATGAAAGGGACGTGTCATGTCCCAGACAATCTTGCACGCCCTGCTCAAGCAACGCTTCTGTGTTATGTCCTGGATGGAAGGGAGGGAACTGCCAATGATCTTTTCGGCCATCCTCAACACTCTCTGCACCAGCCTTCCTGTCTGAAGCAGTGATGCTTGCAAACCAGACTGTGATGCTGTATGACAGGATGCTCTCGATCGTCCCTCTGCGGAAAGTGGTAAGGATAGGGGAAGGAAGATGTGCTTTTCTCATGCGATGCAGAAAATGCAGGCACTGCTGTGCCCGCTTCCCCAGTGTCTTGCTGTTGAGTGACCAAGCAGGCCTACTTGTTAACTACACACCCAGGAATTTGATGCTGGTAACCATCTCCACAGGTGAATCATTAATGCACAGAGGAGTGTGGCTGTGCCTGCCTTTTCTGAAATCGACAATGATCTCTTGGGTTTTTCCAGCACTTAAAACTAGGCTGTTTTCCTTACACCAGTTCACCACATCCTCAACCTTCTTGCGGTAAGCACCCTCATTGTCATCATGAATAAGGCCCACTACTGTTGTATCATCTGCAAACTTCACCATAATGGTTGGTGGCAAACCTAGCACAACAGTCATGGGTCAAATAAATATTGACGCTTCCCAAATGTGCATCAGACAGCAGATCTAATTCTTGATGCCCAGAAATAAAACTCAGCATCCTAAACAAAATGCAGATCTCTTGCACATGCCTTCCTGCAACTAACCCCCTGGGGCCCTTACAATTTTTCTAGGGCCCCACTTGCTCAGGGATATCCTTGTTCCTCCTTCTCTTCTGAGCAACTAAAATTTCTGTCTCCTCCTTAGCTCCAGCAGCCTCAATCTACCACTGGACATTCCAGTCATCCCTTCGTAGCACAAGGTATTCTTACCTGTTCTGGATAGGACCACGAAAAGAAGGATCGTATTGACATTTCTCCCCTGGGGGAAAAAAAAAGCAAGAGTGAGATCGGATTTGGTCTAAAAGTATTACAAAAAGAAGAAGAGCTTGCATGAAATCTGATCTCTATGGGTGAGTTTATTAGACCTTATTAAGGTAAAGGTAAAGGTTCCTCCGCACATGTGTGTTAGTCGTTTCCGACTCTAGGGGCCGGTGCTCATCTCCGTTTCAAAGCCAAAGAGCCAGCCTTTGTCCAAGGACGTCTCCGTGGTCATGTGGCCAGCATGACCAGACGCCAAAGGTGCACGGAACTCTGTTACCTTCCCACCGTAGTGGTCCCTATTTTTCTACTTGCATTTTTACGTGCTTTCGAACTGCTAGGTTGGCAGAAGCTGGGATGAGTAACAGGCACTCACTCTGTTACACGGCACTCGGGATTCGATCTGCCAAACTGCCGACCTTCTGATCGACAGGCTAGGCGTCCTAACCCACTGAGCCACTGCGTCCCTTTAGACCTTATTAGCAGAGTTTAATTTAAATACAGAGTGCTCGACTTATGACAATTGAACCCCAAATTTCTGTCGTTAAGCGAGACATTTGCTAAGTGAGTTTGACCCATTTTAAGACCTTTTTTGCAACCATTATTAAGTGAATCACTGCAGTTGTTCAGTTAGTAACATGGCGGCTAAGTGAATCCGGCTTCCCCACGGACTTTGCTTGTCAGAAGGAAATCACATGACCTCAGGACAACTGCAACCGTCATAAGTATGAGTCAGTTGCCAGCCATCTGAATTTTGATCATGTGACCATGGGGATGCTGTAATGGTTGTTAAGTGTGAAAAGTGGTCATAACTCGTTTTTTTCAGTGCCGTCGTAACTTCAAATGGCCAGTAAACAAACTATTGTAAGTCGAGGACTACCTGTGCAGACATGGCACAACTCACAGTGCTGTAGCATCGAGCTGTGTGCCTTTTCTCACTTTTGGCCACTTCCAGACTGTTCTTCTTTCCCTGGGTAGCTATTTTAGCTCAGGGAGACCAGACAGTTCTTAAAATCAAACAAGCGCGTCTTGTGCCTCTTCCAGATGTACCAGTAGGAGACAATATACCGTAGAAGGGAACAGTAGAGGAGAACATCTTCCAGATGTTGCAGGAATATAACACCAACCTTCCTTCCATACTTGCCACGCCGTGGTTTGCAATTCAAGGACATAATGACCAAGTCTCCCACTCTTAAATACGGCAGACACCTGCCTCTCCATCATACAGGCAGTCCTTGACTTGCAACCATTTGTTTAGTGACCGTTTCAAGTTACAACAGCACTGAAAAAAGCCTTTTGCGACCTTCTGACAAGCAAAGTCATTGGGGAAGCCAGATCCACTTAACAACCACGTGGCAGTGATTTGCTTAAGAACGGTGGCAAGAAAGGTTGTAAAATGGGGCAAAATTCACTTATGAAAGGTTTCATCAACAGAAATTTAGGGCTCAGTTGTGGTTGTAAGTCAAGGACCACCCTTGGTTAAATGTATTGTAGGAAAAGGGGCACTACCTTCTCAAAGGATGGATGCAGTGGTGGGATTCAACTGGTTTGCACCAGTTCGGCAGAACCGGTAGCTAATTTTTTGTTGCCCGGGCCCAGAACAGACTTCCGGAAGCGACATCCACACAGAGAACCAGTTGTTCACATATTTGAATCCCACCACTTGGATGGATGTACTACTTCAGCAAAGTTGGTTGCTTGGTACTTTATGAAGCAGGGTCAAGAAAAGGTTCTACTTTCCGGGGCTGATTGTAGGACCTGTACTAAGGTCAACTAGGGAGAATATCTTGGAACAAATGTAGATGTCCCCATCCCCATCTGTTGGGTATGACAACCATTGGTCATTCAAAGATGTCCTCAGAGGTTCCTCAAAAGAATCCAGTCGGTGACTGTGACATTGTGGTTGAAGCTGTGCCATTTTTTTAAACATGCATTGGACATAGGGAACACCTGCTGCCGGCGTCAACTTCCCTTCACCCTGTGCGTTCCCACAGAGAGGGACTCCTCAGGGTGCCACCGGTCAGAGAATGTAGATTGGTGGCCCCCAGGGGGAGATCTTTCTCTGTGGGCGCCCCGGATTTATGGAACCAGTTACCGGTTGAGCTCCGGACGGCGCCCGATCTTCGCTCCTTTCGCCGTGATCTGAAAACATACCTGTTCGAACAAGCCAGCCTGGCCTGAGGGTGGGATTGCTGGGGTTTTTATTATCATTTTATTGGGGGTTTTATTAATGTATTTATTGTTTTTATGGGCATGTATTTAATTACTTTTTAATTTTTGTAACTTATGTTTTATTCTTGCCCTGTACACCGCCCTGAGTCCTTCGGGAGAAGGGCGGTATAGAAATATTAATAAATTAAATTAAATTAAATTAAAACATATGATTTTATTTAGCATATGGCATCTAAAGAGATGATGCAATCACTGATATTGTCAGAATCCATTTATATCACATTCATAAGTGTATGTTTAAAACATTATCCCCCCCCCCATGGATTCTGCCATCTCTCAAGGAAGGAGGAGCATATGTGGATTCAGCCTGCCTTAGGTTATTTCAAAGGCCAAGGGAACCTTTTGAACTGGGGGGAACAAAAGGGAGGGTTAGAGAAGAAGGCATCTGGCTTGTCTTCTTTTAATTCTGGAGAGGAAGAAGGCAATAACCATAAAGATTCGAAGTTTCTTTTTCCCCCATGAAAGGGATGACACAAAGTAGAAGGATGGAGGCTGACCAAATGGGGTTGAGGGAAGGGGGGTTGAACCGGGTACCCTTTATAAAATTTCAATTTGTAAAACAATACTAAGTCCTGTCTTGTATTCCCACAACCAAGCATGTCCGAGTAAAAGATTCCTTTTGGACTAGAACTGACTCCAAGAGTTTTTGTTCTCCTAAGACGTGGACTGGGGTGGGTCCTGACAGATATACAAATTAGTTTAAAGCATCAGCAAACATTTATATTTCTGTCTGTCTGTCTGTCTGTCTGTCTGTCTGTCTGTCTGTCTGTCTATCTATCTATCTATCTATCTATCTATCTATCTATCTGTATATATGTAGGAAACAAGCAATAGTTTAGGAAACAAGCAATATCTTCTGTTCCTACTCAATACAGAAAAAATGTGGTATCTTGGTCAATAGCAATAGCACTTAGACTTATATACTGCTTCACAGTGCTTTACAGCCCTCTCTAAGCGGTTTATAGAGTCAGCCTATTGCTCCCAACAATCTGGGTCCTCATTTTACTGACCACAGAAAAATGGAAGACTGAGTCAACCCTGAGCCAGTGAGACTCGAACTGCCAAACTGCTGGCAGCTGGGAGTCAGCAGAGGTAGCCTGCAGTTCAGTATTCTAACCACTGTACCACCAGGGCTCAGTGTCAGTTCTGCCATTGTAAACGCTTCAGCCTGCCTCGCTTGGCTGGCATCCTGCCATAAAATGTGGGAGGGAGAAGAAAGAGAAGAAAGGGGAGGGAGGGATGTCAGGAATCAGAGGTTCCAATCCAGAACAGACTGGTGCATCCAAGGACATGATCGTGAGAATGGAATGCAAAACTAGATCAAAGAGGCTCCAAGCCTCAAAGCTGTTACTCAAACACAAAATTCAAATATCATTGGAGGCTCATGAACTGGTCAAGGAGGGAGGGCCTGGGAATTGGGGAAAAGGCAGGTTTTGAGCAGGAATATTCAGATCCAGTAGGGACGTGGTGGCTCAGTGGGTTAAGACGCTGAGCTGGTCGATCAGAAGGTCGGCAGTTTGGTAAGTCGAATCCCGAGTACCGCGTAACAGAGTGAGCGCCTGTTACTCGTCCCAGCTTCTGCTAACCTAGCAGTTCGAAAGCACGTAAAAATGCAAGTAGAAAAATAGGGACCACTATGGTGGGAAGCTAACAGCGTTCCGTGCGCCTTTGGTGTCTAGTCATGCCGGCCACATGACCACGGAGACGTCCTCGGACAAGCGCTGGCTCTTCGGCTATGAAACGGAGATAAGCACCGGCCCCTAGAGTCGGAAACGACTAGCACGCATGTGCGGGGGAACCTTTACCTTTACCTATTCAGATCCAGCTTTGCTTATGTTGCAACCATTTGGCTTTAGTAAAAGTGTACATTTCGCTAGAAATGGAGTCCAGGGTCTTTCTTTCCTAAATACCCAAGCTGGGACAAGTCTGACAGCCTATTTCTTTGTCACCTTCACCTCCAGGGTCAATTGCAAATCTAATTATAAAACTATTAGGTCCAACTCTTTGGTATAAGAGATAAGCTGGGAAAGAGTGATGTAAAAAATTAACCAGGAAATAATCAAAGTTATCTGAAAACAATCCAGAGATATGCTGAAGGTTAGGAAAAGTCACTGCCAAAGTATGCAAACATCATAAAACGGACACTTTGTCTCTGAAATATTCTCCTTTTTTTCATTTCCTCTATGACAAAAGCAACTTGTCAGATATTGTCAAAATACGTTAGCCACATTGTTCACCTGGAATCAATTCACTCACAGGGACAAAACAGGCATTATTTCTGTTTCTTGTGCTTAGTGATTCTATTGTAATTTTGTGGTTTAGAGTTGCTTAGACTTGGGTGACATGGAAGCTTAATAAATTATTATTCCTCTTTGTTAAAAGTTTATTTAACCTTATTTACTTCATGACAAGTTTTAAGAAATGCACAAAAGCACCAGAAAAAGCAACACACAACCCAACTAATTAGCCCTGTAAACCGCCCTGGGCGGTCTATAAATTGAAACAAATAAATAAATAAATAAATAAACTAACAACAAAAACACCAAAAAACAGACTGTAAACCTAATAACAATAACAATAGGTAGGAGGAGGAGGAGGAGGAGGAGGAGGAGGAGGAGGAGGAGAAGAAGAAGAAGAAGAAGAAGAAGAAGAAGAAGAAGAAGAAGAAGAAGAAGAAGAAGAAGAAGAAGAAGAAGAAGAAGAAGAAGAAGAAGAAGAAGAAGAAGAAGAAGAAGAAGAAGAAGAAGAAGAAGAAGAAGAAGAAGAAGTCATAACATCCTCGGCTTTGACAAAATCACCATTGGTCAATCGCAAAAGGTAGATTTATTTGGAACAGCTTACATCCTGCAATTATATATTTAAGACCATCAAACATTAACATCTGTCTATCGCAGATCCTTGGAAAGCACTCGACAGGTGGAGAAAAATGCCAAATCCACTCTAAAGACCTAACTGACTGTTTGACAAATGATGAGTCCCAATGGGATGAAAGTTCCCCTGTGGTGTCTCCTGCTAGTCGGTACAAATGAAAACCCCACACAGGGTTAACCTGGTCCTTCAGGTCTTCCAAGGCTGAACCGATCTCCACTCTACCGAGTACTTCCTCCCTTGCTGCTGGTTGCCCTTGTCTCTTTTTTCCCAACTTTTCCAGCATCAAAGTCTTCTCCAGAGAGCTAGATTATAGAATAACAGAGTTGGAAGGGGCTTTGGAGATCTTCTAGTCCAACCTCCTGCTCAGGCAGGAGATCCTATGCCATCTCAGACACATGGCTATCCAATCTCCTTAATTCTAGGTTGCTTTTCTCCTTGAATAGTTTCTATCTATGGTTTTTCATCCTGCCTTCAAGTACTTTGGAGACCCCCCCTCTTCCTTGTGTCAACCCCCCCAAATATTGGAACACTGCTAAAATGTCAACCCTAGTCCTTCTCATTAGATTAGACATACCCTTTCCTACATTTGTTCTTCATACGTTTTAGCCTCCAGTCCTCTCATAATCTTTGTTGCTCTTCTCTGCACTCCTTCTAGAGTCTCAACATCTTTATTGTGGCAACCCAAACTGGATGCGGTATTCCAAGTGTGGCCTTACCAAGGCACAATAAAGTGGTACTAACACGTCACGTGATCTTGATTTTATCCCTCTGTTAATGCAGCCTAAGACTCGGTTGGTTTCTTTTGTGGCTGCAGCTGCAGATCTTTGCATAAGATGTCCAAAGTGGGATAATTTGAGCTTGGTCATTTGTGCCTCGAGTGAAAACACCGGGTTTATTTGATGATTCATTCATTTATTGTCTTGGCTGTTCAGGGCATTCTCAATCAGCTAGCCTACAGCTTTGGAATACCTAAGGGACAGACTTAAATAGCTTGAACTCCATCCCCCTTAAGGGATGCCTAGAGCGGTTTATGGTTTGGCAGGCCAGAAAGAGGCTTTCTCTCTGGTGTAGCATCTTTAAAGATAGTAGAGAGTTGATCCGGAGGCCATTCCGAGTAATTGACACTCCACATTCCTGGAATGAAAAGATCAAAGGCCTCTGTTTCTCTCTCCCCCTTGCCGTCTTCTTTTTGAATGCAAAGTACTGTGGCCAGATGCTGAGTTCTCTGTGGGGCAACAGACCCAGGTTGGTTTTTTCCACAAGAAAAAACCTCCAACTGTTAGTGAAGCCTCTGCAGGACTTACATATTCCCAACCTCATTGTTGATTTTGGAGCAGGTTCTGGATTTTTCTCTCCTTATCTGTCAGTCTGATATGCCCATACAAGAAATCCACTCCAGTTTTAAATGTTGGTTTGAATGCTTCCCAAGCAACATCCTTCGCTTTTCACGCTTGGATCAAACTGCATGGGACTGACTAGCAATTTACTACAGGTAGTTTTTGACTTACAACCATTCGTTCAGCGAACTTTCAAAATTACAACAGAACTGAAAAAGTGACTTATGACTGTTTTTCACAGTTGCAACCATTGCAATGTATCCAGGGTCACATGATCAGAATTCAGATGATTTATTTTTATTTTTATTTATTTTATTTTAATTCCATTTATATCCCGCCCTTCTCCGAAGACTCAGGGCGGCTTATGACGGTTGCAGTGTCCTGGGATCATGTGATCACTTTTTGCGACCTTCCTACAAGCAAAGTCAATGGGGAAGCCAGATTCATTTAACAACCGTGTAACTAACTTAACAACTGTAGTGATCCACTTAACAGCTGTGACAAAAAAGGTTGTAAAATGGGGCAAAGCTCATTTAACAACTGTCTTGCTGAACAACAGAAATGTTGGGCTCAGTTGCGTTTTTAAGTCAAGGACTACCTTGTTTGTCACACTCTCGCACAACTGCAACACACCAAATAAATTGGCAATGGTGCGCTGCATCTTTATTTATATATTTGTTTATTAAATTTGTATGGCACCCATTTCTCTACCAAGCAACTCTGCGTAGCTGTCAATGTAAATGACAGACAGCAACAATTACAGGATTAAAACATCAAATATTAAAAGCTGAAACATTACAATTAATATTAAAACAGATAAATTAACCTGTAACTACTGTAGCTTAGATTTTTTACAATAAATACAAAGGTTTCGCCCCAACCCATCCATGACGTGGCATTGTTAGTTTTGTGGGTTTATTATGGGTGCTTTTATATACCAGAGATCAAGGAAGACATTGCCAAGCTAGCATATTTAAACTGTTCTATGTGCATTATAAATGCAAATTTACTGGGCATTTCCTCTTAAGAAACTCAGAAAAGAGGGAAGCCAATGCCATCACATATTCAGTTTTTAATGTTGCCTCATAGGTGGTGAGTCCAGTGAATTATATTTTTATATTTTAATTGGACTGTATTAATATATACCAGGGTGGGCAACTATGTCCCCTTTACCACCTGTCCACTTCCAGAATTCCTGAGCCAGCTGGCTCAGGAATTCTGGGAGTTGAAGTCCATAGATCGTAGAGAGGCCATAGCTGCCTAATCTGGTATATACATCTATTTTCTTAGTTGGCTGTGATTGGCAGCGCTGAGCCGTGATGGCACAGTGGTTAGAATGCAGTATTGCAGGCTAATTCTGCTGAATGCCGACTGCCAGCAGTTCGAGGCTCACCAGCTCAAGGTTGACTCAGCCTTCCATCCTTCCCAGGTGAGTAAAATGAGGACCCAGATTGTTGGAGGGGGAGGGACAATATGCTGACTGTAAAACTGCTTAGAGAGAGCTGTAAAGCACTGTGAAGCAATATATAGGCCTAAGTGCTATTACTTTATTTTATTTATACATATACATATACACCCTGTCAACAAAAGTGCGTATAGTCAAGGCTATGGTCTTTCCAGTTGCAATGTATGGCATTGGACCATAAGAAAGGCTGAGCGCCAAAGAATTGAGGCCTTTGAACTATGGTGCTGGAGAAGACTCCTGCGAGTCCCTTGGACTGCAAGGTGATCAAACCGGTCAGTCCTAGAGGAGATCAACCCTGACTGCTCTTTAGAAGGCCAGATCCTGAAGTTGAAACTCCAATACTTTGGCCACCTAATGAGAAGGAAGGACTCACTGGAGAAGAGCCTAATGCTGGGAAAGGTTGAGGGCAAGAGAAGAACGGGATGACAGAGAATGAGGTGGCTGGATGGAGTCACTGAAGCAGTAGGCGTGAGCCTAAATGGACTCCAGAAGATGGTAGAGGACAGGAAGGCCTGGAGGAACGTTGTCCATGGGGTTGTGATGGGTCGGACACGACTTCGCAACTAACAACAACAATACATATACATATACATATACATATACATATACATATACATATACATATACATATACATATACATATACATATGCATATGCATATGCATATGCATATGCATATGCATATGCACATGCACATGCATATGCATATGCATACGCATACATATCCCGCCTTCATTGCTTTTATAAATAACTCAGACAGGTGAACATACCCAATACTTCTTTCCTATTTTCCCCACAACAATCCTGTGAGGTTGTTTGGGCTGAGAGAGAGAGGGACTGGCCCAAACTCACCCAGCCGGCTTTCATGCCTAAGGCAAGTAATAATAACCAATACTAGTAGCTGAGAAATAACTTATATAACCACGAAGTAAAGCTATGATGAAGTAAGGATTGCTCTTGCAGAGATGCAGTCCTTAGGCCTCATTCCACGAGGTAAATTACGGGTAATCATCAAACTCTGGGATGAGCGTTTCAAGAACAGGGTGTGTTTAAAAAAAAAAAAAGGAAAAATGTTTTTACTGCAGCGAGTCAGGAGGAATCCAATGAAGCAGATTTTAATAGTGTCATTTAGTTTTGTGATTATTTCTTGCTCAATGTTCATGCATTGTTTTTAGCAGCTTGATATACCAGTTCAGAATGTTGCTTTCACAGTTCTGCATCTACCGGTAGACACCTGGGTGAGTTACAACAGAAGACCAGCCATTTCTGGCCCTCAGTTATTAAACTATAGCAGGGGTGTCAAACTCAATTTCATTGAGGGCCGCATCAGCATTGCGGTTGCCCTCAAGGGGCCGGGTGGGTATGGCCAGGGTGGGCGTGGCTAGAGTGAGTATGGCCTACTGGGTGGGCATGGCCAACTCTACATCGTTTGTATCAAGGGTGCTTATGGGGGGGGCCTGGGCAGGAGTGGGACAGATCTGAGGGTCTCTGGTAGAAGGAGGGTCTCTGGGCCAGGGCCAAGGCAGTGGGGGCCGTTCCCTCACTGTTTCCAGGATGGCTTTGCGGACCACATGAAACCATTTCACGGGCCGGATCCGGCCCCCGGGCCTTGTGTTTGACATGTCTGAACTATAGCAATAGCAATACATTTAGTCCTCGAGTTACAACCACAATTGAGCCTGACATTTCTGTTGCTAAGTGAGACAGTTGTTTAAGTCTGCCCCATTTTACAATCTTTCTTGCCACAGTTGTTAAGTGAATCACTGCAGCTGTTAAGTTAGTAATATGTTTTTAAAGTGAATCTGGCTTCCCCATTGCCTTTGCTTGTCAGAAGGTCGTAAAAGGTGATCACATGGCCCCGGGACACTGCAACCATCACAAGTGCATGCCTGTTGCCAAGCATCTGAACTTTAATCATGTGACCCCGGGGATGCCACAACGGTCGTCAGTGTGAAAAACGGCCATAAGCCCCTTTTTCAGTGCATTTTCAGTGTTGCACTATGGTTCAGATGGTCTTCAAGCTCAACTATATGAACTGCAGTGTAACTTCAAACGGTCACTGAATGAACTGTTGTAAATCGAGGACTACCTGTATTGTCGTATATGTGATTATATGTAAGGCACACCCTATTGGCTGGGCTCAGAAGCTGCATTGGTCTACGGTGTGGCTTGGTTTTGTTGCTATGGTTCAGAAACTCTAGTTTATGTCTTAGCATATTGTGTGAGCAGCCGTAGCTTATTGAATAAACATGGCATACAATGCACTAATCCAGTTGAGTTCTTATTGTAAACAAGACGATACTTGCGAGACCACCTGCTGCCATTATCAACCTCCCATCACCCGGTTCGCTCCCACAGAGTCGGCCTCCTCAGGGTGGCGTCAGCTAAGCAATGCCGGCTGGCGACCCCCAGGGGGAGAGCCTTCTCTGTGGTCGCACCGACCCTCTGGAACGAACTGCCCCCGTAGCTGCGGATGGCCCTTGACCTTCAGTCCTTCCGCCGTGACCTGAACACATGGATGTTTCAACAATTGGGCCTGGACTGACTGTAGTTTTAAATTTGGTTTTATTGGGGCTATTGTTACGTATTTACTTCATTGTTTAATTCTTTTTTGAATTTTGTATTTTATGTTTTTAACTTTTATTGTTGTGAGCCGCCCTGAGTCCTTAGGGAGAAGGGCGGCATATAAATTTAATAAATTCAGTTCAATTCAATATTGTCCTGGCCTGTCTCAGAGGGTGTTTTTGCTCCTTAACTACTGACGATGTGCTTTACCCAGGGCTTTTTTTCTCATTGAACGCTCAGAACGGAGTGATTTTTGCCTTCCAGCTCAATCCGTAGTGATTTTAATTAGAATTAAGATTGTAGCTTTTGGATCGTTGCTCTTAATTGAAGAGATAATTAAGGGAGTGGGCTCACTTTGCTTTTCCAACCTCGTACCCTCTAGACCTGCTGGGAATTATGGGACCTGAACTCCAGCACTTCTGGAGGGCACAAACTGGGGGACAGCCAAATGCAACTTTCTGAGTTTTGCTTCCTGGTTATTATAGAAACAATCATGAAACATAATCCATAAGAATGATTCTTATTTGCTTTGTTCCATTTCCTTGTTCCGCTCTCTCCTTTCCCTCTCGCTTGTCAGGCTGCACCCTTCTGGTCAAACATATTGGTCAGTTTTCATGGATTCATCATCTCCCTCCCTCCCACTCACCCATCGTCTGAAGGACACCCAGCCCCTTGGCCCAAAGGGGGAGATGGAAGTTGTTTAAATTGTCTGGTAGTTGTTCCAAAGCTACTAGAGAACCATCCGTTTTAAGAAATCATTAACCTGAGAAGCATTTGGAAGAGGTTTTTTGTAAAATACACCTGAGGAAACTAAACACATACACAACTTTAAGAGAAACAAATTCACCAGTGATGATATTAACTGGGAACAAGAGGTATTTGAAAATGCCTCCTGGGGGAGGGGAGCCTAAAGAGTCTCAAGACGAACAAAAAAGGCGTTGATTTAGTTGTGACACCCATTTTGACATTTTCAACCCTCTACCTACCCTTATTCTCTGGCCATTAAAGTTAATAAAATGTGTGGCCTGCCTGCCTGCCTTCCTTCCTTCCTTCCTTCCTTCCTTCCTTCCTTCCTTCCTTCCCAACCTTCCTTCCTCCTTCCCGCTCCCTCCCTCTCCTTCTTTCCTTCTTCCCTCCCCCTCCCTCCCTCCATCTCTTTCCCTTCTCCCTCCCTCCCTCTCTCCTTCCTTCCTTCCTTCCTAACCTTCCTCCCTCTCTCCCTCCCCCCTTCCTTCCTCCTTCCCACTCCCTCCCTCGCCTTCTTTCTTTCTTCCCTCCCCCTCCCTCCCTCCATCTCTTTCCCTTCCTCCCTCTTTCCTTCCTTCCTTCCTTCCTTCCTTCCCTTCCTCCCTCCCTCCCCCCTTCCTTCCTCCTTCCCGCTCCCTCCCTCTCCTTCTTGCCTTCTTCCCTCCTTCCCCCTCCCTCCCTCCATCTCTTTCCCTTCCTCCCTCTTTCCTTCCTTCCTTCCTTCCTTCCTTCCTTCCTAACCTTCCTCCCTCCCTCCCCCCTTCCTTCCTCCTTCCCGCTCCCTCCCTCTCCTTCTTTCCTTCTTCCCCTTCCTCCCTCCATCTCTTTCCCTCCTCCCTCCCTCCCTCCCTCTTTCCTTCCTTCCTTCCTTTCTAACCTTCTTTCCTTCCTTCCTAACCTTCCTCCCTCCCCCCTCCTTCCTCCTTCCCGCTCCCTCCCTCTCCTTCTTCCCTCCCCCTCCCTCCATCTCTTTCCCTCCTCCCTCCATCTCTCTTTCCTTCCTTCCTTCCTCCCCCTCCTTCCTTCTTCCCTCCCCCTTCATCCCTACATCTCTTTCCGTCCACCCTCCCTCCCTCCCTCCCTCCCTCCCCTTCCTTCCTCCCTCTCCTTCCTTCCTCCCTCCCTCCCCTCCCTCCCTCCCCTCCCCTCCGGGCATCCTAGGAATGTCTGCAATTCAAAGAAGTCAAGTTGATGCCCAGGATGGTGTGACTGAAACCATCCCCCCCCTTCCATTTTGTCAAACTTGTGAAATGGCCATTAAAAGGGGATATGGGGCTTTATGCTGGCTTTTCTGACCTCTACCCACCCGCCCACCTCCCATGGCTGATTTGACATGGCCCATATAAAATCCCACGGCCTTCGGTTGGCCAATCTTGTTTTCTGGGAAACAATTAGTGTGAGATTAGACTTTGTTTTCTTCCCCACATGATTGCAAGTCTAATTTTAGACCAACCAGGAAAGGTGACAAAGAATAAACTCAAGATAAACATGCGGAACGCTTGTCTAAGACACTGACAGAACATTATAAAAGTAAATTATTAGCTCAAATTGTTTGCTGGCTTTTCTTATATTGTGTCCCTCAGTTCATCAAGAACAGCTCCTCATTCCTATTGACTTTTATTTTTCCATGCGGGCAATCTTACAGACTTCCTCATTTCTCACGCCCAGGTACTTTCTATGGCAAAAGACCTTCAAAAAGATGTCACCGCTAATTCCTATGGTAGTACAATCAGAGTGTCACCAAGATCAAATCTTGGAGGTGTTTGCCAAGACCCCTGACTGTTATTTTTCCCAGCGCTTCAACAGAAGAATTTACAACAGAAGAATTTACGGGATCTAGGATTAGTTCAGAAGACTTAGCTACCTCAATGAGGAAGTATCTTTGTTGCGTATGGAAACCTAGTAACCACACAGCAAGTTTTTGAAATCATGAGGCCGTTAGGGGAGGAATTTTGAGTAGATCTCCCAAGGTCCCTTTTAGCAGAATCAACTAGAAGACTAGCTTTATTTTGAAAAAAAGGGACACTAAAGGGCCCCCATCATAAAAAGTCTTGAATCAGAGAATCAACTATCAGTAGTCCTGGCAGTCTGTTTAGTGACTGTTTGAAGTTAGGGTTGGAAAAAGTGACTTATGACCGTTTTTCATATTTACGACTGTTGTAACATCCCCAGAGTCACGAGATTAAAATTCAGAGGCTTAGCAAATCTCATATTTATGACGGTCGCAGTGTCCCTGTATCATGTGATAAACGTTTTCAACCTTCTGACAAGCAAAGTCAGTGGGGAAACCAGATTCACTTAACAACCATTTTAGTAGCTGAACTACAATGATTCACTTCACGTGTGGCAAGAAAGGTTGTTAAAATGGGGCAAAACTCAATGAATGTCTCGCTTAGCAACAGAAATTTTGGGCTGAGTTGTGGTTGTAAATCAGGGACGACCTGTAACTGCAGCAAAAGATAGGTGTCTGATAGAAGTGCAAAAAACAACAACAAAAAAACAAAAATATAGAAAAAATGACTTTTGACTTCTAGCAGATATAAATAAACCTTGAGTTCAACTTTGACTCTACAATTGTACAGTCCATTTTTTTTAAGAATTACATTACTAATATTCAAATCCATAAATTATGATTTCACATTTTTCTGGGTTTTTTTCCCCAAAAAACTCCAAACGGGACTTCCAATTGATACTAAATTTAGTCAATTTAATTTATTTAATTTAATTTATTAATATTTCTATACCGCCCTTCTCCCGAAGGACTCAGGGCGGTGAACAGGGCAAGAATAAAAACACAGAATTACAAAAGTTAAAAAATGATTAAATACATGCCCACTAAAAAACAATTAATACATAGTAAAACCCCAGTAAAATACAATAAAAACCCTACCAATCCCCCATCAGGCCAGGCCGGCTTGTTCGAACAAGTATGTTTTTAGATCGCGGCGAAAGGAGCGAAGATCGGGCGCCGTCCGGAGCTCAACCGGTAACTGATTCCATAGCTCCGGGGCGCCCACAGAGAAGGACCTCCCCCTGGGGGCCACCAATCGACATTCTCTGACAGGTGGCACCCTGAGGAGGCCCTCTCTGTGGGAACGCACAGGGCGAAGGGAAGTTGATGCCGGCAGCAGGTGTTCCCTAAGGTACTCCGGACCCCTGCCATGTAGGGCCTTAAACACCATTACTAGTACCTTGACTCTCACCCGGAAGACAACTGGTAACCAATGCAGCTCACGGAGCAGAGGTGTAACATAGGAGTATCGGGAGACTCCCAACACAACTCTCGCGGCTGCATTCTGTACCAGTTGGAGCCTCCGGGTGGTCCTCAAGGGAAGCCCCATGTAGAGAGCGTTGCAGTAGTCTAGACTACTGCAGTAGTCTAGTAGTCTAGACTACTGCAGTAGTCTTTTCTCTAATCTGAGCTGCAATTCCACCATTCCAGCCGACTACATCAGCTTTACCAAACATTTCTTCATTGTAGAAGCCTTCGTTGGGCGCATCAAAGTCCTGCTCCCATTGTCACATACAGGTAGACCACAACGAAGCCCAAGACGTCTGTTGTTAAGTGAGACATTTGTTAAATGAGCTTTGCCCCTTTTCATGACCTTTCTTGCCACAGTTGTGAAACAAATCATTGTAGTTAAATTAGTAACACGATTGTTAAGTGAATCTGGCTTCCCCATTGACTTTGTCAGAAGGTCACAAAACATGATCCTATGATCCCGGGATACCCCAATTGTCATAAATAGGAACAGCTGTTAAGCATCTGAATTTTGATCACATGACCATGAGGATAATGCAACGGTCGTATGAAAAACAGTCATAAGTCATTTTTTTCAGTGCCCTTGTAAGTTTGAACAGTCACTAAATGAACTGTTGTAAGTTGAGGACAACCTGCATAAGAACAAAAACACCATGGAGTTTTTCCAGACTTTCCTCCCATCAGCTTAACAAAAACATCTCAGGTCTGAGTTGTATATTGACCTTCAACATTTTTTTGAATTAATGTATGTATTTCAGTCAAAGAATGTTTAGGTAAAAGCATGGTTTCTTTTCTATTCTCCTTTTTGACTGTCAGCTTTATTTTTTTACTACTACTACTACTACTACTACTACTACTACTACTACTACTACTACTAATAATAATAATAATAATAATAATAATAATAATAATAATAATAAAGTTGGAAGGGACCTTGGAGGTCATCTAGTCCAACCCCCTGCTCAGGCAGGAATCCCTATACCATTTCAGACAAATGGCTGTCCACTCTCTTCTTAAAAACCTCCAGTGTTGGAGCATTCACCACCTCTGGAGGCAGGTTGTTCCACTGGTTAATTGTTCTAACTGTCAGGAAGTTTCTCCTTAGTTCTAGGTTGCTTCTCTCCTTGATCAGTTTCCATCCGTTGCTTCTTGTCCTGCCTTCAGGTGCTTTGGAGAATAGCTTGGCTCCCTCTTCTTTGTGGCAGCCCCTGAGATATCGGAACACTGCTATCATGTCACCCCTCGTCCTTCTCTTCATTAAACTACACATACCCAATTCCAGCAACCGTTCCCTATATGTTTTAGCCTCCAGTCCCCCAATCATCTTTGTTGCTCTTCTCTGTACCCTTTCTAGAGTCTCGACATCTTTTTTACATCGTGGTGACCAAAACTGGATGCAGTATTCCAGGTGTGGCCTTACCAAGGCATTGTAAAGTGGTATTAGTACTTCACTTGATTTGAAAAAGTTTTGAAAGTTTTGAAAAACTTTAATAAAGTTTTATATATAAAAAAAGATATAGGTATTTTCAGAGGGAGGGGGGAAAGTCAAAATGGTGGCTGTAACGACACGGTTCAAGCTGTGCTCCTAACATACGTGGTGCGTGTAAAATGGGTGTGGCTTTGATCACATAACTACAACCACTGTCTTGAGTTTTTTTTACCTCCCTTATGTACAACCAGTTTGATATGTCTGGCATAATATCCCACAATATAACCAAGATACATCATTCAATTTATTTAGTTTTTTTCTCAATGGGTTGGGTGAACCCAAATAATTGTGCTTGGGAACAAACCATTAATGATCATCCCTTCATACTCTAGAACAGCGTTTCTCGACCTCAGTTACTTTCAGATGTGAGTTGAAGTCCATACATCTTGGATTTGAGGCTGAGAAACACTAGTCAAGAATTGGATGGTCGGTTGGTGTCGTGACTGGTTGAATCACAAGACTTATTGACTACCAGGACCTATATAAACGAACAAGACACTTCACCCCCAATCCCACTGAAGACGTTATCTAGTTTGGTAATGAAACGTCTAGGAGCCAGGCAGCAAACTTGGAGGACAAATGTCTTTCTAAATCTATAACCCAAACTACGAAAGTTCGCTAGAACAGGGGTCTTCAAAACTTGGCCCTTTTATGACTTGTGGACTTCAACTCCCAGAATTCCTCAGCCAGCGTGACTGGCTGAGGAATTCTGGGAGTTGAAGTCCACAATTCATAAAAGGGCCAAGTTTGATGACCCCTGCTCTAGAATTTCTAACTGGTCAAGAATAACGGGTGAACTCTTCTCAGTGATTAACATTGACCCTGTGCCTCATGAGTTGAGCTTAAAAGGAGTCTTGCATTCTGATATATTTTCACAAGGGTCAACTCACTGAACAGTTTAGCCCTGAAGGTTTCATTCTGACTGACAGAAAGGATGAAACGCAGGTTGAAGACTCTTTCATGTTGAAGGCACCAGATATGGAAGTCAAAATCCTTCTGCTAACCAAACTTACGTTCTGCTATGCAGAGCCAGTTTGGTGTAGCGGTAAAGGTGCTGGTCTCGGAACCAGGAGACTGTGAGTTCAAGTCCCACCTTAGGTATGTTAAACCAACTAGGTGACTTTGGTTGATTCATTCTCTCTCAGCCCAATTCATCTCACTGGGTGGTGGTTGTGGGGGAAAGAGGAGAAGGAAGTAGCACTAGGTACGTGCTACTAAGTTGAGTCATGGCAACTGGACTTTTCTTTTCTGTTTGAAGTTTTGTTGCTTATCCAGGTAGCTTCTTCAGTCTGAGCAAGTTGGTTAAGTTTCCCCCTAACCAACTTTCCTTGTTTGAAAAGTTTTGCTGCTTTTCCAAGTAGTTTCTTCAATCTGAGCAAGTTGGTTAAAGTCTCCAGGACCGACTTTTCTTTCTTTCTTTTTTTTGTTTGAAATGCTTTGCTGCAAAACATTTGAAAGAAAAAAGAAAAGAAGTCCAGTTGCCACGATTCAGCTTCCAGACAACTGTACCCTGGATGAGTGAGAATCTTCATCAACCAGTATTAGGTACGTTTGCCACATTTAATAATTGATATACAATAAAGGGGGAATAAAAAAAATGAATATGACAACATTTGCCTTCTCACTTCAAAATGCAGAGAGCCAGTTTGGTATAGTGGTTAAAGCACAGGCTAGAAACCAGGAGATTGTGAATTCTAGTCCTGCCTGGCGCTCAAAGCTAGCTGGGTGACCTTGAACCAGTCCCTCTCTCTCAGCCCTAGGAAGCAGGCAAGGACAAACCAATTCCAAATTCTTCCCAAGAAATTTCCAGGAAGTTGCCAGGACTCTGATCACACGTGCCATTTCCAAAATCTTGCCAAGAAATCTTCAGAGATCTGTCCAGGATGTTGCCACGGACACTGGCTCAAAGGCACACATACACACTACTGACAACAAATCTGCAGAGAAAGTCCAGGAAGTTGCCAGGAATCAACACTAATCACACACATATACACATACTACTTCCAAAATCTTGCCAAAAAAATCTGCAGGGACTAATCCAGGCACTCGCCAAGAGTCCACACTGCCTCAAAGGCACACACACGTAATCACACACACCCCACTTCTAAAATGTTGCCAAAAAAAGAAAAGAAAAAGAAATCCTGCAGAGATGTATATAGGAAATTGCCAGGAGTCAATACGGATTCAAACACACACAAACACACACACACACACACACACACACACACACACACAGAAAAGTACAGGCAGTCCTCAACATGACAATTGAGCTCATCGTTAAGTGAGACATTTATTGAGTTTTGCCCCATTTTATGACCTTTCTTGCTTCAGTTGTTAAATGAATCATTGCAGTTGATAAGTTAATAACCCAACTGTTAAGTGAATCTGGCTTCCCCATTGAATTTCCTTGTCAGGAGGTCTCAAAAGATGATCACATGACCTTGGGACACAGCAACGGTCATATATATGAACCAGTTGCCAATTATCTGAAGTTTTGATCAAGTGATGATGGGGATGCTGCAACGGTCGGTCGTAAGTGTGAAGAATAGTCCCTTATTTCAGTGCCGTTGTAACATTGAAGGTCACTAAACAAGCCGTTGCAAGTCGGGGACTACCTGTACTGTAGCAGACTAAGAAACCAGTAGAAAGTTTCTTAAACTTAAAATTCGTCGCCTGTCTAAAACCTGGAGAAGAATACAACTGCTTTAAGTGAATTAAAAATAATAAAGATATCACTTTGGATTCACAGTTTTTCTCTTCTCTCCCGGTTGAAATTCTGAAGTTTCTGGCGAGCTAGGAATTAAAAACGGGGGCGTGCCCAGAAACAAAGGCATGAAAACGAATCGCCAGCCATCAGCTGTCTATTTTCCCCCAACAGCAAAAACTTCAAACTTTTAGTTTGTTTTTTTTTTTAAAAAAAAAACCTTCAAATATCCTCCTAGTTCCAAAAATCCCCTTGCTCTCCCTTTCTCAAACGCCAGACAACGCTCCCGGCGCTCAAGACTAGGGGAAGAAAAAAAAGGAGAATAGAATAGAGCCGGAAGGGGGACCTTGGAGGTCTTCTAGTCCAGCCCCCCTGCTCAAGCAGGGGACCCCTTACACCATTTCAGACAAATGGGTGTTCCGTCCTCTCCTTAAACATCTCCAGTGAGGGAGCGTCCCCGATTTCCGAGGGGCTGAAAAACTGGGCTCTGCTCCAACCACTGGGCTTTCCAGCCTCGACCCACCGCTTTGCCCACCCCTCCACCACGGGCCGCCTGAGACCCACCGCGGGGACTCACCGTACTGGCTGGAAGCCTCGTTGTCTTCTTTCTTTTTGCCCCCCATTTCGAGGCCGGGCGAGGAGCGGGAGAAGGCGGCTTCCCCCGACCCTGCGCAGCCCGGGAGTGACGGAAGGCGAGCGGAGAAGTCTCCGAACGGGGCGATTCTGAGCTGGAACCTGTTGCTTGGCAGTGCTTCCCCCCACCCACCTCCCCACCCACGCTGACGTCACCGCCGCCCCGCCTCCCGCCGAGCCACACACCTGCTGGCTACGCTCACCTGCCGCTGGCCTCGGCCACGCCCCCTGCCGGCCAGGCCGTTTTAACCCCTTCCGCGCCTGCGCCTCCGAGCTCTTCTCATCGCCCTTGCACCGACCGCTTCTCCAGCCACGCAGATTCCGGAAAGGGGCAGCTTGAGCTTCTGGGAGGGGGGGGGGGGTCCCGAAAAAAGAGAAGCGTGTAAAGTCACGTCGGACACAGAGCTGGGGTAGAGATGAGTTTATTCTGAACAGAACGAACTGGGGAAACAGGGAAGCCTGGCGTCTATTTGTACCTGCCCAAGGCTGAGGGCCAAAGAATTGAAGCCTTTGAACTCTGGTGCTGGAGAAGACTCCTGCTAGTCCCTTGGACTGCAACGCGATCAAACCGGTCAGTCCTAGAGGAGGTCAACCCTGACTGCTCTTTAGAAGGCCAGATCCTGAAGCTAAAACTCAAATACTTTGGCCACCTAATGAGAAGGAAAGACTCACTGGAGAAGAGCCTCATGCTGGGAAAGATTGAGGGCAATAGAAGAACGGGACGACAGAGAATGAGGTGGCTGGATGGAGTCATTGAAGCAGTAGGCGTGAGCTTAGATGGACTCCAGAAGATGGTAGAGGACAGGAAGGCCTGGAGGAACATTGTCCATAGGGTCGCGATGGGTCGGACACGACTTCGCAACTAACAACAACAAGGTGGATGGCATCCAGTCAGTTCAAACCTGGGCTTCCTGCCAGTGCAGGTGACAATGGGTGTAGATCCTGGCTTCCCACCAGGCTGACCATGCCTGGGGCTGTCAACAGCTTAAGTCATTAGGCTTAACCTGAGTGAGCAGTCATCGCCCGGAGCTGTCCAGCCCCTCTGCTGATCTGCACCATCAGCCTCCTGCTGTGCTGTCCTTTGTGTATGCTGGGAGGCATACACTGCAAAGAGAACTTGGGTGTAAGTTTGATGGGTCCCCTGAAAGTGCCGGTGGATGGGTTCACCGTAGCTGTTTTGTTGTTGTTGTTGTTTTCCAATCGGGGATTAGTGACTCCAGAAAAAGGTGCCGGAACTCACACATGTCATACAACCCGCCTTGCCTACCCTACAAGGTTCCATCCAAAAAAAGGTGCCGGAACTCCGTTCTGAGCGTTCTATGAGAAAAAAAGCCCTGAGTGACTCGGATAAATCGCCCCATAGCCCGGCTGGCTTCCAAAACTATGTAAATGAAGGTAGTCCTCGACTTACAACAGTGATGTCGTGACCGTTCAAAGTGACCACGCCACTGAAAAAAGTGACTTAATGACCATTTTTCACACTTACTGACCGTTGCAGCATCCCCAGGGTCACCTGATCAAAATTCAGAGGCTTGGCAAAAGACTCGTATTTATGACCGTGGCAGTGTCCCCGGGGGTTTCATGCCATCCCCTTTTGCGACCTTCTGACGAGCAAAGTCAATGGGGAAGCCAGATTCACTTTAACAGCCGTGTTGCCAAGGTAACAACTGCAAGGATTCACTAAACAACTGAAAGGGCTGAAAGGTCGTAACATGGGGCAAAACTCACACTTAACAAATGTCTCACTTAGCAACAGAAACGTTGGGCTCAGCCGTGGCTTCAAGCCCAGGATTACCTGTACTCAGATTATAAACTAGGAGAAGACATTGTGTGATGCAGGGATGCAGTTGGTGAGCGGCTGTTGTCGCCCCCAAACTCAACTTGCACGATGGTTTCTGAAGCAAACTATGATTGATTGGGGTCATACATTAAATGGTAAACTATGGTTTGCAGACATGGGTAGGCAGGCTGTGTTGCTTTCTAGGACTCTGCAATGAAAATGCTCAGCAGAGAAAGTGGGAGGGAGAGAGATTATTTAGCACAAGCAGCTAGCTGCCCTGTTACAGGCAGTCCTTGACTTACAACAGTTCATTTAATGACTATTTAAAGTTACAACGGGACTGAAAAAAACCGCCTTATGACTGTTTTTATACTTGAGACTGTTGGATCATCCCCATGGTCATGTGATCAAAATTCAGCCACTTGGGCCACTGGCAAGTTATTTATGACAGTTACAATGACCTGGGATCCTTTGATCACTTCTTGCAAACCTCTGACAAGCAAAGTCGATAGGAAAGCCAGATTCACTTAAGAACCATGTTACTAACTTAACTGCAGTGATTGCTCTCTTAACAACTGTGGCAAGAAAGATTGTAAAACAAGACAAAACTCACTTAACAGCTGTCTTGCTTAGCAGTGGGAAATTTTGGGCGGAAGTGTGATTGTGTGGTGAAGACAGATAACAGCCCTGTTAATATCACCTAGGCTTGCTGGAGAAGACTCCTGCGAGTCCCTTGGACTGCAAGGCGATCAAACCGGTCAGTCCTAGAGGAGATCAACCCTGACTGCTCTTTAGAAGGCCAGATCCTGAAGCTAAAACTCAAATACTTTGGCCACCTAATGAGAAGGAAGGACTCACTGGAGAAGAGCCTAATGCTGGGAAAGATTGAGGGCAATAGAAGAAGGGGACGACAGAGAATGAGGTGGCTGGATGGAGTCACTGAAGCAGTAGGCGTGAGCTTAAATGGACTCCAGAAGATGGTAGAGGTCAGGAAGGCCTGGAGGAACATTGTCCATAGGGTCGCGATGGGTCGGACACGACTTCGCAACTAACAACAACAACAACAACAACAACAACAACAACAACAACAACAACAACAACAGGCTTGCTTAGGACATGAATAAATGTCAGGGAATTTCCAGAAATAAACAGAAGTTACCTTCATCCTGAATTTTTGCACCGAAGGAAGGCATTCGACAACTGACAAAGTCTTCCCTTCTGGTCCACATACAAATATACAGGTGGTCCTCGACTTACAACAGTTCATTTAGTGGCCGTTCAAAGTTACAACAGCCCTGAAAAAAGTGACTTAGGACTGTCTTTCATAGTTGCAACTTTTGCAGCATCCTGTGATCAACCTTCAGATGCTTGGCAACTGGTTCATACCTATGACTGTTAACCGTGTCCCACGGTCATGTGATCCCCTTTTGCGACCTTCCGGCAAGCAAAGTCAAGGGGGAAGCCAGATTCACTTAACAACCGGGTTACTAACTTGTCAGCTGCAGCCATTCACTGAACAAGTGAGGCAAGAAAGGTTTGCAAAGTGGGGCAAAACCCGCTTAACAAGTGTCTCACTTAACAACGGAAATTTTGGGCTCAATTGTGGTCGTAAGCCGAGGACTACCTGTACAGAGAGTGGAGGACTTTGCCCAGGAGTTTTCAACCTACTCCGAATCCTATTTTCTTCTGAAAAACAGTTACAGCATATCCGGACTGTATATTAACTGCATTTTCACCCAAACCTTGTGATGTAACTTAGCTAGAAAATGTTGTAACTGAGTGACTTGTCAAAAAACAACAACACCCTAAAGCAGGCATCTGAAACAACCCCAGGACTGTTACTAAGAAAACAACATGGTCTAGTAGTCCTTGTTTTCTCTAGACTGGCCACATTCCTGCAACCGTTCTTCCAATGTTTTTGTCTTCAGACTCCTAGTTATCTTAGTTCAGACATGTCAAACACAAGGCCCGGGGGCTGGATCCGGCCCGTGAAGTGGTTTCATGTGGCCCGCGAAGCCATCCTGGAAACAGTGAGGGAACGGCCCCCACTGCCTTGGCCCTGGCCCAGAGACCCTCCTTCTGCCAGAGACCCTCAGATCTTTCCCACTCCTGCCCAGGCCCCCATAGGCACCCTTGATGCGAATGATGTAGAGCTGGCCACGCCCACCCAGTAGGCCATACGCACTCTAGCCACGCCCACCCACCCAGTAGGCCACGCCCACCCAGGCCACACCCACCCGCCCCCCTGAGGGCAACTGCAATGCTGATGCGGCCATCAATGAAATTGAGTTTGACACCCCTGTCTTAGTTGCTCCTCTTTGCTCTTTTCCCAAAGTCTCAGCATCTTTTTTTTGTAATGTGGTGATCAAAATCGGATGCTCTCGCACTCCTTACCTGGGACTCCTTCACCTTCCCACTTAACGACCCACATCTTGGGGTTACAACAACTGGGGCTGCCTGGATTGCTGTTGCTAAGCAATGTGGTCACACGATCGCTTAGCAGTGGCCATCCCTGTCTCCATCACTATCGTAACTCAAGGACTACCTGTGTTTTTGTTATAAACTTTGTCATAACTCCACGAAGATCTGAGTCTCTGCCACAGCTTTGTCTCCTGCTTTGTATCTTCAGGATAACCATGAGACGGAGATAGACTGAGCTTGTTATGGTGGACAAATGGGAGTTTCAAAACTGGGACTGGAAAATTCATGGTGAAGCAGTGTGATCATTAAGCGAGACATCGTATGACCGCATCTAATTTTCTATGACCTTTCTTGCCATGGTCGTTAAGTGAATCACTGCAGTCAAATGACACATCACACGATGGTGTCTTGCAACCTTCCACTCCGGCTGCCCCATTTTTGTCAGAAGCTACCTGGGAAGGTTGCAAGTGGCATAAATGCAAAACAATTGCACAATCACATGACTGCAGGGATTCTGTGACAGTCTTAAGTGTCAGGATCTGCATAAGACACTTTTTTTCAGCACTGTCACAACTTACAACAGTCTCTAAAGGCTCTAAGTGGCCATAAGTCAAGGATGTCAAGTTCGAAGTGTGTTGCTCCTGGTCTGACAATTACTGCTTCTCAGCTTGCCAACGAACTTGGGGGAAGGAAAAGGGATTGGAATGCAGACTTCAAAAGATCAAGAAAGCAGACCGTGAGACCCAAGGACAATTCACCAGGTGTCTGGCCAGATCCAGAGACACTTTCTCATAACAATATCTTTCCACCTAATTGGGCAAGAAGGAGGAGGGGGAATTCTATACTTTTACTATATGGGATTGGGTGGTTTTTTTTGGCAAAGCTGGTTTTGCTTGCATGTGTGCCAAAATGATGTACTCAATAAAGTTTTACATTAAGAGTTCGGAAAGATTCAAAGGTGTTTACTTGGTTGGGTTCGTCAATTGGAACCCTGACAAAGGATCTGTATAGGAACTGCCCTGGATGCCAGTGTGTTTTTGGATGCTAATCAAGGTGTTGTTGATCATTTTTTAGAGTCCAAGATAGCTTGGGGCCCGGACATCTACAGGAGGGCTTTTCAACCTTTTCACCCATTATACCACTTTTAGGATATGGCAACATCCGAGTACCACCAGTCGCCTAGCAAGGTGTCAAAACCCTGATGACCAAAAAAAAAAAGGAAAAAAGTGATGAAGTACAGGTAGTCCTCGACTTACAACAGTTCGCTTAGTGACTGTTCGAAGTTACAACGGCACTGAAAAAAGTGCCCCCCCAAGCCACAGCCGAGCAAGACACCTGCCTGCCCATCTGGCGGCGCTCTTCCTCCTGTCCGAGGTTTTCATTGTTGTGAGCATTTCTGTTGAGGATTGGTAGTGGGGGCGGAAGGGGGTGTGTTTGGTTTTTATTCCCCCCCCCCATCTGCTGGGTGGTTGCAGCAGGTTTTGGTCACTTCACATGACCTTGGGACATTGTGATCGCCATAAATATAAATCAGTTGCCAAGCATCTGAATGTAAATCACAAGACCCTGGAGATGCTACATCATTCCAGCTGATTGGCGCTTTTTCTGGGCTCAGAAGCTCCAGGATCAGTGCCGAGGGCTTCCGCTGAGCCCTGACAGCCCTGCAGCTCCAGCCATCTCTCTCTCTGGCTTGTGTGGTGCTGCCACCGGTTCAGCTCATATCCCTCCCCCGCTACCACTTTTCTAGGAGGGTTGCATACCACCTGCCAGGTGCCAATGTACCACAGGCGGTACCCGTACCACTGGTTGGAAAGCCCTGATCTAGAGACCATAGATGAGGAATCTCCGGGTGGGACTACCCCCGTCACCAGCGACGGGAACCATCTTCTCACAAACATTTAGGAAGCCTTTGGAAACAGGAGTCCTTCAAGGATGCGAGAGCTTGCAATGAATCTGGCTACTTCAACGACAGAAGTTATACTTTCCATGATTGCAATAGTGTTGCGTTGATTGTATATTGATATACCGCATTTTAAAATCACATCAATATATAATACAAAGTTAAAAGAGAATTAAAAGATTAAATTATCCCTGAAAATAAAACCCCAGTTAAAATTCTCAGCCTGGGTCAGAGAGCTCAAAGAGCCAAGTCTTCAGGTCCCGGCGGAATGAGCGTAGGTCAGAGGCAGTCCTGAGCTCCACGGGCAGCTGGTTCCAGAGGGCAGGCGCACCCACAGAAAAGGCCCTCCCCCTGGGTGTTATCCGCCGGCAATCTTTTACCGGCGGCACCCTGAGAAGACCCTCCCTGTGTGAGCGCACTGGACAAAGGGAACGTGATGCTGGCAGCAGGTGTTCCCTCAAATATCCCGGACCCAAGCCATTTAGGGCTTTATAGGTCATCACCAGCACTTTGAATCTCACCCGGAGAGCAACCGGAAGCCAATGCAGCTCACGGAGTAGAGGTGTTACATGGGAGTATCGGGAGACCCCCATCACAACTCGCGCGGCCGCATTCTGCACCAGTCAAGCTATTCTCCAAAGCACCTGAAAGCAGGACAAGAAGCAACGGATGGAAACTAGTCAAGGAGAGAAGCAACCTAGAACTAAGGAGAAACTTCCTGACAGTTAGAACAATTAACCAGTGGAACAACCTGACTCCAGAAGTTGTGAATGCTCCAACACTGGAGGTTTTTAAGAAGAGACTGGACAGCCATTTGCCTGAAATGGTATAGGGTTTCCTGCCTGAGCAGGGGGTTGGACTAGATGACCTCCAAGGTCCCTTCCAACTTTATATTATTATTATTATTATTATTATTATTATTATTATTATTATTATTATTATTATTATTATTATTATTATTATAGTTGTAGTCTCCGGATGGTCCTCAAGGGCAGCCCCATGTAGAGAGCGTTGCAGTAGTCTAGACGAGAGGTCACGAGCGCGTGAGTGACCGTGCATAAATCATCCCGAAGCAGCACCAAAACATCCCTTATCAATCAGTGGGGATTATGAGAGCTGATTTCCAACTTCCCCTTACAGATTAAAGTGGAGGCTTGGTGGGTTAAGGATGTGCTCTGCAAGTGAGCACTAATTTTCTTTTCCTGAATCATTGCATCATCCCCGAGGGGGCCATGTCTGCTTCTGCTTCCACCCTCTGCCAGACGTTTTTACTGCACAAGGAAATACATCTACTTGTTTTAAGAACACCCAGCCCTATTCAGTCTCCCGATCACAATTCGTCCACCCTGAAACGCTAGTTCCAGTTGCCTGTTGTGTTGGACTTCGACTCCCATCAGCCTCAGCTGCTAGCCCTATAACTTTTTATTTTCCATTTGCCTGTTTTTCTCTCCCCTTGATGCTTTGTAGGGAAAAAATGTCTCCTCTCTTTTAACCTTCTTCCTTTATTTACTTGGGCGGGAGGGGGGAAAAAAGTTACCAGCCCACCGTTCCTGGTTTCCTTCCGACTGAGACGTTTTCTCCATCAGCAATGTTTGAAAGAATAGAGGACCTCTTTACAGAAGTGTTATACAAGGGACGCGGTGGCTCAGTGGGTTAGGACGCTGAGCTTGTCGATCAGAAGGTTGGCAGTTTGGCGGGTCGAATCCCGAGTGCCGTGTAACAGAGTGAGCGCCTGTTACTCGTCCCAGCTTCTGCCAACCTAGCAGTTCGAAAGCACGTAAAAATGCAAGTAGAAAAATAGGGACCACTACGGTGGGAAGGTAACAGCGTTCCGTGCGCCTTTGGCGTCTAGTCATGCCGGCCACATGACCACGGAGACGTCCTCGGACAAGCGCTGGCTCTTCGGCTTTGAAACAGAGATGAGCACCGGCCCCGAGTCGGAAACGACTAGCACGCATGTGCGGGGGAACCTTTACCTTTTCATACAAGTGAGAGGCAGTCAGGCCTGAAGAACTAAGGAGCTGCCTATTTTCACAAAATAAAACAGATGCTTTCATGCAGTTCTGGATGGTTAGTCAGCCACGCCTTCTTCTTCGTCACTCTATTCTAGCAGTTCCCATACCCAAACTTCCTCCAGTTTAAACAGGTAGCTACAATCTACAAAGGCACCAATGGCTTGAGACCAGTTTACCGGCAAAATTAATGACAATCTGGGGTGGCCAAATCCTTTTTTGTGACCTCTGCCCCCTGGGAGTCACAACTGCTGAATACGGGAGTTGCTATTTTGTATACCTCAAGGCAAGACTTTTCAACCTTTTCACCCATTGTACCACTTTGAGGATATGGCAACATCCGAGTACCACCAGTTGCCTGGCAAGGTGTCAAAAACTTGATGACCCCCCCCCCACAAAAAAGGAAAAAAGTGATGAAGTACAGGTAGTCCTCAACTTACAACAGTTTGCTTAGTGACTATTCGAAGTTACAATGGCACTGAAAAAAGTGCCCCCCAAGCCATAGCCAAGCAAGACACCTGCCTGCCCGCCTGACGGCGCTCTTCCTCCTGTCCGAGGTTTTCATTGTTGTGAGCATTTCTGTTGAGGATTGGCAGCGAGGGTGGGGGGTATTTGGTTTTTATACCCCCCCCCCGTCTGCTGGGTGGCTGCAGCAGGTTTTGGTCACTTCACATGAACCTGGGACACTGTGACTGTCATAAATATGAATCAGTTGCCAAGCATCCGAATGTAAATCACAAGACCCTGGAGATGCTGCAACATTCCAGCTGATCGCCACTTTTGGGCTCAGCAGAAGCGCCAGGATCAATGCTGAGGTCCAGCTAGAGCCTGGCGCTGATCCTGGTGCTTTCACTGAGCCCTGACAGCCCTGCAGCTTCAGCCGTCTCTCGCTCAGGCTTGTGCGGTGCTGCCATCGGTTCAGCTCATTCCCCTCCCCTGCTACCACTTTTCTAGGATGGTCACGTACCACCTGCCAGATGGCAATGTACCACAGGTGGTACCCGTACCACTGGTTGAAAAGCCCTGCCTCAAGGAACAAACACATTGAACAAAATATAGAATACTTCTTGCTGCTCAAGGAAAAATCCCAAGCTTCACCCATCTGTCTCTGCTCTCTGAGATTAATCCAGGTGGCCTGAAAAGTTGTGCAGTCAATAAGTAGCTTGTTAGTCCTTGTCACAGGTCTGAGGCTATAAAATTGTAAGCCTTTTTTTTGGACAATAGGAAATGCAGTGGGTCACCATGCGACCCTTTTTTTTGTGGCAGCAAAATGAACGCGGTGGTCCAACTGAACGTGTCGATTGTTAAAGCAAACCCATTGTTCACTGTGTTTTGCCGGTAACCAGAAGTCAACGCCTGTTTCCGGCAAAACAAAGCCAATTGCAGTCACGTGTCTGTGGAGCTCTGCAAATGGATGTAAATATGGGCTGGGAAATATGTAAATATGGGCTGGTTGCCAAGTGCCCAAAATGCAGTCATGTGACTGAGTGGGGCAGACATCAGAACCAGATTTTAAGTACCTTTTTTAGGGGGAGGTCCATTGTATCTTTGAATGCTCGCTAAGCGACCTGTCAAAAATTGAGGACTACTTGTAAAGGGCTAGCTGTATCATTGAGCGGAAAGCAGTGGCTTATTAGTGCAAGTGTTAATAAGGGCAGCAGAGAATTATTTAAATCGCTCATTTAACACTTAAATCGCTCATTTAACAGGGGTCCCCAACCCCTGGCCTGTGGACAGGCACCGGGCTGCAGCCTGCCAGAAACTGGGCCGCAGAAAGAACCTCTCTCCACGGAACCGGTCCTTGGTTCCCATAGGTTTGGGGGATGCTGATTTAAAGCACTGTTCACTTTAAGCACAGGAAGAGATAGGAACGTTTAGGGGGATCATATATCTGATGCCAAAGGGATTTGATTAGCTCTGAGTCTTGTGGATCTGGAGATCTGATTTATTTCTTGTCCTCAGCAGCCAAATGAAATATGCTGGGGCAGATGTGGGAATTAGGAAGAAAGAATGCAGGTTGCAGGCATTTCCTTGACCGAGGAATGGAGAACAAAGCGATTAAATAAGGTTCAAGCTGATGCAGTTACCTTTCATCATATCAAAATCCACCAGGTTGCCAACCTTTATTGGTTTTATACGGTGCGAGAAAATGACATTATAAAACCCCCAAGTTATGAAACCCATACAAAAAGAGACTGAGATAAGGCTGGCCCTCAAAACCGAGTCAAACCTCTTTTGCTGGGGTTGAACAGGGAGAAAAGAACTAAAAAAAAAAAAAAGGAAAAAAATATCCCACCTCAAAGAGAAAACAGACAAGCCACTGCTCCAACTCAAAAGTGAAACTTGATCCAAAATGAACTTGCCCCAGAGGAGAAGGGAAACTACGGACATGGGCCCTTCCAGTCACAACACACATTCACACATAAACACAAGTACACTAGGTGATGGCAAAAAGGCCTTTCAAGTTGATCCTTGGTTTCTAAACTCGAAAGCCTTCCCAGGATGTGTTGATGCACAAAACTCCCCACGCACATCCTGGCTGCAATGGAATTTGGACACCTTTCTTGCTTCTCCGCTCAGGAAGGGGGGAAAAAAAAAGCATTCCCAAGCCTTTGGTGGAGGCTGTTTTTTTTTGGCCCAGAAAGCTGGAGAGAGCTCCCAATTTCTTGCATTTGCTGGCTGCCTCCAGATAGAGCAGTGGTCTTCAAACTTGGCCGCTTTTATGACTCGTGGACTTCAGCTCCTAGAATTCCTCAGCCAGCATGCATGCAAGTTTGAAGACCCCTGAGATAGAGGAAATAGAGGCACGGAATGGGACAACTCGCCTCAGCCCATTCGCCACGGCCAATTAGCTGCAGGACAATTCCAGCAATTCAATTTACTTAGTGGAAAATAATTTTAAAAATAAGTTTAATTTTGGCCATTTACATTTTGTCATCCTTTCTTTCATGATTCTAGGGGACTATTGGTGGGACTCTTGTCCCGCGGCAGGTTGTTCTGCGGTGAGTTGACCGCGGCGAAATGGCCATGGCGAGTTGTCGTAGACCAGGGGGTCTTCAAACTTGGCCCTTTTACGACTTGTGGACTTCAACTCCCAGAATTCCTTACCCAGCGTGCCTGGCTGAGGAATTCTGGGAATTGAAGTCCACAAGTCGTAAAAGCGACCAAGTTTGAAGATCCCTGTCGTAGACCCACAGAGGCAGGTGTCAAAAGATCTGGCTGGGTCACATAAAAAGGTTAGTGAGCTGAGGGAAGAGAGAAAAGGGCAAAACGGCACCGGCCTCAGATTCACTTCAAAATAAAATCTATTGGAAGAAGACACCCCCACCCCTCCCTCTTCTCTGGTCTCCCCCGGATGTTTCTCCATCAGAACATTAAGAGTCAGATTTTGTGCGTGCATCAGTTGTGAGGAAAACCTTCAGGCGCACAGTTCTCCTGGGCCAAGCATTGTCTTTTGTGGCGGAGGTTTCCTTTCCTTTCACACCCGGACACCCCAGCCCACCCATCTCCAGACACGCGTCTTCCGCCTTCTTCTCTCCTTCCGCCAACGTGGCATTTCTTAAGGCAAATTCCTCTTGGAGCAGAGCAGCTTCGGTGTTCCAAACGCGAAGCCGAGCGGAAGTCCACGGTGGGTGGAAGAAAGGGGGAAGTCAGGGGTGGGGCTGGGAGAAGGAGAAGCGATTCCACATGCAGAGGGGCAACGGACCCCCGCTTAAGCCTGGGAGGCAGGAAAGCTGCTGCTGTCCGGCAACACATCCTGGTGAGCCTCCAGACGAGCCAGGCGGCTCTGTTCCAGGGCAATCGCTTCCGCCGAATGTTTGCATTTCTCCGAACCACACTGGCAGGTGAAATATTTGCTTTTGATGTCCCAGAAACGGTCCCCGTAGTCAAATCTGCAGCCCAGGTTACACGGGGGAGGAGGGAGGGAGGGAGAGAGAGAGAGAGAGAAACAACAACATAAAGATGACTTAGTTCAGCCTGAAAACCTGAATGATCCAGCTTTTTTAAAACCCCAAAGTGTTCAGGGACAAAAATATCTCACGGGTCATGTCTCCTGCCTCTCTTGTACGAACGGACGGACTCTCGTCAGCCTTCCCAGGCAGAACCAGACAGGATACACAACCGGAGGAGCTAAATTCTACTTTATTGTAACCCCATCTTAACAGAATCTGGCAGGTCTGAAAATATAAATCTCCCGCTGTCTGATAAGTTAAGGGAGGGCTTTTTTCCCCCCCTTAGGTTTCTTTCTCTGCTTGTCAGGACCCACCCCAAACCACGTCTTAGGAAAACAAAAACTCTTGGAGTCAGTTCTAGTCCAAAAGGAATTTTTACTAGGACATGCTTGGTTGTGGAAATACAAGACAGGACTTGGTATTGTTTTACGAATTGAAACTTTATAAAGAGTTCCCGGTTCAACCCCCCTTCCCTCAACCCCATTTGGTCAGCCCCCCCCCATCATTTTACTTCGTGTCATCCCTTTCGTGGGAAAAAAGGAACTTTGGATCTTTTACGGTTATTGCCTTCTTCCTTTACAGATTCAAATGGAGACACAGGCCAGATGCCTTCTTCCCTAACCCTCCCCTTTGTTCCCCCAGTTCAAAAGGTTTCCCTTGGGTCTTTGAAATAACCTAAGGCAGGCTGAATCCACATCCGTTCCTCCTTCCTCGGGAGATGGCAGAATCCATGGGGGGGGGGAAATAATGTTTTAAACATACATTTATGGATGTGATATAAATGGATTCTGACACTGCCTGTTATGCGGCTCTGGGCTCCCTCTACCCCCCAAGATAATACGCCTTTTATCTGATCGTTCCATAGGCAGCATCTCCTCTCCTCTTTAAAGGTCATTCCCATATACTATTCTCTTCGGTCCACTTTTCCGAGCACCCTTCCCCCCAGTGAAAGAAGGCAGAAGCTATAAAGGAGTCTTTCAGTTGGGGGTCCCTACCGAGGGGAGGTTCTGAGCCCACGTTCACCTTTGTTCGATTCCTGTTAACGGTGTGAGAATGACCTGTGGAAACAGGAGGAGGAAGAGCCACAGACCAGACAATAATCAGATAAGAGGCAGCCTAGCCTGCAGCAGCAGGAGTGTGGGCGTGGCAAACATTTCATAAGAGTCTCTTCCTGGTGGACGTCCGGTGGCTGCGCGGCGCCGGAGACAGCCTTCCCGGGCTGCCCGCGGCTCAGCTGAGTGATTTTCGCCCGAAACAGCGCCGATCAGCTGTTCGGGCGAATTTGAAGCCCCCTCCTCGGGAGAAGAGGAGGGGGTGAGGCCCCAGGTAGGGGTCGAGTTCTCCGGGGCCGCCTGAGCTTGGAGCTTGGGCGGCTGAAGGATTGAACTCCCCCGTAGCCTGGGTTGCTCCCAGCTGGTCAGCGTCTCTGCTCCGGATCTCTTGGAGCAGAGCCAGGCGTCTGCGACCACCCCTGCCTGAAGGAAGGACTATGGATTAATAAGAGCAGGCAGAGCGGTACAAGAGGAAAAGGTGAAGAGGATTATTTTATTTTACTCTCGAGCTTGATGGACTTTTTAAATCTAAAGTGAAAGTGCGTCACAATTGAAAGTAAAAGATGGCGGCTAAACCTCCCCCTAAAACTCTTCGGAGCGGTGGAACTTCTCCGGTGCAACAATCATCATTGCAGGCGTTGCATCCTCCTGATGTATTGACACCGAAGGACTTACGAGATGCTCTTGAAAAACATGCCCAGGTAATTTTGGAATCAATGGGTGATAAATTTGCACAGATGGAGGAGAAATTGGAGAAATTGGAGGAGAGAATGGAAGAGAGGATGGAACAGAAGTTCAGTGTGATGAAGGTAGACATTTTGTCTTCAGTGCATAAAGTGGCGGAATGTGTGGAAGATTTGGATGAAAAAGTGGAAGATTTGACTCAAAAGAATGCCATATTAGAAGCAAAAGTATTGGAGAATGAAGATTTAAGAGACAAAATGGAAACAGAATTGAGTCTTGCTCAATATTACCAGATGCAGTTTGCTGTTAGAATCAGAGGCTTGAAAGAGAATATTAAGGAAGATTTAAAGCAGCTGGTTTCTGAGGCTCTCGAAGTGGTATTGAATCAGCCAGCATCTGAAATAAGAGGAGGTATGGATAAAGTGTTTCGTGTGAATTCATGGATTGCCAGACAGAGAAAGTTGCCTAGAGATGTGGTGGTTTACTTTGCAAAAAGGGAAATTAGAGATGAAGTTATACAAGCTGCCTATGATGCTAAAGTTGTGATTGCTGATCAAGAAGTCTTGGTTCTAAAAGAAATTCCTCCAAAGATTTTAAGGAGAAGGAAGGATTTTACATTTCTTGTGCAAGAGCTCAAGCAACGAGATATAAGGTTCAGATGGGAGATTCCAGTTGGGTTGATGGTGATGCATGAAGGTAAAAGGTACCGGCTGGTTACTGTGAAGCAAGCGCGTGATTTTTACAATAACGTTTTAAAAGCAACCCCATTAACACTTCTGGAAGCTGCAAAGGGATCTGGAGAAGGAGAACATCAAGAGGCTGAAGCAGAGGAAAACGGTGCTGGAGGAGATCAAGCCATAACTTCTTTGGATGATCCTAGAGAGCAAAGGGTAACGCGTGCTGCTTTAAAACGATCAAAAAAAATAAAAGAACAAGACCAGCAAAAGTCTTTGGTACTTCCACAACGTACTTATAGCCAAGCAGTGGGAGGAGCACGGCCTAAAGAAGATAGTCCTATCAAAGCAGTGCTCCAAGAGCTTTGGGAGGATATGCATGGCAACTAAATTTTTAACCTGGAACGTTAATGGACTAAATTCACCACAGAAGAGGAAGAAAGTTTTTCAATATTTAAAACAATTCAAGATAGATGTTATATGTTTGCAAGAAACGCATATTAGGGTTGTGGATCAAAAGTATTTATTGAACTCAAGGTTGGGTATGCAATTTGTTGCTTCTGCAATGAATAAGAAAAATGGAGTGGTTGTTTATGTTAAAAGTGCCTTAACAGCAGACTTAATTGAAGCAGATAAGCATGGAAGATACGTTATGATAGAGCTGCTGCTAGAAGGTAAAAAGACGCTTTTAGTTGGATTATATGCTCCTAATCAACAACAGGCTGACTTTTTTAGTTTACTTCATACAAAGCTTACCCAGTTGGATTATAAATCTTTTATTTTTATGGGGGACTGGAATGGTGTTTTGGATGTACAGATGGACAAGGCTGGAGCTTTTAAGCGCGTCCCAAGTCATGCTAGACTGCCTAAATCCTTTTTTGAAATGAAGGATGACTTGGAACTGCGAGATATTTGGCGCGAGAGACATTTGCAGGAGAAGGATTATACTTTTTATTCTGACAGACATCAATCTTTTTCTAGGATTGATTTTATTTTGTTGACTAATGATTTTTTTTAAGGACTAAAAAGGTGAAGATTTGTGCAAGAACTATCTCTGATCATAGTCCAGTTTGGCTAGAGATTGATAAGGAGAATAGAGACAGGCGCTCGTGGCGCGTAAATGAGAATTTGTTTAGAAATCAGAGAAATGTGGAAGAATGCAAACAGCGGATGAAGGATTTTTTCGAAATTAATATGAATAAGGGTACCTCTATGGATATGGTTTGGGATGCTAGCAAGGCCTACATGAGAGGGGTGTTGATATATATGAATAATAAACATAGACGTGCTGTGGAAGCTAGGAGGAAAGATCTGGAGAATGAAATAAAGGAAAAAGAAAAGGCTTTGATTTTGAATTCAGAGGATGTGAAGACTAAGGAGGCTATTAAACTGTTAAGAGGACAATTTGATAAATTAATGGCTGACCAAGTGGCAACCAATTTGCGGTTTGCCAGGCATAATACTTTTTGCAACGCTAACAAACCAGGTAGATGGTTAGCTTATAGATTGAGGAAAAAACAAAGGGCTTCTAATATAGACAAAATTGAGTATAAAGGAAGGGTTGTGTTTCAACAGGACCTTATCAAGGGTGCTTTTGTGGATTTTTATTCTAAATTATATGCTAAGGAGAAGATTAATGAAAAAGACATTGATATATATTTGGAGAATGCTAGCATCCCGGTTCTTACGCAAGTACAAAAAGAGGAGATTAATCAATTAATTACAGAAGAAGAAATTTTTACAGCAATTAAGGAATTGAAGGTGGATAAAGCACCAGGCACGGATGGTTTGTCTGCGGCTTACTACAAAAATTTACAACTAGAGATGATGAAACCGTTAAAGGAACTGTTCCAGACAATCCAGAGGGGGGGAAAGGTGCCACCGTCTTGGAGAACAGCTTTTATTTCTTTGATTCCGAAGGAAGACCAAGATGCTACTCAAGTTAAAAATTACAGACCAATATCGCTTTTAAATACAGATTACAAGATATTTGCTAAGGTTTTGGCTAATAGATTGATGAGGGTTCTGCAACAGGTGATTCATGGGGACCAAACGGGGTTTATTAGTGGTAGGCAAATGAAAAATAATGTGAGGCATATAGTTGATGTGTTAGAGTTTTTGGAAAGGAACAACCAGATCCCTGCGGCGCTAATTTTTCTAGATGCTGAAAAAGCTTTTGATCAATTGAATTGGCAATTTTTGATGAAAGTTTTAGATAAAATGGATTTTGGGGAAAATTTTCTACAACCGATTAGGGCATTATATCAAAAACAAACTGCCCGAATCATAGTTAATAATAGTCTGACAGAAGTATGTAATATTGAGAAGGGCACAAGGCAAGGGTGTCCGTTATCGCCCTTGTTATTTGTGTTAACATTAGAGATATTATTGGTTAAAATACGGAATTCGGAAAAAATTAAGGGGATACAAATTAGAGATCAGGATTATAGATTGAGAGCATTTGCAGATGATCTGGTTGTTACAGTGACCCAGCCAGAGAACTCTGTTGTGGACCTCATGGAGATAATAACACAATATGGGAAGGTTTCTGGATTTAAAGTTAATATACAGAAAACTAAAATTTTGGCCAAAAATATGACAGTTTCGCAAAAGGCTCTCTTAGAAGGATTAACTGGATTTGAGATTGTTAAAAGGGTTAAATATTTGGGGGTGCTTTTGTCGCCCTCTAATACAAAGTTATATAAAAATAATTATGAAAAATTGTGGGGGAAAATTCAAAAAGAATTGGAGAGTTGGGGAAAATTGCAATTGTCTTTGTTGGGACGGATTGCAGCAGTGAAAATGAATGTCCTGCCTAAATTTTTATTTTTATTTCAAATGATACCGATTCTTAAGAAAGATTCTAATCTGGAGGAATGGCAGCGAGGTATCAATAAATTTGTTTGGGCAGGGAAAAGGCCACGAGTTTAACTTAAGATTATGCAGGATACTCGTGAGAGAGGTGGTCTCAAAATGCCTAATTTTAAACTATATTATGAAGCTGCTGCATTAGTAGGAATAAGTGATTGGATTAATTTGTCACAAGAGAGATTATTAAATCTTGAGGGCCACGATTTGTTGTTTGGCTGGCATGCATATTTGTTGTATGACAGGAAGGTAGACAATGTGTTTAGAGTGCATATTTTAACACAGGCATTGTTGAGAGTTTGGAAGAAGTATAGACATAAGTTAGACTGCAAGATACCATTGTGGGCAATTCCAAAACACGCAATAGAAAATATACATGCTGGCTTTAAACATGATGTGACTACGTACAAGGAGATCCTAAGCTTGGAAAGAAATGTTTGGTGTTTGAAATCATATAGCCTCTTGCGAGAAGAGAAGGTTGTTCAAAATTGGTTTCAATATACTCAGTTACGGGCCAGGTGGAAAGAAGACCAGAAAAATGGATTTACAATGACTGATGAAAACTTGATAAAGCAAATCAGAAATCAGGGACCAGCACATATTAAACGGATATATCTTGCGTTGATAGAGATTGATTCAGAAACAGAACTTGTTAAGGATTGTATGATAAAATGGGCCCAAAACATCCAGGAAGTTATTACAATGGACACATGGGAAAAGATTTGGGTGAGGAATGTAAAATTTACACAAGCTCAAAATCTAAGAGAGAATTTTTACAAAATGTTTTATAGATGGCATTTAGATCCTAAAAAGCTTGCAAGTATGTATCCGAATTATCAGCCTAAATGTTGGAGGTGCAGTGATGAAGACGCAACATATTTTCACATATGGTGGACTTGTAAAAAGGTTAAGGCCTTTTGGATAAAAGTCTGGTGGAACATGCAGAAGATTTTTAAACAGAGGATAAAGTTTTGTCCGCAACTTTTTTTGTTGGGAATAATTGCAGATGTTACAGTTGTGGACACTAAGTTGATGTTGAATTTAATTACGGCAGCAAGACTTTTGATAGGTCAGTACTGGAAGAAAGAGGAACTGCCGACCATAGAAGAGTGGACTTTAAAGGTTTCCGACCTGGCTGAGATGGCGAAGATTTCGGCCTATTTGAAAGATCACTCGCAAGAACGCTATATTATGGAATGGAGAAAATGGATTGAGTTTATCCAGAACAAGTATAGGGTTAAGAAGTTTCATGTAGCATCTGAATAAGTCTTCTTTCTTTTCTTCTTTTTCTATTTTTGTTTTTCTATATATATTTAATATATATATATATTATCCTATATAAGCTAGAGAGTGATGGATTTTAGAGTTTATGGATGTTAGTATATGGTTGTTTATGATTGTTTTTTTTTATATACCTTGTATTTAGCTCTGGGAAGTCGGGGGGGGGGAGGGGGGGAGGGGGGAGAGGTAGGGGGGGAGGGAGAAGGGAGGGGGAGGGGGGATTTTTTAAAGGAAAAATTGTATGTTAAAACTTTTTAATAAAAAAAAAAGAGTCTCTTCCTGGTTTCTTGGACTGTAAAGGCAACCGGGGAACGGGGCGGGGGGGGGGGGACTGGATTATCAGACTGGCAAGATTCTGTTGATGATACCTCGGATTAGAATAAAGTAGAATTAGTTCGCATGGACATGGCCTACCATCTTGAGTAGCTCACCATCTTGCAGGTCTGAAAATACCATTCTCCCTCTGTTGCCAAAGACCCGGGTTCTCTGATAGACAGATTTACCGGTAGCACTTAAAAGTGCTAAATGTTGAGAGTCACCATGACGATATTTGCAGAAGAGTGCAGCTCCCCTCAGTGTTCTGAATCTGCAACCACTTCCTGGCTAATTCCTCACAACGATGTCTCTTTACACACACACACACACACACACACACACACACACACTCTTCCCCCTGAGACTGACCCAAGTTCTTCACCAGTCCTGGCCAATTCTTCACAACACACACACACACACACACACACACACACACACACACAAAATTCCCCCTGAGACTGACCCAAGTTCTTCACCAGTCCTGGCCAATTCCTCACAATGATGTCTCTTCACACACACACACACACACACACACACAAAACACACAATTCCCCCTGAGACTGACCCAAGTTCTTCACCAGTCCTGGCCAATTCCTCACAACGATACACACACACACACACACACACACACACTTCCCCCTGAGACTGACCCAAGTTCTTCACCAGTCCTGGCCAATTCCTCACAATGATGTCTCTTTATACACACACACACACACACACACACACAAAACACACAATTCCCCCTGAGACTGACCCAAGTTCTTCACCTGTCCTGGCCAATTCCTCACAACGATACACACACACACACACACACACACACACACAATTCCCCCTGAGACTGACCCAAGTTCTTCACCAGTCCTGGCCAATTCCTCACAACGATGTCTCTTCATACACACACACAAAACACACAATTCCCCCTGAGACTGACCCAAGTTCTTCACCAGTCCTGGCCAATTCCTCACAATGATGTCTCTTCATACACACACACACACACACACACACACACACACACACACAAAACACACAATTCCCCCTGAGACTGACCCAAGTTCTTCACCAGTCCTGGCCAATTCCTCACAACGATACACACCCACACACCCACACCCACACCCCACACCCACAACTCCCCCTGAGACTGACCCAAGTTCTTCACCAGTCTGAATGTCCCGGCTGCTGAAGAAAGCAATGCGGGGGAAGCGCAGGTCCTGGTGCAACATGAAGACTCGTACGGGGATAATATTAGGATCACACAAGTGGTTGATGAAGCGGCTGACATTGCCATAATAACGCGCATCAATGCAGTAAACCTCGCCATCCTGTAAGAGGGAAGACCCAAATTATGATCCGAGCTCTTTGGAACAGTACTAGAATCCCAGGGCTGGAAGAGGTCATCTGGTCCAATTAGATGGCCAGGGCAGGAATTTTTAGGCCATCCCTGGCAGATGGCTGAGGAATTCTGGGAATGGAAGTCCAGCTACCTTAAAGCAGTCAAGGCTGAGAAACATGTGCAATCTGTATAGGATTCACGGGACACGGGGTCTGTACGTGCCATCCATAGTTCTGGGCCACTCTAGGAGGAGTAGAACTGGCAGGCTGCAAAAATACTAGAGACAACAGCTCTAGGCTGCAAAAAATCTGTATGGCCTTCAGATAACAGCTAAAAGTATGCTTTTAACGCAAGGCTCCCAAACCCTCCGGCCGCAGCCCACTACCGGGCTGCGGCCTGTTTGGAACTGAGCCACACAAGCGACAGGTGAGCATGCGTGTATGCACAGCTCAACTTGTGCAATTGGCGAGCACTGGCGCACAAAGCTCCATTTGCACAAGTGGTGGGCGTTCGCGCTGGCACATGAAGCTCCACTTGTGCAAATGGAGTTGAGCGCTCAACTTCCCCTTCCCCCCCCCCTCCACCGGTCCAAGCTGGAAAGTTTGGGGACCGCTGCTTTAATGTATCCCTTTGCTACCCCCTAGTGGTCAATCTAATCACACAGTCAGCTACCTTGTTGCTCCAGCTCCTCCTACTGTAATTTCTACAAACTCCAGCCCTGCAGATCATAACCAGGTCGTTGCTTTTCTGTTCTTGAAAGATCAAAGATTTGCGCTCCCTCCATGCCTCAAGGAAGCTGCTACTCCGGCCTTATCTTTATTTATGCCTCACTGCCTAACTCCTGCAGCCCTTATTCTGAAATGAGGATCGGTGCTCCTCATTTTGTGAACAGGAGTTATGTCCTAAAACCTCCCCAAGAATACAGGCAGTCCTCGAATTACAACCGTAATGGAGCCTACCTACCATGGTCATGACTTGTGACAGTTGCAAATCAGGTCGCCCACATGCCTGATTTTACAACTTTTTTTTCACGGCAGTCATTAAGCAGCTATCACGGTTGTTAAGGGAACCCACGGTTCACACTATGGGATGGTTTTCTTGCCACAGATGTTGAGTAATTCATTGCAGTTGTTAAGTTAGTAACCCGGTCACTAAATGAATCTGGCTTCCCCTTTAACTTTGCTCGTCAGCGGATCATATGACGCCCCCCCCCTCCCGGGACACTGCAGTCATCATAAATACGAGTCAGTTGCCAAGTGTCTGAATTTTGATCGGGTGACTGTGGGGTTGCTGCAACCGTCGTAAGTGTGAAAAACGGTCAGAAGTCACTATTTTATTTATTTATTTATTTAATTTATATACCGCCCTTCTCCCGAAGGACTTTCATTGCTGTTGTAATTCCGAATGGTCACTAAATGAACTGTTGTATGTCGAGGACTACCTGTATGAAGATAGGTGTAAGAAACAGTCTTTCTCTCATCCGATCCCCAATATCTGGACTTTACCTTATTGTCTAGATCAAACAGGTACGAGTCATCTTCCCTTACGTCAGCTTCTGCATCAGAAATCAGTTCTCCTACATACCTTTTAAGAGAAGGAGGCATAATGAGGGGAGAGAGGTTAGAGGAGGATTCGTCTCCTTAAAGCCAGCATGTTACTACAAGCCCCCAATCCTGGAGGCATATAGCAATTCCCCCCACCGCCGCCCCCCTATATAAAGGGAAGCTCCACATGAAAACCAGTTTCTTTCTTTTTTTTATTGAAAAGTTTTACAATACATTTTATCTTTAACAAAAACAAAACCCCACCCAACCCCCTCCCCTCCCACCCTCTTCCCACTCCCCAAACCTCCCCAGCCTCCCTCCCTTCCCCCTTCCCCCTCCCCGACTCCCCAGAGCTAAGTACAGGGTATAAAAATACAAACAATCATAATCTACGTTATGCAAACAATCATAAACTATTAAAACTATCGCACTTTAACTCATATAAATTAACTCCAAACAGTTTCACTCACTCGCATATGAAGGTTCCCTGGGGGATGGTCTGAAGGGCGCGGACCCCCCAACCCATTTTTGCCGTTCGGTACAGCTGCAGGCGAACCCTTCAATCAAGAACATACCAAACAGAAAAGATGCAGTTTTTGAAAAGGTAAAAGTTCACTGGCTGGGGGATTGTGGAAGTTGAAGTCCATTCGTCAGAAAGTTGCTAAGTTGCTACGGTTGAGAAACACTGCTATAGAGCAGCAGGGCTTTTCAACCTTTTCACCCATTGTACCACTTTTAGGATATGGCAACATCCGAGTACCACCAGTCGCCTAGCAAGGTGTCAAAAATTTGATACCCTCCCCCAAAAGTGATGAAGTACAGGTAGTCCTCGACTTACAACAGTTCGCTTGGTGACTGTTTGAAGTTACAACGGCGCTGAAAAAAGTGCACCCCAAGCCACAGCCGAGCAAGACACCGGCCTGCCTGCCCGGCGGCATTCTTCCTCCTGTCCAAGGTTTTCATTGTTGTGAGCATTTCTGTTGAGGATTGGCAGCGAGGGTGGGGTGGGGGGGAGTTTGGTTTTTATTCCCCCCCCCCTGCTGGGTGGTTGCAGCAGGTTTTGGTCACTTCACATGACCCTGGGACACTGTGACCATCATAAATATGAATCAGTTGCCAAGCATCTGAATGTAAATGACAAGACCCTGGAGATGCTGCAACATTCCAGCTGATCGGCGCTTCTTCTGGGCTCAGCAGAAGCGCTGGGATCAGCGCCGAGCTCCAGCTGGAGCCTGGCGCTGATCCTGGCGCTTCCGTTGAGCCCTGACAGCCCTGCAGCTCCAACCGTCTCTCGCTCAGGCTTGTGCGGTGCTGCCACCGGTTCAGCTCATTCCCCTCCCCCGCTACCACTTTTCTAGGATGGTCGCGTACCACCTGCCAGGTGCCAATGTACCACAGGTGGTACCCGTACCACTGGTTGAAAAGCCCTGCTATAGAGTACTAAAAATAAAGGGGGGAGCCCAAGAACAGGCTATGATATCCACTGGAAGAAGGTGGGACATAATATAACAAGTAATAATGAGACAATGACGAGAGAGAGAGAGAGGGGGGGGAGGGGAGAGGGTTGGGGGAGAGAGAGGGAGAGAGAGAGAGGGTGGGGGAAGAAGGGGGAGAGGGTGTGGGAGGGAGGGAGAGGGAGGGGAAAGAGGGAAAGACGGAGGGGGGAGAGAGGTTGGGGGAGGGAGGGAGAGGGAGAGAGAGGGAGAGACAGAGAGAGAGAGAGAGAGAGAGAGAGAGAGAGAGAGAGAGAGAGAGAGAAACGGCTTTTGTGCCTAAGGCAGGACTAGCACTTGAGCCTTTATGCTCCTACTCCAGCTGTGAAAGTGCTGGACCAAATTGGGAGACAGTGAGAGCAATAAAGCAATCAAAGATCTCACTTGATGCCGCCTTGCACCACCCGGTTTTTGCAGTTCCTCCAACAGGTGCAGGCCTGGTTGCATTCAAAGATCAAAGGGGGCTCAATCTTGTTGAACTCTTGTAGCAAACGTCCGTCCTGCAGAGAGAGAGAGAGAGAGAGAGAGAGAGAGAGAGAGAGAGAGAGAGAGAGAGAGAGAGAGAGAGAGAGAGAGAAGGGAGGTGACGCTGATGGTTCCGTTGCCATGGTAACAGCCTCTCTTTCATGTGAGGTTGATAGGGATGCAAGCTGGCATCATTTCCCCCTCCACAACTGCTTTCCAAATGAGCAAGAGTTTGGGGAGAGGCAGGGAGGGGTAAAGAGGAATTGTCAACTTCCTGTTTTCTTAAATTAAAAATAAAGGTTCCTCTCAGTGGGATGAGAATCGTTTAGGCCTCACTTTTCTCACATAGTAAGTCTACGTAGAGGTAGTCTTTACACTCATTCGCTTAGCAACCGGCTGAAGTTACAGTGGCACGATACAAAAGTAACTTACAACCAATCCACACACTGTTGCAGCATCTCCACAGTCCTGTGTTTCAAATTCAGGCGCTTGGCAACTGACACGTACTTATCATGGCTGTAATGTCCTGGGATTATGTAACCGCCATTTGTGAACTTCTCAGCCAGCTTCTGAGAAGCAAAATGAATGGGAGAAGATGGATCTGAGGGGTCGTCGGTGCTCTCTGAGCCTGCTTGTTTTCTTGCAGACATGTCACTATCCGAGCGGTTGCTTTCCGCAAACCAGCCCTCCCCACACATTCCCCTTATAAAGAGTTCAGGGCGTGGCTTCTCTCTGCCTCCTTCCGAGAAGCCCCATTGCCTTCCTCTGTTTACTCCTGATTGACTGCCTCCTGCGTCGGGCGTCCTTGAACAGGGCCAGCTGTGGGTCATCTTCATCCACACTGTCAGGCTCACACAGCTGGGTCTCCATGGTGACCAAGTGGGAGGGGCCTGCCTGAGGGCTATCATCATCAAGATCTTCAACCCCCTCAGCAAGGTCTTCAACACCCCCCTCCTCCTCTGAGTCGTCCGACCCAACTGCCGAACCCACAGGCTGACCCTGAATCACAACACATTCATTTTGCTTGTCAGAATCTGGCTGAGAAGCTCACAAATGGCGGTTACATAATCTCAGGACATTACAGCCATCATAAATGCATGTCAGCTGCCAAGCGCCTACATCTGAACACAGGACTGTGGAGATGCTGCAGCAATCGTTAAGTGCGAGGACTGCTTGTAAGTTACTTTTTTGTGGTGCCACTGTAACTTAAAAATGGTCGCTAAACAAATGAGTGTTACATCTGAGGACTACTGTATTGGTGGCTACAACTTCCAGAAATGCAGACTGACCTGGAAGTTTGGAAATTATAACCACAGTGCCCGTTGGAAGGCACCAGATGTCAGGAAAGCCAATGATATTATTCATTTTCTCCTTTTCAAGAACTGGTGTTTACTGCTAAATCCACTGAGAAGATGGAGAGTTCACATTTCAATGAACGAGAGAATTGCAGCGAGGTCTGGGTTACCAGGGGATACGTATTAGGATCTAGTTATGCAATGGCCAGGATTAAAAAGAGACTGGACAGTCACTTGTCTCAAATGGGATAGGCTCTTCTGCTTGAGCAGAGATGGACTAGAAGACCTCCAAGGTCCCTTCCAACTCTTTGTAATTCTGAATTTTAATGTCACATTGGCCACTGAGGTCCGCACATCTTAAAATTCCTGAGGTTGAGAAACACTGGTCTAGACCAGAGGTCCCCAACCTTTTGGGCACCAGGGACCATTTCCATAGAGAGGTTTTTCCACGGACCAGAGGGGGCATGGGTTTTGTGTGCTGCCTGCATCCCATGGATGGCGCTTTGCTTGTTTGTGCGGATTGGTTGCTGGCATGCCGTGGCCCGGTACCGGTCCACCGACCGGGGGTTGGGGACCCCTGGTCTAGACCCATAAACTATGGCAATGCCAAGGGAGATAAGTCTGATGTTGCTATCTCCTAAGTTCTAATTCAGTGTCTCTCAACCTGGGCCAACTTTCAGATGTGCGGACTTCAACTCCCAGAATTCTCCAGCCAGCATGGGGTTGGCTGGGAATTCTGGGAGCTGAAGTCCACACATCTGAAAGTTGCCCCAGTTGACAAAAGCCTTCTAGTTAATCAGTTGTTGACTCAGTGGGTAAAAGAGATAGGTAGTCTTTGACCTACGACCGCAATGGAGCCCAACATTTCTGTGGCTAAGTGAGACATCTGTGACATCCGTTTTACGACCTTTCTTGCCAATCACTGCAGTTGTGAAATTAGTAACACGGTTGTTAAGTGAATCTGGCTTCCCCATTGACTTTGCTTATCAGGAAGTCCCAAAAGGTCATCACATGACCTGGGACACTGCAACCGTCAAAAATATGAGACAGTTGCGAAGCATTTGAATTTGGATCACATGACCATGGGGATGCTGCAACGGTCTGAAAAGTGGTCACAAGTCACTTTTTCAGTGCCGTTGTAACTCTGAGTGGTCACTAAATGAATTCTCGTAAATTGAGGACTTCTTGTACTGCTGTTGTTCTCCTCTGAAGAGGGAGGGGACGAAGCAAAGTCCCCTGTCCAGCATATCAGGAAGCATCTCCATAAGAATAAGGAAAAGCAAGGAGAAGACAAAGAAACCTCTTTTAGAAAAGGCAGTAACAGAATAACAGAGAGTTGGAAGGGACCTTGGAGGTCATCTAGTCCAACCCCCTACTCGAGCAGGAGACCTATCCCATTTCAGATAAACGGTTGTCCAGTCAAGAATCAACAGCCTTCCCTTCTGAAAAAGGAGGAGTTTTTAATGGTTCGTACTGGATTAGAAATGGGCAAGGGAGGATCTGGGTTCAAGTCCTATTTGAAGCTCAGGATGATTTGGGGCCAGTACTTCTCTCTTAGCTCACCCTGCCTTAAAGGATGGGGTAACTGACGCGGTGGCTCAGTGGGTTAGGACGCTGAGCTTGTCGATCAGAAGGTCGGCAGTTTGGCGGGTCGAATCCCAAGTGCCACGTAACAGAGTAAGCACCTGTTACGCATCCCAGCTTCTGCCAACCTAGCAGTTCGAAAGCACGTAAAAATGCGAGTAGAAAAATAGGGACCACTACGGTGGGAAGGTAACAGCGTTCCGTGCGCCTTTGGCGTCTAGTCATGTCGGCCACATGACCACGGAGACGTCCTCGGACAAGCGCTGGCTCTTCGGCTTTGAAACGGAGATGAGCAGCGGCCCCTAGTGTTGGAAACGACTAGCACGCATGTGCGGGGGAACCTTTACCTTTAACTGTCTGCTGCTTTAGGTGCCGGATAAGAAATTGTTATTAAGTATTAAAAACCCAGGGAAATGGGTTAGCAAAGGCAGGTTGTAGCTGAGTAACATTTCTCACATGCATCCAAGTAGATTTTTCCGCACATCCTCAGTCTGAGGGTTTCCAGTTTGCTAAGCAGCTCTTCTGCCCCACTCAAAGGCACCACCTCACCTTGTCATACCAGCAGCGGATGCTAAGCTGTCCACAGAGACAATTGCTGGAGGAACAGTCGTCCTGGCATGTGCAATGCTGCCAACATAAGAAGAGAGGTGAAAACGGAGGTGACACGGCAGGTGATGGTACCAAACATCATCCCAGCCTCTGTGCCGGTGTGTTTTTCAACTTGAAGAAAAAGGGACTTCAACTCCCAGAATTACCTTGGCTGGAGAATTCTGGGAATTCACCCAACTTAAAATCGACAAGGTGGAACAAACACTGCTCTAGGCTAAAGCAGCTAGGTAGCCTCTCCAGATGGAGGAAACACATAAACCATAGTTCTGGGCCACAGGCAAAGCCAGCCATTAGAAAGCTAGAAGTAGCAGAAATGGGAGGCCAGAAGCCGTATCTAACAGATAGCCTTGTTACTACCATGACAGCTTCTCTGTGAAGGAGTTGGGCGGTTAAGATGCTTAATATCTAAATAAATATATTTTACATTTTCACTCCCCTTCATGGATTACTGCCTTGTTGTGGCGAAGGGGCTTGCGTAATTCAATGAAGCTATGAGCTATGCCGTGCAGGGCCACCCAAGACGGACAGGTCATAGCCAAGAGTTCTGACAAAACGTGATCCACTGGAGAAGGAAATGGCAACCCACTCCAGTATCTTTGCCATGAAAACCCTATGGACAGTACCAAAAGGCAAAACGATATGACGCTGGAAGATGAGCCCCTCAGGTCGGAAGGCGTCCAATATGCTACTGGGGAAGAGCAGAGGGCTAGTACTAGTAGCGCCAGAAAGAATGAAGCGACTGGGCCAAAGCCGAAAGGACGCTCAGCTGTGGATGTGTCTGGTGGTGAAAGGAAAGTCCGATGCTGTAAAGATTTTTTCTCCATAGGAACCTGGAATGTAAGATCCATGAATCAAGGCAAGCTGGACGTGGTCAAACAAGAGATGACAAGACTGAACATCGACATCTTAGGTATCAGCGAACTAAAATGGACAGGAATGGGTGAATTTAATTCAGATGACCATCAGGTATACTACTGCGGGCAAGAATCCTTCAGAAGAAATGGAGTAGCCTTCATAGTCAATAAAAGAGTAGGAAAAGCAATACTGGGATACAATCCTCAAAATGACAGAATGATCTCAGTTCGAATCCAAGGCAAACCATTCAATATCACAGTAGTCCAAGTCTATGCCCCAACCACCAGTGCTGAAGAGGATGAAATTGACCGGTTCTATGAAGCCCTACAGCACCTTATAGAACTATCACCAAAAAATGATGTCCTTATCATCATGGGGGATTGGAATGCTAAAGTAGGAAGCCAAAAGATAACTGGAATAACAGGCAAGTTTGGCCTTGGAGTACAAAATGAAGCAGGGCACAGGCTGATAGAATTTTGTCAAGAGAATACGATGGTCATAGCAAACACTCTTTTCCAACAACCCAAGAGACGGCTCTACACATGGACATCACCAGACGGTCAACACAGAAATCAGATTGACTATATGCTCTGCAGCCAAAGATGGAGAAGCTCTATATAGTCAGTAAAAACAAGACCAGGAGCTGACTGTGGCTCAGACCATGAGCTTCTCCTTGCAAAGTTTAAGCTTAAACTGAAGAAAGTAGGGAAAAGCACTAGGCCACTCAGGTATGAATTAAATCATATCCCTGTTGAATATACAGTAGAGGTGACAAATAGATTTAAGGAATTAGATCTGATAGACAGAGTGCCTGAAGAACTATGGACAGAGGTTCGTGACATTGTACAACAGGTAGCAACCAAAACCATCCCAAAGAAAAAGAAATGCAAGAAAGCAAAATGGCTGTCTGAGGAAGCTTTGCAAATAGCTAAGGAAAGGAGGGAAGCGAAAGGCAAGGGAGAAAAACATAGATATGCCCAATTGAATGCAGAATTCCAGAGAATAGCTAGAAGAGATAAGAATGCCTTCTTAAATGAACAGTGCAAAGAAATAGAAGAAAACAATAGAATAGGGAGGACCAGAGATCTTTTCAAGAAAATTGGACAGATGAAGGGAACGTTTAATGCAAAAATGGGCATGATAAAGGACCAAAATGGCAGGGACCTAACAGAGGCAGAAGAGATTAAGAAGAGGTGGCAAAATTACACAGAAGAACTATACAAGAATGAGCTTAATGTCCCTGATAATCACAATGAGGTGGTCACTGACCTCGAGCCAGACATCCTAGAATGTGAAGTGAAGTGGGCCTTAGAAAAGCTGAGCAACAACAAAGCTAGTGGAGGTGACAGTATTCCAGCTGAGCTATTCAAAATCTTAAAAGACAGTGCAGTAAAAGTGCTACACTCAATTTGCCAGCAAATTTGGAAAACTCAACAGTGGCCACAGGATTGGAAAAGATCACTTTACATTCCAATTCCAAAGAAAGGCAGTGCCAAAGAATGTTCAAACTATCGCACCATTGCACTCATTTCTCATGCTAGTAAAGTTATGCTTAAAATCCTACAAGCTAGACTTCAGCAGTATGTGGATCGAGAACTACCAGAAGTACAGGCAGGATTTCGAAGAGGCAGAGGAACTAGAGATCAAATTGCCAACATACGCTGGATCATGGAGAAAGCTAGGGAGTTCCAGAAAAACATCTACTTCTGCTTCATTGACTATGCTAAAGCCTTTGATTGTGTGGATCATAACAAACTGTGGCAAGTTCTTAAAGAGATGGGAGTACCAGACCATCTTATTTGTCTCTTGAGAAACCTATATGCGGGTCAAGAAGCAACAGTGAGAACTGGACATGGAACCACTGATTGGTTCAAAATTGGGAAAGGAGTCCGGCAAGGCTGTATACTGTCGCCCTGCCTATTTAACTTATATGCAGAGCACATCATGAGAAAGGCAGGGCTAGATGAATCAAAAGTTGGAATTAAGATTGCCGGAAGAAATATCAACAACCTAAGATACGCAGATGATACCACTCTAATGGCAGAAAGTGAAGAAGAACTAAAGAGCCTCTTGTTGCGGGTGAAGAAGGAGAGTGCAAAACTTGGGTTGAAACTTAACATTAAGAAAACCAAGATCATGGCATCTGGCCCTCTCAATTCCTGGCAAATAGATGGGGAAGAAATGGAGGTAGTGACAGATTTTATTTTCCTGGGCTCCAAGATCACTGCAGATGGGGACTGTAGCCAAGAAATTAAAAGACGCTTGCTCCTGGGGAGGAAAGCCATGGCAAATCTAGACAGCACACTAAAAAGCAGAGACATCACCCTGTCAACAAAAGTGCGTATAGTCAAGGCTATGGTCTTCCCAGTTGCAATGTATGGCAGTGAAAGTTGGACCATAAGAAAGGCTGAGCGCCAAAGAATTGAGGCCTTTGAACTATGGTGCTGGAGAAGACTCCTGCGAGTCCCTTGGACTGCAAGGCGATCAAACCGGTCAGTCCTAGAGGAGATCAATCCTGAGTGCTCTTTAGAAGGCCAGATCCTGAAGCTAAAACTCAAATACTTTGGCCACCTAATGAGAAGGAAGGACTCACTGGAGAAGAGCCTAATGCTGGGAAAGATCGAGGGCAATAGAAGAAGGGGACGACAGAGAATGAGGTGGCTGGATGGAGTCACTGAAGCAGTAGGCGTGAGCTTAAATGGACTCCAGAAGATGGTAGAGGACAGGAAGGCCTGGAGGAATGTTGTCCATAGGGTCGCGATGGGTCGGACACGACTTCGCAGCTAACAACAACAACAACAACATTTTCACTCTTTTTCTTACACTTTTTTAATTGTTAAGCTAACGGAATATTTCTGAAAGTCCAAATTTCACAAGAGCTCAACTCAGTCCTCCGGTAAGGTTTGGGCTATCCTATAAGCCATTGTTATTATGCTTACCTCTTAAGAATCTTAATCAAAACTAAAATTGATACTTAAATCAAATGATTTGATTGGGAATGTTGGCAACGCTAGGTAAAGACATTACAGGTGTGGAGTCCTTGATGTTGTCTAGTTGTTTGCTTGAAGGCATTACCTGACTCGATAACATCATCAGTGCTACTGTGAGTGAGGTTTGCTCTCTGTTTAGACACGGTAGCTTGCTCAGGCCAGTGTTAGTGGAAGTGTGGTTTTCTCCTTAGTTATTCCTTAATTAAAGTGCTGTTTTGTTCTTGATTATTTGTCTGGTATTAATCCCTGTTTATCTGGTGATGGTTCTTGGAGAGGATGCCTTCTGGTCTTTTTTTTTTCCTTCCTAGCTTTTTTATTATCTCTTTTGATGATGTTAGGGCAGCGCAGTGGCTCAGCGGTTAAGATGCTGGGCTTGTTGGCTGGAAAGCCGGCAGCCCAGGTTCAAGACCTGAGTGCCACATGATGGGGCGAGCTCCTGTCCTCGCCCCAGCTCCTGCCAACCTAGCAGTCAAAAGCATGCAAATGCGAGTAGATAAATAGGCACCACTTTGACGGGAAGGTAACGGCACTCCATAACATCATGCTGACCACATGACTAGGGAAACGTCTTCAGACAGTGCTGGCTCAATGGCCTTGAAATGGAGATGAGCACCGCCCCCTATAGTCGGCACCGACTAGCAGAATAAAATCCATAGGGACATGCCCCCCTTTTGATGATATTACCTAGTTGGCTAATGAAACATCTGCAAGTAAACAACCAAGTTCAGAGAGCACCAAGGTCACCATAGTTCAGCACTGAGCTACAGATACTCTCTTCTATTGCAGACATTAGATACTAGCTTGCTGTCTCCTTCTGCGCTACCTCCTCTAACCAACCGCATTGGCTCATCAGAGGTTTACAGCAGGGGTCCCCAACCCCCGGTCTGTGGACCAGTACCAGGCTGCGGCATGCCAGCAACCGGTCTGCACAAACAAGGAAAGCCCCATCCATGGCATGCAGGCAGCACACAAAACCATTCACCCTCCGGTCTGCACAAAAACCTCTTTCCACAGAACTGGTCCCTGGTGCCCAAAAGGTTGGGGACCTCTGTTTTAGAGCACAATCCTTTCCATCACTTTCTTCAACCAAACAGCTACCGTGTTTCCCCGAAAGTAAGGCCTACACCAACAATAAGCCCTAGCTTGATTTTTTGGGGTACGCCTAATATAAACCCTATCCCCAAAATAAGCCCTAGTTTTGGGGTGAGGTACACACCTAAAAATCAAGCTAGGGCAGGGGTGGGGGTGTGGAACTGCCCCATGCCATCTGCACCCACTTACCTTGCAGTCAGGCCTCTCCTTTCCAACCCACTTGTCAGGCCTCTTCTGCAGCCAGGCCTGCAGTTCCCAGTCACAGGGCTTTCCAGAAGGTCTGTGCAGCCAACAGAGCTATGGATTGAATACATAGCTTGATTCTGCAAGACCTCAGCAGCCGAACACCAAACTATGGCTTGAATCCATAGCTCGGTACTCGGCTGCTTAGGCCTTCTGGAAAGGCCTGACCGCAAAATGCAGGCCAGAATGCAGCTGCAGAACTTCGGCCCCAGAAAAAGTGGACCGGCTGGGTGGGGCTGTCGGTGCCAGAGGTGAGGTAAGGCCTACCTTAAAAATAAGACCTGGTGCCTCTTTTGGAGGAAGCAAAAAAAAAAGACCCAGTCTTATTTTGGGGGAAACATGGTAGGAGTCAGCTCAGAGACCTTTTGTCTTGCAAAGCATCTGCTCTCCCACCATGCCGTGGTCCCCCCACCCACCCACCCCAGGCTAAAATAACTGTCCAGAGCCAGGCTGTATTTCTTGCCTTTGACTTCTTTGCTTTCCCCTCTGCTGGTCGTGCCCAGGAGCTCTGTTGCTTTGGGTTGGATCAAAAGGATACCTGTAAGTGGGTGATATTGCGATCGATGTTCATGGTGGAGGTCTCGCAGTTTTCAGAGATGTACTTGTAGTCATCTGGGCAGGGTTCATCATCCACAGAGTTGACACAAGGGATGGGCACATTTTCGTAGCCCCGAGCCACATCCCTGGTAAAAGAAAGAGGGCAGAACCTAAGATGGATGCTACTTTTAAGTGGCAGTTTTTAAGCACACCGCCCTGTTTTAACAGCTTTTGCTTCCACTTATATCTTGTTACATGATATTCCATCCTGCTTAAAAGAGGATGATTGCTGGATTCTCTAAGCCTCAGTCATTTTATTTTTTTTTATTTCTCACAGATTATTCTCTTTACTGTGCTGTATTTTCTTTATCTTTAGCGATGGGTCGGACACGACTTCGCAACTAACAACAACAACAATTTTCTTTATCTGTTGCGTAGCACAGGAAAAACAAATAATAGAATCTTAGCGTTGGAAAATACCCTCCGCCCTGTGTAGGAATTCTCATACCCTCCAGACAAAATGGCTGCCCAACCTTTTCTTGAACATCTACAGTGATGGCGCTCCGAGAGCTTCAAGAGACGGGCTTAAGCTTCCATTGCTTAACAGGTCTTAGGAAATTCCTCCTTAGTTCACATTTCACTCTCTCTACTAGTAGTCCCTGCTTAACAACTGCCTCATTTAGTGACCGTTTGCAATTACCACAGTAAATGAAACAATAATTTTGCAACCAGTCCTCACACGTATGACCTTCACAGGTGTGTAGAGGAAAGCTGGAGTAAAATTATAAGTACTGCTTCGCTTAACAAGGGATCTGCTGATCCAAACTGTGCTTGCTAAATGAAGACTATCTCCATTAAGCTTTCACCCAGGTGTTGTTGTTTTTTGCTTACTCTCAGGTGCTATGCAGAATAAATCCAAATCGCTGTTAAATGTCAGGTATCCAGTTCATCTCCCCCTCCTGATAAACTGCAGCTGTTTGCTTAAGTGCTTCCACCACTGCTAAGTGCCACTTGATAGATTTCCTACTTTGTTAAATAAATTTATTAATTATTAATTATTTATCTATTTATCTATTTATCTATCATCTATCTATCTATCTATCTATCATCTATCTATCTATCTATCTATCTATCTATCTATCTATCTATCTATCTATCTATCTATTATTATTTATTTATCGGACTTATATGCCGCCCTATCTCCCGAAGGACTCAGGGTGGCTCACAACAATAAAACAGCTATAAAAAACAGTAATACAAATATTAAAAAAAAATTAAATTACAAAGCCCCATATCATAATTCTGCCATTCCAGAAAAAAAAATCAGCGTTATGGGATTGAACATCGTTGATCGATAGAAAACTATGAAATTATTCCACTGATGAACCAACACTGGAATATAAAACAAAAACTAACAGATCACTATTAGAGAATCACCGCCATCAGCCCCGCCCATTCACCACTTCCCAGCCCCCCCATTCATCACGCCCTCGCCTTTCCCGGCTCCGATTGGAGCGAGGACAGCAGCCCCGCCCTCCCATTGGTAAGGCTCCCGCCGAGTCCCTAGAGCTAAGAAATTGTCTTAAATACAGGTAGTCCTCGACTTATGACGATTGAGCCCCAAATTCCTGTTGCTAAGTGAGACAGTCATTGTGAGTTTTGCCCCATTTTATGACTTTTCTTGTTAAGTGAACCACGGCACTTGTTCAATTAGTAACACCGTTGTTAAGTGGATTTGGCTTCCAAAATTGGCTTTTGTCTGTCAGAAGATCTCAAAAAGTGATGACACGACTCTGAGACACTGCAACCGTCATAAATATGAGTCAGTTGCCAAGCATGCGAATTTTGATCACATCAACCTTGGGGACGGTGCAACGGTAATGTGTAAAAAAACGGTCAAAAATCACTTTTTTTCCCAGTGCTGTTGTAACTTTGAACGGTCATTAAATGAGTGGTTGTAAATCAGGGACCACCTGCTCTATTTCCTAACTTTTTAAAACTCCATCCGAGCCTCCTCTTCACTTGCTCCAAATTATAATCTCCTTAGTGAAGCTCCGTGTACAGATTTATGCAGCTCTTGGCCCCGCCCTAAAGCAGAAGCCCCTCCTACCAGAATCACGTGCCCAAACACATGACAAGCACTCGAAAAATGAAACTGAAACCCAGCCAGATGTGCATTGCATGCATCAGGTTCCACCTGACCACCTTACCTGCTGATGATGCGCTCCGTGCGCACCGAACGGTTAAGGATGCCTTGGCGGATCTTGCGATTGAGTTGAAGGGCAAACCAAACATCCGAGTTCTCCAAGGTCAGGTCCACCGGCAAATCCCCCTCCTTGTTCCGTATTTCAGTGTCGGCTCCCCTTGAGAGGAACAAGCTATGCGAGCAAGAAGATGTAGTCAATTAGCGCAAAGGCCTCCCACCATCTTGCAATGTTAGGATCCCAAACAGAAACGTCCCAGCTGCCTGTTGCTTACAGGACACAATCGTGGTAGCTCTCCCGGGCAGCTATATGCAGAGGCGTGTCTCCGTGGAAATTGACCGCATGGAGATCACACTGGGCATTTAGTAAGACTTCTGCAATCTCCGCACTTCCGGTGAAGGAGGCCCAGTGCAAACAGATGTTCTCTTCCTGGATGGAAGAAGAGGAAGGTGTTAAAAGAAAAGTGACAGGCGACAGGCCGGGAGTCCAAACTTCCGCATGTTCCCTTGTAGAGGGCCGTAAAGATCTGCAGATCTGCTCTCTTCTATCACTCTCAGCAGTAGCCATAGGAGGGATCCAAAAAGTCAAGATGGCCATCCTGACTAGCAGGCCCAAAGCCTGAATGTCCATCAATGTTGCATGCGTGTACAAAGAAGACTTCAATGGCACTGCCATGTCTACCATGTGACTCCTTTTACTCACCTTCCCCCCCACTCCCAGCAGTGTTAAAATTTTCCTAACTGCAAGGATTTTCTTTTAAAGCGAGGGCCCAACAGCAACGGGGTGGCCTAACCCAGGGATCTCCAATCTTGGCAACTTCAAGACTGGTGGACCAACCATGGCTGGCTGGGAAATTCTGGGAATTGAAGTCCACAAGTCTTAAAAGTTGCCAGGGTGGGAGACTCCTGGATTAACCAACCTTGTCCATTCTGTTATGCAGATAAATCCAACCAGAGATTCCCCCCCATTCCGCCCCCTTCAACTCAGGCTACAGTTCTGGCTCCTGGGAACAAATCTCACTCATTTCTGTTTTATATTAATTTCGCGAGCCTGATGCTTCCCCAGGAAACCCAAACTCACGTACGTTGTCAGTCAAAGTGACGTCAGCTCCTCGGGTGAGCAACATACGGATCACCTCAATGTGCTTATGCTCGGCAGCCCAGATAATGGGGGTCCAACCTCCATTATCCTAAACAAGGAACAGGAAGAACAAGCGCTCTGTGAAGGCCCAGTGTTGTGGCCCCGACCCCCGAGCCTGTCCTACCCGAGGAAGAGGACTCTGAGGATGATGGGGAGGAACTGGCAAGGCCTCCCTCTTCAGGACCCTCCCTCTGGCAAGGCCTCCGTCTCTATCTGAAGGCCGACAGGAGCAGCCTGTGATTAGCCAGGCTGGGAGTGAGCCAGAGCAGCTGCAGCAGATGGAAAGCAGCAGAGATGAATCATGGCTAGATGCCCGAGAACAGCGCAGAGCCAAGCGTGTACAGCAGCATAGGAAGAGTAGGAGGGTCAGGAATTAGCTGAGTCACTGAGCCACACCCCACAAGGTACAAAAGGGGGTGTGGCTGCTCTCAAGACTTTGTGATGAACAATAATTTAATCCATTTCTGGTCACATCTTCGGAATTCTGTCGGATTTACTACCTGTTTGAAACCTTGGCCTGAATTCTTGACAACGCTTTGTACTTTCGTTTCTGGACTGTTTGCTTGTTTGCTTGTGTTTGGAAGTTATCTCATTCCAGCGGAGGCTTGAGGTAACGAGTCTATTTTGGCTGACTGTTTGTATTTTGCTGCCAAGGCCTTATCAGAAGGCAATTACTAAAGCCTGAGGCATTAACCCTTGCTAGTCGTGCCTGCTTGTCTGTCTGTTTGTACCCCGGGAGGGGGGGGAACAGAACACCCAGGGAGAGCTGGGTGAAGCTGGTAGCCACCATCAGCACCCAAGGGGAACCAGCCTCTCCACTTACCTGGGCATTGACATCCACCTGTCCCGTGGAAAGGAGCAAGCTGACCATCTCCACATTTCCATTCTTGGCAGCATGATGAAGACAGGTGGATCCATCATCCTCCTTTGGGCAGTAACATCGGGAAGAATGAAGTAGCATTAGTTGCATGTAAGCACTTCCTCTCCCCATGGTGATGCCCTCCCTCCTTTTATCATTCTCACAAAACAGTGATGGAATCCTGAACTTTAGTCCCATAAGAAGAGACCTCAAACTCTGGATTCGTGCATTACACTAGGCTTTGTGTGATTTTTTAAAAAAAATTTTTTGGCTTTAGCTCAGGGACTTTTATAAACCCAGTCAATATGGTTTGTACACAACGGCTTAGTATTATGTGTAACCCAGGCCACTCTGATAGGCTCAACAAACCATGGTTAAAACAAACCATGCTTAATATAAAAGTTTAACCCCGTCACTGAGTTATTCTATTAAACCAGCTGGAACTAGCACTGTTAATCAAGGTTGTTGGAAATGTGTGATCTGTTACGGAAAAGGTAGTACTTCCTACCAAAGGATGTACCAATATATATGTTACTAGGGCAGAAATCCTGTGATATCTTACAATAATATACTGAATTGTTTATTTCAGTATTTCTCAACCTTGGCAATTTTAAGAGGTGTGGACTTCAACTCCCATGCTGGCTGGGGAATTCTGCACGTTGCAGTCCACATGTCTTAAAGATTGAGAAACACCGATTTAAAAGGTTGACTCAGCCTTCCATCCTTCCACGGTAGGTAAAATGAGGACCCAGATTGTTGGGGGCAATAAGCTGACTTTGTAATAATGCCGCTTGGGGTATGTGTGAAAGCCCTAAGAAGCAGGCATATACATAGAATGAAGGCTACTGCTAAGCTTGTAAGCCGCCCTGAGTCTTCGGAGAAGGGCGGGATATAAATGGAATTAAAATAAATAAAATAAAATAAATAAATAAATTATCGAAGTTTCAGTGGGTGAACTAGTGATTATTGATAAATATAAAATATCAGACAGTTTTTTTTCTTTTTCTTTCTTAGTTTCCATGTTTAAATTTCTTAAGATGAAATACTATTTTGTCATTAAAAAAAGTTTGTTTTGTTTTTTTTAAAAAAACACTGTTGATGTTGAATGTCAGGTTTTTGAGGAGAAATTGCTCCAACAGAGAGTTGAGCCGGTTAAGCACACGTATTTGTTTCTCCACTGAACTATGATGGCGAAGAAATGCTACGATTAGGCCCTTGGTATATATTATTTTGAAGAGTCTCACCCTTTTAAAAGCAGCAAGGCACACAGAAATGAAACCACTGTGTACCAAAATAACTGAACCCTTGTCATATATATATATCTATTAAAGGCACAGGAGTGTTGCAAAAGAAACAAAAGCCACACCAACTCCATTTAAGAAATACAGTATCTCTACCCCACTCCCTTCCACACAGCAATCCTTCCACCAAAATAACATTTCTTTTATCTCCTGACCTTTGTGTACACACAACCACCCCTCTTGACCAAGTAATGTGCTAACTCCACGTGGTTGTTTGCAACCGCTTCCATTAAAGGGGTTCGACGCAACTTGTCCACCGTATTTATGTTGGCTCCAGCCTGCCAGAGAAAATATACATGATTTATTACTAGTTGACTTGTTTACACGTTTAACTGATATACATTATAGGTAGTACCGGTTTAGTGACTGTCTCCGATAGCCCCAGTTTGCAATGACCAGGTTAAGAAAAAGTAGTTTTGCCACCAGTATTTAGGACAGGGGTCTTCAAACTAAGCCCTTTTATGACTCGTGGACTTCAACTCCCAGAATTCCTCAGCCAGGCACGCTGGCTGAGGAATTCTGGGAATTGAAGTCCACGAGTCATAAAAGGGCCGAGTTTAAAGACACCCACTCCGATTTAGGACAACAAAAACCTTCAATGTGGAACAGATTAATGTGTGGTCAGTTTCAGCAGCAGCTGGGAAACTGCCAGGAGGCTTCTAATCAACTAATTAAGGTTTCAGAGCTGAGCTTGTTAATTAGCCCTTTTTAGGAAAGGGCTGGGCTCCGTACAAAAGTAACTCAGGAAGAGAACACTTGTTTAAGTGGAGTGGGGGACCCCCAAACAAAACAGAATAGGGCACCAAACAAGAGAACTTTTATTTGAATGAGACTCTAGTACTACTAGCAACCTTTGCAGCATCTTTGTCACCCTCTTTGTCACTAGTTTGCTTAGTGACTGTGTCAGCCACTGGTATAGGGCAGAGGTAGGCAACCTTGGCTCTTTTGTGACTCGTGGACTTCAACTCCCAGAATTTCTGAGCCAGCATGGCCAGCTCAGGAATTCTGGGAGTTGAAGTTCACGAGTCACAAAAGAGCCAAGGTTGCCTACCCCTGGTATAGGGTTTCCTGCCTGAGCAGGGGGTTGGACTAGATGACCTCCAAGGTCCCTTCCAACTTCATCATCATCATCATCATCATCATCATCATCATCATCATCATCATTTAACAATTGCAATCGCTCAGCAAGGACTACTCTATGCCAATTTCAACCAATCGACTTAAGAGCAGCTTAATACAGCCATATTTTGAGATATTGACTAGCTAATAGCTCTTCTCTCTCTCTCTCTCAGCAAACCCAGAACTGTGTATTTTCCTCTTTAACCTTTTCATCCCTCCCTCTTTCAGAAGCCTCCTTCAAGTGTAAAATTGTGCCTGTCGAGCACAGCTGTAGCCATGGGGGCAAAGATACGTATATTCAAATCTACGTGTGGGTTACTGAGGATCTGAGCTGCCCTTACGCAAAATGGGCTGCAGAATTTCCAAAAAGCAGCGAATCCGTGCTGCGTATTTTATAGATTAGAATACTATAACTGGAAAAAGTGTATGTGATGATCTAAGACAGGGGTGTCAAACTGGCAGCCCGTGGGCCAGATGCGTCACACACAGGCCACACCCACCCCGGCTCCGCAAAGGCAAAAAACCCCCCTGTCACAATATGTCCCGTGACGCAATCGAATTTGACACCCGTGATCCCAGGAGATACTGTCTATTTCTTTTTACTCTCAATTTTGCCTGCAATCTGTAAACTACTGAATGGGGAAAGATGCTTGTTTACGTTTTGCTCAAACCCAGGACAAGGAAAGAGGAAACCCAGTGGAGCCCAAAGGCCCAGGTTTATTCACACACACACACACACACACACACACACACAACCTGCAGCAAAACATGGCAGATTTCCATGTAGCCCTTCTGTGCTGCAGCATGCAGTGGGAAACGCTTGCTTTGTTGTTCGGTCTGGAAATTGGGGTCTAAGCTGTCTACTGGGGGGGAAAAAAGAGAGATGATGAGTGGCAATGAAAAAGAAAAGAGAATAAACGATGGCCCCAATTGGCTAGATTCATGAAAATAAAATGTTAAATTTCAACCCCATAAGGAAGCACTGAAAGAAAACTCTCTTTCACAAACTCTTGATGGCTGGCTCAGGAATTCTGGGAGTTGAAGTCCAGACATCTTATAGTTACTAAGGTTGAAAAACACGGCTATAGAGGTACCCAATGGGATGCCCTTTTCCTAGCGCTGGCCTTGCAAGTAGACCACGGACAACTTACACAACATCAGGACCACTTTCTGGAGTTCCCCTTGCTTAACGGAGAGGTAGAGCTGACGCGGATGGAATCGCAGCTTCTTGCGCCTGGGAGCGATAGAGGAGAGAAATCAAAGAGTGTCAGGCAAATGAAATTTGGAGAAAAGGGCCAACTGTGGAAGGCAAGTGACAGGGCAGAAGGGGGAAATTGTGGCAACTCAGCACCCCTTAACAGCTCTTGCGCTCTGCTTCGTGGCCAAGGTCTGACCTCTGCTATCAAACAACAAACGTTTGCTGGAATAATGCTAACGATTATATCAAGGCAGAGAGGGCGAGAATAGCGGTTTGCTTACCTTTCGGATTCCTGTACCACCAGGGCTCGCTCTAGCTGCTCCCGTCCAGCCCCCGGGGGCAATCCTTGTGCTGAAAGCACAGCCCCGTTAGGAAGAGTCAGCCGTGGTCCAGCGCTATCAATGCCTGGGCCGCCGAAGCCCACCGTATCGTCTGGTGGGTGTTCAACACTTGAGCCCCCACGCATCCGAGCACTGAGGGAAGGCCGAACAGATCGGTAAGACACCAAGTTAAGAAATCATAATGTTGTAATACAACTTACGAACACGGCTGAGCCCCAAAATTTTCGGTTAAGCGAGACAGTGAAGCGAGTTTTGCCCCATTTTACGACTTTTCTCGCCACCGTTAAGTGAATCACCGCAGTTGTTAAGTTGGTTAACACGGTTGGGGTTTTTTTTTTAAATTGATTTTTTTTTTATTAAATGTAGATTTAAAAACAAAAGTGGACATGATTCAACTCCCCTGGCTACAACACTGCTCTTAGTATTACCTCACGTTACAGAAAGAAAAACAAGAAACTTAAAATACATTCTATGACAGGACAGAGTATAACAAAATGTACATATAACATCTGTAAATTTTCTGGTAAACTGTCTTTCAGTCGTCACCGTTGTATTTACATATCTTTCAGTTGTGTCCTGATACAGGTGCTAATAAGAAGTCCTGGCGTTATCAACTAATCAATCGATAGTCATCTCAGCGATCCTCCTGATCTCTAACCAATCGTACAAATTTTTCCAAATTTCGTAATACTGTTTCAGTTTTGTTTTTAATCTCTAGAGTTAACCTGTCCATTTCGGCGCAGGATAAACTTTTATTTATTATTTCTTCTTCAGTGGAGGTTTCCTTTCTTTTCCATTTTTGGGCACAGGCCAATCTTGCTGCGGTTAAAATATGCAATAGTAAGTAGAAAGATGCTTTGCTAAGTGTACCATTAATAATCCCTAGTAAGGAGGTTTCTGGTTTTAAATCAATTTTACGACTTTTCTCGCCACCGTTCTTAAGTGAATCGCCGCAGTTGTTAAGTTGGTTAACACGGTTGTTAAGCGAATCTGGTTTCCCCCATTGACTGTGCTTGTCAGAAAGGGGGATCACGTGACCTCAGGACACTGCAAACGTCATAAGCCAATTGCCGAGAGTCCGAATTTTGATCATGGGACCAGGGGGATGGTGCAACAGTCCTAAGTATGGAAAAACGGCCGTAAGTCAACTTTATTTTCAGTTGTACTTTGAACCATCACTAAATGAATGGTTGTTAAGTCGAGGACCACCTGCAGGTGGTGGACTCTTCAGCTAGAGCAGGGGTGTCAAACTGCCAGCCCGCGGGCCGGATGTGTCATCCGGAAGCTGCGCCCACCCCATTGCTGGCAATGGCAAAACTGGCCCGATAACATTGTGCGACGTCATGAGTTTGACATGTCTGAGCTAGAGCGTGAAGAGTGAGGAGACTGCAGGTGAGCTTGGAATCCCTGCAGCCGTGGAAGTGACAGATATCTCTCTCCCTAAAATCTCTGAAGCCTGTATCTAGCTGTTCCCAAGAGAATGCAGTCAGTCTGGCAAAATTCTTGCAAATAAGCAAGCAACAATACAAGAGAGGCAACTCTGATCAGGTCACAGTGTCGTTCTGTTTCCTTGTGCCTGACACTAACGTTCGTGTTCTCCGTTGTGTCGTGACAATACACAGTTCATCTTTTTTGTGTCATCACAAGTTTTTGTTTTTTTAAAAAATCCCATTTATATCCCGCCCTTCTCCGAAGACTCAGGGCGGCTTACAATTTAAAGCACAAACCAATGTGCTTAGCAATAGCCTTCATTCTATGTATATGCCTGCTTATTAGGGCTTTCGGCCCCCGCCAAGCGGCATTATTACAAAGTCAGCTTAATTGCCCCCAACAATCTGGGTCCTCATTTTACCTACCTCGGAAGGATGGAAGGCTGAGTCAACCTTGAGCCTGGTGGGACTCGAACCTGCACTAATTGCAGGCAGCTGGTGTTACTTAAGGAGGCATTAGCCCACTGCTCCACCAAAAGTTGTACCAGCTGCCTGTGCAAATAACACACTGATGTAAAGAAGAATACAAAAATGGCCTTGTGGCAACCCGTTAGAAAAAAAACCCCATGAACTTAAGTCTAAAAAATCAGGAAAATGTGAGAGAGAGAGAGAAAAAAAAACACCTCAAGATGGTCCTGCCTTGACTTTCTTTGGTATAAGACAGGGGTAGGCAACCTCGGCTCTTTTATGACTCATGGACTTCAACTCCCAGAATTCCTGAGTCAGCATAGCTGACTCTTATACCCCTGGTATAAGAGGAAAGAAAGGAGGAAACACTGGCAGGTTTCAAGATTCTCTGATGACAGCCTAGATCGTGTGTTGCTCAACCTCAACATGTTTAAGAGGTGTAGACTCCAGCAGGCTGGCTGGAGAATTCTGGGAATTGAAGTTCATACCTATTCAGCCTGCTAGGCTGAGAAACCCCGGCCTAGAAATTTGTAGTATGTCTTGGGGATCTTTTTTTCCTGACCTGGCCTACTTCAGAGGGCTGACCTGATGTCACTGGGAAGAGTGAGGCTGAAGACCTCTGGAAGCATGTCTGTGTGTATTTGTGGGGAACGGTGGAATGGAGGATCAAATTTATGCTCTGCTCAAATGTGGCCCTTTTGCTGCCTGTGAGTTCTAGAAGTGTACCTTTTCTTTTACTGGGATTTAGAGATAGAAAAGGAGAAACTGCTTTCTCCACAGGCAGTGCCAAAGTTGGAAGATTTCAAAGATTCGGTCAATTAGTGTGTCCTTAGGAGGAGGAGGTACGCACAGAGCCTGTAGATCAGACATGTCACACTCACATCACGTGATGTCACGCAATGTATCGGGATGGTTTTGCCATTGCCGGCAATGGGGCGGGCACGGCTTCCGGATAATGCATCCGGCGCGCGGGCCGGCAGTTTGACACCCCTGCTGTAGATTGTCTACTTGTTTTACAGCAGAGGTGGAGAACTATGGCCCCTTTACGAGTTGTGGACTTCAACTCCCAGAATTCCTGAGCTAGCATGACTCAGCATGAGTCAACATGGTTGGCTCAGGAATTCTAGGAGTTGAAGTCCACAAGTCATAAAAGGGCGATAGTTCCCCACCCGTTTTAACAGCTTGAGAGCGATACTGAAGACGAACTTTGGCATTAACTAAAAAGATTCCATTTATAAAGAAAAAAATACACATCCTTTTATTTTCTGAAAACCCAGGAATTCAGATCCCTGCCAGATGCAGCCTACTGACCTGGGTTGGGTGGTGTCAGCACGGCCGGTGGACTCGGGAGCGCCTTGGCCATGTGACAATGGGATGGGGACAGGCGTGGAGGTGTCCGCCTTGGCTATGGTGATCTCCTGGGCCTCTGAAGCATCTTCTCCACAATGTGGACAGAAGATCATACCATTAAGTTGGGAAACGCAGGCCTTGTGGAAGCGGTGAGCAACACGGAAGTCCGGGTGGCACTCCAGAAACGTACCCTGAGAGAAAGGAAAACAGCTGTCAGGGATCTGATGGTCCCACCACACCTTATGTATATTCATGTTCAGCAACAATTCCTAGGATTCCTCCACTGGCCGAACTCATAAAGACTGATGGGGATTGTAGTCCCAAAGGTGCTTTTTTCACGAGGCAACTGGACTTTCTTGCTTTTCTTCAAGAAAAACGTTTCGCTTCTCATCCAAAAAGCTTCTTCAGCTCTGACTGGATGGTGGGGAATGGAAGGGTTTATATATTTTTAACTACAGTGAAGATTTCTACAGAAAAAAGCATGGCTGCGCCATGGGCTCACCTGTGTCCCGCATCGTGGCCAATGTCTACATGGAAGAGATAGAAACCAAAGCCCTAAATAATAATAATAATAATAATAATAATAATAATAATAATAATAATAATAATAATAATAATAATAATAATAATAATAATAATAATAATAATAATAATAATGAGGAGGAGGAGGAGGAGGAGGAGGAGAAGGAGAAGGAGAAGGAGAAGGAGAAGAAGAAGAAGAAGAAGAAGAAGAAGAAGAAGAAGAAGAAGAAGAAGTTGAAGTTGGAAAGGGACCTTGGAGGTCATCTAGTCCAACCCCCCTGCTCAGGCAGGAAACCCTATACCATTTCAGACAAATGGCTGGCCAGTCTCTTCTTAAAAACTTCCAGAATTCCTTCACAGGAATTCAACCCACTCACTGGTATAAGTATGTGGATGATATTTGGGTCAAGATCAAAACGTAGGAATTGGAAGCATTCACCCAACATATCAACTCGGTGGACAGATACATCAAATCCACACGTGAAGATGTTAAGGAAAATAGTCTAGCTTTCCTGGACTGTGCGGTATACATTAAGGAAGGCAGAAGCCCTAACATTGAAACTTACAGAAAACCCACACGGAGATCAATATTTACATTTTGATTCTCACCACCCACTGAAGCACAAAAGCTGAAGCCCGGCCTACCAGCGAAGATGGAAACACATCAAGGAAGCCCTCAGAACTGGTGGCCATCTCAAGTGGGCCTTCATCAAATCTCAAAAAAGACCCAGCAGGAGCTCCTCCATAACAGAGAAAGAAGAAAACAATAAATGAAGCAACGTAGTCATTCCACACATTGCAGGAATATCAGAAAAGCTCAGACGGATCTTCAGCCAACACAACATGCGTGCACACTTCAAACCCGAGAAGGCACTGAGGCAGAAGCTAGTCCACCCCAAGGATAAAACACCCAGAAACAAACTGAGCAACGTGGTATATATGCGGTACAATGCAGTGAGCCAGGTGCAGTTCTGTACGCTGGGGAAACAAAGCAACCACTTCATAAAGACATGGCACAACACAGGAGAACAAGCCCATCAGTACAAGATTCAGCAGTCCATCTGCATTAAAAAGACAACGGCCGCTCTTTTGAAGATAGCAAAGTCCACATTTTGGACAGAGAGGACCGCTGGTTTGAAAAAGGAAGTCAAAGAGGCCATCTATGTCAAAACTGAACAGCCCTCTCTTAACAGAGGGGGAGGGATACGACATCATCTATCATCCACTATCATCATCTATCATCATCATCTATCTCCACTTTTCAACAGTTCCAAGAAGGCCACACCTGGAATACTGCATCCAGTTTTGGTCACCACGATGTAAAAAAGATGTCGAGACTCTAGAAAGAGTACAGAGAAGAGAAACAAAGATGATTAGGGGACTGGAGGCTAAAGCATATAGGGAACGGTTGCTGGAATTGGGTATGTGTAGTTTAACGAAGAGAAGGGTGAGGGGTGACATGATAGCAGTGTTCCAATATCTCAGGGGCTGCCACAAAGAAGAGGGAGTCAAGCTATTCTCCAAAGCACCTGAAAGCAGGACAAGAAGCAACGGATGGAAACTAGTCAAGGAGAGAAGCAACCTAGAACTAAGGAGAAACTTCCTGACAGTTAGAACAATTAACCGGTGGAACAATCTGCCTCCAGAAGTGGTGAATGCTCCAACACTGGAAGTTTTTAAGAAGAGACTGGCCAGCCACTTGTCTGAAATGGTATAGGGTCCCTTCCAACTTCTTCTTCTTCTTCTTCTTCTTCTTCTTCTTCTTCTTCTTCTTCTTCTTCTTCTTCTTCTTCTTCTTCTTCTTCTTCTTCTTCTCCTCCTCCTCCTCCTCCTCCTCCTCCTCCTCCTCCTCCTCCTCCTCATCATCATCATCATCATCATTATTATTATTATTATTATTATTATTATTATTATTATTCACATTTGCACTACTCAGGGGACCCTGAGGACACAGGTACACCTCCAAATGGCCTCAATGACTCTCTAAAAGAATGCAAATGACCAGCTGTCTGCAAGGAATATAAATCCTTCCCTCCCCCAACATCCAGTCAGAGCTGAAGAAGCTTCTTGGATGAGAAGCAAAACATCTTCAAAGAAAAACAAGAAAGTGAAAAAAGCACCTCTGGGACAACTATGACCTGGATGACTGAGAATCTCCATAGACATGATGAGGATTGTCGTTTCCCAACATTTGAAAGGTTACTGGGTAAGCCACCATTGGAGTTGACAACCAGGCTTGCTAGAAGTAGTAGAACAGAACATCCGGGAAGAACAAGATATAAAAACCCAACCTTTGCCGCTAGCAAGCAGCCAAATTCCCCAGGATGAGCAGGCCTTAGGAGACGTAACTGAAGCCTGGTCCTCTCTACTTTCCTGACCAACCTGGCCAGGCTTTCTTCTAATTGACCTCAAGGTCTTAGCTCAAAATGGCCACCAATGGATTCATTCAGGTAGTCTCAGGACTGCGCTCTGCCCCTCAAATACCCCCAGAGGGTGGATGGTGACCCTCTCACCCCATTTTCAGGTCCCCACACGCCTGCCGATTTTCATTCCTCACCGCCGTGCAGAAGTAGCCACATCCAGGGCAGCAGTGATGCTTCACCATCCGGGCACGATGGGCTTCGCACAGGACCATGAGGGGAACCCGGCTGGAGGGACGCATCGTTTCTTGCTTCAAAATGCTACTGCTGCAGCCATTGAGCTGTAAAGGCAGAAAGGAGAAGCTGTCTCCACTTTTCTGTGGGCCAGGTCCCACTGAGGTAATTTATTAGGGTAATGTTTCAGTCTTGGTGACTTTAAGATGTGTGGACTTCTACTCCCAGAATTCCTCGGCCAGCCATGCTGGCTAAGGAATTCTGGGAGTTGAAGTCCACACATCTTAAAGCCTCATAAGATTGAGAAACCCTGCCTTGGGGGCTAAACTGTCTTTGTTTCAGATGGCAGAAAAGACCCATTTCATTCAGATGTCAAGTTTGCCATCTTCAGCTAAAACTGAATATCAAAGATCAGCTTAAAATTAGGTTGAGGACTACTTGCATTACCCAGAACCCTTATTAACATTATTTAGAAGCAACAGAGAGGCTGCAATGAATGTTTTGACTTAAAAATCAATAGGGCAAAATGGAAAGTACTTAAATAAAACCATCTGGAGCTTCTTCCTTCCAGACTCTCCATCCTTGCTTACCTCCCCGTCAGCACTCTCGGTTGCCATGCATTGATTTCCAGCCTGCTGGCTAAGCCGCTCAATGGTTGGGGCTTCCATGCGGCAGGAACATAACGGAAGTTCCTCAAAGCGTTCAGTTTCCAGCGAACTTGTTTCATTAGACACACCTGGGAAGGGGGAGAAGGAGATGAGGTGTCTCCTGGAAAACCTACTTGTCAGCCATGCGGGTCCATGTTCTTTGCCCATCTAGGGCGAGCTCTATCAATTGGGCATCCCAAAGTTTATTAGATGCTCTAAATCGGGGTCTCCAACCTTTGCGACTTGTGGACTTCAACTCCCAGAATTCCTGACAGCCATGATACGAGGACCATGATCCCAGCTGGCTGAGGAAATTCTGGGAGTTGAAATCCACAAGTTGTAAAGTTGCCAAGGCTGGAGACCCCTGGTCTAAATCTTTAGACACCTGTGCCTTGAGTTTGAAGAGAAGATGGCAGCCTCTCCATGTACACACACTAATGCAACTGTTCTTCAACACTGGCAATTGGAGAGCTACTTCTACAACAGACCTGAGCATTTTATGCTCCCAGGGCTACATTTGGCCCTTTGCTGTCCCTGCCTGACCCACATGGATTGGTTTTGAAGGTGACTATTTTTTCCCCCAACTTTCAAAGGATGTGGGACCATAAGAAAGGCTGAGCACCAAAGAATTGAAGCCTTTGAACTATGGTGCTGGAGAAGACTCCTGCGAGTCCCCTGGACTTCAAGGCGATCAAACCGGTCAGTCCTAGAGGAAATCAACCCTGACTGCTCTTTAGAAGGCCAGATCCTGAAGTTGAAACTCAAATACTTTGGCCACCTAATGAGAAGGAAGGACTCACTGGAGAAGAGCCTAATGCTGGGAAAGGTTGAGGGAAAGAGAAGAGGGAGACGACAGAGAATGAGGTGGCTGGATGGAGTCACTGAAGCAGTAGGCGTGAGCTTAAATGGACTCCAGAAGATGGTAGAGGACAGGAAGGCCTGGAGGAACATTGTCCATGGGGTCAGGATGGGTCGGACACGACTTCACAACAACAATTTTTTTTTCCCATTTTACATATATACCTGCATGCATGCCTACACACTTTTGCACCTTATTGGTTCATCCTTCCACAACTGTCCTGGTTTTTCATGTGGCCTCTCGGGAAAATTAATTGTTCTATAGCACATGAAGGCACCACATGAGCAATAGCATTTAGGCTTATATATTGCTCGCTAACATTTTGCAGAACTTTCTGGGCAGTTTACAATGTAAGCATTATTTGCATATTGCCCCCAACCATCTTGGCCCTCATTTTACCAACCTTGGAAGGATGAGTCAATAGCACTAGCACTTAAGACTTACTTACCACTTCCCAGTGTTTTACAGCCTACTCTAAACGGTTTGTAGCATCAACATATTGCCCCTAACAACCTGAGTCCTCATCTTACTCGGAAGGATGGAAGGCTGAGTCCACCTTGAGCCGTCAGGATGAAACTCCATGCTGTGGGCAGAGTTTGCTTGCAATACTGCACTTTAGCCACTGCGCCACCCAAGCTCTTAGCTACACTAGCTGAAAGAGGTAGGGGTCAACCTACTGCTCTGGTTGCAACTTCCCATCTTCCAACTCTGGGGTCTTAAATCAACACCATCCTTCTCAACAGCGCCCCTTCCCCTGAGCTTCCAGACTCTGCTCAACTTTATGGATCCACGATAACCTTGAGTCACAAATGATCCAGGATGATTTGCTGCTGAGGTAGCAAATGCAGTGGAGGAAGCCCAAGTTGTAAAAAAAGAAAAGAAAATACAGCAATAAGATTATTTGGGAGAAGCAGGGCTTTTTTTGTCATAGAACGCTCAGAACGGAGTTCCGGCACCTTTTTTGGATGGAACGTTGTAGGGTAGGCAAGGCGGGTTGTATGAGATGTGTGAGTTCCGGCACCTTTTTCTTTTACAAAAAAAGCACTGGGGAGAAGGCAATGTTCAAAAGATATCCCAAGCCCACTCTCTTTCCTCTGGGTCTGATAGTCAGATATACCCATGATAGCTTTGCTTCGATAGTTGACGTTTCTCACCTGCATAGTACAGTGAAAGTTGTGAACGAAGTTCCTCTTAAAAGGAAAATAAATATGCTCAAAATTACCCGCCCAAGGCAACACAGCTTGGATTATTGAACCCTGCTGGACACACACCGGCATTGTTGGGGGACAGTGCCCCCTCGTTAGGCAGCTCCAGACAGCCAAGAGGCACCTCCGTATACTCGCTCTGGGTGGTTGATGGGCCCCCATTCAGACCTAAGGAAGGAAACAGAGAAAGGGAATGTCCCCGACCAGGAAAAGCACGTCCCAGATGCCTTTTGATTTCTTTTGATTAAATAATTCCCATTTTGATGGACTTCCCTCTGGAGGTTGTGAATGAAACTAGCAGCCATTTCAGATTCTGTAACCTCCTAAATCAGGGGTAGGCAACCTCGGCTCTTTTATGACTCATGGACTTCAACTCCCAGAATTCCTGAGTCAGCTATGCTGACTCAGGAATTCTGGGAGTTGAAGTCCATGAGTCATAAAAGAGCCGAGGTTGCCTACCCCTGTCCTAAATATTTTCAGATCAGGTCAGGAGCTACTGCAAGTACTCCTTGACTTCACAACCATTCATTTAGTGACCCTCCAAAGTTACAACGGCACTGAAAAAAAGTGACTTACGGTTTTTTTTTCTTCACATTTACAACCATTTCTGCACCCACATCATGGTCAAGTGATCAAAATGTGGACACTTGGCAACTGACAGGTATTTATGATGGTGGCAGTGTTACGTATCAACTGGGCAACCGAAAGATTATTAGGCACTCCAAGTCCTGAGTAAGGTATCTGCCACCTGAGATGGAGACAACAGCAGTAGCACTTAGGTTACTGTACGTTTTGCCGTGCTTTTACAGCCCTCTCTCAGCGGTTTACAGAGTCAGCATATTACCCTCCCCAACAATCTGGGTCCTCATTTTACCGATCACGGAAGTATGAAAGGCTGAGTCAACCCTGAGTCGGGGAGACTCGAACTGCCAAACTGCTGGCAGTCAGCAGTTAGCAGAATTAGCCTGCAGTACTGCATTCTAAGCAAGGGACGCGGTGGCTCAGTGGGTTAGGACGCTGAGCTCATCGATCAGAAGGTCGGCAGTTTGGTGGGTCGAATCCCGAGTGCCGCGTAACAGAGTGAGCGCCTGTTACTCGTCCCAGCTTCTGCCAACCTAGCAGTTCGAAAGCACGTAAAAAAAATATGCAAGTAGAAAAATAGGGACCACTATGGTGGGAAGGTAACAGCGTTCCGTGCGCCTTTGGCGTCTAGTCATGCCGGCCACATGACCAAGGAGACGTCCTCGGACAAACGCTGGCTCTTCGGCTTTGAAACAGAGATGAGCACCGGCCCCTAGAGTCGGAAATGACTAGCACGCATGTGTGGGGGAACCTTTACAGCATTCTAACCACTGCGCAACCACAGCTCTTAATGGAACCCTGTTGTAATTAGCAGCTACAAATAACCCATGCTGGCTGGGGAATTCTCAGCGTTGAAGTCCCCACAACTTAAAACTGCGAAGGTTGAGAAGCAATGATCTATTTAGTCCTATCTTCTATGTCCTCAAAACAGAGTAGATTGATGGCTTCCTTAGAGGTTAAGTGGGATGAAGACTTAGGCCCAAGGAGACCTAGGTTCAAATCCCCGTTCAGACATGAACCTCAGCTGAAGACCTTGAGTCAGCCACTCAAACTGCAGTGCAACCTGCCTTGCAAGTTACCATAATGGACACCATGAGAGAGAACTTCTCACCCTTTCGCCCCAAACTCTGCAAAAGAAAAATGAAACAAACCAACATCTTCTAATCTCAGGCTCCCAAATGATTTGTGAACCTGATCAGACTTGACATGAATGTTGGGAGTCGACAGAAGGCACCTATCTGCCATAGTCTTAGCTAAACCACACATCTCTTTTAACTATCTTTTTAAGACAGCTATTTCTTGGTCCTTCCAAAGGAAGGTTCCACCAACAAAAGACCAGCATCTTCTTACAAGAGTGATTCTTCTGTCATAACATCCAGCAAGCTTCCCCATCAAAATCCAGGGGTATCGTGTCTTTCTTTTCCGCATTCTGCTGGCTGGGGAATTCTGGGAGTTGAAGTCCATAGTTGCCAAGGCAGAAAAACACCATCGCAAAGGGAGAGAGAATAAGTTCCGCATTCCAGATTTGGTTAGCCTTGAGAGAAAATCACCTGTGTTTTCCTTGGGATGCGGCTCTTTGCGCTTGCGTTTTCGGGATGGCTTGATCCATGGACTGTCGTGCCGCCAACGTTTTCGGGCTTTACGTTTGGAGCTGGAGGCAGTGCTCTAGAGGACAAGAAAAACAGCCCCAGAGAAGGATGAGCAGGGCCATAGATCAGGGCCAGGAACAATGGGGTCTGTCTACAAGAGGCTACTACATGGATCTTGGTCTAAATAGGTAAAGAGCCTAATCTATTACAAGCCACCTTTCTGTTAGAATTATAGGCAGTCCTCAACTTATGACCATTCATTTAAGAACCAAAGTTGCCATGGTGTTGAAAAAGTGACTTATGCCTAGTCCTTGCACTCACAGCATCCTTGTGGTTGCATGATCAAAACGGAGTGCTTGGCAACCACCGTGTATTTATGACAGTTGCAATGTTCTAGGGTCATCATTTATAGCAATAGCAATAGCACTTAGACTTATATGCCGCTTCACAGTGCTTTACAGTATTCTCTAAGCGGTTTACAGAGTCAGCATATCGTTCCCCCAACAATCTGGGTCCTCATCTTACTGAGCTCGGACGGCTGAGTCATATTGTGATTCAGGGTCAGCCTGTGGGTTCGGCAGTTGGTTCGGACGACTCAGAGGAGGAGGAGGGGGGTGTTGAAGAGCTTGCTGATGATGGCCTTGAGGCTCCGCAGAGCCCTCAGCCAGGCCCCTCCCACCTGGTCACAACGGAGACCCAGCTGTGTGAGCCTGAAAGCGTGGATGAAGATGACCCACAGCTGGCCCTGTTCAAGGACACCCGACGCAGGAGGCAGTCAATCAGGAGTAAACAGAGGAAGGCAATGGGGCACCTCGGAAGGAGGAAGAGAGAAGCCACGCCCTGAACTGTATAAAAGGGGAATGCGTGGGAGGGCTGGTTTGCTGAAGGCAACCGCTTGAAAAGCTCCTGTTTCTTGTTTCGTGTCTTGTTTTGTTTGTTTTTGTATTCATAAATTTGTCAGGCTTAATTCCAGCCTCTTGCCTTCTTGTAAAAGGGGTTGTCCCTGCCTTTTCTGCAGGGCCAGTAGCAGGCTGGTACAGAACAAGTTAACTTTGAACCGGTCAGGATCGAACTGCTGACAGTGGGCAGTGTCAGTCTGAAATGCTGCATGGGATTCCAACAGGTAAAGTCAAGGAGGGAAGCCTGAATGACCATGTGATTCAGTTAACGATGTGATGATTCGCTTAAAACGGTCGTGTCAGGATAATTTAACAGCTAAACAGCTTATGTAAAGATGTAGTGTAATGTGGATGATGCAAGGATAGGATGATGCAATATTAGGAATGACTCAGCAGGGTCTGTGTCTGTGCCTTTAAGAGGCTGACTATAAAAGGGGAGTTTTTTTACTGGAGTTTTTCTCTCTTGTCCGTTTACTGCTGTAACTGCTGTGTATTGGAGTTGCTGTTTCACCCCGTTATGTATTTTATTTCTAGTGTATATTTGTAGGTATAGTGCACAGGCCGGCAACCCGCGGCTCTGGAGCCGCATGCGGCTCTTTGAGTCGTCTCCTGCGGCTCCCAGTCACCCGGTGCGCGTGCACCTCTTTGAACGGGCAGTGGTGCGCATGCACCTCTCCAAATGGAGTGGCACCGCCCGTTCCGAGAGGTGCACGCGCACCTTTCCGAAGGGCGGAGGTGCGCGCGCACCTCTCCAAGCTGCCGCCGTCCCGTCCGGAGACCTGCCGCGTTCGTCAAACATGGACGAACGCGGCAGCTGTGCAAACGGGATGGCGGCGGTTTGGAGAGTGCGCGCGCACCTCCAAGCCGCCGCCGTCCCGTCCGGAGACCTGCCGCGTTCGTCAAACATTGACGAACACGGCAGCTGTGCAAACGGGATGGCGGCGGTTTGGAGAGTGCGCGCGCACCTCTCCCAAGCTGCCGCCGTCCGGAGACCTGCCACGTTCGTCAAACATTGACGAACGCGGCAGCTGTGCAAACAGGATGGCGGCGGTTAGAAGAGTGCGCGCGCACCTCTCCCAAGCCGCCGCCGTCCCGTCCGGAGACCTGCCGCGTTCGGCAAACATGGATGAACGCGGCAGCTGTGCAAACGGGATGGCGGCAGTTTGGAGAGTGCGCGCGCACCTCTCCCAAGCCGCCGCCGTCCGGAGACCTGCCGCGTTCGTCAAACATTGACGAACACGGCAGCTGTGCAAACGGGATGCCGGCGGTTTGGAGAGTGCGCGCGCACCTCTCCCAAGCCGCCGCCATCCCGTTTGCACAGCTGCCGCGTTCGTCCATGTTTGACGAACGCGGCAGGTCTCCGAACGGGACGGCGCGCACCTCTCCAAAGGGGAGACCCGTTGCCGCGCAGGTGCCTCCCATTTTGCGCATGCGGAAAATGTTTTTGCGCATGCGCGTGAGTGGGCGCACGCGTGCGCACTTTTTGCGGCTCCCACTTTTTTGTTTGTGTGATGGAACCGGTTCTGAGTGGCTCTTTTCCTTTTTCCGGTTGCCGACCCCTGGTATAGTGTAATATAAACCTACACATTTGATACGAACTACTGTGTACTGCATTTACTCCTGGGTTACCTCAGCACAATAAGACTTGTGCGTGCTCTGACAGGTCGTAAAGTGAAGTGTCACTCGCTTAAGGACTACACCACTTAGTGATGGAAGTTTGGGTTCCGACTGTGATCATAAGTCGAGGATTACCTGTACATGTGACTGAGAGACAAATCAGAGGTGGGCAACTCTTGCCTGAAAGCTGCAAACAGGTCTTATGCTTTTGGGCCCAAGAGCCCAAATTAGTAGTTTAGTAGCAATATCCCAAAGGTGCTTTTTTCCCCCAAAAGGCAACTTGGACTTTGCTTTTTCTTGAAGAGGTTTCGCTTCTCATTCAAAGAAGCTTCTTTAGTTCTTGGGTGAGAAGCAAAATGTCTTCAAGGGAAAAAACCAAGTCCGGTTGCCTTTTTGAAAAAAGTACCTTTGGGACAACCATGACCTGGATGACTAAGAATCTCCACAGACATTTAGTAGCAATACTTATCAACTTGTAACTAAGCATGGTAGACATAAAAAAGAAATAGCAATTGACGGAATTAGATACTGCAATTAATTGTAACCCTAATATAAAACAAGAGACCTCTAAATCAAATGGGTCCAACGTATCAAAATATTAACATCTGTGCGTTAGAAGGAGCAGGTCTGAATTTACAAAGTGATTAACAGAAATCTGACAAATAAATAAACTGAGGGGGGTCGCCGAGAATAAATGCCTATCCAACCCAGATGAGTGTCAACTCACCCTATCAGAGATGTTTCCTGACTCTTCCTCATCATCCTCATCATCTTCATCTTCTTCCTCTTCTTCTTCTTCCTCTTCTTCTTCCTCCTCCTCCTCTTCTTCCTCTTCCTCGCTCATATGTTCTCCAGTAACATCTACATCAGACTGTAACCAAAATTAATGAATTAATTAAAACATGAGGAGGAGAAAAATAAAATTGGAAGTCTGGCTTTCAGTTCCAACCAGAGCTCCTTATCCTGATGGAAGGCCCTGTGTAAGGACACAAAATAATAATAATAATAAAAAAAAATCTGGAATAATCCTTCAGCGATAAATATTCTGAAGGCATACCTAACCAGCTGTTTTCCTAAAGGAACAGCTGTTCGTTAAATGCCGCATCAAGCTCAACATTGTTATTTATGACGTGAGGGGAAAACTAAGAAAAAAGAAACACCGAATGTTGCATCTGTCAGAATCCATTTATATCATATTCATAAATGGAATGTTTCAAACATTATTCCATGGATTCTGCCATCTCCCGAAGAGAAGAGAACAGATGTGTATTGAACCGGTATTAGGCATTTCAAAGGAAAGGAGAAGCCTTTTGAACTGGGGAAACAAAAGGGGGGGCTAGCATCTGGCTTTTGTCACGGAAGAGAGCAATAAACATGAAGGCTCCTAAGTTCCTTTTTCCCACGAGATGGATGATACGAGAGAAAGGATGGGGGACTGACCAAATGGGGTTAAGGGGGGTTAAACCGGGAACTCTTTATAAGGGTTTACTTCGTGGGATAATATTAAGTCCTGTCTCGTTTCCTACAACCAAGCATGTCATAGTAAAGACTCTTTTTGGAATAGATTTGACTTTAAGAATTTTGTCTTCCTAAGACGTGGTTTGGGGTGGGTCCTGACAGCATTGCTGTCCAATGTAGTCTTCTAAGACAGAGGTCCCCAACCCCCGGCCTGTGGATTGGTACCGGGCCGCGGCATGCCAGAAACCAGTCTGCGCAAACAAGCCAAGCTCCATCCACGGGATGCAGGAAGTACATGAAACCACGCCCCCTCCAGTCTGCAGAAAAACCTCTCTCCACGGAAAAAGAGTTGGGGACCTCTGTTGTAAGATTTCCATGGTTTTTTTTTCGAGTCCTCCCGATGGCAACTTTAAGAGAGAAACCTATGAACAAAGCCCTTGGACATCTCTAAAGTCAAAGGGCAGTAAGTTAAATTTGCAAGGGATCTGCTTCCGGTTGGCTAGTGTATATCCCCCCCTGTTCCGAGGAGGGGCAAAATAAAACATCCAAAATAAGAAACTGTCCAGGTCTCGTTTTGCAAAATTTATTCAGGCCGCCGAAATCATCTTTCAGATTACTCGGTCTGATTGGACAATGGCACAGGTATCTAATCTTTGGGGGAGTGGGGGGAGAAAGAAATTTCCCAGGTCAACTGACATTTTTCACAAAAAAGAAAAGAAAAGAAAAGAAATACAAAATATGTATCCAGAGTTGGAATTTCAAACTTTTAAAAGAGGTCCCATATAGCTCTGTAAGGGAGTCCCTGCAATATTTTGTTTCTCTATAAGGCAGGGGTGTCAAACTCAATTTCATTGAGGGCCGCATCAGCATTGCGGTTGCCCTCAGGGGGCCAGGTGGGTGTGGCCAGGGTGGGCGTGGCCTACTGGGTGGGCGTGGCTAGAGTGCGTATGGCCTATTGGGTGGGCGTGGCCAGCTCTACATCATTCGTGTCAAGGGTACCTATGAGGGCCCGGGCAGGAGTGGGATAGATCTGAGGGTCTCTGGCAGAAGGAGATGGGACCGGGGCAAGTGCCAAGGCACGGTCCATTGGAGGAGCCTCACTGTTCCTCTCAGGCCTTGGGGGGGGGTTTCAACAGTGGCGTGGAGGTCAAATGCCCAGCCCAGCTGTCAAGAACCCACAGCACTAAGCCCAGCTCCACTTCCCCAAGGTGGCGCCCAGCTGCACTTGCCTCCTCCTCAAGGCTCCTTAGCTGTATCCAAAGCTTCCTTAGCAATAGGATGGGAGACCCCCCCAGGATAGGCCAGGAGGAGGGGGCACCATCTTATTCTTCATACCTTGCTGTCCGAATCGATGTGGCCATCCACGGAGTAGCTGTCATAAAAGAGGCTGAAGTCATCCCCCACTTCAGTCTCCCATTCTTGGCCTCCATCCTCCTGCGAGGCCGTAGCTGGAGCCGTCATCTCTTCCGTCACTGTGATCTATGGCCAAGGATGAGCTTTCATTAAAAACTGATGGAAGGATTATTTTTATGTGAGATGTGGCGTTGTTAAAAACTGAAGCAAGGGTTACTTAAGGAGGAGGAGAGGCGTTCTGCTTTTCTACTGCAGGAGTTACTTCTCAAAGGCTGGCATCGAAGTCGTGCAAAATCAAGACACGCAGGAGAACAACGTGGAAAACGTTTCGCAAACTCAGCAACTTTAAAAGATGGGTGGACTTCAACTCCCAGAATCCCCCCCGCCAGGAATCCAGTCTTATTTCACAGAATAGTGCATTCGTTTTAATTTTTCAAGTTTACAAATAAAAGTATAGCAAACCAGCTACAGAGACATATAGACAGTCCTCAAGTTACGACCACAACTGAGCCCAAAATTTCCGTGGCTAAGTGAGACAGTTGTTCAGTGAATTGTGCCTCATTTTATGACTTTTCTTGCCACTGTTGTTTAGTGCAGGGCTTTTCAACCTTTTCACCCATTGTACCACGTTTAGGATATGGCAACATCCGAGTGCCACCAGTCGCCTAGCAAGGTGTCAAAAACTTGAGGATCAAAAAAAAAGGAAAAAAGTGATGAAGTACAGGTAGTCCTTGACTTACAACAGTTCGCTTGGTGACTGTTTGAAGTTACAATGGCACTGAAAAAAGTGCCCCCCCAAGCCACAGCCGAGGAAGACACCTGCCTGCCTGCCCAGCAGCGCTCTTCCTCCTGTATGAGGTTTTCATTGTTGTAAGCATTTCTGATGAGGATTGGCAGCGGGGGTGGGGGGGTGTTTGGTTTTTATTCCCTGTCTGCTGGGTGGTTGCAGCAGGTTTTGGTCACTTCACATGACCCTGGGACACTGTGACCATCATAAATATGAATCAGTTGCCAAGCATCTGAATGTAAATCACAAGACCCTGGAGATGCTGCAGCATTCCAGCTGATCGGCGCTTCTTCTGGGTTCAGAAGCGCCAGGATCAGTGCTGAGCTCCAGCTGGAGCCTGGCACTGATCCTGGTGCTTCCGCTGAGCCCTGCAGCTCCAGCCATCTCTCACTCAGGCTTGTGCGGTGCTGCCACTGGCTCAGCTCATTCCCCTCCCCCACTACCACTTTTCTAGGATGGCTGCGTGCCACGTGCCAGGTGCTAATGTACCACAGGGGGTACCCGTACTACTGGTTGAAGAGCCCTGGTTTAGTGAATCACTGCTGTTGTTAAGTTAGTAACATGGTTGTTAAGTGATTCTGGCTTCCCCATTGACTTGGCTTCTCACAGCCCCAAAAGATGGTCACATGACACCACAATACTGAAACCGTCATAAAATAAGAGTCAGTTGCCAAAAGTCTGAATTTTGATCACGTGATCATGGGGATGCTGCAACGGTCGTAATTGTGAAAAATGGTCCTAAGTCACCTTTTCCAGTGCTGTTGTAATTTTGAACAGTCGCTAAATGGACTGTTGTAAGTCGAGGACTACCTGTATTATCAGCAGGTCTACCTTTCCCAGTGACTATCAGGGCTTCCTTAGACAATTTTAACACCCAGATCTGCCGATACGTTTCCTGCAATTTTTCCTGGGATGCATCTCTGCATCCCCTGAGCTTTTATCTCTTCTTCCTGGTGCCCCTGCTTTTTTATTCAATTAAGACACAGTTTGAAATGCATTATCACTCATGCAAATAAGTCCTTTAATCCAATAGGTAGGTGGTCCTTAAACTCAACCCTTGGTCCTTAGGAGAACCACTAAGCCAGGGGCCTTCAAACATGGCCCTTTTATGACTTGTGGACTTCAACTCCCAGAATTCCTCAGCCAGCGTGCCTGGCTGAGGGATTCTGGGAGTTGAAGTCCACAAGTCATAAAAGGGCCAAGTTTGAAGGCCCCTGCACTAAGCCTTTCAAAGGGAGGGATGCACCTCTGTGGTAGCCCTGGGACTTGACCGCTGAAGTGAGAGGGGAATCCTTTTGTGCAACGCATCTGCCATGTAATCGTATTTCCTGTGCTTCGCAGGTTCTTCTTTAAAAAGAGAAGGAAAAAGAATGAAATTAGAATCCAATACTCTTAACAACCCCCTCCCCCACCCCCCAGTCACGGGACTACAACTCCCAGAATCTCCAGCAGGTGCAGAAGACTAAGTTGAGTAATCTGCTCTAGCCAATGCTTTTAGTCCCAAATATATTTCTATACCAGCCCTTCTAAGTCCAAGGCTTTCGTACCTGGTTCTATAAGGCTTCTCAAGTCATCCGAGACACGGAAATGTAACATCTCCGAGACCCTTTTTTCAGGCACCTGGGGGGGGGGGAAGGAGAAAAGGAAGGCTGATCATCCGTACAGTGAGGATTTCATTTTTTTAAAAAAAAGATATAGCCCCATCAATTTGCATTAGCAGAAATCTCATTTGGTGCCGAAATACAATAGAAAAAAAAAGATGATCGTGCAAAGCCCAAATATTTTGCAGAATGGAATTTTGCAGCTGTGTAGAAAAACAGTTCAGAATCCCTGTTTGGGCCTATAACCATGTTTCTCAACCTTGGCCCCTTTAAGAAAAGTGGATTTCATTTCCCAGAATTCCACAGCTAGCTTCTCCAGCCTAGTACCAACCAGATATGCAGGACTATCGTTTCCATTTCTCTAGGATGGCCATTTAGGGTAATGGAAATCATAGTTCTACCCAGCTGGAAAACACCATACAAAAAGATCCCAAACCAGATGATCTATTTGTCTGAAATGGTATAGGGTTTCCTGGCTAAGCAGGGGGTTGGACTAGAAGACCTCCAAGGTCTCTTCCAACTGTTATCCTATCCTATCCTATCCTATCCTATCCTGTCCTGTCCTGTCCTGTCCTATCCTGTCCTATTCTAACCTTTTCCAAAATTAGTCATTCTTGAGCATCAAAAGCAATCGTAATTTTATTGGTTACAAAGAAAAGAAATTCAATATTCACTGAAGACATACTATTACGTATTTGAGTTTAGAGAAAGGTTAGGAAAAAGAAATGAGAAAATGTGTCTTGATGTGCAGCCGTGTCACAATCAGGCTGGATGGACAGCTAAGGAGCTTCCTAGACAGTTTTTGATCAGCTATACATGAATGTTAAGTTGCACTGTTAGTTCTCCCAGTTGTTGGAAGAAACAAAAAGTTTCTAAGTTCTCCACTTGGGGAAACATGCAATCCATTTTTGTCTTGCAAGAAGTACTGTGATCACTTCAAGGGTGTAAACCACCAAGTCTTCTAGACACAAGAAATATTTACACACTGAAAAGCATCTCTTGGCAGGGCATTACATCATACAATCTTACTCTAAAATAATCTAATTACTATAATTACTCTTTAAATCCTATCGCACTTTAACTCTCCTTAGACATAGAAAAGATAAATAATATATCCTCTAATTATAATAACTAATAACTATTCATATGCTAAATGATATGATGTAATACCTTGTATTCAGCTCTGGGAAGTTGGGGGGGGTGTTGAGAAGGGCGGGAAGGGGAGGGGGGTGGGGGAGATGGGGTATATGTTCTAAAAATGTATTTTAAAACTTTTCAATTAAAAAAAACATCTCTTGGCGATTTGGGGGAGAGCCAGCTTGGTATAATGATTAAGGTGCTGGCCTAGAAGCCAGGAGACAGTGAGTTCTAGTTCCACCTTAGGCATGAAAGCCATCTGGGTGATGTTGGACCAGAAACTTTCTTTCAGCCCAATTCAACCCACAGGGTTGTTGTTGTGGGGAAAAAGAGAAGATGGAAGGAGTATTAGGTATGATCACCACCTCGAGTTACTTAGAAAATAATAAAGATGGGATAAAAATCTAATGCATGAATAAGAATCCATGGTGTTCAGCTGCTGAAACCAATCATAAGATGCACATTAATTCTGCAGCCTAAAGGCAAAGTCGGATTATATGTATATTAATTGGTTCTGCAAAAGTTGTTCTTCGTTATGTAAAGATTTGTCATCATTGGTTAACTTTCACAGTGACATAGGAACTTCTCTGGACCCAGTTAATAAATGCCTTGCTGAAATAATCTATAGCTTATCATTGTCAGCAAAGACAACCCAATATCCAAGTACATCTCTCTGTGTAGCCAAAACAGCATTGCACATCAATGTTTCTCAACCTTCTCAGCAAAGACAACCCAGTCTCCAAGTACATCTCTCTGTGTAGCCAAAACAGCATTGCACATCAATGTTTCTCAATCTTGGCAACTTTAAAGATGTGTGGACTTCAAATCCCAGAATTCCTCAGTCAGCAAGCTGGCTGAGGAACTCTGGGAATTGAAGTCCACACATCTTAAAGCTGCCAACACTGAGAAACACTGATCTACACAATATCAACCAACAGATCTTCTGAGTCACCTGCCTGGGCAGAAGCTACATTTGCAAGCCTACCTGAACACTGCTGGGCTTTGACATTGTTTTCCGAGCCCGGTGAACCTTGGGCTTGACTTCCTCAGTGGTTGATGCTGAAGGCTGAGCAGGAGGAGAGGCCACTGCTGGAGCAGGAGTGGGGGCCGAATCTGGGTCTGGAGCTGCAGCTGGGGCTTCTGTTGTGGGAGACCCAGAATCATCTGGAAGACGTGACCCAGGCATAGTTAGTAAGCGCATAGCCAGACTCTGGATAGAAGCTGGGGACTTGCTGGTCCCGCTAAGGGACATCTTGGCACGGCTGGGCCCAGCTGTTTTGCTGGGGGATGATGGGAAAGTCTTGGCAGCATGACCTGAAGAGAAGGGGATGAGATGTTAGGACACCCAGTCTAGATTACATGAACGCAGCTGAGATGGAGATACTGAAAAGCCACATGACAGTTCTACACAAAATGCCACACTTATTGCCGTTCGTGAACTAGTAAAATCAATCTTCTTCAGCAAGACTTCGGCTCTAGATTATTTGATTGCAGGTGGTCCATCACAGACATTTCCAATTGGATTGACTACATTGGGGTTTTTTCCCCTAACAATCTTTATTTCTTGCATTGCTGTGCTTTCCCCTCCAGATTCCTCCCTGGCTGGGTCAGGCCACAAATAATATTAAATATGTATAAATAAAAATATGTAAATATGTAGCTGAGAGCAGACTTATATCTGGACCCCGCTGGTCCAAAACAACCCCTTAACATATGATACCCAATTTTCAGTCTAAGGTAAAGGTTCCCCCGCACATGCGTGCTAGTCGTTTCCAACTCTAGGGGCCGGTGCTCATCTCCGTTTCAAAGCCGAAGAGCCAGCGCTTGTCCGAGGACGTCTCCGTGGTCATGTGGCCGGCATGACTAGACGCCAAAGGCGCACGGAACGCTGTTACCTTCCCACCGTAGTGGTCCCTATTTTTCTACTTGCATTTTTACATGCTTTTGAACTACTAGGTTGGCAGAAGCTGGGACGAGTAACAGGCGCTCACTCTGTTACACGGCACTCGGGATTCGACCCGCCAAACTGCCGACCTTCTGATCAACAAGCTCAGCGTCCTAACCCACTGAGCCACCGCGTCCCTTATAATTTTCAGTCTAGGAAGCTCCTAAATTAGACGGCAGCCCCTGCAACACCAGCCAGAGAACAGAGATGCAAAACAGTACATCCCCCAACAGAACTCACCCAAACACAGCCTTACAGGTCTCACCATAATCCTGCCAAAAAATCATCCAGAGAATCCTTTTTTTCTCCCCCTACAAAGGAAAACCATCTTCCTATTGACATTCTCCTCAGGCACCAATGCCCTTCCCAACTCACCTGGTAGGCCTTTGCTCCCTGGGGTGGGACTAGGGCTTGAGCCAGCCAAGGGGCCTCCTGATTCTGGAGACATACATCCTCCTTCTTTTCCACTCCCGGTCGCTTGTGTCCAGACTCCATCATCCCCATTTCTGCTGGAGACCAGGAGGCTATCCCCTACTCCTCCCAATGTGCTTTTGGTCCTCCGAGGAGATGCCTCCGATGAGAGCGCCAAGTCCTCTGTGGAGGGTTCAGGATCTTGAGGAAGACATAGACACAGCCTCTTAGGGTCCAAGAGGGTTCTGGGTTCAAATCAGGGCCGCAGAGGAAAGCAGCACCTTCCCCAACTTCTAATTCTGGACCTCCATAAAACTTACCTATTTCGCCTGCTTCAACTTCCACTGGAGCTGAAGCCCCTGCTAACCCCTGATGGGCATCATCCTGAGGTGGGAAAAGAAACAGCAATTCAAAACTCAAGTTGAGAATAATTTGCAAATGTTTGCCCCGACGTACATGAAATACTAATCATGGGTTTATTTCACCACGGTTCATTGCAGAGGAGATAAATGTCAGCCTCTACCTGGCCATTAATGACTTCTCCAGACCACCCAAGTTGATGGGGCTGACATATTAGATGTATTTTTAGGGTTTCGAAATGGGTTGAAGGAGAACGTTATCTCTTATTTCAAAACTAACATGCTTTTATCTTTAAAATACTAATTTGAACGCATATCCATATTATTTATATTTTGCTTCCAATCACAAGCATGCAATCTAACTATTGTGGGAAAGCATGGTGATAGATTTAATTATAATCAGACATGAGTCTCAGCTATTTAAAAATCCCCCAATAAATCAACCAACATCCATTCAACATTTCCATATATATTAAGAGATATAACTCACAAAGCTCACTAAGCTATTGTGTCCTTGACTGGTCATGGTTTAGTACAGGCATGTCAAACACAAAGCCCGGGGGCCGGATCCAGCCCGCAAAGTGGTTTCATGTGGCCCGCGAAGCCATCCTGGAAACAGTTTGGGAACGGCCCCCACTGCCTTGGCCCTGGCCCAGAGACCCTCCTTCCGCCAGAGACCCTCAGATCTGTCCCACTCCTGCCCAGGCCCCCATAGGCACCCTTGATGCGAATGATGTAGAGCTGGCCACGCCCACCCAGTAGGCCATACGCACTCTAGCCACGCCCACCCAGTAGGCCACGCCCACCCTGGCCATACCCACCTGGCCCCGAGGGCAACTGCAATGCTAATGTTATTCTGGGCCCAACTCACGGGGGGGGGGGGTGTCACACGCTCGATCTGGTTTTTCTATCCGGACGGTGGCTAGATGATCTTGGGGGGGGGGGGTTTCCCCAATTAATTTACCCCTGTCGTGGACCGATCATCATCTCCTGCGGATGGTCTTCCGTTTTGCCACTCCCTGTTGTGGGGTTGCTGAGCCAATAAGATGGTTCCGCCCTAGACGCCTTATGGACCCTGAGCGGTTCCAAACGGCGCTTGGGCCCCCACCTGCCTCCTTTGCTCACAGCTCGGTCGATGCCCTAGTGGAAGCCTGGGAAAGGGCAGCCACAGAGGCACTCGACCAAGTTGTACCCATGCGGCCCTTGACCCGAAGCAGATCCCAACGGGCCCCATGGTTCTCCATGGAGCTCCACGAGATGAAGCGTCAGAGACGGGGCCTAGAGAGCTGTTGGAGGTCCAGCCGATCCGAATCTGACCGGTTACGACTAAGGTTGTTTACGAGAACTTATCTCGCAGCGTTGAGGGTGGCTAGGTCTAACCACTTTGCCACCCTCATCGCGTCCGCAGATAATCGCCCGGCCGCCCTGTTTAGGGTAACTCGCTCTCTCCTTAATCAGGAGGTGAGGGAGGAACCCTTGCAGGGTCGAGCCGAGGAGTTTAGTCGATTTCTGTCGGACAAAATCGCTCGGATCCGGACCGGTTTGGACTCCGACTGGGCAGAGTCTGACGAAGAGGATACGGGCGGCCTTGTCGATTTAATCTGGGAAGAGTTCGATCCTGTGACTCCTGAAGAAGTGGACAAGATCATGGGGAAGCTGAGCTCCACCACGTGTTTATTGGACCCGTGCCCCTCCTGGCTGACTTATGCAGCCCGGGATGGGACACGAGGCTGGCTCCAGGCAGTGATTACTGCTTCTTTGAGTCAGGGTACTTTTCCCGCCGCCTTGAAGGAGGCGGTGGTGAGACCCCTCCTCAAGAAGCCTGCCTTGGACCCAGCAATTTTAAACAACTATCGTCCGATCTCCAACCTTCGCTTTCTGGCGAAGGTTGTTGAGAGCGTGGTGGCGCAACAGCTCCCTTTGTTCTTGGATGAAGCTGATTATCTAGACCCGTACCAATCGGGTTTCAGGCCCGGGTACAGCACGGAGACGGCATTGGTCGCGCTGGTGAATCATCTCTGGCGGGCTCGGGACAGGGGTTGTTCCTCTGTCCTAGTCCTTTTAGACCTCTCAGCGGCTTTTGATACCATCGACCATGGTATCCTGCTGCGACGTCTCAGGGGGTTAGGAGTGGGAGGCACAGTTCTCCAGTGGTTCTCCTCCTACCTTCTGGGACGCTCGCAGTCGGTGTTGGCAGGGGGGCAGAGATCGACCTTGAGACCTCTCATTTGTGGAGTCCCTCAGGGATCGGTTCTCTCGCCTCTCCTGTTCAACATCTATATGAAGCCGCTGGGTGAGATCATTCGTGGTTTTGGAGTTGGGTATCACCAATATGCTGATGATACCCAGCTTTTTATTTCGACCCCAAACCACCCCAGTGATGCCCTCGACGTGATGTCCCGTTGCCTGGAGGCGGTCCGGGTCTGGATGGGGAGGAACAGGCTTCGACTCAACCCTGACAAGATTGAGTGGCTGTTCGTGCCGGCATCCCGGGAAATTCCGATTATTCCATCATTGGCCATGGGGGGTGAGCTATTACCCCCCGTAGATAGGGCCCGCAACTTGGGGGTCCTTCTAGACTCACAGCTCTCTTTGGAAGAGCATATTGGAGCTGTGACTAGGGGGGCCTTTGCCCAGGTTCGCCTGGTGCGCCAGTTGCGGCCCTATCTAGACCGGGATGCCTTGTGCACAGTCACTCATGCGCTCGTGACCTCTCGTCTAGACTACTGTAATGCTCTCTACATGGGGCTACCCTTGAGGTCCACCCGGAGACTCCAACTGGTGCAGAATGCAGCCGCGCGAGTTGTCTTGGGAGTTTCCCGGTACTCCCATGTTACACCTTTGCTCCGCGAGCTGCATTGGCTACCGGTTGCTCTCCGGGTGAGGTTCAAGGTGTTAGTTATGACTTACAAAGCCCTTCATGGCATGGGTCCAGATTACCTACGGCAACACCTGCGGCCGGCGTCAACTTCTCTCCGTCCAGTGCGCTCCCACAGAGAGGGCCTCCTCAGGGTGCCGCCAATCAAAGAATGCCGATTGGTGGCCCCCAGGGGGAGAGCGTTCTCTGTGGGTGCGCCAGACCTTTGGAACCGCTTACAGGTTGAGCTCCGGATGGCCCCCGACCTTCGCTCCTTCCAGCGCGATCTCAAAACATTCTTTTTCGAACAAGCTGGCCTGGTCTGATGGGATGGGGTTGGGTTTTTAAAACTAGTTTTAACTTTAATATGTATTGATTTTATGGGCATGATGTTTAATGGTTTTTTAATTTTTGTATTCGATTTTTATTGTGTATTGCCCTGTTCACCGCCCTGAGTCCTTCGGGAGAAGGGCGGTATAGAAATCAAATTATTAAATTAAATTATTAAATTATTAAATTAATGTGGCCCTCAATGAAATTGAGTTTGACACCCCTGGTTTTAGTATGTTATAGGAACAGCCACCACTGTTTTAAGCTTATAAAATTCTGCACAATTCTAAACTGTGACATAATTTAAAAACCATGATTAAATTGTAGCCTAGCATGCAATGCACACCCAAGCAACTGAAAACAATGCACTCTATACTAAACAAGCCCTCGGATGCAACCCCTTCTCCCTCAGCAAAAATATGATTTTTTTTCTCTCCCTTAATTTCTTTCCAACCTGAGCTAAGGTGTTAGAATTCTTTTGACCCATTTCCTCGCAGAGGAATGAAATGCATTAGATTCAAGCCTTCTTCCCTCTAGTGGCTCTTTTATGACTCGTGGACTTCAACTCCCAGAATTCCTGAGCCAGCATGGCTCAGCTTGGAAACCTCTCCCTTTCTTCTCAGCATGTTGGCTCAGGAATTCTGGGAGTTGAAGTCCATGAGTCATAAGAGCCAGCTCTAGCCAATGAAACTGGACTTTATTGCCATAAATTACAGCTCCATAAATTACAGCTGTAGTTTGTATTCAATGTCAGGGTGCAAAGAGGTGGTGGTAGCAGCTGCTTGATAACATCACAATGAGAGATAGAGGGCTAGGACTGGAAAAAAATGGCGGAGCACACCTGAACACAAATCCTCTTAAAGGATAGGAAACCAACAGATTCTTAATCCATCATGCAACCATTCTGGGAAAGAAATTTACAAGCTTCCAGGAAACCTAATTTCATTAATAAAGAAGGGGTGGAGTACCCAAATTCTTGGCATCAAAACTCATTTTTTAAAAAAATCTAACTGAATCTTGCTTCTTTGATTGTGCTTTGCACATAAGGGTATGGACAACTGAGTAGGAATTTTCATTTTGGCATCATGGCAGCTTATGGCAGATGCCGCTGACTGCAACAGACTCTAAATAAAAGCTTACAGTTTATATAGTCCGGACATCCAAAGTAGCAGATATTTCAATAAGCTGCAAACTTCAACCAAAGAGCTGTTGATAGTGTTGGAGTGTGTTTAAATATTTCCATATCAGAGCTTGTTAGCTGAGCTTTACAATTAGCATGTTAGAAACACAACCAAGCATGCTCACATGTTGTTAGTTGCAAAGTCGTGTCCGACCCATCGCGACCCCATGGACAACGTTCCTCCAGGCCTTCCTGTCCTCTACCATCTTCTGGAGTCCATTTAAGCTCACGCCTACTGCTTCAGTGACTCCATCCAGCCACCTCATTCTCTGTCGTCCCGTTCTTCTCTTGCCCTCAACCTTTCCCAGCATTAGGCTCTTCTCCAGTGAGTCCTTCCTTCTCATTAGGTGGCCAAAGTATTTGAGTTTCGTGTGGTGTGTGTGTGTATGTGGATCTAGAACCAGGAATAAATAAATCCAGTGAAAATCAACATATGCATGTGCATGTGCATGTATATATATATATATATATATATATATATATATATATATATATATATATATATATATATATATATATTTGTGTGTGTGTGTCTGTTGATTTTCACTGGATTTTTTTATTCCTGGTTCTAGATCCACAAACAGAACTATGTTCTACAAATCATGGATGGTTCTATGTTTCCTACCAATTTCTGTTCCTCTGGCAGAGTATTTCTCAACCTTAGCAACTTTATGATATGTGGACTTCAACTCCCAGGATTCCCTAGCCTAGCCATCATAGGGAACTCTGGGAGTGGAGTTGTATCTTATCTTTTCCTCAAGATAAAAAAAAACAAAGTCCAGTTGCCATTTAAAAAAGCACTTTTGAGACAAACATGACCTGGAGGACTGAGAATCTCCACACAGTATCTTAAAAAGTTGCCAAGGTTGAGAAACACTGCTCTGGCTTCCACTTCAGAAAATAACGGATGACCATAGCCTGAATCTATCAAAAGCAGGGAATTCTGGGAATTGAAGTCCTGGCTCTGCCAGTTGGCTGGGGACCCCAATGGGAGAGCATGAAACTGGAAGTAGTTGATCGACCAACAGCAGCTAACAGTTCCCGCCTTCCCTCTCCATCTTTTTACTTTTAGTTATAACTTGTATTTCTATTGTGATTTTTATACATTTGCACGTATGATAGATGAATAGACATAAGACACACAAGCACCAATATATATACACACACATACATATACACACACAGATACACACACACTGTACATACAGTACATACACACACATACGCTGTCTCTGTCTCGCTGGTCAGGATCTAACTTCTGGCAGTGGAATGCCAAGTTATTCTGCAATACTACATTCTAACCACTGGACCATCACAGCTCTTCTAGTTGAACAAAAGATAGACCCATGGGAAACCCCACCAATCAGACAATATCCCTACAGGATTCCTGAATGGCTAAAAGAAGGGTTACAGAGTGAGGTAGAAGAAAAAAATGTTCCAGGTGGACATAATAAAACCATCTGTAGGTGACTGGTGTTCCCCCCATTGTTTTGGTGCCAAATTAGAATGGTGAGGTACACTTTTGTGGGTATATTAGGCAGAAAATCAGAGTGGCGAAATTTGATGTTTACCCAATGCCCAGAGTGGATGAACTTTTGGACATATTTAGGGGGAAACAAGTATCTCTCCCCTTTGGATGTGACAATAGGATACTGGCAAATTCCCCTGAATACCAATCCAGAGAGAAGACTGTGACCACACTTCAAATACTTAAGGAATTATTATGCAAAAGACAAGAACATTATGGTTGTTTTCAGGAGACAGGGCCAAAAATAACATATTTGAAATTACAAGGATGTAGATTTTGTTTAGGCATCAGAAAAAAAAGCCTCTAATGGCAAAATTTATTCAACAATGGAAAAGGTTTCTCCCAGAGGTGGTGGGCTCCAGCTGGGTGACTTTGGCCAATCCCTCTCTTCACCCCAAGGAAGCAGGCAATGATAAACCACTTCAGAAATTTTGCCAAGAAAATTGCAGGGATCTGTCAAGGCAGACTTGAAGGCGTAAATGTTGCATGAGGTTGGGGTGACTAAATGATCTCTTAAGTTTCCTTCCAATTCCTCCATTCTATGACTGTTAGGTGAATCGAATCATCCCAGGAAATCCTTATGCAGCTGGTCTACACTTGTTTAGTGTCTTCCCCAAAGGCAGCTTTTGTCGTTCATTTCACCAGCTGCGAGAATGTGATCAAGCAAGAGTTCATGCTGCCTTGAGCAGAAATAACGGCCATCAAATGCAACTCTGTGAAAACGTCTGTAAAATACAGGCAGTCCTCCACTTACAGCAATTCATTTAGTGACAATTCAAAGTTACAACAGTACTGAAAAAAGTGACTTATGACCACTTTTCACACTTATGACCGCTGCAATATCTCCCCCATGGTCACGTGATCTACATTTGGAAGCTTGACAACTGACTCACATTTATGAGGGTTGCAGTGTCCTGGGGTCATGTGATCACCTTTTGCGACCTTCTGACCATAGAGAGTCAATGGGGAAACCAGATTCACTTAACCCTATTACCAAGCAGTGATTCACTTCTCAAACGCGGCAAGGAAAATCGTAAAATGGGGGCAAAACTCAGTTAACCAATTTCTCAGTCAGCAACACAAAACGTTGGGCTCAACTGCGGTCACAAGTCGAGGACTACCTGCACTTTTTAGTCACATTCTAAGGTGGTCTCTCTATGACAGAGGTCTTCAAACATGGCCCTTTTCTGACTTGTGGACTTCAACTCCCAGAATTCCTCAGCCAGCAATGCTGGCTGAGGAATCCTGGGAGTTGAAGTCCACAAGTCATAAAAGGGCCAAGTTTGAAGACCCCTGCTCTATGAATTAACCAACCTTCAACAAAGAGACTGGCGAGCAGCCTCTGGGGCCAAGGGGAGGGTCGAGGGCAGAGGAGGGGCGGGCCCTTAATGCGAGAAAGATGCACGCGGGACTGAAACGCCACCGGGACTGCAAGTTGGGCTAGGTAGGAAGAAACGTGGCCATAGGTCGTGAGAAGAGGCGATCGGGCGACACGAGGCGAAGGGGGGCCAGCTCAGCGCAGCTTCGAAGGACGCGTGTGCCTCTTATTCCCGATTCTTACGGATTCCTCAATTCTTATAACGGTGGCGATCCTCGTGGATCCGGATAGGATCCCGAGCTCACACACACACACACACACACACCCCACACCACACACACCCCACCTTGTCCTCTGCACCAGAGAAGCTGACCGGCCAAGCGGTCCCCACCCACCCCGCTTCGCCCTCTCTTCCAGCTGCGGTCCAGGTGAAAACCCAGCCTCCTTTTTTTTTTTGCATTTCCTAAGCGCGCAGCAAGCAGCCCCTCCCCGCGCGCCCGACGGAGCCAGGGGAAAAAAAAAGAAAAAAAAAAGAGGCGCGCAAGGCCGGGGAAAAAGCCGGGAATGCCTGCCGCTTCCTCAGCCCGATTCGCACGACCGTCGCGTGCAATTCCCGCCACCGCCGCCCGGGTCCGTCCTCCCCCCCCCCCCACCACCACCCTCCCTCCGCGACCCAAACCTGAGCGACTCCCGCTCCGACATCATCCATGGCCTCGCGCGGCGGTAGCAGCAGAGCCGGCCCCGCGCTGACGTCACGCTCCTGGGGCAAAGAAAGGAGGGAGGGGGAGGGAGCCGCTTAAAGGGGCAGCGCCTCCATTCATCCCGCCTCAGACAAAGAGCGAGGGAGGGTGGGAGGGAGATTCCCGGGGACCTCTTCGGGCCGAACTTTCACGGCGTGCCCGATGCCCCGCTTCTCCCTTTTGGAAGCGGCCTTCCTTCCCCAAGCCGGTTGTCCCCGATCTGCTAGGACTGGACCTCCTAGGGCAGGGGGTAGGCAACCTCGGCTCTTTTATGACTCGTGGACTTCAATTCCCAGAATTCCTGAGCCAGCTTGGCTGGCTCAGGAATTCTGGGAGTTGAAGTCCACGAGTCATAAAAGAGCCGAGGTTGCCTATCCCTGTCCTAAGGGTTTCCAGCCGGCAAAAGCCACGAGGCCTGGGGATCGCAGGTTACTCAGTCGGGAGGGCCTCATCCTACAGCTGATGATGCTCTCAATGGGGTAGACCGCGATTCCCATAATCCCCAGCCTCCCGGGGGGTGGGGGTGGGGGGGGTGTTGGGCAGAGCTGTTCTAGGGCATTTAAGAGCCCAACCTATACGAAAGGTAACTTAAAAGGAGTTCAAGTTTGTTTTGAGATCCTCTTCTTTTCATATGCTTAATGGGGCCGTGGCGGCTCGCGTGCATTTAATAATAATAAGTTGGAAGGGACCTTGCAGGTCATCTAGTCCAACCCCCTGCTCAGGCAGGAAATCTTATACCATTTCAGGCAAATGGCTGTCCAGTCTCTTCTTAAAAACCTCCAGTGTTGGAGCATTCACCGCCTCTGGAGGCAGGTTGTTCCACTGGGTAATTGTTCTAACTGTCAGGAAGTTTCTCCTTAGTTCTAGGTTGCTTCTCTCCTTGACTAGTTTCCATCCGTTGCTTCTTGTCCTGCTTTCAGATGCTTTGGAGAATACCTTGACTCCCTGTTCTTTGTGATAGCCCCTGAGATATTGGAACACTGCTATCATGTCTCCTCTCACTCTTCTCTTCGTTAAACTACACATACCCAATTCCAGCAACCGTTCCCTATATATTTACTCTGAAAAATACCACTGCTTCATGCAAACGTAAAAAGCTTACACGGGGTTTGAAAAGCGTCACAGTATATTTGGAGTGGCTGCTCTGCCGCGAGACTCTGGCACCGAAGATAAAGAAGTTATTAAAAAAAATAGGGGCAAAAGGCAGAGGAAAAAAAGATCCAGGAAGAACAGAATCAGATTTGTGGGATCCTTGGTATGGTATTCTGAGTTTGGCTGTTTGCTTGCAGACGTCTCATTTCCCTACTAGGTAATATCATCAATGAATTCATTTGCCAGTTTGCTTTCTTTATATCTGTGGTACACTCCAAGGGTGGGGGGAATCTACTCAATAACCCCAGACCCTTTATTAACACTTGCTGGCAGGCCAATATTTGGGATGCTGAATTCACAAGACTGCTTCCATTGCAAAAAGGCCCACCTGTAAGCAAGCACCTGTGGTAGGTGGCAAGGGGGCGCATAGGACCCTTCATTTCCTAAACAACTGGGCAATAAGCCTTTCTGAAGTTGATCTGGCTTTGGCTTGGCAGATTTAGTTGGACTTCACTTGACAAACCGTGGTTCATGTTGGAATGGGTGATTCTGCAAACTGAAGTCCAACAGATCTGCCAAATCAATTCTCTTAAAATTTAGGAGTCTAAAGGATGTCTAGCAACAGCAGCTGAAATCTTTGTTCCCTTCCCCAATGAAATCCAGTCAAGAGCAAGAGCACCAGTATCATGGTCAGTTTTATTTATTTTTTTTAAGAACAAAATAAAATGGGGGAAGCTAGTTAGGGTCCATGGGATCAAAGTCTTTTGTCATCTTAAGGAGAAAAATTCCCCACTGCCACTTGTGGCAGCCATTCCAGCATGTGATTCAATGTAGGTATTGCCCTTTTCAACCCTGAATACACAATATAGCAATCCATAACATTTCAATTCCCAGTTGGGTTGTTTTAAACTTTTTTTCCCCCCTAGCCCTCAGGATAATTGACAGATTTTTGAAAATGCATGGGCAGCATCCAAAAAAGCTATAATTTGCTTTCCAACAAACAACTTAAGATTTTATACATTTCTTATCCTACAGCCCTGTTTCATCCACTTTCCCCATCTCTACAGATTGCAAAATCCAGCTTTTCAAAGATTGGCATGTTGATTACTTTTAAGCATGAAGTATTCACCATTTCTGTAAGGATGCTTCCAAAACTTTCTGTCAAGAGTCACAAATTGTAGGGATTGTTCAGGCTTAAGAGAGCTGTGTTTGGTCAATAACTCCTGCTTAGCACAATATGCAAATAGCTTATTTATGGCAATTTCATGAATGGAAAAGTAGCCAAATAATTATTATGCAACACTGGAAGGATAAATCTATACCAAATCTACAGCTGAGGATGTTTTAATTTCCCTGCTTTAAAAAAAGAGACGTCAGCTGATTTTAGAAAGCAAAGCCAGCTTAGTACATGGATGAGACCACTAGAAAAATTCCAGAACTATAGGATTTTGGGGGGGATTGGGGAGGGGAAAGAAACAACCTGAAAGAAGGCAACAAGAAGCGAGTTTCACACTGTTGCCAAGAAAAAAAAGGTCATGGGTATGATCCTGAAATCACCAGGGATCAAGATCAATTTGCAAGGCCTTATTCTTTAGCAACATCTGAATTAGTTCTCGACAAAGAACATCTTTAAACAATCTGATCAAATTTGCTTGAGTTTTCTAGACAGTTAAGAACTTCATTTTCTATCATGCTATATGGTCACTATCCTATTAAATAGCATTTTGTAATGTGTGAATAGCAGTGAGCCCAATATCTGTATGTTTTTTTGGTGTTCTTTCATACTGTTACTGATTCTTTTTAATAAAAAAAAATACCGTGCTTGTCGTTTTTTCTAAGACAATGCTCTACATTCTCCACCATGCTCATAAACCAATGGCCTGTCTAGAAAAGCCAAATTATATGACAACAGCAAGTTACCAAAGAGCTTCTTTGTTTTGCCTGTTGGTCAGCAAAAAGGGCCAACAAAGCCTTCAAAGGCCAGGTCTCCATCTTGACTACCATACTCTTTAAGCTTATATTCACAGCCACGTACGTGGTTGAAGAACTTCACGTTGGCTGATGCTCTTACCAAGATGTCTCAGGAGGATGAAGTCTGTATTTCTGCAATACAATGGTGGAGGAGGAGCCGAGAAGAACTGGGCCTGCTACTTCCTCCAGCAGATCCCTCGCTCCTCTGCCATTTCCTGTAGAATTATTGCCTTTTTAAATACCTGGATAAAATTGCATTAAGCGGCTGTTCCCATCAAACGTCATAGTAGAGACTTTCTTTGCCCAAACAATGTGTCTCAGCCAATAAGTGTCGCCGGTGAGGTTTAGGTGGCTGTCAACTTTCCGTTTTCAAGTTCTCAAAGGCTTCAGATGTCCTAAAGCCTCATCTGTGCGGTCTTTGTTGAGCTGTTCTTGTGGCTGGTGACAAGAAGATCAGAGAGAAGGTCCAAGGCCACAGAAGGCTGGCAGCATGTACCAACTGTATCTTAACACTGATGGAGAGCAATCTCCTCTATGCCATACTGCTTAAGGGATTTTTTCCGTTTCTTTGGCTGAGATAGTGCCAGGTGTCATCCATCTCATTAGGGAAGGAGGAGGTATCTCAAGTGACATTCCCCTCTTCTAACAACCCATAGCCACAATCCTACCCTACCTACTTGGAAGGCAGCCCTGCCCACTGCCATAAAACATATGAACAAACTCTGGATAGAGTTGGGCTGTAAAAGAGGTAGCCATTTTTTTTTAAATAAAGGGCCATAAGGGTCCTGTGAGGGATTTCAATCACAATAGAGCTGGAAGGGAAAATTGGAGGTCTTCTAGTCTAGCGCCCTGCTTAAGCAGGAGCCCCTGGGCCTATACCAGGGGTAGGCAACCTTGGCTTTTTTACGACTCATGGACTTCAATTCCCAGAATTCCTGAGCCAGCATGGAAACCTCCCTTTCCCCTCAGCATGGCTGGCTCAGGAATTCTGGGAGTTGAAGTCCACGAGTCATAAAAGAGCCAAGGTTGCCTACCCCTGGCCTATACCATTTTAGACAAGTAACTGTCCAATCTCTACTTAAATCCTCCCAGTGATGAAGCACCCACATCTGAAGGCAAGCTGTTCCAGTGGTTAATTGTCCTCACTGTTAAGTTTCTGCTTGACTGCAGGTTGTTTCTCTCGCTTGATTAGTTACCATCCATTGTTTCTTGTCTTGCCTTCTGGTGCTCTGGAAAATAAACTTTACCCCCTCCTCTTTGTGGCAGCCTCTCTCAAATACTGCAAACATGTTCCCCCCTAGTCCTTCTTTTCTCAAGTAACCAAACCCAAATCCTGCAACTGTTCTACATATGTTTTAGTCTCCAGGCCTTTAATCATCTTTGCACTTTTTCCAAAGTTGCAACATCTTTTTTGTAATGTGGTGACCAAAACTGGATGCAGCATTCCAGGTGTGGTCTTACTAAGGCTTTATAAAGCAGTACTAATATTTCACATGATTTTGATTCTATGTCTCTGTTTATGCAACCAAGGATTGTATCAGCTTTTTTTTGGGCTGCCGCCGCATACTGCTGGTTCACGTTTAAGTGATCGTCCACTAGGACTCCAAGGTCCCTCTCAGAGTTACTGATTTTGAGCCAGACTCTGCCTAATCTGTACTTGTACCTTTGGTTTTTCCTGCCAGGTGTAAAACCAAGCTCTTTTCCACCATAAACTTCATGTTGTTGGATAGGGCCCATAAGTCTATCAAGAGCTTTTTGGAGCCTGAGCTTGTCTTCTGGGGTGTTGGATGAGGATAGATCCCAGGAATCCCATCTCCTACCACCTTCTGTTTGAACTAATTAGATCCCTTTCATTTCCCAGACTATCCAGGAGCTTCAGGTACGGTCTACTCTGCTAATCCACTAGGCCCTTCCCACACCCGTCCAAAGAATCCAGGGCTTCCACCCTCTACCACACTAGTACTAATCCTATCCCACAAAACTCGGGGATCCTGGCTCGTTACCCCTACATCTAATCCCTACAGCCCACGTCCCTCCCTCAGAGCTCAGGAATCCCCCTTTCCACTTCCCACCGCTACCCAACTTCCTCCTTCAACGTATGAGGACGTTGATTTCGGTCACGCTGGCCTCCATGACGTTCTCCGCCGTGGTCTTGCCGTGCTGTTCCTTGAGGTGGCGGCGAATGGCGGGCTTGTGGGCAAAGCGCACGTCGCAGTAAGAGCAGCGGTAGGGCCTCTCACCACTGTGGAGGTTCATGTGATCATGCAGTGTGGACTTCTGGGTGAAGCACTTCCCGCAGATGGTGCAGGAGTGGGATTTCACCCCACGATGAACATTCATATGCCGGTTGAGGTTGCTGCTGTGGTTGAACTGCTTGCCACACCGAGGGCACATGAAAATGAAGTGATGGGCCCGCATGTGGAAGACCAGCTTCTCCACCCCCTGGAAGACCTCCTCGCACTTGGTGCAACAGATGATTCTTGAGATCCCACTACCTCCCCCAAGGGTTCCTGAATTGCCACCTCTCCCGACCACGGGAAAGGTGGAGAAGGGACGACCACTCAGTCCTGCGAGTACCAGCCCCATCCCACTGCTGCTGCTCTGGCACTCGGCAGCAACGGCTGCTGCCTCGCTGGTCTCCTCCAAGTAGCCTCCTCCAGGGATGATCAGGAGGCCTTTACCTACATCATCCTCAGAGAGGCTATAGGAGGCCTTTACCACACCGTGCTGAGGTTTCTCTGGTGTAGATTCTGGAGAAGACTCAATGGCTTCTGCCACTGTGGAGTTGACTTGAGGTTCTTCCTGGTCTCCGGATTCAGCTTTGTTCCACCCTGGTGGAGGAGATAATTCTTTGTCCCAAGCTTGCTGTGGTGAACTTTCTTTGTTCCAACTTTGCTGGGGTGATGCGTCTTTGCTCCAGCTGGTGCCCATCTGCTGCTGTTGCTTCTTCTGCCGCTGGGCTACTTCCATGGCCGATTCAATCTTCACAATGCAGATATCAGAGACAGAATCTTCATACCCAAAATCCTCCTCCTGTTCCTCCTCTTCTTCTTCTGCTTTCATCTCCAACTCTTCTTCCAGTGGGAATTCCAGCTTAACGGGCCGCTGAACGGACCTATCAACCATAAGAATACATTTAGAACATTAGAAAGTAAGTATGAGGCATGGGTAATGCCACTGTCTTACAAGGAATCAGACGATTGGTTCATTATTGCAAGCCAATACTCTCAAGTCTAATTAGCTCTATCCATCAGTATAGCCAAGTGGGAGAACTGAACGTGCAACCTTCCACTAAACCACAGACCTTCTTATCTAGTTTGAGGTTACTCCTTGACAATACATCCCCAAAGGAAGATTTGAATCAACATTCATATACTGCTTTTGCTTTTCATGAAAGTTGATGAAAGAGGCAGACACACATGGAATAGTTCATCAAAAAAGTAAGATGTAGCATCAACCAGAACTAGGAGATGGCAAGGAACCTGAGATAGTAGGTCCTTTCAAAGCAATATACAACTTTTCACTGCTATTTGGCCCTGGGGACTATTTGCTCCTATATAAATATAAATTGAGGGAAAGTCAACTAGGTTTGAGCTAAAAGTCACTTGGCTACTGAACGGTGTGCTGAGCTCCAAGTCAGAAAGTACACTGGACCCTAAACTATTCTCCCTTAAAGCCATTAACTCTCTTCATCAAATTCTACTTAAAAAGAAAGGCTCCCCAAATGTTGAGTTTTTCCACATTTGCTTGCTTATTTATGCAATCTAGCCACTGCCTTCAATCTGCCAGTCTCTAGTTGACAACTGAGCTTAAATGTAGAAACCGGTAACTAGATATTGCTAAACTCTACAGAGGGTGCCTAAGCACACACATAGATTGTGTAGGTGTCAAGAGCACACAAGTGCATTGGGGTGTTGCTATCTAAGTGATGCATGTGCCCTTAAGAAACACCAGTTCCTGACTAAATTCTTTTGCATGCTCTTTACCTTCAGAGTTTAAGCAAATACATTTTTTCCCCTCTCAATTTCCTTTCGGACAGAACTTTTCCACTGACTGTGGGATGCTGCCAACAGTGGTAAATGCAGACTGCTTGCTGAGTGCCCAAAATGTGGACACGTGGTTGTGGGGGGAACATATTACAATTTGTTGTGATGGAAACTAATCAAGGAGAGAAGCAACCTAGAACTAAGGAGAAATTTCCCGACAGCAAGAACAATAAACCCGTGGAATGGCTTGCCTTCAGAAATTGTGGGCGCTCCCATCACTAGAGGTTTTTTAAGAGGAGACTGGACAATCTTTTGTCTGGAAAGCTATAGGGTCTCCTGCTTCTGCAGGGGGTTGGACTAGAAGACCTCCAAAGTCCCTTCCAACTCTTGTTATTCTGATTAAATCTTGGGAACTCCCGAGCTTTACTGAATATTTATGCAACTCTGAGCATGTAAAGGGACGCGGTGGCTCAGTGGGTTAGGACGCTGAGCTTGTCGATCAGAAGATTGGCAGTTTGGCGGGTCGAATCCCGAGTGCCGGGTAACAGAGTGAGCGCCTGTTACTCGTCCCAGCTTCTGCCAACCTAGCAGTTCGAAAGCACGTAAAAATGCAAGTAGAAAAATAGGGACTGCCACGGTGGGAAGGTGCGCCTTTGGCCACGGAGACGTCCTCAGACAAGCGCTGGCTCTTCGGCTTTGAAACGGAGATGAGCACCAGCCCCTAGTCAGAAACGACTAGCACGCATGTGCGGGGGAACCTTTACCTGAGCATGTAAAATAAACATCTTTCTTTTATTTTATTTTTTATTTTAATTCCATTTATATCCCGCCCTTCTCCGAAGACTTACAAGCTTAGCAGTAGCCTTCATTCTATGTATATACCTGCTTATTAGGGCTTTCACACACACACCCAAGCGGCATTATTACAGTCAGCTTAATTGCCCCCAACAATCTGGGTCCTCATTTTACCTACCTAGGAAGGATGGAAGGCTGAGTAAACCTTGAGCCTGGTGGGATGCAAACCTGCACTAATTGCAGGCAGCTGGTGTTACTTCAGGAGGCATTAGCCCACTGCTCCACCAAGGCTCTATAATCAAGGCTCTTTTAATCAAATTAATTACGCAGGATAGGCATGACTGAAACAGAAAGCTATCATTGCTTTGGTGCTTTTACCTTGCTTACCCAATATATTCCTTATAGTACACAGTTAAAGAAATTACCACTAATAACAATTTTAGATAGCTTGCATTGGTCACCTCTGGTCAGTAACGCCTCTAAGTGACCAAGCAGGGAATTCCCCCCCCCCAAAAAAAGTTGGTTCTTTCCATGGATGATTATTTTTCTTTTAGGAAGGAACTCAAAACCCGTGGGGAAGGGGGCACCCGAAGAGGCTAATAACAGTTTTGTACAAGTAATTACAAGACTGAGCAATTCTTCAGCAAACCTTTTGCGTGAGTGCACTTTATTAGATGAGGTAGAGCAACCCACAACACTGGAAGACTTGAATTTCCGGTAGCCTCCAAATTTGGCCGTTTCTTCCTTGAGGTTGATCTTGGGTTCAATGAACTGGGACAGGGCATTACGGCATTTCTCCACCACGTGCTCCATCTGGAGGTAGCTGGCAGCGGTCAGATAGTTCACAATGTCCCTGACGGCAAACTCCAGTGCTCCAGTGTAGCAAGAGAGAAGCAGGTCGGCTACAATCTTGGCGCTGTGCATGAGGGAAACTTGGAGCTCGGAAGAAGGGTTGAGCAGGAACTGATCTCTCAGGAATGGGGAGCAGGCCGCCAGGATGACTTTGTGGCCGCGGAACTTGAGGCTGTCCGCCACGATAGTGACGTCACAAAAACGCTCCTCAAAGCGTAGCTGGTTCATGTTGCGCAAGGTGGCCGCCTCGTGGCCAGGCAGCTGAAAGCGAAGGAGCTCCACACCAGATGCCATTTTGGCTCTTGCGAGGTGGAAAGGAGTGCTAACTTCCACAGGAGGGAGGAAGAATAGAAGAGGCTGAGGGTCAGGGTCAAAGAAAACAGACACTGGAAAAAAAAAGAGGAGATGAAGATGACACAGGGTTTAAGACTTTAAATAATATCACTTTAGACAAAAGTGCTACCTCTTCTCCCCGCTATACCACCAAGGCTTCACACAAGGTGCAAAATCTGACTTATCCATCATCATCATCATCATCATCATCATTATTATTATTATTTGGAAGGGACCTTGGAGGTCATCTAGTCCAACCCCCTGCTCAGACAGGAAACCCTATACCATTTGAGATTAGTAAGTTTTATGAACCAAGCATGCAAGTCCTACCCAACTAATCACCCTCTAGTTGAAATTATGGAAACTAAATGAAGAACAAAATTCATAATGTTGGCTGAGTTTACACAGTGTTATGTCAGAGGATGGTTTGTTTGGCTTTAGCTAGGCATATTGTTTTGAACCCAGCCTTTGTGGCTTAGAACCTAAGGTTTCATAGCTTGGAATGAGATATATATCCATCCTAAACCTTTTACTCCTTTTTTTAAAGAGCAGATAATAAGCATCTGTTCCCTAAATTGCGACTGAAATTGAAACATATCTCTGATGTAAGTTCGCTTGTTTCACACCACTTACTAAGCTAAAAACCACAGTTTTACAAACTACTACAGAAATGTTCTAAATTTCTAAATCTACAGTTGACCTATCTGTATTGCAAAACTCCAAACCACCACAAGACAGCTGCAAAGAAGCCTGGCAAATAAAATTGGTCTCTGCTGCCATCTGTTGCTCTGCAGTCCAAACACCAGCAACCCTAGTTTAGTATGATGTATGAACCCAGCATTTCCTTAAGCTTCAATGATACCTCAATCTTCAGACTGCTTTATCAATCAGGTACTGCAGGAATATGGGAGGGGTGGGGGAAAGCCAAACAGATTAAGCACATTTTTGTTCCCCAAAGCTAAGAGTTACTGTGACCTCAAACAGAAGTTTCCATCCTAGTTCACACAACACATCAAGATTAGATTTTTGGCTTGGGAGGTTAATGGAATTAATGGAATAATATTCCGCTCTTTAGCTCAGGGCTTGCAATATCATCTCTAGATCTGGGCTTCCCTTGCAAAATAATCAATGCCTACATTGCATTTGTTGATTATTATACCATTAAATCATTTTCGACTTCTATGCATTTTCTGCAGGATGAATACTGTCCATACAGGGGGAAAAAGGGAAGCATGCATGTAGGCCTGTTTGCTCAGATCGTTTCTCAAAGTGTTTTTCTACGTCCTGCTCATCTTTCACCTAATAAGGTGTCTGTATTTTTAAAGAGTCCACGTTTCAGGCATCGGCCAACGGACACGGGTTTCCAACACACCAGCATCTTAACGCATGCATAAACTCCAGCTCGAACTATTCCGCTGCACAGAAGTTGCAAGCGGAGAGAGCGCTTGCGAGGGGAAAAAAAGCGTGATCAACTTAACTTTACGTGCGATGGCTGGGGAGGTGTGGCATTAATTCCACCAAAGGGAGTGCCGTGGGAAAGGGCACACACAAACACACGCACACGTGGAAGTCTGCCGCGTTACTCCTCGGCTTTCCCAACCTGGTGACCTCCCAACGCGCTGGACCAAGATCGGAAGCGTTTCCTCGATTGCAAAAAGCGCCGCTTTCTAGAGAGACTGAAAAAGGCGGGAATCTTCCCTTCTCTCTTGCAGCACAAAGCCTAACCTGAAACCTTTCCTTTTTCGCGCGGGCGTGCGAGAAGAGTTTGCACGTTTGCACGTTTCCAAGCCCGGGATCTCTCGCATGCAGTTGCGCACAAAAAACACCCGCTTCGCTACTGCTCCCCGCCTCTCTCTCTCTCTCCCTTCTTCTCCCTTTGCACGCTCCTTTCTTCCTTGCAAAGAAACCAGTTTCGCTTCCTTGCAAAGAACGAGAGACCTTTCCCCCACCCCATTTCCCGGGTACCGACCCCCGACCCCCCCTTCCCCAACCTCTCCTTTCCCCCCCCCTCACCTGGATCGCGGTTCCCCCTCTCTTGGAAGAGAGGGGACGGCCCCAAATCGCCCAAAAAGAAGGCAAGCCCAGAGAAAGGAATTAAAGGAGCCTCGTTAAAGGGCCAGAAACGAGGGACTAATATTTGTCAGCCAGATAGAAAAAGAGAGAAGAGGGGGGGGGGCAAAAAAAAACACCTCAGAAAAGGGTCAATGAAAAGAAGCAGGGAAGAAGCAGAAAGAACTTCATTGCATTGTGGGAGAATCCACCCGTGGATCCTTTAAATGCCCGCCCTCTTCCCCTTTAAGGCCAGTGACGTCATAAACCCGCGCCTCGAGAATAACGGGGAGGGGGGTGCCATTCTTCGGGCTCCTCCAAATCGCCTTGGCAACTAATCCCTCCCTCCTTGGCAACCGCTTTTGTAGAGATGGCGGCGTCCCTCTTCTCCCCCCCCCCCGCCGCTCCCTCCTGCCCGCTATTTAAAGAAAAAGTATAAGGTTTCCAAAGGGGAAAATGAGCTGGAAAGAGCCGGGAGTTTTCCGGCTATTCCGTCTTTTGGAAAGCCAGTCCTTCTTTGGGATGACAGCGTGCACGCGTAGCCTCTGAAATCAGCCCGAAAAAGCTCTCCACCCTTCCAGCTCCAGTGCTTGTCGGGCTGCAAGAAATTTCCTTTTTCTCATCTGGACAACCACCTCCCCATTGATAGATATTGAACTGCTTAACCGTCATTTGTTAGCTGCGAAGTCGTGTCCGACCCATCGTGACCCCATGGACAATGTTCCTCCAGGCCTTCCTGTCCTCTACCATCTTCTGAGTCCATTTAAGCTCATGCCTAGGACACTGCAACCCTAGGACACTGCAACCGTCATAAATATGAGCCAGTTGCCAAGCATCTGAATTTTGATGGTCCAACCCCATGGACAACGTTCCTCCAGGCCTTCCTGTCCTCTACCATCTTCTGGAGTCCATTTAAGCTCACGCCTACTGCTTCAGTGACTCCATCCAGCCACCTCATTCTCTGTCATCCCGTTCTTCTCTTGCCCTCAACCTTTCCCAGCATGAGGCTCTTCTCCAGTGAGTCCTTCCTTCTCGTTAGGCGGACAAAGTATTTGAGTTTCAACTTCAGGATCTGGCCTTCTAAAGAGCAGTCAGGGTTGATCTCCTCTAGGACTGACCGGTTTCATCGCCTTGCAGTCCAAGGGACTCGCAGGAGTCTTCTCCAGCGCCATAGTTCAAAGGCCTCAATTCTTTGGCGCTCAGCCTTTCTTATGGTCCAACTTTCACTGCCATACATTGCAACTATGGGAAGACCATAGCCTTGATTATACGCACTTTTGTTGACAGGGTGATGTCTCTGCTTCTTAGTGTGCTGTCTAGATTTGCCATGGCTTTCCACCCGAGGAGCCAGCGTCTTTTAATTTCTTGACTACAGTCCCCGTCTGCGATGATCTTGGAGCCCAGGAAAATAAAATCTGTCACTACCTCCATTTCTTCCCCATCTATTTGCCAGGAATTGAGAGGGCCGGATGTCATGATCTTGGTTTTCTTAATGTTAAGTTTCAACCCAAGTAACGGTTATTAGGTTTTCAAAAGTCCTGCAACTACCCAAACCGACGTTTAAAAACATCCTCTGCTTTGAATTTGCTTGCAAAGCAGTTCAGGTAGTCCTTGACTTACGACCACATATTGAACCCAAATTTGTCTGTCACTAAGCAAGACATTTGTGATGTAAATTTTGCCCCGTTTTATGATCTTTCTTGCCACAGTTGTTCAGTGAAGCACTACAGTTGTTAACTTAGCAATACCATTGTTAAGTGAATTGGGCTTCCCAGTTGACTTTGCTTGGCAGAAGGGTGCAAACATGTTCTCGGGAAAATGCAACAGAAATATGAATCACTCAGGCATCCCATTTTTGATCATGTGACCATGGGGATGCTGGAACAGTTGCGCGAAAAGGGTCATAAGTTCCTTTTTTCAGTGTGGTTATAACTTTGAATGATCACTAAATGAACTGTTGTAAGTCGAGGACTCCCTCTGTTTTACTTCTTTATTATTCCTTTGATTTACCTCCCAGAAGTTTCCAGCTAAGCAATGGCCGTTATTAGTGGTAGAAGTCATTGGAATGCAACACATTTAGTTTTTCTTCTTCAGTGCCTTTGCTAAAACAACCAGCTTCCTGTGGCAGATTTCCAATTGTTAACACATTCCTCAAATTAGCATTCCAGGCACTTGGAAATTGAATAGTGGCTGGGAAGTTCCCACTTGTTCCACAAATCTACTTACTTTCTGGAATATGGAAGCAATAACTGGGCTAACAATTTGCAAAACAATTAGGGATTGGCTCAATTTTGTTGACTCTAAAGATGTGAACCATTTAATTTCCATCACCAATGAGCTTAACCATCGTCCTTCCTGGCACCTTTTGGTGACTAAGGTGGAAGTGAGGGAATGGACTTGAGAAATAAGGGAGAGGAATGGTAAAAAGACTGAAATATAAATAATAAAAATGGGTAATGCCTTTTGTAGTTGGGAGGTAATAGATACCTGCAGCTATGATAAACTTTCTTTGGAAGAGGCTATCTCTCAACCCCACAGTGTTAGACAATGTCCATCCATTATTATGAAAAATCTTGGAGAAAGTATTGGGACTCCAGTTGTAAAAAATCCTGGATGAAACTTGATTATCTGGATCCAGCTTAGAGCCAGCTGTGAGACAGAGTCAGAACTGGCTGTTCCTGTGAATGACCTTTGTTGAGACTTGAATGTTGGGAATGCAGCTTTCCTTGTCTTGCTAGGTTTCTCAGCTGCTTTTCACACCATCAATCATAATATTTTTTGGAACACCCAGAAGAATTGAAACTGGGGGCACTGTATTATAATTGTTCTCCTTCCTTAGGTGGTATCAGTCAACAGTGATGAGGGATGAAGGATGAGACCCATAACTTTTTATGTGGGGCACTGCACACTATATAATACTATATAATATCTACATGAAGCCAGCAGATGAGGTCATCTGGAGTTAAAGGGGGAATATCAATACAGGTAGTCTCTGATTTACAATCATTTGCTTAATGACCAACCAATGTTACAACAGTGTTTTAAAAAAACAGACTTACAACTGTCACAGTCCCTGCAGTCACATAATCAAAATTCAGCAACTAGGCAACAGGCATGTATTTACAATGGTTGTATGTCCTGGGGACACATGGTCACCATTTGTTACTTTGTCATCTGGGTTCCGACAAGCAAGTCAATGGGAGAAGCCAGATTCCCTTAACAATCATATGGTTTACTTAACCATGATTTGCTTAACAACCATGGCAAAAAGGTGGCAAATTGGGCATAACTCACTTAACAATTTGTCTCACTCAGCAACAATGGAACCGGTCCCAATTATGGTTGTTAAGTTGAGGATTACCTTTATGCTAATAGCATCTAACCAGTCATCTCAACATAGCGATGAAGAGATTCGGTGGAAGTTCTCATCCAAGTCTTGTGGAGTAAGACTGGGGGAATTGAAATAAGTTGAACTTGATTCCCAGGAAGAAAGAGAAACTATTTTTCCTGTAGTAGTTTGGGTGGCCTCCCTTGCTGGTTCTGAAAAGGATATAACATTGTCACTGAAGGGGCAGGTCCACAATTTGGCAGTGCACCTGCATACACAGTTCCACCTACAGTCCTACATCAATAGATGGAAGCTCTGATGCCTTTGCTCAGCTGCAGCTGAGATGAGAAATTACCACAACATTCTTCAGCTCAAAGAATACCTGATGCAGAATGAAACAGCCTGCACCCTGTAGAATCAAACGCAGGACCCCAAAACCCAAAGGGGTAGTCCTCAACTTAAAGGTAAAGGTTCCCCCACACATGTGTGCTAGTCGTTTCCAACTCTAGGGGCCGGTGCTCATCTCCGTTTCAAAGCCGAAGAGCCAGTGTTTGTCCGAGGACGTCTCCGTGATCATGTGGCCGGCATGACTAGACACCAAAGGCACACAGAACGGTTACATTCCCACCATAGTGGTCCCTATTTTTCTACTTGCATTTTTACATGCTTTCGAACTGCTAGGTTGGCAGAAGCTGGGACGAGTAACAGGCGCTCACTCTGTTACGCGGCACTCGGGATTCGACCCGCCAAACTGCCGACCTTCTGATCGACAAGCTTAGCGTCCTAACCCACTGAGCCACCACGTCCCTTACAACAGTTCATTTAGTGACTGTTCAATATTTACAATGGCACAGAAAAAAGTGTCTTATGACCATTTTTCAAATTTATGACCGTTGCAGCGTCCCCACGGTCACATGATTTACATTTGGATGTTTGACAACTGGTTCATATTTACGACAGTTGCAGTGTCCCGGGGTCAGGTGGATCCTCTTTCGTGAACTTCGGACAAGCAAAGTCAATGGGCAAGTCAGATTCACTTAACAACAGTGTTTACTAATTTAGCAACTGCAGTGATTCACTTAACAAATATAGCAAGAAAAGTCATAAAACTCACTTAACACATTTCTCACTTGGCAACATAAATTCTGGACTGAATTCTGGTCATAAGTTGAGGACTACCTGTAATCAAGGTTCAGTGCAGTAATTAGTGTCCATTGGAGGAATTTTCTCCAGAAAATAATGGGAGGGACTCCTACAGACAGAAGGATGCACTCATATTTATGCATTTCTGAAAAGGAGGAGAAACTGATGCAGTTGTACGTATGCATAGGTAATACTATAGATGATGCAAGAACAGATATTCATAATTGGCAAACTTCAAGTTACTTCCTCACCCTTCTACTCTTATTTATTTATTTATTTAATTGATTTTATATACCGCCCTATTCCCGAAGGACTCAGGGCGGTTTACAGGGCGAATTAAAACAATACAAATAAATACAATTAAAATAGAATTAAATTAAGACTAGCCCACAATTAAAACAAATTAAAATTTAAAGTTAAATTAAAACCCCCTCAGTCCAGGCCTTACCCTTAGGAAAGAATTATTGTTTTAATAAAAAGAGACATATCAGTTACATTGCCAAAGAAATTCAGATAAAACAAGCACTACAAGGCTGTCCCGATTAGCACACATTCCTCTTATTTTACAAACACACCAACACAAGATAAGTTCTATCTTGCAGAGACATTTCCACTCCTCCAAGAATTTGTTTTCCTCACAATCTTGACTAATATGAACCTGATTGGTGATACTGCAGTTACATTGCAAATACAGGACTGGCATCCAGTAGGGTTATGAGCAGTGGTGGGATTCAAATATGTGAACAACCAGTTCTCTGTGTGGATGCTGCTTCCAGAAGTCCATTTTGGGCCTGGGCAACAAAAAATTAGCTACCGGTTCTGCCGAAGTGCTGCAAACTGGATGAATAACACCACCGGTTGTGAATACAGTTCAAGGTGTTAGCATTAATCTATAAATTCCCAAATGGCTTGGACCCAGAAATGCACGTGGACTAACTCTTACAACTTGATTCTGGTCAGCTTATTTCACCAGCTTATGAGAAGACATTCCCGAGGGATGAAGGAACAGCGGTGTGGAACCATTGTTTTCAGTTGTTGTCCTGACTCTCTCAAATAAGTTCCCCTCTGAGATTCAGTTAGCCTTTTCTTTCATCATCTTCTGAAAAAACCGTTAAAACACGGCTTGTGAAATAAAGAAAATTGAGACAACGAAAAAACAGACCGATACCTTCCCATCTGTTTGGCAGTCTTAATTTTACATTGTTTTCAGCGAGTACAGTATTGTGATATGATTTTTATGGTTTTATTGTGCCTAGAGATTGCAGGGGAAAGTCACTTTCCATCATGATTGCACAATTCCATTACTTGAACAATGGAAAATCAATAAATATTGTTTCTAGGGCTTTCAAAAACGTCGATGAGAGAAGATTTGTGCAACACAGAAGAGATTTCACAAAACTGTGAAGAAGAACTTGGAAAAGTGCCATGAAGTGTTTGTGTGTGTACCTGACACATTCCATAAGCTCTTTTGGACGTTGTTGAATTCAATTCTTATCAGGTACAGTCAAGTACAGCAGAAGTGGAAAATCCTGTGAACTGTAATCTAGCAATAGGGCCTTGAGTATAATAGAATAAAGAAGAGAAAATGCAAAAAAACCAAACCTATGAAACCCAAAGAAAAGAGAACTGAAGGAATAAGATCGAAAGTAACTTGCAATTAATCTGTATATGTCTTTCGTCTGTTACTTCATTCTGCTGTCCTAATATTTATTTCATTTCAGAGATTATGATATATCAAGAGCTAAATTCTCCTGGAAATATTTCTTTACATCTAATTTACATTGAAAATAGACTGTCTTGCATCATCTCTTAAGCTCTGGAGCAGGGGCCTTCATACTTGGCCACTTTTATGACTTGTGGACTTCAATTCCCAGAATTCCTCAGCCAGCCACGCTGGCTGAGGAATTCTGGGAGTTGAAGTCCACAAGTCATAAAAGCGGCCAAGTTTGAAGGCCCCTGCTCTGGAGCTCTCCCTTTTATCAATTCACCTGCTAGAAAACCTGCTAGTATTTAGGTACCAATTGCAAAAACTGGTTTCTTTCCCTAATCTTTTCAGGTAACCAGAGGCAAAAAGAAGACCTTTAATAATTAAGTAAGGGAATAGTTGAGCAGAAGAGGAGATTTCAGCAGATGTCACTACAGCTTCTGGATTTCCTTTAGGTTTTTTTTTTTTGCGGTACATATTTGTCTGGAAACTTAAATCAGCAGCTGAAGTTCTCTTCAGCAGCCCCAGTGAAGAAAATTGGATGACTGCAGAGGATGAAGGATAACAAATGGCAATCCCCCTTTCCACTGAAAGAACTGGAGGCCATTTTTTTCCCCTCCATGAAATCTCAGGAAGATGAAGGACACAGAGAAAGCTCTTTGCAAAGGCCTCCGAGGAAGACAGGACCCAGACAGGTGCAAAGGAGAGGCAAACTCCCAAGGAGTAAGTAGTGTTGCAAGAATGTGGGATGAGTCAGATGGTGGTCCATGTACGTTAACGATGGACCACCACCCGACCATAGGAGGAGTCTAGGAAGCCGTTGATCTGTTCCACAGTGAAGATAGGGAAGTGGTAATGTAGAATTGGGAGGAAATAGGATTACTTAACACCTTCTCTGAAACTGTCTTCTTTCAAAAGAAGAAGATCCTTCCTAATCTAACTGACAAAAGAGGAGGGGGGAAATGAGGTGCAGAATTTGAGAAAGGCCCTTGACAACACCCCACCCTCCTGCTTACCTTGGGGATCTAAATAAAACATCTCTTCTTGTTAGTTGCGAAGTCGTGTCTGACCCCATCGCAACCCCATGGACAACGTTCCTCCAGGCCTTCCTGTCCTCTATCGTCTTCTGGAGTCCATTAGGTGGCCAAAGTATTTGAGTTTCAAATATATATATATATATCACACATACATAGTTCTGTTTGTGGATCTAGAACCAGCAATAAATAAATCCAGTGAAAATCTATGTGTGTGTATGTGTGTGTGTGTGTAAATTTTTTGGATTGCTAACAAAGAATTAAAGGGAGACTAATATGGCCATTTCAAACTCATTTGTTCTCATCAGTCAGCCATACCCTTCTGAGATTCGAACCTGGGCCAATTGCACATTCGGCAGTTGTTCTAACCTTTAGGCCACAGGCTCTTTCTCTCTTTGTTAACTGAGAGGCAAGGGAGATATGTGTTAAGTGTTTGTTAAGTATTTTAGAATACCTTGTGTTTGGGGCCTAGCAAGGTATTCTAAATTACTTAACAAACACTTAACATATATATTTTCACTGGATTTATTTATTGCTGGTTCTAGATCCACAAACAGAACACTGTTCTACAAATACAGGTAGTCCCCAACTTATGGCCACAATTAAGCCCAACGTTTCTGTTGCTAAGCTAGATGGTTATTCAGTGAGTTTTGTCCCATTTTATTTATTTTATTATTTATTATTTATTAATTTAATTTATATACCGCCCTTCTCTCAAGAGACTCAGGGCGGTTAACAGGGCAATACATAAAAACAGATACAAAAAAATTAAAATTATTAAAAACATGATTAAACAGTGCCCAAATACAAATTATGACCTTTCTTGCCAGAGTTATTAAGGGCATCACTGCAGTTTTTAGTAGAATACGATAGAGCCGGAAGGGACCTTAGAGGTCTTCTAGTCCAGCCACCCGCTTAAGCAGGAGAACCTATGCCATCTCAGACAAGCGACTGTCTCTAGCCTCTTTAAAAAATCTCCTGTGATGGAGCGCCCACGATTTCTGGAGGCAAGCTGTTCCATTGTTTAATTGTCCTCACTGTCAGGCAGTTTCTCCTTAATTCCAGGTTGCTTCTCTCTTTGTTCAGTTTCCTACCATTGTTTCTCATCCTGCCCTCTGGTGCTTTGGAGAATAATGTGACCCCGTCTTTGTGGGCAGCCCCTCAAATACTGGAATACTGCTATCATGTTGCCCGTTTCTTCTTTTCTTCAGACTAGCCAAACCCAAGTCCTGCAGCCGTTCTTCATATGTTTTAGTCTCCAGGCCTTTTATCATCTTAGCTGCTCTTCTCTGAATTTTTTCCAAACTCTCAACATCTTTTTTGTGATATGGTGACCAAAACTGGCTGCAGTATTCCAGGTGTGGTCTCACTACGGTTTTATAAAGCGGTACTGATACTTCGTGTGATCTTGAATCTATGCTTCTGTTTATACAACCCAGGATTGTATTAGTTTTTTTGGCTGCTGCTGCACACTGCTGGCTCATGGTTAAGTGATCGTCCACTAGGACTCCAAGGTCCCTCTCACAGTTTACTGATTTTAAGCCAGGTCTCACCCAGTCTGTACTTGTACCTTTGATTTTTCCTGCCTAAATGTAAAACTTTGCTTTTCTCCACATTGAAACTAATTTTGTTGGACAGGGCCCATTGTTCAAGTTTGTCAAGATCTTTTTGGATCCTAAGTTTGTCTTCTGGGGTGTTGGCTACTCCTGCCAGTTTGATGTCATCTGCAAATTTGATGAGTTCCACTTCAATTCCCTCGTCTAAGTAATTTATGAAGATATTGAAGAGTACTGGGCCTAAGACGGAACCTTGTGGTACCCCACTTTTAGTAACCTAGAACACTGCAACCATCATAAATGTGAGTCAGTTGCCAAGCAACTGAATTTTGATCAGGGGACCATGGGGATGCTGCAACAATTGTAAATGTGGAAAAACAACACTTGTAAGTTGAGGACTACCTGTAAATAATTACAACAGTTGTATGATGATGTCCCCCCCCCATTTTGTCATTTTCCTCCCTTTCCTCCCTGTAGACATCTATAAGATGTTCTTTAGGAATTGATTCCACAGTTGGGTGTTTTTTTCCTATTTTTATTCTATTAGGCTGTTTTTCCCAACCTTCTTCACATTCAATAGGAAATTCATTTATGTAAATATAGAATAGTTCTTTCTAAACCCAAGTTAGAATTAGAATTAGAATTTATTAAATTTATATGCCGCCCTTCTCCCTAAGGACTCAGGGCGGCTCACAACAATAAAAATTAAGAGACATAAAATACAAAAATTAAAAAAGAATTAAACAATGAATATAAGAAATACGGGACAATTTACACAATAACAAACAAATTAAAAACCATGGTCAGTCCAGGCCCGCTTGTTGGAAGAACCATGTCTTCAGGTCACGGCGGAAGGATCGAAGGTCAGGGGCCGTCCGCAGCTCCGGAGGCAGTTCATTCCAGAGGGTCGGTGTGCCCACAGAGAAGGCTCTCCCCCTGGGGGTCTCCAGCTGGCATTGCCTGGCCGACGGCACCCTGAGGAGGCCGACTCTGTGGGAGCGAACTGGGCGATGGGAGGTTGACATTGGCAGCAGGTGGTCTCGCAAGTTAAATGTGCTGCCAACAAATACATGGTAGATTTCAAAAAGTTCCCAGTTTTGAAATCTACTGTATATTTGTTGGTAGTATAGATATTGCCCTGGGACAGATTTTGAAACGTGGACCATATTTAACTGCATTCAAATTTTAACAATAGTTTTTAGCATCTGGCTTTTTTTCCCCACCTGAAGCCAGGAAGTTATATTTCGGAATATATTACAGTTTACTCTCAAATAAAAGTCCTAAAATTTCAGTGGCAATTTAACTATGGTTATAAATATAGAATACAGAAAACTTATGAACAACTTGCAATGCCAACCTGCTTCATTTATCAGCTGGAAAACTCCAAGCCAGGAAGACTCCACTGTCACTTGTATAACATTTGCCCAACAACTTTAACATTGATTCCCAATATCTATGGAGCTTCTCAGTCATGCAGGTCATGGTTGTCCCCAAGGTGCTTTTTCAAAAGGCAACTGGACTTTATCCTTGAAGATGTTTCGCTTCTCATCCAAGAAGCTTCTTCAGTTCAGAACTCACCAGAACTGAAGAAGCTTCTTGGATGAGAAGTGAAACGTCTTTAAGCAAAAACAGTCCGGTTGCCTCCTGAAAAAGTACCTTTGGGAATGATCAATTCCCAATGGAAAGCCAAATGAATTGCTGAATGCTCAGACGTAGGTAAAGGTAAAGGATTCCCCTGTCCAGTCATATCCGACTCTAGGGTGCGATGCTCATCTCAGTTTCTTGGCCGAGGGAGCCAGCGTCATCTGATGACACTTTCTGTGGTCTTGTGACCAGCATGGCTATACACCAAAGGTGCACGGAACACTGTTATCTTCCCATTAAAGTGGTACCTATTAATCTACTTGCATTTGCATGCTTTCAAACTGCTGGATGAATGACCCCACAAAAAAGATGTAAGTCTTTGAACTACCACATCAGCAATGGACAATTCTTGCAACTTACACAGTGTCTGCTGGGGTGAATGGGACAACTCACCATGGTCAACTCATCATGGGCAACTCACTATGGCTAACTCACCATGGCCAACTCACCATGGGGGACTCGTCATGGCCAATTCATCATGGGCAACTCACTATGGCCAATTCACCACAGGCAGCTCACCATGCAACTCACCATGGCCAACTCACCATGGCCAATTCACCACAGACAACTCACCAGTCAACTCACTACGTTCAACTTACCACGGCCAACTCACCACGGGGGACTCACCATGGCCAACTCACCAAGGCCCAACTCACCGCAGGACAATTTCACAATTCATTTTAATTATTTAAAATAAGTAAAAAAGTATTTAAATGTTTGTCTGTCACATTTCATTCTATCCTTCCTTTTTCATCCTTTCTTTAATGATTATATTCCAGCATTTCTTTGATATTAGCGTAAACCTTGTCCCACAGTGAGTTATCCAGTAGCGAGTTGGCTGTGGCGAGTTGTGCCATGGTGAATTGGCGGTTGGCCGTGGCAAATTGTGGAGCATACTATCCTCCTGTCAGTGTGACTGCAGGGTACCACTTCAAACTGTAGATCACATCGTGACCGGCTGTAAGCTGAGGGCACCTACCGGTCCAGTATCTGTGTTGTTTTTTTAATATAAACAATGCTGCACTTCAGTGGTTAGATGGCCTACACTGGTATTTGAACATAGATCTTTTTAACATTTATATTTTATTGTGTTTTTACTAATCTAGGTGAAATGTTAATATATGTAGCTATTCCATGTATAGGGACGCCGTGGCTCAGTGGGTTAGGACACTGAACTTGTCGATCAGAAGGTCAGCAGTTTGCCGGGTCGAATCCCAAGCGCCACGTAACAGAGTGAGCACCTGTTACTCGTCCCAGCTTCTGCCAACCTACTTGCACGTAAAAATGGGAAGGTAACAGCGTTCCGTGTGCCTTTGGCATCTAGTCATGCCGGCCACATGACCACCGAGACGTCCTCGGACAAGCGCTGGCTCTTCGGCTTTGAAATGGAGATGAGCACCGGCCCCTAGAGTCGGAAACGACTAGCACGCATGTGTGGGGGAACCTTTACCTTTACCTTATTCCATGTATGATATGCCATAGGCTAAATAAATAAATAGGGTTATAAAAACAAGGTCGTTATTAGGTCCTTATTTGAAGTGTTTTGTGCAGCATCTGTTAATTGATTGTAGCTGCCAAATTGTTTATCTTTTGCCAAGCCTGTCAATTATATATGTGTTTTGCTATTTTCACCTTTCGGTCATAATAAACATGATGGACAACCGCAATAATAAAACCATGTCTTGAATGTCACATGCATTATGACCTTCTGATGAAAGAACTTACTTACGGTATTTTGTCCTTCTTTTCAAGGCTAAATCTAAGTGGTTCCCTTAAACAGAAGGAAGACCCTTGGTTGTCCTCACTGCCTTTCTTTACACTCAGTGGTCCCTCAGTCTGGTTTGTCTGGGCCCTCCTTAAAATATGTTGCTGGACTCTACATTTTTGCCTTTTACAATGATTACAACAGTGTTTCTCAACTTTGACAGCTTTAAGATGTGTGGACTGCAACTTCCAGAATTCAATGCTGGCTGGGGAATTCTGGGAATTGAAGTCCACACATCTTAAAGAAACCAAGTTTTCAGAAATACCCTCTTAGAGAATTCTCAACTTTTCCCTCTGGCCAGAACTGGAATCATTCTAACTTGGGACAATTTCCCACCTGCCTTCTCCTATCTGACCTCTGGAGGGCGCAAAGGCTTCACTCCATTTTTTCTCCTCTTAGTAATATACAGCCCAGCTGCTTTCCATTCCTGTCCCATCAATTGGGCTGAAATGCACTGAAGCTTGCCATCCCACTTTCTGTGCAATAATCAGCCACACGAAGTAGTCCAGAGAAGAAGCACACCCAGAAGTGCCAGCTTTGTGTCCCTATTGTAAGGCTACATGAACAGAATCTTGCAAATCTGAAAGTACCCCTCCCTTCCTTCATTTTTACTCTCCCCAAAATTAAGAAGGGTCTTTCACCCACCCTCCTCCTTTGGGCTTAAAGAATTCTATTTATCATAGTCTTGCCTGGTTGGCGATCTACAAGATCATTCCCACAGACCATTACATCAAATCACCTGCTGCTCCTTTAGTTAGCTTCTGTACACAGAATGGGAACTGGGATCTCCTGTGTGGTGATGAAAATGTCTGAACAAGGACCTAGATCAGGGCTTTTCAACCAGTGGTACAGGTACCACCTGTGGTACATTGGCACCTGGTGGTACGCGACCATCCTAGAAAAGTGGTAGCTGGGGAGGGGAATGAGCCTGTGAATTATCTCGAGCAATGAAGAGGGAGACGATGGCTTCAGCTCAAACATTTATTTAACTCAGCCCGGACGGGGCAAAACTGTACAACAAGCCTTTATATAGGCAACTGTCAAACGGGCTAACAAATCAGGGACGGGTATTTTCCCGCCGAGAGGCCGTGCCCAATAATCAGCTGGCAGCTTTTGACATTTCCCCAGTGATAGCGCATGCGCCGCTGAGCTGGGGAACCCTGTCAGCTGGCTGCTGCTTCAGCTGGGAAACCGGGTAAACCTAGCCGGCGTTTTGACAGCTAGCGGCTGTCAGTTGGCTGGTGTATCTGCGCGTGCGCGACTTTGACAGCTTGCGGCTGTTGCCGCTTTGACAGCTTGCGGCTGCTGCCGTTTTGACAGCTCGTGGCTGTTACTGTGCATGCGCGGCTTTTTTGACAGCTGTCAGTGCGGCCACGTGGAGCGGCCTTTTGACAGCTTGCGGTTGTTACTGCGCATGCGCGGCTTCTTTGACAGCTGTCAGTGCGGCCACGTGGAACGGCCTTTGACAGCTGTCATTCTTGTGGTGGATACACTACACCTGAGCGAGAGACGGCTGGAGCTGAAGGGCTGTCAGGGCTCAGTGGAAGCGCCAGGATCAGCGCCAGGCTCCAGCTGGACCTCGGCGCTGATCCTGGCGCTTCTGCTGAGCCCAGAAGAAGCACCGATCAGCTGGAATGTTGCAGCATCTTCAGGGTCTTGTGATTTACATTCAGATGCTTGGCAACTGATTCATATTTATGACGGTCACAGTGTCCCAGTGTCATGTGAAGTGACCAAAACCTGCTGCAACCATCCAGCAGAGGGGGGGAAAAATAAAAACCGAATACCCCCCACCCCACCCCCGCTGCCAATCCTCAACAGACATGCTCACAATGAAAACCTCGAACAGGAGGAAGAGCACCGCCGGGCAGGCAGGCAGGTGTCTTGCTTGGCTGTGGCTTGGGGGGCACTTTTTTTAGTGCCATTGTAGCTTTGAACAGTCACAAAGTGAACTGTTGTAATCCGAGGTCTACCTGTACTTCATCACTTTTTTCCTTTTTTTTTGGTCATCAGGTTTTTGACACCTTGGTAGGTGACTGGTGGTACTCGGATGTTGCCATATCCTAAAAGTGGTACAACGGGTGAAAAGGTTGAAAAGCCCTGACCTAGATTCTAGTCTTTGCTTAGCCAAAGGAACGTAGCCACAGTTTGCTTAGCCACAGGCTCTAGAAACTAGAGTACTGAGAAGAGCAACAAAGATGATTAGGGGACTGGAGGCTAAAACACATGAAGAATGGTTGCTGGAATTGAGTATGTCTAGTTTAATGAAAAGAAAGATGAGGGTGACATGATAGCAGTGTTCCAATATCTCAGGGGCTGCCACAAAGAAGAGGGAGTCAAGTTATTCTCCAAAGCACCTGAAGGCAGGACAAGAAGCAACAGAGGGAAACTAATCAAGGAGAGAAGCAACCTAGAACTAAGAAGAAATTTCCTGACAGAACAATTAATCAGTGGAACAACCTGCCTCCAGAAGTTGTGGATGCTCCAACGCTGGAAGTTTTTAAGAAGAGATTGGACCACCATTTGTCTGAAATGGTATAGGGCAGAATTCCCCAATGTTTCTGGCTTTGCAGACCGGCAGGGAGGGGGCGGGGAGGGAGAAGGGAAGGTTCCCCGCAAGCGCCTAGTAAGCACATGCATGTGCAGCTCCATTTGCATGCGCACTTTTGTCCGCAGCTCACGGATGCACATGTGTGCGTGCTTGCTGGCCGTTTCCACCGTTCGGTTGCAAACCCTTCACGGACTACTAGTGGGCTGCAGCCCAAAAGTTGGGGACCCCTGGTATTGGGTTTTCTGCCTGAACAAGGGGTTGGACCAGAACTCTGGCTGACTGTGTGACCAACCATAATAAAGAGCAGAAGAGTCAGGATTAAGTCTGCCCTCAGCCACATTGGATCAGTTCCTTTTTCTCAGCCCCAAAGCCACGGGGTGATGAACAAGGAAGGTGGAGAGGCCACATTTCATTTAGCAATTTAGCTACAGAAGTTCCCTGGGTGATTTTGGACCATTTCCTGCCTTTCAGCCCCAAATCTGTTGTGATCCCTTGTGATAAGGAGTACCTCTTGAGCTAACAAGAGCGTGCACAGAAAAAGGGGATACTGAGAGTAGTCAGGTTTACGCAGCAACCACACAGATACACTGAGGTGTGTTAAAAACTTTACTTGTGGAATAATACAATAGCACAGTCCAAGATAAAACAGTCCAGGTCATACATGAGTAAAGAGATGATAGCAAATAACAATAGTCCAAGGAGTATCCAATTCAGAGACTTCTTACCAGTCTGTAGGCCAAAAAACACAGTTCTTCAGGTTTTAGCAAACAGTAGCAAACCAACAAACCACAATAATCAGCAAGTAACAGCAAAAGTTACAGAGAGAATAGCAGAGAGAAAGAAGCTATGTCTCTAGCTCCCTCTTATGGCCGTTGGAAAAACAGCATTGGCCAATCATCACACATTTAAAGTGATACAATACAGTTTCTATTACAACACCACAATCATAGTTTATATATATTGCCAACCCAACCAGTTAGGCCATAGTCATCTACCTAACACCTTGCCAGTCAGTGGATTCGGCAGCTGAGTCTGAGGAATCAGATGAGGAGGAGGGGCCTGGAGTGACATTAGAGTCAGAGGAAGGCTCTGAGGAGCTCCAAGACTTACAGTCGGACGAGGAGCCTGACCCCTCTACTCGTGCTAAGGCTGAGACACAGCTGTGCTAGGAGCCTGAGTTGGACAGTGGTGAAGAACAGTTGGGACAAATCCAGGATGCACGAAAGCACCAGCAAGAGAAGCGAGTAGGACAGAGGAATGCAATGGGGCGGCTCCAAAGGCAAAGGAGAAGGCATTAGGAAGCCATGCCTTGGGACTGCTGAGGTCACAGCAGACAAGCGGGTCCTGGAATATCTCTTCGGATCGCAGCTTGTTTTCCCGATACTATGCGGCTCTACATAGCCATCGCCAGCTGGGGATCAGCAGGCGAAGAAGAGAGGACGCTCGGCAATTGCAGGGAACTTGCAAAATCCCTGCTTAGCAGTGAGAAATCCTCCCGTGGTGCCGGTGTTGAGAGAAGGCTCCTGAAGAATGGCTGCCCTGGAGCTGTGACTCAGCAATTTAGAAGGAAGCTACTGACTTCCAGGCAGAGTTAAGAGTGAATATCAAAAGAGAATGAGAATCCCCCCCCCTTCGTTTGTTGATCATTTGAGCGGTGAGCAGCGTGAAGTATTATCCAGCCTTAATTGATTAAAGCGGCAGACAACAATACAGGCTTTTAACAATAGCCGCCTTAGAGAGACTCACAGGCTGATTTGAGGATTCCAGTTACTTCTTTGGTGTTCTTCTTCGATGGACAGACTCTTTCTTTAAATTTTGATAAGTGTTTTTTTTTCTCCTTTTGAAATATCTGGGATCTGGATGGTGATTTGTTAATTCGTTAATGCATAACAGCCTAGAGACCCCCTTTTCTATTTGATCTGGCATCGGTTTTTTTCTTTCTGCTTCTTTCTTGGAGGTTTAACATCGTAACATTTGTCAGCAGAGAAGAGAAGAGGAACTGAACTGAACTGAATTGGACTGCCACGCTTCCTTGAAGAATAAGGAATTTAAATATACTGAACTGGGTTACATCCCCCTTTTTTTTGAATATTGGCTTATTCATATTATTACTTATTTTCTTTCTTTTTTGCCATTGATAGGGCCTATTTACTATATTCTCTCTATATTTTATTTTTTATGCCTTATATAATAACATATTTAACCCCTACTTTAATAAACTTAGAGAAGAAATTGGGTGATTAGGATAATATTGAGAGTACGAGGTGCTTGGGGAGGAGTCTTGGAGATTGAGTAACTGTAGGCTATTTTGGAAGAGCACCAAAGAATAACAGAAATGGCGACCATAACAACTTTTGCCAAGAAGAAGACCATAGTGCCTGTGCCCACACAATCCCCGTCAACTACACCCCTGACAGCTCGCAAATTTCCGGATGAGACAGTGACAGGGAATAAAGACGCTTTATCTATACAGGGAGTTCAGGATATGTTTAAGTCACTTCAAGACTTAATGTTGAAAAATCAGGAGACCACAGCTATAGGATTTGAGGAGTTAAAGAGGGAAATGAAGGCTGAGATGGGTAACCAGATGGAAGGTTTGAAGGGAGAAATAAGGAGTATACATACAAAGCTCCAGGAAATGCAGACAATGGTAGTGAGTCAAGAGGAACGGATCCAGGTGGTAGAAACGAGAATGGATAAGACAGATGTAAAAGGGGAAAGTATGGAACACCGGCTGGTGATAGCTAATAAAGGCCTGGAGGATGAAATAATTGCCCTTCAATTAGATAAATCTGCCTTCTTCCTACGTTTACAAAACATTGAAGAGGACCGAGAGGAGCAGTTGGAAACCATTGTGACAGAGATTTTGGCTGGAGTGCTTGAGGTGAACCCACAAGAGATGTTGAGGGATATAGATGACGTATTTCGGGTTTACACTAGTTATGCACGTTGAAACAAACTCCCGAGAGAGATACATGTCCGACTGAATAAAACAGACATGTCAAACACAAGGCCCGGGGGCCAGATCCAGCCCGCAAAGTGGTTTCATGTGGCCCGCGAAGCCATCCTGGAAATAGTGAGGGAACGGCCCCCACTGCCTTGGCCCTGGCCCAGAGACCCTCCTCCTGCCAGAGACCCTCAGATCTGTCCCACTCCTGCCCAGGCCCCCATAGGCACCCTTGATGCGAATGATTTAGAACTGGCCACGCCCACCCAGGCCATACGCACTCTAACCACGCCCACCCAGTAGGCCACGCCCACCCTGGCCATACCCACCTGGCCCCCTGAGGGCAACTGCAATGCTGATGCGGCCCTCAATGAAATTGAGTTTGACACCCCTGGAATAAAACATCAGTGCGGGAGCAGGTCCTAAGGAAAGCAAGAGAGAAGACTATATCCTTTAAAGGAAGATCAGTAATTATTCTTAAGCAGCTACCAAGAAGAGTGAGAGATAAGAGGAAAAAATATGATTTCCTAACAAGTCAGTTTAGGAAATTTGACATTCGCTACCGATGGCTGATTCCAGAAGGATTGGCTTTTATGTGGCAGGACAAGAGATATTGTATTGATAACTTACAGGATGCCCATGTATTTTTTGAATCTCAGTTCAATCAGGAGAGTGAGGAGGAGTTAGAAGGCAAAAGCCAGGAAGAAGTTCAATTGGATTCCAAGGGGAGAAGTGGAGGATTAAAAGAAAAGAATAGTATAGATAAGGAAGATGCTGGGGAATTGGGTGGCTCGGGCCCTCAAATGGAGACACGGTTAGCAAAAAAAATAATAAAGAATACAGCGAAGCAGTGACATTCAGGAAGAGGTTCACCTTTTTTCTGTCAATATTAAGGGTCTTAATGCTCCTACTAAGAGGGGAAAAACTTGGTCCAAACTTTGTAAATTAAAATATGATATAATTTGTATCCAGGAAGTCCATATCATTAAAAGCCAACAGAATGTACTAGCGTGTCCAAAATTGGGGGAAGTTTTTGTGTCCCTGGCAGAACAAAAGAAAAGGGGAGTAGTGATTTACGTCCGGCGAAATATTGAGGCCCACTGGGTGTATTCAGATAGAGAAGGTAGAGTAGTGATGGTAGAACTTCGATTGGCTCAGAAGAAGATCTTATTGGTAAATGTGTATGCACCAAATTGTAATCAGTGTGCCTTTATATAAAGGTTTATATAAAGTAATAGCAGGGTTAGAATACGAGCATATATGCATCGTAGGAGACTTCAATGCAATAGTAGATGTTGATAAAGACTATACCCCGGGGCAACGTTTACTTAAAGGGGTAAAAAGAACATTGCCTAAGGTGTGGGATCAAGTGAGGGAGGAATTAGGTATATGTGATATATGGCGAGATTTTCACAGGGAAGAGAGGCAATATACTTATTTCTCTCCCAGGCATCAAACATGGACCCGAATTGATATGATATGGGCATCCCATGAATTGAAAGAGATGGTTAGGGAAATAGAGATTACGACTAATGACTGGGCAGATCACAGCCCGTTAGTTTTGGTTTGGAAAGGAGAAAAGAAGAGGTATAGATGGACAATGAGAGCAGCTCTTTTAAAAGAAGAACAATTCAAAAACTTGTTGAACCAGGAAATGGGATACTTTTTTGAGGAGAACAGAAGGGAAGATACACCAATTCAAATTATATGGGACACTGTGAAAGCAGTGATTTGAGGGATAGCAATTAAGTATTCGGCATATAAGTAGAAGAAAGAGAGGGTTAAGAGATTGGAGTTGATGGGAATGTTGACAGAGGCCGAGGAGGCTCTTCAGAAAGACCTATCCTCAGTAATAGCGAGGGAGAGAAAAGATATTACGCGACACGAGATTTCCCTCCTGGATCAACATGAATTATCAGAGAAAATTCAAAAGAATAAACAATTTTTTTTGAACATGCCAACAAGGCTGGAAAATGGTTGTCCTATAGGCTTAGGAAGCGAGCAATCGCGAGAAAAATAGAATGGTTACAGGATGGGATGGGAAATATGGTGGGATCAAATGATCAAAAGAAAAAGGTGATTCAGGAATTTTTTACTGCATTGTATAAGAAAGACCCAATTTTAGAAGAAAGGATTGGAAGTTACCTAGAAAGGGTGGATTTACAGGAGGTTCCTGAGAATGTAAAACAAATTTTGAATTCAGAGATCTCAGAAGGGGAAATAAAGGAGGCAATTAAGAAACAATCGAATGGGAAAACCCCGGGAACGGATGGACTCCCGGCGGAATTATATAAAGAGATGTTGGAAATGTTTAGTGGCCATTTAAAAGATTTATTTAATGAGGTTTTGAGTGAAGGGAAAATACCCCAGTCATGGACAGAGGCTTATATATCTTTGATCCCAAAGGAAGATTCAGATCGTACCTTGGTTAAAAATTATAGACCCATTTCGCTATTGAATGCAGATTATAAAATTTTCTCCTCAATTCTGGAAGGCAGGCTTAAAGTTTTCTTAAGAGAATTTATACATCCAGATCAGAATGGGTTTCTTCCAAATCGGCAAATAAGAGATAATTTGAGAATAGTGATGAATACGTTGGAATATTATGAGATGCACCCTAGCAAACAGTTGGCAATGATTTCTTGACGCTCAGAAAGCATTCGACATGGTTAGTTGGGAATTTTTAATATGTCAGATGATTAAAATGGGATTTGGACCAAATTTTGTAAGAGCTATACAAACAATTTACACTACGCAATCTGCCCTAGTATTATTCAATGGTGAAATGACTGGGAAAATTGATATACAAAAAGGTACGAGACAGGGATGCCCCCTTTCACCTCTACTGTTTATTCTGACTTTAGAACCACTATTGATTATAATTAGGCAAAATAATAATATTAAAGGATTAAAAATAAATGATCAGCAATATAAGCTTCAAGCTTTTGCTGATGACTTAGTTTTTATTTTGGAAGACCCATTGGAATCAGGCCCTAAATTATTGGAGGAAATTAGTGCCTTTGGAGAAGTAGCAGGTTTAAAGATTAATCGAGATAAAACTAAATTTTTGGTAAAGAATATTGGAACTGAATCCAAGGTACAATTACAAGAGGTGATGGGGATCCAAATAGTTAAAAAAGTTAAATATTTAGGTATTTGGCTATCTTCAAGGTGTCCATCTATAAAGGAATTAAATTATCAAAAATTGATGACTGAGATGGAGAAGAAATTAGACAGCTGGAAAAACATTCAACTCTCAATCCTAGGACGAATCACAGTGATTAAGACTCATATTTTGCCAAAGTGGTTATACCTATTCCAAACTGCTCCTGCAAAACTAGATAAGAATTTTTTTAAAAAACTAGAACAGATAGTTGGTAGATTCATATGGAATAATCGAAAGCCGCGTATTAAAAGAAGAACGCTGCAGGAGTACAAAACAAGGGGAGGACTGAGGCTCCCACATTGGGAGCTGTATTACCATGCCTCTGCCTTGGCTTGTATTAGGGACTGGGTTGTGTTATCTAGAAGGAGGGTGTTAACTATTGAAGGATATAACTTAACGCAGGGATGGCATGCCTATCTCTGGACAAGGAAGGATAGTCAATATAAAGTTTTCTCTAATCATTATATTAGGGATGTATTGATAAACTCTTGGCGTATGATGAGAGGGTGGATCTATACAAAAATACCTGGCTGGTTTACTCCTTTGGAAGCTGTAACTTATTCAACGTTACACAATCCAGACAGAAACTATAGGTATAAAGATCTCATAGATATGAGAGGCAATCTTAAATCCAGGGAGGAGTTACATTCTGGGGGCATAGAGTTGGATTGGTGGTCGTATTCTCAAATGAGCTCAAGGTTTAATAGGGATAAGCAGGAATTTGGAATCAATATAATCCCACAAGAATTAGACAAGATTTTATGGGGAAGTGATGCTAAATTTTTATCTAAGACCTATAATCTACTTTTGTTCCATGGGATGGAAGGGGGAACAATAAATGACGTAATGATTGCCTGGGGGTCGCACTATAGAATTAGAAGAGTGGGAACAAATTTGGAAGAAAAATATAAAATTAACGTTAGCAACGGCATTTAAAGAAAATATCTACAAAATGTTGTATAGATGGTACTTAGCTCCCGCACGAATTTCAAAAATGTTTCCCAATGCAAATGACAAATGTTGGAAATGTGATTCTGCCAGGGGCACTTTCTACCATCAATGGTGGACTTGTCCAAAGGTTAGGCGTTACTGGACCAATATAAAAAATTGGTTATTTCAAATAACAGGATATGATTTTCAGTTGGACCCAGCTATTTTCCTCTTGGGGATGAAGCCACAAGAAGTACCCAAAAATGTTTGGTATCTAGTAATACATATTACAACAGCGGCGCGTATGATTTATGCGCAATATTGGAAGATGAAGGACATCCCAACGGACTATCAAGTAATAGAGAAAGTATTACTATGCGCAGAGTCAGATCGAATGACATATATTCTCAAAGGGAAAAGTGAATCACTTTTCAATAAAAGTTGGGACTCCTGGTATTCATGGTTACAAAATAGAATATTTAATCTCAACATGGGAAATACCAGATGATTGTGTATTATTATTTGAGGTATAGCAGGGGTGTCATACTCAATTTCATTGAGGGCTGCATCAGCATTGCGGTTGCCCTCAGGGGGCTGGGTGGGTGTGGCCAGGGTGGGCGTGGCCTACTGGGTGGGCGTGGCTACAGTGTGTATGGCCTACTGGGTGGGCGTGGCCAGCTCTACATCATTCGCATCAAGGGTGCCTATGGGGGCCTGGGCAGGAGTGGGACAGATCTGAGGGTCTCTGGCAGAAGGAGGGTCTCTGGGCCAGGGCCAAGGCAGTGGGGGCCGCTCCCTCACTGTTTCCAGGATGGCTTCGCGGGCCGCATGAAACCACTTCGCGGGCCTGATCTGGCCCCCGGGCCTTGTGTTTGACATGTCTGAGGTATAGAATCTGGAGATATATACAATTATAGATTTCTAATATTTGGTAATTAAAGGTTACTTAGCCTGGGATGCACGAGAAAAAGAAATTAGGGGTAGTATTACACTCCCCGGTCCTGTCTAATGTTGTTTTTTTTTTGTTTTTTTGGTGTCTAGGATGTTTTGGTGTTTTTCTATTTGATGCACTTTTCAGTACTTTGTAATAATGTTCTTGTTTTTTTATTTAAAATTTGTTTAATAAAATTTATATCAAAAAAAGGAGGCCATGCCTTGGTTGAATTATAAAAGGGAAGGTGTGGGAGGTGCTGGTTGCCGAAGGTAAATGTTTGTGTTGAGGATTGAGTTTCTGTAGACTGTTTGTTTGCCTTGGACATTGACTCAGGTCTGTGAGAATAAAAGGGGTTGGTTTTTTTCTTGTGGTTCCTGCCTGTTTCTTGGAAGAGGGGTTTCTCCTTGTGAGTATAACAAGGACTCACATAGGCTGGGACAGAACAAAATCTAGGATATGGTAGCGGAGAGGATGCTGGCCTAGGGGCAGAGAGACCCAGTTTCTAATCCCCTCCCCCATAGCCACAGAAACCCCTATTGGATTTTGAACCAGTCCCTATCTTGTTAACTCACTTCTCATAGGATTAACAGAATACAGATGGTCCTTGACTTAGGACCATCATCGAGCCCCAGATTTTTGTGAGTCACTTGTTAAGTGAGTTTTGTCCCATTTTACAACATTTCATGCCATATCTGTTAAGTGAATCACCGCAGTTGGTAAGTTAGTCACAGTGAATCTGGCTTCCCCATTGACTCTGCTTTTCAGAAGGTCACAAAAGGTGATCACATGACCTCCCGGGTCACTGCAACCTTAAAAAAAATATGAATCAGTTGCCAAGCGTCTGAATTTTGATCACATGACCATGAGGATGCTGCAATGGTTTTAAGTGTGAAGAACGGGGATAAGTCACTTTTTTTCAGTGCTGTTGTAAGCCAAGGACCACCTGTAACAGAGGTGGATATCCAACCCCCTCCCTGCTCAAGCACAAGGCCCTATACCAGGGGTAGGCAACCTTGGCTCTTTTATGACTCGTGGACTTCAACTCCCAGAATTCCTGAGCCAGCATTGGGACGTCCATAAGTCATAAAAGAGCCAACCTACCCCTGCCCCAGACCATTCCCAACGAATGGCTGTCCAATCTTTTCTTTTGAAATTGTTGGAAGAAAAGTCTTCATTATGGTTCATCCAAGCTGGGAATAAACACGGCAACTGCTTTGGGAAGAAGGTTGTAGTTTATTGAAGGGGAGAACCAGACGGGAAGATGGCTGGCAGAAAAGAAGGACTGACGACATGTAAGGAGTAGGCTTTTATACCCTCTGGATGCTTTTGTTTAGAGTTGCTGAATTAAGGAGCAACTCCCTGACAGTTAGAACAATTAACCAGTGGAACAACCTGCCTCCAGAAGCTGTGAATGCTCCAACAGTGGAGGTTTTTACGAAGAGACTGGGCAGCCATTTGTCTAAAATGGTATAGGGTTTCCTGCCTGAGCAGGGGGTTGGACTAGATGACCTCCAAGGTCCCTTCCAACTTTATTTATTTGTTTATTATTATTATTATTATTATTATTATTATTATTATTATTATTATTATTATTATTATTTTATTATTATTATTATTATTATTATTATTATTATTATTATTATTATTAATCGCACAGTCAGCCAGATGTTCAGACTGGATTTGGCATTTTTGTCTACCTATCGAGTCCTTACCAAGGACCTGGGATAGGCAGATGTGGATGTTTGATGGTATTATAGATATTGTTGCAGGATGGAAGCAGTTCCTAGTAAGGCTGCCTTTTGCAATTGACTAATGGCGAATTTGTCAATGCCAATGGTGTTCAAGTGGTGCTCCCGTTGTTTTGGGATTGCACCCAAGGCGCTTATTACTATTGGTACTACCCTTGCTTGCCTTTGCCCCAGTCTTTCTATGTCTATTTGTAGGTCTTTGTATTTTGTTATTTTCTCCAGTTCTTTCTTGTCTATTCTGCTGTCTCCAGGCACTGCCATGTCCACTATCCAGAATTTTTTTTCTTTCTTATCAACAATTGTTAAGTCCGGGGTGTTATGTTGCAGGTGGTTGTCTGTTTGAATTCTGAAGTCCCAGAACAGTTTAACTTTATCATTTTCTATGACTTTCTCTATATTATTATTATTATTATTATTATTATTATTATTATTATTATTATTATTATTATTATTCTTTTATTCATTAAACATGAACCTCAGTCAACTGGAGATTCAAACTGACTGGCGCTGATGGTTGACACAGGTTGCTACCAGCATCCTAGGTATCAACCAGGTACCTCCTTAAAATGTTCCGAGTAGCACAGTTTTTTGTAGCATTGCTGGAGTTATTGCAGGAAGCTGCAGTTTCTTGATGTATTTTGCAAAGTTTTTGGACATAGTTCCCAGTGCCCCGATGACAATGGGTATCACCGTTACACGTTTCATCCATAATCGTGCAGTTTCGATGGCCAGGTTGTGATATTTCGTAATTTTTTCCAGTTCTTGTTCTTCGACTCTGGCATCTCCTGGTACAGCGATATCAATCACCTGTACGCTTCGGTTCCCTACGACTGCGATATCTGGCGTGTTGTGTTCCAAATGGCGATCTGTCTGTATTCGGAAGTCCCACAAGATCTTCACCCTCTCATTCTCAACAACTTTTTCCATCCTATGTTCCCACGACTTTTCCATCCTATGTTCCCACGACTTTTCGGACACAGGCAAGTCGTATTTTTTATACTATTATTGTTATTGTTAAAGGTAAAGGTAAAGGTTCCCCCGCACATGCGTGCTAGTCGTTTCCAACTCTAGGGGCCGGTGCTCACCTCCGTTTCAAAGCCGAAGAGTCAGCGCTTGTCCGAGGACGTCTCCGTGGTCATGTGGCCGGCATGACTAGACGCCAAAGGCGCACGGAACGCTGTTACCTTCCCACCGTAGTGGTCCCTATTTTTCTACTTGCATTTTTACGTGCTTTCGGACTGCTAGGTTGGCAGAAGCTGGGACGAGTAACAGGCGCTCACTCTGTTACGCGGCACTCGGGATTCGACCCGCCAAACTGCCGACCTTCTGATCGACAAGCTCAGCGTCCTAACCCACTGAGCCATCCCGTCCCTTATATTGTTATTATTAAATATGTAATAATATAATTATATAATACTAATACTATTAATAATAATGTCTCAGTCCTAAAATCAGTCAAATAATAACTCTGCCCTGAGGGCAAAGTGGAAAAGGCTGATTTCCCCTAGTTATTACTTCGATCCCCTCCCCGTTTTTTGGCAAGATTTCTTTTAATGAAAGAAACAACAATAAAGGGAGACCTTTGCCCACAGCCTCTCCTCCTATGTTTAATCACTAAAATCCAGCCAAATTAGCAGAGCAGGCACAGGCAGTCTTTCCCCAACCGGCTGCCCACTGGATATAAATCTAAGAGGTGTAGTGTTACAGTTCCCATAATCCTCAACCCTTATGGCCTATAAGGAGTTTCATGCTCTCCTGGTTTTGTCCTCAGATACCCCTGAGCTGTGTTACAACTCCATCTAACTGGGATGGGAAAAACCCTGGTATTTACCGAAGTCGGGCGAAGTCGGGCGCGGTGTTCGTTGCCTGGACTCCAAACTAAAGTATTGTAAACTTGGTTTACGGGAAATCAAGGCGGGCAGGAGGACTAGTTGGACTGGATGACCTCCAAGGTCCCTTCCAACTTATTATTATTATTATTATTATTATTATTATTATTATTATTATTATTATTATTATTATTATTATTATTATTATTATTATTTATTAATTATTATTATTAATTATTATTAAGACCGGGCCGAGCGAGAAAGCCCCGCGAACGCCACAGCCGGCAGCTTTTAACCAACCAAGTTAAAGCAGCTTCTCCACGCTGCGAGAACAAACGTTGCGCGGACGGAACGCGTGTCGCTCAGTTACGTGTGCACGCACGCCTGTGGCCAAATTGCATTTTCCCCCCCTCTCTCTCTCCCGGGGGGGCGGAAAGGGGGTAAAATCCCTTCGAGGTCAGCATTTTCCACCCCCCCCCCACACTTAACTCGCAGCAGCTGCGATCTCGATGGGTTAAAATAAAGGAAGGGAAAGCTTCGATTCACCCCTCTTTGACCCCCCCCCCCATCCACCCACTCCGGATTTGAAGCAACAGGAAAGACTCCGATTTGGCTTACCTCAAGAAAGAAAGAGCCGGGACGGGTTTTGACCCAAGTTTGCGCAATTCTCCTTTTTCCCGCCAATCAATGCACCGCCGCCACCACCACCACCACCCTACTTCCCGGCCGCTTAGTTGATTTTGTCTAGCGGGAAAGGCGGACCGAAAGCGGAGCGGCTTTTCCGTGGCTGGCTGGTTGGCAACGTTTGCGGTGGGATTTCCCGGCTTCCGAGGCTGCGGGGTGGAAAGCGGAGCGGCGATCGGGATTCCTCGGCTGCGCAACATGGTCCCCGAGCTCTGTTGGCTCTCCTGCTTCGTGGCAGGTAGTGGGGAGACGCTGCCACCCGAGTTGGGGGGCGGCGATTCAGTCCCCCCCCCCGGAGGGACGATTTTGGGCGGGGAAGGGGGTCAAAGCACCTCTTTCTATTTCTCTTTCTCTTTCTATTATTTCTATTTCTATTTCTCTCTCTCTCTCTCTCTCTCTCTCTCTCTCTCTCTCTCTCACCTGGTTCCAATGTTGGTTTGTTTTTCTGCCCACTTTCGACTAATTCCAATTCGAGGTTCGCTTTTGTGAGGCTTGCCTTTTGCTTTGGCGTTCTTTCGGACGCACCCCTCCTCCTCCTCCCGTCCCCGTCGGTCTTTTTTTTAACTCTTCTTCCCGGTTTGGAATTCGAATCCTGGGCGGGAGAATTCCCATGAAAGCCTCTCCGCCTTTAAAAGAACCTTTGGGGGGACCCAACCTAACCAAGGAGAGAGAACCTGCCGAAAAAGCCAACACAGTGCTAGGCTGCATTAACAGAGGGACGGAATCAAGATCAAGGGAAGTACTAATGCCGCTTTACAATGCTTTGGTAAGGCCACACCTGGAATACTGCATCCAGTTTGGGTCACCACGATGTAAAAAAGATGTCGAGACTCTAGAAAGGGTACAGAGAAGAGCAACAAAGATGATTGGGGGACTGGAGGCTAAAACATATAGGGAAAGGTTGCTGGAATTGGGTATGTGTAGTTTAACGAAGAGAAGGGTGAGGGGTGACATGATAGCAGTGTTCGAATATCTCAGGGGCTGCCACAAAGAAGAGGGAGTCAAGCTATTCTCCAAAGCACCTGAAAGCAGGGCAAGAAGCAACGGATGGAAACTAGTCAAGGAGAGAAGCAACCTAGAACTAAGGAGAAACTTCCTGACAGTTAGAACAATTAACCAGTGGAACAACCTGCCTCCAGAGGTGGTGAATGCTCCAACACTGGAAGTTTTTAAGAAGAGACTGGACAGCCATTTGCCTGAAATGGTATAGGGTTTCCTGCCTGAGCAGGGGGTTGGACTAGATGACCTCCAAGGTCCCTTCCAACTTATTATTATTATTATTATTATTATTATTATTATTATAGGAGTAAGGAGAAATTTCCTGACTGTCGGAACGATTCATCAGTGGGAACGACTTGCCTCCAGAAGAAGGGTGCTTCAAAACTGGGGGGGGGTTAAGAAGGGACTGGACAGTCACTTGTCTGAAATGGTGTAGGCCCAGGGTCTTCTGCTTGAGCAAGCGGGCTGGACTGGAAGACCTCCAAGGTCCCTTCCAACTCTTGTTTTTCTCTTACTCCATCCCCCCCGCCAAGATTTTGCTTTCTTGTTTTAGTTTTTTTTTTTCTAGCCTTCTGTGCTGCGCTTAAGTTACCTTGGATTCTGCCTGTTCTCTGTAGGTCCCACCAGTTTAGTGAGATTTACATCCAGGTGGAAGGGGAATTCTAGAGGTAGTCCTTGATTTTGTTTAATAACCATTCAAAGTTATAACAGCACCGAGAAAAGGGACTTATGACCATTTTTCACCACTTACGACCATTGCAACATCCCTGTGGTCATGTGATGAAAATTCAGATGCTTGGCAACTGGCATGTGCTTATGACAGTTGCAGCATCCGGCGGTCAGGAGATCACCTTTTGCAGCCTTCTAACAAGCAAAGCCAATGGGCAAGCCAAATTCACGTCACAGCTGTGTTACTAATGTAACAACTGCAGTGATTCGTTGCCTTGGAAGAGTGAGGAAGATTCTCAGGGATGACTCACACCCTGGACGGTATCTCTTTACTCTCCTACCATCGAGTAGGAGATATAGGAGTATAGCCAGCCGTACCAACAGGCTGAAAAACAGCTTCTATCCGTGGGCTGTTAGGCTTTTGAATGAGAAATAACTTTTGTGAACTTTTGTGAATTTTATGCAGAATTGACTTGGGAGGCCGGTGTGTGGTGTAGTTGGTTCACATGGTGTAGTAAGATGGAGGGTTTGTTGTCACTGTGTGTTGGGGGGTGGGAGCACAAAGGGAGGCTCAGCTAATCTCAATGTACACATAGTTGTACTTTGACAATAAAGGTTCATTTCAACAACTGAGACAAGAAAGGGCCTAAAATGGGGCAAAACTCACTTAACAACTGTCTTGCTTACCAACTGAAATTTTGGGCTTAGTATTGGTCATATGTCGAGGACTAAATCTAATGGGAAATAAATCAGCAAAGAAATTCATGCAGTTGAAAGCAAAGTTCTACAGAACTTGGCGGGATCTCTTCCCTACAGCAGAGGTCGCCAACCTTTTGGGCACCAGAGATTTTCCACGGACCGGAGGGGGCGTGGTTTCATGTACCGCCTGCATCCTGCAGATGGGGCTTTGCTTGTTTGTGCGGACTGGTTTCTGGTATGCCGCGGACCAGTGCTGGACCAGGGTAGGGGACCCCCCTGCCCTGCAGGAGATCCAAGCTGAGTTTGCACATAACAAACTGAAGCACAAAGCAAGTTACATTTTCACCCGGTGTGTTGTGGGAACTTGGCCCGTGTAGTTCACTTGATGGATTTGAACTGTCATTGATGAAACACGCCAAGATTGTATGCATGGGAAAAATTGGGCTGGTGAGAGGGGAAAACTGCTATTGGAAAACTGCAACAGCTAAAAAGGGCAAGTTTAAGCTTTGTTGAGGTACAGGCTGTAGATGATGAACTAATCATGAACTAATGACATAAAAAACCCCAGCTCTGGGGACAAGTTTGTCCTGCAGTGCCTGAGCTCACAGCTTGCTTTTTAAATAGTAATTTTATTTAAAAAATCACAATTACGATAATAAAGAACAAATATAAACTTAAAACAAAGAACAACAGAATAAAAAGGAAAAAAAATAGAAGATGCAGAAAAAAGTAGGAAGAAAATCAGAGAAAAAAAAAGAAAAAATAGGAATATGGTGAAGAAAAAAACCCCTAACCTTCCCCCTTCATTGCAGGTGTAAACAGGTAACTTAACACATTCTCTTAAAATACAACAAATGATCCCTTCTTTTCACATTCCATCTCTTATCTATAAGGAAATCCTTAAAATCCTGGTCATTGGCAAAACCTGCTGGAGATGCTGCCTTGCGGTCTCCTTGCAAGGAGCAGTTCTATGGAGTGCTTATGGGTGATTTCCAGTCTTTCCTTGTCCAGAGAGGAATTACAATCATCTCTGTTTCAAAGCCGAAGAGCCAGCGCTTGTCCGAGGACGTCTGCGTGGTCATGTGGCTGGCATGACTAGATGCCAAAGGCACACGGAACGCTGTTACCTTCCCACCGTAGTTGGCCCCTATTTTTCTACTTGCATTTTTTACGTGCTTTCGAACTGCTAGGTTGGCAGAAGCTGGGACGAGTAACAGGCGCTCACTCTGTTACGCGGCACTCGGGATTTGACCCGCCAAACTGCCGACCTTCTGATCGACAACCTCAGCGTCCTAACCCACTGAGCCACCGTGTCCCATAGTGTCACAAATAAGAAGCATTAAAAAAATAAAAGAAGACAAGATAATATTTAACAACTGTCAGTGGGCAGTCAAAGTCAGCCTAATTTTGCAGACGGCATAACAAAATTTAGCCGCATTCAAATAGACTACATCTGTCTGATCTGATGACAATTGTAGATTAAAAAAAAGATTGGTGTTTCCCAGGTGAGGTGCTATGAGATGGGTCCATGAGTCCTTACAGAAAGGTACAGTAGAGTTAGTAGGATGTGAGCTATAGTTTCAATGGTCCCTTGTCCATAGGGTAACAGGAGCCTTGGTGGAGCAGTGGGCTAATGCCTCCTTAAGTAACACCAGCTGCCTGCAATTAGTGCAGGTTCGCATCCCACCAGGCTCAAGGTTGACTCAGCCTTCCATCCTTCCCAGGTAGGTAAAATGAGGACCCAGATTGTTGGGGGCAATAAGCTGACTTTGTAATAATGCCGCTTTGGGGGGGAAAAGCCCTAATAAGCAGGCATATACATAGAATGAAGGCTATTGCTAAGCACATTGGTTTGTGCTTAAATTGTAAGCCGCCCTGAGTCTTCGGAGAAGGGCGGGATATAAATGGGATTAAAAAAACAAACAGTCTCAGCTCATATAAGATTTACTTGCAGTATATCAGTCTTCCAAGACTGCTGTGGGAGTTAAAAATTTAAAGTGATGCACTTGATGCCATGTTGTTTCTCATGATTGTTTGGTGGGAGTTTAAGATTGCATTATTTTTCAACATGGGCCGGTAAATAATTTTGATTTTGGCGACCCCAGAGAGAAACTTGGGGCTGGCCTAGAGGTTCTAGGTCCCACACTTTAAAAACACTGCTTTAATCTGTCTCAGGGGCTGGGAAACAGCACTTAAAAAGAGACTAGCAAGGTGAATTTGTGCAGGGAGAAAGGCAAATGGGAATAACTGAGCCAGCACCAGGCCTATGCCACAATTTTGTTGTGAGGATAAAAGTGTGCGAGGAATACCAGGATACAAATACAGCCTTGCATATCTACTGTGCCGTTATCTCCATTTGCAGACCTTTTTTTTTTACTTGCAGAGCAACTTTTGATGTTTCTTTACGCAGGATTTCATATCCACAATTTGTACACTTTCGATTTCGTTTTCTGTCATTTCCAATCATTTTTTATTGTTTTGTTTACACCCTTTTTAATTCTTGCAGATCTGCCTATTTCAGGGAAGGCAGGAAATAGCATGTGAAGCAACTATGATTTGTAAGCTAAAAACTGGAAGGGGAAAACACTTTGCATCATCAGCAAATTAGGATTTAGATCAAATTGTTTGTGGTTTGGGTTTTGTGTTTTGTTTTGTTTTTAAATTGAAAACTCAGTTTGGAGGGCAGGGATTGATGAAGTTATTTTTCTACCTGACATAGAGCAGCAATGAGTTAAGCTATGGTCAGGGGTGTCAAACTCAATTTCATTGAGGGCCGCATCAGCATTGCGGTTGCCCTCAAGGGGCTGGGTGGGTGTGGCCTGGGTGGGCGTGGCCTGGGTGGGCGTGGCTAGAGTGCGTATGGCCTACTGGGTGGGCATGGCCAGCTCTACATCGTTCGCATCAAGGGTGCCTGTGGGGGCCTGGGCAGGAGTGGGACAGATCTGAGGGTCTCTGGCAGAAGGAGGGTCTCGGCCAGGGCCAAGGCAGTGGGGGCCGTTCCCTCACTGTTTCCAGGATGGCTTCGCGGGCCACATGAAACCATTTCGCGGGCCGGATCCGGCCCCCGGGCCTTGTGTTTGACATGTCTGAGCTATGTAATATCCCAATGCAAGCAGATTATTAAACATATGAAGAATGCAGGAATTGGGAGTGTCCAGTTTACTGAAAAGTAGAATTAGGGGCAACATGATAGTCTTCCAATATTTGAGGGGCTGGCCCAAAGAAGAGGGGGGCAACCTATTTTCCAAAGCACCAGAAAGCAAGACAAGAAACAGTGGATGGAAACTAATCAAGGAGAAAAGCAACTTGGAATTAAGGAGAAACTTCCTAGCAGGACAATTAACCTGTGGAACGGCATTCCTGTAGACGTTTTGGGTTCTCTATCACTGGAGGCTTTTAAGAAGAGACTGGACAGTCACTTGTCTGAAATGGTATAGACTCTTCTTGTCGAGCAGGGGGGGTTAGACTAGATGACCTCCAAGGTCCTTTCCAACTCTGTTATTCTATGAAACCTCTGCATCTCCTTACCCCCCAAATGTTTGCATAAGAGTCCATTTATTTAATAAGACTGTAATAATGATCTCAGAGCAGAAGTCTTCTTTTGGAAACTTCCTTGTTCCTTGCTTCCTCCCTCCCTCTCTTGACAATCTCATAAAAGGGGTCTATTTCATAACCAAAACCAATGTCATCCCTTTCGTGTGCCTTGCAGCTGTTGCCACCCAAAGTTTGGTCCTTGATGGAACGCTATCCTGTCCAAGGGTATCTATCCAAGGTGGGGGCATCTCTCTCTCCGATGGATATCATCCAGGAAGCATCCTGACCTTTTCCTGCCCAGTTGGCACGTACCCGTATCCCACACCCAGCCGAGTCTGCCAGTCGGATGGCAAATGGACCCCCATGCACCATCCTAGTGGAAAACCCACCGCAGTGGCACGTTGCAGAGGTAAGTGTTAGGCTACCGTTTACACATCATGTTAACAAGTTATAACTACGGGTAGTCCTCCACTTACGACCGTAACTGAGCCCCTTAATTTCTGCTGCTAAGCAAAGCAAGACAGTTGTTAAGTGAGTTCCCCCCCCATTTTATGACCTTTGTTGCCCCAGCTCTTATGTGAATCACCGCAGTTGCTAAGTTAATAACATGGTTGTTAAGTGAATCTGGCTTCCCCTTGGACTTTGCTTGTCAGCAGTGTAGGGAAAAGAATTCAGACCCGGGTCGATAGAGATGCTCTGAACCAGCCAGGCAGCCTCGTCTCTCTCTCAAAAAAAAAAACACCTGAGCAACTGCCCGCTGAACTTTTATTCACCTCCTTTTTCTGAATACCAAATACAACATTGCATAAACCCCATCAATCTCAAAAAAAATAGGATACATAGTGATAATTGGATACGTAGTGAGAACTACTCAGGTGCCTATGAGATCATTACAAAAACAAGATACTAAAAGATACCGTATTTATCGGCGTATAACACGCACCGGCGTATAACACGCACCTCATTTTAAAAAGGAAATTTCAGGGGGGAAAAAACGTAAATTATATCGGCGTATAACACGCACACATCATTTGCCCCCTATTTTCAGGAAGAAAAAGTGCGTGTTATACGCCGATAAATACGGTATATGTGAAAGCTCTATCATAGCGTTTCCCAAACCTCCCACATGCCATCCTGTGCGAACCAGGAGAGTGTGCTTATCACTGTAATTCACATAGAGGCCGATAAGAAACGTTTGGGAAAGCTGAAGGTTGGGAGGCCAAAAACTGGCCGTTCCCACACAGCAGCTCGCAAGAGGGGATCACGTGACCCCGGGACACTGCGACCGTCATAAATATGAACCAGTTGCCAAGCGTCCTAATGTAAACCGTGTGACCAGGGGGATGGTGCAAAGGTCGTAACTGTGAACGCTGCTAACATCGAATGTCATTGCTTGACAAGAGATGAAGAAGTAGCCATTTCATATGTTAAACTTGTGTATTGCTTTAAGAGATTGAGTTAAGGCTGGGAGGGGGGAAGAGGTGGATTGTACCTTCAAGGCCATGAAATTAAAGAAGATAAGAACTTGGCGGGGTTTTCTAACGGAAGGGAAACTGATTCTTTAAATTAATTGGAGAATATAATTAATGACAAAATTAGAAAAGTGGAGAATTTTGTTTAACATATTGTGCGAGGGGGCGGAGATTTCAGATTCCAGCTTCCTTCCTAAATAAAGGACTTTTAAGGTAAACAATGCCTCAGAGTCACTTGAAAAGCCCGTATGTCAGAAACCTGACATCACTTTTTCAGTACCGCTGTAACTCTGAATGGTCCCTAAATGAATGGTTGGAAATTGAGGACTATCTAGAGCAGGGGGTCTTCAAACCCTGCTGCTTTAAGACGTGTGGACTTCAATTCCCAGAATTCCTCAGCCAGCATGGCTGTCTGAGGAATTCTGGGAGTTGAAGTCCACACGTCTTAAAGCTGCCAAGTTTGGTGAGCCCGTTCAGGCTCTGTAATTTATTCAGTGGCTCTGTAATTTATTCAGTGGTTCCCACTGGGTATGTTTGTTTTTGATAAGCCAGAACATTTATTGTTGAATGCTGGTCTGTTTGCATTAATGGTTATCAGCCAAGGTCTGTATAACATGTTCATTCTGTATCATTTTAAAACCATCATATTTCTTACCCATTAGCATTTTTGTTTCTCTTTCCTCTTATCAGAGCTCATTTATGCTTATGCAACGATAGGAATTTCCCAGTCATTACATTTGCTGGTGCCAATATTGAAAGTCCAAAAGATAATTAAAAAAAAACTGCATAAACTTCACATTTATTTTCCCCCCTCAAAATGTTTGGAAAGGGAAGGGCAGTGAGCACTTTGCAAACAATGGGGCATGTAGAGTTCTGCTCCACAGAGGCGATTTAACATAATTTTGCAGTAGTTTCTTTAAAAATTAGCAAAGATTTTAAAACCTGCAATAATAGTTGACCCTCCAGGGGTTCCACGTCAGCTGAGTGACTTAATTGGCCCTTCCCATCTTTAAGCAGTTTCTTGGACCAGGTTTCCCAGCAGGATTTACTATAGGTAATCCTCGACTTACAACAGTTCATTTTGTGACCGAAGTTACAACGGCACTGAAAAAAGCGACTTCTGATCCTTTAGCCCAGGGGGTGTCAAACTGCCGGCCCGCGGGCCGGATGCATCCTGGCAAAACTGCGCCCACCCCACTGCCGGCAATGGCAAAAAAAAAAGCCGAGATATGTCGCGACACGTCACGTGACGTTGCGAGTTTGACACCCCTGCTTTAGCCCCTGAGATTAGGAGCTTTCCACCACTTTATTTGTCCTGCTTTTCAAGCCAAGGGCTACGAGATTTAGGTTGCAAGACCCAAGGCTACCACCAGGACAATGTAAGGAGAAGATCATCTTAACTCTTTTCTGCCCTCTAGTGACTGTCTGAATTTTTGCAGACCTGATTTGATAGATTTAGAGGATTGAGGCAATGCTACTACAATAGCTGTACTGCAAGACAAGGCACCCGGACCTTTGCCAGCCTCTTGGGGTAAACCAAATAGGAATCACTACCAGATGAGCTAATTTGAATTTATTGTAAAGCTACATTGACAGAGTCTTGCAAACTACAAATACACCCCCCCCCCTGCCCCAATCTCTTCCGACAGCCAGAGAAATGAAAGAGGATCTCTTCTGAGCCTCTTGCCCCATCCCGCTCTCCAGTTGCTGGCTATGCTGTCTCTTACTTGACTGCTCCCTTTGTCATATCCCTTTGCCCAGTCTCCCAAGGTCTTTCCTACTTACCATTACAAAACCTTTGTGAAACCAGAAAAGAGAGATTTGTAGCATTTCCTCGATAAGCGATGGCATATAAAGATGGCACCAAGAAGTGTTGGACGGTGAGCATGGAGACCTAGGTTCAAGTCCTGGCAAATTCTGAACTACTTCCTCCTCCTTTGCCCAAAAGCCTGTATGGGTTAGTGGTGAAGGTGTTCTAGTCCCCTCTGAGCCACAGAAGCTTCCTGGGGAACTTGATGCCAATGGTGACCTATGTGCCCACCCCACGGTAGTGGAACAAGGGCTATGGAGTCCCAAAGGTGCTTTTTTTTCTCAAAAGGCAACTTGGACTTTGTTGTTCCTTGAAGACGTTTCGCTTCTCATCCGAGAGGCTTCTTTGGTTCTGATTCTGAACCGAAGAAGCTTCTCGAATGAGAAGCGAAACGTCTTCAAGGAACAACAAAAGTCCAAGTTGCCTTTTGGAAAAAAAGCACCTTTGGCACAACCATGAGTTGAATGAAGGAAAATCTCCAGAGACTGCTATGGAGAAAAGGCAAGATATAACTTACACTTGAAACATGTCGTTTCATTGTACCATTTTAATTCTGAGCCTAAATTTTGGGTCTTCTAGTTCTGATCTCTTCTCTCTCTCTTTTTTTTTTTTTTTGCAGACATACGCTGCCCGGGGCAGACAGACTTTGAAAATGGCTTTTTCACCCCACGACGAACTTTCCACCCCATTGGTGACATCCTGAGTTTTCAGTGTTCTGATGGGTACCAGCTTCTTGGCTCATCCCAGCGATACTGCCAGCCCAACGGTCAATGGAATGGGACTGCTCCTGTTTGTGATGATGGAGGTAAATCTTTTTTTTTATTAAAAAGGTAAAGGTTCCCCCTCACATGCGTGCTAGTCGTTTCCAACTCTAGGGGCCACTGCTCATCTCTGTTTCAAAGCCGAAGAGCCAGCGCTTGTCCGAGGACGTCTCCGTGGTCATGTGGCCGGCATGACTAGACGCCAGAGGTGCATGGAACGCTGTTACCTTCCCACCGTAGTGGTCACTATTTTTCTACTTGCATTTTTACGTGCTTTCGAACTGCTAGGTTGGCAGAAGCTGGGACGAGTAACAGGCACTCACTCTGTTACGCGGCACTCGGGATTCGACCCGCCAAACTGCCGACCTTCTGATCGACAAGCTCAGCGTCCTAACCCACTGAGCCACCGCGTCCCTAACAAAGCTACTAAAGAAAATACTGGGAAAGTTAGGGAAGGAGAAGGGCAGGGAAAAGCGTAAGGCAAGGGGAAACAAGAAAGAAAAGGTGTTAACTTCCAACTCCCCTTTGGTGCAGTAGAATAAGATAATAGCATCAAATCTCAACTTTTTACTTTTTATGTAGTAATATAAACTAGCCATTTCTACAACAATAAACCTATTGTCAAGTTTCCGACGTATGGGTTTTTCAAGTGACTCGGAGGCATTGTTTACCTTAAAAGTCCTTTATTCAGCCTAATACACCTGCAAATGCTTGCTCGAAGGAAGCTAGAATCTGAAATCTCCACCCCTTGCACAATATATTAAAACACAATTCTCCACCTTTCTAATTTTGTCATTAATCATATTCTCCAATTAATTTAAAGAATCAGTTTCCCTTCCGTTAGAAGAACCGCCAAAGAGAGACAAATGGCCTTGAAAGTGCATTCCTACTCTTCCCTCCTCCCAACTTTAAACTAAAGCAGTACGCAAGTCTTAAAGTAATACACAAGTTTAACATATGAAATAGCTACTTCTTCATCTCTTGTGAAGCAATAACATTCGATGTTAGCAGCATCGACACCTATCTAATTGGTAAAAACCCAAACCAAGGTTTTATTTTTTCCTTTCCACCTCAAGCACAAAGTCCAGAAGTGGCTTCCCAGTAGAAACAAAATTAATTGTGGTTTTTTTCTTTAATCAAAGCACTCGATTTAGCCAACTCCCATCAATTTTTGCAGCCATTCATCCACTAACTCCATCGTTTTGCAGCCATTCATCCATTGTGGGAATCAAAGTGTCCTTCCATTTGCAGTCATAAAGTAGTCTTGCTGCTGTCAACATACTGTATATAATAAGATCAACATTCCTTTCCCACCCCCACCAAAGTCTTTATCCATAAAACCCAAAAGGAAAGTTTCTGCTGTTATCTATATATTCACTTTGAGAATCTTCTGTATTAAGATGTGAATCCTATTCCAGTATTTTTTTGGCTTTGTCGTGATGGAGGTAAGGCTTTGTTTTAGGCTTTCAATATGTCCACCTCTGATAGGTAAGCTAATCTTTATTGTCATTTTTTTTACTGTGGGCACAATGGCGCACATCAAAAATGAAATTTAGTTGCCCACTCTCACAGCGAGACACATACACGACACCTAAAACATACTACATACAACATATGATAGGTGTCCCTTCCTGGCTGTGAAGATGACATCACCTCTACTTCTAATTTATCTTTTGGGCGGGTTCACAGTAGGCTTTTGCGTACATTTTGGAAATACACTAAACAGCCTCCACACTAAACATCTTACTTGTTCAACTCAAGATGAGTGGCCTTCACCACATTTTCTGTTAGCAACATCCGTGCACACTTCACACAATACAGGTTATCCTCGATTTACGATCACAATTGAGGCCAAATTGCTGTTGCTAAGTGAGATAGAGGTTAAGTGATTTTTTTGCTCCATTTTACGACCTTTCTTGCCCCAGTTGTTAAGTGAATCACTGCCATTTTTAATTTAGTAACATGGTTGTTAAGTGAATCTGGCTTCCCCATTGACTTTGCTTGTCAGGTCGCGAAAAGGAATCACAGGCCAGTTGCCAAGTGTCTGAATTTTGATCATGTGACCATTGGGATGCTGCAACGGTTGTAAGGGTGAAAAATGTTCATGAGCCCCTTATTTCAGTGCTGTTGTAACGTTTGAACGGTCACTAAATGAACTGTTATAGGTCGAGGACTACCTGTGTACTCTGCTGTAAAAATGAAGAAGCATTTGGAAGCAGTATGAGAGTAGCTACGTATCTTCCCACATCATCTGCTACAGTCTCACCTCTACAATTGGGTTGATGTTGTTGTCTTCTCTCCACAGTTGGGCACTGCCGCACTCTTGCTGTGCCCCCGGGGGCGATTGCTACAGGGAAAGGCAACCATCTTGGTGATCGGATCTCATTCCGGTGTCAGAATAACTTAGACTTGATTGGATCACCCCAACGGGTCTGCATGCTGGATGGCGAATGGTCTGATATGCAGCCAAGTTGTAGAGGTATGCATTTCAAGGACACCTCTTTTCCAGCGGGTTAGGTTAGATGGTCTCCAGTGTCACCACTTGTCCTTTAGCTTCTGCATCCTTTCTTTACATTCACTAGATGCATCTCCTTTTCAATTAGGATGCATCTCCTCAGGTAGAAGGTCCATACAGAGAGTGGTAAGGACAGCTGAGAAGATTATAGGAATCCTGCTTCCTGTTATTCAGGACACTGCTTATATGCTTAGAGCTCGAAGCATTGTTAGATACCCCTCACACCCACTTCACGGTCTGTTTCTGTTGCTCCCCTCTGGAAGGAGGTTTTGAAGTATTTATAGCAGAGCTACTAGATTCTTTCTTTCCTTGCCAAATGAATTTCAAGAATTAATTAATTCAAATCTTCGGGGGAAAAATTTCTCCTATTTTATAGGTATTGTTTGAAATAGAAATAAGATTTTCGGTAGTAAATTCATTTTCACTGTGGCAATTCTTCCTAATATTGACAATTGCAATTTTTTTCAATTTTTCCAAGTCCAATTTTATTTGATTCAATAATTTTGTGTAATTATTTTCTTTTATCGTTGAACATCTTGCTCTCAACTGTATTCCCAAATATTTAACCTTTTTAACTATCTGTAATTCTGTTTTTTCCGATATTTGTTTTTTTTGTTTGTAAGTTTTTTAGCTATTACTTTAGGTTTTTCTTTATTTTCAGTCCTGCCATTTCTCCATATTGTTCTATCTTTCCCAATAGTTTAGAAATCATCTCCAAAGGTTCTTCTAAAATAAATACCAAATCATCAGCAAATACTTGTAATTTATATGTTTCGCCTTTTATTTCTAATCCTTTGATTTCTATGTCTAATGTTTCTATTTAAGACTTCCAAAGTAAAAATAAATAACAATGGAGATAATGGACATCCTTGCCTTGTTCCTTTCCTTATCTCAAAGTTCTCAGTGTAATCTCCATTCACAATCACTTTTGCTCTTTGTTATATATCATTTTTATGATATTTATAAAATTCTGTCCAAAGTCCATTATTTGTAATTGCTGTATCATAAATTGCCAGGAAACATTATCAAACGCCTTTTGAGCATCTAAATATATTAGTGTCATTTGTTTCCCTGGATGTAATGCATAGTATTCTAATACATTCATTATCACTCTTAAGTTGTTTTTGATTTGTCTCTTTGGTAAGAAACCATTCTGGTCTGAATGTATGAATTCAGTTAAGTATCTTTTCAGTCTCTCAGCCATTACTGAAGTAAAAAATTTATAATCCACGTTCAATAATGATATCGGTCTGTAGTTTTTTTATCTGTGTCAAATCTGAGTCTTCTTTTGGTGTTAAAGTAATACATTTGGAGATATTTTGTTAACATGTCTAACAAATGGACTCTGGATGTTAATAAAACAAACCTGAATTAAGGAATTTTAAGACACTTTTTGTTACCATGCTAACTACAGATAGTCCTTGACTTATGACCACAATTGAGCTTAAAACTTCTGTTGCTAAATGAGGTAATTGCTAGGTGAATTTTGCCCCATTTTATGACCTTTCTTGCCACAGCTGTTAAGTGAATCACTGCAGTTGTTAAGTTAGTGACAGGGTTGTTAAGTGAATCTGGCTTCCCCATTGACTTTGCCTGTCAGAAGGTCACAAAATGTGATCACATGATAATAATAATAATAATAATAATAATAATAATAATAATAATAATAATAATAATAATAATAATAATAATAATAATAATAATAATAATTTATTTGTATACCGCCCTTCTCCCGAAGGACTCAGGGCGGTGAGCAGGGCAGACATATAAAAATACAAAAAATGCAAAAGTTAAAAAAGAATTAAATATATGCCCAAGCTAAAAACAGTAAATACATATATTAAAATGACAATAAAAAACCCAACCCATCCCCCATCAGGCCAAGCCGGCTTGTTCAAATAAATGCGTCTTCAGATCGCGTCGGAAGGAGCGAAGGTCGGGCGCCATCCGGAGCTCGACCGGCAACCGATTCCATAAATCCGGGGCGCCCACAGAGAAGGACCTCCCCCTGGGGGCCACCAAACGACATTCTTTGATCGGTGGCACCCTGAGGAGGCCCTCTCTGTGGGAACGCACAGGGCGGAGGGAAGTTGATCTCGGGACACTGCAATAATCATAAATATGAACCAGTTGCCAAGTGTCTGACTTTTGATCACATGACTGTGGGGATGCTGCAGTGGTTGTAAGAGTGAAAAACAGTCATAAGTCACTTTTTCACTGCCGTTATAACTTCGAATGGTCACTAAATGAACTGTTGCAAGTCAAGGACTACCTGTATTCAGCCAATGCTTTTTTCTGATGTTTTGAAATAACCTGTTAAATAAAGATGTATTTGTATTTCCAGTATTTGAGAATAGCAATATTGCTAATAGCGATATTTGTAAAAAAAATTGAATTCCTTTCTTATGTTGGAAAGATGGAAAGATTATTGATCAGATTAATTATAAAATATTGTTCAGAGCAATCTCTCATCAATCAATCAATCAGAGTAGAGCTGGAAGGGACCTTAGAGGTCTTCTAGTCCAACCTCCTAATGAAGCAGGAGACCCTATACCATTTCAAACAGGTGGCTGTCCAGTCTCTTCTTAAAAACCTCCAGTGTTGGAGCACCCACAACTTCTGAAGGCAAAGCTGTTCCACTGGTTAACTGTCCTCACTGTTAGGAAGTTTCTTCTTAATTCCAGATTGCTTCTCTCCTTGATTAGTTTCCATCCATTGTTTCTTGTCTTGCCCTCTGGTGCTTTGGAAAATAATTTGACCCCCTCTTCTTTGTGGCAGCCCCTCAAATACTGGAACCAGCATCTTCATCTCTTTCACAATAACACAAGATGATCCCCTTTTCTCCTCCTCACAGCCAGTTATTCTTATGACCGAGCTGAAGATGTTAAAGCTGAATTTGGGGCCTCGTTGACGGATGTTCTGAGTGAGGTATCCACCTTCGAGTTGGACCCTTCTGGGACAATTAAAAGTGAGTCTTTTTTCTCTCCAGAGCAGCTAGTCTAATGGGTCTACCAGTTAAAAGTGGCAGGCAGAAATTTGTAGTTTCAGACTTGCGAAATACTATTAATGTAGCCTTATGATAAAGTAATTTTCACTCACCTAGTTGTGTTTCCTGTCTGGTTTACCTGGGAAGGCCAAGATAACATGATCAGTAGCTATTGGTAGCTACTAATGACTACTAATTAGACCAGGGTTTTCAGGGACACGGTGGCTCAGTGGGTTAGGATGCTGAGCTTGTCGATCAGAAGGTCGGCAGTTTGGCGGGTTGAATCCCGAGTGCCACGTAACAGAGCGGGCGCCTGTTACTCGTCCCAGCTTCTGCCAACCTAGCAGTTCGAAAGTGAAGTCTGAGAATTCTGGAAGTAGAAATTCTCAAGTATCAAACAGTGAGAAACACTGTTATAAATGGTAGTTCCAATATGATCTTCACAGATCTCTTAAAAATTAGTTTTGGAGGATACCATGGCACTTAAAGAGAGCCCATTCAGTATCGATTAGGAACCTACGCAATTTTATTCTGAATTAATTAAAGGATAGATGCAGGGGAGATCTCCAGCGGGACTGAAGCAGGCAATGAGTCACAGGCGCTTGCAGAATCATATTCTAAGGTTGAGAAACACACAAAATGGTGGCACTGTGGATATTCATCAGGTCAATTTCATGATACATTTTATACAAGCAAATTCTATGGCTTTGCCTTTGGGCAGTCCATTTTTTTGTGGCTTCAGAATCACTTTCAGCTTCTTTGGAGATATCCTAGGTTATAGAAAGGGAAAGAGAGAAAGAAGTATCTGGTATCAGTGGAAGTAAGTTCTTTTGCTTAGGAAATAACAATTTCTTTCTTCTCCTCATTAGCTCCGTATTTAGGCCGAAGACTTATACTGACCAAAGATAGCTTCCTCTATGTTTACTTCCTGTTGGATGCTTCCCACAGCGTTACAGAACCTAACTTTTCTATCTTTAAAGATGCTGTAAGCCAAATCATCATCAGGGTAAGTTTCTGTAGATATAGAGTTGGATAAAGAATTGGGAGGCGGATCTAGGAGATGACCAGGCTGAGCTCGAGGCAGGGGTCAAACACATTATCATTCTAAGTCCAGCCCATCTTGAATTCCTTATCTACTGCCAAATTGCTTTGACTGTTAGTAGTTCAGATTCTTGTAGCAAGCTTAAGCTTACAATAAATCTTTATATCCATTTGAATTGAGGGCCTTCTCTGTGGGTGCGCCTGCCCTTTGGAACCAGTTACCCGCAGAGCTCAGGACTGCCCCAGATTTTCGTTCGTTCCGCCGGGACCTGAAGACCTGGCCTCTTTGAGCCTTCTGGCCAGGACTGAGAATTTTTAATTTTTAACTTATTGTAATTGGGTTTTTTAAATCAGAGTTATAGGGGTTTTAGATTTTAATCAAGGATAATTTAATCTATTTTAATTGTTATTAACTTTTTGTATTGTAATGTTGTTTTAATTGCCTTGTGAACCGCCCTGGGTCCTACGGGAGAAGGGCGGTATATAAGTTCAATAAATAATAATAATAATAATACCCCTAGTGCTTGAGAGCGGTGGTGTTAGCAACAGTGCTGGTGACTATTGACATAAGGACATGTTTACGCTGCAAATATAAACTGATTTGAACTTTAACAAGGTCTAACCCAGGTTAACTGTACTATAAGCAATCAAATCAGACTGCGTACAAAATTAAATCCCCGAAAGATGGAAGTGAGGAAGGAAATCTTCACCAAGGCTGGAGAATGTGAGTAGGTTATGTAGGTTTATTTATTAATTTATCAACCTGCATGATCCCTGTATTGGTAAATATCCCCTCCACTAGGTCCAGACAGGGGGGAAAAACACTACAGGAAACCTAACTCTCCTTTGATTGAGATTGGCTATAGTAACTGAATTTTACAAGTCTTGATTGTCCCCATCCTTCCTATACTCCATTGAATTAGGGAGCCATCTGCCTTCTGAATGTTATCTTGTTAACTCTGGACATCAATAATGCTTCAGCCCTTTTGCCTACAGGACAAATTCTGCATATCTCTGTCAAGACCATCTTCCTTATACCCTTGCACAAAGGGGCTCCAGGAAGCTTAACCTATAGAGTTAATACATCAATTAAGAATAACGAAAGAATAACTATCTTCCCCACCAATCACCATCAGAAACATGGTTCCATTCTACTCTAGGGCCTTTACTCTTCTCTTATGGAAGACCAACAGTACTGAGGCAATAACTAGTCAGTTAGAATAGAAGAAGCTTCTTGTATGAGAAGCAAAATGTTTTCAAAGAAAAAACAACAACAACAACAAGGAAGTCCAGTTGCCTTTTGGGACCACCATGACCTGGATGATTGAGAATCTCCATAGATTGAGGCAATATAACGCTGTTCCATAGGGCAGGCACAACTGCCAAGAAGCACACCCCTTGAAACTCAAAATGAGTGTGGTTTACAGCTGGGACCCAGATGTTACTGATCAGACAGAAGCAATGCAGGAGAAAGAGGGTGCTGTAGATAAGCCATTTTTCCCTGACTGCATCCCTGCAGTGATCATTCCTTCCCTAGCAGCCTGGAGAATTGACCTAGAATATAAATATCTGTGGGTGCCAACAGAAAGTTTTAACTAATTGCTGGGATGTGATTTTTATGGGGATCAGAGCAAGAAAAGAAAAGTTAATCCTCCGATCACTATAGAGCAGACATGTGAAACACAAGGCCCGGGGGCCGGATCCGGCCCGCGAAGTGGTTTCATGCGGCCCGCGAAGCCATCCTGGAAACAGTGAGGGAACGGCCCCCACTGCCTTGGCCTTGGCCCAGAGACCCTCCTTCTGCCAGAGACCCTCAGATCTGTCCCACTCCTGCCCAGGCCCCCATAGGCACCCTTGATGCGAACGATGTAGAGCTGGCCACGCCCACCCAGTAGGCCATACACACTTTAGCCATGCCCACCCAGTAGGCCACGCCCACCCTGGCCATACCCACCCAGCTCCCTGAGGGCAACCGCAATGCTGATGCGGCCCTCAATGAAATTGAGTTTGACACCCCTGCTATAGAGCCTTTGGCTGGAGGGATTTAGGGGGAACACAAGGAAGTTGTAATTTCTTTATTTGATTGTTGTGAGCCACTAGGGTTGTTCCGAGTCAGGCGGAACACATTTAATATTACTATGGTTGGTCATTCAGTCAGCTACTGTAGATGTTTCGACTGGATTTGGCATTTTTATTCATTTATCAAGTTCTTCCCAAGGACCTGGGATAGGCAGATGTTGTTGTTTGATAATGTTAAAGGTATCGTTGGCAGGACATAAGCTGTTCCAAGTACAGATAGGCCTCGGCTTACAACAATTCGTTTAGTGAACGTTCAAAGTTAGAATGGCACCTGTTACTATTGGTACTAATAGAATTAACAGAACTAATGGTGTAACAACGCAATGCCACTTTCCTCCTTTGGCCAGAAACATTTGAGTCTGCAAGTTCCTCTGGCTTATTACACACTACAGTCCCATTTTATTTATTAGATTTTTATCCTGCCTTTATTACTTTGAAAATCTCCCCTGCACTTGGATTTTAGTTGATTAAGAACAGAGCTCTTTTACTGCCACGATGCCCTCCAAAATTAGGTTTTAAGAGGTCACTGAAGATCATATTGAATCTACCATTTGTAGCAGTGTTTCTCAGCCTTGACAACTCCCAAGGACTTCAATTCCCAGAATTCAGAAGCGTTTATAGATTTCTTTGTGGGGTGATCACTCTTGTTCAATGATTGTCAGTTTGCAGTACAGTCACCTTGAATAGGGAGAAATGGATTAAAAGCTGGTTTTGAAATAGTGCTGGGTCGTCAAAGCAAAACAAGGGCTTCCACTCTTGTGTATTCAGCTGCTGGTGTGTTGTTGGGAGGATTTTCTAAGAACAATGCCAAGGCTTGCTGACCCCCAGGTTATCAACCTATCAGTGACTTATCAGTCCTTAATATCACACACAAACAAGGACAGCTGATTCTATCCCTCTCAGTAAACATTTAAAAGTTCCTGCTTTCGTTGGACAGAAAATTCTGCGTAATTCAACTTCAACAGAAAAAAGATTTTGTTGAAAAAAAACCCGAGCTCTTTGCAGCATTTGGCCCTTTAATAATTGTGGCCTAAAGTTGGTTATTTCACTGTAAAGTAGTGAAAAGAAAAGAAAAGGCATTCCCAAAATGCAAAGCTGTCGTAAAATGTGGTTCACTGCGATTGTGGTTCACCACCAACAGGCTTGGTTAGCGAGTACCCAAAGTGCGGTCATGTGACCTGGGGGAAGGGCTGATCGTCAGCACTTTGAATCCAGGTCGTAACTAACCCCGGGCAGGATCGTTGGAACTTCGAACGGTTGCTAAGCAACCTGTTTTAAGTCGAGGACTACTTATATTGTATATTCCTGATCAACTCAATCTACCTTGAAACTGAGCAGAACCGGATCCTGCTTCTTATCAGTTGAAGGAGCATTGTGGAATATTTTTATTTATTTATTTTTAGTTTATTTATTTGTATCCTTCCTTCATTATTTTTTACAAATGATACTCCCGATACTCCCACGTAACACCTCTACTCCGCGAGCTGCATTGGCTTCCGGTTGCACTTCGGGTGAGATTCAAGGTGCTGGTGATGACCTATAAAGCCCTAAATGGCGAGGGTCCGGGATATCTGAGGGAACACCTGCTGCCAGCATCAAGCTCCCTTCGTCTTGTGCGCTCCCACAGGGAGGGTCTTCTCAGGGTGCCGCCGGTTAAAGATTGCCGGCGGGTAACACCCAGGGGTAGGGCCTTCTCAGTGGGCGCGCCTGCCCTGTGGAACCAGCTGCCTGCGGAGCTTAGGACTGCCCCCGACCTCCGTTCATTCCGCCGGGACCTGAAGACCTGGCTCTTCGAGCTCTCTGGCCCAGGCTGAGAATTTTTAATCTTTAATTTTAACTGGGGTTTTTATTTTCTCTCAGGGTTTCATTTAATCTTTTTAAAATTGTTTTAACTTTTGTATGGATTTTCTTTTAAATACCCTGTAAACCGCCCTGAGTCCTTCGGGAAAGGGCGGTATATAAATCTAAATAAATAAATTCATAACGGCGAACATATCCCCCACACACATCCAACACACTTTCCTCTCCTTATTTTCCCCACAACAACAACCCTGTGAAGTGGGGTTGGGCTGAGAGAGAGAGAGAGACTTAACAGGCCCAAGGTCACCCTGCTGGCTTTTATGGCTAAGGCAGGACTGGAACTCACAGTCTCCCACTTTCTACCCTGGTGCATTAGACCAAACTGGCTCTCAAGTATGCCTCAGAATTTTTTTTTTTGCCAAACATTAAAATGAAATACTTTGGTAGAAAAATATCATATGGAAAAAGGTTCTTCGATGGTAAAGAAAATAACCTATTTGTTGGATGGTCTCCAAAATGTAATCCTGTTTTTTTTTGTGTGTGTGTGTTTTGGCTTTTCTTTGCTCCTCAGATTTCTAGCTTTGATGTTCCAGTCAAATTCGCAGTCATATCTTATGCCAGCCAGCCCAAGACGGTGGTCGACATTGGCAGTGCTGATGCTGAAGATGCTGATATGGTGCTTGAGAGGATGGAAAATAATATGAATTACAAAGGTAGATGTTTGGACCGGTTTGCATGTGGTATTTCTTTCCCAATATCTCTGTATGTTGCCCAGAGTTGTTGTGAGTTGGATGGCCTTATAAATTTGATCGATCCCTTATTTTGATTAAAATATTTATACACTGCTTCTCATCATTGGCGCCTGAGAGGGGGGAGTGGTCAAAACGGACAAGTTTGTGATACAAGCCCCATGTGATTGTGTCACTGTATAGAGCACAGGTCTGCAACCCACTGCTCTGGAGCCGCATGCGGCTCTTTCAGCCGTCTCCTGTGGCTCCCAGTCCTCTGCCATGTGCAGTCCCCCCCAAAAAAAAGTGGGAGTAAAAAAGTTCAACCAATCAATTCAAATATGCAGGGTAGGTGCATATCTCGCCTTGGCTCCACTCTTCAGTCAAACCCTGTTCTGCGCATGTGCGCATGTTCATCCATGCGCACACATTTTTGCGGCTCCCAGTTTTTCCTTTTGTGAAGGAACCGGTTCCGAGTGGCTCTTTCACTGTTTCAGGTTGCTGACCCCTGGTATAGTCTCTCCCCCTTGCGCACAAATTTATCTCATACACATGTACAGATAGGCTTACAACCATAACTGAGCCCCAAATTTCTGTTGCTAAGTGAGACATTCATTAAGTGGAATTTTGCCCCATTTTACGGCCTTCCTTGCCGCAGTTGTTAAGTGAATCACTGCAGTTGTTAAGTTAATAACATGGTTATTAAGTGAATCTGGCTTCCCCATTGACTTTGCTTGTCGGAAGGTCTCAATAGATGATCACATGACCCTGGGACACTGCAGCTGTCATAAATATGAAGCAGTTGCCAAGCATCCAAATTTTGATCATGTGACCACGGGGATGCTGCAATGGTGTGTTTGCAGGCGCAGGAGGCAAGCCACAGCATTGATCGGTTGCTGGGAGGTGCAGCTATTTGCCCCGTGCACCAAAGCATTGGGGTGGAAATGTGCCTCGGGGAATTGGCCAGGATGATGAGCTGAGAGTGGAGGGACGGCGGGGGAGAGGCATTGGTGGTGGGGAATTGCTGGGGGAAGGTCAGCGGAGGACGAAAGCCTGTTGTGAATCAGCTGTGGTGGGTGGCTAGGAATGAAGTGGGCATGGCCAAAGGTCAGTGCCTAAATGTCCTAGGTCAGTGGTGGTGAACCTATGACACGCGTGCCAGAGTTGGCACTCAGAGACCTCTCTGTGGGCACGCGCACTGTTGCCCCAGCCCCGCATCCCCCTGTGGCCCCCTCCTCACCAGTAGACCCCCCGGAGGAGAGTCGCCCCTGGGCGTCGCTTGTGCAGAGCAGCGCAGCCAAGGACATGTCATCCAGGCAGCAGGGATAAGACTCCACCCTCGCGCCCCATCGCACGCAGATGATGCTGGAGGGCGCGGGTGGAGGGGTGTGGCCGCCATGGTGCGGCAAGGCCACCTGGGTGATCTGCTGCGGCGGACCATGGAGGTGGTAGGTGGCCCTGCGGGCAGGCGGGGCAGGGGTGGAGTGGGTGGGGCCATTCCTGGTCAGCCCAACCAAAGTCCAGTGTGGTAGCTAGGTCAGCAGAGTTGCTGCACTGTTCGGGTTGTTCTTCCCCGTCTGGAGACCCAATTTGCACTTCCGGACTGTGTCCATTTATGGCTACCTCCCCGTTGTAATGTCTGAAAGAGTCCTCAGAGCATGTGAACTGCTCTGTTAGACTGCTGGCTGCCGGCTGTTGCGGACCCTCTGGGGAGTCCTCGTTTAGTGACTGTTCAGCAAACTGCTGTCGCAGCTGATCGATATGTCAGCAAATGACTCGCCCCTCCTTCCAGGATCACCTCGTAGGAGAGGGGTCCTGAGACCTTAACAATTTTAGCGGGCACCCACAAATTCCCATGCCCGTAGTTCTGGGCCCACACCCCATCGCCCACTTGCAACCCCCTTGGTGCCTTTGGGCATGTGGTGTCTGCTGCTACCCGGTCAGGGTGCAACCTGTCCAGTTTCGTGATCAGTCTTCTTCCCTAGCAGAGCTCTGCTGGGCTTTTGCCCGTTGCTGTGCATGGCGTAGTGTGCTGGCATAGCAAGAAATCAGCCAGCCTTTGGTACCAATCCCCTGAAACAATGCGTTTGACTCTTTCGTCATACGCACAATGCGTTCAGCCTGCCCATTAGTCGAGGGCTGAAGAGGAGCCGACGATGCGTGCCTTATGCGGTTGGCCCTCAAAAAGGCCTGAAATTCGGACGCTGTGAACTGGCCCCATTGTCCGAGACTAAGATGTCCAGCAGCCCATGTGTAGCAAAAAGCTTCCTAAGCACCTAGATGGTCCTAGCAGTAGTCATAATGAGTATAGGAATTACTTCCAGCCATTTAGAGTGGCTGTCGACCACTATCAAAAACAGCTGTCCCTGAAAGGGCCCGGCAAAGTCAATGTGAATCCTTGACCACAGTGTATGAGTCTCCTCCCATCGGTGGACAGGGGCCTGCGGCATCTCTGGTCTGGACTGTTGACACGTGTAACACCCGTGTACTTGGGCCTCAATAGCCTTATCTAACCCTGACCACCAAAGGTAGCTCCGTGCCAGTGCCTTCATCCGGACGATACCTGGATGGCCCTCATGCGGAGACTGGAGCACTCTGTGCCTTAATGAACTGGGGACAATAACCCTGCTCCCCCATAGAATGCAACCCTTATGCGCTGAAAGCTCATGTCTATGTGCGTAATAGCTCTGGAACTCAGGCCCCGGGCTATTTTCCAGCCATCTGGTGTGAACCCAGGACAGCACCCTGCTTAAAATTTTGTCTGCGGCTGTTTCCGCAGCTACATCCCCAGCATGGAGGGGAAGTTCAGGCAAATCTTGAATTGACAAGATGCGAGCGGCTGGAGGCGGATCTGGCTCCACCTGTGGCAATGGCAACCTCCTAAGGCCATCTGCATAGCCCATGTCTTTGCCGGGTTTGTGAACCAGCCTGTAGCTGTAGGCTGACATAAAAATGGACCATCTTAACATTCTGGGGGAAAGTATTTGAGGTGTCTGCCTATCTGTAATAAATAACCCTAGCAATGGCACAGTTGTTTCTTTTTTTTTTTTGAGAGCAGCATTCACCCTACAGCACGACCTCTGTTGATGCCACACCCTAAAATAAATAAATAAAATAAAGCCCCACTGCAAAGTTTGATAAAGTAGACGTTTAATTGGGATCTGTGGCAGCATTCTTTTTCATCCATGTTCCATCACGCAGGCAGACTTCCCACTTTTTTTTAACCACAAATAAATGCACGAAACCTTTGGGAATGCTATCTCTTGCGGTTCCCTCTTGCTGCCTCTGCATTGCCCCTTATATTGTCCGTCAAATGAGGTTTAAAAAGGAAGAACTTCTCAAGACTAATCCTTTTTTTTTTTTTTTTTGCAGATCACGGCAATGCAACCGGCACCAACATTTATGCGGCCCTTTATGCTGTTTACGAGATGATGATTAACGAAGAAGCATTTTCAAAGGATCAATGGAGCAAAGTCCGCCATGCTATCATTCTGCTTACAGATGGTAAGGAGAAATGGAGAGATTGAAAGTGGAGGTGTGGGTTTTTTTTGGAATGGGGGAGACCGTTCATTGTCTAGCCATGGCTGTTGTACAATATAGGAGAATATTTATAGCTCAGGGTTGAAATGAGGGGTCTTTGGTGCTCTCTGAGCTTGGTAGTTGTTTTTTGCAGAAGTTTCATTACCCAAACTAGATTTATTTATTTATTTATTTATTTATTTAGTTATATTTATATACCGCCCTTTCCCTGAGGACTCAGGGCGGTTTACAGGGAATTAAAAAATCCAACATACAAAAGTTAAAACCGAATTAAAAAATATTAAATTGACCCTGTACACAATTAAAACCCCAATTAAAATTTCTCCTCAGCCTTGGCCCGAGAGCTCAAAGAGCCAGGTCTTCAGGCCCCGGCGGAATGATCGGAGGTCGGGGGCAGTTCTCACCATCAGTGCTAGGAGGGACTGGGGTTTCGCTCTCATTGTGTTGCTCTTACCACATGAGCTATAAATAAATAATAAATAAATAAATAAACCTTTATTGTCAAAGTACAACATGTGTACATTGAGTTTAGCTGAGCCTCCCACCCCCCCCGTGCTCTCTCCCCCCAACACACAGTGACAACAAACCCTCCATCCTACCACCCATGTGAACCAACTACACCACACACCGGCCTCCCAAGTGCATAAGTTCACAGAGATTATGTCCCATTTAAAAGCCTAACAGCCCACGGATAAAAGCTATTTTTCAGCCTGTTGGTACGGCTGGCTATATTCCTGTATCTCCTACCGGATGGTAGGAGAGTAAAGAGATACCGTCCAGGGTGTGAGTCATCCCTGAGAATCTTCCTCACTCTTCCAAGGCAACGAGCCCTGGCGAGGTCATCCAGTGGTGTCAGGGAACAGCCCACTACCCTCTGTAATACTTTCCTGTCCGCGGCTGTCAGACCAGCATACCAAACCACAATACCATACGAGAGGACGCTCTCTATGGTAGACCGGTAAAAGAGGGTCATTAGCTGTTGTTCTACCCTGTTCTTCCGCAAGATCCTAAGAAAGTGAAGCCTCTGTTGGGCCTTTCTAGCCACCTGGGTTGTGTTAACTTTCCAGGTCAGATCTTCACAGAGGTAGACTCCCAGAAATTTAAAGGAGGAAACTCACTCTACACAGTCCTCCCCGATGTAAAGTGGGGCAGGTTCCTCCTTTTTTCTCCGGAAGTCTAACACCATCTCTTTCTATGAAAAGGATAACGGTGCCATGCATCAAAAACATCTCGGAAACCGCAAACAGCCTATTATAACCAGATGGCAGCATTGCAGCACACAAACCAACTAACGCTCTAAAACATCCTACGTAAACCAAAAGACCCAGTAGCCTCAGAAGAAAAAGCAGGAGTAATCTACAGCAGGAAACCCCAATCTCCTACCACTACCGGGCCGCAGCTTGTTCAAAACTGGGCCATGGGAAAAATGGGCAAGTGTGTGCACGTGAAGTTCTACTTGCGTGAGCAGCAGGCAAGCCCGTGCATACGTCTGAAGCTCCGCTTGAAATGAGTGGAGGGCACTTGCGCTCATGTGCAAAGCTCCATTCATGCGCAAGCGTCCTCCACTCACACAAGTGGAGCATTGCACGTGAGCACAAGTGCCCTCCGTTCACATGAATGGAGCTTTGTGCATGAGCGTAAGCACCCTCTGCTTACATGTGAAGCTCCATTCGTGTGAGTGGGGGTGCATGTGCACACCGCTTGCACAAATGGAGCTGTAGGGGGCGCAGGTGTGCTTGCCATCTCTCCCCCCCCCCCCCCCCCCGTGCCATGTCTAGCCGGCAAGCTGGAAAAATTGGGTATTGCTGATCTACAGCATACAGTGTAAAGACTGTAACAACCACTACATAGGACAAACAGGCAGGAGACAAGCAGAGCGCAGCCGTGAACACCAACTTGCAATCCGAAGATATGTTAAAAACTCTTTAATTGTACAACACATGGACAGAATTAACCATAGTTTCAACTGGGGAACTGTGAGCAACCTAGATCATGCCAAGTTCAAAAATGTTAGAGAATTCCTGGAAGCCCGGCATTCAGACAAACCGGCCACCAACAGGCACGTAGACACGAACATCTATATACCTTTCAAAAGAGACAATCAGCAAGCCACAAAGGGAACTCACGGACTAGATCTCCTCACTAGCAATCAACACTCAGGAACTGATTGAGGAGGACAGCTCATTTTTCCGATTCTCTTTTTCTCCCAATTCCCCAGGGGTTTGGGGGAGATGGGGTGGAGGAAGACCTAATCCTCATCATTTCAGAATTGATTTTACAATGTGGTCTACAACCACCTTCCCAGAATGCTTTGCTCCCTGTGCTTTCAAAAATTGCTGCCCAGTTTTAGGCATGCGTGTGTTTTAATGTAATAATAATAAAAATAATATAAAGTTGGAAGGGACCTTGGAGGTCATCTAGTCCAACCCCTGCTCAGGCAGGAAACCCTATACCAGGGGTCGGCAACCTCGGCTCTTTTATGACTCGTGGACTTCAACTCCCAGAATTCCTGAGCCAGCATAGCTGGCTCAGGAATTCTGGGAGTTGAAGTCCACGAGTCATAAAAGAGCCGAGGTTGCCGACCCCTGCCCTATACCATTTCAGGCAAATGGCTGTCCAGTCTCTTCTTAAAAACCTCCAGTGTTGGAGCATTCACCACCTCTGGAGGCAGGTTGTTCCACTGGTTAATTGTTCTAACTGTTCTAACTGTGACAGAAGTCGGAAGGTCTGTGGAGATTCTCAGTCATCCAGGTCATGGCTGTCCCAAAGATGCTTTTCCAAAAGGCAGCTGGACTTAAAGCACACACATGCTTAAAACATTTTCTTTGAAAATGTTTCTCTTCTTATCCAAGAACCTTCTTCAGTTCTAACTGATCATCTGTGAGGGAAACACCTTCTGCTTGTGGCCTTGGAAAGCCTCCACTAGATAGAAACTTAGTCTGAAATTTCCTTTTGTTTTGATAAGACTCCAGCCTATCAATCAAAGCAATTTAAAAAAAAATTCTCCTACCACTTGTTTTTAGCACAGTCAGAGGCCTACCTGGTCATGGACTTCAGACTGCCCAGGAACCATGCCAGGTCTTCATTTTTCTTAGCTGGCGTATTTTTTTCTTTCATTTAAGAACACAACGCCAGTTCAATGTATGATCATCCTCCAGTTTCCCACAACTTATTCCTCTTGGCTCACTTGTTTTGCTGTAAGCACATGAGTTGGGAATTACTCTTTGATTTTGTCCTCTAATTTTTATTTTTATTTTTATTATTTTTTTTGTCTTCAGGAAAATCCAATCTTGGGGGTTCTCCCAAACTGGCAGTGCGCAGCATAGAAGGTATGGTGAATGTGAAAGAAAACGGAAACGATTATCTCGGTGAGTCAAGAAAATGCATGATTTTTCAAAAGAATGAATTGTGTTACTTTCCCCTCGAGAACCTTGATTTCCTACAGCAGACCAAACCTCTGTATAACTACTGCTCAATTGAAAACTCACTACTGGCAATCCTCGACATATGACTGTAATGGAGCCTGGCCATTGTGGTCCTATCTCATGAGAATCCGAAAATGAGTTGGTCACATGACTTGACTCAATTTTATGACCTTTTTTGCAGCAGTCGTAAAGCAGATGCCGTGGTCATTATGCAAAAGCTGTGGTTCTTAAGTGAAGAAATGGTTCACTTTTGGTTTTGCCAAAAACTAGGAAGTGCCAGCTTTGGGCAAAATTGTCATAAAATGTGGTCACGTGAATGCAGGACTTTGCAAAGGGCTATATATGTAATCATATTGCCCAGTGCCCAAAGTTTTGTCACCCGACTGTGGGGTGGACGCGTCTATCAGAATTTTGAATCTGGGTCATAAGCCCCCTTTTTTGGTCAGTCATAACTCTGGTCATTAAGTAGAGGACTTCCTGTATACTGTAGCTTAGCTGTTGTGGCCTAGAGTTCACAGCAGAATGCAGAATAAATGTATTAACCTTTATGAAGCCACAAGACTTAATTTTCTCCAATTGTTATGAGGTGATCCTCAATAAATCACTTTTTTCTCCTCTTGAAATGCTTTTTCCCCAGGTTACCTCTTATATCTGGAACTTCATTGCTTCTCTCAAATTGCTTCTTCTAGATCAGGCATGTCAAACTGGCCGGATGCGTCACACCGAAACTGCACCCACCCCATTGCCGACAATGGGGAAAAAGTCGCGATACATCGTGCAACGTCACATGGCGTCGCGATTTTGACATGCCTGTTCTAGATAAACCAAACATCTTTTCCTCACCCTGATGCCACTCACTTCCTCAGTCTCTCACAAAATCCAAGTGTCATCATGAAAAGTCAGCTTCACTCTGAAGCATCACTTTCTCCTTTCTGCAGAAAAGCTTTCCTTTCACTTTCACTTTCCACTGTCAGGGGAAGGCTGTAGTTCAGGGTCCAACCCATGGTAAATGGTCTCCAAAATATATAAGATTTTATTTATTTATTGTCAGGGAATTGCATAGCAGGTGTCCAAATGAAGTCATAGACACTGTCACGAACTTGTAGTTTTATATAAATAAATATATTTAACATCCATATTTACACCAGTCATGATAGCCAGGCAAACAGGAGCATTGTGAGGTAAATCGCAAAGCATACACTCCATACAGGGCACACAGAAGGAAAAGGTGTGTGTGTGGGGGGGGGGAAGGGAAACGGCCCCTTTACACCCAGCAACCAATCAAAACGTAGATTGCCTCATGCAGGAGCCCATTCACTCCAATCAATCAACTATCACTGTGTGTTTTAGCCCATTATTTATTTATTTTATTTATTTTTATTTTTATTCCATTTATATCCCGCCCTTCTCCGAAGACTCAGGGCGGCTTACAAGCTTAGCAGTAGCCCTCATTCTATGTATATACCTGCTTATTAGGGCTTATCCACTTTACTGTTCCAGCTGTTATTAAATTAAATATTTCAACATTCTTTATTTTATTTTATTATTTTATATTTATATTTATTTATTTATTTTTGCCAACTCTTGTCTAAAGGGCCAATAGGGAAGTAAGTAATTTAGCAGCTCATCTGTGACTAACACACAGGGGTAGGCAACCTCGGCTCTTTTATGACTCATGGACTTCAACTCCCAGAATTCCTGAGCCAGCATAGCTGGCTCAGGAATTCTGGGACTTGAAGTCCATGAGTCATAAAAGAGCCGAGGTTGCTTACCCCTGCACTAGAAGAAGCAACTCAGATAAAGAGGCTGCCCAAATAGAGCAATTGAGAAAAAACTGCTGCTGGAAAACAGCAGGAGCAATTCTTAAAAAGCCAGGCAAGTACTTATGCAGCAATAATTGAAAATAGAAAATGCAATCACTCCTGCATCTCTCCAGGAAAAGTAATTTCAGTTAAAAGTATTTTCCTGGGGCAACTCACAGAGAAAAGTCATAACATTTTAGGTCACTGCAAATATTCTCAGAGGTCTTAAAATATAGCATAAAACCCCTGCTGGATTCATCACAGGTTTGCTGGAAATCTTCTGCCCGCTTAGTTTCCCTCAAAATGAATTCGAAAAGGTCAAGCTCTTATTTTAATTCTTTTCATGTGGCTTTCAGTGCATCCAGCCCATTCATCCTTGAATTTCACTGCTATTTAACTGGCTTGATAAAACTGAAAGAATCCCTTGATAAGATTTGGGGACTGTCCTGTCTTCTCTTCCAGAATGTCCCAGGTTAACATACGTCCTGTTGAGGGGTCTTTGGTTGTTTTCTTGCAGACATTTCTTTACCCAGCTAGGTAACATCATCAGTGCATGTCCTGTTGTTGTTTCGTTCAGATATCTATGTTTTTGGCATTGGGAACCTCAACGTTGACTTGACTGCCATGAATGAGATTGCATCAAAGAAGCCAGGGGAAAGGCATGTCTTTGTGATGCAAAATCCACAGGAGCTCAAGAAAGCTTTTGAAGATCTGTTGGGTGTGTAGGATCTATCTTATTTACCAGGGACTGGGATGCAAGGTGGGAAAGGGGCAAAGGGTTGGTGCATCTACCCAGTGTTCAGCTTCTTATGCCAACATGCTTGCCCACCTCACCTAGAGCAGGGCTTTTCAACCAGTGGTACGGGTACCACCTGTGGTACATTGGCACCTGGCAGGTGGTACGCGACCATCCTAAGAGAAGTGGTAGCGGGGGAGGGGAATGAGCTGAACCGGTGGCAGCACCACATAAGCCTGAGCGAGAGATGGCTGGAGCTGCAGGGCTGTCAGGGCTCAGCGGAAGCGCCAGGATCAGCACCAGGCTCCAGCTGGAGCTCAGCGCTGATCCTGGCACTTCTGAGCCCAGAAGAAGCGCCGATCAGCTCGAATGTTGCAGCATCTCCAGGGTCTTGTGATTTACATTCAGATGCTTGGCAACTGATTCATATTTATGATAGTCACAGTGTCCCAGGGTCATGTGAAGTGACCAAACCCTGATGCAATCACCCAGCAGACGGGGGGAATAAAAACCAAACACCCCACCTCCACCCCACCCCCGCTGCCAATCCTCAACAGAAATGCTCACAACAATGAAAATCTCAGACAGGAGGAAGAGTGCCGGCGGTCGGGAAGGCAGGTGTCTTGCTCGGCTGTGGCTTGGGGGACACTTTTTTTCAGTGCCATTGTAACTTCGAAAAGTCACTAAGCAAACCGTTGTAAGTCGAGGACTACCTGTACTTCATCACTTTTTTCCTTTTTTTTTTTGGTCATCAAGTTTTTGACACCTTGCTAGGCGACTGGTGGTACTCGGCTGTTGCCATATTCTAAAAGTGGTACAATGGGTGAAAAGGTTGAAAAGCCCTGACCTAGAGGCAACTTCACGAGGCTTACGGCAAAGTAAAAACAAGATAAAATATTACAATATTCAGATAATAAATAGTAACATTAAAATTCGGTTTTCTTGTAACTTCAAATGATCCCTAAATGAATAGTTGTAAGTTGAGGACTGAAGAGCCACAGTGGCGCAGTGGTTAGAAGGCAGTATTGCAGGCTAATTCTGCCAGCTGCTAGCAGTTCAGTTCTGACCAGCTTAAGGTTGACTCAGCCTTCCATCCTTTTGAGGTCGGTAAAATGAGGACCTGGATTGTTGGGGAAACACTGCTGACTCTGTTTAACCGCTTAGAGAGGGCTGTAAAACACTGTGAAGCAATATACTGTATATAAGTCAAAGTGCTATTGCTATTACTTCCTATAGATAGTTCCAGCCTGAATGTGAGCAGTTCTTCCTGCATAACTTCTCCCTCATTTTATGTTTTCCCCCCCTCTATTTGTTCAGTTGTAGATGGTTCAATATTTGTTTCCCTGTTTTGAATCATTTTATTTAATAATAATAATAATAATAATAATAATTATTATTATTATTATTATTATTATTATTATTATTATTATTATTATTATTATTATTATTATTATTATTATTATTATTTAATTTCTATACCGCCCTTCTCCCGAAGGACTCAGGGCGGTGTACAGGGCAATAAAAATACAATATACAAAAGTTAAAAATAAGATTAAATAGAACTAGCCCATTACAATAAATAATTCAAAATTACTAAATAAAATACCCCAAACCCATTAGACCAGGCCGGCTTGTTCAAATAGGTAAGTTTTCAGATCACGGCGGAAAGAGCGAAGGTCAGGAGCCATCCGGAGCTCAACCGCTAATTGATTCCAAAGGTCTGGCGCGCCCACAGAGAATGCTCTCCCCCTGGGGGCCGCCAGCCGGCACTCTCTGACCGGCAGCACCCTGAGGAGGCCCTCTCTGTGGGAGCACACAGGACGAAGGGAAGATGACGCCGGCAGCAGGTGCTCCCGTAAGTAATCCGGACCCATGCCATTTAGGGCTTTATAGGTCATCACCAGCACCTTGAATCTCACCCGGAGGGCAACTGGAAGCCAATGCAGCTCGTGGAGAAGAGGTGTTACATGGGAGTATCGGGAGACCCCCAATACAACTCGTGCGGCCGCATTCTGCACCAGTTGAAGCCTCCGAGTGGTCCTCAAGGACAGCCCCATGTACAGAGCATTGCAGTATTCTACACGAGAGGTCACGAGCGCATGAGTGACCGTACGCAGGGCATCTCGGTCCAGATAGGGTCGCAACTGGCGCACCAGGTGAACCTGGGCAAAAGCCCCCCTGGTCACAGCTCCTATATGATCTTCCAGATTGAGCTGTGAATCCAGGAGGACACCCAAAGCAGGTAATAAGTTCCAGAACGAAATAGAAATGAAACCTGGCTTTTTGCAGTGCTGGAAATGCATCATGTAAATGTAAAATAAAAGAGCCAGTTTGATGCACTGGTTAAGGCGCCAGGCTAGAAACTAAGAGACTGTGAATTTTAGTTCTGTCTTGGGTATGAACTCAGCTTGGGTGAGCTTGGGCCAGTCAATTTCTCTCAGCCCTAAGAAGCAGGCAATGGCAAATCACATCCGAAAAATCTCTCCAAGAAATCTGCAAAGAGCAGGTAGTTGCCAAGAACTGACACTGACTGACACACACACACACACACACACACACACACACACACACACACACACACACCCCACACAGATTATCGAAATAACATAGTTTGATTTCCACAACCTCATTTCTAGTAACATGAAAAATATTGCCACTTAAACAAAGCCAATGGGGGCCTTTGGACAAAAGGTGCATTGTGTTGGTGTGCTGAAAGAGCGATGATCTTGAAAGTCTGTGTAGAAAGAACATACAAATGCCAAGATTGATGATGATCACGTTTCCCCCCAGATTCTTTAACTTTCTAACTATCTTAGATCCTAGAGATTTGGAGGACATTTGTGGTTTGGCAAACTACTCGGACAATGCAAGATGGGATCAGAAGAATCCGTGGCACGTGCGTCTCCAAAACCCAGTGAGTACAGACTAGTCTTCTCCACCATCACCCACCCAAGTCTCTGTGATCTCTTTCCTCTTCCCAAATTCCTGTAGGGAATCCAGCTGAGTAAAAATATTCATGATTCCAATGTGGGCCCCACCTGCAATTAACTTGTTTTATCCCTGATATTTGGTCCCGTTGAATGGTTAAAGGATGGGAATCTGGAGAGCCCCTCAGTCAAGGACGGGTGACAGAGAACAGCGCCCCCCAATCTTTCCAGCTTGGTAGCCCAGCCTGGCATGGGGGCGAGGGGGGGGCAAGTGAGTGGCAGGCTCATGTACGTGCGCACAGCTCCATTTGTGTGAGCGGTCCAGGTGCACACCCCATGCTCATGTGAAAGTGCCTCTTGCTCACTCACAAAGCTCCACTTGTGTGAGAAGATGGTGCTCATACACAAAGCTCCGTTCGTGCGAGTGCAAATGCCTCTGCTCACGTGAGTGGAGCTTTGTGCTAAGCGTTTGCCATTTCTCCTTTGGCGCGTTTTTGAACAGGCCATGGCCCGGTAATGGGCCGCAGCCCGAGGGTTGGGGACCTCTAACCTAGAACATAATTCTGGGGTGTTAACCGTATATTGAATTTAAATTTTGCTCTAGCATCATATTGGTTCTACTTGCCGAGGTGCCTTGATTTCCAGTACCTGGGTTCTAACAGCTGCTCACTGCTTCAACCAATGGAAAAATATGTCTAATTGGATAGTGGTTCTAGGTAAGATGCTACATTTAAAAAAAGCATGCATTCTATCGTGGTTCTAGCGTAGTTCTGTGGTCTTCCCTTCTTCAGTGATTCAGAGGCATGGTTTTCCTGCATTTAGTCGGGGATAGAATTTCAGAACAGATTTTATTTTCCTGGGCTCCAAGATCACCGCAGATGGGGACTGCAGCCAAGAAATTAAAAGACGCTTCCTCCTGGGGAGGAAAGCCATGGCAAATCTAGACAGCACGCTAAAAAGCAGAGACATCACCCTGTCAACAAAAGTGCGTATAGTCAAGGCTATGTTCTTCCCAGTTGCAATGTATGGCAGTGAAAGTTGGACCATAAGAAAGGCCGAGCGCCAAAGAATTGAGGCCTCTGAACTATGGTGCTGAAGAAGACTCTTGTGAGTCCCTTGGACTGCAAGGCGATCAAACGGGTCAGTCCTAGAAGAGATCAACCCTGACTGCTCCTTAGCTGACTTTGTAATAATGCCGCTTGGGGTGGGGGGTGAAAGCCCTAATAAGCAGGCATATACATAGAATGAAGGCTACTGCTAAGCTTGTAAGCCGCCCTGAGTCTTCGGAGAAGGGCGGGATATAAATGGAATTTAAAAAAAAAATAAATAAAAAATACTTTGGCCACCTAATGAGAAGGAAGGACTCACTGGAGCAGAGCCTTATGCTGGGAAAGGTTGAGGGCAATAGAAGAAGGGGACGACAGAGAATGAGGTGGCTGGATGGAGTCACTGAAGCAGTAGGCGTGAGCTTAAATGGACTCCAGAAGATGGTAGAGGACAGGAAGGCCTGGAGGAACGTTGTCCATGGGGTTGGACCATCAAAATTCAGATGCTTGGCAACTGGCTCATATTTATGACGGTTGCAGTGTCCTAGGGTCAAGTGATCCCCTTTTGTGTTGTTGTTGTTGTTGTTAGTTGCGAAGTCGTGTCCGACCCATCGCGACCCTATGGACAACGTTCCTCCAGAACATTTTGTGACCTTCTGACAAACAAAGCCAACAGGGAAGCGAGATTCATTTAACAACCGTGTTGCTAATGTAAGAACTGCAGTGATTCACTTAACAAATGTGGCAAGAAAAGTTGTAAAATGGAGCAAAACTCATTTAACAGATTTCTCACTTAGTAATATAAATTCTGGGCTCAACTGTGGTTGTAGGTCGAGGACTACCTGTAATTGGCCATTAGGTGAGCATCTTCATGGCTTAGTCGGGTTCTTTTTTTCTTCTTCTCAAAATTGTGCCTGAATGTCTGTGGAGATTCTCAATCATCCAGGTCAGTGAAGCAGCTGGATTGAGGCGCCAGGGACACAAATATCAGTGTATTGGGCAGCACTTATATCATAGCTGGATCGCTTGTGGTAGCCAGTGTTAAAGTAAGTTCCAATTGCCAATCTGGTTGTCTTCTATAAATCAAGTGAAATAAGACTATTGTCTGTTTTTTCCAGGCAGCAAAATATCCTAGTTCCACTGAACTTTTTGGAACTACCTAGTCGCAGGGGTAAGCAACCTTGGCTCTTTTATGACTCGTGGACTTCAACTCCCAGAATTCCTGAGCCAGCCATGCTGAGGGAAAAGGGAGAGATTTCTAAGCTGAGCCATGCTGGCTCAGGAATTCTGGGAGTTGAAGTCCACGAGTGATAAAAGAGCCAAGGTTGCCTACCCCTGACTTGTGTATAGACATAATACTGGATTTGCTGTTAGTTTTACTAAGACAGGTATTTAAAAAACAGAGCCAATGCATCACATTCAGCCTTCCATTCTGTACAGGTAAAAAAGGTAAAGGTTCCCCCGCACATGCGTGCTAGTCGTTTCCGACTCTAGGGGCCGGTGCTCATCTCCGTTTCAAAGCCGAAGAGCCAGCGCTTGTCCGAGGACGTCTCCGTGGTCATGTGGCCGGCATGACTAGACGCCAAAGGCGCACGGAACGCTGTTACCTTCCCACCGGAGTGGTCCCTATTTTTCTACTTGCATTTTTACGTGCTTTCGAACTGCTAGGTTGGCAGAAGCTAGTCCTCCATTGAGCCCAACATTTTTGTTGCTAAGCGACACAGTTGCTTAGTGAGTTTTGCCTCGTTTTACGACCTTGCTTGCCACAGTTGTTAAGTGAATCACTTCAGTTGTTAAGTTAGCCACATGGTTGTTTAAGTGAATCTGGCTTCCCCATTGACTTCGTTTGTCAGAAGGTCACAAAAGGTAATCACGTGACCCCGTGACACTGCAACCGTCATAAGTATGAGGCAGTTGCCAAGCATCTGAATTTTGATCACATGAGCATGGGGATGCTGCAATGGCTGCAAATGTAAAAAAACCGGTCAAAAGTCGCTTTTCCCAGTGCTGTTGCAACTTTGAACAGACACTAAATGAACTGCTGTAAGTCAAGGACTACCTGTATTCTATGGGCCTTGGAACCTACCGAGGGTAGATAGGATCAACTATTCCACACCCACCCACCCTTTTTTTGCATTTTTAGAGTCAGGAGGTTATATTTGTTTATTGGTTTGTTTATTAAATTTATATGCCACCCATCTCACTATCTAAAGTGACACTGGGCAGCTTAATTCACACGTTCAGGCTCATTTGACACATTCTGGTCAAGCCTTAAGGCCCATTTTACCTCATAAAACCACCAGAATCCTGTCTCTCCCCACCACACACACACACACACATTTCTAATGCATCTCATCATGCAAAACCCGGTGTAGCCTCAACTCAGTCGAAAGTGCTTATGTGCCAATGGGAAAGGAGAATGGTAATTATAGGGGTAATCAGTAATTGCTTCCTTGTGGCAAAGTCCATCTGAATGTTTACCTGCCTAATTTGGCAAAGCTCCTGGTGTATTATTTCTTGTTTGGTTGGTCAGGAGATGAATGACGATATCCTGGGGAAAGTATTTTTTTCAGAATGTCTACCGTACGTGTTTCAAGGCCTGCCCCTCCGTTTCATTTCCTTTAGTTTTGTTGATACACAAACACACACACTCACAGAATGGAATAGGTGGAGAACACCTTGATGAAAGTAGATACTGTAGGAGCCCTAAAGGGGAAAAAAAAAATAAAGGCAACTCAGTCCTGGGAAAAGGGGAGACATGAGAAGGGGACTTAGAATAATAACCCCACTGTGATTGTGTTTTCATGTAAGAAATGGCAGGGGCTTTCAAGATTTCTGTGATTATATTCTACAACAGGATTTTTCAACCTTGGCACTTTAAAGTGGATGGGCTTCAACGCCCAGAATTCTCCAGCCATTATGCCAGCATTCTCCATACCTGCTGGCTAGGGAATTCTGGGCGTTGAAGTCTACCCATCTTAAAGTTGACTGCTTCAACCAATGGAAAAATATGTCTAATTGGATAGTGGTTCTAGGTAAGATGCTACATTTAAAAAAAGCATGCATTCTATCGTGGTTCTAGCATAGTTCTGTGGTCTTCCCTTCTTCAGTGATTCAGAGGCATGGTTTTCCTGCATTTAGTCGGGGATAGAATTTCAGAACAGATTTTATTTTCCTGGGCTCCAAGATCACCGCAGATGGGGACTGCAGCCAAGAAATTAAAAGACGCTTCCTCCTGGGGAGGAAAGCCATGGCAAATCTAGACAGCACGCTAAAAAGCAGAGACATCACCCTGTCAACAAAAGTGCGTATAGTCAAGGCTATGGTCTTCCCAGTTGCAATGTATGGCAGTGAAAGTTGGACCATAAGAAAGGCCGAGCGCCAAAGAATTGAGGCCTCTGAACTATGGTGCTGGAGAAGACTCTTGTGAGTCCCTTGGACTGCAAGGCGATCAAACGGGTCAGTCCTAGAAGAGATCAACCCTGACTGCTCCTTAGAAGGCCAAATCCTGAAGCTGAAACTCAAATACTTTGGCCACCTAATGAGAAGGAAGGACTCACTGGAGAGGAGCCTAATGCTGGGAAAGATTGAGGGCAAGAGAAGAAGGGGACAACAGAGAAGGAGGTGGCTGGATGGAGTCACTGAAGCAGTAGGCGTGAGCTTAAATGGACTCCAGAAGATGGTAGAGGACAGGAAGGCCTGGAGGAACGTTGTCCATGGGGTTGGACCATCAAAATTCAGATGCTTGGCAACTGGCTCATATTTATGACGGTTGCAGTGTCCTAGGGTCAAGTGATCCCCTTTTGTGACCTTCTGACAAACAAAGCCAACAGGGAAGCCAGATTCATTTAACAACCGTGTTGCTAATGTAAGAACTGCAGTGATTCACTTAACAAATGTGGCAAGAAAAGTTGTAAAATGGAGCAAAACTCATTTAACAGATTTCTCACTTAGTAATATAAATTCTGGGCTCAACTGTGGTTGTAGGTCGAGGACTACCTGTAATTGGCCATTAGTTGAGCATCTTCATGGCTTAGTCGGGTTCTTTTTTTCTTCTTCTCAAAATTGTGCCTGAATGTCTGTGGAGATTCTCAATCATCCAGGTCAGTGAAGCAGCTGGATTGAGGCGCCAGGGACACAAATATCAGTGTATTGGGCAGCACTTATATCATAGCTGGATCGCTTGTGGTAGCCAGTGTTAAATTAAGTTCCAATTGCAAATCTGGTTGGCTTCTATAAATCAAGTGAAATAAGACTATTGTCTGTTTTTTCCAGGCAGCAAAATATCCTAGTTCCACTGAACTTTTTGGAACTACCTAGTCCACGGGTCGGCAACCCACGGCTCCGGAGCCGCATGCGGCTCTTTGAGCTGTCTCCTGCGGCTCCCAGTCGCCCGGTGCGCGCGCACCTCTTCGAACGGGCAGTGGTGCGCGTGCACCTCTCCAAATGGAGAGTGGCACCACCCATTCCGAGAGGTGCGTGCGCACCTTTCCGAAGGGCGGAGGTGCGCGTGCAACTCTCCAAACCGCCGCCATCCCGTTTGCACAGCTGCCGCGTTCGTCCATGTTTGACGAACGCGGCAGGTCTCCGAAAGGGACGGCGGCGGCTTGGGAGAGGTGCGCGTGCACCTCTCCCAAACCGCCACCGTCCCGTTTGCACAGCTTCCGCGTTCGTCCATGTTTGACGAACGCGGCAGGTCTCCGAAAGGGACGGTGGCGGCTTGGGAGAGGTGCGCGCGCTCCTCTCCCAAACCGCCACCGTCCCGTTTGCACAGCTGCCGCGTTCGTCCATGTTTGACGAACGCGGCAGGTCTCCGAATGGGACGGCGGCGGCTTGGGAGAGGTGCGCACGCACTCTCAAAACCGCTGCCGTCACGTTTGCACAGCTGCCGCGTTCGTCCATGTTTGACAAATGCGGCAGGTCTCCAAACAGGACGGCGCGCACCTCTCCAAAGGGGAGACCCGTCGCCACGCAGGTGCCTCCCATTTTGCGCATGCGCAAAATGTTTTTTGCGCATGCGCATGAGTGGACGCACACACACGCACTTTTTGTGGCTCCCACTTTTTTGTTTGTATGATGGAACCGGTTCTGAGTGGCTCTTTTCCTTTTTCCGGTTGCTGACCCCTGACCTAGTTGCAGGAGTAAGCAACCTTGGCTCTTTTATGATTCGTGGACTTCAACTCCCAGAATTCCTGAGCCAGCCATGCTGAGGGAAAAGGGAGAGGTTTCTAAGCTGAGCCATGCTGGCTCAGGAATTCTGGGAGTTGAAGTCCCCGAGTTATAAAAGAGCCAAGGTTGCCTACCCCTGACTAGTGTATAGACATAATACTGGATTTGCTGTTAGTTTTACTAAGACAGGTATTTAAAAAACAGAGCCAATGCGCATCACATTCAGCCTTCCATTCTATACAGGTAGTCCTCCATTGAGCCCAACATTTTTGTTGCTAAGCGACACAGTTGCTTAGTGAGTTTTGCCTCGTTTTACGACCTTGCTTGCCACAGTTGTTAAGTGAATCACTTCAGTTGTTAAGTTAGCCACATGGTTGTTTAAGTGAATCTGGCTTCCCCATTGACTTCGTTTGTCAGAAGGTCACAAAAGGTAATCACGTGACCCCGTGACACTGCAACCGTCATAAGTATGAGGCAGTTGCCAAGCATCTGAATTTTGATCACATGAGCATGGGGATGCTGCAATGGCTGCAAATGTAAAAAAACCGGTCAAAAGTCGCTTTTCCCGGTGCTGTTGCAACTTTGAACAGTCACTAAATGAACTGTTGTAAGTCAAGGACTACCTGTATTCTATGGGCCTTGGAACCTACCGAGGGTAGATAGGATCAACTATTCCACACCCACCCACCCTTTTTTTGCATTTTTAGAGTCAGGAGGTTATATTTGTTTATTGGTTTCTTTATTAAATTTATATGCCACCCATCTCACTATCTAAAGTGACACTGGGCAGCTTAATTCACACGTTCAGGCTCATTTGACACATTCTGGTCAAGCCTTAAGGCCCATTTTACCTCATAATGGAGCCTTGGTGGAGCAGTGGGCTAATGCCTCCTTAAGTAACACCAGCTGCCTGCAATTATTGCAGGTTCGCATCCCACCAGGCTCAAGGTTGACTCAGCCTTCCATCCTTCCGAGGTAGGTAAAATGAGGACCCAGATTGTTGGGGGCAATTAAGCTGACTTTATAATAATGCCGCTTGGTGTGTGTGTGAAAGCCCTAATAAGCAGGCATATACATAGAATGAAGGCTATTGCTAAGCACATTTGATTTGTGCTTAGATTGTAAGCCGCCCTGAGTCTTCGGAGAAGGGCGGGATATAAATAGGATTAAAATAAAATAAAAAATAAATAAATAAAACCACCAGAATCCTGTCTCTCCCCACCACACACACACACACACACATTTCTAATGCATCTCATCATGCAAAACCCGGTATAGCCTCAACTCAGTCGAAAGTGCTTATGTGCCAATGGGAAAGGAGAATGATAATTATAGGGGTAATCAGTAATTGCTTCCTTGTGGCAAAGTCCATCTGAATGTTTACCTGCCTAATATGACAAAGCTCCTGGTGTATTATTTCTTGTTTGGTTGGTCAGGAGATGAATGACGATATCCTGGGGAAAGTATTTTTTTCAGAATGTCTACCGTACGTGTTTCAAGGCCTGCCCCTCCGTTTCATTTCCTTTAGTTTTGTTGATACACAAACACACACACTCACAGAATGGAATAGGTGGAGAACACCTTGATGAAAGTAGATACTGTAGGAGCCCTAAAGGGGGAAAAAAAAATAAAGGCAACTCAGTCCTGGGAAAAGGGGAGACATGAGAAGGGGACTTAGAATAATAACCCCACTGTGATTGTGTTTTCATGTAAGAAATGGCAGGGGCTTTCAAGATTTCTGTGATTATATTCTACAACAGGATTTTTCAACCTTGGCACTTTAAAGTGGATGGGCTTCAACGCCCAGAATTCTCCAGCCATTATGCCAGCATTCTCCATACCTGCTGGCTAGGGAATTCTGGGCGTTGAAGTCTACCCATCTTAAAGTTGACAAAGTTGAGAAACACTCCTTTGCAGTGATAAAGTAGCACTCCTGGATACTTCCAATGTTTAACCGTGATTTGTTACTAAAATACAATATCAATCACACAAACCCATCGTACGCATAGAGACAAGGGTGTAGAACAGACATGTCAAACACAAGGCCCGGGGGCCAGATCCGGCCCGCGAAGTGGTTTCATGCGGCCCGCAAAGCCATCCTGGAAACAGTGAGGGAACGGCCCCCGCTGCCTTGGCCCTGGCCCAGAGACCCTCCTTCTGCCAGAGACCCTCAGATCTGTCCCACTCCTGCCCAGGCCCCCATAGGCACCCTTGATGCGAATGATGTAGAGCTGGCCATGCCCACCCAGTAGGCCATACGCGCTCTAGCCACGCCCACCCAGTAGGCCACGCCCACCCTGGACATACCCACCCGGCCCCCTGAGGGCAACCGCAATGCTGATGCAGCCCTCAATGAAATTGAGTTTGACACCCCCGGTGTAGAATCACGGTTGATATTTTCTCACTAATAATCAAAATTGCAGTCTCTTGAACAACTGTTCTTCACCAGAGGGACAGGAGACAAAAAATGGACACCAAGAAACCAACACCTGGTAACACACAAAGGCACATCGCATTAATTGGACTGTAGAGCTTGGCCCTCAGGTCAGTATAATGCAGTGAGGAGTCCATCTTTGGCCTATCAGCTCAAAGCTTTGCTCTGTTTAGTTAGCTGACATTCCTAAGAAGGAACGGAAGTCTTGCATCTACTGTATGCAAAGCGGAGACCTGTAGTTCATCCATGGTGGAAGCTTCCTCCTATGAAGGAGGCTAAGATATATGGAGCACTTGATTTATTTATTTAATTTATTTATTTTGATCCCATTTATATCCCGCCCTTCTCCGAAGACTCAGGGTGGCTTACAATTTAAAGCACAAACCAATGTGCTTAGCAGTAGCCTTCATTCTATGTATATGCCTGCTTATTAGGGCTTTCACACACACACCCCAAGCGGCATTATTACAAAGTCAGCTTAATTTCCCCCAACAATCTGGGTCCTCATTTTACCTACCTGGGAAGGATGGAAGGCTGAGTCAACCTTGAGCCTGGTGGGATGCGAACCTGCACTAATTGCAGGCAGCTGGTGTTACTTAAGGAGGCATTAGCCCACTGCTCCACCAAGGCTCTGAGTTTGGCTGTTTGCATGCAGATGTTGCATTACCCACCTAGGTACCATCATCAGTAATATCATCATCAACTGACACTGATGATGGTACATAGTTGGGCACCGAAATGTCTGCAAGAAAACAACTTTAAGCTCAGAGAACCACCCCACAGTTCAACCCTGTGACATAGCTATTCTCTTCTACTGGAAAGTTGAGATATCTTTGTGACCAACTAAATCCCTGGCAGATTGATGCTGGCTGTTTTCTTGTCATCTCCAGAAATGACAGGAAAAGAGGGAGGCCATTTTTCCTGACAGCAATGCCAGGTTTACCAATAAAGATGAAAATACTTGTAGCTCAGGCTTGAAAGGAGTTCTCTGAGCTTGGATGGTTTCTCGCAGACATTTCATTACCCAAACTAGGTAACAAGCACTGTTAGTCCATAACAAGTAGTTCAAGCACCAATGAGGTTATCTAGTTTGGGTAATGAAACGTCTGCAAGAAAACAACCAAGCTCAGAGAGCACCAAGGGCGGCTCCTCAATGCAATGTTTTTACAGAAGAAAAAGAAAATTGAGGATCTCTGTTTCTTTCTCCCCTTGGCAGGAGGAGAAATCAGGATACAGATAAAGAGACGGATTGACCACGAATTATACAACATTCGAGCCAAGACAGCTCAGGGCATCCAAGAATTCTACGACTACGATATCTCCCTCATTGAACTGGAGAAACCTGTGTCCTTCGGGGGACGAATCAGGTATCGTGTCTCTTTGTCAGGGTTTTAAAGTTCACCTGATTTGTTCAGAAACATTCATTGGGTGACACTAATTATGCTCTCTGCACATCCCAACGGAAGCCTAAAGGAATTCGCAGGCTCTTCCATTGGAAACTCATTCGCACTATGCTATTACAGGTAGTTCTCATTTAGCCGGCAACTTGGTCATTAAGTGAAGCAGTTGCTAAATAGTACTGCCACTGCACTTGTAGAAGCAGCAGTAGTTTATTGATTGATCAAAAGAATAGAATAATAAGTTTGTCACTTTAAATGTACACTGATCAGCATGCGTTAAAATGAGATTTCATTGCATACAGCTCTCAAAGGGTAACCACTTCCAATATACACTGCATAAACATAACCAAAAAAACCATCAATTTTCCATATACCCTCAAACACACACATATATGGCCCAGAGAAACAACACTGTCTATTTTGGATGTATACATATACATGGCAAGAAAAAGGAATTTTGTGAGTTTACCAGACGGATGGCATAGGGAACAAAGCTATTACAGAATCTAGTAGTCCTGCTATAAATACTTCGAAACCTCCTCCCAGAGGGGAGCAACAGAAACAGACTGTAAAGTGGGGGGGTCTCTAACAATCATCGAGGTCTAAGTATGTAGCGCTTATAAGCAGTATCCTGAATAATGACTTCCTCTATTATTTCTCAGTTCTCCTTACCACACTTTATCTGAGGCACTGCTGCCACCAAACCAGACAGTGATGCAGTTTGTTAAGATGCTCTCAATCGTGCCTCCGTAAAAAGTGGCCAGGTCAGAAGGAGAAAGATGTGCTCTCCTCAACCGATGTAAGAAATGCAAACACTGGTTTCCACGCTTCACTAAGGATGACGTGTGGAGAGACCAAGTCAGATTGTTAGTTATCTGCACCCCCAGATATTTAATACTGTTGACCAACTCCACAGCTTGATGCAGAGTGGAATATGGCTACGCTGGCTCTTTCTAAAATCTACAATGATTGCTAAATAGTGCTGCAACGACGCTTGTAAGAAATAGTAGTAGTTCATTGATTGATCGGTCCTGTGACATGATCAACAAAATAAAACACCGTAAAGGTAAACGTTCCTCTGCATATGTGTGCTAGTCGTTTCCAACTCTAGGGGCCGGTGCTCATCTCCATTTCAAAGCCGAAGAGCCAGCACTTGTCCGAGGACGTCTCCAAAGGCGTACGTAACGCTTCCCACCGTAGTGGCCCCTATTTTTCTACTTGCACTTTTACGTGCTTTCGAACTGCTAGGTTGGCAGAAGCTGGGACGAGTAACAGGAGCTCACTCTGTTACGCGGCACTCGGGATTCGACCCGCCAAACTGCCGACCATCTGATCAACAAGCTCAGCGTCCTAACCCACTGAGCCACTGCGTCCCTTTTGCCACCGCGTCCCTTTTAAAACACAGTACATAGTCTGATTTTGGAATAAGATAGATAGGAGGAAATGCGAGTGTGTTAATACTTGGGTAAAGTATTAAAGTAAGTAGGGTTTTGTTTTTTTGTTGTTGTTGTTGTTTTTGCTTTACAGACCTGAAAAGGTCATAAATGAGAGGACTGGTAGCAAAGTTACTTTTTCATTGCTGTGGTAACTGTGGACGGTCCCTGTGCAAGGCAGTCACTAAACGAGAGTGATGAATGAGGCTTAATGTTTTTGTGACCACCTGGCTTTCTACGTTTATTACAACCAATGCTTTTGCTCTCGTGTTGACTGTTGGTTACCAAGAGGTTTCCCTTCTATTTTTATTGCAATTTTTTCCCAGTAGTGTCAGTAAGGACAGAGAAAGCCCCTTTTAAGTAAACCAACAGGTACAGGTTTTGGTAGTGGATGCAGTGGATTATGTATCCCAGACAAGAAGAGTGGCCAGTCAAGGGCCACCTGGCCACAGCCCTGTGTCGTGGCCCACCGAATCCCCTTGGAGTGCCCCTTGGAGTTTTGCTGACCTCGTCGCTAATTTCCCATTACAAATGTCCAAAGCTGGAAATTTACAGGTGGCCCTACCCAATTTGAATTGCGATCCTGTCTTCCTTCGTTCCTCTTGTTACCTGCCCACCTTTCTGGGACACTCCCCCCCCGGGATTTCTCCCAATGGCCATTAGAGCCTTGGTGGAGCAGTGGGCTAATGCCTCCTTAAGTAACACCAGCTGCCTGCAATTAGTGCAGGTTCGCATCCCACCAGGCTCAAGATTTACTCAGCCTTCTATCCTTCCGAGGTAGGTAAAATGAGGACCCAGATTGTTGGGGGCAATAAGCTGACTTTGTAATAATGCCACTTGGGGTGTGTGTGAAAGCCCTAACAAGCAGGCATATACATAGAATGAAGGCTACTGCTAAGCTTGTAAGCCGCCCTGAGTCTTCGGAGAAGGGCAGGATATAAATGTAATAAAAATAAAAAATAAAAAATAAATGAAATCAGACAGGTCCATCTTTTCTTTCTAGGCCAATCTGCCTACCTTGCACCGAAGGGGCCAGCAGAGCCATGAAGAAAAAGCCCGGAACGACGACATGCAGAGATCACGGTAAGGACACCCGTCTTCTCCATACTTTGCACCGAGCTCCATTAGACTCTGGTTGAGCCAGGCCGGTCTCGTGACCAAGATGTCAGACGGGTTGAGGTTCACTCCGTGAAACTAGATGTAGCTCAGCCTATCTCATGCAGCTTTTGCAGTCGGGGAAAAAGGTGAAGGAGAAAGCCTTATCTCTGCCACTTTGAGCTGCTGAAGGACAAGATAAGACATCATTTTTATTTATTTTATTTATTTTATCAGTCATAATAAAAGAAGTAAAAATGATGGTGAAAAAAGTGACTTATGGCCGTTTTTCATCCTTTTAACATTCCTCCCAAAAGCACCCTATGCCTGTCCCCCTGGGGCCGTTCTGTCAATATCAGTTCCTCATTTTTACAAAATGGTTTCCTTCATTTTTTCCATTTTTGGAAATCTTATTACTTTCAGTTCCTCTCGGTTTCTCAATTGTTGCAAATCTGTCACTTTTGGTTTGTTAGGCTTCATTTTACTTTTATTTTTAATATTGCACTCATTTCCCCCACATGAATAGTTCCCCAAAGATGCAGTTACTGATTGCAATTTTGTGAGATACACCCATTTTTCGCAACCCCTTTCCCCCCACCTCAGTTCATTATTTCCGTGCATCATTCTCATGAATGTGTGTGTTCTGTGGCTCTGATTGTTCTATTCAAACCTGCAAATTGAAGCTAGCCCCATTACACTTTCTTTGTTCATTTGAACGTTTGACATATGTTCTTATTAAAATGCACCAGCTTCTCATCTCAAAGTAACAGTGAACGGTCTGCTAACATCCGGTCTTCAATCTGCGTTAAATAATATTTGCAAAAGGTACAAAAAAGTTCAAGTGCATTGAAAAAAAGAGAACATACATGTTAGGAAGCATGACATTGATTGATTGATTGATTGATTGATTGATTGATTGATTGATTGATTGATTGATGAGATATGGCTGTCCATCTTATGTGCCATAACTCTGAGTGGTATACTCTACACCAAGAACAATAGGAATATTGAAGAAACCATTAAACCAGCATCAAAGAAACAACTCCGGTTCCCTAAACCAGGGGTAGGCAACCTTGGCTCTTTTATGACTCGTGGACTTCAACTCCTAGAATTCCTGGCTCAGGAATTCTGGGAGTTGAAGTCCACGAGTCATAAAAGAGCCAAGATTGCCTACCCCTGCCCTAAACCAACACACCCTGTTTCTTAATCTCCAGAACTTTAAGATGTATGGACTTTAGCGTTCAGATTTCCCCAGCCAGAATGCTGGCTGAGGAATTCTGGGAATTGAAGTCCACACATTTATTTATTTATTTATTGAATTTCTATACCGCCCTTCTCCTGAAGGACTCAGGGCGGTGTACAGGGCAATAAAAGCACTACAAAAGTTACAAAAGTTAAAAGTAAAATTAAATTAATGAAGCCCTTACAATAAATAATTAAAAATACCCCAAACCCTTAAACCAGGCCGGCCTGTTCAAATAAATAGGTTTTCAGATCTTAGACTTGCTGAGGTAGAGAAACACTGCTCCAGGCACTGGGTCAATGTCTGACGTGCCCAACCAGAGACAGAGATACAGTATATTGTTGAGTGTCAATTGCCAGCATCACCCATATATTGATGATACTGTACCGTCTTAACACCAAATGACCTCTCCCAGCAATTTCATGTAGATGTTAAACAGGAACTGGGAGAATCGCAATCCCTGAAGCCTGAAGCACTCCACAAAAAAGGGACGTAGGGTTGAACCTGCCCCCCCCGCTCCTCCCCAATATTTAGAAATATTGAGTATTGGGGAAATGACTACAAGCTATTCTCAAGAAAACTAAGGGCAAAAAGATTGAGGAATATTTTAATGCTTTATTTTTTTTATAAAAAAAATCAATTGGAAAAAAACCCCATATCCTGCCTCAGCTTATCCAGACCCGGTCACTGACCAATTTAGACTGGTCAGCACATCCTTATCTTTGCGGTTCTAATGTGAGAGATTCTGAGGAAATTGGGAGGTTAAAACCTTTGCTATTTCAGAGGAAGGATGAAGAAATAGTTCGGAACAAATATTATAAAGAAATTCCACATGCTGAGTTCACATTTCTTGGCACGCTTACAAACAACCCAGCCCAGTTTCATTAGAACAATTTTTTTTAAAAAAAATAGAAAACAAATCTTGTAACGGGGTTTTTTCAAGAACAAAACAAAACAAGCAGTTCCTTCAGAAGAGGAAATTGCTCCACTCTAGGTGGCTGCCTTTCACCATTCCATTTTCTGAGGGGACAGAATGCAAACCATCCTTCCCAATCTTTTATTGGTCACGTTTCTTGCTCTTTCTGTTCAGAAACAGCAAAAGTGTTCAGTTATTTTTGTTTGAGGATGGGTCTTCCTTGCTCTTAGGTTTCCTGACCATAATTATTCATCTGTCTAAACCAGGATGTCCAATCTTGGCAACTTTACGATGTAATAATAATAATAATAAAGTTGGAAGGGACCTTGGAGGTCATCTAGTCCAACCCCCTGCTCAGGCAGGAAACCCTATACCATTTCAGACAAATGGCTGTCCAGTCTCTTCTTAAAAACTTCCAGTGTTGGAGCATTCACAGCTTCTGGAGGCAGGTTTTTTCCACTGGTTAATTGTTCTAACTGTCAGGAAGTTTCTCCTTAGTTCTAGGTTGCTTCTCTCCTTGATCAGTTTCCATCCGTTGCTTCTTGTCCCACCTTCAGGTGCTTTGGAGAATAGCTTGGCTCCCTCTTCTTTGTGGCAGCCCCTGAGATATTGGAACACTGCTATCATGTCCCCCCTCATCCTTCTCTTCATTAAACTACACATACCCAATTCCAGCAACCCTTCTTTATATGTTTTAGCCTACAATTTTTTGCTGGCTGAGGAAATTCTGGGAGGTGAACCCAAAGAAACTTTTCCAAAAGATAACTGGAATTTTTCTTTCTTTCTTTTTTTGAAAAAGCACCTTTGAGAGAACGATGACCTGATGACTGAGAATCTCCACAGACATCTGGGAGGTTAAGTCTACATGACTCTCATGTGTAGACTTCAATTCCCAGAATTCTTCACTCAGCCATGCTGGCTGGGGAATTCTGGGAGTTGAAGTACACAAGTCTTAAAGTTGCAAAGGTTGGACACTCCTGATCTAAACCCATAATTATATGTCCCTTTCTGCTCCACAGAACTCGAGCTTCTGAGTTTTGAGAAGGTGCCTGCCGAGTTCATCTCCTTGGACCACAAGAGAATGAATGTGCAGATCAAGACCAAAAGAAGTGTGAGTATTTAGCTCCCTGCTCAGGGATTCTGGGTAATGAGAGCCTGAAAGAGAAGAGGAAAGAATGGTGGAAAAATCTCTTAAAGAAGATGAATGGGGGGATGTTAATTTGCTTTCCCCTTGAAAAAAAAAGAAGTTAATTTTAAAGCATATTATTTATTATTTATTTATTGGTCAAACAAAATTACAAATTTGAACAAACAAAAATGAAGAAAAACTAAAATGTCACAGGGACGATAGGCACGCCCCCTTAGGAACTCTTAAATATTGGATGAGAAGTTAAATTGGAATTAAAACTGGGCAAGTTAGTAGCTGAGACAACTGAAATGGGTAAGATATTCCAGGCTTAGATAACTCTATTAACAAAAATCGAATTTTTTACAGTCAAGTTTATTTTTTTGTGATAATGTTGTTACACTCTTGTAAAAACCCATGCAGGGGTACTCTATGCTTCGTTGTATTCTAGATTTTGCAGGCTATGGGGAAAGTAGAAGTAGAATGCTCCATCCTTTTCATCCAGTGAAACCAACCAATTGTTCTCTACAAATGTCACACATACACACACACGCTCTCCAACTTATTCAGGGAGCAACCTCACAGGACAGAAAGCAGAGAAGCTTTATTATTTTTTTTTTTTTTTTGTCTCTGTCCAAGTTCACTTTTTTTTTCTGAATCCCACCAAAGCTGATTATGAAACCAAACCAAGAGTCGTGGGTTTTTGAGATGCGGATCTGGCTAAAGAAAAAGTTAACAGCATTGGCATTATGTAAATAATGTACAGGTATACGATTGAGGGACGCGGTGGCTCAGTGGGTTAGGACGCTGAGCTTGTCGATCAGAAGGTCGGCAGTTTGGCGGGTCGAATCCCGAGTGCCGCGTAACAGAGTGAGCGCCTGTTACTCGTCCCAGCTTCTGCCAACCTAGCAGTTGGAAAGCACGTAAAAATGCAAGTAGAAAAATAGGGACCACTGCGGTGGGAAGGTAACAGCGTTCCGTGCGCCTTTGGCGTCTAGTCATGCTGGCCACATGACCACAGAGACGTCCTTGGACAAGCGCTGGCTCTTCGGCTTTGAAACGGAGATGAGCACTGGCCCCTAGAGTCGGAAACGACTAGCACGCATAGGAACCTTTACCTTTACCTTTGTACGATTGAGAGGAACGGAGAAAAATATAAATACATATATTAGTTATAGCCATGTTTCTTAAACTTGGCATCTTTAAGATGGGTGGACATTAACTCCTAGAACTCTGGGAGTTGAAGTCTACCTGTCTTAAAGTTGCCAAGGGTGAAAAAGACTGAGCTAAAGTGACTGCGAGCCTTTCCTCTTTGCATAAACATATTCGGGAAATTTCATTTTTTCTGTCCCCATGACACTGCATTCACTTCATCCCAGGCCTATTTGTACCATAGGCTTAAACCAAGTAATCTCTCCCCTCTTCAAGCTGACAGCACTGAGAAGACAGCCTGAAGCTAAATAAGATTTGTTAGGCTGTGTTGCTTTACCTTGATTTAGAAACGCAGGACTCAGAAAAGGCAGGAAAACAATAGGCCACAGGAAGGATAGATTTACGTTGATCGTTTTCCCTGAGGCAGAGTTGGGAGAACTTGTTGTGATTCAGGGTCAGCCTGTGGGTTTGGCAGTTGGGTCGGACGACTCAGAGGAGGAGGAGGAGGGGGGTGTTGAAGAGCTTGCTGAGGGGGTTGGACAGCTTGATGAGAGCCCTCAGCCAGGCCCCTCTCACCTGGTCACGACGCAGACCCAGCTGTGTGAGCCTGACAGCGTGGATGAAGATGACCCACAGCTGGCCCTGTTCAAGGACGCCCGACGCAGGAGGCAGTCAATCAGGAGTAAACAGAGGAAGGCAATGGGGCTCCTCGGAAGGAGGCAGAGAGAAGCCACGCCCTGAACTGTATTTAAGGGGGAATGCGTGGGAGGGCTGGTTTGCTGAAGGCAACCGCTTGAAAAGCTCCTGTTTCTTGGTTTGTGTTTTGTTCTATTTGTTTTTGTAGCAATAAATTTGGCAGGCGTAATTCCAGCCTCTTGCCTTCTTGTAAAAGGGGTTGTCCCTGCCTTTTCTGCAGGGCCGGTAGCAGGCTGGTACAGAACAGAACTCGGCAATGAACACATCTTAAAGTTGCCAAGGTTGAGAAACAACCTTGCTGTAGGGACTAGTCGAGGCAGTCACCAGTATTCAAAACCTGATTTGAAGTCAACGCACAAGAATGGGTGGCGAGCCCTTGATGCAATGGCCCAATTCGCTACTCCAGTAACCGATCTGTTGTTAACCTGTTGTTTCTTGCAGCGTCCCACATGTGTTTCTGGAGCTATTCAGAAGATATATTCCAATGTGTCCAATGTTGACGAAGTGGTGACCGACAGGTTTCTGTGCAGTGGAGAAGAGAAGTCGTTGGAAGCATACACTTGCAAAGGTGAATTTTACCTGCCAAAGAGGTGTGATTGTATCCCCATTGTGTGTATAATGTCAAAGAAGGAGGGTTGAATTCTGGCCAAGCTGCGCCATCTATGTTGGAGTCACTAGATAAGGAGTGCTTTGTACCATTTCCGCTCGCCAATTGTTTAGAAAAATGGGTAACCCTTGACTTAACGACCAGTCACTAACAACCGTTTGAAGTTATAATGGACTTTTAAAAAGCTACCTGGGACTCATCCTCAAAGTCATAACTGCTGTACACTACTCCCATTTTTCCACCCCCACCCCCAGTCACATGATTGCATTTGGGGCGCTTGGCAACTGGATCGTATTTATGACCAGTTGCAGTGTTCTGTGGTGGCATGATGCCATGTGTGACTTTTTGGGATACACCGGATTCATTTAATGACCTTGTGGTTCCCTTAACAATCACACGATTCACTTAACAACTGCAATGACTCGCAAAAACGGTTGTAAAAGCAAGTCCAGTCACATGGTGTCTTGACTTAACAACCGCCAACAACTTATAACCTAAGTTCCAGCCTCCATTATGATTGTAAGTTGTAGTTTGAGGCTGTGCTGCATCTTCATGGCTGTTCTGATGACCTCATAAGCCAATCGGTGATCCCTTCAACTACCCATTAAATAGAACCAGGAACAGGATGCTGAATTTTGGATGTGAGAATATGGACGAAAGCCAGCGTTTCTTAACCTCGGCAAGGTGAAGATGTCTGGACTTCAGTTCCCGGAATTCCCCATCTAGCATGGATGGCTAGGAAATTCTGGAAGTTGAAGTCCAGACATCTTCACCTTGCCAAGATTGAGAGATGCTGATATAAGCAATATCCTGCGGGATTAAATCCCATGCCCATCTAGCCAGCAGTTTGTTTTCACAGTGGCCCACCAACTGGCTAGTCTCCAACTAGTCTCCAACTGACCACTAGTCTTCCAGCAGATGGCCTTCAGAGGCAGTCCCACAGCCATCCAGGCTAATAGCCACCGATCCTAAAGATGGGGTCAAGGCCCAATCAGTGGGATGATGAAGCACAGAGATTCTACAGAGCTGCACCAGAGCAGATGGCAAGTCAACTTTGCCTCCGGCTGAAATAAACTAGCGCAGAGCTGGGTGGGTGGGTAGGTAGGGAGACAAGTTACATAATTTTATTCTCTCTCTCTTTTTTTTTAAAGGACATTTTTTTTATTGAAAAGTTCTTCAATACATTTTATCTTTAACAATCCCTCCCCCCCACCCAACCCTTCCTAGCCCTCCCCCTCCCCTTCCTCCCTCCCCCCTCCCCGACTTCCCAGAGCTAAATACAAGGTGTAAAGGTAAAAACAATTTTTTTAAAGGACATTTAAGGAGTGGGGAGGAAAGATTGGATGCATCACATTGCTGGTCCCAGCTGGGCAAATATTTTCTAATAACAGAGGTCTTTCAGTCCAGGCTATTTCCTTACATGCTGAATCAACTTATTTATTTGGGGTTTTAATTGTGTACAGGGTCAATTTAATATTTTTAATTCGGTTTTAACTTTTGTATGTTGGATTTTTTAATTCCCTGTAAACCGCCCTGAGTCCTCAGGGAAAGGGCGGTATATAAATATAACTAAATAAATAAATAAATAAATATTATGGCAACTTTTATTTGTAGTACCCTTTTCCTCCTTCTCTAAACTTCCTTGGTTCAGTGCCTTGTAGGTTTCAGACACCCAAAGGATGAGATGGGGGTTAGGAATAATGTACATTTCCTGCTGCCCAAGTAGGCATTTTGTGGGCCAGTTTGGTATAGTGTTTCAAGGCACCAGATTAGAAGCCAGAAGGCCATGAGTTCTGGTCCCCGTTTATATATAGAAGTTTATTGGATCGTATTTTGAGGCAATCGGTCGCTAGACTGGGAAGTCAAAAAATATCTGTCTACCAACCCACATGTATCAGCATGGAACAGGATGATCCATAGCCCAATCCTTCATCCAACAGTGCATTGATGAATGAGGAGGAGGAGGAATTGCAAAATGCTTCTTCCATGGAACAGCTGGATACCAGCTGACGTAGTTTTGCATCTTGATGACCCAGAATGGTTTGCTGTTTGGCTTTATCAACCATAAGATACCAATTGGCATTTCAGATGAAGCAAGTGGGAGCAACTCTGCCATGTTTAACACAGAGGGAAGAATTCTAAGAAGTAGTGATCTTCACGAGATAATCTGTCCTCTTTTAAAAATAAACCTGTCCAAGGCTAGTGAGAAATAAACAATTAACTTTAAATAAACAAGTCCAGATTAGGCCAAGGCATTAGGTCGGTAGGTTTAGACGTTCTCTGTCTTCGGTCTCCCCAGATGTAAAGATACATCTCTGATCAGGAGAAAGAAAGAAGCCTGTTATTGTTCATCTAATCAGGGGTTAAGTTTTGGGCAGTTTTGCAAGGCCTGAAGTTTTGAACTTTTCCCTCCTGGAGGTGGCAAGAAGCGGTGAAGCTTGTCCTCTGTTTAATCTCCCTTCTCCCACTTTCTGCAGGTGAATCTGGAGGATCGCTCTTCGTGGAAAGGAGAGAAAGACATTTTCAGGTAATGAATTATGTGCTGGATTTGAATGTGGCACGTGCAGTGGCTGACGTTAGTTGGTCAAAGCTCTTTTCATCTGGGCTCCGCCCAGTCCTCCCGATGATCCTACCTGTTCCTAAGCCAGGGTTTTCTGAAATTTGTGATTTATTGCACTAAGCTAGAGTGGTACGACTTGACCACGATGGTTAGAACTTAGTTCAGTATGTGAACTTAGGCAAAGTCCTGCAGTCCTTCAGGGAAGCGATGGTAGGGGCGGTGATTAGAACCTCGTGGTGGGGATGGACGCTTGCTCACACTTTAGATCAGGGGTGTCAAACTCAATTTCATTGAGGGCCGCATCAGCATTGCGGTTGCCCTCAGGGGGCCGGGTGGGCGTGGCCTACTGGGTGGGCGTGGCTAAAGTGCATATGGCCTACTAGGTGGGCATGGCCAGCTCTACATCGTTCGCATCAAGGGTGCCTATGGGGGCCTGGGCGGGAGTGGGACAGATCTGAGGGTCTCTGGCAGAAGGAGGGTCTCTGGGCCAGGGCCAAGGCAGTGGGGGCCGTTCCCTCACTGTTTCCAAGATGGCTTCACGGGCCACATGATACCACTTCGCGGGCCGGATCTGGCCCCCAGGCCTTGTGTTTGACATGTCTGCTTTAGATGCTCTGAGAAAAGTTGAGATACTCTGCATGAGAAAAGGCAAGATTCCTCAGGGTGAGGGTTAGAAAATCTTCCCAACAAGCAGAAAGCCCTGCTCAAGAGTGAAGACCCTGGAATGGAAGAAGTTGACTCCCGTTTCTTGGATGTTTTTTTTTAATCCCATTTACATCCCGCCCTTCTCCGAAGACTCAGGGCGGCTTACAATCTAAAGCACAAATCAATGTGCTTAGCAATAGCCTTCATTCTATGTAGATGCCTGCTTATTAGGGCTTTCACCCCACCCCCAAGCGGCATTATTACAAAGTCAGCTTATTGCCCCCAACAATCTGGGTCCTCATTTTACCTACCTCGGAAGGATGGAAGGCTGAGTCAACCTTGAGCCTGGTGGGACTCGAACCTGCACTAATTGCAGGCAGCTGGTGTTACTTAAGGAGGCATTAGCCCACTGCTCCACCAAGGCTCTGGATGTGTTCCAGCAGAGGCCAGAGTACCTTCTGTTGGGTCTGCTCTACTTGGATTCTTGCAGTAAGCAGAAGGATGGGCTCGTGGTTGTGTGATCTTGTTTTCCAAAACAGCCTCTCTACCCCCCCCCGCTTTTTTTTAACCTCCTTAATTTTCCTGCAGATATGTCCCACTTGCTCTTCTTTTATGCTTTAAAATGTTTTAATTTAAAGTAGCTCAGGAAGGCAGAAGTTAGAATAGCAATGGTCAGCCAACACGTGTGGTTGCGGAAATAAGAATAAACCAAGAGTATTGTATGGGTGACTCATTGCAGTCACCACAGCCTTGGCGCTACGCGTTAGCCACTGTACAACACTAAGAGTAAATGCAAGTGTGTATCTGGAGGAGGCTACCAAGTACAACATAGGCAGCGGTGGGATTCAAATATGCGAACAACTGGTTCTCTCTGTGGATGCCGCTTCCGGAACTCCATTCTGGGCCTGGGCAATAAAAAATTAGCTACCGGTGCTGCCAAAGTGGTGTGAACTGGCTGAATCCCACCACTGTACGTAGGCCAGCAATCTCCAAAGTTGGCCAATTTAAGACTTGTGGACTTCAACTCCCAGAATTCCTCAGCCAGCTGGCTGAGGAATTCTGGGAGTTGTAGTCCACAAGTCTTAAAGAGGCCAAATTTGGAGACCCTGACCCTTGGCTATGTTTTAGAGATGAGGCCGAATGAAAAAGTCTCTGCAAGGATCCTCTGGCATGCAGGCATTTCAACCCTGCTTCTATTACCACATATATTCAATTAGTAAGAATCTGTGGGGAAGCAAAGGGACAAGTCATGCAAAGTTCATTGTGACATCACAATCAGAACCGCCTTGGACACATAGCACATGGTGTGATGGTATGGTGAAAGAATAAATAGCAATAGCATATATCGCATCATACTGCTTTACAGCCCTGTGTAAGCAGCTTACAGAGTCAGCATATTGCCCCCAACAATCTGGGTCCTCATTTTACTGACCTCGGAAGGATGGAAAGCTGAGTCAACCTTGAGCCAGTCAGGATCAAACTCCTGACAGTGGATAGAGTTAGCCTGCAATACTTTATTCTAACCACTACGCCATCACGGCTCTTGCATATAACATCATGATGTGCATTTTGACATCATGCTTATGAACAACCACCAATGGAAAATGGAAGCTTCCTTGTTCACAGCCACCCCAGGTGAAGGGCAAGAAACGATGAGATTTAGGTTGGCCAAGAGCATTAATAATCACAATTTGTGACTCACTGGATCTCATCCAGGTTATCTAGTTTATTATTTACAATTCCTTTGTCTTTCCCGATAGGTGGGTGTGATCAGCTGGGGTACATATGATCCATGTGTGCGGAAGAAGAAAAACGACAATGGGGAGATGATACGAGATCAGCCAAGCAAAGGAGACAAACCACGAGATTTCTACATCAGCCTCTTTCAAGTGCAGGATTGGTTAAGAAAACATCTGGACAAGTCCTTGAGATTCATTCCCATGCAGTGAACTTCTAGTATTTGCTCTTAACCAGAACTTAGTACAATATTTGCCAAGCTAGCAATCAGCATAATAATGATTAAAAATTACCTTGATGACATCTGGCGTTTGAAATACTGATATTTGCAGCAGAAGGATCTAAATTTGGTCCAAAGTTCATCATGTCAGAGCCTTCAATTCCTTCCACAGACCTTGCAAAAATGCCAATCAGCTGAAAATAAAATAAAAATAACCCAGTGGTTTCTTTCACACTATACTGTATATTATGCACCTCTGCTTGTCTTCCAAAATCCTTTGGTGATATTTATTCGAAAGTTAATCCTATTCCCCTGAAGCTTTCTACTGTTGATTAAGACAATGGCAATTAAAAGCTTTTTCCTTGTTCTTTCCCCCCCCCCACCCCGTGTTTGTTACGACTTCTTACAGAGCATGGCAACAGGAATACTGTTAAATAAACTGCCAGTGGAATAGCATATCTCATTTGACTCTTAATATAAATTCTTGTTCGCCTAGATTGAATTTCGGTGCGTAGGCCTTTGTGTGAGAAAAGAAAGGTATTTGAGCAAACAAATGAATCAGGAATTCATGATAAGCGGCAGTTAGAAATCACCAGGAAGCAATAAGTAAGTCAAAGCACTTTTAAATTAAAAATCCTGTTTCCTGTTTCAAACAGGATGCTTTTGATTCGAAATATTGAAGTGCCAGGAATGGCTTGCTACCTATATCCAAATTAGACTCTATGATGTCCATGGGAGGGGCAGGTCTTAGGACTGTGAGGTTGTGGCTGCCATCTGAACTTGTTGGACACACACATACACACACAACACCTGAATGCCCTTGTTTAGTATAATTACATTTTAAATTTGGACGTCATTTTGAAAAGCAACACAAAACCCAGAGTAAAGTGACCCAGAAAACCATAGTGCTCTGCTTAATCATTCATGCCCTTGAATTTTCTTCTGCAAATAAATGAATAACCTGATAGATGCATTATGGTTTTTTTTCATCCAGGATACAATCAGAGTAAGTGAAGAGGAGTGCGTGTAGTTTCAGGAAGTTAAAGGGGGGGAAAAACGGCTATGATTTTATGGTGGCATGAAACTCTAATACCCACTTTGAAATAATAGAAAATACTTTTAGTTCGGGACTTTAGATTTTGGCAGTGGTTGGCTCTCCAAGCTTGTTTCAATTTAGTTTCTGAACGTTTCATTACCCGACTAGGTAACATCAGGAGGATTTTCTTATCCAATTTTCTTGTCCTGTTTTATTTATAAGCTAAGGAAAATTGGACAAGAAAATCCTGCTGCAGATGTTACCTAGTCTGGTAACGAAACGTTCAGAAACTACCTAGGAAGATTCTGGAAAAGATAATCAAGCAACGAATCGACGAACACCTAGAGCCAACATGGGTTTGTCAAAAACGGATCATGCCAGACAAATCTTAATGCATTCTTTGACCAGGTGACAAAATTAGTGGGCCAGAGGAATGCTGTGGCTATAATTTACTTGAACTTCAGTAACGGATATGATAAAGTAGATCACAACCTACTACTTGATAAGATAGAAAAACGTGGGTTAGACAGCATCACCACCAGATGGATTCGTAGCTGGCTGACCGGCCGCACTCAGTGTGTGGTCCTCAATGGAACTGCATCTACATGGAAGGAAGTGTGTAGTGGGGTGCCCCAGGGCTCTGTTCTGGGCCCAGTGCTCTTCAACATCTTCACCAATGATTTGGACAATGGAATAGATGGGGAACTTATCAGATCTGCAGACGACACCAAGCTGGCAGGAATAGCCAATACTCCAGAAGATAGGCTTAAGATGCAGAAGGATCTTGAAGCCTTGAACACGGCGCTAACAAAATGAAATTCAATGGTGGAAAAAAAGGTTCTACATTTAGGCAAGAAAAACCAGATGCACAGGTATAGTATAGGTGGTATCTTGCTCCATAGTAGTAACTGTGAGAGAGATCTCGGAGTCCTACTGGACAATCTCTTAAATATGAGCCAGCCGTGTGCTGCAGCTGCCAGAAAAGCCAACACAGTGCTAGGCTGCATTAACAGAGGGATAGAATCAAGTTCATGTGAAGTGTTGATACCACTTTGCAATGCTTTGATAAGGCCATACACTTGGAATACTGCATCCAGTTTTGGTCACCATAATGTAAAAAAGATGTTGAGACTCTAGAAAGAGTACCGAGAACAACAAAGATGACTAGGGAACTGGAGGCTAACATATAAGGAACGTTTGCTGGAATTGGGCATGTCTAGTTTAATGAAGAGAAGGACATGATAGCAGTGTTCCAATATCTCAAGGGCTGCCACAAAGAAGAGGGAGTCAAGCTATTCTCCAAAGCACCTGAGGGCAGGATAAGAAGCAATTGATGGAAACTAATCAAGGAGAGAACCAACTTAGAACTAAGGAGAACTTTCCTGACAATTAGAACTACTAATCAATGGAAAAGCTTGTCTCTAGAACAGGGGTGTCAAACTGTCGGCCCGCAGGCCAGACGTGTCACGTGGAAGCTGCGCCCACCCCATTGCCGTCAATGGGGAAAAAGTCACGATACGTCGCATGACGTCATGTGACGTCGCGAGTTTGACATGTCTGCTGAGAAAGTTATGGATGCTGGAGGTTTCAAGAAGACATTGGACAACCATTTGTCTGGAATGGTATTCCATTACTAAATGAATGGCGGTGTGTAGAAGGCTACCTGTATAAAAATTGTAAATAAATGACTTGTGGTCGTTGCCCCTTTCTCTCCTTTTTTTCATATAAAACCGAAGGAAATAGCAACTGAATATAAGTGTTCTGAACCAGCCTGCTACCGGCCTTGCAATAAGGCAAACCCCTGTTCAAACAGTAGAGACTGGAGAGCGTCTGAGGCTGAAAAGCGTCTGCCAAGATTTATTACTCAAACACCAGAACAAGAAACAAAAACACTGGAACTTGAATCCTCAAACGGAAGGGTTGCTTTCAGCAACCAGCCCCTCCCCAAACACTCCTTTTATTTAGAGATCAGGGCGTGGCCTCCCTGTGCCTCCTCCCGAGGAGTCCCACAGCCTTTCTCTGTTTGGTCCTGCTCGACTGCCTCCTGCGTCGGGCGTCCTTGAACAGGGCCAGCTGTGGGTCATCATCCTCCGCACTATCGGGCTCACGCAGCTGAGAAGAGGGCCCCGGCTGGGGGCTCTGCGAAGCCTCCAAACCATCATCAGCCGGTTCGTCTCCCACACACTCCTCCTCCCCCTCATCTGAGTCATCCGAGACATCTGAGCCGGCTGCCGGACCCACAGGCTGGCCCTGAGTCACAACAATAAGTGGGTGTGTTTGCTGAAAAAAACCCAATGATTTAGAACCATCAGCCTTCCCACTCTTCAAACATGGACAGCAGCAGTTGGACTTGGGACCCAACAGAGCCAGGAATGTCAAGAAGAACTCACACCCTTGCCCCAAACAATGGATTTTTCTCTTTTTTCTTCTGAAGGATAATAAAGTTATACATTCATCACGTCACAGATAAAAATGATAAAAATACCAAGAAACAAATTCAGGTAACTTATATAAATAAAAGCACGCACACGTACAAACGCATATACAACAATGGATTCTAGATAAGATGTTTGGCCTGCCAGAAGTTGCCTAAAAGAGTTCCATCTAATGATCCTGGGCTTAAGGTAAAGGTAAAGGTTCCCCCGCACATGCGTGCTAGTCGTTTCCAAGTCTAGGGGCCGGTGCTCATCTCCGTTTCAAAGCCGAAGAGCCAGCGCTTGTCCAAGGACGTCTCCGTAGTCATGTGGCTGGCATGACTAGATGCCAAAGGCACACGGAACGCTGTTACCTTCCCACCGTAGTGGTCCCTATTTTTCTAGTTGCATTTTTACGTGCTTTCCAACTGCTAGGTTGGCAGAAGCTGGGACGATTAACAGGCGCTCACTCTGTTACGCGGCACTCAGGATTCGACCTGCCAAACTGCCGACCTTCTGATCGACAAGCTCAGCGTCCTAACCCACTGAGCCACCGCGTCCCTTACCCAGAGTTAAAAGAGTTAGCTGGGAATACTTGAAATTCTTAAAGCGCATCTTAAAATTGGGACTGGTATTATCTTTTCAAACCCGGCAGACCTGGGTTTTTATTTATTTATGGACAGTGAAGAAAGTTAAAAGACAGCAATTTTAACAATCCAACCCAATACAACTGAGGACACATCAATTCCAATTTATAAGAGGGCAACGTGGCCAACCGAGTTGAATTAACCTATTGGCTCAAAAGTCTGGCTCTGTGTTTCTTCACCTTGTCCACTTTGAGATGCATGGACTTCAACTCCCAGAATTCTCCAGCCAGCCATGCTGAATGTACCAAAGGGCTAGGTTTTGCATTGATGCTCTGCCTTTCTTCTGATTTTGAGGCTTTCTCCTTTCCTACCCCACCAGTCCCTACTAGTCCCACTACAAGTTGGGTTAAAAAACCCCAAAACAAAACAAATGTTTCTACATTTTTATGGAGAATAGGATTGAACAGAAGCAATTATGACGACCAATATGGAACCACTTACAGTATTTAGCAACACTTGGTGGAGCAGTGGGCTAATGCCTCCTTAAGTAACACCAGCTGCCTGCAATTAGGGCAGGTTTGAGTACCACCAGGCTCAAGGTTGACTCAGCCTTCCATCCTTCTGAGGTAGGTAAAATGAGGACCCAGATTGTTGGGGGCAATAAGATGACTTTGTAATAATGCCGCTGGGGGGGGGGGCGAAAGCTTTATTTGTGTGGCCACAAATAGAGCTGGGAGTTCTGGCGCCCACCATTTGCACGAGTGGGGCTGTGCACGCCTGCCCACCACTAACACAGCCCAGTTGTGAATAGGCCATGGCCCAGTAGTGGGCTGTGTCCTACAGGTTGGGGACCCCCTGCTCAAGCAGAAGACCCTATACCAGTGGTGGCGAACCTATGGCATGCGTGCCAAGCGAGCGAGCGTAAAAGTGGCATTTGGAAGCGTTTGGAAGTGACAGGGCAGTAAGTGAGAGAGTGAGTGAGCAAGCGGCATTTGGAAACGTTTGGAAGCGAGGGGGCAGTGAGCAAGCAAAAAAGTGACGTTTGGAAGCGTTTGGAAGCAACGGGGCAGTGAGCGAGTGAGCGAGCAAGTGCCGTTTGGAAGCTACAGGGCAGTAAGTGAGCGAGTGAATGAGCAAGCGGCATTTGGAAGCGTTTGAAAGCCACGGGCCATCCAAATCTAAAAATGCTTTTAGAAAATTTTACAACTTTGGCAGACAATCCTACAAGTCACCAGGAAGGAATTTTCTAGCAATGTAGCAGCTGCAAAGGTGGATTTTAGTAACAGATTTTTACAGTTCCGTAAGATGAAGACAACCCTGTGTTTTCTTACTTCTCCAGATAAAGCCAAATTTGAAGAATTTGATCTTTCACACTGGTTAGATTTGGGAAATCTGGAAATGGAGCTATTGGAATTTAGGACAGCAGAGTTAGTTCTGAAAATGACATAGTTAAAATGAAATCTTTGTTAAAGAAACAAAACATCAAGTCATTCAGCTCCATTGTATTATACATCAAGAAGCTCTTTGTGCCCGGGAAAGCAGCAAAAACTTTGACAATGTCCTCAAAGATGTCACAAAAATGGTGAATTACATCATGGCTCATGCTCTGAATTTACGATAGTTTCAAGCAGTTCTTGAGGAGGTTTGGGCACAGTATAATTGTTTACTTATGTACAATAACGTTCGGTGGCTGAGCCGAGGATGAGAGAGATTTGTAGCCTGTTTGGATGAAATTAGGCTGTTTATGAATGAAAAAGGGCAGGAATATCCACAGCTCACTGATATGGCCTGGCTTACCAACCTCATGTTTTTTTTTACAGATTTTACACTACACTTCAATGTACTGAACAAACAACTGCAAGATGTAGGGAAATCAGCCGAAAGGATGTTTTGTGATATCAAAACATTTGAGAGAAAACTGCAGGTTTTTGAGAGAGACCTTGAAAGTCAGCAGGTGAAATATTTTCCAAATCTAAAAATGCATTTAGAAAATTCTACATTTGCAGACAATCCTACAAGCCATCAGGAAATCTATAAGGAATTTTCTAACATTGTAGCAGCTGCAAGGGTAAATTTTGTAACAGATTTTTACAGTTCTGTAAGAGGGAGACAACCCTCTGGGGTTTTTTTTACTTCTCCAGATAAAGCCAAATTTCAAGAACTTGATTTTTCCTGCTTACACTGGTTAGATTTATGAAATCTGGAAATGGAGCTATTGGAATTTCCAAAAAACTCTATCTGGAAAAATAAATTCTACGACACCTGAGAAGATAGAAGGGATGACAAAGGACAGCACAGTTAGTTCTGAAAATGAAATCCTTAAAGTGTGGAATTCTCTGCCAAATAATTTTAAGTCAATGAAAGCACCTGGGATTGCTTTCCTTACCTTGTTTGAATCATCTTATGCTTGTGAGCAGCTGTTTTCAGCTTTGAATTATATCAAATCTGACACCAGAAACAGACTAACAGATGACCTGAGTACTGCATGTGTTGCTCTCAAACTTACAAAGTATGAGCCAAGGTTAGACAAATTATCAGCATGCATACAACAGCAAAAATCACGTTAATTGTTCAAAAGCATGCCAACTGCAAACTTTTACCTTTCAATAAAAAGTTGTTTGTATCATTGAAAGCTCTGTTATTGTGTTTTTCTTTAAGACAAAAAATGTTAATGTATGAGTTGTTTTTTCTAAACTAAAACTCAGTATTCAGGTTAAATTGTTGGCACTTTGCGATAAATAAGTGGGTTTTGGGTTGCAGTCTGGGCACTCGGTCTCTAAAAGGTTCGCCATCACTGCCCTATACCATTTCACACAAATGGTTGTCCAATCTCTTCACAATGTTGCCATGAAACTCTGTGTTTCGCATTGTTTTGAAGGACTGGTACAGACCATGTGTGTCTCCTTGCTTTTGTTTGCACTGCCTACTCCCAGACAATCCTGAGATCAATTATCCTGAGTTGAAATCAGTTAGACTTCATATTGTGCTCATAGTCCATGCTGATAAAGTCTTTAGAAATTATGTTTAATTATCACATGCCAAAAAAATTGCTGTTTGTATTGTAGTTTGTCTTGATTAATAGTGGGAGACTAGAAGAACAAACAAGGAGGGTGGGTGGTGGTGAGTAAGAACCATGGGCCTGGGCTCCAGCATAGACGCCATTGCTTAGCAATAGCAGGGTCCTGATACACTGCAGTAATCCTCTGGCATAATTCAAATTGTGAAACTTTCCTTTGTAATATTAAATCTGGGGATTTCCCAGTTGACCTTTCCTCCTTTCCTGCCTCCCAGATTCAGTTTTGCCCAATTTCATTCCCAAAATCTTGGGAATTCCTATCCACCTGCAGACCAAGGTCTTCTGACCTCACCCGTCTCTAGAATTGCTTAATGGACTGTGTGATTTCCCAAAACTCAGCTGCTTTTGTCAGGGTGGGGTTAGCCAGCAACACGTTTGGAGGGAGGAAAACCAACATTTCATAAGCAGCTCCCTGCACGGCTGCTGTCAATACCAAAATAGCAGCAGAGAAACTGAAGGGTGGACGAGAAAGAGAGGCAGGAATGCAGAGGGCTCATCCGTTCCTTTACATCGCCATTGTGCTTGGGGCACTTGGCACAGGTAAGCTAAAAAATTCGAGAAACAGCCGGTGAGTTTCCTCCAGGTACCTAGAGCAAGGTTGTGCTTGGAGGAAGCTAACGGCTCTTGAAGCCTGAAACTACTCAGACTTTTATTCTGCTGAAAATGAAGCCAGGAGGGTGTAGGAGAAGGGTTGTCACATGAAAATAATGATGTTTTAAAAAGTTTTTTTTTAACTCTTTGCTAGTAAATATTTGCTGCTTTCTCCTTTTTTGCCAGTCTTTGCTACCTGTATTCTGCATAGCTGCTTTTTGACATCTTCAAAACAAGGGATTGATTGTCTATTTAATTTTAGCAGCTAAAGCTATTAACTGCCCAGCTTAAGAAAACTTTAGATCAGAGGTCCCCAACCTTTTGGGCACCAGGGACCGGTTCCATGGAGAGAGGTTTTATTGCAGACCGGTGGGTGTGTAGTTTTGTGTGATGATTGCATCCCATGGATGGGGCTTTGTTTGTTTGTGCAGACCGATTGCTGGCATGCCGCTGCCCAGTACTGGTCCACGGATCGGGGTGGGGTGGGGGGTGGGGGGGGTGTTGGGTTACCTGCTCTAGATAATACTGCAACTGTGTTGTGGATTAACAAGGCCTCTTCAATTGCTATGCTAAAAAAATAAATAAATCACAAAGTTAGAATAATGAAACTTCAGAGGGAGGAACCACAGTTCTATCAAATTTGGACGGTTTATCTCAATAGCAATAGTCCACAATATGGCAACATTTTTATGCATGGTAAATTTGTGTGTGTAAACTGTGATTTTTTTTTAGCAGAGATTTTGTACTTTCTATGTTTTTTTCACTGTGCATCTTTGATTTAATCATAGTTTAATCATAATCCTGTTAATAAAAAATATTCAATAAATAAAAATAAATTTCAATAAAAAATATTTCTAACTGCTTTTTGACATGCACAAATATTGGATGGAGGACTTATAATGGTTCTTCAATAAGAGGCAGCTTTTAAGAACCAACATTCAGTGATGTAGGCAGCCTTATAGACATTCACTTAGCTGAAATGGTATAGGTTCTCCTGCTTGAGCAGGGGGCTGGACTAGAAGACCTCCAGGGTCCCTTCCAGCTCTATTCTATTCTACCTTATATGACAATGTCTGTGCTTTATATGCAATATTTATGAAAAACAATCAAGAGATAGTTACACAGAATTTTTGGAGTCTAAGAGAGGAGAAAGCTTTCAAAATGAATTTTGAATTTTGAAATCAAACATTATCATTTCTCTTCTGAACTGCACATTTGAAAAGACAGAAATGGGCAAAGGTCTGTTTCAAAATCTGTTGAAATGCCTTGGATGTTTTTCAAAATCATTTAAGTGTAAAAATTGTGAATGCAATATATCTTTTTGTTTACGTAACCTTTACACTGGCATATATATTTAATGCATACACAATAGGTTTCATTTTATTCTTACAAGGAAGTTTTCAGCATTATTATAAGGCATTTGTCATTTATAAAGCATGGTGTGATCACCTGGTTTTTCCCCTTTTTCCAGTGTATGAAAAGCTACATACGGGCAAAGGCTTACATTTCATTTATTTAACTAATCTTATTTGTTTATTTAATTTATACAGCTGCCCATCTCAAACACATGATTCTGGGTGGCTAGCAATCTTTAGAAACAAAATAACAACCATTATAGTCCTCCTTAAAAATAATTGCACCGGAAAAGCATAATCTCAGAAAGAGAGGTTTATAAGCCTAGCACTTTTCCTGATTTATGCGGAAGGTTTATTAACTGGCTTCTGCATTTTAACAGCAGCTTACACAAGGCTTAGTATATCTTAAGTAAGAATTAAACTGAGATTTACCACAAAGATAAAGATAAAAGGTTGACTCAGACTTTCTTCCTTCCAGGGTTGGTAAAATGAGAACCCAGATGGTTGGGGGCAATATACTGACTCTGTAAACCGCTTAGATAGGCCCCAGGGCTGTAAAGCACTGTGAAGCGGTATATACTGTAAGTCTAAGTGCTACTGCTGTTGCTAAAAAGCAGAGTGGTTGTGTTCTCTTTCTTAAAGTAGCTTGTTTGCTTTTTGCAAGATTGTAATCAGTTTTTAGGCCGTTTATAGTGGTTTTTGTTTGTTGTTTGGTCTGCTTCTGTCAGAAATAAAGAGGGCCCTAAGGCCTAGAAAGTTTCTGGCTATTGGTTTGAGGCTTATGGTGAGGCAGGCCATATTGACAGCAGCAATGGGACTTTCAGAAACAATCCTTCCTAAACAAACGGGATTAGCTATTAGACTAAGTACACTAAACTGCAGGGTTATTGACAGACCTGCAACATTCATCTGGACATTTCCCAATCGGAAGAATTTGTCAATATTATACCCACGCTTGCACACATGCAAAAGATAAATCAATTTGTCTCTCAGAGGGGTGTAATCCATAGCTTACCAAATATTACAGGACTTCATTTCTCAGCAACCTCCAGTATACATGGCTAATGGGGAGGGATGCTGGGAGTTTAAGTCAATAATAATAATAATAATAATAATAATAATAATAATAATAATAATAATAATAATAATAATAATAATAATAATAATAATAATAATAATAATAATAATAATAAGTCAACCACACCCAAAGGACTAGATGGCTTCTCTGTAAAGCAGAGTTTCTCCGTCTTGGCAGCTTCAAGATATGTGGACTTCAACTCCCAAAATTCACTAGTCAGGATGGGGCATCGTGGGAGTTGATCTCTACACATGTAAAAGCTGCCAGGATTAAAAACTGCTGTTCTAAAGGGACATACCTGCTCACAAAGGACCCCTCCCCATAATGCATTTTGCTAAAAGCCCACATTTCTATTATACACATTGCCGGTTTTGGGGAGGCAGGGCACCACAGCTGCCATCTTGACTTTTTTGACCCCATCCCCTATGTTTTATTTCCAAGGCCAAATGCCTTGCATTTCCTTGTATTCTAATAAACTTCAGCAGACCTTTGTGATTTTGGACTGCCAGTGAGAAGGGAGAGAATCTTGCCTCACGGACTATAGTAGTCCTCGACTTACAACAGTTCATTTAGTGACTGTTCAAAGTTACAATGGCACTGAAAAAAGTGATGTATGGCATTTTTTCACACTTACGACCACTGCAGCATCTCCATGGTGACGTGATCAAAATTCAGGCACTTGGCAACTGACTCATGTTTGTGATGGTTGCAGTGTCCTATGCTCCTGTGAGCACCCTTCTGACAAAGGAAGCCAGATTCACTTACAACCTTGTCACCAACTTAACAACAGCAATGATTCACTTAATAAGTGTGGCAAGAAAGGTCATCAAATGGGGGCAAAACTCATTTAACAACTGTCATGCTTAGCCACAGAAATTTTGGGTTCAATTGTAGTCGTAAGCCGAGGAGTACCCTATTCATCCCACAGCCAAAGGAAAAGGGTGGCCCCATCTTTCTTTCCGCAAAGATGGGGTCCTGATGCAGCTTTCAAAATGTGGGGTTATAGAATATGACCAATTTCAGATTTTGGAAGTGGGGGGGGGTTCAAATGCAAACTAAGCCCACCCTTCCCCAATGCAGCCCATGCAAAGGAATGGGGAGACCAATAACCAGCTTCCCAAACCAGTGTGACTCCAGATTGCCTTAGTACTGCACTGCCTGAGGTAAAATGGCCCTGGGTTACTTCTCTTTTCATATCCCTTTTTTTAAAAAATGGGGAATTGTATTAAGGCAAGATAGTTTCAGAGCTTGACCTAAAAAAAATGAGCTCCTTGGACTTCAGGGTAAAGGAAAGGGGGAAAGAAGTTTATTGAATCAAGATGTCCTTAACTTTAAGTTTTTAATATATACAGGTTTTAATGTAAATGTACTTTTTATGTCTTTAAGCCACCCAGAGTTACTTATGGTAAGATGGTGGCCAATAAAATTTATTTATTTATAAACAAGCAAGCAAGCAAGCAAACAAATAACTTATAACAAATAACTTAGGGTAAATACATTCAGTACAGGTAGTCCTCAACTTGCAATCTTTTGTGGTTCGAAGTTTCAACAGCACTGAAAAAAGTGTCTGATGACTGTTTTTCGCACTTAAGACCGTTGCACCACTCCATCGTCATGTGATTGTAATTTGGATGGATGGCGCTGGCTCATATTTATGACGGTCGCAATGTCCCACAGTCACGTGATCATCTTTTGCGACCTTCTGACAAGCAAAGTCAGTGGAGAAGCTAGAATCACTTAACAACTGGGTGACTAACACCTGTGGCAAGAGAGGTCGTAAAATGGGGCAAAACTCACTTAACAGAAAGCTTAGCGACAGAAATTTTGATTTCAGTTGTGGTCAAGGACTACCTATATATAACACCACAGTCCTCAGATCTTGAGTAATATTTTACTCAACCCTGAGTTAACCTTTGCCTTTCAAAAGAAGCTGAGGCTAGCTTTCACCTCAGGTAACAACCCCAGCTCACAACGGTTTTTCAAACAATGAAAATAATGTGCAACAGGGGAGGACAAAACCTCAAATTCCTAGCCTAGTTCCTGATGTCCCCTAGAGGGAAGCAAAAAAGTCAAGATGGCAGCCGCAGCCAAACAATCAAACTCTCCCTGTTTTGCAATGCAAGTAAAAAAAATAGCAGGACTGAGGCTGCCATCTTGATTTCCTGCCTGTGCGTTGCAAGGGAAATCTAAAGGAAGGTATCTCCTCTACCTCTGTGAAGATCTGACCTGGAAAGTTAACACAACCCAGGTGGCTAGAAAGGCCCAACAGAGGCTTCACTTTCTTAGGGTCTTGCGGAAGAACAGGGTAGAAAAACGGCTAATGACCCTCTTTTACCGGTCTACTATAGAGAGTGTCCTCTCGTATGGTATTGTGGTTTGGTATGCTGGTCTGACAGCCGCGGACAGGAAAGTATTACAGAGGGTAGTGAGCACAGCACAAGACATTGTGGGCTGTTCCCTGACACCATTGGATGACATCGCCAGGGCTCGTTGCCTTGGAAGAGTGAGGAAGATTCTCAGGGATGACTCACACCCTGGACGGTATCTCTTTACTCTCCTACCATCCGGTAGGAGATATAGGAGTATAGCCAGCCGTACCAACAGGCTGAAAAATAGCTTTTATCCGTGGGCTGTTAGGCTTTTAAATGGGACATAATCTCTGTGAACTTATGCAGAATTGACTTGGGAGGCCGGTGTGTGGTGTAGTTGGTTCACATGGTGTGGTAAGATGGAGGGTTTGTTGTCATTGTGTGTTGGGGAGAGAGAGCACGGGGGGAGGCTCAGCTAATCTCAATGTACACATGTTGTACTTTGACAACAAAGGTTTATTATTATAAAGGCTGTCCTCACTTAGGGACCGTCTGAAGTTACAATGTACCTGCCCAAAACTACCTAGGACCCAGTTCTGAAGTTGCAATGGTCACAGCTCCACGTGGTCAATTTATCACACTTTGGATACTTGGCAATCAGCTCACATTTACGGCCATTGCAGCTTCCTGGGGTGATGTGGCTGCAGTTTTTGACATTTTTGCCATTTTCCATCATTTACTTCCCATTTCCAGCCATAAAACAGCCTTTGAAAGCAGGTTTGCTTAATGACTGCCGCATGCACTTAACAACCGCCACCAGAAAGACTGTCAAATCTGGCACCGTTAAGTGGTGATCTGCCACATCTTACAACTATAATTCCACGCTCAATTTCAGTCATAGGTTGAGGGCTACCTGTACACCTTGACCTGAAAACCTTTACACATTTGGCTGCGTCCACATAACACACTGAGGTTATGGAAATGGACCATTTTCCCCCCTTAACCAAATTATTGGATCAAATCCCTGCCCTTTGCACATAAGAAATAGGCTTCCATCATGTGGTTGCATCGCCATCTTGACTTTTTTGACTCCTCAGGAGCCCGATTGAAGGCTTATCATTGCATTTAGCTGGAATTTGAAACCAAAGTTTGCTGTTGACTCCAAATTCTGATTCCTGAGGACAGAAAAACAGTTTCTGCCCCTCTGACTCAAATGCTAAGATTCAAGGACACCGTTCTTGATAAGCTAGGTTTATTACAGATACACGGAAATCTATAATTAAAGCAGAAAGCCAGCAATTACCAACTAGCTGCCTGAAGCCATCTATATAACATTCCTGAGGTTCAAAACCTAGGCCAGTGTTTCTCAACCTTAGCCATTTTAAGATGTGTGGACTTCAACTCCCAGAAATCCTCAGCTGAGGAATTCTGGGAGTTGAAGTCCACACATCTTAAAATGGCTAAGGCTGAGAAACACTGCCTTAGGGATCCTCTCCCCACCTCAGTGAGCCAAAAGGAAGCTATTCTCTCTCTCTCTCTCTCTTCCATTCGCCTTTTGGAAAAGCACCTTTGAGACAATTACAATCATGTTACTAACTTAACAGCTGCAGTGATTCACTTAACAACTGTGTGGCAAGAAATGGGACCAAACTCACCTAACTTACTTAATAACTGTCTCAATTAGCAGCAGACATTTTGGGCTCAATTGTGGTCGTAAGTCGAGGATTACCTGTATAGGCTCTGGTCCCGCCTTAGGCCTGAAGTCAGAACTGGGAGACTTTGGGCCAGTCCCTTCCCCCAGTTCTAGGGAAAATCATTTCTGGAAAACATTGCCAAGAAAACGACATGGACTTTTTCATGTAGTTGCTGGGAGTCAAGATTGACTTGCAGTCATCAAAAGCAAAATTAAAACTCATATAGCCTAAAGGTTGGGTATTCAGGATCTGGAATGGTGTTTCTCAACCATCAACTTTAACTTCATTCCACACATCTTAAATAATATACTGCATCCATTTTTGACCACCATGTTACAAAAAAAGATGTTGAGACTTTGGAAAAAGTGCAAAGAAGAGCAACTAAGATGATTCAAGACGTGGAGACAAAAATGTTGCAGGATTTGGGTTTGGCTAGTCTAGAGAAAAGAAGGACTAGGGGGGACGTGATAGCAGTATTCCAGTACTTGAGAGGTTGCCACAAAGAGGAGGAGGGGTTGTGTATGTAGAAATGCCAGGCTAGTATAGCCACCACAACACCAGGTGGCATTGGTTAGGCGTCCTGATTGGCCAACCTGTCCAGCGGGAAATATACAACACCGGGTTGGGTGTTACCTGGCAGGCGGGAAAATAGAGCAAACAGGTTGACTGGGTTCATGGGCATCAGTAGGCTATAAGAGGACACTGGGGGTTTTGGGACTGAGTTACATCTTGTAATCAATAAAGGTATCTTGTACTATGTTGATTAGTTCCTGTGTCCACGCGGTAGCCCATGGTACAACAGTGGTGATGAAGGTGGGATCTCGTGAAGCGCAGTAAGTCAGGACTCCGGAAAAGCCGGACAGCGTCTGCCGCATAAAGCAGAGAGACTGCAGCGCACCGTGGGAAATTTTAAAAGCCGTCAAACAAAGGCGGAAGAATGTCGAAGCTCAGCAGCGTGAGGGAATTTGATGTCCAGCATCCAGAAGAATGGGAAGATTATGTGGGGCAAGTAGAAGGATACTTATTAGTCAACGGCATTACTGAGGACCGCAAGAAAGCGGCATTTTTATTGTCCCTCAGCGGACTGGCAGTTTACAAAGTAGCTGTGGGACTGTGCCACCCTGACACTGTCGCTTCAGTTTCGTACGCCGAATTAAACAAAAGACTGAGCCAACACTTTATGCCTAGATGATCTGAGCTCTATTGGAGAAGGAAATTCGAGTGTAGGAATCAGTTACCAGGCGAATCTCTTACAGACTTTGTGTCAGCAGTATGAGAAGCTGCATGCCGATGCAAGTTTGCCGACCTGGACGAGAGGATCCGGGACAGAGTGGTCTTAGGGTTAAGGGATGAACGATTACAAAATAAGGTGATCGCGAAGCCCACCGGGGACCTTCAAGAGGTCCTGGATGACAATGACACACGAGTCCACCGACCTACGAGATTTCCCCCTTCATAGCAATGACACGAGTGGCTCTATTCACCAAGAAAGCCTTGTGGACGGCGGAGTGGGAGACCTTGAATTCAAAAATGAGATAGACGAAATAACCCAAAGATTCAAGAGGACTCCAATCTGAAATGACCACCGCGACATCGCAGGAAGGCAAAGGAGGCCAACAACATCAACCAGATCACAGAAGGACATAAACAACAGTCGCAGAGATGCGGAGCAGAAATGCGGCAGCTGTGGAGGAAACCACTCGAGAGCATCATGCAGGTTCCGCAGTGCAAAGTGTCGCGCCTGTGGCAAGATGGGTCACATCCAGGCCATCTGCAGAAGCTGGGTCTGTGACAGCCTCCACGACTTAGAAGCGTGGGCACCAGGTACCAAACCCTTTACGCGTCGCGGCACAGAGCTCCTTCGGCCCCAGGCACTAACCACTAACCAGGGAAGGGGCGTAGTATCCGTGGGCCGCTCTACCATAAATCAGATGCTAGGCCCTAAAATTAGAATCGAGGTCCTGTTGCAGGGAATTCCCTGCAAGATGGAGATCGATTCGGGGGCTTCTGTATCAATTATTTCGTGGGAAACATTGTCTGCCATTGTGGAAAAGAGCAGCCGCCGGATTCACCTCAAACCCACTCCAATTCAGTTAGCAGATTTCCAATGGGCCCCGATTAAATTAAAATGCAAGGCCACTATAGAAGTATGTTTTAAGGGATTTAAAGGCCCATTGGAACTACTGGTAACTGAGGGCAGGAGAGCTAGTCTGGTAGGGCTTAACTGGTTCGGGGTGTTAGGGATCTGGTTAGGGGGAATCAATTCAATTCAACCCAAGAACCTCGAATACGTTTGCAAAAAAATTGCAGACGTGTTCAATGGGACATTGGGCAAGTACAAGGGGCCCCCCATTAAATTTAATTTAAACCCGGAGGTTCTCCCCATCAGAATTAAGGCCAGGAGAGTTCCATTTGCTCTCAAGCACAAGATTGAGAGCGAACTGGAAAAGTTAGTAGGCCAGGGAGTGTTAGAACCGGTGGAAGGAGGGCCCTGGGAAACCCCCATCATCACCCCCCTCAAACCCAATTGGGAAATTAGAATCTGTGCGGATTATAAGGCGACCCTGAACAGGGCTTTAAATCCGCAAGCTTACCCGATTCCAACGGTGAAGCATGTCCTCTCAGCTATCCAGTTGGGCACCATCTTTGCTAAATTAGATTTAGCGCAGGCGTATCAGCAGTTAACTGTAACCAAAGAAACTGCAGATGCACAAACCATTGTAACCCACAAGGGGGCATTCAGAGTCAACAGACTGCAGTTTGGCATCTCAGCAGCCCTAGGTATCTTCCAAGAGGTGATGGAGAGAACTTTAAAAGGTATTCCTGGGGTTTGTCTCTATTTTGATGATGTGTTAATTGCTGGAGAGGATGAGGGAATATTGGCTAACAGGCTAGGGGCTGTGCTTGAAAGATTTAGGGCAGCTGGCCTGAAGCTCAAAAGGGAGAAATGCTCCATTGGAGTGGCATCCATGGAGTTCTTGGGTTATAGAATCAATGCTCAGGGCATTCACCCTACTGAATCTAAAATCAAAGCAATTAAATCGTCTCCAGCTCCAAAAAATAAGGCAGAGTTAGAAGCCTTTTTGGGGTTAATTAATTTTTACCACACATTCCTGCCACATAAGACTGCTATAGCTGAACCTTTGCACAGGTTACTATACAAAAAAAAAAACTTGGGCATGGAAGGAGGTTCATGTTAAGAGTTTTGAGAACCTCAAACAGTTACTGTCAAGTGGCTCCACAGGAACACATTTTATGAAAAACAAACCCATCTGCTTAGCTTGTGATGCATCACCATATGGGGTGAGCGCTGTAATAAGCCATTTGGAAGCAAATGGGGAACAGAAACCCATTGCATACTACTACAGAACCTTATCCAGGGCAGAGAGGAATTACACGCAAATTGATAAAGAAGCATTGGCAATAGTAGCAGGTGTTAAAAAATCCCATGATTATTTATATGGAAGACAGTTTACCATCTTCACAGACCACAAACCATTGCTGGGACTATTTACAACAGACAAACAAACACCGCAAATAATGTCCCCAAGGATGTTAAGATGGTCATTATTCCTCTCTGCATATACGTACAAAATTGTCTACAGACCCGGAAAGGATATGGGACATACAGACGCTTTAAGCAGATTGCCCTTACCAGTAATTGACCCTGATCCTGCACCAGTAGGTCAAGTCTTGGCCTTACAAGAACTCCCTGAATGCCCTCTCACGGAAAGGGATATTGCAGCTGGCACAGCCAGTGATGCTGTGCTAAGTAGAGTGGCATTGTGGGTACAATCCGGCTGGCAAGAAAAAAACCCTGGGCCACAATTTCAGGCATACTTTGTGAGGAGGAATGAAATGTCCTCACACAAAGGATGTCTGTTATGGGGCAACAGAGTGATAGTGCCAGACAAACTCAGATGTAGAGTCTTAAAAGACCTACATGAGGATCACCCCGGAATTGTGTGCATGAAAGCCCTTGCAAGGAGCTACCTGTGGTGGCCGGGCCTGGACAAAGACATTGAGCAACAAGTAGCAGGATGCTGTCAATGTCAAAGATCCAGACCTGAGCAACCGCATGCTCCTGTGCACAGGTGGGAAACCACACACAACCCGTGGTCCAGGGTACACATAGATTATGCTGGACACTTTCAAGGGCAACTATTCTTAGTGGTCGTGGATAGCTATTCTAGGTGGTTAGAGGTGGTGCCTGTAACAAGTATGACGTCTGCTAAGACCATACAGGTGCTGAGGGGGCTCTTTGCCACACATGGGTTACCTGATGTAATTGTATCTGATAATGGGCCTCAATTCACATCTACCAAATTCCAGGATTTCCTCAAGGCCAACTCGATTAGACACACAACGGCTGCACCGTTCCACCCATCCAGTAATGGCTTGGCTGAGAGAAATGTAAGATCAACGAAAGATGCACTGCGAAGAATTATTGCTGGGGATTGGCATCAGAGACTGGCGCAATTTTTGCTGGCTCAACACACTACACCCTGTACAGTGATGGGTAAGAGCCCAGCCGAGCTACGCTGGGGAAGAAGACTAATAACCAGATTGGACTGACTACACCCAGACAGGGTGGCCGCAGAGGCGGAACAACCCAACACAGCCAGAAAGTAGGTGATTTAGTGTGGGCCAGGAACTATGGGGTGGTGGATGAGAAGTGGATTCAAGGGGTGGTGGTGGATAAAATAGGTCCGTTGTCATACATTGTTGAGGGGGAAGGGGGCCGGCAGGTCAGAAGACATATTGACCAGTTAAGGAAGCGGGCACCGGAGAACCTCCCACAACAACAAAAGGGTTATACACAGCAGCCAAAAGGGTCATCTATAGAACCACTACAGGATCTTTCAGATGGATGGCAACCATCACTTCCAGCAGCAGCAGCAGCAGCTAATCAAGTAGCAAAGCCAACAACATCCCAATCAAGGCCGGCAATGCCATCAGAAACAGACAGTAAAACTGTACCAGCGAAATGGCCTCAGCAGGAACTCACCACAGAGCTAACACATGAGGGGGATCAGCCATTGGCTGGAGAGGTAACCCTTGAAAGCGAAGCAGCGGCCGGAAAGCAGCCGGGAAGGTACCCGGCCAGGACTCACAAAACCCCGGCATACCTCATGGATTATGTGAGGCAGTGAAGGGGTAGTGGGTAGGAAGAGTAGTTTAGGAATGTTAACAGTAGTAGTTGTCTCTTTGGGGGGAAGGGGTGTTGTGTATGTAGAAATGCCAGGCTAGTATAGCCACCACAACACCAGGTGGCATTGGTTGGGCGTCCTGATTGGCCAACCTGTCCGGCGGGAAATATACAACACTGGGTTGGGTGTTACCTGGCAGGCGGGAAAACAGAGCAATCGGGTTGGCTGGGTTCATGGGCATCAGTAGGCTATAACTGGGGGTTTTGGGACTGGGGGTTTTGGGACTCAGTTCCATCTTGTAATCAATAAAGGTATCTTGTACTATGTTGACTCATTCCTGTGTCCACGTGGTCGCCCATGCTACAACAGGGTCAATTTATTTTCCAAAGCACCAGAAGGCAGGACAAGAAGCAATGGATGGAAACTAATCAAGGAGAGAAGCAACCTGGAATTAAGGGGAAACTTCCCGACGGTGAGGTCAATTAACCAGTGGAATAGCTTTGCCTTCGGAGGTTGTGGGTGTTTCATCACTGGATGTTTTTAAGGACAGCCACCTGCATGAGCAGGGGACTGGACTAGAAGACCTCCAAGGTCCCTTCCAGCTCTATTCTGATTGGCTGAAAGTTGGCAAGGTTGAGAAATGCTGACTTAGAAAAAAGGTTGACACTGGAATCCTTTTAATGTTTTCTTGTGCTTCTTCCCATCAGATGTCGTGGATGCTCATTGCAATTTGACGAAGCCATATGAAATTATAGGAGGCAAAACAGTACTGCTGCAGAACAACACATTGCTTCAGTATATATGCCCAGAAGGCCAATATCCATACCCTACTGAGTACCGGACATGCGAGTGGAACAAGTACTGGAGCACTATGAAAAATAGAGATAACAGGGTCGTCTCCCAGGCGAGGTGCAAAGGTATAATTTAATTTCTAAATTTAAAAAAAGAGCTGGCCATGAAAGCAATGACACAATGAGGGGATGTCGTGTTCTGGAGCTCGTACTTTTAGGGCCTCTTTTGATTTCATGGGGGACTTATAGCTTTGCTGGCATCCAAATGTGTTTCAGCTCCATCTGAAACCTTCCTGCTCGTCTTCTGCTACCAGAGATGCTGAGCATTTACTCCAAAGATGAGACCTAACGGTTTTACTATTAAAAAAAATGGTATCATCTTATCTTAGTAGTCTTTCTTCCTCATTGAATTGGGGTTGACTTCAAAGAGAATACTAGATGTTTAAATTGGACAGTCTAGATTGCCAACCCTATTCTATCTCCACAAAGTATGTGGTCCTTTAAAAAGTATCATCAGTGACTCTCTTTAACCATGGGATTGGGATCAGGGGTCTTCAAACTTGGCCCTTTTATGACGTGTGGACTTCAACTCCCAGCATTCCTCAGCCAGTGTGCCTGGCTGAGGAATTCTGGGAGTTGAAGTCCACATGTCATAAAAGGGCCAAGTTTGAAGACCCCTGGGATAAGTGAATATAAATAGCTGCTTCGTTGTGTGTTGAGGTGCCACTAATGCAGGGGTCTTCAAACGTGGCCCTGGCTGAGGAATTCTGGGAGTTGAAGTCCACAAGTCATAAAAGGGCCAAGTTTGAAGACCCCTGCACTAGTGACATTATAGCCAGAAAGATGCTCTTCATTTATTATCTGTCAGTCTATTTCTGAACACAGCTTAGCGTGAACACCTCTTTGATAAATGGGGTGGTGCCCCAGCATTGAAAGAAGCAGCGGAATGTTTTTCCCAAAAGTACTTTTTTCAAAAGGTAACTAGCCTTTTTTTGGTTTTTTTCCTTGAAAACATTTTGCTTCTCATCCAAGAAGCTTCTGCAGCTCTTAGATGAGAACCAAAACGTTTTCAAGGGAAATAAAACAAAAAAAAATAAATCCAATTTTCTTTTGCAAAAGCACCTTTGGGACAACCATGACCTGGATGATTAAGAATCTCCATGGACATTTATTTAGTGGTGTGTTTAATCCTTTGGTCCAGCTATTCTAGACAACTTCTGACAACTTCTCAAGTTATCCCTTCGGAGGGAAGGTGACAAAGATGGTGGTAGGGTGCCAACTACAGAAGATCTTGAACGAAGCATATTATCTCTCAATCTGGGTTAAGGCAACTACACGGGTTGTTCTTATGGACGCCCAGCAATGTGGGCTGGATGGAGGAAGTACAATCCTCCTTGTCCTGCTGGTTCTCTCAGCAACATAGAAAGTCTGAAATTCTGTTATAAGGTGTTGCAGGTGTTGCTTTTACCTTATATGCAGGTCCCAGTTAGGGGAGCCTTGACAACACCTCTGCACAATTTCATATGCTGAATACTGAAATAGCTCAAGAAATTGAGGAGAGGATTAATTTGTTGAGGTGGGATGAGTTAGATAAGTCCTTGCCTGAGCTGGCTCTTTCCTTCCTCCACTACACTTGGCTAGACAGGGCTGTGTACCATCTGCCACGTGTTAATGTACCACAAGTGGTACGCGTACCACCGGTTGAAAAGCCCTGAGTTAGAGAATATAATCTTGAAGCACTCCATCCTGATTACTGATAACGTATTGTTCTTTTTCAGCTATTCATTGTCCCAGGATTTCAGAATTTGAAAATGGTTTCTATGAGCCCCCAGAACTGAATTACAGTATAAACCAGAACATCACATTTACTTGCTATGGAGGATACAGCATGAAGGGGTCTGAAGTCCGTTTCTGCCTTCCCAATGGGAAGTGGAGTGGAAAAACAACCATTTGTGATGACGGAAGTGAGTGTGAAAATTAATTGCCATTCAGACTTCCTTTCCTTTTCTGTCTTCGAAAACACTACAGTTTTTAATCTTCCATCATCTAAACTATCAATAGGCACACCTGTTGTTGTTGTTAGCTGCGAAGTTATGTCCGACCCATCGCGACCCTATGGACAACATTCCTCCAGGCCTTCCTGTCCTCTACCATCTTCTGGAGTACATTTAAGCTCACGCCCACTGCTTCAATGACTCCATCCAGCCACCTCCTTCTCTGTCGTCCCCTTCTTCTCTTGCCCTCAATCTTTCCCAGCATTAGGCTCTTCTCCAGTGAGTCCTTCCTTCTCATTAGGTGGCCAAAGTATTTGAGTTTCAACTTCAGGATCTGGCCTTCTAAAGAGCAGTCAGGGTTGATCTCCTCTAGGACTGACTGGTTTGATCGCCTTGCAGTCCAAGGGACTCGCAGGAGTCTTCTCCAGCACCACAGTTCAAAGGCCTCAATTCTTTGGCGCTCAGCCTTTCCTTTGGTCCAACTTTCACTGCCATACATTGCAACTGGGAAGACCATAGACTTGACTATACGCACTTTCGTTGGGAGGGTGATGTCTCTGCTTTTTAGTGTGCTGTCTAGATTTGCCATGGCTTTCCTCCCGAGGAGCAAGCGTCTTATAATTTCTTGGCTACAGTCCCCATCTGCAGTGATCTTGGAGCCCAGGAAAATAAAATCTGTCACTACCTCCATTAGCCAATAGCCATCAATGCTGATGCCTCGTTTCCACATTCTGGCACACGCAGACGTCATGCAGGGTCAATTCCCTCAAAACTTGCATGCTCTTGTGCAGGACTCCTGTGTGATGCTCCTGTAGAAAAGGCCGGTTGTATTCAGTGTGGAAGTGAGGCATCAGCATTTCATTTACGTTTAATTTGGGTATTTTTATTTTATTTATTTTAATCCCATTTATATCCCGCCCTTCTCCGAAGACTCAGGGCGGCTTACAATCTAAGCACAAATCAATGTATATAAGTGGGCAGGAAAGAAGGGCATTCTATTGCACCCAGCCAACCCACCCAAAGTTTCCCCAACCCAGGGCATTGGAGACACATCGACCCTCCACCAAGACCAGGCCCAAGACCAGCCTCTGCAAAGTATTCCTGCCAAAGTGTCCTGGGATGACACAGAAATGGAGGCAAGGGGGCTGCAGGGATGGGCTTCGCTTTCTCCTCCTCGTGTTCCACTGCCGCTGCCACAACCATGCTTGCAAATAAAAAATATATATGAAAAGTTACTGTAAGGTTTTACGCTTAGCCTCACAATTGCCCCAGCTTTACTCAGGAATTTAAAAGAGCGAAAAGAATCTCCTGAGCCGAGGTTTCAGCAAGCAAACAACTTTTATTTTGATCAAAATAGTGTTGGGTGGCCACATCTGTCTTTGTGGCGGATAGAGAGATGAAGGCAACAACCAGGAAAGATGTCTTCCACCTTTTATACCTTTCCAGAACAAAGAGATCTGGTCTTGGTACTAGGAACCGAAAGGTACAGAAAAATAATTCCTAGATGATGACTCATACACAACAACCCAGGCTCCACTATAACTGCTTTTCCCCCTCCCCTGACCATGCTCTTTTCATGTGAGCAATCCCCTGCACCTAAAGCATGAAACATTTGCCTTTCTATAACTAAGTTCCCAATATAAAGCACCTACATAGCTGCTTGCGCATAAACAAAGACGATTACAAAATATCACTACAAATATCAATATTGCTAACATCAACCTTAAGCATAATAAAATCCCTTCATTACTCCTCCCCTTGTTCTGCTAATGGTCTTGCAGAGACTGGGGTAAGAAACCGAGCCAAAGAGAACTGCACCCAGCTGGCTGAAGATCATCCAGAACTATTCCCTTGAATGGATCTTCCAAAATTAAGACCAAATCGTTGCAAATGCCTCAATTTATATGTTTCTCTACATGGGGCTGCCCTTGATGACCACCCGGAGGCTTCAGCTGGCGCAGAATGCAGCCGCGCGGGTTGTGATGGGGCTTTCCCGATACTCCCAAGTAACACCTCTGCTCCGCGAGCTGCATTGGCTTCCGGTTGCCCTCCGGGTGAGATTCAGGGTGCTGGTGATGACCTATAAAGCCCTAAATGGCTTGGGTCCGGGATATCTGAGGGAACACCTGCTGCCGGCATCAAGTTCCCTTCGTCCTGTGCGCTCCCACAGGGAGGGTCTTCTCAGGGTACCGCCGGTAAAAGATTGCTGGCGGACAATACCCAGGGGGAGGGCCTTCTCTGTGGGTGCGCCTGCCCTCTGGAACCAGCTTCCTGTAGAGCTTAGGACTGCCCCTGACCTTCGCTCATTCCGCCGGGACCTGAAGACTTGGCTCTTTGAGCTTTCTGGCCTGGACTGAGGGTATTAACTGGGGTTTTAATTGGATTTTTATTGGGATTTTTATTTTCAAGGTTAATGTAATCATTTTAATTGTTTTTAATTTTTGTATTGTTTTCTTTTAAAAAACCTTGTGAACTGCCCTGAGTCCTACGGGAGAAGGGCGGTATATAAGTTTATTAAATAATAATAATAATAAGTTACCCACCCCCCTTAATTCTCCCATCTTGTCTTCTCTCTCTGTTCATTACCTCAAGAACTAATACAAACAAGAGTAGAGAAAGCAGACATCCTTTTCTTTTCCCTTTTTTTTGAACCCCACATTTTGTTGCTTTAATTCTTAGCTTTTTGAGGAGTGAAAGATATTTCATGTATGCATAATGTAAAGGTAAAGGGTCCCCCGCACATGCGTGCTAGTCGTTTCCGACTCTAGGGGCCGGTGCTCATCTCCGTTTCAAAGCCGAAGAGCCAGCGCTTATCTGAGGACGTCTCCGTTGTCATGTGGCCGGCATGACTAGACGCCAAAGGCGCACGGAACGCTGTTACCACCGTAGTGGTCCCTATTTTTCTACTTGCATTTTTACGTGCTTTCGAACTGCTAGGTTGGCAGAAGCTGGGACAAGTAATAGGCGCTCACTCTGTTATGCGGCACTCGGGATTTGACCCGCCAAACTGCTGACTTTCTGATCAACAGGCTCAGCGTCCTAACCCACTGAGCCACCACGTCCCTCATGCATAATGTACTTGCTGCTAAATGCATATACTTCAAAATGACTAATTGTTAACGGTGTCCTCTCTTCTCTTACCTAGCTGGCCATTGCCCTAACCCCGGTATTCCAATTGGTAGTCGAAAACAAGGCAATGAATATCGGGTAGAATATCGTGTCCGCTACACTTGTGAGCGTGGTCTCGTCCTTGTGGGATCCAGTGAACGGATTTGCCAAGAATCAGGAAGCTGGAGTGGAGCAGAACCAGAATGTCGGCGTGAGCAAAGGGGAAAGAATATCTGAAGGGATGGATATTGGGGTTAAATATAGGTAGTCCTCGATTTACAACAGTTCATTTAGTGACTGTTCGAAGTTACAACGGCACAGAAAATAGTGACTTATGACTGTTTTTCACACTTACAACCATTGCAACGTCCCCATGGTCATGCGATCAAAATCTGGATGCTCTGCAAACAGACCAGCATTCAACCATAAACATTCTGGCTTATCAAAAACAAACATACTCCACCACCCAGTGGGAACCACTGAATAAACTACAGAGCCTCTAGATCAGGGGTCTTCAAACTTGGCAGCTTTAAGACTTGTGGACTTCAACTTCCAGAATTCTGGGAATTGAAGTCCACAAGTCTTAAAGCAGCCAGGTTTGAAGACCCCTGCTCTAGATAGTCCTCAGTTTCCAACCATTCATTTAGGGACCATTCAGAGTTACAGCGGTACTGAAAAAAAGTGACTTGTGCCCATTTTTCACAATTACGACCGTTGCAGCATCCCCATGGTCACACGGTTTACGTTAGAACGCTTGGCAACAGGCTCATATGGATGACCATTGCAGTGTCCCAGGGTCACGCGGTCCCCTTTTGTAACCTTCTGACAAGCAAAGTCAATGGGGAAGCTGGATTCACTGAACAGCCGTGATACTGACTTAACAACTGCAATGATTCACATAACAACTGTGGCAAGAAAAGTCATAAAGTGGAGCAAAACTCACTTAACAAATGTCTCCCTCAACAGCAGAAATTTTGAGCTCAATTGTGGTTGTAAGTCGAGGACTATTGTACTGAAGATGTGAAGCCTGGGGTTGTGCGAGGAATTCTCGATTACAAAAACTATTGTATAGGAATAACGCACCTTCATCATGGTTTGGTTTGGTGGTTGCATTCAGGGGTTATGTCAGAGGCAAGCTTCAGATATAATGTTAGGTGGCCTGACTTCTCTCCCCTTTTACTTGCTATTAAGGCATTTCTATTACACAACTGAGGGCCTGTTTGGTGTAGTGGTTCAGGCACCAGGCTAGAAACCAAGAGGCAGTGCGTTCCTTAGGCACGAAGCCACTTGGGTGACCTTGGGCCAATCACTTTCTCTGAGCCCTAGGAAGGAGAAATGACAACTCACTTCTGGAAAACGTTGTCAAGGAAATTGCAGGAACTTGTTCCAGATGAACAGAAGATTTTTTTTTTACTACTTTATGCAATAGCTTAGAAATGTAGCGGGGGGGGGGGAATCAGCCCTGGGTTTCTGTTAGAGTTAGTTCGCTCTAAGGAACACCATAACTGCAACACAAAGATTGGGTCAAATCTCAGAGCATTGCTTTATCACCAGTCAAGAATTCACAATAAATATCCTTTTAGGGAATGTGCATCTGAAAAATAGCCGTCATCTGAAAGCTGAATACAAAATCAAGAAAGAAACCTCCTTGTGATATGTATTTACCTCAGGGGGAATTCATTTATTTATTTTTTTAGATTTGTGGCTGGCAAAGATTCTTTTGATTGCGGTGCATATGTATTTATTGTTTATTTATTCAGTAAGCAAATGTCAATGCTGCAAACATTGACATGTTTTTTCACTGACAATATAAGAGACAGCCTGTTATTTTGCTTCATTTGGGAGGGAGGAATCACCCGGTGATAAGATTGCAAAAACCCATGTACAGAATGGGAAGTGAAACCTCATATGTAAAACTAATTGAATAATGTGATTTATGACGTGTAGATAAGGGCGGGGATTGTGTTTGTGTTATGATGGGTTTTGGGGGAGGAGATTTCAGATTCTGGCATCTCTCCATGAGTGCCGAAGTTTCGTTTCATTACTAAGACTTTTTAGATAAATAATATGCCTGCAATTTGTTTGATTTGTCTCATTCATTGGAACCATGACAGCAAATTTATACGGCTGCCCAACTGACACACAATGACTCTGGGCAGCTTACAATATCCTGTCCCATTTGTGTCAGAGACACCTTTTAAGGGGCTTCCGGGTTTGAACAGATTGGACGGTGACATCACTGTTGCTCTTGGGGTGGGGTAGCTCGTTCCAGCTCCCCATCAAGGAGCTGGAGCGAATGACAGGAGCTCACCCCGGCATGCAGCAGCACTTAGGTCTCAAACGTGGGTTTGCTAACCTCCAACCCAGCGTCCTAACAATGTGACCACCTTGCTCCTAGCTTGCAACATTAAAAAAATTCAAAGCATAAACCCCCTACAACCCTCCCCCACCCTATCGGTGGCAAGAAATGCAAGCATATCAATCACTTGATAGGCTCCATGTTGGCTTTGAGTCCCCACATCCACAGACAGAATCAGGTCTTCAGAGCCTTTCAGAAAAGTAACAAGGTGGGGATCAATTGTGTCTCCAGGGAAGTGATATTCCATGGGAATCATCCAACATATAAGCAAGCTTTGTGTAAGAAAAGAAAAAAAAACAGTCATCAAGGAAATGGGAGAAGAGACAATTATCTCAAAGAATGTTTCAGTAATAATAAAGTTTTTTTTTACTCAAAACATATAGATGAGCCCATAAAAGCTATATATATACCAGAACAGAAATATTAGTTACATATGTAATGAGGGACGCGGTGGCTCAGTGGGTTAGGACGCTGAGCTTGTCAATCAGAAGGTTGGCAGTTTGGCGGGTCGAATCCCGAGTGCTGCGTAGCAGAGTGAGCGCCTGTTACTCGTCCCAGCTTCTGCCAACCTAGCAGTTCGAAAGCACGTAAAAATGCAAGTAGAAAAATAGGGACCACTCCGGTGGGAAGGTAACAGCGTTCCGTGCGCCTTTGGCGTCTAGTCATGCCGGCCACATGACCACAGAGACATCCTCGGACAAGCGCTGGCTCTTCGGCTTTGAAACGGAGATGAGCACCGGCCCCTAGAGTCGGAAACGACTAGCATGCATGTGCGGGGGAACCACTACCTTTACCTATAGTCTCCTTAAAATGGACCAAATTGAGAACACTAGAGAGTCTCCTATGCTTATCTCAAAGGGCCCCAGAGCAGCAAAATGTGCAACTACCCTTCTTAATATTTCAATATAGGTTTGCATAAAAATTAGTTCTATTTATTTTGGGGCATTCTCTTTTATGATCTGTTGCTAATTGAGCCTTCTCTTGTTCCTTCCCAGAGCCATTTGCTTTTGACACCCCAGAAGAGGTTGCCTCCAACTTCATCTCATCTTTGACTGAAACTGCTGAAGCTGCAGATGCCAATAGAAATATCTGTAAGTCTTTGTAAATGGAATGGATAATTACAATTCCCTTCCTAGCATAAGAAGAGCGAGCACAGTTACGTTGTTAGATGCTCTCAATTTCTCTGAGTAGTAAATATTCTAGGGCAATTTAATGGAATGTCATTTCAATGTAGCAAAGAGAGCACCGAGCATTTTTTGTTTAAAAACAGTCCCTCTTCTTTCCATTCAAGAACATTAATTCACAGAACTCATTGACACTGATTATGTTACCTAGTTGGGTAATGAAATGTCTGCCAGCTAACAACCAAGCTTAGAAAGCGCCAAGGACTCTGTCGCTCAACTCTGAGTGACAAAGATTCTCTTCTATGAGAATTGCTAAAAGCATTACAACTAAAACATTGCATAATATTTTTTCTAAATATTCAAGCTGATCATTAGTTGAGGAAAAATGGAAGTAAATACCTGGGGTTCTTCCAAGGCAGAAGATTCTACCCATAATATCTTGGGCATATGTCTACTGCTATGAAGCTTGTTGTTTCTCTGTGGATGCCTGTTAGATTGGCAGCTGCTGTTACTCATAGACATATTGGTCTGCTACCTCCTTTTGAACCATCTTGCAGCTCTGGATTAAATCTCACCTCCAAATACAGAGGTGTTCCTAGTTATCAAAGGAATAGCTCCTGGGTGTAATTTCCATTAATGAAATTTGCAGCAGTATATTGTGGTGCAGAAATCTGCAGCAGTACATTGTGGTGCAGAAATCTGCAGCAGTACATTGTGGTAGAATGTCCAAAATATCAAAATTACATGTAACTTGGGGAAAAACGACCTGAATACTAGTTCCTTTCCTTTCCAGCCTCTACACAGAAGCGAAGGATTGTCATTAAGAAAGGAGGCACAATGAACATCTACTTTCTCCTCGATGCCTCAAAAAGTATTAAACTAGAGGATTTCAAGAGTACACAGAATGCTACAATCAAGTTGATTGAAAAGGTATAGAAGAATCAGATAATTTCTTTGCTCAGTCCTGTACCAAGAAGGTACTGGCACTAGTTATAAACCAGGGTTTATCAAACTTCACCCCTTTAAGGCATGTGGACTTTAATGCCCAGAATTCCCCAGCAAGCATGATGACATTATAAGGCAGAGATGGACCTTTTTTTAGTTCAAGGAAACACTGGAAATGTGGAGAGCCACTGAGAAATGGCTGTTGATGTGAGCCTGGCCCAACATAACATTCTTGTTAGCTTCACAAAATATTCTCCACCATCCCATGCAGGGGTCTCCAACCTTGGCAATTTTACAAGTTGTGGACTTCAGTTCTCAGAATTCCTCAGCCAGCCATGGTGGCTGAGGAATTCTGGAAGTTAAAGACCATAAATTGTAAAGTTGCCAAGGTTGGAGACCTCTGCCATAGGGAGCTTTGTAAAGCTGGAGGTCATTCCAACCAACAGAAATGAGGCTAAAGCTTAGTGTAGTCTGTTGTTGTTGTTGTTGTTGTCGTCATCATCATCATCATCATTAAAAACATTTTTTAAAAGGAAAAGCCAGATGGGAAATAGACTAGTGGGAACTAAAGGATGCCCTAACTCTTGAGTAAGATCTAATCTCTTAAACAAAATGGCCAATATACTGTAAGACCACACTTAAAATACTACACCCAATTTTGGCTGCCACAATATAAAAAAGATGTTAAGACTCTCGAAAGAATGCAAAGAAGAGCAACTGAAATGATTATGGGACTGGAGGCTAAAGCATAAGAAGAACACAAATGAAGGGGAATGCATGTGTCCCAAGATAATGTTGCAGGATCCAATTTGGGTCGGTCATCAGTACTAGAGGTTTTGTCTTCCCAGCTTTCGGACTTGTGCTGGAACTCATCTTTGGGGAACGTCTCTCTGGATGGGCTTCAGTACGAGTCCAAAAGCTCGGAAGACAAAACCTCTGGTCCTGGTACCAGACCCAGATTGGATCCTGCATAAGAAGAACAGTTATAGGAACTGGGTTTGTCTAGTCTAGTGAAAAGGATGACTAGGAATGACATGATAATAGTCTTCTAAGGGGCCGACATAAAGAAGAAGGGGTCAATTTATTCTCTAAAGCACCTGAAAGCAGGAGAAGTAGTAATGGATGGAAACTAACATAGAATAGAATAGAATAGAATAGAATAGAATAGAATAGAATAGAATAGAATAGAATAGAATAGAATAGAATAGAATAGAATAGAATAGAATAGAATAGAGTAGAGTAGAGTAGAGTAGAGTAGAGTAGAGTAGAGTAGAGTAGATCAAAGATATAAGTACAGATTAGGTGAGCAACTGTGAGAGGGACCTTGGAGTCCTAGTGGACGATCACTTGACTATGAGCCAGCAGTGTGCAGCAGTTTCCAAAAAAGCTAATACAATCCTGGGTTGTATAAACAGAGGCACAGAATCAAGATCACACTAAATATTAGTACCGCTTTATAAAACTCTAGTGAGATCACACATGGAATACTGCATCCAATTTTGGCCACCATACTACAAAAAAAAAGATGTTGAGACCTTGGGAAAAGTTCAGAGAAGAGCAACTAAGATGATCTAAGGCTTGGAGACTTCAACATATGAAGAACAGTTGCAGGACTTGGGCTTGGCTAGACTAAAGAAAAGAAGAAATAGGGGTGACATGATAGCAGTACTCCAGTATTTGAGGGGCTGCCATAAAGAAGAGGGGGTCAAATTATTATCCAAAACACCAGAGGGCAGGACAAGAAACAATGGTTGGAAACTGAACAAAGAGAGAAGCAACCTAGAATTAAGGAGAAACTTCCTAACAGTGAGAACAATTAACCATTGAAACAGCTTGCCTCCAGAAATCATGGGCGCTCCATCAGTGGAGGTTTCTAAGAAGAGACAGGATAGTCACTTGTCTGAGATGGTATAGGTTCTGCTGCTTGAGCAAGGGGGCTGGACTAGCAGACCTCCAAGGTCCCTTCCTATTCTATTCTATTCTATTCTATTCTATTCTATTCTATTCTATTCTATTCTATTCTATTCTATTCTATTCTATTCTATTCTATTCTATTCTATTCTATTCTATTCTATTCTATTCTATTCTATTCTATTCTATTCTATTCTATTGCCCTTGGGACTGAATGTTAATGAACCTAGTCATGCTTATTTTTGTCTTCTGGCTTCCCTTTGCAGATCTCCAGCTATGATGTCTCCCCCAATTACGCCCTCATCACTTTTGCCACACACACCAAAGAGCTTTTGAACACAATGCAGGCAGAGAGCACTGATGCAGCCAAGGTGATTGAGCTACTGGAGAATGTCAACACTGCTGGTGAGGTATATTCCTGATCTTTGCCAGGGAGATAGATCCGGCTAGGAGAACATTTTGCTCATCCACAACCTGTTTAACTTTATAACTCAAAAAAAGAAGTCTTTTTCTTACTTGGAATGGGTAACTTCACACACTTACGTGGCACTCCTCTAACCCTTTCCATTCTATTCCAAGCAACGTCTGCATCCTTAAGTCTTTTCCCTTACATTCCCTCTCTAAATTCTGCTGGGAATTTTATAATTTGTTTATACGCCACTAAAGTATGGTCTGTCTCAAATTCAGAACCTCACATTCTCCTTTTATGCTTTGCAAATTTTCTGCCTTTTATCATCAGTCATGCTTCAGTTCCTCTTTGCTGAGTAGGCATGAATAGATTTACATTTCAACCATGTATTTGAAACCAACAGGTTTTTCCCCCCCCCCCCCCTAAAATCACCCTTCTTGGATCTCCAAATGGAATAACCATGTGTGTGTTGTTGTTTTTTGTATTCTTCTCATCTCTTCTCATCAATACCCTCATATAATCTAGCAGGAAAAAAAATTCCTCTGAATTGGGGTTAATCAAAACGTTCTTCAATTTTCCCCAAGGTCATTCCTGGTTCTTTCATTATCACCATCCATTGCAGTCTAACAGGAAACTAATATCCGTCTATGATTCCTACTTTTATACTTACCTACAGCAACCTGCAAGACTTCTAGCCTATCCTAGTGACTTATACTTAGCCGCTAGATAATTCATTTTACTCAAGGTCAAGAGATAATACCGGTAATAGTAAAAAACAAGCAAACCAAACAGGGTCTCAAATGCCTGCCCAGACGACTTGCTGTTACTCTACAAAAGAGTGCACAGAGAAATAATCCAAAATCAGTCCAAGGATCTGAGAGCCAGGTCAGGATTGTCAGCCAATACCAATGTCAGAAGTTCAAGGTTTCTTACAGGAACAGGATTCATAGGAGGGTCTAGGACAGTGATGGTGAACGTTTTAGAGACCGAGTGCCCAAACTGCAACCCAAAACCCACTTATGTATCATTGGTTGCTGGGTGGGTGTGGCCCATTGGGTGGGCGTGGCCCATTGGGTGGTACCACTGCGGTGGTAATGGCAAACTGGGTGGGACTAAAAAGTTCAATCAATCAATTCCAACTTTCCGAGATCTTTTTTCCCCCCGCAAGAAGTTGAAATTGATTGATTGATTGATTGAACCTTTTTTTTGCACACGGCAGCAGAGGCCTAAATCAAAAAGGTTTTATAAAACCCAGCTGAAGGCCTAGGACTGGGGCGATGGCGCATGTGCCCACAGAGAGGGCTCTGTGTGCCACCTGTGGCACGCGTGCCATAGGTTCGCCACCACGGGTCTAGGACAATTTGCACCAGCCAAATTTTCACACCCACTTCTTCATGGGCCTCCACTGTAGTTGACCCACCACCAGCATTTATACATAGCGAGGCCTCCACTGTTGCTCCTGCCCTGCCTGCTTTTCCCAGCTCATTCACCAAGGGATGTTTGGCCCCAGGCGTTTCACTCTATGGGACACTTAAATGTGCCTTCCACTGGCTGGGTGGGATGGATGCCTGGCACAGCCCCCCTAGCAGCAGCAGTGGCAGTGGCAGCAGCCCGGCCAGTGGTTGCTCCCCACCATGGCCCTGCTGCATTTATAGACATGTCATGGCCAAAGAAGGGATTAGCCCCGCCTGCATCTACCAGCCCACATCCCACTCAGGAGGGGCTGAAAGGTGAGCGTGAGTCCCGTCTGTAACCAGAGCCTTGGTACATGTGCAGGCAGGCCCTCCCCCTCCTGAGAGGCCTGGCTTAAATTAATTCCCTTGCTTGGCAATGGACCAGCTGTCTGCAATCCTTCCCTTAATGACCACTGCAAACAAGATTATAAAATCAGGTAGATCATGTGATAAACCCTATTTACAACTGTTATGAAATACAAAAATAATGGGCAGAGTCCCCCTATATACTACCCATGTAGTAGCCAATATACTGTTGTCCGCATTCTACCAACTAGGAAGTATTAATATGCATTCAAAATGTTTAATAACAAAGGAATTCTTGAGACTGAGAAATGTTCAGTACTGAAGAACAGCAACTGTTGTTTTTCTGAAGCAAAGTCTGAAGTTCAGTTAGGTCAGGGGTGTCAAACTGCCGGCCCGCCGGCCGGCCGCATCATGTGGAAGCCACGCCCACCCCATTGCCAGCAATGGCAAAACAGTCCTGATACATCGGCGTGACGTCACGTGACATCGCGAGTTTGACATGTCTGAGTTAGGTTATATTGCTGCTACATATGTAGCCTGAATAGCAAATGAGATCTGCTAAAGCTAAAGGTAAAGGTAAAGGTAAAGGTTCCCCCGCACATGCGTGCTAGTCGTTTCTGACTCTAGGGGCCGGTGCTCATCTCCGTTTCAAAGCCGAAGAGCCAGCGCTTGTCCGAGGACGTCTCCGTGGTCATGTGGCCGGCGTGACTAGACGCCAAAGGCGCACCTTCCCACCGTAGTGGTCCCTATTTTTCTACTTGCATTTTTACGTGCTTTCGAACTGCTAGGTTGGCAGAAGCTGGGACGAGTAACAGGCGCTCACTCTGTTACGCGGCACTCGGGATTCGACCCGCCAAACTGCCGACCTTCTGATCGACAAGCTCAGCGTCCTAACCCACTGAGCCACCGCGTCCCTTTCTGCAAAAGCTAGCCAACTGCAATTAATTCTGTTCATTTTTCTTCTTTTATCTTTTCCCTTTTTTTCCCTAGAACATAAGAAAAAATCAGGAACTAACCTGAAAAAGGCCTTGTTATCTGTCTATGAAATGATGCTTGCCCAGGAAGCTAACGAGAAGAAACGTGGATTAAATCCTCCTCCTGTTTCCAATTCCACACGCCATGTGATCATTCTCCTGAGTGATGGTGAGAAAATGAACACCTAAAAAAAAACTTTCTTTTTTTAATTTTTGCAGCTACTTTTTAATATTTAATAGGGCAGGTACTTTAACATTTGTTTTTTTTTATTGAAAAGTTTTAACATACAGTTTATCTTTAACAGTCTCCCCTCCCCCTCCCCTCTCCCTCCCTCCCTACCCCTCCCCCCCCCCCCGACTTCCCAGAGCTAAATACAAGGTATAGGGGAAAAAAACAATCATAAACAACCATATACTAACAACCATAAACTCTAAAATCTATCACTCTCTAGCTTATATAGGATAATACAAACCTTAATAATATTAAATATATATAGAGAAGAAAAAAAAAGAAAAAAAAGAAAGAAAAAGAGAAGGAAGACTTATTCAAATGCTACATGAAACTTCTTAACCCTATATTTGTTCTGGATATACTCAATCCATTTTCTCCATTCCATAATATAACGTTCTTGCGAGTGATCTTTCAAATAAGCCGAAATCTTTGCCATTTCTGCCAGGTCGGAAACCTTTAAAGTCCATTCTTCTATGGTCGGCAGTTCCTCTTTCTTCCAATACTGACCTATTAAAAGTCTTGCTGCCGTAATTAAATTCAACATCAACTTAGTGTCCACAACCGTAGCATCTGTGATTATTCCCAACAAGAAAAGTTGCGGACAAAACTTTATCCTTTGCTTGAAAATCTTCTGCATATTCCACCAAATTTTAATCCAGAAGGCCTTAACCTTTTTGCAAGTCCACCATACGTGAAAATATGTTGCATCTTCATCACCACACCTCCAACATTTTGGCTGATAATTCGGATACATACTTGCTACTTTAACATTTGTTTGAAAGAAACTTTATGCTATTTATTTAATCAATATATTCCTTAATTTGCAGTTTAAATAAAATTTAGACATGGCCCAGGTTTTTTTTCTTAATCTGTATATTCAGGAAAAGTTGCTTTGTATTTTTATCCTTTCCCCCCTCAGAATCCAGAATCCACAGGTTCAAACCTCTTGCTATGTGTGTAACCCCCCCCCCCCCCGTGGTGGGATTCACATATGTGAACAATCAGTTCTCTGTGTGGATGCCACTTCCGGAAATCCATTTTGGGCCTGCGCAAAAAAAAATTAGCCACTGGTTCTGCTGAACTGGTGCGAAGTGGCTGAATCCCACCACTGAACCCCCCCCACCTTTTAAATAACCTTTTTATTAAAAAAATTAAAACAGAGTCTAAAATATTGTACAAAAATAAAACAAAAAATAAAGAGAGCATTTAAAACGCTACATTAAAAAGAACAAAAACACAAACACATACATATATTATCCAACTTAGTGGAATATTGATAAATATATTGTAACAATGTTAGTTTCCCCCTCTTTTGGAACCAAGCCCCCAATTTTTAAACTTCTATCTCTCTTTGTAACTTATCTGACCTGTCACCTATCTATATTAAGAACAGTCAACAGGCAAAGCAACAGCAAAATTAAAGTTTCAAAATCTACTAACAATCTATTATTTTATTTAACTTGCAGAAAGTCTACCACGACTTCTTTATAATTTCAAATCACCACAACAGTTATCTCTGATCCATCCTGGAACAAATATCCTGATTTGCTTCCTCATAACATCCCTTATCAATTGTTGTCTGATTAAATACAGTAAATCCATTCTCCAAAGTTGATCTATCATCCCAAAAAGCCCAATCAAATTTGTTTTCCAGTTGGATATATAATAGGTCCATTCCCCAATCTCCATCAATGCTCTTTAAAAAATCCAATTTATCACTCATCAAGTCTATCAGCTCTAAATCTGTAAGGTCCATATTTCTTTTAGCCTTGTCTGTTTGAACTTGTAGGTAAAAAGCATTCTTTTTTCAAAGGCCTCCCTGAGGCTTTACATTGGTGCATTGTTTGTTCTCCTGTAACTTAGCAGCCAAACATAAAGAGTTCTTCAAGGAGAGAAGACAAAGAATATTGAGGTGATATTCCTCACAGTAAAAATAGGGGGGAGGGGGAAAGGAGGAAATTTTGATCCATTTTTTTAAAAAATAGAACTTTTTGAGAGTTAATAAAATGCAAAATCCCTGTAATGAAAGTCCAATATAGATGTGAATCCAGTCAAGTCACTTTCAGTATCCAGAAAATTGCCGCAACGTACTTACAGAGAAAGCGAAAGTTATTCAGAACAACAGAGCAGAACAACAACAACAACAAAAAGACATATGCACAAAAAAATCATTGTAAAATCCAGCAAGGGGTTAGAATAAATCTGCATTTAACCAGTCAGTTAACTTTTGAAAATAAAAAGCAAATTAAAAAAGAAACTTCAAAGAGTGTAGTTAAAAGCCATGCCTGCTTCAAAGAAATCAATCAGGTGAGAGGAAAAGATGGAGATCTATCTCTCCAGCTGCTCCTACCAGGAATTGCAGTCCTCAAAATTCCTTTTCACAGGTGGGTCCGTGGTTGTCCAAGGATTGTCTTGAATCATTCCTAAATGTTCCCATTCAACTCTAGGGGGTGCACCACCAAAAAACCAACTTTGGCAGCAAAATCAGCTCATTGTCAGTAGGAGAAAAAGATTGCCCTGTTGTTCAACACACAATCTTGGGGGAAGTCAAACCCTTTTTGGATCAAGATCATTACTTAATCTTTAAATGGCATATCAAAAAATTAGTGGGGTTCTTAGAAATCGACCTCTAGCTTAATTTTATTTCAGTGATTCAAGTTCATTTGAGTTGAATGAAGTGAATTATTTCTACAGTTCCATGGAAATTTTGGAAGAGCTGTGGGACCACAGTCAGAGTTTTGAAGGGCAACTTGATCGCTTCTACCATATAGTAACTGCTACTCTCAACCTTCAGGTCGCTACAACATGGGCGGGGATCCAATTCCCATCATGAATGATATTAAGGAATTCCTCAGCATTAAGAAATCCGGCTCCAGTTCTCGCAATGAATTCTTAGGTAAGTTCTGACGATGTACACACCAGGAAGGAAATGGGGAGAAAAGTACTTTAAACCAGAATTTCTCAATGTTTGGCCTCACTTGCCTGTGATAAGACTTTCTGGCAATATTATAGGCCAAGGTCAGAAAGTATAAATCCAGTGTTTTAAACCTTAAACCACTGTGTTGTTGCTGCTTTTATTCTATGAGTGTCTGATTGACTTCTTGGCATCTTAACCCAAGGAAAAATAGAGAGTAAATGATATTACAAAAGCAATTTCTGTGTTCCTGGTTGAATATAAAACCTAGTGAGATTAGCACACAAGTTGAAGATCGTACATTGGCCCTGAGGAAATTAATGCATGTACTGTCTCTGCCAGGGGGTGGGATTACTGAAAGACAAAGGAACAAATAATTGGGTGATACTTATGGACCTAGAACTTGCAGACATTATGCAAGGATTGTGGCCCACATTTGACTTGATAAATCAAGAATTGTGTTTGGCAAGTGTTGTTGTTAGTTGCAAAGTTGTGTCCGACCCATCGCGACCCCATGGACAATGTTCCTCCAGGCCTTCCTGTCCTCTACCATCTTCTGGAGTCCATTTAAGCTCACGCCTACTGCTTCAGTGACTCCATCCAGCCACCTCATTCTCTGTCGTCCCCTTCTTCTCTCGCCCTCAACCTTGCCCAGCATTAGGCTCTTCTCCAGTGAGTCCTTCCTTCTCATTAGGTGGCCAAAGTATTTGAGTTTCAACTTCAGGATCTGGCCTTCTAAAGAGCAGTCAGGGTTGATTTCGTCTAGGACTGACCGGTTTGATCGCCTTGCAGTCCAAGTGACTCGCAGGAGTCTTCTCCAGCACCAGAGTTCAAAGGCTTCAATACTTTGGTGCTCAGCCTTTCCAACTTTCACAGCCATACTTTGCAACTGGGAAGACCATAGCCTTGACTATACACACCTTTGTTGGCAGGTTGGCAAGTATATGTGATTATTTATTTTTTGGTCATGCTTGTATATCACTGTTTTCAATTCCTAGAAGCTTATCAGAATTGAATCTTCAGATGCCATACGCTCAGTATAATTGTTTTAAAGTAGCAAAGCTCTTAAAATAGCTGTCACTTATAATTTGCCAAACAGCAAGGGAGGGAGGTGGGCAAATTTCCAAGTGGGGAGGGAAGTTTCTGGAATGCAAGAGAGCCTTCTGTTGCCGTTGAGACCTTAGACACCAAGGTCAAGTTATGAAATGTTTGAGTGGCTCAGACAGTCTTTTCCCCAAACAAAAGAACTGAACCCAATTGGTGAACCCAATTGGTGAACTATGAACTGCTGGCAGCCCAGAGAGGGAAAAAGGGTTTTACCTATGTGGGTTTTTGCGGGAAAAATCCCAGAACTGGCTTTGCTTGTGCTGTACCTATATGGATCTTTCAATAAAGCTATACCCTTGGTAATTTAAAAGAGCCAAGAGTTTCTTTGTTTGAATGGGCCAAATGGGATGGTTGACAGTTCCTACTTTTCTGTTGATTAAGCACACGCATAATTGCCTTGTTTAAAAAGCCTGCCTTGGACCCAGCAATATTAAACAACTATCGTCTGGTATCCAACCTTCGCTTTCTGGCGAAGGTTGTTGAGAGCGTGGTGGCACGACAGCTCCCTTTGTTCTTGGATGAAGCTGATTATCTAGACCCGTACCAATCGGGTTTCAGGCCCGGGTACAGCACGGAGACGGCATTGGTCGCGCTGGTGAATGATCTCTGGCGGGCTCGGGACAGGGGCTGCTCCTCTGTCCTAGACCTTTTAGACCTCTCAGCGGCTTTTGATACCATCGACCATGGTATCCTGCTGCGACGTCTCAGGGGGTTAGGAGTGGGAGGCACAGTTCTCCAGTGGTTCTCCTCCTACCTTCTGGGACGCTCGCAGTCGGTGTTGGCAGGGGGGCAGAGATCGACCTTGAGACCTCTCATTTGTGGAGTTCCTCAGGGATCGGTTCTCTCGCCTCTCCTGTTCAACATCTATATGAAGCCGCTGGGTGAGATCATTCGTGGTTTCGGAGTTGGGTATCATCAATATGCTGATGATACCCAGCTTTTTATTTCGACCCCGAACCACCCCAGTGATGCCCTCGACGTGATGTCCTGCTGCCTGGAGGCGGTCCGGGTCTGGATGGGGAGGAACAGGCTTCGACTCAACCCTGACAAGACTGAGTGGCTGTTCGTGCCGGCATCCCGGGAAATTCCGATTATCCCATCTCTGGCCATGGGGGGTGAGCTATTACCCCCCGTAGATAGGGCGCACAACTTGGGGGTCCTTCTAGATTCACAGCTCTCTTTAGAAGAGCATATTGGAGCTGTGACTAGGGGGGCCTTTGCCCAGGTTCGCCTGGTGCGCCAGTTGCGACCCTATCTAGACCGGGATGCCTTGCGTACAGTCACTCATGCGCTCGTGACTTCTCGTCTAGACTTCTGTAATGCTCTCTACATGGGGCTGCCCTTGAAGTCCACTCGGAGGCTCCAACTGCTGCAGAATGCAGCTGTGCGAGTTGTGCTGGGGGTTTCCCGATACTCCCATGTTACACCTTTGCTCCACGAGCTGCATTGGCTACCGGTTGCCCTCCGGGTGAGATTCAAGGTGTTAGTAATAACTTACAAAGCCCTACATGGCATGGGTCCATATTACCTACGGCAACACCTGCGGCCGGCGTCAACTTCCCTCCGTCCAGTGCGCTCCCACAGAGAGGGCCTCCTCAGGGTGCCTCCAATCAAAGAATGTCGATTGGTGGCCCCCAGGGGGAGAGCGTTCTCTGTGGGCGTGCCAGACCTATGGAACCGCTTGCCGGTTGAGCTCCGGATGGCCCCCGACCTTCGCTCCTTCCGGCGCAATCTAAAAACGTATCTATTTGAGCAGTCTGACCTGGTCTGATGGGTTAGGGTTGGTTTTTTAATACATCTTAATTATTGTTTTACCCTTGGGCATTTATTTAATCGCTTTTAACTTTTGTATCCTGTTTTTGTATTTATTGCCCTGTACACCGCCCTGGGTCCTTCGGGAGAAGGGCGGTATAAAAATATAATAAATAAATAAATAAATAGTGATGGATCATTGAGAGAATTCTGATACTAGATGAAAACTCCTAAGTGTAGGTGTTGAGTATAAAATTAGCAGTTTCCAGGCTAGATGTGAACACAATGGTTCAACAACCACTTCGCTTCAAGCCACTAGTGTCAGTCAACTCAGAGATTTAGAAGAAAGAAGCTATGGGTTTAAACCAGGGGTCTTCAAAGTTGGCCCTTTTATGACTTGTGGACTTCAACTCCCAGAATTCTTCAGCCAGGCATGCTGGCTGAGGAATTCTGGGAGTTGAAGTCCACAAGTCATAAAAGGGCCAACTTTGAAGAGCCCAGTTTAAAGCAATAAAAAAGATCAAGGTAATTTACAACTTTGAAAATGGCAGTGGGCAAACTATTGTGTGTGGCTTTATTTTTGTCTGAAGTAAAAAAAATAATAATCCTCATTTAATCCAGCTGCTTTGGAAGTCTGCCAAAACTAGTAGCCGAAGTGTCACAATGAAATGTCTAAAGATTTTTGATAGCCTGGTGTTAGCCAGGAAGACTGACAAAAATTGCAATGCTGCACTTTATTAAGGACTCACCACTACAACGACTGTTGCCTTTTTTGGTCAGGAACATTAGTACTTCCCTCCCAACCTATCCATGCTTGCTTGCAGATGTTTATGCCTTTGGTGTTGGAAAAGAAACCAATGAGAATGTCCTGAATGCTTTGGCATCACAAAAACCTGGTGAGCAGCATCTCTTCATAATGAGGAAAATTGAAGACCTGCAAAAAGCCTTTGATGAAATGATCGGTAATGTGAACCTACCTTTTGTTGATTTGTTTGTAGGCTTCTATAGGGCTTGTAATCCTTCTCGGAAAACCGCTGAGTTTAGGGACCCTACAGATTTGACTCCGCTAGTCATTGCTGACTGTAGGGGTCTCCAGGCCATTGAGCCAGCACTGTCTGAAGACATTTCCGCGGTGATGTGGCTGGCATGATGTCACAGAGCGCAGTTACCTTCCCATCAAAGTGGTACCTATTTATCTACTTGCATTTGCATGCTTTCGGACTGCTAGGTTGCAGGAGCTGGAGCGAGGACCAGAACTCACCCATTCTCTTGGAGCTCAGGTCTTGAACCTGAGCTGTTGGCTTTCCAGCTGACAAGCCCAGCATCTTAACCTCGGAGTCACCGTGCTGCCCTGTAAGAACCCACCCTTCCAGAGTTTACCCCGCTTCCTTTTTAGTGTGGATTGTGACTTTCCATAGCTACCTAATCTTCCTATTACCCTTCTTATCCTTTTCAAGGAATCCCTCAGTCATAGTTTCTTGCCTAGCCTAGGCCTTCAGCTTATGTAGAAAACTCAAAGGTCTGAGAAAAGTGCCTCTCTATTTCCAGATGAGAGTGAAGCTTTGTCTATGTGTGGCTTGGCAAAAGAACACAAAACAGAAGATCAAAAGAAGAATCCCTGGAACACCAATATCTCCATCAGGGTAAGGGTGGCCTTTGGAATAGAATTAAGCTCAGAGAAGAACGCTTTCTTTAGTTATACAGATAGTCCTTGACTTACAGCAGTTCATTTAGTGACTGTTCAAAGTTACAACGGCAGCACTGGATATATATTTTTTTTCATACTTACCACCTCACGGTCACATGATCAAAATTCGAATGTTTGGCAACTGATTTGCATTTATGACAGTTACAGTGTCTTGGGATCACATGATCAGCTTTTGTGACCTTCTGAGAAGCAAATTCAACAGGGAATTTACAACCGTGTTGCCAACTGAACAACTGCATCGATTCACCTAACAAGTGTGGCAAGAAAGGTCATAAAATGGGGGGGAAACTCACTTAACAACTGACTCCCTTAGCAACAGAAATTTTGGGCTCAGTTGTTGAGGACTCCCTGTAACCAGAGTAAGATTTGATATTCCTTGTTTCTTACGGGCTCTCTCCATGATGCCTCATTGATTTTAGATTATCTTGAGGCTGCTACTGGATAATAATAATAATAATAATAATAATAATAATAATAATAATAATAATAATAATAATAATAATAATAATAATAATAATAATAATAATAATAATAATAATAATAATTATTATTATTATTATTATTATTATTATTATTATTATTATTATTATTATTATTATTATCATTATTATTTTATTTGTATACTGCCCTTCTCCCGAAGGACTCAGGGCGGTGAACAGGGCAAACATATAAAAGTAGAAAATTACAAAAGTTAAAAAGAATTATTTTATTTTATTTTATTTTTATTTTAATTCCATTTATATCCCGCCCTTCTCCGAAGACTCAGGGCGGCTTACAAGCTTAGCAGTAGCCTTCATTCTATGTATATGCCTGCTTATTAGGGCTTTCACACACACCCCAAGCGGCATTATTACAAAGTCAGCTTAATTGCCCCCAACAATCTGGGTCCTCATTTTACCTACCTGGGAAGGATGGAAGGCTGAGTCAACCTTGAGCCTGGTGGGATGCGAACCTGCACTAATTGCAGGCAGCTGGTGTTACTTAAGGAGGCATTAGCCCACTGCTCCACCAAACAAAATGCCCAAGCTAAAACAGTAGGTAAATATATTTACAACAACAATAAAATCCCAACCCATCCCCCATCAGGCCAGGCTGGCTTGTTCGAACAAATAAGTCTTCAGATCGCGCCGGAAGGAGTGAAGGTCGGGTGCCATCCAGAGCTCAACCGGCAACCGATTCCATAAATCCGGGGCGCCCACAATGTTGGAATAAGGATGAAAATATTACCTTAATATTACCAGCCTAGGAAGGATTATTTATGTCTGATCTATTCATGGGCTGAAAATGACTTGGAGGCAGTTTCATGGGGACATTGCAGGAAAAAAAAATGTTGACTGGGATGCAAGTGGGGAGATCCTCTTAGATGTTTGAAGTTTGAACTTCAAAATTATTTCCCAACGTTCCCAAGGGAGCAAAACATTGACCCTATAATGATATACTGATGTTGTAAACCACCCAGGGACTATTGTAAAGCACCATGTGGCAGTATATACTGTAAGTCTTAAGTGCTATCGCTATGGGAATAGTACAAATTCTTCAATTAATGTTGAATAATGAGTAAATCCTATTGAATGCAATGGGGATTATTTCCAAGGAAATCTATGTAGGAAGCTTTTGCGACTTACTCATAATGATTTTTCTCTTCCAATCACAGCGTTCCGGTAGGGTAGGGTTTGAACACTGCAAAGGAACCCTCATTTCTGAGTATTATATCTTGACGGCAGCTCACTGCTTCACTGTGAAAGATACGGCTGACCAGATCACAGTCACAATTGGTAAACAAAATTATCTTTTGAGAGGGAGTAGCCAAATGGGCAGCTGATGGTCCCACCATGTGGCGATAAGCTATGCAGCCCAAGACAGCAGGAAGTCTTATGTTTTACTTTCCTATTTCCTAGTCAGGAAACAGTATCCTGTGGAGGCAATTCGACTCCACCCAAAATACCAGATCGGAAAGCTGAAAAATCACGGAATCCCTGAATTCTATGATTATGACATCGCCCTGATAAAACTTAAGGAAAAAGTGGTCTACTCTTTCAATGCAAGGTGAGATCTCGCAGGAAGACACAAAGAGAGAGAGAGACGGCAGAGCCCTTTCAGTTTTGTCTCAAAGAAATATTAGAATCAAGACATTGGTTTTATTTTATTTTATTTATTTATTTTAATTCCATTTATATCCCGCCCTTCTCCGAAGACTCAGGGCGGCTTACAAGCTTAGCAGTAGCCTTCATTCTATGTATATGCCTGCTTATTAGGGCTTTCACACACACACCCAAGCGGCATTATTACAAAGTCAGCTTAATTGCCCCCAACAATCTGGGTCCTCTGGGTTTTGATTTAGTTCTACGAAATGTGTGGTATTTTTAATCTCGGTCTTTTATTATCAAAGATGAGCTGGTTGTTTCCTATTTAAAAGGCAAATTGGTGGGGTGGTATGTCTTAAATCAGTGTTTTTTCCAACTTGGGAACTTTACGATGTGTTGACTTTTACTCCCAGAATCCCTCAGCCAGCACGGGGCTTCCTGTTTTATTTTAGGTTGGAAGAAGTTATGCATAAAAGACTAATTAGTGCCTGGGGAAGAATAATTCCATTTAAAAAGATCTGGGCAGAAACTCAAGAGTCATAATGAGGCCCAGCTGATTTTTTTTTAATTTTAATTCCATTTATATCCCGCCCTTCTCTGAAGACTCAGGGTGGCTTACAAGCTTAGCAGTAGCCTTCATTCTATGTATATGCCTGCTTATTAGGGCTTGCATACACCCCCCAAGCGGCATTATTACAAAGTCAGCTTAATTGCCCCCAACAATCTGGGTCCTCATTTTACCTACCTCGGAAGGATGGAAGGCTGAGTCAACCTTGAGCCTGGTGGGATGCGAACCTGCACTAATTGCAGGCAGCTGGTGTTACTTAAGGAGGCATTAGCCCTCTGCTCCACCAAGGCTCTTTTTGATGTCTCCTTGCACTTCTTGATTGCCTTCAGAAGTGGTGGGTGCTCCATCACTGAAGGCTTTAAAAAAAAACTGGACAACCATCTGCCTGGAATTATTTCGGGCAACAGCCCCCAACTTTTGAGGCACTGGGGAATGGTTCCATAGAGAAAGGTTTTTCCATGGACTGGAGGGGGGGGTTGCGTGCTGCCTGCATCCTGAGGATGGGGCTTCGCATGTTTGCATAGCCCAGTTGCTGGCATGCTGCAGACCGGTGCTGGTCCACGGACTGGGGGTTGGAGATCCCTAAAATAAGATCTTCTGCTCAAACAGGGGTTGGACTAGAATACCCCCGAGGTCCCTTCCAACTCTATTATTCAATGTTCTATATTCTCCCCTACAGGCCAATTTGTTTACCATGTACACAAGGAACAACCCGAGCTCTGAGGAAGCCTCTCGCAACAACCACGTGTCAGGACCATGGTAAGAGGATTGTTTGTGTGTTAAAAGTAACCAACATGGGGCAGAAGAGCAGTAGGTTCCCTAAGGGCCAAATCTTCTTCCAAAGTAACATTTCTCAACCTTGGCAAGTTTTGTGGACTTCAACTCCCAGAATTCCTTTATGGCTCTTCTCTGAACCTGTTCTCTGAATTTCTTTGCATCCCTCTTGTAACATGTTGCGCTGCATCCTAGGTTGATTCGACCTCATACATGAATGAATTGGACTTGGAGCAAACTTGCTTGAAACGTTGGCCACCACTGGTCCACGGTATTCCTGATTCATCCAGCATCTTCCCCTCTTTTCTTTCTTTCTCCTCACTAGATGTTCCTCTTCCCTCCAAAGGAAGGAATTTCCTTTGGCAGTTCACTAAGCTCTTTTCATATTGTTTGGTTTAACAGAGAATGAGCTGCTACCTGTGGGAAACATTCGTTCTTTCTTTGTAACCAACTGTAAGTACGAAAACCAAGACGGTGCCGGGCTAGTTCGCAGGCCTGTTCAGATCAAGAATAGCGAAAAGGTGAGATCTTTGAGCAAGATACTCTAACAAGATTAGGTGGAGTGAGGCTCCCTTAAATCAAATCTAACACCTGAAGGCTCCAAGATATCAGATCTTTCCTTCCTTCCTTCCTTCCTTCCTTCCTTCCTTCCTTCCTTCCTTCCTTCCTTCCTTCCTTCCTTTCTTCCTTCCTTCCTCCCCCCCTCCCTCCCTCCCTGATCTTTCCTCCTTCCTTCCTTCCTTCCTTCCCGCCCTCCCTCCCTGATCTTCCTTCCTTCCTTCCTTCCTTCCTTCCTTCCTTCCTTCCTTCCTTCCTTCCTTCCTCCCTGATCTTTCCTCTTTCCTTCCTTCCTTCCTTCCTTCCTTCCTTCCTTCCTTCCTTCCTTCCCGCCCTCCCTCCCTGATCTTTCCTCCTTCCTTCCTTCCTTCCTCCCCCTCTTCCTTCCTTCCTTCCTTCCTTCCTTCCCACCCTCCCTCCCTGATCTTTCCTCCTTCCTTCCTTCCTTCCTTCCTTCCTTCCTTCCTTCCTTCCTTCCTTCCTTCCTTCCTTTCTCCCTGATCTTTCCTCTTTCCTTCCTTCCTTCCTTCCTTCCTTCCTTCCTTCCTTCCTTCCTTCCTTTCTCCCTGATCTTTCCTCTTTCCTTCCTTCCTTCCTTCCTTCCTTCCTTCCTCCCTCCCTCCCTCCCTCCCTGATATTTCCTCCTTCCTTCCTCCCTCCCTCCCTGATCTTCCTTCCTTCCTCCTTCCCTCCCTCCCTCCCTCCCTGATCTTTCCTTCCTTCCTTCCTTCTTCCCTCCCTCCCTCCCTCCCTGATATTTCCTCCTTCCTTCCTTCCTTCCTTCCTTCCTTCCTTCCTTCCTTCCTTCCTTCCTTCCTTCCTTCCTTCCTCCCTCCCTTCCTCCCTGTGTCCCTCCCTGATCATTTTCTTTCTTTCTTTCTTTCTTTCTTTCTTTCTTTCTTTCTTTCTTTCTTTCTTTCTTTCTTTCTTTCTTTCTTTCTTTCTTTCTTTCTTCCTTCCTTCCTTCCTTCCTTCCTTCCTTCCTTCCTCCCCCCTCCGTCCCTCCCTCCCTTCCTTCCTTTGGGAGTCAGCCAATGCCTCAATTGAATATATCAAATTAATAATAAATGTAGAGAATTTATATGACTGTTTTACACACACACACACACACACACACACACACACACACACACACACACAGAGAGAGAGAAACACCAGAATAAAATCTCAAATAAATATTTTCCAGGTTGTTTCTGGAACTAAATAACTATCAAGTTGGATAACATCTATTTCCAGGGTCCATTTCGTTGAATTATTGTATTGGTTTCAATGGTGATTGAATCTTGTATATAGATAAAAAAGGAAAAATCCTGATCTTGATTTAAGAGGAGGTCTACATTTTCATGGGCAAACTCTCTTATAGGAAAAAAAACACCAGATTCCCTTCAAGGGGTACCTGCAGCCGGGAGTCAAAAGGGCCAAGATAATGCAACTAAATAAATCATCTTGTCTGAGGTTATCTGCCCAGAAGGGAGTCAAAAAAGCCAAAAGGCCAACCAGAGCTGACCTTGTTTTTTTAACATCTCTTTTCTTGAGACTCCTTTTGCTGGATTATACCACTTTGCCAAGTACTGTTTTCTCTCCCCCCCACCCCAACCCTGCTATTCCTAATGGACAGAGCAGTTTGACCTACAAATTAATATAAATTTATTTCTCACTAAAATGGTAAATCTGTCCCAAACGGGCTGTGTTTATCGAATGTCCTTTCATAACTTCTCCAAATTCTCCAGAGCTGAAAATTAGGCTTGATGGACCAGGATTTTAACATAGCCGTCGTTCAAGAACCTTAGCTGTTCTTTGGGTGAGCTAAATAGAGAATACAAGGCAGCTTGCAGCATCTCTTGAGAACCAGAAAAAAGGAGACGGTGGTCAAAAAGAAAGAGGGTTGCAGCAATGTCATGAGTAGAGACCTTGGTACTTACCCTAAACTGGGACTCATTAAAGACTGCATTCCAACAGTCCCCGCTCCAATGAACTGGGGCTAAATGTGATAACTATGTAATGCCTGACTGCTCTTTAGAAAGCCAGATCCTGAAGCTAAAACTCAAATACTTTGGCCACCTAATGAGAAGGAAGGACTCACTGGAGAAGAGCCTAATGCTGGGAAAGGTTGAGGGCAACAGAAGAAGGGGACGACAGAGAATGAGGTGGATGGAGTCACTGAAGCAGTAGGCGTGAGCTTAAATGGACTGCAGAAGATGGTAGAGGACAGGAAGGCCTGGAGGAACGTTGTCCATTGGGTCGTGATGGGTCGGACTTGACTTCGCAGCTAACAACAACATGTAATGCCTCTTAGTGATAATCTGTAGTGATGTGCTCAATTTTTCTATTTCCTTTTTCTATTTCCAGAAAATGGCTTGTGAACAAGATGCTAGGAATGTCAAATTCTACAAAAACATTACCAATATCAAAGAAGTAGTGACTGATAACTTTCTCTGCACGGGGGGACAGGAGCCTGTGCTGGACCCCAATACGTGCAAAGGTGAGGAATAATGGTACTCTCTGCTGTTTCCTGGGTATAAGAAACCCTTTAGCCCTCTTGAAACCAAGTTACCTCCAAAGCTTCATGGCAACTGATCTTGCAAGTCATAGTAGATGACAAGGATGAGCAGAGCAACTCTTGAGCGAACAAGAGCTTGCACAGAAAAAGAGAATACTGAGAGTAGTTAAGTTTACACAGCAACCGCACAGATACACTGAGGTGTGTACAAAGTTTTACTTGTGGGATAAGACAATAGCGCAGTCCAGGAAAGAACAGTCCAGATCATACACGAGTAATAAAATGATAGCAGATAACAACAGTCCTAGGATTATCCGATACAGTCTTCTTACCAGTCCTTAAGTCAAACACAGTTCTTCAGGTTTAGCAAAACAGTAGCAAACCCACAAACTACGATAAACAGCAAGCAACAGCAAGTGAGAGAGAAGCGATGTCTCTAGCTCCCTCTTATGGCCATAGGAAACAGTGCTGGCCAATCATTAGAAAATATGATGCAATGCATTACACATTTAAAGTGATACATTACAGTTCTATCACAATGATACAATCGTAGTTCATATATATTGCCAACCCAACCAGTTAGGCCACAGACATATACCTAACAGTAGAGCAGCATTTGCAGGAAGAAAGGGAATTATTTATTAAAGATGTTTAAGAATATAAAAGCAAGGAGACACTTTGTTTGCAAGCATCTAAGAGAATGCCCTTCTGCTCCTTTTGGCTCTGGGCTGAAGTTATAATGGAGACACACCTGGGAACAGAAAATTGGACTTTTCAACAGTAACATTCACATGAGCATAACAGCAGGTATTAATATATTATATATGTTGGATTCAGAGACCAGTCATCACAGGGTGTCCCAAAATGTCTGTCTGCCTACGCAGAGTTTATTGTATTCATACAGTTTTAACAAGCAGGAAAGAGCGCAAAGCAAAAGCATTGTTTATTGGTGTACTCCCTAGTCAATCTTAGAGAACATCCGAACATCCCAGCCAGGGCAGAGTCTCCCATATCTAGCTGGTTCCTGGCAGTCCTTGGCAGTGCTAATTGGAATGAGCTCATAGACATGCGGATAACAGGATACTAAGGCAGGCAGTTTTCTGCACACGGTCCCTTCATATCCTTGACCTCCATCTCTACAATATATACAATATATTAATATATAATACTGTATATTTCACTCTGAATGGACTGTAACAGAAATAATAGAGTTGAAGGGACCTTGGAGGTCTTCTAATATAACTCCCTGCTCAGGCAGGAAGCCCTGTATTTCAGGGTCTTTCAGTGTAAATGCATCAGTTCATTAATATAACTACACCCTACACCCTTTGGGAAATGGGGACATGATGGTTAAACACGCTAGGTTTGTCAGCTGGAAAGCTGACAGGTCCAGGTTCAAGACCTGAGTGCAGCAGTTTGAAAGCCTGCAAATCCACGTAGATAAATAGGTACCAATTCCATGGAAGGGTAACAGCGTTCTGTCCGCTTCAGCATATGAGTCATGCTGGCGACATGACCATGGAAATGTTCTGTACCAGCCTGCTACCGGCCCTGCAGAAAAGGCAACCCCTTTATAAACGGCAAGAGGCTGGAATGACGTCTGCCAAATTTATTACTACAAAAAACAAACAAGACACAAACCAAGATACAGGAGCTTTGAAACACTATCTGAGCGGTTGCTTTCAGCAAACCAGCCCTCCCTAAACATTCCCTTTATAAAGAGTTCAGGGCGTGGCCTCTCTCTGCCTCCTTCCGAGAAGCCCCACAGCCTTCCTCTGTTTACTCCTACTTGACTGCCTCCTGCGTCGGGCGTCCTTGAACAGGGCCAGCTGTGGGTCATCTTCATCCACACTGTCAGGCTCACACAGCTGGGTCTCCATGGTGACCAAGTGGGAGGGGCCTGCCTGAGGGCTATCATCCGCAAGATCTTCAACCCCCTCAGCAAGGTCTTCAACACCCCCCTCCTCCTCTGATTCGTCCGACCCAACTGCCGAACCCACAGGCTGACCCTGAATCAGAACAGGAAATGTCTTCTGACAATGCTGGCTTCCTTGGCTAAGAAACAGAGATGAGCACTGCGCCCTAGAGCTGGACATGACGGAACAGGGGAAACCTTTACCCATACTTTTAGGACAGGGGTCCACAACCTATGGTCCGTGGCCTGGGACCGGGCTTGGGCTCTTGGTCTGCAGGCTGTGGAAATGGCTAGCTGGTGAATGCATGCGTAGGTGCGTATTTCCCCTCACTTGCGCTAGTGCCCGCAGCCCTGTGCACATGCACATGGGTGCAAACAAGAATGCTAGCGCAGGGCAGGTGTCTGCAGCCCGTTTGTGCATGCGCCACTAGCCCAGGTGATTTTCATGGCCCATTTGCACATGTGCGAAAGGGCCACTAGTGCAGTCATTCACGCATGTGCACGCACCAGCGCATGCTGCACGCACAAACGGGGCTGCTAGTGCCGTGCCAGTGTGCATGGCCCCGTGCGCATGCACACACACACACACACACACACACACACACACACACACACACACACACACCAATTTTGAAACTGCTCTCCTTCCCTCCGGTCCTCGAGCCCAGAAAGGTTGGAGACAGAGGTTTTAGACTTTGGAAGCAGTTTTCTGATGTGAGCTGGTTAGGTTCAAATTGCATCAGGTTACAGGAATGGGTTTGAAACTTAACATTGAGAAAATCAAGATCATGGCATCCAGCCCTCTCAATTCCTGGCAAATAGATGGGAAAGAAATGGAGGAAGTGACAGATTTTATTTTATCCTGGGCTCCAAGATCACTGCAGACGGGGACTGCAGCCAAGAAATTAAAAGACGCTTGCTCCTGGGGAGGAAAGCCACGGCAAATCTAGACAGCACACTAAAAAGCAGAGACATCACCCTGTCAACAAAAGTGCGTATAGTCAAGGCTATATGGGGTGGGACCATGCAGGTGGTTCCCAATCCCTTCTCTAATACATCCTCTAGTTTTTACATCACTGAATGACGTCTACATTTGCATACATGTTGATATCTGTCTGAAATTCTCCGACGAGTTGGATTCCTGTGTGAGTTATAGATCTGATCTCTCCATACCCAGCTCAGTCCCTTGATTAAATCTCTTTTTCTTTTGGCTTGCAGGTGACTCTGGTGGTCCTCTCATTATTCAGAAAAAGTTGCGTTATATTCAGGTGAGTGGTTAGTTCACCAAAACTGCTAGACCACAGCTTGTGTGTGTGAATGCCCTAGATCAGACATGTCAAACACAAGGCCCGGGGGCCGGATCCGGCCCGCGAAGTGGTTTCATGTGGCCTGCGAAGCCATCCTGGAAACAGTGAGGGAACGGCCCCCACTGCCTTGGCCCTGGCCCAGAGACCCTCCTCCTGCCAGAGACCCTCAGATCTGTCCCACTCCTACCCAGGCCCCCATAGGCACCCTTGATGCGAACGATGTAGAGCTGGTCACGCCCACCCAGTGGGCCATACGCACTCTAGCCACGCCCACCCAGGAGGCCACGCCCATCCTGGCCACACCCACCCGGCCCCCTGAGGTCAACCACAATGCTGATGCGGCCCTCAATGAAATTGAGTTTGACACCCCTGCCCTAGATTCAACCTGTCGGCTTCAGATCATGGCCGGGATGAAATTCTTATTACCTTTCTGTTCCAAAGGTGTCTTTTCAAGAGGCAAGTGGACTTTCTTTCTTTTTTCCTGAACCCATTTTGCTTCTCCTCTAAGAAGCTTCTTCAGTTCTTGGATGAGGAGCGAACTGAAGAATCTTCTTGGATGAGAAGTGAAACGTCTTCAAGGAAAAAAACCAAGAAAGTCCAGTTGCCTCTTGATGGCGCCCGATCTCCGCTCCTTCCGGCGCGATCTTAAAACCCATCTCTTTAAACAAGCTGGCCTGGCCTGATGGGACTGGGTGGGATTTTTATAAATGGACTTCAATTTTTAATCTGTATTAATTTATTATGGGCATTGTTTAATCACGTTTTAATAATTTTTAATTTTTGTATTTAGTTTTTATGTATTGCCCTGTTCACCGCCCTGAGTCCTCCGGGAGAAGGGCGGTATATAAATCAAATTAATAAATAAAATAAATAAATAAAAAGCACTTTCAGGAAAACCGTAACAGAAATGAATGAGAATCTCCGTAGATATTAATTAATTAATTAATTTATTAGTTGAATTTATATACCGCCCTATTCCCGAAGGAGACAGGGCGGTTCACAGGGCAAGTTAACACAATACAAAAAGGAAGACTAAAATAGAATTAAATTAATACAAGCCCACAAAATTAAGATAAAGTTAAAATTAAAATTTAAAATTAATTTAAATTTAAAATCCCTCAGTCCAGGCCAGACAGTTCAAACAACCAAGTTTTTAAGTCCCGGTGAAACGAGCGAAGGTCGGGGGCAGTCCGAAGTTCCATCGGCAGTTCATTCCAAAGGGCGGGCGTGCCCACAGAGAACGCCCTCCTCCTGGGAATCACCCGCCGGCAATCCCTAACCGGCGGAACCCTAAGGAGGCCCTCCCTGTGGGCGCGCACAGGACGATGGGAAGCTGATGCTGGTAGCAGGTGCTCCCTAAGGTAATCCGGACCCATGCCATTTAGATATCTTATCTTTGAGCTGTGTGTAAGTTGGTCGCATGTCCCGCAGTTCCAAAAATTATCTCTGAATCTTCAGACTGAATGTCCATTCGCAGCCATAATTTCACAAAGCAAAGTCACGTAAGAGAGGTATTGTTTTTGTTTCTTTATCTAATGGTGGTTTTCCTTCAGTGAAAGCTGTCAGATTCGAGGGTGGGATTTCTCATGTTTTTCTATCTCTTTCTTCTGTAGGTTGGCGTGATTAGTTGGGGTGTGGTTGATGTCTGCGGTCATAATATTGCGTCATGTGAGGAACCCCAAAAATTCCAGAGGCATAATCCCTCCTTTGCCAGGGATTATCACCTCAACCTCTTCAAAGTTATTCCTTGGCTCAAAGAACAGCTGGCCGATGAGGGACTAGAGTTCATCTAGACTTGTTCTTCCCAGCCCACTCAGGTGCTCTCTGTACATAGAAGTCATTCTCTTCAAATCTTGCCAAGTAAATTCTATGTCAGGGGTCTTCAGACTCGGCCCTTTTATGACTCATGGACTTCAACTCCCAGAATTCCTCAGCCAGGCACTCTGGCTGAGGAATTCTGGGAGTTGAAGTCCATGAGTCATAAAAGGGTCAAGTCTGAAGACCCCTGTTCTATGTTAACAACAGCTATGCAACTGTAACTGTATAGACAAAAAAAAAATAAATGTGATATGTGTTATCCTTTGCTTACCTCCTACTTTGAGATGGTTGGGCTTAGTTTCTATACAGAAGTGTCTGCAAGGGGGGTCCAAAAAATCAAGATGGTGACTGCAACTGGGGCCTTGAGCCCAGTCTACGATGACTCGCCCCCATCCTCTGACAGCCAGCTTGCCCACTCTCTTGTCCGGTTCTCCATCCAGCACCCTCAGTGAGTTATTCTGGCAGCGACTTTCCAGTGTTGAGATGTCCTGCGAAGAAATGGCGGCACTGAGTTGGCAGAGACTACCTGGCAGTGGCAAGAAGGCTGCCCCCTGCTGGCCGCCCCAAGATGGCAGCATCGAGTCTTCCCAGAGGGTGCCTTGAGCCCTGTGCAAGTAGTAATAGTAGTTTATTAATGTAGTAGTCTTATGACAGTATCAAAAGATAAGGTAAAATAAAAATAAAATGTAACATCTGATTCAGATAAAAGAAAACACAGTACAGGTAGTCCTTGATTTACAACCACAATTGAGCCCAACATTTCTGTTGCTAAGCAAGACAGTTAAGTGAATTTTGCCTCATTTTACAACCTTTCTTTGGTTGTTAACTGAATAACTGTGATTGTTAAGTAACACGATTGCTAAATGAATCTGACTTCCCCATTGAGTTTGCTTGTCAGAAGGTCACAAAAGGAGATCACAGGACCATGGGACACTGCAACCGTCATAAATATGAATCATTTGACAAGTGTTTGAATTTTGATCACATGACCATGGGGATGGTGCAACAGTTGTAAGCGTGAAAACCTGTTACAGGTCAGGGTTTTTTTAATGCCACGGTAGCTTCGAACGGGCGCTAAATGAACTGTTGTAAGTTGAGGACTATCTGTAACAATATAGAAGAATCAGCATTGAGATACAGGAACCCTTAATCTGTTCTATATAATGGATTCACAGCTCAAGTGCCTTAACCAGGGCTTTTTTTCTCATAGAACGCTCAGAACGGAGTTCCGGCACCTTTTTTGGATGGAACCTTGTAGGGTAGGCAAGGCGGGTTGTATGACATGTGTGAGTTCCGGCACCTTTTTCTGTTACAAAAAAAGCACTGGCCTTAACTATAAACTTAGTAGTTCCATTCACAACGTATACATTACAGCCCAGGAGGAAATAGGACAATTTGCAATTCATATTCCAGTAACCTAAGAAGGTCACACAACTGACAGTCTAACAATAATACGGGTAGTTTTTGACTAACGACTACAGTTGAGCCCAAAATTTCTTTCTTTTTTTTAAAAAAAAAATGTTTTTATTGATTTTCTAATTTTACATTTAAATATTTAAAAAGCAACGTGGCGGCTGAGTTAATTGATAATTCAAGAACATACAAGTATCTTTAGTACAAGTCTCAAACTACTACATATATTAAGTATTTCCTCTCTTTTCCCCTTAGTATTTACTGTCTCATGTTTAAACTAATACAATTCTTATTATATCAATTAAATAAAAATAACTTTCTTACATTTATCAATAATTTTTAGCTTATACATATCCTGGTTATTTTAACATTCAATCTCTATAAACAATCAATGTCCTAATTAGTTGTTCCCAATTTTTAGTTTAGTATTTAATATTTAAGTTTAACATTTAATATTTATAATTTACAAGTTTAAAATGACCACAATTCCTTTTATCACAAATCATCACAAAATCTAATATTCAGAATACATATCTTATCTATTTAAATATATTCTATTTCTCACCATCTGACATCAACTAAGCCCAAAATTTCTGTTGTGAAGTGAGACATTAGTTAACTGAGTTTTATGATCTTTGTTACTAACCACAATTGTTAAGTGAATCACTGCAGTTGTTAAATTAGTAACACAGTTGTTAAGTGAATCTGGCCTCCCTATTGACTTTGCCTGTCAGAAGTTTGCAAAAGGGGATCACATGACCCTGGAGCACTGCAACCGTCATAAATATGAGTCAGTAGCCAAGCGTCTGAATTTTGATAAAGTGACCATGAGGATGATGCAAAGGTCACAAGTGTGAAAAACGCTCATAAGTCACTTTTTTCAATGCCGTTGTAACTTTGAACGGTCACTAAATGAACTGTTGTAAATCGAGGACTACCTGTATTACATGATAAAGGTAGGTAAAGGTAAAGGTTCCCCCGCACATGCATGCTAGTCGTTTCCAACTCTAGGGGCCGGTGCTCATCTCCGTTTCAAAGCCGAAGAGCCAGCGCTTGTCCGAGGATGTCTCCGTGGTCATGTGGCCGGCATGACTAGATGCCAAAGGCGCATGGAACGCTTTTACCTTCCCACCGTAGTGGTCCCTATTTTTCTACTTGCATTTTTACGTGCTTTCGAACTGCTAGGTTGGCAGAAGCTGGGACGAGTAACAGGTGCTCACTCTGTTACGCGGCACTCGGGATTCGACCCGGCAAACTGCCGACCTTCTGATCGACAAGCTCAGCGTCCTAACCCACTGAGCCACTGCGTCCCTTCGTATTACATGATAGCTCCCAATAAATATAAGCAGGGGGGTATAGAGAACCAAACGAAGCACTATCCGGTAATCCATGTCAGTGTCTCTGTGCAAGCATACAGGCATATAGTCTCTTCTGCATATACAGGTGGTCCTCGACTTATTCGTTTAGTGACCATTCAAAGTTACAACGGCATTGAAAAAAAGGGACCCATGACCTTTTCCCACACTTGCGACCGTTGTGGCATCCCCAGGGTCTCGTGATCGAAAATCGGATGCTTGGCAACTGACTCATATTTATGACAGTCGCAGTGTCCCGGGGTCACAGTGATCCCCTTTTGCGACCTTCTGACACTCAAAGTCAATGAGGAAGCCAGATTCACTTAACAACTGTGTCACTAGCTTAACAACTGCAGCCATTCCCTTAACAACCGTGGCAAGAAAGGCGGTAAATTGGGGCAAAATCTACTTAACAACTGTCTCAGCAACAAAAAAAACTGGGCTCAACTGAGGTCGTAAGCCGAGGACCACCTGTAATGACATGGTAATGACATAACTGTTCACATTTTTGCTATTACAGTTTCTCCAGAGTCAGAATAATATCTCAGCACTGGGGAGGAGGGGATTTCAAAACTGTTGTCCTGAGAATATCAGGAAACGTTGCAATAAGCTGAGATTGGATAAATCATTATCCAACTACACGAATCTGTCGGGTCACTGTCACCACTGAGTCCTTGCCAGGATGTAAGAATTGCCCAATTTGAAGTTAATCTCAGTATTACAGTTCATTTCATGGAAAGAGATGAGAGGAGGTGGTTGATAACCGGGGAGACAAATGGGGAAATGTTCATTGCGGTGAAGCGATTTGCAACAAATGCCAGGAGTTTCATCATTTCACCAGTTTATTTATTTTATTTTTATTTTAATCCCATTTATATCCCGCCCTTCTCCGAAGACTCAGGGCGGCTTACAAGCTTAGCAGTAGCCTTCATTCTATGTATATGCCTGCTTATTAGGGCTTTCACACACACCCCTAAGCGGCATTATTACAAAGTCAGCTTATTGCCCCCAACAATCTGGGTCCTCATTTTACCTACCTGGGAAGGATTGGAAGGCTGAGTCAACCTTGAGCCTGGTGGGATGCGAACCTGCACTAATTGCAGGCAGCTGGTGTTACTTAAGGAGGCATTAGCCCACTGCTCCACCAAGGCTCCACCAAGGTTTCTATGAGATGCCTACAAGGGGGTGTTCATTTTGTAGGTCCATAGGATTTCGGTTTTGCCAAAGACTAAATTCTGGAGAGCACCACTTCAGGTTAGAGACAAGGGTGATATTTATGAAAAGCCTGACCTAGACTTAGAATCTCTGTTGAGGCCAGTGTGTGAGGAAGAGATGTAAAGTGAGTCGGTTAACATCTTAATCAGAGTTAGAGCTGGAAGGGACCTTAGAGGTCCTCTAGTCCAACCCCCTGCTCAAGCAGGAGACCCTATACCATTTCAGGCAGGTGGCTCTCCAGTTTCTTCATAAAAACCTCCAGTGATGGAGCATCCAGAACTTCTGAAGGCAAAGCTGTTCCACTGTTTAATTGTCCTCACTGTTAGAGAGTTGCTCCTTAATTCAAGGTGGCTTCTGTCCTCGAGTAGTTTCCATCCATTGTTTCTTGTCTTGCCTTCTAGGGCTTTGAAAAATAAGTTGACCCCCTCTTCTTTGTGGCAGCCCCTCCAGATGTTTTGGGTGCTCCATCACTGGAAGTTTTTAAGAGGACATCCATTTGTCCAGAATAGTACAGGGTCTCCTGCTTAAGCAGGGGTTCAGATGAGAAGACCTCCAAGGTCCCTTCCAGTTCTGTTATTCTATATTCTGAACGAAGGCAATTGTAAACTATTCATATTTAAAATCTTCAAAAACTACTAGAACAATGAGGAAGAGAGGTGTCAGATGGGAAGAGATAATGAGGGGGGAAAACCAGAAATGGAACATCTAGAAACCAAACCAAAGAGAATGCCTGGTATACAAGATGGAATGTCAAGGGTGATAGGGTCAAAAAAGTCAACATGGTGACTGCACCTGAGCAGTTAAGGCCCTGCCCTTTTTCACATGAATTATGAAAAGGGTCGTAGCTTTGGTCAGGGAGGCGGTGGCTCAGTGGGTTAGGACGATCAGAAGGTCGGCAGTTTGGTGGGTTGAATCCCGAGTGCTGCGTAACAGAGTGAGCGCCTGTTACTCATCCCAGCTTCTGCCAACCTAGCAGTTCGAAAGCACGTAAAAATGCAAGTAGGGACCACTACGGTGGGAAGGTAACAGCATTCTGTGCGCCTTTGGCGTCTAGTCATGCCGGCCACATAAACACGGAGACGTCCTCGGACGTCCTCTTTGGCTTTGAAACAGAGATGAGCACCGGTCCCTAGAGTTGGAAACAACTAGCACGCATGTGCAGGGGAACCTTTACCTTTTACCTAGCTTTGGTCACATAACTTTGGTCACAAGTTAGGTTTTGTTTTTAATTGCAACACCAGATGCCCCTTAAAGTTCTTGAGACACCTCAGACCCAGTAACCAAGGCAGCAGGCTTTCATAACAAGCCACTGTTTTCTTGAATTGCAGCAATTAAGCAATTATAGCCTGAATATGTGCGAGCTGAGCTGACAAGCCCCAATCAGTCCTTCTTTCAGCCAGCCAAGACAAACAGGACCAACCCAATGATTTGAAAGGTCTCCACTTCTGAATAACTCAAGATTGTTACCCCTTGTATCCATCCAAACAATAGCAGACATCTACATTTACAGCTTGTCCTCAACTTACCACCACAACTGAGCCCAAAATTTCTGTTGTTAAGTAAGGCAGTGGTTAAGTGAGTTTTGTCCCATTTTATGACCTTTTGCAGACAGTTAAGCAAAATACTGCAGTTGTAAAATGAAGCATGCAATTGTGAAGTGAATCTGGCTTCCTCTATTGACTTTGTTTGTCAGAAGCCATCTGGGAAAGTTACAAATGGTGATCACATGATCATAAATACATGCCAGTTGCCAAGCGTCCAGATTTTGATCATGTGACCATGGGGATGCTGTAATGGTTGTAAGTGTGAGAACCAGTCAGAAGTCACTTTCTTCAATACCATTGTAACCTCGAACAGTCACTAAATAAATGATTAGCTCTTCTGAGCAGGGAGGCCCAGTCCAGGCTATGTGTGAGCTGGAAAAGGCCTGCAATCTGGACCTGGGCCTTCCCAGTGTCTTCCAGGCCTCTTTGATCCCCTGAGGCACTCTGTGCCCCACTTATGACCCACACAGTCATTTAATGACTGCAATGGGAAGAGCTGGGATTGCCAACTTGAGCAAGGCGGTCACATAACTATAATTTCAGGCTCATTGTAGTTGTAAGTCGAGGACTATCTGTACATCTACAAGGATCCAAGGCCATGGTATTCCTCATGACACTTTGAAAGCTGGACTTTGAAAAAGCAGGGGAGGAAGAACATGGATGCTTTTGAGCTATGGCGTTGGAGAAGACCCCCAAGAATAGCGTGGACAGCCAAGAAACAGACCAATGGATTATCAAAAAAATAAACCCAGAAGTTCTTCCTTGAGGCACAAATGACCAGGTTCAAATTACTCTAATTTGGACACATCCTGTGAAGACCCAGCTCTCTAGAAAAGACTCTTATTCTGGGAAAAAGTGCAAATTATTTATTTATTTATTTATTATTTAAATTTATATACCGCCCTATTCCCGTAGGACTCAGGGCGGTTTACAGGGAAAATTAAAAAAACATAGCATACAAAAATTAAAATCAGTTAAAACTATTAATTAAATTCCAGTCCCTGAAATTAAAACTAAAACCCAATTAAATTAAATTAAATTAAAACCCCTCAGTCTGGGCCAAACAGCTCGAAGAGCCAAGTTTTCAAGTCCCGGCGAAATGAGCGAAGGTCGGGGGCAGTCCTGAGTTCCGTGGGAAGTTGGTTCCATAGGGCCAGCGCGCCCACAGAGAACGCCCTTCCCCTGGGAATAACCCGCCGGCATTCCTTAACCGGCGGTACCCTGAGAAGGCCCTCCCTGTGGGAGCGCACAGGACGATGGGAAGTTGATGCCGGCAGCAGGTGTTCCCTTAGATAATCCGGACCCAAGCCATTTAGGGCTTCATAGGTCATTACGCTGAGCTTGTCGATCAGAAGGTCGGCAGTTTGGCGGGTCGAATCCCGAGTGCCGCGTAGCAGAGAGAGCGCCTGCTACTCGTCCTAGCTTCTGCCAACCTAGCAGTTCCAAAGCACGTAAAAATGCAAGTAGAAAAATAGGGACCACTACAGTGGGAAGGTAACAGCGTTCCGTGCACCTTTGGCGTCTAGTCATGCCGGCCACATGACCACGGAGATGTCCTCGGACAAGCGCTGGCTCTTCGGCTTTGAAACGGAGATGAGCACCGGCCCCTAGAGTTGGAAACGACTAGCACACACGTGCGGGGGAACCTTTACCTTTACCTAGGTCATTACCAGCACCTTGAATCTCACCCGGAGGGTGAGAAGATGAGGGCCACCCGCAAAAAAGCGGACTCAGTTATAGTAGCAGTGAATACCGTGCTGGGAGATTTGAAGGAACAAGTTAGGGATAGATCATCATGGAGAAAATCTATTTATGTGGTCATTGGGAGTCAAAAGCTGTCAGTCCAAATTAAACTAAAATGAATACATGAAGAGATTTGTGCTTTGGGGTTTGAGATAGGGAAGATTCTCAACCCTGCAAAGAGGTTTTAGCTTGGTTAGGAGATTAGTTGGTTAAAAGATTAGTTCAGCCTGGTGTAAAAAAGGTGCAATTTTGCCTCTTAATTTGCCCCTCGTTATATCTTGATATGGCTGTCATCATCATCACCACCGTTGCATTATTTTATTTCATTGTTAAACAGGTGGTCCTCAACTTACAACCACAATTGAGCCCCAAATTCCTGTTGCTAAGTGAGACATTTCTTTAGTGAGTTTGGCCCCATTTTACGACCTTTCTTGCCCCAGTGGTTAAGTGAATCACTGCAGTTGTAAAGTTAGCAACACAGTTGTTAAGTGTGTGTCACGTTTCAAAGCAGGGTTTTGCTGCTTTGAATTATTGCTCCTCAGCTTGCCAATGAACTCCCGGGGTGCGAATGGGGGGGGGGAGGAAAAGGATTGGAATGCAGACTTCAAAGACTGAGAAGACCATGAGACCCAAGGACAGTTCACAGATGTCTGGCCAGACCCAGAAACATTTTCTCATAATATTTATCCATTTGATTGGACAATGTGACCTGATCCAGAGGGAGGAGAGAGAATTCTACTCTTTTACTATATGGGGCTTGGGTAGGGTTTGGCCAGAGCTGGTTTTACTTTCACATGTGCCAAAATGATGTACTCAATAAAGTTTTGCATGAAGAGATCAGAAAATCTCAAAGGTGTTTGCTCGCTTGAGGTCGTCAGTCGGAACCTTGACAGTGTGAATCTAGCTTCTCCATTGACTTGGCTTGTCAAAAGGTTGCAAAAGATGATCACATGACCCTGGGACACTGCAACCATCATAAATATGAGTCAGTTGCCAAGCATCTGCCTCCAGAAGTGGTGAATGCTCCAACACTGGAAGTTTTTAAGAAGAGACTGGACAGACATTTGTCTAAAATGGTATAGGATTCCTGCCTGAGCAGGGGGTTGGACTAGATGAGCTCCAAGGTCCCTTCCAACTTTATTATTATTATTATTATTATTATTATTATTATTATTATTATTATTATTATTATTATTATTATTATTATTTGAATTTTGATCACATGACCACGGGGATGCTGCAGTGTTCATAAGTGTGAAAAACAGTCATAAGTCACTTTTTCCAGTGCTGTTGTAACTTCGAATGGCCACTAAATGAGCTGTTGCAAGTTGAGGACTACCTATATTGTATTGCATTGTTATATTGCCTTGGCACATCACCCATCAATTTTTTTTTAAAAAAAATCTGAACAGTGCAAACTTCTGATAAAGAAAGGTTTACCTCAGCTAAGCATCGTTTTCATAGTTTCATTCTTGTACCTCAGTGAAACTTGTTTGCATTCTTAAATACACACACCTGTTTCCTGAATCTGTGGGATTCTGGCCATGCTTGCAACAGACGGGAAAGTCATAGAAAAACAAAAATGCTGTTGTTATAGAAAAGGGCTTTCTGGGCTATTCTTTCCTCTTCCCTTTTTGTGCTCTTCTTAAAGTCTCGTGTCGATGTTTATCTGGTCTCGTTTTAGTTCACCCTGTGGGATGAGTACGGAACAAAACATAAGCTTAATTTTTACATGTTAGTTTCATGTTAGTTAGCCTTGGTGGAGCAGTGGGCTAATGCCTCCTTAAGTAACACCAGCTGCCTGCAATTAGTGCAGGTTCGCGTCCCACCAGGCTCAAGGTTGAGTCAGCCTTCCATCCTTCCGAGGTAGGTAAAATTAGGACCCAGATTGTTGGGGGCAATTAAGCTGACTTTGTAATAATGCCGCTTGGGGTGTGTGTGAAAGCCCTAATAAGCAGGCATATACATAGAATGAAGGCTACTGCTAAGCTTGTAAGCCGCCCTGAGTCTTCGGAGAAGGGCGGGATATAAATGGAATTAAAATTAAAAAAAAAATAAAATTAGAAACTTCAAAGCATTGGCCAATTCACACAACCTCTGGGATTTCTATTGGACATGGTCAAAAAAGATTGTGGGAGTGGAAGAAAAATACTCGGGCTGAGTCCCGACAAAACTGAGTGTCTCTGTGTTTTTGAGCCTCCCAGCCAGAGGGACTTTCCAACACTAGACTTAGACGGGGTAGTGTTTACGCACTGTATTCATAGTGCACAAGCAGGGGATTTCTTGCACTCACAGTTCCCGTTTGTAGAGGAGGGGCAGCCACCTAGCGAACCAGTTCCTGTTTCTACGTTGGGAGAGCCTCCAAACAGTCATTCACTGCCCTAGCATCAGTCCTGATAGATAGACCAGACCAAGAAATCAATTCCACAGGAAGGTTAAAATTACAGTAATTTATTGAGACTGGCTAGAATGGTAATGGAGTGGAGTAGAATGGAGTGGAGTGGAGTGGAGTGGAGTGGAGTAGAGTAGAGTAGAGTAGAGTAGAGTAGAATTCTTTATTGGCCAACTGTGATTAGACACACACGGAATTTGTCTCCAAGACATAAGCTTTCAATATACAAAGCAAGGGACGCGGTGGCTCAGTGGGTTAGGACACTGAGCCTGTCAATCAGAAGGTCGGCATTTTGGCGGGTCGAATCCCGAGTGAGCACTTGTTACTCGTCCCAGCTTCTACCAACCTAGCAGATCGAAAGCACGTAAAAATGCAAGTAGAAAAATAGGGACCACTCCAGTGGGAAGGTAACAGCGTTCCGTGCGCCTTTGGCGTCTAGTCATGCCGGCCACATGACCACGGAGATGTCCTCGGACAAGCGCTGGCTCTTCGGCTTTGAAATGGAGATGAGCACCGGCCCCTAGAGTCAGAAACGACTAGCACGCATGTGCGGGGGAACCTTTACCTTATACATACAAACCACAAGGTGATAAGTCATATATCATAAATCATACTTACAATCATTAATCATAAGATACAACAACGTGCTAAATCATAGATACCAATAATAATAGAACCTAGCAAGTATGATTATGCTGAACAATCTCCTCCTCCTCTGATAAGCAGGCAAGGCTTTATTTTTATCAGATATCTGAATATTTCCAGGAGTTAAAAAGAATCTATTTTCTCCATTTTTAAATACCATTCTATATTTGTTCCACCTTTTCCAGGGACCATTTCAGATTTCATAATATCAGTATCATAAATATCTCATCCAGTTATTTCTGCCAGCCAGCTCACCTAAGTATACATCTGAAATTTTAAATTTAGATTTTAAAAAGCATCTGTCTGTTTACTTGCTATATCTACAAGTGTAAAGGTTTTTTTTTCTAGAATTCAAAAACCTGGATATGAATTTCATTAAATTGTTATGCTTTGTTCCTGAGAATGATTTCATTAAAGGTATAATTTTATTTTATTGCAAAAATTTCAAAAGTGAAGCCAACCCCTGCTTTTGTTTCCTTATTCCCAAAACTTTTCTTTCACTTATTTTGAAAAAAATATTGCATATCCAAAGCACAGACTTGGCCCAGCTTCAACTTGGTAGCTGCAAAAAAATGTGAGTGATATGTTTCTAAGCAACTTCTAACCCAATCATTTCCTTGCACCTATACCTGCTAGCAAATAAAATAAGTATTTGCCAATCTATTCAAAACTGAATAGATTTGGTTGAAAGAAGCACTAAAAAGAAGAAAAAAGTAGTTGAAAGAAGTATTTGATTTGGGCCAGATATATTGTCTCCTTGAATTCAGGGAATTCTTAAAATAATCTTACAATTAAATAATAATAATAATAATAATAATAATAATAATAATAATAATAATAATAATAATAATAATAATAATAATAATAATAATAATAATAATAATAATAATTTATTATTTATTTTTGGGACTTATGTATAATAATAATAATAATAATAATAATAATAATAATAATAATAATAATAATAATAATAATAATAATAATAATAATAATAATAATAATAATAAGAAGAAGAAGAAGAAGAAGAAGAAGAAGAAGAAGAAGAAGAAGAAGAAGAAGAAGAAGAAGAAGAAGAAGAAGAAGAAGAAGAAGAAGAAGAAGAAGTTGGAAGGGACCTTGGAGGTCATCTAGTCCAACCCCCTGCTCAGGCAGGAAAGCCTATACCATTTCAGGCAAATGGCTGTCCAGTCTCTTCTTAAAAACCTCCAGTGTTGGAGCATTCACCACTTCTGGAGGCAGGTTGTTCCACTGGTTAATTGTTCTAACTGTCCGGAAGTTTCTCCTTAGTTCTAGGTTGCTTCTCTTCTTGTCCTGCTTTCTGGTGCTTTGGAGAATAGCTTGACTACCTCTTCTTTGTGGCAGCCCCTGAAATATTGGAACACTGCTATCATGTCACCCCTCACCCTTCTCTTCGTTAAACTACACATACCCAATTCCAGCAACCATTCCTGATATGTTTTAGCCTCCAGTCCCCCAATCATCTTTGTTGCTCTTCTCTATACCCTTTCTATCTTTTTTACATTGTGGTGACCAAAACTGGATGCAGTATTCCAGGTGTGGCCTTACCAAGGCATTGTAAAGTGGTATTAGTACTTCATGTGATCTTGATTCTATCCCTCTGTTAATGCCGCCTAGCACTGTGTTGGCTTTTTTGGCAGCTGCAGCACACTGCTGGCTCATATTGAAGTGATTGTCTACTAGGACTCCGAGGGCCCTCTCACAGTTACTACTATTGAGCAAGGTACCACCTTTACTATACCTGTGCATTTGATTTTTCCTTCCTAAATGTAGAACCTTACTTTTTTCACCATTGAATTTCATTTTGTTAGATAGTGCCCAGTGTTCGAGTCTGTCCAGATCCTCCTGTATTTTAAGCCTATCTTCTGGAGTATTGGCTATTCCTGCCAGCTTGGTGTCGTCTGCAAATTTGATGAGTTCCCCATCTATCCCCTCATCCAAATCATTAATGAAGATATTGTTGTGATTCAGGGTCAGCCTGTGGGTTCGGCAGTTGGGTCGGACGACTCAGAGGAGGAGGAGGGGGTGTTGAAGTCCTTGCTGAGGGGGTTGAAGATCTTGCTGATGAGAGCCCTCAGCCAGGCCCCTCCCACTTTGTCACCACGGAGACCCAGCTGTGTGAGCCTGACAGCATGGATGAAGATGACCCACAGCTGGCCCTGTTCAAGGACGCCCGACGCAGGAGGCAGTCAATTAGGAGTAAACAGAGGAAGGCAATGGGGCTCCTCGGAAGGAGGCAGAGAGAAGCCACGCCCTGAACTCTATATAAGGGGAATGTGTGGGAGGGCTGGTTTGCTGAAGGCAACCGCTTGGATAGTTCCTGTTTCTTAAAGCTCCTGTTTCTTGGTTTGTCTTGTTCCGTTTGTTTTTGTAGCAATAAATTTGGCAGGCTTAATTCCAGCCTCTTGCCTTCTTGTAAAAGGGGTTGTCCCTGCCTTTTCTGCAGGGCCGGTAGCAGGCTGGTACAGAACAGATATTGAAGAGCACTGGGCCCAGAACAGAGCCCTGGGGCACCCCACTACACACTTCCTTCCATGTAGATGCAGTTCCATTGAGGACCACACGCTGAGTACGGCCTGTCAGCCAGCTACGAATCCATCTGGTGGTGATGCTGTCTAACCCACATTTTTCTATCTTATCAAGTAGTAGGTTGTGATCTACTTTATCAAATGCCTTACTGAAGTCCAAGTAAATTATATCTACAGCATTCCTCTGGTCCACTAATTTTGTCACTTGGTCAAAGAATGCAATAAGATTTGTCTGGCATGAATTGTTTTTGACAAACCCATGTTGGCTTTTAGTGATAACTTTGTTTGCATCAAGGTGTTTGCTGATTTGTTGTTTGATTATCTTTTCCAGAATCTTCCCAGGTATTGAGGTCAGGCTGATAGGTCTGTAGTTTCCAGGATCTATTTTTTCCCCTTTTTTGAAGATGGGAACTACATCAGCTCTCTTCCAGTCCTCTGGTAGTTCCCCAGTGCTCCAGGATAACCAGACGTTTTCCTTTTAGGCTTGATGGACAAACAAGCTAGAATAAAATATGGGCATTTCTTTTTATTTATGATAACAGCAGCATGACTCTTGTATGCACAGAGATGAAAGGGTTTACACATTGCTACAGCAGAAGAATGGATAGTGAATTTTGCCATAACTGACGGCTTTGATAAAAAAAAAAGACAACTTAGTTTCTATTTGCAAACCACTTTAGAATATTTTGCTTGAAACTGAAAGAAATCAGATTTTAAACTTGGGATTTGACAATTACAATTATTTATAATTATATAATTATAAAATCATCAAATCCCAAAGTTAAGGATTAATTTCAGAGTGTGAAGGGTTACTGTATTTTATATTTGTATCTGTGCTGAAGGAAGTCAGAAGTTGTTCTTTTCTATTTTTCCCCCCTTTTCCCTGTCCTTCCTTCCTTCCTTCCTTCCTTCCTTCCTTCCTTCCTTCCTTCCTTCCTTCCTTCCTTCCTTCCTTCCTTCCTTCCTTCCTTCCTTCCTTTCTTTCTTTCTTTCTTTCTTTCTTTCTTTCTTTCTTTCTTTCTTTCTTTCTTCATCTGTTTGGTTGGAAGTCTGTTTCATAGGATTGTTACCATTGCAGTTGATAACAAGAAACGACTGGTTCTTGTTTGCACAAAGATTTCCAATGGAAAGATTTGGTAATAGAATTCTTTGGCAAACCCTAACTTGAGTGTGGTTGCTGCCAATATCAAACTAATGAGGACTTGGAAGAGTAAAGGGGCTCCAGTCTAGTGAAAAGGAGGACTAGCGGTGACATGATAACAGTGGTCGAATATCTGAGTGGCTGCCACAAAGAAGAGGGAGACAACTTATTCTCCAGAGTGCCAGAAGGCAAGACAAGAAGCAATGAATGGAAACTAATCAAGGAGAGAAGCAGGGCTTTTTTTGTCATAGAACGCTCAGAACGGAGTTCCGGCACCTTTTTTGGATGGAACCTTGTAGGGTAGGCCAGGCGGGTTGTATGACATGTGTGAGTTCCGGCACCTTTTTCTTTTACAAAAAAAGCACTGGAGAGAAGCAACCTGGAATTAAGGAGAAACTTCCTGACAGTAAGAATAATCAACCAGTGGGACGCCTTGCCTTCAGAAGTTGTAGGTGCTCCATTACTGGAGACTTTTGAGAAGAGACTGGACAACCTTTTGTTTAAAACAATATAGGGTCTCCTGCTTGAGCAGAGGGTTGGACTAGAAGACCTGCAAGGTCCCTTCCAATACAGGAAGGGACTGACTCATATTTATGACGGTTGCAGTGTCCCGGGGTCATGTGATGCCCTTTTGTGACCTTCTGACAAGCAAAGTCCATGGGGAAGCCAGATTCCCTTCACAACTGTGTCACTAACTTAACAACTGCAGTGATTCACTTAACTACTGTGGCAAGAAAAGGTTGTAAAATGGGGCAAAACTCAGTGAACAAATGTTGGGCTTAGTTGTGTTGTGAGGACTACTAGTACAGGTAGTCCTTAACTTACAACCGTTCGTTAAGTGACCATTTGAGGTTACAACAACCCTGAAAAAGGTGACTTATAACCGATCTTCACACTTAAAACTGTCACAACATTCCAACGTTCAGATTTGGGTGGTTGGCAACCAGCACGTATTTACAATGCGGTGAGGTGGTTTCATTTAATGACTACACGATTCACTGAACAACCACAGCGATTCACTTAACAGCCGTGGCAAAAAAAAAGATCATAAAATTGGGCACGATTCACTTAACGACTGCCTTGCTTAACAATGGAAAATCTGGTCCCAATTGTGGCTGCATGTCGAGCGTCACCTGTACACAAGAGAAGAAAGACAACATTCCTTACTTTTGATCGAAGTAATTTGTAACCATCTTTGTGTTTTATAATTAAAAAACAACAACAATTGCACAAAAAATAGTGGCAAGCCCCCCTGCCTTTGAGCCGGGCCATCGCACAAAGGAAACCTACTGTAGCAAAATATTGTAGGAGCGTTAACAACCAGATTTGAGTACGGGATAGTGCCAGTGAGGTTTGCCTAGTCTGGCAGAACTGCAAGGCCAATGAAAGGAGAGGTTTGTGGGTTTAAAACGGTGAAAATGTCAGCCTTTGGCCCATCTAACTAGAATTTCAAACAATTTAAAACAAGCAAGATTTCAGCTCTTGGCTGACCCTTTGTCACCTGAGATGAGTATCAATGGATTTATTTTACCATTTCCCACGGCTGCTTTCTCAGGGAGGGGCCAGTCCATCACGTGATGGGAAGAAGGCCAAAAACTTTTATAAGAACCGCTGTCCACCTGCCATAACGAAAGCAGGAGTGGAAAGTAAAAAGAAAAAAGAGCAGGAATGCAGTGTCTCGGCTCATTTGCCCACCTTCTCCTCTTCCTGGTGGCATTCTCTGCAGGTAGGGTGTGATATTCCTGCATTCTCTGCAGGTAGGGTGTGATATTCCAGACTTTGATTGCAAAGTTGCGCCAAAACTTTATACTATTCCCCCTGCTTATAGACTGCTAAGCTTTTGGGCTAAAAGAGCAAAGGTTTCACTTCTAGCCTCCTTAAATGGGTTGTTGCATACTGAAATGGTTTGCTTTCACCAGGTTTTTTTTTAAAAAAAAAAGAAAGGCAATGCAAAAGGTCCCAGAAGTGAATTTCCCCTTCTACAAAATTCCGTATTCTTGTTATATTCCCCTTTGGCCATTGTTTGGTATCTCGTGGGGAGGAAGCAACAGAGGTTTCTATTTGGTTGCGTGGCAGTAAGGTAGGGTTGTGGGTCAAGGACTGGGGGAAAACAGAGTCTACTTCAGTTGGGGAGACTCATTCAGACATGTCGAGCTGAGGTATTCTTTCAGCCCAGCCTACCTTGCGGGGTTGTTTTCCGGGAATAAGGTGAAGAGAAAGGTACAGAGAAGTTACTGTATGCTACTGAAAGAAAGGAAAAGAGGAGGAGAGGAAGAAGGAAGGAGGGGGAGGAAGGAGGAGGAGGAGGAAGAAGGAAGAAGGAGAAGGAGATAGAGGAGACAGAGGAGGAGGAGGAGGAAATGGAAGAGATGGAGGAGATGGAGGAGAAGAAGGAGGAGGAGGAGATGGAGGAAAAGAAAGAGGAGGAGGAGGAGGAGGAGGAGAAGGAGGAGAAGAAGAAGAAGAAGAAGAAGAAGAAGAAGAAGAAGAAGAAGAAGAAGAAGAAGAAGAAGAAGAAGAAGAAGAAGAAGAAGAAGAAGAAGAAGAAGAAGAAGAAGAAGAAGAAGACGACCACAAGTAACTGTGGACATGTCAACACAATTCCCTGCCCTTCCTAATTTTATTACATTGTTTTAATTTAAAAAAATGAATAGGAAGGAACCTACTCTTCAAGCACTCGACCCCCCTCCCCAGCATAAACTGTAATTTGAATAATGCTTGGAAGCCTCATGTAGACCTCCATTCTTCAAAAACAAAACAGTGAGTTTGTTTGACTTTCTAGTAAATGGTTTGGGAATTGACTACTATATACCCACTGTGGAAGTCATTTGGAAAGAGCATCTATAACATACCTACAGTATTTCAGATAAGACCTAAAGCTGGGAACTCTCTCCAGTAGAAGTAGCAGTTCTACTACAATATTTCAGAGATGTCTTAAGGAATGTTGTATCCAAAGATTGCTCTGCTTTGAGTTTGCCCTGTTCCTGGAGTAGAGAGACAGTTTTGACATGCAATGATCTGAAAAGGGTTGTTGTTGTTGTTGTTAGCTGCGAAGTCATCTCCAACCGATCGCGACCCTATGGACAACGTTCCTCCAGGCCTTCCTGTCCTCTACCATCTTCTGGAGTCCATTTAAGCTCACGCCTACTGCTTCAGTGACTCCATCCAGCCACCTCATTCTCTGTCGTTCCCTTCTTCTATAGCCCTCAATCTTTCCCAGCATTAGGCTCTTCTCCAGTGAGTCCTTCCTCCTCATTAGGTGGCCAAAGTATTTGAGTTTTAGCTACATGATCTGGTCTTCTAAAGAGCAGTCAGGGTTGATCTCCTCTAGGACTGACTGGTTTGATCGCCTTGCAGGCCAAGGGACTCGCAGGAGTCTTCTCCAGCACCATAGTTCAAAGGCCTCAATTCTTTGGCGCTCAGCCTTTTTTATGGTCCAACTTTCATTGCCATACATTGCAACTGGGAAGACCATAGCCTTGACTATATCCACTTTTGTTGACAGAGTGATGTCTCTGCTTTTTAGTGTGCTGTCTAGATTTGCCATGGCTTTCCTCCCGAGGATCAAGCATCTTTTAATTTCTTGGCTACAGTCCCCATCTGCAGTGATCTTGGAGCCCAGGAAAATAAAATCTGTCACTACCTCCATTTCTTCCTCATCTATTTGCCAGGAATTGAGAGGGCCGGATGCCATGATCTTGGTTTTCTTAATGTTAAGTTTCAACCCAAGCCATGCCTGGCTGAGGAATTCTGGGAGTTGAAGTCCGCAAGTCATAAAAGGGCCAAGTTTGAAGACCCCTGCTTTAAGATGCGTGGATTTGAACACCCTGAATTCTGGGCGTTGAAGTCCACAGATCTTGAAGTGGCCGAGGTTGAGAAACACTGGTCTAGATTAAAAGTTGACTGAAAATAAAGGACCCTGACCTTAATAACTGATTATCTCTCTCTGGTTGGGGAATTTCCCCATCTGAAAATTATGTCAACATTGTGACCTTTGTCCTGGCAGAGAAGTGTGAGACAAGTCAGTACCTGCCCAAGAAGAAAGAGCTGCCAGCTTGGATTGGGTGGCTTGTTTTAAAACATTTGCTATGTAATCAGATATGATTTGATCCATACAATCTCTTTTTTCCTTCTTTTTTTTTACAGTTGGTCCTCAACTTACAGCCATTTGTTTAGTAACTGTTTGAAGTTACAACAGATTTATGACCGTTTTTCACACTTGCAACTGTTGCAGCCTCCCATGGTCACATGATCAAAATTAGAACACTTGATGGTTGCGGTGTCCCAGGTGGTCACACAATCCCCTTTTGCCACCTTCTGACAAGCAAAGCCAGATTCATTACATTTTATACTTATCAATAGCCACCTGTTTATTAATGAATTCATCCCTGTAATATGAACAGTGCTAAATATTATTGTAAACTACCATCCCATCTCTGCTACAGGAACACACGTTGCTGCATCTTTTGATCAAACAGAAAGTCTGCCCTTTTCCCAAACAAAGAGGTCGTTCATTTCTGACAATGGTTTCTCGATTTCTGAAATAATATCGTTTTTCCAACTTTTCAATACGATTCTTTTAGCAAGTGCTTTTTTTGTAAAAGAAAAAAAGGTGCCGGAACTCACACATGTCATACAACCTGCCTTGCCTACCCTACAAGGTTCCATCCAAAAAAAGGTGCCGGAACTCCGTTCTGAGTGTTCTATGAGAAAAAAAGCCCTGTGTCTAGCCATCTCCTCTGCTCCAGACAGGTGATCCTCAGCTTAACGATGGCAACGGGGTTAAGATTTTCTAAGGTATGTGGTCGTAAAGCACTCCTGCCTTGCTTAATGACAGCAATCCCTCCAGTCCCATCTGCTGTCATTTAACTCCATCCCACAACTCCCCCCCTTGACTTGCGGAGGAAGCTGGCAGTGAAGCTTGCAAGCACCAATCACGTAATTGTGGGGCACTGCAACAGGTCATCATTGTAAACCAGTTGCCAAGTGCCCAAATAACAATCAGGTGATCACATGGCTGCCAAACAATTGACCAGAATACCAAGGACTGTGTCAGAATCCATTTATATCACATTTCATAAATGTATGGGTAGAATATTGTGCTTATTCTGGGGATTCTGCCATCTCTCCGAGGGGGGGGAGAGGATGGTTACTCAGATTGTATAGGCTGTCTTCAAAGACCAGGGAAGCTTTTGATCTGGGGGGGAAAGGGGGAGAGAGAGAGAGATTTGGATTGCATCTCCATTTGCAGCTGAAAAGGAAGAAGCAATAACAATAAACACAAGGAGAGTTCCCTTTCCCAGGAAAAGGCCTGACACCTAAGTAAATGATGTGAGCCTGACCAAATGGATGAGGGGAGGGGGCTGAAATGGGAATGCTTTATATAGGATTGAAATGTAACTCTGTTAGATCCCGTCTTGTATTGCCACAATCGATCTCATCCTAGTAAACTTTTCCTTTTGGACAAACTTGCATCCAAGAGTTCTTATTTCCTAAGATGTGGATTGAGGTGGGTCCTGACAGACTGGTTGTAACCACCTTTCGTTCAGTCCTGTCATAACTTTGATCACCAAACAAATGATCCATACATTGATAGCCGTACAATCCATAGTTCCTGATAAACCATCAGATTCCAAAGCTTTAGTGTGCAGCTTGATTCAGGATCAGTACAAATTCTCCCAGTCTTTTCCAATTCTGAATCATGCTTTGTTTGATACAGGTTAAGTCCTCGACTTACGACCACGCTTGAACCCAAAATTTCTGTTAACAAGACATTCATTAAGTGAGTTTTGCCCCGATTTGATGACCTTGCGTGCCACAACTGTTAAAAGAATCACTGCAATTGTTAAGTTAGTAACACGGTTGTTAAGTGAATCTGGATTCCCCACTGACTTTGCTTGTCAGAAGGTCGCAAAAGGGGATCACATGACCCCGGGACACTGCAACCATCATAAATATGAGTCAGTTGCCAAGCCTCTGAATATTGATCACACGACCATGGAGATGCTACAATGATCACACGTGTGACAAATGGTCATAAGTCCCTTTTTCAGTGCTGCCATAACTTTGAATGGTCACTGAACGAACTATTATAAATCAAGGACTACCTGTATTTTGTTTATTTATTTAGCAAAATTATGTTGTTGTTAGTTGTGAAGTCGTGTCCAACCCATCACGATCCCATGGACAACGTTCCTCCAGGCCTTCCTGTCCTCTACCATCTTCTGGAATCCATTTAGGCTCACGCATACTGCTTCAATGACTCCATCCAGCCATTTCATTCTCTGTCGTCCCCTTCTTCTCTTGTCCTCAATCTTTCCCAGCATTAGGCTCTTCTCCAGTGAGTCCTTCCTTCTCATTAGGTGGCCAAAGTATTGGAGTTTCAACTTCAGGATCTGGCCTTCTAAAGAGCAGTCAGGGTTGATCTCCTCTAGGACTGACCAGTTTGATCGCCTTGCAGGCCAAGGGACTCGCAGGAGTCTTCTCCAGCACCATAGTTCAAAGGCCTCAATTCTTTGGCGCTCAGCCTTTCTTATGGTCCAACTTTCACTGCTATACATTGCAACTGGAAAGACTATAGCCTTGATTATACGCACTTTTGTTGACAGGGTGATGTCTCTGCTTTTTAGTGTGCTGTCTAGATTTGCCATTGTTTTCCTCCCCAGGAGCAAGCATCTTTTAATTTCTTGGCTACAGTCCCCATCTGCAATGATCTTGGAGCCCAGGAACATAAAATCTGTCACTACCTCCATTTCTTCCTCATCTATTTGCCAGGAATTGAGAGGGCCGGATGCCATGAACTTAATGTTAAGTTTCAACCCAAGTTTTGCACTCTCCTTCTTCACTCGCAACTTTAGTTGCTCTTTAGTTCTTCTTCACTTTCTGCCATTAGAGTGGTATCATCTGCATATCTTAGGTTGTTGATGTTTCTTCCGGCAATCTTAATTCCAACTTTTGATTCATCTAGCCCTGCATTTCTCATGATGTGCTCTGCATATAAGTTAAATAGGCAAGGCGACAGTATACAGCCTTGCTGGACTCCTTTCCCAATTTTGAACCAGTCAGTGGTTCCGTGTCCAGTTCTCACTGTTGCTTCTTGGCCCGCATATAGGTTTCTCAACAGACAAATAAGATGGTCTGGTACGCCCATCTCTTTAAGAACTTGCCACAGTTTGTTATGATCCACACAATCAAAGGCTTTAGCATAGTCAATGAAGCAGAAGTAGATGTTTTTCTGGAACTCTCTAGCTTTCTCCATGATCCAGCGTATGTTGGCAATTTGATCTCTAGTTCCTCTGCCTCTTCGAAATCCTGCCTGTACTTCTGGTAGTTCTCGATCCACATACTGCTGGAGTCTAGCTTGTAGGATTTTAAGCATAACTTTACTAGCATGAGAAATGAGTGCAATGGTGCGATAGTTTGAACATTCTTTCGCACTGCCTTTCTTTGGAATTGGAATGTAAACTGATCTTTCCAATCCTGTGGCCACTGTTGAGTTTTCCAAATTTGCTGACAAATTGAGTGTAGCACTTTTACTGCATCATCTTTTAAGATTTTGAATAGCTCAGCTGGAATACTGTCACCTCCATGAGCTTTGTTGTTGCTCAGCTTTTCTAAGGCCCACTTCACTTCACATTCTTGGATGTCTGGCTCGAGGTCAGTGACCACCTCATTATGATTATCAGGGACGTTAAGCTCATTCTTGTATAGTTCTTGTATAGTTCTTCTTGTATAGTTCTTCTGTGTAATTTTGCCATCTCTTCTTAATCTCTTCTGCCTCTGTTAGGTCCCTGCCATTTTGGTCCTTTATCATGCCCATTTTTTCATGAAACGTTCCCTTCATCTCTCCAATTTTCTTGAAAAGATCTCTGGTCCTCCCTATTCTATTGTTTTCTTCTATTTCTTTGCACTGTTCATTTAAGAAGGCATTCTTATCTCTTCTAGCTATTCTCTGGAATTCTGCATTCAATTGGGTGTATCTTTCTTTTTCTCCCTTGCCTTTCGCTTCCCTCCTTCCCTCAGCTATTTGCAAAGCTTCCTCAGACAGCCATTTTGCTTTCTTGCATTTCTTTTTCTTTGGGATGGTTTTAGTTGCTACCTCTTGTACAATGTTGCGAACCTCTGTCCATAGTTCTTCAGGCACTCTATCTATCAGATCTAATTCCTTAAATCTATTTGTCACCTCTACTGTATATTCAACATGGATATGATTTAATTTATACCAGAGTGGCCTAGTGCTTTTCCCTACTTTCTTCAGTTTAAGCCTAAACTTTGCAATTAGAAGCTCATGGTCTGAGCCACAATCAGCTCCTGGTCTTGTTTTTACTGACTGTATAGAGCTTCTCCATCTTTGGCTGCAGAGCATATAGTCAATCTGATTTATGTGTTGACCGTCTGGTGATGTCCATGTGTAAAGCCGTCTCTTGTGTTGTTGGAAAAGAGTGTTTGCTATGACCATTGTATTCTCTTGAAAAAATTCTATCAGCCTGTGCCCTGCTTCATTTTGTACTCCAAGGCCAAACTTGCCTGTTATTCCGGTTATCTTTTGGCTTCCTACTTTAGCATTCCAATCCCCCATGATGATAAGGACATCATTTTTTGGTGTTAGTTCTATAGGTTGCTGTAGGGCTTCATAGAACTGGTCAGTTTCATCCTCTTCAGCACTGGTGGTTGGGGCATAGACTTGGACTACTGTGATATTGAATGGTTTGTCTTGGATTCGAACTGAGATCATTCTGTCATTTTGAGGATTGTATCCCAGTATTGCTTTTCCTACTCTTTTATTGACTATGAAGGCTACTCCATTTCTTCTTAGGGATTCTTGCCCGCAGTAGTATACCTGATGGTCATCTGAATTAAATTCACCCATTCCTGTCCATTTTAGTTCGCTGATACCTAAGATGTCGATGTTCAGTCTTATCATCTCTTGTTTGACCACGTCCAGCTTGCCTTGATTCATGGATCTTACATTCCAGGTTCCTATGGAGAAAAAGTCTTTACAGCATCAGACTTTCCTTTTACCACCAGACAAATCCACAGCTGAGTGTCCTTTCGGCTTTGGCCCAGTCGCTTCATTCTTTCTGGCGCTACTAGTACTAGCCCTCTGCTCTTCCCCAGTAGCATATTCGATGCCTTCCGACCTGAGGGGCTCATCTTCCAGCGTCATATCATTTTGCCTTTTGGTACTGTCCATAGGGTTTTCATGGCAAAGATACTGGAGTGGTTTGCCATTTCCTTCTCCAGTGAATCACGTTTTGTCAGAACTCTCTGCTATGACCTTTCCGTCTTGGGTGGCCCTGCATGGCATAGCTCATAGCTTCATTGAATTACGCAAGCACCTTCGCCACAACAAGGCAGTAATCCATGAAGGGGCTGAAAAGGGTGGGAACCCAAACTTTTATCAGTATTTTTTTTTGGTGGGGGGAGGGGAAAATGAAAATATTGAAGAGAGATTGTGGGGATTCCTTCTCCTCTCTTTATCAGCTTTATAGCTATTTCTATAATTTCTATAATTTAATTTCTATACCGCCCTTCTCCCAAAGGACTCAGGGCGGTGTACAGGGCAATAAAAACACTACAAAAGTTTACAAAAGTTAAAAGTAAAATTAAATTAATTAAGCCCTAACAATAAATAATTAAAAATACCCCAAACCCTTAAACCAGGCCAGCGTGTTCAAATAAATAGGTTTTCAGATCACAGCGGAAAGAGCGAAGGTTGGGAGCCATCCGGAGCTCAACCGGTAATTGATTCCAAAGGGCTGGTGCGCCCACAGAAAATGCTCTCCCCCTGGGGGCTGCAATCCAACACTCTCTGACCAATGGCACCCTGAGGAGGCCCTCTCTGTGGGAGTGCACAGGACGAAGGGAAGATGATGCCGGCAGCAGGTGCTCCCATAAGTAATACGGACCCATGCCATTTAGGGCTTTATAGGTAATCACCAGCACCTTGAATCTCACCCGGAGGGCAACTGGAAGCCAATGCAGCTCACAGAGAAGAGGTGTTACATGGGAGTATCGGGAGACCCCCATCACAACTCGAGCAGCCGCATTCTGCACCAGCTGAAGCCTGCTGTAGGCAGATCGTGCATTTTATGTTGTGTACTAAAGTAAGCATTCTCTCGGTATGTTTATGTGTGAAAGCTCACACAGCCCAAGCAACGAGGAGTTGGCCGTAGAGGAGGGGAGCCCGGAAGTGCAACATGGGTCCCCTGATGGAGAAAGCCAACCTGATGGCTACAGCCGCTGTGCTAACTCTGCTGAACAAACTGACTCTGGGGTGGGCCAACCTGGAAAGGCCAGCCAGAGAGCACCAAGCCACTCAGAATCACTTGAACTAAGAGACACTGGTCTACCCAGCCCGACAGGCAAGCTGGTAGGCCAGGACGTTCCTGGGTCCCCCAGGCATTCCACAAGGCCACGCAAACTTCCTCCTTATCTGAAAGATTTTGGTCTGTAATAATAAAACTATAATGTTGTATGTACCTTGTACTTAATGCTGACAAGATTGCAATGGACAATGGAGCTACAATGTTGTAAGTACTTTATTGTGCTGCTAAGTGGAACCTATTCATACCATTGTTAAGTCTTTGTAAAGTGTATTGCTGTAATTACTATTGTTGCTATAGTGTTGTTCGTTCTAAGGGGGGGAGGGGTGTAATGTATTGGGCTTGCTTGTTTTTTTTTTTTTTTATTGAAAAGTTTTAAAAATACAGTTTTCCTTTAAAAAACCCCCTTCCCCCTCCCTCCTCCCCTCCCTACCTCCCCCCTTCCCCCCCCTCCCCCCCTCCCTCCTCCCCCCCCACCTCCCCCTAACCCCCCTCCCCCCCCGGACTTCCCAGAGCTAAATACAAGGTATATATATATAAAAAAGCAATCATAAACAACCATATACTAACAACTATAAATTCTAAAATCCATCACTCTCTAACTTATATAGGATCAAACAAAACTTAGCATTATTAAATATATATAGAAGACAAAATAAAAAAAGAAAAAAGAAAACGAAAGAAGACTTATTCAAATGCTAGATAAAACTTCTTGACCCTATACTTATTCTGGATAAACTCAATCCATTTTCTCCATTCCATAATATAATGTTCTTGCGAGTAATCTTTCAAATAGGCCGAAATCTTCGCCATCTCTGCCAAGTCGGAAACCTTTAAAATCCACTCTTGTATAGTCGGCAGTTCCTCTTTCTTCCAATATTGACCTATCAAAAGTCTTGCTGCCGTAACTAAATTCAACATCAACTTAGAGTCCACAACTGTAGCGTCAACAATTATTCCCAACAAAAAAAATTGCGGACAAAACTTTATCCTCCGTTTAAAAATCTTCTGCATATTCCACCAGACTTTTATCCAAAAAGCCTTGACCTTTTTACATGTCCACCATATGTGAAAATATGTTGCCTCTTCATCACCACACCTCCAACATTTAGGCTGATAATTCGGATACATACTTGCAAGCTTTTTAGGATCTAGATGCCATCTATAAAACATTTTGTAAAAGTTCTCTCTTAAACTTTGAGCTTGAGTGAATTTTACATTCCTCACCCAGATCTTTTCCCACGTGTCCATTGTAATAACTTCCTGAATGTTTTGGGCCCATTTTATCATACAATCCTTAACAAGCTCTGTTTCTGAATCGATCTCTATCAATGCAAGATATATCCGTTTAATATGTGCTGGTCCTTGATTTCTAATTTGCTTTATCAAATTTTCATCAGTCGTTGCAAATCCATTTTTTTGATCTTCTTTCCACCTGGCCTGTAACTGAAGATATTGAAACCAAGTCTGAACAACCTTCTCTTCTCGCAAGAAACTATATGATTTCAAGCACCAAATATTCCTTTCCAAACTTAAAATTTCCTTGTAAGTAGTCTCATCATGTTTGAAACCAGCATGTATATTTTCTATTGCGTGTTTTGGGATTGCCCACAATGGTATCTTGCTGCTTAACTTATGTCTATACTTCTTCCAAACTCTCAGCAATGCCTGTCTTAAAATATGCACCCTAAACACAGTATCTACCTTCTTATCATACAACAAATATGCATGCCAGCCAAACAACAGATCATGGCCCTCAAGATTTAATAACCTCGATTGTGTCAAATTAATCCAATCACTTATTCCTACTAGTGCAGCAGCTTCATAATATAATTTAAAATTAGGCATTTTAAGGCCACCTCTCTCACGAGTATCCTGCATAATCTTAAGTTTAACTCGTGGCTTTTTCCCTGCCCACACAAATTTATTGATACCACGCTGCCATTCCTCCAAGTTAGAGTCTTTCTTAAGAATCGGTATCATTTGAAATAAGAATAAAAATTTGGGCAGGACATTCATTTTCACTGCTGCAATCCGTCCCAACAAAGACAATTGCAATTTTTCCCAACTCTCCAGTTCTTTTTGAATTTTCCCCCATAACTTTTCATAATTATTTTTATATAGCTTTGTATTAGAGGGCGACAAAATCACCCCCAAATATTTAACCCTTTTAACAATCTCAAATCCAGTTAATCCTTCTAGGAGAGCCTTCTGCGAAACTGTCATATTTCTAGCCAAAATTTTAGTTTTCTGTATATTTACTTTAAATCCAGAAACCTTCCCATATTGTGTTATTATCTCCATCAGGTCCACAACAGAGTTCTCTGGCTGGGTCACTGTAACAACCAGATCATCTGCAAATGCTCTCAATCTGTAATCCTGATCTCCAACTTGTATCCCCTTAATTTTTTCCGAATTCCGAATCTTAACCAATAATATCTCTAATGTTAATATAAATAACAAGGGCGATAGCGGACAGCCTTGCCTTGTGCCCTTCTCAATATTACATACTGTTGTCAAACTATTGTTAACTATAATTCGGGCAGTTTGTTTTTGGTATAATGCCCTAATCGGTTGTAAAAATTTTCCCCCAAAATCCATTTTGTCTAAAACTTTCAACAAAAATTGCCAGTTCAATTGATCAAAAGCCTTTTCAGCATCTAAAAAGATTAGCGCAGCAGAGATCTGGTTGTGCCTTTCCAAAAACTCTAACACATCAACTATATGTCTCACATTGGTTTTCATTTGTCTTCCACTAATAAACCCCGTTTGGTCCCCATGAATCACCTGTTGCAGAACCCTCATCAGTCTATTAGCCAAAACCTTAGCAAATATCTTATAATCTGTATTTAAAAGCGATATCGGTCTGTAATTTTTAACTAAAGTAGCATCCTGGTCTTCCTTCGGAATCAAAGAGATAAAAGCTGTTCTCCAAGACGGGGGCACCTTTCCCCCCCTCTGGATTGTCTGGAACAGTTCCTTTAACGGTTTTATCATCTCTAATTGTAAGTTTTTATAATAGGCCGCAGTCAAGCCATCAGTGCCTGGTGCTTTATCCACCTTCAGTTCCTTAATAGCTGTAAAAATTTCTTCTTCTGTAATCAGTTGGTTAATCCCCTCTTTTTGTACTTGCGTAAGAACCGGGATGCTAGCCTTCTCCAAATACGTATCAATATCTTTTGCATTAATGTCCTCTTTAGTATATAATTTCGAATAAAAATCCACAAAGGCATCCTTAATAAGATTCTGTTGATACACAACCCTTCCTTTATGCTCAATCTTATCTATATTAGATGCCCTTTGTTTTTTCCTCAGTCTATAAGCCAACCATCTGCCTGGCTTATTAGCATTGCAAAAAGTATTATGCCTAGCAAACCGCAGATTGGTCGCCACTTGATCAGCCATTAATTTATCAAATTGTCCTCGTAACAGTCTAATAGCCTCCTTGATCTTCACCTCCTCTGGGTTCAAAATCAAAGCCTTTTCTTTTTCCTTTATTTCATTCTCCAGTTCTTTCCTTCTAGTTTCCACTGCACGTCTATGTCTATTATTCATATATATCAACACCCCTCTCATATAGGCCTTGCTAGCATCCCAAACCATATCCATAGAGGTACCCTTATTCATATTCATCTCAAAAAAATCCTTCATCCGCTGTTTGCATTCTTCCACATTTCTCTGATTTCTAAACAAATTCTCATTTACGCGCCATGAGCGTCTATCTCCTCTTTCCTTATCAATCTCCAACCACACTGGACTGTGATCAGAGATAATTCTTGCGCAGATTTTCACCTTTTTAGTTCTCAAAAGAAGATCATTAGTCAACAAAATAAAATCAATCCTTGAAAAAGATTGGTGTCTATCAGAATAAAATGTATAATCCTTCTCCCGCAAATGTCTCTCACGCCAAATATCTCGCAATTCCAGGTCATCCTTCATTTCAAAAAAAGATTTAGGCAGTCTAGCGTGACTTGGAATGCGTTTAAAGGCTCCAGCCTTATCCAACTGTACATCCATAACTCCATTCCAGTCCCCCATAAAAATAAAGGATTTATAATCCAACTGGGTAAGCTTTGTATGAAGTAAACTAAAAAAGTCAGCTTGTTGTTGATTTGGAGCATATAATCCAACTAAAAGCGTCTTTTTACCTTCAAACAACAGCTCAATCATAACATATCTTCCATGCTTATCTGCTTCAATTACGTCCGCTGTTAAGGCACTTTTAACATAAACAACCACTCCATTTTTCTTATTCTCTGCAGAAGCAACAAATTGCGTACCCAGCCTCGAGTTCAATAAATACTTTTGATCCAAAACTCTAATATGCGTTTCTTGCAGGCATATAACATCTATCTTAAATTGTTTTAAATATTGAAAAACTTTCTTCCTCTTCTGCGGTGAGTTTAGTCCATTAACATTCCAGGTTAAAAATTTAGTTGCCATGTATATCCTCGAGAAGCTCTTGGACCACAGCTTTGATAGGACTGGTTACTTTAGGCCGTGCTCCTCCCACAGCTTGGCTATGAATGCGATGTGAAGAATCTGAAGACTTTTGCTGATCTTGTTCTTTTATTTTCTTTGCTCGTTTTAAAGCAGCACGCGTCACTCTTTGCTCTCTAGGATCATCCAAAGAGATTGTAGCTTGATCTCCTCCAGCACCATTTTCCTCTGTTTCCTCCTCTTGTTGTTCTTCTTCTCCAGATCCCTTTCCAGCTTCCAGGAGCGTTAATGGGGTTGCTTTATTGGGCTTGCTTGTTAACACCATGTGGTAACGGCTGGTAGGTTGCGAGAGCAAGGAGCTAGTTAACCGCTCCCAGCATCTCAGACAACCCGTCTCCAGCGCTGCTATTGGTTGCCCCTAGGCAGCAATAGGTTGCTTCAAACCTATTGGCCTCCGCCTAGGGGCCAGGGTATAAATTGCTGCAGCTGCAGCCCTGTTCTCTAGTTCAGATCCTGCAAGAAATAAACCATGCTCTTTGCTGAACTCACTCGCCTCGTCTTCATTCCTGTGCAACGAACCCAATACACAACAGGTTCGCCACCACGGGTTGAAAGGAACCCATTCCCACCCCAAATCCTCCAATGATCTTCTTGGAGACAGCTTGTCTGGCAAGACAGTGACCATTACACAGACACACCAATTGAGCAACCTTAAGCAGCATTCAAAAGACACGTGAAAGCAGTTCAAGTAAATCCCAATACATTACAGGGACTATGACTCTTGTTTTGAATCCAATTATTTATAATCCCAAGGATCGTAAACCAACTAAGACCTTGTCTCTTCCTTGGAATTCTTTGGCTTGACTTTGTACTTCTTGACCAGAATTCACCTCTAAAGTTCTTATCTATGGTTAACTGCTTGTTTTCTTCCTGTTACCTTTCTCTCTGCTACTTCGATGGCCTTGTTGTTGGGATTTACGAAAACAACTCTTCCCTTTAACGGAATGTGTGCCTAGGAACTGTGTCTGGTTGCTGAATGGGGTGCCAAGAAAGCCAGGAGGCAAAAATGGGCTTCTGGGGAGCATATAACAACAATCAAAACAATATCACGATCATAACAACACTTAAAATGTAATAAAATTAAATAAAAGGCAAGATTCCCAATATTCTTCCAGGACTAGAATTCTGAATAGAATAGAATAGAATAGAATAGAATAGAATAGAATAGAATAGAATAGAATAGAATAGAATAGAATAGAATAGAATAGAATAGAATAGAATAGAATAGAATAGAATAGAATAGAATAGAATAGAATAGAATAGAATAGTTGGAAGGGACCTTGGAGGTCATCTAATCCAACCCCCTGCTCAGGTAGGAAACCCTATACCATTTCAGACAAATGGTTGTCCAGTCTCTTCTTAAAAACTTCCAATGTTGACCATTCACAACTTCTGGAGGCAAGTTGCTCCACTGATTGATTGTTCGAACTATCTGGTAATTTCTTCTTAGTTCTAGATTGCTTCTTTCCTTGATTAATTTTCATCCATTGCTTCTTGTCTTCCTGTGTTTTGCAGAATAGCTTGACTCCCTCTTCTTTGTGGCAGCCCCTGAGATATTGGAACACTGCTATCATGTCCCCACTAGTCCTTCTCTTCATTAAACTACACATACCCAATTCCAGCAACCGTTCTTTATATGTTTTAGCCTCCAATCCCCTGATCATCTTTGTTGCTCTTCTCTGTACCCTTTCTAGTCTCTCAACATCTTTTCTACATCATGGTGACCAAAATTGGATGCAGTATTCCAAGTGTGGCCTTACCAAGGCATTGTAAAGTGGTATGAACACTTTATGTAATCTTGATTCTGTCCCTCTGTTAATGCAGCCTAGAACTGTGTTGGCTTTTTTGGCAGCTGCAGCACACTGCAAATTCAGCACAAATTCAGAGGCATTGTCTCCATTATTTCTGGTTTCTGTATTGGTTCTTCGTTGCGTATAAAAAAGTAAACACAAGGAGTCCTCGACTTACAACAGTTCATTTAGTGACTGTTCAAAGTTACAATGGCACTGAAAAAAGGGACTTAGGACTGTGTTTCACACTTACATCCATTGCAGTATCCCCATGGTCACGTGATCAAAATTCAGATGCTTGGCAACTGGCTCATATTGAAACTGGCTCATATCCCGAGATCATGTGATCACCTTTTGCAACCTTCTTACAAGCAAAGTCAATGGGGAAGCCAGATTCACTTAACAACTCTGTAACCAAATTGCAGTGATTCACTTAACAGCGATGGCAAGAAAGTTTGTAAAATGGTGGAGCAGTGGGCTAATGCCTCTTTAAGTAACACCAGCTGCCTGCAATTAGTGCAGGTTCGAGTCCCACCAGGCTCAAGGTTGACTCAGCCTTCCATCCTTCCCAGGTAGGTAAAATGAGGACCCAGATTGTTGGGGGCAATTAAGCTGACTTTGTAATAATGCCGCTTGGGGTGTGTGTGAAAGCCCTAATAAGCAGGCATATACATAGAATGAAGGCTACTGCTAAGCTTGTAAGCCGCCCTGAGTCTTCGGAGAAGGGCAGGATATAAATGGAATTAAAATAAAAATAAAATAAAAAATAAATGCCTCGCTTAGCAACAGAAATTTTTGGTCATAATTTTGGTCATAGGTTGAGGACTACCTATGTCACAAAGAGCTCCATGGTCAAGGGTGGAGCTGAATCTGGCTTTTATCAGGACCAATCTAGCTTCTTCACCGTTGTGCTCCCCTCCCAACTTTCCACTCCGCTTCCTTCTCTAGATACAGTTGCTGGTTCATGTGATCCTAAAGCTGCTGAGATCATAGGAGGCAATTCTACTCTACTGGAAGATGGAACCACATTGATCTATGAGTGTCCTCAGGGACAGTATCCACATCCGACGCAATTCCGGTTTTGTAAGGATGACAACCATTGGAGCCCCTTGAAGGGCAGGGACAGCGGGATTGTCGAGCAGGCTGTGTGTCAAGGTACACGTTGGTTCATTTCTCAACAGGGAGGCATGGTATGACATCTCCCCTCTTCCGCTTGTACGCTATGCCAACCAAGTCCTGGGTTTCTCACCGAAGGCCTCTTCTAATTGTATAAAAAACTGTGGGAGTCACTAGCAGCTCAAGGCTTATTCAAAGTGCGAAAGTATCTTTACTTTTCTTTTATCTATTGAAAACAGTTTATAAAGCCGCCTGTCTTAAAAACAACTCTGGGAGGCTTATAACCGATAAAACAATATAAAGGTAAAGGTAAAGGTTCCCCCGCACATGCGTGCTAGTCGTTTCCGACTCTAGGGGCCGGTGCTCATCTCCGTTTCAAAGCCGAAGAGCCAGCGCTTGTCCGAGGACGTCTCCATGGTCATGTGGCCGGCATGACTAGACGCCAAAGGCGCACGGAACGCTGTTCCCTTCCCACCGTAGTGGTCCCTATTTTTCTACTTGCATTTTTACATGCTTTCGAACTGCTAGGTTGGCAGAAGCTGGGACGAGTAACAGGCGCTCACTCTGCTACGCGGCACTCGGGATTCGACCCGCCAAACTGCCGACCATCTGATCGACAAGCTCAGCGTCCTAACCCACTGAGCCACCGCGTCTATTGAAAACAGTTTATAAAGCCGCCTGTCTTAAAAACAACTCTGGGAGGCTTATAACCGATAAAACAATATAGGACAGAATAAAAGGAACAGCAATAACGGGAAAGCAGCCTGCAATCCCCTGTAAACCGCCCTGAGTCCTTCGGGAAAGGGCGGTATATAAATGTAATAAAATAAAATAAATAAATAACCCTGAAGCACTCCCACCACCATTTAATTTTTAACTTATTCTATCTGTGTTTTTATTTGGCTCCCATTTCCCTCAACTTCACATGTATTGTGTTTTTATGTGGTTGTCATGCTTTTATTTGTGAATCGCCCAGAGTCACTCTAAGAGTGAGAGGGGCAGTATCTATGTTTGATAAATGAATGAAAAGAAGTCTGGTTGGCACAGTGGTTAAATGCAGTGTTGTAGACAAACTCTGCCTACAGTCTGGAGTTCGATCCTGACAAACGTGAGGTCGATGCAGATTTCCATCCTTTTGAGGTCAGCAAAATGAGGAGCTGGATTGTTGGGGGCATTATGCAAATAAGGGTTGCATCGTAAACCACCCAGAGAGTGCTATGTAGGGGGCAGTATATAAGTCTAAATCAGGGGTCTTCAAACGTGGCCCTTTTATGACTTGTGGACTTCAACTCCCAGAATTCCTCAGCTTGGCTGAGGAATTCTGGGAGTTGAAGTCCACAAGTCATAAAAGGGCCACGTTTGAAGACTCCTGGTCTAAATGCTATTGCTATTGTTATTGCTAGAGTCACACTTCTCTGCTGCACCCATGTTATCATCATCGCTTGACTTCACCCTGTCCCAATTTCCCCGAGATGGGTAGGGTGTTCTGCAGGTCAGGGGAAAGTCATGCTTCCAAAGACCTACAAGTTGGCAATACAAGTAGTCCTTGACTTACAACCACAACTGAGCCCAAAACGTCTGTTGCTAAGCGAGATATTTGTTAAGTGAGTTTTGTTCCATTTGACAACCATTCTTGCCATAGTTCTTAAGTGAATCTCTGCGGTTGTTAAGTTGCTAACACAGTTGTTAAGTGCATCTGGCTTTCCTTTTTTTGTCAGAAAGTTGCAAAAGTGGTCACCTGACCTTGGGACACTACAACCGTCATAAATATGAGTCAGTTGCCAAGCATTTGAATTTTGATCACATGACCCTGGGGATGCCTCAATGGTCATAAGTGTGAAAAATGGTGATAAGTCACTTCAGTGGCGTTGTAACTTTGAACAATCTCTAGCAATAGCACTTAGATTTATATACCACTTCATAGTGCTTTGTGGCACTCTGTAAGCGGTTTATAGAGTCAGCATATTGACCTCCACAAATCTGGGTTCTTGTTTTACTGACCTCAGAAGGATGAATGGCTGAGTCAATCTTGAGCTGGACAGGATCAAACTTCTGGCAGTGGGCAGAGTTTGCCTGCAATACTGTATTTGTTATGGTTCCAATAGAGGAAATCCTTCAAAAGAACTTCAAGGCATTGTTTTCCTTAAAGAATCTTTTATTCGGGAAACAAAGTATCGGCACTACATAGTTGAACCCCAAAACTAAATTCCCTTTCCCCCGATACAAAATAACAAAGTGCAATTCCCACCCCCCAATAAACTGTCATAAATCACATTCCCCAATTAGCTTAAAGCACGGGATTTCTCCTTAGCTCCACAGCCCGCCAAAACGTTATCAGCTTGTCCTTGGGTTCCCACCACAGCATTATGTTATGGCTACCTGAGCTTACATTCCAACCTCTCTGCTGCACCTAATTTCTAAAGCAAGAAAAAGCATGTTAAAGGAGTAGAGAAAATGGCTGCATTTTCATCAGTTGTCAAAGCGGGAACATACAAGGTTAGCAGCGTTGACAGTATTCTAACCACTGCACCACCACAGCTCTCTAAACAAATGGTTGTAAGTTGAGGATAACCTGTAGTGATATTTGTTCCCTCCTCTCATTACTTCCTTCACTGTTGCTTCTAGGCATGTCATAGTCTATGGAATTAATTGTGGCTTCAGTGTCTCAGATAAGCAAGGCCAGAATGATTGTGAATGGTGGAACTGGAAGGAGAGGGAGCTGGGATTGGATAAGATATGGAGAAAAATTTACTGATATTTTCTCTTCCATCCAGCCGTCCGATGTGTCAAGCCTGTAGAATTTGAGAATGGCGCTGTCGAGAACTTACAGAAATTTTACGACATAAACCAGGAGCTGAGGTTCACTTGCTATAATGGATACACTCTGCGGGGCTCCCAGATTCGTACCTGTCTCCCCAACGGGAAATGGAGTGGAGAAACAGCCATGTGTGATGATGGAAGTGAGTCTGACAATCATTTGTGATCAAGGTCTACCGTTTCTTCCCTTTGGGGAAATGGCTATCTAAATGTAAATTCTCAATCATCCAGGTCATGGTTGTACCAAAAGTGCTTCTGAACGGAACTAAAGAAGCGTCTTGGATGAGAAGCGAAATGTTTCCAAAGAAAATCATGAGGTACTAATACCACTCTATAAAGCCTTAGTAAGACCACATCTAGAATACTGCAACCAGTTTTGGTCTCCACTCTATAAAAAAAGATGTTGAGACTCTAGAAAAAGTGCAGAGAAGAGCAACAAAAACAATTAGGAGACTGGAGACTAAAACCTATGACAGTGATGGCAAACGTTTTAGAGATCGAGTGCCCAAACCGCAACCCAAAACCCACTTATTTATTGCAAAGTGCCAGGGCCGCATAAGCATTGTGGTGCCCTCAGGGGGGGGGCAGGGAGGCACCTCTGAGTGCCGCCTCTGGCATGCAAAAACTGGAGGTGCAAAAATGGGCTACCGTACTGCAAGGCGCAAAATGGCCGCCGCCGCCCCACCGCAGGGTGCAAATACAAGACACTGCACCATGCAAGAATGGGGCAGGGCTAGTGAGTATCACGCAGGCACTAGCCCCGCCCCATTTGCAGCATGTGGCTGCTCGCAGCCCCGTGCACTTATGCACGGATATAAAATGCTTCCCCCTCCCTTTTCTTCCAATCCACCAATCGACAATGGTTGGGGAATCTCTGCTCTACCACCTCTACTCGAGCTTGCTAATCAGCCGCTTCGCCTCCTTTGTGCTGGCTGGGGCTCCTGCTCCAGGCGGCAGTGGCAGCCTGATGGACCTGCTGCTGGTTGCAGTAACGTGTGTGCCAACAGAGAAGGCTCTGAGTGCCACCTCTGGCACATGTGCCATAGGTTCACGACCACTGACCTATGAAGACCGTTTGCAGGAACTGGGCGTGGCTAGTCTAGTGAAGAGAAGAACCAGGAGACACATGATAGCAGTGTTCCAATATTTGAGGGGCTGTCTCAGAGAGGAGGGGTCAGCCTATTTTGCAAAGCACTTGAAGGCCAGACAAGGAATAGCAGATGGAAACTGAGCAAGGAGAGATTCAACCTGGAAATAAGGAGGAATTTTCTGACAGTGAGAACAATCAATCAATGGAACAGCTGGCCTTTAGATGTTGTGGGACTTTCATCACTGGAAGTTTTCAAGAAAAGACTGGACTGCCATTTGTCAGAAATGGTGTAGGGACTCCTGCTTAGGCAAGGGGTTGGACTAGATGACCTACAAGATCCCTTCCAACTCTGTTATTGTATAAAAAAAAGCCAAGAAAGTTCATTGCCTTTTGGAAAAGCACCTTTGGGGAATGTATTCATGATCTGAACATAATTTTCCTCTGACTGCTGCATCCTTCTTGGCAGATTCTAACAGACTTTTTTTGCTACTGGATAAGCCAGCGGGTCAGGACTTGTATCACTGTCCGCCATCTTGACCTTATCCTCAGAGGTCTATGCAGATAAGCATTTCTTCCTCACTTTGTTCCCCAATGGGTATTTTTTTGCCAGAAATTGGAAGTAAATGCTGAAACTGGCAAAAAAACAGTCCCAATTGCAGCTACATAACCACAGGATGCTACAAACAGCCACAAAGGTGAGTTGGTTGCCAAGCACCCAAAATATGATCATGTGACAGGGACACAATGAAGACCACTGTAACTTTGAAAACAGATCTTAAATGGGTTTTGGGAGGCTACATCTTAAGTGTGAATGATCCTTAAGCAACCAGTTGTAAATTGAGGAATATCTGGACTCAAAAATAGCAGACAGTTAGAGGGGTGAGCTGATGTTTATCTAGTATAGACATTCAAGTAACATTTACAGGCGAAGAAGAGCAAGGTGACAAGCATCAAGAACTCAACAATGCTCCCCAACAATGCTCACAGAAAGTATAATGTCAAAGAAATAGCATAATCCAATCATAGCTCAAATATTTGTTTCTCAACTTTGGCAACTCTAAGATATGTGGTCTTCAACACACATTATCTAAGGAGCTGCCACAAAGAAGAGGGAGTCAACCATTCTGCAAAGGACCTGAAAGAAGGACAAGAAGCAATGGATGGAAACTAATCAAGGAGAGAAGCAATTTAGAAATAAGAAGAAATGTCCCGACAATCAGGGGAACGACTTGGCTCCAGAAGTTGTGGGTGCTCTATCACTGGAGGCTTTTGAGAAGCGATTGGATAGCCATTTGTCTGGAATGGTATAAGTTCTTCTGCTCAAGCAGTGGGTTGGACTAGAAGACCTCCAAGGTCCCTTCCTACTCTGTGATTCTGTTAATTCTTAACATTCTTGAAGTCTACACATTTTCACGTTGCCAAGGGTGAGAAACGCTGGTCTAGAAAGACAGAATTCAAAACCAATGTTTTCTCAAGGAATTTTTATCATACGTTGATGATGCACTGTCTCGTTTGATGTTTGGTTTAACTGTTTGCCCCCTGGAGTCCTGGGGAATGTGGTGGTGCAAAAATTGAATTTGCAGATAAATCAATCAATCGGTGTGTAATTTCCTCCCCCTTTCATTTTCAGCCAGCCATTGTCCTAATCCAGGAATTCCAATTGGTGCCCTAAAATTCGGCACAGAGTACCAAGCAGAGAGAAAGGTCCGCTACCAGTGTTTGAGAGGGTTGTCTCTTATTGGATCTAAGGAAAGAGTTTGCCAAATATCAAGAACTTGGAGTGGATCGGAACCAGAATGTCGAAGTGAGTAAACAGGGTGGGAAAAGATGGGTTTAGCGTCTGAAAAGGTGAATCTAGAACTGCTATTGTTTTCTCTCTTTTTTGCCATTATGGAACTACTGTATTATTATTATTTTTTTCTACTTCACACACACACACACACAGGCACACACAAAACAATACTGGGAAACAAATTCACTGTCTCCTTCTTTTCTTTCCCAGGCCCATTCACCTTTGATTCTAAAGAAGAAATCAAGACCAAGTTCCTTCCATCCCTCGCTGAAGTTGCTTTGTCTGCCAGTCAAGGTAGTGATACCCTTAAATTTTTGTAATTGCAGTAGGCTAGGAGACTGGAACATCACTTTATACTGTTCTTTAATTGGAATGATATCATTTTCTATCATCCTTGGTAGAAGGACTATGTTCTGTCCCCTACCAATGAGTAGCCTTAAAGAGGCTCAAAGGTCCAGCAGAAGCAAACGCAGGGTGAATAAACGGAAGCTGGTCTTTTAACAGTTAACTCTTTCACAAGGTTTGAATCATATAGCACTTTTGTAATTACCAGATGATGTTCCAAGGTCTTTGGCAGACGGCCAGCAGCTTCAAAGTCCAGATGTAGACAGGCAGACACGTTACAAATTTCAAGAACAGTTTGTAATTACACGGTACTCAAAACGCCAACAAATTGTTCACCACGCCTTTCCTGTGCAGCCACACCCCTTTTATACTCTGTAGGGTGTGGCCCTACATCTGCCGGCCACGCCTCTTGGGACGTTGCAATAGTTGCTGCTGCTGACGACGTATCCTACGTCTTTCTCTTGCATCCAATAGGGGCTCCCCCTCGCTGCTGCCAGCCTCTGCTTTCTGTTTTGTTTCCTCCTCTGTTTGGGTGGGGTCCATAGGCACGTCAGCCACAGTCAGTTCTTGCTGACTCACCAGGAGAGTCAGCCCCTCTGGCATGTTGCTCTTGTCAGCTTCCTCCTCTTCCATATCATCCTCCGAGTCATCCTCCGAGTCAGCATGCGAAGATAAAGCACCCTCCAAGGCCGGGGTCACAACAGACTACTTGTTGAAGATTCTAATACAATACACTTCTGATTGGCTGCCAGCCTTGCGAGGTGGGCCAGGTCAGGAAGCCAACTGAAAAAGGATCTTGAGAGGTTGCCAGAATTTCCTTCCATCCCATCTTAAGCCAAGCAGAATCAAGCTGTGGGGAGATGTGCCTTGGGCATCTTTAGGAGGAGAAAAAGAGCACAGTAATGTCATGCTGCAGAGCTCATGGCTTATATCAGGGTCTCCAAACTTGCCAACTGTAAGACTTGTGGACTTCAACTCCCAGAATTCCCCAGCCAGCATGAAATTCACAAGCCTTAAAATTGCCATGTTTGGAGGAAGAGCCAACACTCCAAAAGACAGGCTCAAGATCCAGATGGATCTCAACAGACTTGAACACTAGGTCCTATCTAACAAAATGAAATTTAATGTAGAGAAAAGTAAGGTTTTATATATAGGCAAGAAAAATCAAATGTAGGGGTACAGATTAGGTGCAACCTGGCTCAATAGCAATAATTGCGAGAGAGATCTTGGAGTCCTAGTAGACAATCACTTAAATATGAGCCACCAGTATGCAGCACAGAAGCCAAAAAAGCCAGTACATTCCTAGGTTGCATTAACAGAGGGATAGAATCAAGATCACGTGAAGTGTTAGTTCCACTTTACAATGCCTTGGTAAGACCACACTTGGAATATTGCATGCAGTTTTGGTCGCCATAAGGTTAAAAAAGATGTTGAGGCAAGAATGGTTACGGGGCTGGAGGCTAAAACATAGGAAGAACAGTTGCAGGAATTTGGGTATTTCTAGTCTAGGAAAGCACATAAAAATGCAAGTAGAAAAATAGGGACCACTACGGTGGGAAGGTAACAGCTTTCCGTGCGCCTTTGGCATCTAGTCATGCCGGCCACATGACCATGGAGACATCCTCGGACAAGCGCTGGCTCTTTGGCTTTGAAACAGAGATGAGCGCCGGCCCCTAGAGTCGGAAACGACTAGCACGCATGTTCCCTGGCCTGTGTTTTTTTTTTAACATTAGGCTTAAATTGTTATTATTTTTCCTATCAGGAGCATCAGCTAACAACAAAAGTGACCAACTTAATATCTACTTTGTCCTTGATGCTTCAGAAAGCTTTGGCCGAACAAGATTCACAAAAGCTAAGGAAGCTTTGGTCAAGTTAATCGAGAAGGTAGGTTTCATTGTGAAAGCTTCCTTGACCTGGTTTGTTTCAACAGAACTGAAAGCAGCTTGAATTACAAGACCTATCCTCCAGGGTTGATAATATTCTTAGAAAGCTCTAATGGCTCATGGAGGAAGGGCAGATAGCTTTTGGAAAAATGGGGATAGGGTCATTTTTGAGCACTGTCCAAATTACAGAAATTGTTAAGTAGGCCAGGGGTTGCCAATCCCCGGGCCATGGACTGACACCAGCACCAGTCCACAGCATGCCAGAAACCATCCACACAAACAAGTGAAGCCCCATCCATAGGATGCAGACAGCAGGCAAAAACCACACCCTCTCTGGTCTGCGGAACTGGTCCCTGGTGCTCAAAAGGTGCTGAAGTAGGCAACAAGCATAGAGTGTGTGTGTGTGTGTGTGTGTGTGTGTGTGTGTGTACACAAATACATACATACACACACACACAAATACACACACACACACACACACATACACACACACACACGAAACTCAAATGCTGGGAAAGGTTGAAGGCAAGAGAAGAAGGGGACGACAGAGAATGAGGTGGCTGGATGGAGTCACTGAAGCAGTAGGCATGAGCTTAAATGGACTCCAGAAGATGGTAGAGGACAGGAAGGCCTGGAGGAACACACACACACACACACACATATTCTATCTATTCTGAAACGTGATACAGGTAATAAATTTACGACCATTCCTGTAAATACTGTTCAAAAATTACAATTATGCTGAAAAATATTATTTGCAACCGGTTCTCCCACTTCGCCACTATGGCAGTGTCCCCAACCCGAAATCTGTGCACTTGGTAACTTGGCGTGTATTTATGACTGTTTCGGCATCCTGGGGTCACATGATCACAATTTGGAACCTTCCCGGGAGGCTTCCAACAAGCAAAATTAAGGGGGAGAAACTGGATTTGCTTAATGACCAAGTGATTTGCTTAATGAGCAAAAAAGGTCATACAAGTGGCACAACTCACCTAACGACTGCATCACTTAGCGATGGAAGTTCCAGTCCCCAGATGTGTTCGTACGTTGAGGACTACCGGTATGACTTCTAACAAACAAACAAACAAACAAACAAAGAAACAAATAAAAACCTGTAGTGTATGCTGGGCTAGCATACACGTGGAGCAGCCAAATAAGGAAGCGCAGAGCTGGACAGCTCCGTGCAGGAACAGCGTTTGGCGGGAAAGCCAGATTTAAAGGGATTGGCCGCCCCGCTGGTGGGAAACCTGAGTTTAAACTTATTGGCCAGGCATTCACCTGGACAGGTATAAAGCAAGCCAGGTAACTTTTGTTCCTCAGTTCGGATCCCGCTGTCATCTAATAAAGACTCCTTACACTCCTCATGTTCGCGTCTCATCTTTCCATGAACCCGACAAAACAATTGGCGACAAAGGTGGGATCCTGCTTCGAGTGGCAGTAAGACCCCCACAGAGGTAGCATCTGCCAGGCAACCGGCTGAAGTCGAAGCAAGATCGGTTGAATTCAGACACGATGGCTCAGGTTGGTCAGGCTCCCGTTTTTAATAGCGCCCAGCCAGAGGAATAGGAAGCATTCGTGGGGCAGCTGGAATTTTATTTGAAGGTGAGCCGCATTATGGAGGATGGCATGAAAGTTGCTGCCCTACTCAGCACATGCGGTAAGGACATTTACAAACTGGTGGTGGGTCTATGTTCGCCCACGGCCATAGGCGAGGTGAAGTTTGACGATCTCATCGCTAAACTGAATCAGCACTTCAACCCGCACATGTCCGAACTGGTGTGGAGGTACCAGTTTGTAAAGAGAGACCAGCTGCCAGGTGAATCGGTATCAGCGTTCATGGCCACAGTCCGGCAGGCGGCTCGCCTTTGTAATTTTGAGAACTTGGAAAAGAGGCTGAGAGACTGAATCGTCTTCGGTCTCCGGGACCGAAAATTGAGGCAGAAACTGTTTGCAAAACCTGGTCTGACCCTCAAAGAAGTACAGGAAGCAGTACTGGCCTGGGAGTTAGCAGAGAGACCAGAGCCAAACGAAGCCAGCCGCAACAGCCTGGGAAGCACCTCCATTTATCAGTCGCACGGGGCCAGAGGAAGCAGCGAGGACAGGCTTGAAGCAGAGGTGGACGCACTACACCTTAGAGCAAGCCATCTGTTGGGGCAGTGTGATAGCCCAAGGGGTCAACGGTCAACCGACGCAGCCAACAGCCAGGACAAGAAATGCTCCGGGTGCAAGTGCTGCGCGACTAAACTGAAATGCGCTGGGTGTGGAGGGAATCATCACCGATCCTCCTGCAAATTCAAGACAGCCAAATGCCAAGCGTGTGGCAAGATGGGGCACATCGCATCCATTTGCCGGAGCCAGAGCCGAGACACTCTGCACGAGGTGGATGCTGAAGTTCACCTGCTGTCAGGTACTGGGGCTCTGAAGTGCATCGTGCCTATCAGCTACACAGAGAGCAGATGGGCGGTTTGTAACATGGGAGCTCGTCAATTGCTCACCCCCAAAATCAAGCTAGATGTGCACTTCAGGGGGTTCCCTGTAAAATGGAGCTGGACTCTGGCTCCTCAGTCTCAGTCATTTCTCACGAGACTTATAAGTTAATTTGCAACAGGAGCAGCCAGCGGGTTCTCTTGAGGTCATCTAGTATCACCCTCACCGATTTTCAGAACACCCCAATACAGGTCCGGGGGGAGGCTACTCTTGTCATACGGTACAGAGTTCCACGGGCCCTTGGATGTCCTAGTGGTCAAGGGACAGAGGACCAGTCTGCTAGGGTTAAATTGGTTCCAAGCACTGGGAATTCGCATTATCGGAATTCACCAGACCCAGGTCTTCAGCATCGAATCCGTCTGTAAGGCATTCACAGACGTGTTCGATGAAATGCTGGGAAAATACACAGGACCACCAATTGCATTCAAATTAAACCCCAACGTACACCCCATCAAAATCAAACCCCAGAGGGTACCGTTCACGTTAAAACAAAAAATAGAACGGGAACTCGACAAGCTAGTTGTGCAGGGAGTTTTGCATCCGGTCAAGGAAGCTGAGTGGGAAACCCCCATTGTGACCCCACTCAAAGCAAATGGCGATGTCAGGATCTGCGCTGATTATAAATGCACAATCAATAGAGCGTTAAACCCACATGCTTACCCTGTGCCAACAGTCAGCAGGATCCTCGCATCACTCCAGAGCGGCACTATCTTCACCAAACTGAATCTTGCTCAGGCTTATTTGCAACTCCCGGTCAACCCAGAGACTGCCACTGCACAGACTATAGTCACCCACAAGGGGGCGTTCCGGGTAGACCGGTTGCAGTTCGGAGTTAGTGTAGCTCCAGGCATCTTCCAGGAGGTGATGGAGTGAATGCTAAAGGGTATACCGGGGGTATGCCCATACTTCGATGATGTTCTCATCGCAGGGGACTCAGAGGAGATTTTGGCAGAACGACTGCAGGCTGTTTTGGGGAGATTTTGCGCTGCTGGCCTCAAGCTTAAAAGAGATAAGTGCAGCATTGGGGTGCCAGAAATGGAATTTTTGGGGTTTAGAATTGATGCTCAGGGGGTTCACCCTGCAGCATCCAAGGTGCAAGCAATCGAGGAGGCTCCCACATCCAAAAACAAGGCGGAGTTGCAAGCTTTCCTGCGGTTACTTAATTTTTATCACGCCTTTCTACCCCACAAAGCATCCATTGCTGAACCATTGCACAGATTATTGGACAAGCACACCACATGGAACTTGACCAAGACACATGACACCAGTTTCCAGTCCCTAAAAAAATCTTTTAGCAAGCAATGCCACAATTACTCATTTTATAGAAAACAAACCAATTTGCATTGCATGTGATGCATCCCCTTATGGGGTGGGGGCTGTGTTAAGCCACCTAGAGGATGATGGCAGACAAGTCCCCATTGCATATTACTCCAGGACATTGTCAGCGGCTGAGCAGAACTATGCTCAGATAGATAAGGAAGCCCTGGCAACAGTTGCTGGAGTAAAGAAATTCCATGATTATTTGTATGGTAGGGATTTCACTATTTTCACAGACCATAAACCCTTACTAGGTCTGTTTACCACAGACAAGCAGACCCCACAAATCATGTCACCCCGAATGCTCCGATGGTCCATTTTCCTTTCGGCTTACTCGTGTAAATTAATACACAAGCCGGGCAAGGAAATGGGCCATGCTGACGGGCTAAGCAGACTCCCTTTAAACAACGCTGAACCAGATCCAGCACCGGCAGCCCAAATATTGGCCATTCAAGATCTGCCAGAATGTCCTCTCAGTGCCAGGGACATTGCAGCGGAAACACCAACAGACAAGATTTTTTTTTAATTGAAAAGTTTTACGGTACATTTTAAACATAAACATAAACTCCTTCCCTCCCCCTCCCCCCAGCTTCCCCTCCCCCCTCCCCCCCTGACCTCCCAGAGCTGAATACAGGGTATTGACCCTAACAATCTTAAGCTATAATATGCTAACTAACTACAATAACACTCTAAATCCTATCGCAATTTAACTCTCCTTAAAAATAGCTAAATAATAATAAATCTTATAAATCTAATACTTATTCAAACGCTAAATGAAACTTTTTAGTCCCATATTTGTTCTGATTGTAGTCAATCCATTTTCTCCATTCCATGATATATCTTTGTTGCGAATAGTCTTTCAAATATGCTGAAATTTTTGCCATTTCTGCCAGGTTCGAAACTTTTAAAGTCCATTCTTCTATAGTAGGCAATTCCTCCTTCTTCCAATATTGCTGCCGTTGTTAAGTTCAACATCAGTTTGGTTTCTGTAACAGTACAATCTATAGTAATACCCAGCAAAAATAATTGTGGAGAAAATTTTATCTTTTTCTTAAATATCTTCTGCATATTCCACCAAATTTTAATCCAAAAAGCTTTAACTTTTTTACAAGTCCATTGTGGGGTTAGGGAGGGGGGAGGGAGAAGACTATGGTTGCGCGGGAAAGGCACGCCTTCCAGCCACCATAACGCATGCCAGGCCCACGACCGTTCGCGACGGCGTACAACGAGGACCAGTCGCCGATAACACCCAGTGGCGTACTGACAAACATCCCATCCCTAGGATGGTGGGGAATGGCAGAAGGTGCACAGACAGAGGGCCGTATCGTCACCGGGAGTGTCATCTCCGCTCTGTACAAGCGGTGAGACGCTCCGACCCTCTGTTCTCCCCCGGAGGACCCGGGAGCAAAGGTGCGCACCCTCCAATGCTAAGGCTGGTCTACCTGAATGCAAGGTCCGTAGCTAACAAAGCTCACCTCATTCGTGACCTAGTGGAGAGTGAGCATGCGGACCTGGCCTGCATCACGGAAACCTGGCTGGGCCCAGAGGGGGGTGTTCCTCTGGTTGACCTCTGCCCGCCAGGTTTCCAGGTGCTGCACCAGCCCCGGGCTCATGGGAGGGGCGGGGGAGTGGCAGTTATCATCAGGGAATCCCTTAGCCCGAGAGAGACCACCGTCCCTCAGATGGTCGGGTGTGAGTCTCTCCTACTGAGATACGGCCCAGGGGCGCAGTTGGGCCTGCTGCTGGCGTACCTACCACCTAATCGTGCAGCGGCGGCCCTGCCCGAGCTACTCGATGCCCTCTCAGGGTTGGTGGTTGAATTCCCAAGACTCATGGTCTTGGGCGACTTTAATCTACCGTCCCTGGGAGGATCGTCCGAACTGGCTCGGGAGTTCATGGCTTCCATGGCGGCCATGGACCTGTTGCAAATAATTTCTGGACCGACTCATGAGAGAGGCCACAACCCAGACTTGGTGTTCTTGTCTGGACGGTGGCGTGATGATATCGGTGGGGGTGCCACAACTGTTACGCCCCTGTCATGGACCGATCACCACCTCCTGCGGCTAGACTTCCCCCTTGCCACCCCCCACCGTGGGTGCACGGTGCCAGTCAGATGGTACCGCCCTAGGCGCCTAATGGACCCTGATAAGTTCCAGACAGCGCTTAGGGACACGCATGCACCCCCTGCTCACAGCTCGGCGGATGCCTTAGTGGAAGCCTGGGAAAAGGCAGCCACGGAGGCTCTGGACCGAGTTGTACCCTTGCGGCCTCTGACCCGGCGCAGATCCCAGCGAGCCCCATGGTTCACCGAGGAGCTCCGGGAGATGAAGCGTCGGAGACGGGGCCTAGAGAGCCGTTGGAGATCCAGTTGATCCGAATCCGACCGATTGCGACTAAGAATCCTCACCAGGTCTTATCTCGCTGCGATAAGGGTGGCAAAATCCAACTATTTTTCCACCCTCATCGCGTCCGCAGATAATCGCCCGGCTGCCTTGTTCAGGGTGACTCGCTCCCTATTAAACCAAGAGGTGAGGGAGGAACCCTTGCAGGGTCGAGCCGAGGAATTTGGTCAATATCTGCTGGATAAAATTGCTCGGATTCGAACTGGCCTGGACTCCAACTGGGCTGAGATGGAAGAACAAGACGTGGACAGTCTTGTCGACGTCATCTGGGAAGAATTTGATCCTGTAACTCCTAAGGAAGTGGACAGGATTATGAGAAGGTTGAGCTCCTCCACATGCTTACTGGACCCGTGCCCTTCCTGGCTGGCCTATGCAGCTCGAGAGGGGACACGAGGCTGGTTCCTAGCGGTCATCTCTGCTTCTCTGAGTGAGGGTCACTTCCCCACCGCCTTGAAGGAGGCGGTGGTGAGACCTCTCCTCAAGAAGCCCACCTTGGACCCATCCTCTTTGAATAACTTTTGTCCAGTCTCCAATCTTCGCTTCCTTGCGAAGGTTGTTGAGAGCGTGGTGGCGCACCAACTTCCTCAGATCCTGGATGAAGCGGTTTATCTAGACCCGTACCAATCGGGTTTCAGGCCGCGCTACAGCACGGAGACGGCATTGGTCGCTCTGATGAATGATCTCTGGAGAGCCCGGGACAGGGGCCATTCCTCTGTCCTAGTCTTATTAGACCTCTCGGCGGCTTTCGATACCATCAACCATGGTATCTTGCTGCGACGCCTCAGGGGACTGGGAGTGGGAGGCACGGTTCTGCGTTGGTTCTCCTCCTTTCTCCAGGGTCGCTCGCAGTCGGTGCTGACAGGGGGACAGAGGTCGACCCCGAGGCCTCTCGCTTGCGGAGTCCCTCAGGGGTCGGTCCTCTCGCCTCTCCTGTTCAACATCTACATGAAACCGCTGGGTGAGATCATTCGCAGTTTTGGAGTAGGGTACCATTAGTATGCTGATGACACCCAGCTTTTTATCTCAACTCCAAACAATATCAGTGATGCCCTAGACGTGATGTCCCGCTGCCTGAAAGCGGTCCGGGAATGGATGGGGAGAAACAGGCTTCAACTGAACCCGGACAAGACTGAATGGCTGTACGTACCGGCAAGCCAGGATATTCAGAACGTCCCATTGCTTAACATTGGGGACAAGTTACTACCCCCTGTTGATAGGGCCCGCAACCTGGGTGTCCTCCTAGACTCGCAGCTCTCCCTGGAAGACCACATAGGAGCTGTGACCAAGGGGGCCTTCTCCCGGGTTCGACTAGTTCGCCAACTACGGCCTTATCTGGACCTGGATTCCTTACGTACAGTCACCCATGCCCTTGTGACCTCTCGCCTAGACTATTGTAACGCTCTCTACATGGGGCTGCCCTTGAGATCCACTCGGAAGCTTCAACTGGTGCAAAGTGCGGCGGCACGGACACTCTTGGGAGCCTCCCGATACTCCCATATCACACCTCTCCTCCGTGCGCTGCACTGGCTTCCGGTTGCCTTCCGTGGGAAGTTCAAGGTGCTAACAATGACATACAAAGCCCTACATGGCATGGGTCCGGACTACCTACGGGAGCACCTCCTGCCAATGTCAGCACCCCACCGTCCTGTGCGCTCCCACAGAGAGGGCCTCCTCAGGGTGCCACCGCTCAAGGAATGTCGGCTGGTGGCCCCCAGGGGGAGGGCATTCTCAGTGGGTGCGCCAGCCCTCTGGAACAGCTTACCAACCGAAATCCGGATGGCCCCCGACCTCCGTACCTTCCGACGCGACTTAAAAACTTTCCTGTTCCAGCAGTCCGGCCTGGCATGATAGCGTTAATTGGGGTCCCAGTTTGTTTTCACTATTGTTTCTTATTATTTTTATTGTTCAATGTGTATACATTCCTTCCTCTGTACACCGCCCCGAGTCCCTCGGGAGAAGGGCGGTTTATAAAAACTAATAAATAAATAAATAAATAAATATGATAATACGTTGCATCGTCCAAACCACATCTCCAGCATTTAGGCTGATAATTTGGATACATACATGCCAATTTCTTAGGATCTAAATGCCATCTATAAAACATCTTATAAAAATTTTCTCTTAAATTTTGTGCCTGTGTAAATTTTACATTTCTGACCCAGATTATTTCCCAAGTATCCATCGTTATTGGTTCTTGAATATTCTGGGCCCATTTTATCATACAATCTTTAACAAGTTCCGTTTCTGAATCTATTTCTATCAATGCATTATATATCCTCCTTATATGTGCCGGACCTTGATCTCTAATTTGTTTAACCAGATTTTCATCTACTATAGAGATACCAATTTTCTGATCCTGTTTCCATCTGGCTTGTAACTGCCCATATTGAAACCAAGTTTGTACTATCTTTTCTTCTTTTAAAATATTAAATGGCTTTAATTGCCAAGCATTTCTTTCCAATCTAAGAATTCCTTTATATGTAGTCACATCATGCTTAAAACCCACATTTATGTTTTCTATCGCATGTTTAGGTACTGCCCAAATTGGAATTTTAAAATTCAACTTATAAGGATATTTTTTCCAAACTCTCAACAAAGCATACCTTAATATATGTGTCTTAAAAACATTATCCATTTTTTATTATAAAATAAATAAGCATGACACCCATATAACAAGTCATATCCTTCAATATTCAATAATCTCCCATGTGTTAAATTAAACCAATTACTAATTAACGATAATGCCTCAGCCTCATAATATAATTTAAAATTGGGCATTTTAAGACCACCTCTTTCATGTACATCTTGCATTATCTTAAGTTTAACTCTCGGTCTCTTCCCTGCCCAAATAAATTTATTAATACCTTTCTGCCATTCCTCCAAATTTGAATCTTTTTTAAGTATAGGTATCATTTGAAACAAGAATAGAAACTTAGGTAAAACATTCATTTTCACAGCCGCAGTTCTTCTCAATAAGGACAGTTGTAGTTTTTTCCAGCTATCTAATTCTTTTTGTATTTTTAACCATAACAATTCATAATTATTTTTATATAATTTCGCATTTGAGGTTGAAAGATATACTCCCAAGTATTTAATCTTCTTAACTATTTCAAATCCCGTTAATTTTCCTAAAACCTCCTTTTGTTCTTTAGTCATATTTTTTGACAATATTTTAGTTTTTTGCCTATTTACCTTAAATCCAGAAACTTGTCCATATTGTAAAATTATTTCCATTAAATCTATAACCGATTGAGTTGGTTGAGTTAGTGTAATAACCAAGTCATCCGCAAACACTTTCAATCTATAATCTTGACCTTTAATTTTGACTCCCTTTATTTTCTTTGAATCACCGTATCTTAATCAACAAAATCTCCAATGTTAAAACAAACAATAATGGTGACAGCGGACAACCTTGTCTTGTACCCTTTTCAATTTTACAAGTTTCTGTTAAACTACCATTAATTATTATTTGAGCTGTTTGTTTTTGATATATAGCCCTAACAGGTTGTAAAAACCTATCATCAAACTCCATTTTCTCCAAAACCTTAAATAAAAATTGCCAATTCAATTGATCAAAGGCTTTTTCAGCATCCAAAAAAGCAGGGACTTGATTATTCCTTTCCAAATATTCTAATAAGTTTACAATATGTCTCACATTATTTTTCATTTGCCGACCACTTATGAATCCAGTTTGATCAGAATAAATCATTTGCTGCATAACCCCCATTAACCTATTTGCTAAGATCTTTGCAAATATTTTATAATCATTATTTAAAAGTGATATAGGCCTATAATTTTTAAGTTGAGTAGGATCTTGATCTTCCTTCAGGATCAAAGTTATAAATGCTGTTTTCCATGATGGAGGCACTTCTCCTCCAGATTGAATTGTTCTAAATAATTCTTTTAAAGGCTCCACCATTTCTAATTGTAAATTTTTATAATAAATAGCTGTTAAACCATCTGTACCGGGTGCCTTACCCACTTTTAGTTGTTTAATTGCTAACATAATTTCTTCAGAAGTTATCAATTGATTCATCCCCTCCTGTTGCTCTTGTGTAAGTATTGAAATATTCACATCTTGTAAATAACTATCCATATCTAAACCTTGCTTTGTGTCCCTAGCATATAGTTTAGAATAAAATTCAACAAAGGCTTTTTTAATAAGATTTTGCTGAAACACCTCTTTACCCTTATATTGTATCTTATCAATATTACGGAATCTTTGTTTTTTTCTTAGTAAATAAGCTAACCACCTACCCGGCTTATTAGCATTGTTAAAAGTATTATGTTTAGCATATCGTAAATTAGTTGCTACTTGATCTGCCATTAACATATCAAACTGTCCTCTTAGCAAATTAATTGCTTCTTTCAACCTCATCGGATGGGTTCAAAATAAGAGCTTTCTCTTTCAACTTTATTTACTCCTCTATTTCTTTGTGCTTATGTTCCAATCTATATCTATATTTATTATTCATATATATTAACACTCCTCGCATATAAGCTTTACTTGCATCCCAAACCATCTCAATGGAAGTACCCTTATGCATATTCATACTAAAAAATTCTCGCATATACTTTATACATTCTACCACATTTTCTTCATATCTAAACAAATTTTCATTTAATCTCCATGATCTTCTATCCCCCATGCCCTTATCCAGTTCCATCCAAACTGGATTATGATCTGATAGATTTCGTGGGCATATTTTAATCTTCTTAATCCTAGAAAAAAAACCATTAGTAGTTAATACAAAATCAATCCCAGAAAAAGATTGATGTCTATCAGAAAAAAAAGTAAAATCCTTTTCTTCCAAATTTTGTTCTCTCCAGACATCTCTCAATTCCAAATCATCTTTCAAATCAAAAAAAGATTTAGGCAGTCTAGCGTGGCTTGGGGTATTTTTAAAAAAACCTTTTTTGTCTTTCTTAGTATCCAATACTCCATTCCAATCTCCCATAAAAATACCCAATTTGTAATCCCATTGAGTTATTTTGTTATGTAACAGTTTGTAAAATTCTCCTTGCTGTTGATTAGGTGCATATACTCCAATTAAAAGTGTTTTCTTCCCTTCTAGTAATAGTTCAATTATAATATATCTTCCTTGTTTATCCGCTTCAATTAAGTTAGCTGTTAAATCTTTCTTTATATAAATAACTACACCATTTTTCTTCTCTGGAGCAGGTGCAATAAATTGTATACCTAATCTAGAGTTTATCAAATATTTTTGGTCAGATGCACGAATATGCGTTTCTTGCAAACATAACATCATTTTTGAACTGTTTCAAATAGTGAAATACTTTCTTCCTCTTTTGTGGTGAATTTAATCCATTAACATTCCAAGTTAGAAACTTTGTCGCCATCTTTTGCGACTTGAAGCTTTTGGAGCGTTTCTTGCAAAGCCGCAAGCATCTGCCTCTTTGGCCTAGCTCCTCCCACTGCTTCACTAGAAGTAGATTCCTGACTTATAGTTATAGAAGACTGTTTCTGTTGTTGTTGTTGTTGTTCCTGTTGTTCCTTAGGTCTAGATGCAGCCCGTGTCACTCTTTGAGTCTTAGATTCTTCTACTAAGACCAAGGGTTGCGCAGCTTCCAACATTTGCTGTTTCTTGTAACTGTCGCTCTCCTGCTTCTTTTCCACTTCTATCTTCTGAAGATGGTGGTGGAGCTGCTTTCAATACATTAGAATAAAAATCACGAGCCTTCAGGACTGTATTAAGACGGTATCTAACTCCAGCATAATTCACCACAGTCCCTGTTGGTATCTCCCATCTGAACTGAAGCTGTTGTTTTTTCAATTCATCTGCCAGAAAGGCAAAATCTTTCCTTTTTCGCAAAATTCTTGGAGGAATTTCTTTCAGAATCAAAACCTCTTGGTTAGCCACTTTAAATCTATTATTATAAAAAGCTTGAATGATCTCATTTCTGATCTTTCTCTTTGTAAAATAAACAACCACATGACTTGGCAACTTCCTTTGCCTAGCAATCCACAAATTGACACGAAATGCTTTATCTATCTCCACAAAAAAATCTTCAGGTTGAATTCCCAAAATAGGAGCCAAAACATCCACCAACATCTCCTCCAGGTTTTCCTGTGGATTTTCCTTTAAACCTCTTATCCTCAAAGCAAATTCCATGTCTCTATATTGTGTCATCACAACTTCATCATCAATCTTATCCATCTTTTTTTCAACTTCACACATTTTAGCCTCCAAGATCAGATTATTTTGTTTCACTTCTTCCACACGTTCATCTAGGCTCTCAATACAACATGAGAGCCCCTGAAATGCCAGCAGAATATCCTCCCGTATTTCCTTATTCTTCTTTTCAATAAGTTCTGCCACCTGCTCTGATATTTTTTCTGACTGATCTTTCAAAGCATCTTTTAAGGAATCTTGTAGGTCTTTTAAAGTCAGTGCAGGTGCAGCAGCTGCAGGAGGTACTGTCAAAGATTAAATTCCAGATTGCAAAACAGGCAATGTTCCCAGACTTTTAGAGACAGGAATTCTAGGCGGTTTGGAGGCCATTTTAATTGACTTTAAATACGCACTTTCACTTTTCCGTCCCACTTGCTATTGTAGTTTAACACTTTTAAACAACTCCAAAATTTAAGAGAATCTTATCAAATTTGAAAATCCACTTGTATATTCCACCTCAATATCCAAACAGTCACTTTCACTTTGAAGAAAGAAAAAAAAAGACACAACCCAGACACTTTCAGATCTTGTTACAAGAAAAAAAAATACTCAGACGCCATCTTCCCCTTCTCTTTAAAAAATGATCGTTGAAACAGGAAAAAAGTTAAAATACCAGAGTTAAAGTCTTATACTTGCTATTTATACAGCTCCCACTTCCGCTCTGCCTGCTACAATTTCTCAAAATAACAATCAATACGAGCAGGAGTGGATTCAGCGTCTTGTTCTGCTTGAAAGCAGAGAAGTCCTCCGATCCGGAGTATTCCCGGGCTCCAGGGGAGCTCTCACCCTTTAAGCCACAGAATAAACATTCTGGGGCTCTAGGGGAGCTCTACCCCTACCCAGAAACTCCCCCTCCGCTATTCACCCGAGGTGAAGAGTTTCCAAGCTGCGGAAGAGCTGATCGTCGGCTGTCCCGCGGCTTTACGAAATCAGAGGGCTGGCGGTCGATCCCGACCGTCCACGCCACTGAAGCGCCACCCAGAAGTCACCAACAGACAAGATTTTGAGTAGGGTTCAGATGTGGGTGAACATGGGGTGGAAAGACAAATCCCCAGGGCCTGAATTCATGGCATTCTTCACCAGGAGGCACGAGTTGTCCTCACACAAGGGCTGCCTGTTGTGGGGATGTCAGGTTATCATACCACAAAAATTGAGAGACAGGGTCATTCACTCACTACACGAGGGTCACCCAGGGGTGGTACGAATGAAGGCGTTGGCAAGAAGTTATCTGTGGTGGCCAGGCCTTGACAAGGACATTGAGGAACAGGTGTAGCTGGCTGCTACACCTGCCAAAGATCTCAGCCAGCACAGCCTCACGCCCCAGTCCACAAGTGGGAGGAAATGCACACACCCTGGTCCCGATTCCACATTGACTACACTGGTCCCTTTCACAACCAAACATTCTTGGTAGTGGTGGACAGCCACTCCAAATGGTTGGAGGTGGTACCTGTGAGTAGTATGACCACAACATGGACTGTCCAGGTGCTCATGGGACTCTTTGCCACACATGGCCTTCCTGATGTATTGGTCTTTGATAACGGTTCACAGTTTACTTCCTCGGAATTCCAGGCGTTTCTGAAGACCAATGGAATTAGACATGCCACCTCTGCTCCCTTCCACCCTTCGACTAATGGCTTGGCTGAACGCATGGTGCGCACCACAAAGGACGCATTGGAGCACACCATCCAAGGGGACTGGAAACAACAGTTGGCCAAGTTCTTACTGCACCAACACACCACACCCTGCACCTCTACCAGAAAGAGCCCAGCTGAACTTCGTTGGGGCAGGTGTCTCATAACCACTCTTGACAGATTACACCCGGACAGGGTGGCAGCAGATGCTGAACACCCAAAATCCCCCAGAGAATTCTCTAAGGGAGACTCCATTTGGGCAAAGAACTACAGCTCTGGTGAGGCATGGGTGCAGGGGGAAGTGGTTGAGAGAACAGGCCCATTGTCATACATCGTAAGGGTGGAGGGGGTCTCCAATGGAGGAGACATGTTGACCAGCTCAGGCGTCGGGTTCCTGAAAAAGTTCCAGCCAGTAACAACCAGGAAAACCTTCCCGGACCTGAACTCACGCAAAATGACTAAGGGGACACAGGGGAAAGGGAAGTGTTTTCCAAATCTTGGTCTTTTGGACAATTCCTACCCCATCAACACCTGGACAATAATAACGGGCCTATGACATCTTCCACAGTACCAGGGAGCCCTCATAACTCCAGGTCCATTGTGGGCAGTCACAACACCACACCTGAAACATCATCACCGGTACCTGGGGCACGCCACAACCTCAGGCCTAACAACACACGTGGCAACACTTTGCCTGAAGGGGGGGAACCCCTGAAGCGTTCTGGCCGATCCCACAGGCCTCCTGCTTACCTCTCGGATTATGTGCAGACTTGAGGAGAGGACATGGGAAGTCTGTGAGGGAGGTTAATTGTATATAGTTATGGGGGGGGAATTGGGAATTGTAACACAAGGGCGTTGTCTATTCTTATGGGGGAAGGGGTGTAGTGTATGCTGGGCTAGCATACACGTGGAGCAGCCAAATAAGGAAGTGCGGAGCTGGACAGCTCCGTGCAGGAACAGCATTCGGTGGGAAAGCCGGATTTGAAGGGATTGGCCGCCCCGCCGGCGGGAAACCTAAGTTTAAATTTATTGGCCAGGCATTCACCTGGACTGGTATAAAGCAAGCCAGGTAACCTTTCTTCCTCAGTTCGGATCACGCTGTCATCTAATAAAGACTCCTTACACTCCTCATGTTCGTGTCTCATCTTTCCATGAACCCGACATAACAAAACCGTACAAATTCTAAGGCCAAACTCATTTAACAACTGTCTCGCTTAGCCACAGAAATGTTAGGGTTAATTATGGTCGTAAATCAAGGATTACCTAGTTTTGGGATGTGCATTGAGATGGAACACCAGAAAGTTACTGTATGTAGCAGCCATCTCAATGGCTTTGAAATCCTTCTTTCCTCTATCAACTATGCTGACTGAGGAATTCTGGGAGTTGAAGTCCACAAAGTTGCCAAATTCGGAGACCCCTGCCCCAGCATAAGATCCTTCCAGAAATCCAATTAGTTCCTCCTTATTGATCTTGCCTGCCTTGAAGGGCATCTGCTGAGACCTCTGGTTTTTCAGAGGAGGAGGAAGAGGACGAGGCATTGAGTCATTTCTGATTCCTAGTGACCACACAGAAGGATTTCCTCCTTGGTCCTCTATCCTGAACCGGTTCTTTCAAGTCTCATTTCAATCACCTTGCAAACTGAACCCAGGAGTTTATAAGTCAAAATATCTTAGATCAGTGGTCCTCAACCGTTTGGGCACCTGGGACCGGTTCCACAGAGAAAGGCTTTCCCGCAGACTGGAGGGGACATGGTTTTGCATGCTGCCTGCATTCTGTGGATGGAGCTTCACTTGTTTGCATGGTCCAGTTGCAGGTATGCCACAGACCGGTCCATGGTCCACGGATTGTGGGCCTGGGACTCCTGTCTCAGATAGTTTGCTTTTTGCTTAGATAGTTTGATTGGTCTTTGCGGCTCTCTGAACTTGCTTGTTTTCTTGCAGACATTTCATTACCAAACTAGGTAACGTCATCAGTGCTAGTAAGGCTGGAATTTGCTCTCAATTTATATTCTAGTGCAGGGGTAGTTTATATTCACGTGCAGGCCATGTCCACTCCAGCTCTGCAAAGGCAAAAAATGTTGCGATATGTCACGTGACGCGATTGGGTTTGACACCCGTGTTCTAGTGCCTTGCCCTATCAGTGCTGGTGGGAGTGGTCTTAGAGCAGGGGTCTTCAAACGTGGCCCTTTTATGACTTGTGGACTTCAACTCCCAGAATTCCAGGCACGCTGGCTGAGGAATTCTGGGAGTTGCAGTCCACAATTCATAAAAGAGCCAAGTTTGAAGACCCCTGTCTTAGAGCTTCTTTGGTTAGGCTGTTTACTGTTGGCATCTTTGGCAGTTTGTTGATTGGGGTATTGTTTATTTTATTTATTTATTTTATTTTAATTCCATTTATATCCCGCCCTTCTCCGAAGACTCAGGGCGGCTTACAAGCTTAGCAGTAGCCTTCATTCTATGTATATGCCTGCTTATTAGGGCTTTCACACACACCCCCAAGCGGCATTATTACAAAGTCAGCTTAATTGCCCCCAACAATCTGGGTCCTCATTTTACCTACCTCGGAAGGATGGAAGGCTGAGTCAACCTTGAGCCTGGTGGGATGCGAACCTGCACTAATTGCAGGCAGCTGGTGTTACTTAAGGAGGCATTAGCCCACTGCTCCACCAAGGCTCTACTTGATTGCAGGTCTGATGGTAATCTTGCAGCTAATCTATGCTGATCTGGGTGCTGGTGGAGAGATCCTTGGGTCTTTTTGTTCCCTTTTTTGGCTGGGTGATAGTCTCTTTTGCATAGTCTATAGTTGTTGTTAATGTCTATGTCTCTATTGATGGCTAATTTGTCAGAGTGGCAGGCTTCCAGAAATTCCCTGGCATTTTTTGGATTTGGCTTTGTCTAGAATGGTCACATTTTCCCAATCGAAACTATGGTTAAGTCTGTTTATCATTTGCTTTTTGGCAACGTAAAGCAAAATTTATCAGAAGAGGTTGAATGTGAATTCTCTTAACCCCTTGGCTTTTTTTGTTTTTTGTTTCAGATCTCCAGCTATGACTTCCTTCCCAATTACGGCATTGTGACTTTTGCCGCTGATAGCAGAATAGTTCTGGGAACAACTGATCCACAGAGTAGCGATGCTGACTGGGTGTCTCACTTGCTGAGCACAATTAGCACCGATGGTGAGCATGTTGGGTTAAAAAAAAAGAGAAAAGAAAAAAAAAGAAATGTAAATACAGGTAGTTCTGAACTTACGACCGCAATTCGCCTGGTTGCGGCCCTATCTAGACCGGGATGCCTTGCGCACAGTCACTCATCCACTCGTGACCTCCCGTTTGGACTACTGCAATGCTCTCTACATGGGGCTGCCCTTGAGGACCACTCGGAGGCTCCAACTGGTGCAGAATGCAGCTGCGCGAGTGGTGGTGGGGGCTTCCCGATACTCCCATGTAACACCTCTACTCTGTGAGCTGCATTGGCTTCCGGTTGCCCTCTGGGTAAGATTCAAGGTGCTGGTTATGACCTATAAAGCCCTAAATGGCATGGGTCCGGGTTACTTACGGGAGCACCTGCGGCCGGCATCAACTTCCCTTCGTCCAGTGCGCTCCCACAGAGAGGGCCTCCTTAGGGTGCCGTCGGTCAAAGAGTGTCGAGTGGCGGCCCCCAGGGGGAAGGCGTTCTCTGTGGGCGCGCCAGACCTTTGGAACTGTTTACCGGTGGAGCTCCGGACGGCTCCCGACCTTCGCTCCTTCCGACGTGACCTAAAAACATATTTATTTGAACAAGCCGGCCTGGTCTGATGGGTTTAGGGGTATTTTAACACTATTGTATTAATTTATTGAATTGGGCTGTAGTATTTAATATTTTTTTAATTTTTATACATTGTATTTTATTGTATTGCCCTGTACACCGCCCTGAGTCCTTCGGGAGAAGGGCGGTATAAAAATTAAATAATTAAAATTAAATTAAATTAAATTAAATTAAATTGAGCCCCAAATGTCTGTTGCTAAGTAAGACATTTGTTGTAGGTTCTGCCCCATTTTATGAATTTGCTTGTCACAGTTGTTAATGTGAATCTTAAGTTCTTCAGTTAATAAACTAGTTGTTAAGTCAATCTGGCTTCCCCATTGACTCTGCTTATCAGAAGGTCACAAAATGTGATCACATGATCCCGGGACACTGCGACCGTCACAGATATGAATCCATTGCCAAGCGTTTCCTTTTGCATCACATGACCCTGGGGATGCTGCAACGGTCGTGTGAAAAATGGTCATAAGTCACTTTTTTCATTGCTGTTGTATCTTCAATGGTCACTAAACGAATGCTGTAAATTGAGGACTATCTGTATATTTGTGCAGTGGTAGGCAAGCCTTTTCTTTCATGTATGGGGGCAGAAAAAAATACTTTATGTATTTATTTTAATCAATTTCACCCTGAAGGCCTCTGTGCTCAGACACATGAAATTTCCTTGTAAATGCCTGCAATTGGTTGGAAAATGAATGTCATTTATTATCACGGTAATTAAGCAGATGGTCACTAACCAAGATAGTCCCAAGGGTGCTTTTTTTGATCAAAAGGCAACTGGCCTTTGTTTTTCCAAGAAGCTTCTTCAGTTCTGACTGAACGGTGGAGGATGGAAGGATTTATATTCCTTGCAGTCACCTGGTTGTTAGCACTTTTTCTGAGAGTCATCAAGACCACCTGGAGGTTTAATGTGCCCTCAGGGTCACCTGAATAGTGCAAATAGGTGTGGAACCTTTTTGGAACTGCTAAAAGGATTCTAAGTGTTGTGATTCAGGGTCAGCCTGTGGGTTCGGCAGTTGGGTCGGATGACTCAGAGGAGGAGGAGGAGGGGGGTGTTGAAGAGCTTGATGAGAGTCCTCAGCCAGGCCACTCTCATTTGGTCACGACGCAGACCCAGCTGTGTGAGCCTGACAGCGTGGATGAAGATGACCCACAGCTGGCCCTGTTCAAGGACGCCCGATGCAGGAGGCAGTCAATCAGGAGTAAACAGAGGAAGGCAATGGGGCTCTTCGGAAGGAGGCAGAGAGAAGCCACGCCCTGAACTGTATTTAAGGGGGAATGCGTGGGAGGGCTGGTTTGCTGAAGGCAACCGCTTGTAAAGCTCCTGTTTCTTGGTTTGTGTCTTGTTCCGTTTGTTTTTGTAGCAATAAATTTGGCAGGCGTAATTCCAGCCTCTTGCCTTCTTGTAAAAGGGGTTGTCCCTGCCTTTTCTGCAGGGCCGGTAGCAGGCTGGTACAGAACAGTAAACAGGAGATTTCAGCAGTTCTAAGAAGTTTCTACACCTATTTGCACTATTCAGGTAACCACGAGGGCACAGATAAACCTCCAAGTGACCTCAGTGACTCTCAGAGAGAGTGCTAATGACCAGATGACTGCAAGGAATATAAATCCTTCCATTCTCCCCCCTTCGGTCAGAACTGAAGAAGTTTCTTGGATGAGTAGAGAAATGTTTTCAAGGAAAAGCAAAGTCCAGTTGCCTTCCTTTTGAAAAAAAAGCATCTTTGGGACAATCATGACTTGGATGATTGAGAATCTCCACAGACCACTAATCCAGATAGTTGCTAAATGAGGAGTGGCTATAAATCTCACGACATTCTGTAATGTACTCATCAGGGTTGAATACATGTTAGCTGTACAGATGGGTTTTTTTTATCTCATGTTCCAATAAATGAAAATATTCATGGTTCAGGGTTGAAATGAAGGGTCCTTAGTGCCCTCTGAGCCTGATTGCCCAGATGAGCATAGATGAACTCCAAGCTTAACATCAGACCAACAATCAAGAAGTAAACAACACCTCAATCAAGGAACTACCAAACAAGCCAACATTAAACAGCCTAACCAAAGAACCTCCAATATCATCCCCACCAATACTGACAGGGCAAGCCACTAGAATATAAACTGAGAGCAAATTCCATTCCTTACTAGCACTGATGATGTTACCCAGATTGGGTAATGAAACATCTGCAGGAAAACAACCAAACTCAGAGAGCACCAAGCTCCCTTCATCTCACGTTCCCTCTGTTAGGCTTACTGGGACTCAGTAGTGGACGATTCAACTTTGAATTTTGATTTTCCAGTGCATGAGCTGAAGCCTGGAAGCAACATCAAGAGTGGCTTTCAAGCAGTCTATGAAATTATGATTACACAGGACTTGGAAGAGAAGCGACGGGGGCTGAACCCCACTCCTGTCTCCACCACAGTCCATCATGTCATTATCCTCCTAACTGATGGTGAGCAGATCAAGAGGAAAATGCAAACTCTTGAGTTCCTTCGGTGGCTCTTGTTTTGTTGTTTGAGAAAGAATCTTTTAGACTACCTTATAAAAAGATTATAAGAGGAGCTGTTATGTATTGGGCTCAATGGTAATGTGGGTTGCTGGAGCAGCTAACGGCTCTCCAGCAACCCAGACTACAAGTCTCCAGTGCTGCTATTGGCTGTCCCTAGGCGGCAATGGTTGCTTCAAACCTATTGGCTGCCACCTAGGGGCTAGACTATATATTGCGGCTAGTTACAGCCCAATTCTCAGTTCAGATCTTGCAAGCAATAAACTAGGGGTCTTCAAACTCGGCCCTTTTATGACTCATGGACTTCAACTCCCAGAATTCTTCAGCCAAGCACATTGTCTGAGGAATTCTGGGAGTTGAAGTCCATGAGTCATAAAAGGGCCGAGTTTGAAGACCCTTGCAATAAACCATGAGCTTTCCTGTACTCACTTGCCTTGTCTTCATTCCTGCACCAAAGAACCCGCTACACAACAGGAGCCATTAGTCATTTCAAGCATTAAGCACCATTTTACACAAGTGCTGGTCTGGGAAGGAAGGGAGGGAGGGAGGGAGGGAGGGAGAGAGGAAGGGTGGAAAGGGAAGGGGAGGAAGAGGGAGGGAGGAAGGAAAGGAGGGAAGGCAGGAAAGGGAGGGAAAGGGAGAGAGGGAGGGAAAGAAGGGGAAGGGGAAAGGAAAAGAGGGAGGAAGAGAGGGAAAGGGGAAAGGAGGGAGGGCAGGAAAGGGTGGAAGGGAGGAAAAGAGAAAGGAAGGAACAAAGGAGGAAGGGAGAAAAGGAGAGAGGGAAAGGGAGGGAGGGAAAGGGAGGAAAGGAGGAAGAAAAGAAGGGAGAAAAGAAGAGAAGAAGAAAAGAAGGAAGGGAGGGAGGGAGGGAAAGGTAAAGAGGAAGGAAGGAAGGAACAAAGGAGGGAGGGAGGAAATGAGGGAGAAAAGGAGGGAGGAAGGAAGGAAGGAGGGAAAAAGAGGAAGGGAAATGGAGGAAAGGAGGAAGAGAGGAAACTAGGAAGGGAAGGAGGGAGGAAGAAAGGGGGAAAAGAAGAGAGGAAGAAAAGAAGGAAAGGAGGGATGGAGGGAAAGGGAAGGAAGGAAGGAAGGGGCAGAGAAAGGACCAAAGGGCAATGAAAAGTGTTAGTGTGCCAAAGCACTTTTGGAATATGTTGGAAGTAGAATCCAGGATCATTTTTTTAAAATTTTCCATAATTAATTTAATTTTCCATTCCTTCCTTCCCCTTATCCCCAAAGGACAGCATGACAGGTCAGAATGGCTCTTTGCAATAATCATTTCTTTTTCTAGGAAACTACAACTTGGGGGGCTCCCCATCTGTTTTTATCACACCAATAAAGGAGTTTCTTAACATTGGGAGACGTTCCCCAAAGCCTCATGACGATCGTTTGGGTAAGGCGACGATCCAACTTCATTTCACCTTCTTTTTGCATTTCACCGTCGCAGCCAGTTGGGGGCAGGGATTGTTTTATTTCATTTCCACGAATTGCTTTGCTTATTCATCAATATACTATTAAAACTCCTTTGTGTGCTTTTTGTCTGGAACCTTTAATTGGGCAAAAAGAGTGCATCAGTCAGCAAAGTTTTTCGATGTGTCGTTATCCTCCTCACCGATGGCAAGCGGTTCAGGAGGAAAATGCAAATTCTTGAGTTCCTTTGGGTGCTCTTGTTTTGTTGTTTGAGGAAGAGTCTTTTAGAGCAGTGGCCCCCACCTTGCCGGCTCTACGGACCACCGGCGGCGACACGTGGGGGGGGGTGAAAGACGGGATTGTTGTTAGCTGCGAAGTCGTGTCCAACCCATCGCGACCCCTGGGCAACGTTCCTCCAGGCCTTCCTGTCCTCTACCATCTTCTGGAGTCCATTTAAGCTCACGCCTACTGCTTCAGTGACTCCATCCAGCCACCTCATTCTCTGTCGTTCCCTTCTTCTATAGCCCTCAATCTTTCCCAGCATTAGGCTCTTCTCCAGTGAGTCCTTCCTCCTCATTAGGTGGCCAAAGTATTTGAGTTTTAGCTACATGATCTGGCCTTCTAAAGAGCAGTCAGGGTTGGCAGTCAGCAGCCAAAGCCGAAGACAGGATGGTTCAGTGCAAATGGAACTTTGTACGCAAGTGTGCACATCTGCTGCTTGTGCAAATAATATTAATATTATTGTCTGGGACCTATGCATTATTCAGCAAAGTTTTTCAATGTGTTGTTTAAAAGGATTTTTCTGTAATGCAGTTTTAATAACTTACTGGGAAGAAACTAATTACTCCTTTCACTGTGCTATTCCTCTCCTTAAATGATACTTCTGTCCACATTTATCTTAGATATTTATGTCTTTGGTAATGGCCAGAACATCAACATAGAAGTTATTAATGAACTGGCTTCTCACAAACCCAGTGAGAGACACAGCTTCATTCTGAAGGACTTGGCTGAACTGAAAGAGATCTTCCAGGAGAGCTTGGGTAATCTGAATTTTTTTTTCACTGATTTCCTGACTAATCAACTTGGTCTCAACATTTTGTTTCTCAGAAAAGAAGGCAGTTGGAAGTTTCTCCCTTTCCCATATACGCACAGAGCTTTTTCCTCGACTTACAACCATACATTTAGTGACTGTTCAAAGTTACAATGACAGTGACTTATGACCAAATATGAACCTGTTGCCAAGCATCCAAATTTTGATCTCATGACCATGGGAATGCAGCAACGGTTGTGTGAAAATGGTCATAAGTCGCTTTTTTCAGTGCCGTTGTAACTTCCAGACGGTCACTCAATGAATGGTATTAAGTCAAGGACTACCTGTAAATCCTTCATGTATTTTAACATGAGAAGGCATCACCCCTGCTTTGCGTGAGCTCTCAGGTTTTTTAGTCCATTTAATTTTTGTAATTTTAATACTTCCTACATTCACATTTGTTTTTAGACTTCTATTTTTATTGCACTGTTAGCAGCCCAAAGTCCCTCTGGATAGCATATAAATTTAATATACAAATAAAAAACAACAATAAAAATTTTTCTCCAGTTATACCATCCACACCAGAATGACAATAGGTGAGGTGGCTTTAAAGCCCAAACAAAATAAAAGATTTGATGGACATCAGCAGAGAAATGGCTGGGAATCTGGGATCAGCAAACGTTCCGGTATGTGGGTATCATCTTCTTACAACTTTGTGTGGTACCATAGATCTATTGATAATCATTGACGATGACTCGGTTATTATTAGATCGCTTGCATTTTCACCTGAAATCTCAGAAGAACACTATTACCTTTAAGAGATTTGATAATCTCAAAAGAATTTAGTATGTTTTACACTTTTTCATAGTAAATGTTTAATTTGTGGATTCAGTAGGCATCCTCTTGAAGTTTGGTGAATCTGTGGGGATCCATCCATGAGTACCAGGTTGCCAAGCCCACTTTGAAACTTTTCTGTGGTAGTGGTTGAACAATAAAGTTCGAGGAACTCATAGCAAGGGTCCCCAACCCCAGGTCTGTGGACCGGCACCGATCCGTGGCATGCCAGAAACTGGTCCACGCAAACAAGCAAAGCTCCATCTGCGGGATGCAGGCAGTACATGAAACCACGCTGCCTCTGGTCCGCAGAAAACCCTCTCTCTACGGAACTGGTCCCTGGTGCTAAAAAAGTTTGTTCTGTACCAGCCTGCTACCGGCCCTGCAGAAAAGGCAGGGACAACCCCTTTTACAAGAAGGCAAGAGGCTGGAATTACACCTGCCAAATTTATTACTACAAAAACAAACGGAACAAGACAAACCAAGAAACAGGAGCTTTAAGAAACAGGAACTATCCGAGCGGTTGCCTTCAGCAAACCAGCCCTCCCAGACATTCCCCTTATATAGAGTTCAGGGCGTGGCTTCTCTCTGCCTCCTTCCGAGAAGCCCCATTGCCTTCCTCTGTTTACTCCTAATTGACTGCCTCCTGCGTTGGGCGTCCTTGAACAGAGCCAGCTGTGGGTCATCTTCATCGACGCTGTCAGGCTCACACAGCTGGGTCTCCGTGGTGACCAAGTGGGAGGGGCCTGGCTGAGGGCTCTCATCAGCAAGATCTTCAACCCCCTCAGCAAGGTCTTCAACACCCCCCTCCTCCTCCTCTGAGTCGTCCGACCCAACTGCCGAACCCACAGGCTGACCCTGAATCACAACAAAGTTTGGGATCTCTGCCTTATAGGAACTATCCATCCACTTTGGTGTGTTCCCATCACTCTCTTCCCAGACTATGAAGGTCACTTGTTTCCATTTCTTTCCTAAGAATCCAGAAGTCCCACCTCCCTGTTCCCCTTCCAACCTGTTTGTTCCCTCCTGCTTTTTTTCTAGAAAGTTCTACCTTCCAAAAACATGTCTTTCTATTCTCAGATGATGGTGAATCTATGCCTGTGTGTGGTTTCTCCCCTGGAGAAGCAGCAGCAGATGACTATGAAAAGAATCCCTGGTTTGCAAGAATCGTCATCAATGTAAGACTGACTAGCACTGGGATAGATAGACACTTTAATTATGGGCATAGGACCAGTACAAAAAGCATTTTTAACCAAAATCAAAGCCAATCAAGTAAAGCAGGGGTGTCAAACTGCCGGCCTGCAGGCCGGATGAATCATAGGGAAACCACGCTCACCTTATTGCCGGCAATGGCAAAAAAGTTGGGATATGTCACGACACGTCACATGACGTTGTGAGTTTGACACCCCTGAAGTAAAGAGAATCAATAAAATGTGACCAGACAATATACCAAAAGAGAAATCTGCATTCCGAGCATAGAATGTGACAAGTTTCCAAAACCATTTCATTTTTTTAGTGGTTGACCAAAATGAAATATTCCATAATTCCAATAAAGGAATACAGAATAACAGAGTTGGAAGGGATCTTAGTGGTATTCTAGTCCAACCCCCTGCTCAGGCAGGAATCCCTATACCATTTCAGACAAATGACTGTCCAATCTCTTCTTAAAAACTTCCAGTGTTGGAGCATTCACAGCTTCTGAAGGCAGGTTGTTCCACTGGTTAATTGTTCTGTCAGGAAGTTTCTCCTTAGTTCTAGGTTGCTTCTCTCCTTGAGTAGTTTCCATCTGTTGCTTCTTGTCCTGCTTTCGGGTGCTTTGGAGAATAGCTTGACTCCCTCTTCTTTGTGGCAGCCCCTGAGATATTGGAACACTGCTATCATGTCACCCCTAATACTTCTTTTCATTAGACTAAAGGTAAAGGTTCCCCCACACATGCGGGCTAGTCGTTTCCAACTCTAGGGGCCGGTGCTCAACTCCATTTCAAAGCCGAAGAGCCAGCACTTGTCCGAGGACGTCTCCGTGGTCACGTGGCCGTGACTAGATGCCAAAGGCGCACGGAACGCTGTTACCTTCCCACTGTAGCGGTCCCTATTTTTCTACTTGCATTTTTACGTGCTTTCGAACTGCTAGGTTGGCAGAAGCTGGGACGAGTAACAGGTGCTCACTCTGTTATGCGGCACTCGGGATTCGACCCGTCAAACTGCCGACCTTCTGATCAACAAGCTTAGCATCCTAACCCACTGAGCCACCGCGTCCCTTTTCATTAGACAAGACATACCCAATTCCAGCAATTTAAATTAGACATACCCAATTCCAGCAACAAGGAGAATATTTATAGCTCAAGGGTGAAATGAAGGGTCCTTGATGCTGTCTGAGTTTGGTTGTTTGTTTGCAGATGTTTCATTACCCTAACTTGGTAATATCATCAGTGCTAGTAATCGTGGTGGTAGACAGTAAGACTACTGGCACTGATGATATTACCTAGTTAGGGTAATGAAACATTGCTCAGAGAACACCAAGAACCCCTTATTCCAATATTTCAAATGCAGAATTTTGCCGATAACGGCATAGCAACGGAATGTCTGGCAGAAGGCACTTTGTTCATGCTTCACCAACACAAGATAATATTGTGGCACGCCCAAGAAGGAGCCCATTAGTAAAAATGCCATCCAGATAGCAAAGTTTTATGGGATCTGATTTGTTTTCCTTAACTGACTTTGTTACTTTCTGTGATTGTGGGTTGGTTCTAAGGTCCAACTCTGCGTTTCTTAAATTTGGCAACTTGAAGACGCTGGTTGGGGGATTCTGGGAGTTGAAGTCCACACATCTTCAAGTTGCTTACATTGAGAAGCACTGTTTGAAGGTAAGGCAGCTGCTGCTCTCCATGATCACAGGATGAATTTTCACGTCTAACTTTTAGGAAACACAGCAAGAAATTTGCAAGGGAGTCATTGTCTCTGACCGATACATCTTGACAGCTGCCCACTGTTTGGCCAGGGTTAATGGAATCGAAGATATCAGTGTCATCCTTGGTAAGCCAAATTCTAACAGGGGCATGAAGATAGAAAGAAGAAGAAGTAGATTTTTGTTGTTAGCTGCGAAGTCGTGTCCGACCCATCTTGACCCCATGGACAACGTTCCTCCAGGCCTTCCTGTCCTCTACCATCTTCTGGAGTCTATTTAAGCTCACGCCTACTGCTTCAGTGACTCCATCCAGCCACCTCATTCTCTGTCGTCCCCTTCTTCTCTTGCCCTCAACCTTTCCCAGCGTTAGGCTTCTCCAGTGAGTCCTTCCTTCTCATTAGATGGCCAGAGTATTTTGGTTTCAACTTCAGGATCTGGCCTTCTAAAAAGCAGAAGAAGTAGATTATTAACTGGTAAAAAAAGACTTGACTGCTTTGTTCTTGTGCCATTAACGGTAGGTCATGATGGTTTAACACAGGAGTCCCCAACCCTGGTCTGTGGCCTGGTATCAGTCTATGGACCATTAGGAACTGGGGCACAAAAGCTGCAAGTGAGTGCGTGAATGTGCAAATCTGCATTTGTGCAAGCAGCACGCATGCGCTCAAAACTATCCCGTCTCTCTCCACCATTGCCGGTCCACAGAGCCAGAAAGTTTTGGGACCATTGGTTTAACATTTACCATGGTTCCGTTATTACAATAGCCTCCATCATCTGTGAAGGCTTCCAGGAAGTTCTCATTGTCTCTGTCTCTTCTTTAGGAACAACCAACTTTGCAGTAGCTGAAATCCGACACCACCCAGATTACAATAGTCAGAATGTACAAAATAAGGATACCCCAGAGATGTATGATTTTGATGCTGCCCTGGTCAAACTCAAAAGGGACCTTCCATCTTTTGCAAGGTGAGTTGAAAGGAGATGAGGGTCAGTGTCACTTTTTTTCAGTGCCGTTGTAACTTTGAATGGTCACTAAATGAAGTGTGGTTTGTTGAGGACTACCTGAATTTCTGTAGGGAAGGTGGTAGACAGCACTCAGAATGGCCTATGCTAGGGGCAATGCATCTGTCCTTGCTCTCTTTAACTTCTTGGCAATCTTCAATACAGATAGTCCTCGACTTACAACTTTTCAAAGGTACTATAGTACCATTCAAAGGTACTATCGTGGAACATGAATTAAAATACTTTATAATTAATGATCCAAGTAGCATAAACTCTGCAGAATGGTTTTAAACAGACTTTTATTGATCAGAAATCCTAGGCAGACTTATGTTTGCTGATAAGCTCATCCAATCATAAGCATATCTGTCCCTCCTGGCAGTGTAAAAGATTGAAGGTAAATTTACCCATGTTGTTTCGGACCTTGCTTGCTTTTGTGAAGAGATGTAGAACAAAGACAAAAGCCCAGAAGTTCTGCCATAAAAATCTCTAAACTTCACCCACTTAACTAGTAAGCATGGTATTCACTAAACAGCTAGACTACAATTCCCATAAGGCATCTCTTGAGGAAATAACGTTTAACCTGTAAATGCTACATGTTCTTACATACAATGCTACTAAGGGTGCTGTATTAACCCTGTAAATGCTAAATACTCTAACACAGTTCTTAATTCTAAACAGGCTACAATTTGGTCCAGCACAGTTACCACGGCATTGAAAAAAGTGACTTGAAGCAAAAGATTTTTTTTCTGTTTTGTGCATATCCCTGATTATAAGATGATATTATAACGATCACTGCCCTTTTTGATAACCCCTTCCTATAGGCCGGTCTGCCTTCCATGTACATTAGAAACCACTCGGATTCTGAGAAAGCCACATCCACAAACCACGTGTAAGGATCATGGTAAGAAGAAAGCTAAGTGTTCAATTCTCAGTAGGCACAACAAACATTTTTAATGTTGCTTCTGCCCCTGCCCCAACTTCCTTTTGTTTTTCCCCACGAGGCTCTGCCATTTTGTTGGGGGAAGGATCAACTAAATGTTGATCCATTGGTTGCAACAGGAATTGATCAACCGGTTTGTTGCCTGAACCTAACTATCTGTGTTTCCCTGAAAATAAGACCAGGTCTTATATTAATTTTTATTCCAAAAGATGCATTAGGACTTATTCTCCGGTTAGGGCTTGTATTCTGGGAAATATGCTATTAAATGCGTCTGTCTGGCTCAGGGGTAAGCAACCTTGGCTCTTTTATGACTCATGGACTTCAACTCCATGCTGGCTCAGGAATTCTGGGAGTTGAAGTCCACAAGTCATAAAAGAGCCGAGGTTGCCTACCCCTGGTCTAGCTGATGATCTTAACTGGGGTCTATTTTTGGGGTGGGGCTTATATTACAAGCGTCCTGAAAATTCATGCTAGGGTTTATTTCCCGGTTGGGTCTTATTTTGGGGGAAAACACTGTACAGTAACAGCGGGTCTGGCCCAAAATCACCCAGATGTCTTTCATGCCTAAGGCGGAACTAGAATTCACAATCTCCTGGTGATTGGCCCAAAGTCACCTAGCCAGATTTCCTGCTTAAGGTGGGACTAGAATTCATGGTCTCCTGGTTTCTAGCCTGGTGCTAGATCAAACTGTCTCTCCCTTAGCCATTCCTAGTTATGAATTATAACTCTTGATTTAATGGACTAGTGTCCATTAAAACCGAATGTCTTTTAAATGTAGTGTTTAATAACAGGAAGAATGAATAGAGTAAGCCTGGGGTGTTTTATCCCCCCCTCTCTCTCTCCCTCCCTCCCTCTCCTTCTCCCTCCCTCTCTGTCTCTCCCTCTCTCTCTCCCTCCCTCTCCCTCTCTCCCTCCCTCTCCCTCCCTCTCTCTCTTCCTCCCTCTCCCTCCCTCTCTCCCTCTCCCTCCCTCTCCCTCTCTCTTCCTCTCTCTCCCTTTCTCTCTCCCTCCTTCTCCCTCCCTCTCTCTCTCCCTCCCTCTCCCTTTCCCTCCCTCTCTCCCTCTCCCTCTCCCTCTCCCTCTCCCTCTCCCTCCCTCTCTGTCTCTCCCTCTGTCTCTCCCTCTGTCTCTCCCTCTCTCTCCCTACCTCTCTCTCTCCCTCCCTCTCCCCCTCCCTCTCTCTCCCTCCCTCTCTCTCTCCCTCTCCCTCCCTCTCCGTTTCTCCCTCCCTCTCTGTTTCTCCCTCTCCCTCTCTCCCTCTCCCTCCTTTATTCCCTCTTCTCACAGCTGTCATCATTGCCATTGATCCAATGCAATATATCCCATCAGCCTTCCCCTCTCTGCCATTTTCCCAGTGCCTTCTCTCACTTGACTTCCTCCAGCCACCAGTGATGTCCATTGTGCTCTAGTATAGAGGTTCCCAACCCCCCTAGTCCATAGACTGGCACCGGTCCCCAGCACGCCTGAAACCAGGCCAGACAAACAAGTGAAGCCTCATCCAAAAGATGCAGGCACTGTACGAAACCATATTTCTTCTAGTCCTCACTCCATGAACTGGTCCCTGGTGCCCAAAAGGTTGGGGGCCCACTGCTCTAGTATGTCCATTAAATCCAAGGTTTGCTACAATGAGGTGCATTAAATTAATTTTACTGCCTGTGGAACTATGTACCTAGATTCGAGACTACACTCCTGTTTTGCTGCTCATTGCTGGGTTTCCCCCCCCCCCCAGATTTACTGATTAGGTAACATCTTGGGAACACGAGAGGAAGCAGGATGAAGGTTTAATGTAGTGTTTTTCAGCCTTGGCAACTTTTCAGATGTGCGGACTTCAACTCCCAGAATTCCCTAGCCAGCTTTACTGACTGAGGAATCCTGAGAGTTGAAGCCCACACATCTGAAAGTTGCCAAGTTTGAGAAACACTGGAATGCCAACTCAAATACATCGACATTGGACTTGTACCATATCTAATAGAATAACAGAGTTGGAAGGGACCTTGGAGATCTTCTAGTCCAACCCCTTGCTCAGGCAGGAAACCCTATACCAGGGGTAGGCAACCTTGGCTCTTTTATGACTCATGGACTTCAACTCCCAGAATTCCTGAGTCAGCATAGTCATAAAAGAGCCAAGGTTGCCTACCCCTGCCCTATATCATTTCAGACAAATGGTTGCCCAATCTCTTCTTAAAAACTTCCAGTTGAAGGATTCACAACTTCTGGAGGCAAGTTGTCCACTTATTAATTGGTCTCACTATTAGGAAATTTCTCCCTAGTTCTATGCTGGTTCTCTCCTTGGTTAGTTTCCATCCGTTGCTTCTTGTCCTGCTTTTGGGTGCTTTGGAGAATAGCTTGACTCCCTCTTCTTTGTGGCAGCCGCTGAGATATTGGAACATTGCTATCATGTCACCCCTCACCCTTCTCTTCGATAAAATAGACATGTCCAATTCCATATTTGTCCATTGAAAACCTAGCTCTCCATCTCCAGCCCTTCTTTATAGATTAATACCTCACTAATATTCAACCCTGCTTTACGTTTCTTGTTTTTTTTTTCCCTAGAGAAAGAACTCCTGTATGCTGGAAATATTCCGTCTCTTTTCATCACCACCTGTAAAAATAGCAATGGCCAGAAAACTGGATTGGTCCAGAGAGATGTGTTGATCAAGAATGGAGAAAAGGTGCTAACAGGGGACTAACTTGGAGTGGAGGCTACTTACATCATTAGCAGTTCAGCACCAATAATAGGTTTATCATATACAGGTCGTCCTCGACTTACGACCATTCCTTTAACAACCATTCAAAGTTACAACAGCACTGAAAAAAACAGACCAATCCTCACAAAACCACTGCTGATTCCCCTGGTCATGTGATCAATATCTGAGCACTTGTCAGTTGACATGTATTTATGATATTTGCAGCATCCCAGGACCACGTGATCGCCATTTATGACCATCCTGGCTGGTTTCCAACCATCGAAATCAATGGGGAAATCCCGATTCACTTAACAGCCACATGATTCGCTTAATGACCATGGCAAAATAGGTTGCAAAATCAGGCATGAATCAATGATTGCCTCCCTTAGTTGAGGTGGTTCGATTTAGAATGCAGTACTGTAGGCTACTTCAGCTGACTGCTGGCTGCCAGCAGTTTGGCTGTTCGATCCTGACCAGCTCAAGGTTGATTCAGCCTTCCATCCTTCCGAGGTCGGTAAAATGAGGACCCAGATTGTTGGGGGTGGGGTGGGGAAATATGCTGACTCTGTAAACTGCTTAGAGAGGGCTGTAAAACACTGTGAAACGGTATGTACGTTTAAGTGCTATTGCTATTAGCCCCAATTGTGAACATAAGTCGAGGACTATCTATATTGCAAAGTCCTGCTATCAGTGTCACATAAGTAGCAAACCTGTCTCCAGGCCATCTTTCCACAGTCTGCCTCCCTCAAGATGTGATGCCGTTACAACTATCAGAGCTTCCCAACAACCAACATGGCTCAGGTCCTGAAGATGCGTCTGATGTTTCCTTAAATCTGCATCTCCATTTCTCTCTCTTCAGAAAATAGACTGCTACGTGGATGCGGAGAAAGCCAGACGATACGAGAACGTTACAAATATCTTAGAGGTGTTGAATGAGCACTTCCTTTGCACAGGAGGCACTGATCCGCAAGTGGAGCCCAACGTTTGTTCACGTAAGGAGAATTGGCCCTAAATCTTATTCCTTCTCTTTAGCTCTAGGAAGTATATGAACTTCCAAAGCAGCAAGTGACTTGGCCGAGCGGTAGCCCCATTAGGTAGATTCGACTAAAATATTAATTCCACAGGAAGCTAAAGCTACTTTAATTGAGATTGGCTATAATAAAATCTTGCCGGGGGTGGGGGGTGGGGAATCAGACGAAGAACATTAACCATTCCATCCCTCCTCATTCATTACTTCATGCCTGAAATGTTTGGGGATCCGGCTTCTAGTACACCATTCAGGTTTAGAGCTTGACTGCGCCTAGCCCAGGGGTAGGCAACCTTGCCTCTTTTATGACTCGTGGACTCCCAGAATTCTTGAGCCAGCATGGCTCAGCTTGGAAACCTCTCCCTTTTCCCTCAGCATGGCTGGCTCAGGAATTCTGGGAGTTGAAGTCCATGAGTCATAAAAGAGCCAAGGTTGTTTACCCCTGGCCTAGCCAATTAATTCCCTGGCTAAGCTTCTTTCTTCTCTTGGTTGCAGGTGACGCTGGTGGACCTCTCCTCATTCAGAGAAGACTACGTTACATCCAGGTTTGTGGTTACTTGAGCCAAACCCAGCCTCTTCTCAGCCATACAGACCAACCTTCCAATATAAACTGGAAGCTCATTTCCTAAAACCATTCGTTAAGGGGGAAGACACATCTTACAGTTTTATTATTTTGGGTCCCGAGAGAACAATGGGCAGCCATATTGGTGGATGAACCAAAATGATATGTATGTCCTACTTAGCTCTGCCTTCTCCTCACTGGAGCAGTGTTTTTCAAACTTGGCAACTTCAAGATGTGTGGACTTCAACTCCCAGAATCTCCCCCAGCCAGTGCTCCCAGATTTCTGGGAGTTGAGGTTTTCACACCAAGAGGTTGCCAAGTTTGGAAAACACTGCACTGGAGTCTATCAAGCTTTACAGCCATTGTTCTTTCTCCATCTTGTCTCTCCTTCTGTAGCTGGGTGTGATCAGCTGGAGCGTGGTTGACACTTGCAAAGGCGATAGATCATTGTTGTGCGGCTCGAAGCCTGTAAATGAGCTCTCCTCCCATGCCAGGGATTTCCACACCAACATCTTCAAAATTCTACCTTGGCTCAAGGAGCAATTGAGGACAGAAGTGGAGTTCCTATAAATTTCCTTTTCTCGCTGCTTTGTTTTGAATAAACGGATCAAGTATTTCTGCATCCTTGAAACTGAATGCAATATTATTAATTGTTTATTAAATGTCAGGCAGGAAGGGAGGTGCACACAGGTGAGTTGTGTTGGCCCTAATTGTGTGACATCTTAAGCCAGGAACCTGGTTAAATTATGTCTGCTCCAACCCCTATTATTGGTGAAGCCTAAGGAATCCATCCTATTGCCATATTGTTATACTTGGACGGCAAATCTCAAAATGTCATGGTAAACAGCCACCATCTTGCATTTAAAGGTAAAAGTTTCCCCTACCCAGTCATTTCCAACTCTAGGGGGCAGCACTCATCTCTGTTTCCTAGCTGAGTGAGCCAGCATTGTCCAAAGACATTGCCATATTCATGTGGTCAGCGTGACTATACACTGAGGCTCATCAAATGCTTGGTACCTACCTATTAATCTATTCACATTTGCATGCTTTCAAACTGCTAGGTGGGCAGGAGCTGGAGTAAGTAACGGGAGCTCACCCTATCTCATGGCACTCAGATCTCAAACCTGGGATCAGGGTCTTTAACCGCTGAACCACCGCGCCCCGTCTTGCCATTTACGCAACCAGAATTTGCATTCAATTTTTGACTCCTATAAAACCACAGTTAACACCATTCCAGGTTCTGATGAGATGCTAAGCCTTCAACTCTGGTTATGCGGATACTTGACAAGTCACGACCATAATGGAGCCTGTCCATCATGGTTGTAACATTACATACCACACAGAAAGTAAGGAAGAACTAGTAAGCCAAGGAAATGGAAAGCATGAAATAAGAGAAAATGCAATTAAAACTTCTACAAAATTTCCCATATCCTTGCAAACCATCATCCCTTCCCCCAGTAGATTCACACATTACCTTTTGGTTTTCACACTTATCTTTTTCCTCTTGAAGATCTCATCAATGTCATCTGGCCACATCACCCTGGGCTTCGTGTCTGTTGTTGATATTGTTTTTAAAGTTTTAATGGGTCTAGCGTTGTACTTTTATTGTGATTTTGTACGTCTTTTCGTTTTTGCTTGGGAACTGCCCAGAGTTGGTTGAAAGATGGGCGGCTATAAAAATCTCTTAAATAAATGTTTATTTTGCTATTTGATCCTCATTATCTCTGTCAAATCATTTTAACATCTTTCTTTCATATTAGTCACTCGTTTTTGCCTTCATTCCACCTTCAGTAGGCATTCATTCTGCCAGTTTGTGTGAAAACACAGATTTAAGCACCCCATTTCCACTGCATCCTTCTTATATTTCTCACTGTTCTTAACTTTTATATAGCATGCTCTCCTACAGATGTGTTCAATTTTTCCACATTCTTTTAGCAACAGATCACAAACTATCAAAATTTGCTTCTCCACGGACATCTCCCTTTAATAAAAATTCTACTAAGACTTACGTTCTTGATCTAGTTTTTTGCCTTCTGTGTATAACTTGCCATTATTCATTCCATTTCTCTCTCATGTGCCTTTTGTGCATGTGTGATTGTTGTATTGATTTATGGGGTGATCATGGAGGTAATTTTTTTTAAGCTGAATTGTACTGTAGAGGATTTCTTTCTCATCTAGGAAGCCACCAAGTATCTTCAAATTGTGCTAGGATTTAAATATGATAAAGAAACATAAGCAATCTTGGCTTCTGATACATAAATGTTCAAACTGATATTTATCATGGCATCGTAGAGTCTATCTAATGTTCACTGCAAATACAAGGAATCCTCACTTAACCATGTTAATTGCAACTGGAAATTCTATCAACAAGCTGTTCGGTCACTGAGTACAAGACACATGATGCCACTTTATGCCAGCATTTCCACCTTGGGCACTAAGTGAAGACTTCATATGATCCACTCCGAACCGATCTAGCGATGCCCTCGACGTGATGTCCCGTTGCCTGGAAGCGGTACGAATCTGGATGGGGAAGAACAGGCTCCAGCTCAACCCGGCCAAGACTGAGTGGCTCTACGTACCGGCATCTCGTTTAGTCCAAGAGGTTCTGTCTTTGGTTATGGGAGGTGTTACCTCCCGTTGATAGGGCACGCAACTTAGGCGTCCTCCTGGATACACGACTCAGTTTTGAAGATCATATAGGAGTTGTGGCCAGGAGGACATTCGCCCAGGTTCGCCTGGTGTGCCAGTTGCACCCCTATCTGGACTGAGATGCTCTACGTACGGTCACTCACGCACTCGTTACCTCCCGTATAGATTACTGCAATGCTCTCTACATGGGGCTGCCCTTGACCACCCGGAGGCTCCAGCTGGTGCAGAATGCGGCCGCGCGGGTTGTGATGGGAGCATCCCGATACTCCCATATTATACCCCTCCTGCGTGAGCTGCATTGGTTACCGGTTGTCCTCCGGGTGAGATTTAAGGTGCTGGTTCTTACCTATAAAGCCCTAAATGGCTTAGGCCCGGGATATTTGCAGGACCATCTGCTGCCAGGAACGACTTCCCATCGCCTGGTGCGCTCACACAGGGAGGGCCTCCTCAGGGTGCCGTGGGCTAGACAATGTCGGCTGGCGACCCCCAGGGGGAGGGCCTTCTCTGTGGGAGCGCCGGCCCTGTGGAATCAACTTCCCCTTGAGCTCCGGATGGCCCCGGATCTCTGGTCCTTTCGTCGTGGTCTTAAAACATTTCTCTTCCATCAGGCTGACGTGAACTGACGATAGGGATTTTTAAATAGAATATTTTTAATTTTAGCATTGGGGCTTGTTAGTTTAATATTTTTTTAACATTTGTATTATTGTCTTTTATTGTTGTTAGCCGCCCTGAGTCCTTCGGGAGATAGGGCGGCATATAAGTCCCAAAAATAATAAAAAATAAATAATTGTGATTTTTGACTTCCTGCTGCCTTCCCCATTGACTTTGCTTGTGAGAAACTGATAAATGGCAATCATGTGACCGTGTGACCCTGCAGGGGCTGGAATGCAGACCAATCACTGAACGCCCAAATCACAATCACATGGCCATGAGAATGCCAGATGGGTCGCAAGTACAAGCACTGCTTGTACATACCACTCATTCAGTGCCGTTCAATTTGAGTGGTCACTGAATGATCGGTCATTAATCAAGGACTATTTAGAATTGGAATTCTCAGCCAGTATGTTCCTTCTGAGCACAGAATAATAACTGCACATTCAAGTTCCCAAACAACACAAATCTACTGATCACAAGCGTTTCTTACCTATTTTTCCACAAGTACATTAAACAACCAAAGAACATCACACCTCTTTGTCTTACTTCCTGTTCAGTGTTGAACCTTTTTCTAAGCATTCAATTGCTTCAGACACATTTGTTTTTACTGTATCCTGGTCTTATTGCAATCAACATTTACCTCTCTCTCTCATCTATATCTACCGTGTTTCCCCCAAAATAAGACCCACCCCCAAAATAAGCTGCAGTTAAGATCTTCATCCACAGATGCATTTAGTACCATATTTCCCCGAATATAAGTCCTAACTGGAAAATATAACAACAATAATCCCTAATGTGTCTTTTGGAGCAAAAACTAAGACCATCTTATTTTTGAGAAAACATGGTATCTCTCTCTCTCGCTCATCTCTTGCCTTTTTACAAATAACTCAAGGTGGCAAACATATTTAATGCATCTTCCTCCTTCCATTTTCCCCACAACTCTGTGAGGTGAGTTGGGCTGAGAGAGTGACTGGCCCAAGGTTAGCCAGCTGGCTTTCACGCCTAAGGTGGACTTCAACTCAACAGTCACTTCTGGGTTTGCAGAAACTTCCCATAAACTCATGTATTTGCTTTACCAATGCACTTTTTCCCTATCAAGAAGCCAAACTAAATATTTGTAACGTTCGTGAAATTTCTCAGCAACTGTCAGCCCAACAAGGTAGAGCAAACTAAAAAAAATAATAATAACCACCACATAGGATAAGAAACCCCTTCATGGATTACTGCCTTGTCGTGGCGAAGGGGCTTGCGTAATTCAATGAAGCTATGAGCTATGCCGTGCAGGGCCACCCAAGACGGACAGGTCATAGCCGAGAGTTCTGACAAAACGTGATCCACTGGAGAAGGAAATGGCAAACCACTCCAGTATCTTTGCCATGAAAACCCTATGGACAGTACCAAAAGGCAAAACGATATGACGCTGGAAGATGAGCCCCTCAGGTCGGAAGGCGTCCAATATGCTACTGGGGAAGAGCAGAGGGCTAGTACTAGTAGCGCCAGAAAGAATGAAGCGACTGGGCCAAAGCCGAAAGGACGCTCAGCTGTGGATGTGTCTGGTGGTGAAAGGAAAGTCCGATGCTGTAAAGATTTTTTCTCCATAGGAACCTGGAATGTAAGATCCATGAATCAAGGAAAGCTGGACGTGGTCAAACAAGAGATGACAAGACTGAACATCGACATCTTAGGTATCAGCGAACTAAAATGGACAGGAATGGGTGAATTTAATTCAGATGACCATCAGGTATACTACTGCGGGCAAGAATCCCTCAGAAGAAATGGAGTAGCCTTCATAGTCAATAAAAGAGTAGGAAAAGCAATACTGGGATACAATCCTCAAAATGACAGAATGATCTCAGTTCGAATCCAAGGCAAACCATTCAATATCACAGTAGTCCAAGTCTATGCCCCAACCACCAGTGCTGAAGAGGATGAAATTGACCGGTTCTATGAAGCCCTACAGCACCTTATAGAACTAACACCCAAAAATGATGTCCTTATCATCATGGGGGATTGGAATGCTAAAGTAGGAAGCCAAAAGATAACTGGAATAACAGGCAAGTTTGGCCTTGGAGTACAAAATGAAGCAGGGCACAGGCTGATAGAATTTTGTCAAGAGAATACGATGGTCATAGCAAACACTCTTTTCCAACAACCCAAGAGACGGCTCTACACATGGACATCACCAGACGGTCATCACAGAAATCAGATTGACTATATGCTCTGCAGCCAAAGATGGAGAAGCTCTATACAGTCGGTAAAAACAAGACCAGGAGCTGACTGTGGCTCAGACCATGAGCTTCTCCTTGCAAAGTTTAAGCTTAAACTGAAGAAAGTAGGGAAAAGCACTAGGCCACTCAGGTATGAATTAAATCATATCCCTGTTGAATATACAGTAGAGGTGACAAATAGATTTAAGGAATTAGATCTGATAGACAGAGTGCCTGAAGAACTATGGACAGAGGTTCGCGACATTGTACAACAGGTAGCAACCAAAACCATCCCAAAGAAAAAGAAATGCAAGAAAGCAAAATGGCTGTCTGAGGAAGCTTTGCAAATAGCTAAGGAAAGGAGGGAAGCGAAAGGCAAGGGAGAAAAACATAGATATGCCCAATTGAATGCAGAATTCCAGAGAATAGCTAGAAGAGATAAGAATGCCTTCTTAAATGAACAGTGCAAAGAAATAGAAGAAAACAATAGAATAGGGAGGACCAGAGATCTTTTCAAGAAAATTGGAGAGATGAAGGGAACGTTTAATGCAAAAATAGGCATGATAAAGGACCAAAATGGCAGGGACCTAACAGAGGCAGAAGAGATTAAGAAGAGGTGGCAAAATTACACAGAAGAACTATACAAGAATGAGCTTAATGTCCCTGATAATCACAATGAGGTGGTCACTGACCTCGAGCCAGACATCCTAGAATGTGAAGTGAAGTGGGCCTTAGAAAAGCTGAGCAACAACAAAGCTAGTGGAGGTGACAGTATTCCAGCTGAGCTATTCAAAATCTTAAAAGACAGTGCAGTAAAAGTGCTACACTCAATTTGCCAGCAAATTTGGAAAACTCAACAGTGGCCACAGGATTGGAAAAGATCAGTTTACATTCCAATTCCAAAGAAAGGCAGTGCCAAAGAATGTTCAAACTATCGCACCATTGCACTCATTTCTCATGCTAGTAAAGTCATGCTTAAAATCCTACAAGCTAGACTTCAGCAGTATGTGGATCGAGAACTATCAGAAGTACAGGCAGGATTTCGAAGAGGCAGAGGAACTAGAGATCAAATTGCCAACATACGCTGGATCATGGAGAAAGCTAGGGAGTTCCAGAAAAACATCTACTTCTGCTTCATTGACTATGCTAAAGCCTTTGATTGTGTGGATCATAACAAACTGTGGCAAGTTCTTAAAGAGATGGGAGTACCAGACCATCTTATTTGTCTCTTGAGAAACCTATATGCGGGTCAAGAAGCAACAGTGAGAACTGGACACGGAACCACTGATTGGTTCAAAATTGGGAAAGGAGTCCGGCAAGGCTGTATACTGTCGCCCTGCCTATTTAACTTATATGCAGAGCACATCATGAGAAAGGCAGGGCTAGATGAATCAAAAGTTGGAATTAAGATTGCCGGAAGAAATATCAACAACCTAAGATACGCAGATGATACCACTCTAATGGCAGAAAGTGAAGAAGAACTAAAGAGCCTCTTGTTGCGGGTGAAGAAGGAGAGTGCAAAACTTGGGTTGAAACTTAACATTAAGAAAACCAAGATCATGGCATCTGGCCCTCTCAATTCCTGGCAAATAGATGGGGAAGAAATGGAGGTAGTGACAGATTTTATTTTCCTGGGCTCCAAGATCACTGCAGATGGGGACTGTAGCCAAGAAATTAAAAGACGCTTGCTCCTGGGGAGGAAAGCCATGGCAAATCTAGACAGCACACTAAAAAGCAGAGACATCACCCTGTCAACAAAAGTGCGTATAGTCAAGGCTATGGTCTTCCCAGTTGCAATGTATGGCAGTGAAAGTTGGACCATAAGAAAGGCTGAGCGCCAAAGAATTGAGGCCTTTGAACTATGGTGCTGGAGAAGACTCCTGCGAGTCCCTTGGATTGCAAGGCGATCAAACCGGTCAGTCCTAGAGGAGATCAATCCTGACTGCTCTTTAGAAGGCCAGATCCTGAAGCTAAAACTCAAATACTTTGGCCACCTAATGAGAAGGAAGGACTCGCTGGAGAAAAGCCTAATGCTGGGAAAGATCGAGGGCAATAGAAGAAGGGGACGACAGAGAATGAGGTGGCTGGATGGAGTCACTGAAGCAGTAGGCGTGAGCTTAAATGGACTCCAGAAGATGGTAGAGGACAGGAAGGCCTGGAGGAATGTTGTCCATAGGGTCGCGATGGGTCGGACACGACTTCGCAGCTAACAACAACAACAACAAGGATAAGAAATGTTTATTGAAACGTGTTAAACAAATAAAATCTTGCAAGTCTGAAAGTACCTCCCTCTCCCCTCACCTTTACCTTCGTGAGAAGTTGCAAGGGGCTCGGCCGAGACCTTTCCTCATTTATTTCCTGATCCTCCTATCCCTTACAGTGGTAGAGACTCAAGGCCCTGCCCTCTGCCCTTTTCTCTCATTGCCCACTGTCTTTGTCTCGGGAACAATAGGATTCTTCCCATCGTCACATGCGGTCCTGTAGCCCCCCCACAAGCAAAAAATTGCATCCATATAACATTTCTCCAGCTACGTCACCGCAACACTTTTCGACCTTCGTTAACAGGACCTATTGTTTCCTTTCCATCCATTTTTCTTCGGCGTAAACATATTTAACCTTTGTTTCGTTTCCCCTTTTCGATATGTTGTTTTTAAGTTTCCTCCTCAGTCTGTTCTATCTCGTCCCTCCGCTGAGCCATCTTTTCCTGCACTCCCATTCACGTAACTCCATACACTTCTGCGTCCTTCTGTAGCACAATGCTTCTGCCTCCGTTCCAAGCAAATTCCAATTATGTAGGTAGTCCTCGACTTACAATCACAACCGAGCCCCAAATTTCTACTCCTAAGCAACCGCTCAGAGGGCTGCTAAGACGGTTAAGTGAGTCTTGCCCCTTTTTACGACCTTTCTTGCCACGGTTGCTAAGTGAATCACTGCAGTTGTTAAAAGGTTAGTGGCAGGGTTGTGAAGTGAATCTGGCTTCCCCACTGTTTTTTTGCTTGCAAGAAAGTCACAAAAGGGGATCACGTCAGCCCCGGGACACACTGTCATAAATATGAGTCGGTTGCCAAACGTCTGAATTTGGACACGTGATGCTGCAATAGTCGTAAGTCACTTTTTTCTATGCTTTTGTAACTTCAAACGGTCACTAAACAAATGGTTGTAAGTCCAGGACTACTTGTATCCATTTTTACAGCCACTTCTCATTTATTTGGTTGGGAGTTTACTTTTCATTCAGGACTCTTTACTTTCTCTTTTCGCACTCCTCTTGTGACTTAAGCTTAAATCACAGGATCCAAGTAAACTGTTTTTTTCTATCCAGATGCTCATCGTATTATTTCCAGATTAACTTTGCTGGATGCTTGGCTAATTCTGGAGCTAATACATTGCTTTTTGTTATCACACTAAGTGTTCTTTTTAGCTTGGTTGCCTCAACTTTCTTTCAGTTGCAAAACGTCTGATGAAAACAATCACTTCATTTTCTGTGACTAAACCACATTTAGAAAAATCTGAGTATCTACATTTCATCTATATTTTCTTTCGGATCCCACCCTAACCCCACCCCTTATATTTACAGAATCAACCTGTCTTCCAAGTTGGAAAAGCCTTGAGATTCAAACTTGTGTTTAAAAGACACCGAAAAGGACACAGTACTTTCCAAAGCCTCACTCCTAAACTGGAATTAGCGTGGTTCAAACGGTCTTTAAAAGCTAATATTTATTTGAATCTTTTAAGTGAAAAGGCAAAGAGAGGAAGGGGAGGGGGGGTGTTCCTATGCTGCTTCAGAAGTTCTCTTCTTTGTAGATGACCTGGGATCGTTTGTCCTGATGAGAACCATTGATGGGGTTTTTCACAGCTGAAAAAAGGAAAACGATACACATAAGGATTCCTAGCAAAAGATAAAATAGATTTTGGCTTCTCCCACTTCTGGCTTTACCTCCCCAAAAGAGAAAACATACAAAGCCTGTGGCCCTTTCCCCCACCCCAATTTGGGATGCAGAAATATTTTGGGAGGGACTTAAATCTTATTTATTTATTATTTATTTAATTAGTTTTCTATACCGCCCTATTCCCGAAGGACTCAGGGAATATTACAGGGCAATATTTAAAAGACAATATAAAATTAAGATAAAAAATAGAATTAAAAAGAATTAAATTAATTAATAGCCCAACAATAAAACAATGTTAAAAACTTGAAACTAAAAACCCCCTCAGTCCAGGGCAAATAGATCGAAAAGCCAGGTTTTCAGGTCCCGGCGAAATGAGCGTAGGTCGGGGGGCAGTCTGGAGTTCCACAGGTAAATTTTGTGACCTCCGATGCCAAATCCTAGTGACTGACGAGACCTAGGCATGTCTGATTTAGTCCATTCTCATCTTAGATTGTCAAGCACAAGCAGGCACAATGTAAAATGGCACTTAGATGGAACCCTGGGTCCGGGATATCTGAGGGAACACCTGCTGCCGGCATCAAGTTCCCTTCGTCCAGTGCGCTCCCACAGGGAGGGTCTTCTCAGGGTGCCGCCGGTAAAAGATTGCCGGAAGATAACACCCAGGGGGAGGGTCTTCTCAGTGGGCGCGCCTGCCCTCTGGAACCAGCTGCCCGTGGAGCTTAGGACTGCCCCCGACCTTTGTTCATTTCGCCGGGACCTGAAGACCTGGCTCTTCGAGCTCTCCAGCCCAGGCTGAGAATTTTAATTTTAATTGGGGTTTTAATTTTTTTCAGGGATTGATTTAATCTTTTTAAATTGTTTTTAACTTTTGTATCGATCTTTGTTTTAAATACCCTGTAAACCGCCCTGAGTCCTTCGGGAAAGGGCGGTATATAAATCCAATAAAATAAATAAATAAATAAATAAATAAAATTGCACAAGCAGAAAAGATTATTTAGGCTGCTTTCAACAGATAGATTAAAAATGGCCTGGGGACCTTGTTTGGTCATAACTCATCTGCCCTCAGAGGCTTTGCACCCTATTCTTGACCCCTCCCGTGCTTCTGTCTACATCCCTCTCCTCACCCAAAGTTCCCCACAAGGAATTGCCAATGGCCACATCCAGCATGGGCTGCTTGCGAGCGATGCTGACCGTCAACTTCACATCTTCTACGACGGTACCGTTGAGCTGGGAGGAAACAAGACACCCAATCACTCAAGAGCCCAGACCAACTTTGAGAAAGCAAGAAACTTCCATGTCTGGTAAAGGCCAATAAGACTTCACCATGCCAAGATCCATCATCCTATCTTGATCCATGAGGAAAAAAAGGGGGGGAAGGGGGCTGGTTCCAGCTATAATACAGGCTGCCCAGACAATTGCTGAATAGAAAATGATGGAGGGAACTGGTGCTCCAGCACTATTCTTCCTGATTGATTAAATGTATATGGCACTCATCTTACTGTTGAAGCAACTCTGGCTGGCTTACAAAGCGATTAAAAATATATATATAAAACCATTAAAATTAAAGGAGGTTAAATCAAGACTAGAAACCATTAAAATGAAGAGAAATTAAATAAAGACTAAAAACCAAGAGGAAGGGAGACACGGGGGTGGAGGTCTTCTCAGACACTCCCAGCACAGGCCACCTCCATCATTCATTCACTGCCTTTCTAATTTTTACAAATAACTTAAGGCAGCAAACATACCCAACACACCGTCCTCCTCCTATTTTCCTCACAACAACCCTGTGAGGTGGGTTGGATTGAGAGAGAATGACTGGCCCAAGATCACCAAGCTGACTTTGAATGGCTAAAGTGGGACTTGAATTCATGGTTTCCGGCTTTCTAGCCTGGTACCTTAACCATTAGACCAGTGATGGCGAACCTTTTTAGAGACCGGGTGCTGGGTGGGCGTGGCTGTGGTGGTCATGGCAGATGGGGTGGGTGTGGCCAAGGTGGGTGTGGTCACCTCAATGTTGCTCGTGGGGAGGAACGCCGGGGGGGGGCAAAGTTGGGGGAGATCCAGGGGGTCTCTAGCAGGTGGGGCGGTAGGCAGGAGGCTCCTCCTGTGGGGTGAGGTGAGGCAGGGCAGGGGTGCCGTTGCCATGGGGCAAGGCAAGGGCTGGGGCGGCTGCTGCCTGACACCATCGGCCCCCGCACACAGAGGCCAGCAAGCGCATGGGGGCCTACGGTGTCCGTCAGCAGCCACAGCCTGCTGGCCCCTCGACCGGCGCACTCTGGGGCTGCGCAGCCTGCCGCCAGCAGTTCAAAGAAGCCGCCTCTGAGCTGGATGGCCGGCTGAACAGCTGGGTCGGCCAGGAGGGATGGGACGGGGGGAGGAAATCAGCCATGCCGGGATGCATCCAGCCACATGGGGCCTCAGCGAGTTAGCAGGCAGCTGGTTGAAGAGGGACAGTTGCCATCTCCGGGGCATGGTAGAGCCTTGGTGGAGCAGTGGGCTAATGCCTCCTTAGGTAACACCAGCTGCCTGCAATTAGTGCAGGTTCGAGTCCCACCAGGCTCAAGGTTGACTCAGCCTTCCATCCTTCCGAGGTAGGTAAAATGAGGACCCAGATTGTTGGGGGCAATAAGCTTTGTAACAATGCCGCTTGGGGGGAGGGGCGAAAGCCCTAATAAGCAGGCATATACATAGAATGAAGGCTATTGCTAAGCACGTTGATTTGTGCTTTTTAGATTGTAAGCCGCCCTGAGTCTTCGGAGAAGGGCGGGATATAAATGGGATTAAAATAAAATAAAATAAAAATGGTGCCCACACAAAGGGCTCTGAGTGCCGCCTCTGGCACGCGTCCCACAGGTTCGCCCCCACTGCATTAGATCATTGTTGTTGTTGTTGTTAGCTGCGAAGTCGTGCCCGACCCATCGCGACCCCATGGACAATGTTCCTCCAGGTCTTCCTGCTCCTTTAAACCAGATAAGGCTCTCATTTTACTTCCGCCACCTATAAGAAAATCCCCTCTCCAATACCTGAGCAACAGCTTGATCTGCTGATTCGAGTTTGTCATAGGTCACAAAAGCACAGCTGAGGGTGGGGGAAAAAAAAGAGCAATTAGTGGGGGGGGGATGGAAAAGGTCCCAGGTGGCTAAATGCTTAGTGCAGAGGTGTCAAACCCAATTTCATTGAGGGCCGCATCAGCATTGCGGTTGCCCTCAGGGGGCCGGGTGGGTATGGCCAGGGCGGGCGTGGCCTACTGGGTGGGCGTGGCTAGAGTGCATATGGCCTACTGGGTGGGCGTGGCCAGCTCTACATCGTTCGCATCAAGGGTGCCTATGGGGGCCTGGGCAGGAGTGGGACAGGTCTGAGGGTCTCTGGCAGAAGGAGGGTCTCTGGGCCAGGGCCAAGGCAGTGGGGGCCGTTCCCTCACTCTTTCCAGGATGGCTTCGCGGGCCACATGAAACCACTTCGCGGGCCGGATCTGGCCCCCGGGCCTTGTGTTTGACATGTCTGCCTTAGTGGCACAAGGCACCATTTACCGAGGAACCACAGTCAATGTGGGTCGAAATTACAAATCTGTGTCTCTAATCTTAATGGAAAAAGAAGCAGAGGAAGGGAAGGGGAAGGAAACGAATCTCTGACCTCACTGTGGTTGCTTCTAGCAACAACCACTGATTTGGGTCATCGGTAAATATACCCTCCCGAAATTTTGGCCTCTTAACAACCTGGGAATTCACATTTTTCAGCACATAAGGTAGGATTATTTGCACATGTGTAATCATTCCTATACCCTCCACCCACTTTTTTTTTAAAGATGTTTTGCGTACTCAAAATTTAATCGAAATTCCTATCTATTACTTGTGCTATTGTATGCAACTGCTGGCACATAGCAGTGTTTTTCAGCCACCGCTTTTAAGATGTGTGGACATCAACTCCCCAAAATTTCCCAGCCAGCATATTGGCGGGGGAAGGGGAACGGTGAAGAGAGAAATATCAATTCCCAGGTTCCTCCCGCCACTCACTTCCGGACGCTGTCTACAGAGAGGTCAATGATCTTCCCGAAGGCCGAAAAAGCCGTGGTCAACATGGCTTCGTTCATATTTGTCCCACACACATACACCGTGTTCCCTTTGCGGGGGAGACGCCCCTCAGGGTTAGAATCTGATCCTGGATAACAAAGGGAGGGAGGGAGGGGGAGAGGGAGGGAGAGGAAAAAAACCCAGTTGAGAAACAATTAGTGGCTTTTGGTTCTGCCAAAGTCTTGCAAACCACACATAATTTCTTCTCCTCTTTTTTCCTGCAGAATCAATATTCCATATATAAAAAGGGTAAAGGTTCCCTCGCACATGTGTGCTAGTCGTTTCCTACTCTAGGGGACGGTGCTCATCTCCGTTTCAAAGCCGAAGAGCCAGCACTTGTCCGAGGATGTCTCCATGGTCATGTGGCCGGCATGACTGGACGCCAAAGGCGCACAGAACATTGTTACCTTCCCACCGGAGTGGTCCCTATTTTTCTACTTGCATTTTTACGTGCTTTCGAACTGCTAGGTTGGCAGAAGCTGGGACGAGTAACAGGCGCCCGCTCTGCTACGCGGCACTTGGGATTCGACCCGCCAAACTGCCGACCTTCTGATTGACAAGCTCAGCGTCCTAACCCACTGAGCCACCGCGTCCCTTTATTTCATATATACTTGTGTATAAACCCATCTGTGGATAAGCCAGTGCTTCAGTTTTTAACCAAATACTCTGAAAAAATGGGCCACCCATGGATAAGCTGACCCTTGACATTCCTGTATGCTTTAAATCAGGGCTTTTCAACCTTTTCATTCATTGTACCACTTTTAGGATATGGCAACATCCGAGTACCACCCGTCGCCTAGCTCCAGCCGTCTCTCGCTTAGGCTTCTGCGGTGCTGCCGCCGGTTCAGCTCATTCCCCTCCCCCGCTACCACTTTTCTAGGATGGTCGCGTACCACCTGCCAGGTGCCAATGTACCACAGTTAGTACCCGTACCACTGGTTGAAAAGCCCTGCTTTAAATTTCACAATAGGCTAATCTATGGATCATGCGTTCGTTTTGGGTTATTTACTCATAGATAAGCCAAACCCAATTTCTGGGGTGTATCCTGGCACCTGAAATTGTCTTATACGGTAACCGGTTCCTATTTACGACGGTTGCAGTGTCCCGAGGTCATGTAATCACCTTTTGCGACCTTCCGACAAGCAAAGTCAAACAGGGAAAGCCACTTTAAACAACCCTGTTACTTTAACAACTACAGTGACTCACTTAACAACCGTGGCAAGACTGTACAATGAGGCACCTAACAACTGTCTTGCTTAGCAACGGAAATTTTGAGCTCAACTGTGGTTTTAAATCGAGGACTATCTGTATATCTTTAATGAGGCGAGTAGTTTGCTATAGTCTGGTTAAGATTTCTGACTGTAGCGGAGAAGCTAGGAAATTGCTTCTCAAGTAACTCAGCCCAACAACTTTGCCCTCCCAAAGGACCAAGTATTCCTTACGGCGGAAGCCTTCTCTGTCCCGTTCTCGTTCACGCCCTCGATCTCGGTCCCAGTCTCTGTCTCTGTCTCGATCTCGGTCCCTGTCCCTGCTCCTGTCCCGGCTACGATCCCGCTCGTCGTCCCTCTCATATCCATGCAGACTTTCACTCTGGTCGGATTCTTTGTCTGGATCTCTGCCTTCCTCTGGCTCTTTCTCTGGGTCTCGCAGGCAATCGCTGGGGCTCACAAAGCTAGGAGAGAGCACGAAAAGGAGAAAATTGATTCACCAGAGGTTGCCGGCCACTCGGGGCTTAGTTCCTCAAATCGGAAGCACAGGGCACAGGAGGAGATAACTGGCACGAAACAGAACACCTGGCCTCGCAGGCGAAAGAACAATCAACCCTGACACACTTGCGTTCGTGGCTTGCTTTCAGTCTGCGAGTATCGTATCGCTTGCCTTTTTCTTTCTTCTCATTTTACTTACAGGCCAATTTTTAGTTTTCAGTTTTCAGTTTTTAATGTCTACATTATCATTTCCCCAAACGCTTCGCAAATGACCTCTGTCTGATCTCTCTCCATCCCTCGGGATAACCCTATTGCCATAATAAACATGATACCCCTCACAGTCTTACAAGACTCTACTGGGGCTCTTTTTTTAAAAGAGCCCCAGTTCCCAACCTCCGTCCGTGGCCCAGTGCCAGGCCATAGCCCATTTGGAGCCGGGCCACGGAAGTGGTGGGCGAGTGTGTACACATAGCTGCATTTATGAAAGCGGCGTGCTTGTGCGACCATCCCTTCCACCACCCCGCCGCCACCGCCTCCAACACCCCGCAGAGCCAGAAAAGTTGGAGACCACTGTTTTCAAGGACTGTCATTTGTAAAATAATAATTATAGGGCAGTTCTTCACCTACACACAGAATGATACTTTGCACTTCTGAACTACAGCCCAGCAAATATCCTGATCTGTTGACTCCTGAATGGTCTGAATGAAATCTGAATCTTGGGTTATTAGCAAAGAGCGTCAATAAAAGAATTCTCCTCTTCCAAAATTAGTGTTACAAGTACCCAAAAAAAATAAAATAACGAATTCTCATTTTCAGAATCAATTCTTAGGCTCCCCATTCCTTAATTCTAGGTGCATTTTTTTTTTCACATCAAGGAACCTGACAATTTATTTAGTTCGAACTAAATCCAACAAAATGAGAAAGTTACACTAAACAACGACAGTGGTACCTCAGGGCAAAAACACTTACCGTATTTTTCGGACCATAAGACGCACTTTTTTCCCCCAAAAGTGGGGGGGGGGGAACGAGGGTGCGTCTTATGGTCCGAAGGTGATTCGTATGGCCAGCCCCAACCTCCGCAAGTGGAAAGCAAGGGAGATTGCCAGGAGCACGAATCGGCATGTGCTGAGAAACGCCGATCTCACGCTCCTGCACTCTCCCTCGCTCAGTTTCAGCTTCCCTTGCTACAAGAGAAAGCAGGCTGAAACGGAGCGAGGGAGATTGCCAGGAATGCGCATCGGCTGATCTCGCGCTGCTGCAATCTGCCTCGTTTCAGCCTGCTTTCTCTTGTAGCAAGGGAAGCTGAAACCGAGCGAGGGAGTTTGCAGGAGCGCGAGATCAGCCGATTCGCATTTCTGGCAATCTCCCTCACTCCGTTTCAGCTTGCTTTCTGAAAGAGAAAGCCAGGCCGCAGGGCCGCCTCCACGGGTACTGCTCTAATGCAGAGAGGGAAGGACAAAGAGGGAAGGGAAGAAGGAAGGAAGGAAGGAAGGAAGGAAGGAAGGAAGGAAGGAAGGAAGGAAGGAAGGAAGGAAGGAAAGGACAATGGGAGAGGGAGGGAGAGAAAGAGAGAGAGAAAGAGAGGGAGAGAGAGAGAAGGAGAAAGAATTTTTTTTCTTGTTTTCCTGCTCTAAAAACTGGGTGCGTCTTATGGTCCGAAAAATACGGTAACCCATTATCATTTGGATTTCTCCAATGACTGAACTGATTCTGCTTGCCAAAGCTGGCATCAATGTGTGTGTGTGTGGGGGGGAATTATCCTGATAGTTACCATAAGATGGGTGACATATAAATTTATTTCATAAATAAAAGAATAAAAAATAAATGATGGCATGAATGAATGCAACCAACCTCTCATACAGATACTTCCTTTGGGGGCGCCGGGCCTAAAATGAAATATTTAAAAAAAAGGCTTATTAAGTGTGAAATTACAAGTTAACGTTGTAAAGTCTGGTGCAGTCATGTGATTTTTCGCTAAGTGACCACAGCGCTTAGCAAAAGACTTGGTACCTTACCAACCATGATGGTACCGATCACGATTTGCAATTGAGGAATGCAGATAGTCCTCAACTTATGACCACCATGGAGCCCAAAATCTCTGTTGCTAAGTGGGACAATAAAGTCAGTTTTACCCCATTGTATGGCCTTTCTTGCCACAGGTGTCAAGTGAATCGCTGCAGTTGTTCAGTTACTAACATGGCTGTTAAGTGAATCTGGCTTCCCCATCAACTTTGCCTGTCGGACGGTCGCAAAGGGTGATCGCATGACCCCAGGGACACTGCAACCACCATAAATATGAGCCAGTTGCCAAGTGTGACTTTTGCTCACGTGACCATGGCAACAGTCATAAGTGTGAAAAAGGGTCATGTCACATTTTTCAGTGCTGTTGTAACTTTGAACGGTCATTAAATGAAGCGTTGTAAGCTGAGGACTACCTGCACCTGTAGATGCACTGCTTTGAATTGTTTAAAGCAGAGGTCCCTAACCTATGGGCTGCGGCCGGGCCGCATGAGTAATTGGGCAGTGCACACGTGCGTATGCGTGTGCTCACTCCCCCTCGTGCCACCATTGTGCAAAGGTTGCCGCTAGTATCGTGCAGGGGTGGTGTCATGAACCTTGTGTGGGTGGCAGCAGCACCGCAAGCAGGCCGCAGCACAAACCTCATGTGGGAGCGGTGGTATGATTGTCGTGCTGGTGGTAGCATTGCTGCAAGCCTGGCGGCGGCACCATACACCTCACACAGCTAACGATGTCGCTGAGAGCCTCGCTCGCATGCTCGCAGCCGTTTGCATGAGGCACAAGCTTGCAGCCTGTTTGTGTGCATGCACGCACGTGTGGCCATATTCGCGTTTGCGCATGTAAGGCACCTACCCCTCCCTTTTCCACCAGGTTGCCAACCCAGAAAGGTTGGAGAGCCCTGGTTTAAAGCAAAGCCGAATGTAAATCTAATTTAAAAAATCCTAATAGCTTTGGGCTGTGAGAAAAGTCACCATGAGATCTAAACATGAGGAAGGGGATGGAGGAATTGTGGCCAGGTGAAAACTGAGGAGTGTTTTTTTTTTACTTTTGGTTGCTTTTCACAATGCATTCCACTCTATTACCACCCTACTAATCTATCCCAGGATAAAGAATTGGTGAAATGACTAAAAGCTCTCACAGATTCCTCACAAGGTGAACCAATGTTGTTAGTTCTTCACGAGCCCTGGAGGCGCAGTGGTTAGAATGCAGTACTGCAGGCTAACTCACTGCTCACTGCCAGGAGTTCAATCCTGTCTGGGCTCTGAGTCCTCAGGGAGAAGGGCGGCATATAAATTTAATAAACCTTAATTTAATAAACTTCAAGGTTGACTCACTCTCCCATCCTTCTGAGGTGGGTAAAAGGAGGAGCCAGATTGTTGGGGGCAATATGCTTACTCTGTACAACCACTTACAGAGGGCTGTAAAGCACTGTGAAGCGGTATATAAGTGCTAATGCTATGAAAGATGGCAGAGATCCATCGAAGGGTCACATTTGGCACCTTATGTTCTATATGCCACATCTGCTAATCTTTTATATTTCACATTTCATACGTACATAGATACATACATATAGTAAGGTAAAGGTTCCCCCGCACATGTGTGCTACTCGTTTCCGACTCTAAGGGGCCGGTGCTCATCTCCGTTTCAAAACCGAAGAGACAGCGTTTGTCCGAGGACGTCTCCGTGGTCATGTGGCCGGCATGACTAGACGCCAAAGGTGCACGGAACGCTGTTACCTTCCCACCGTAGTGGTCCCTATTTTTCTTGCAGTTTTACGTGCTTTCGAACTGCTAGGTTGGCAGAAGCTGGGATGCGTAACAGGCGCTCACTCTGCTACGCAGCACTCGGGATTCGACCCGCCAAACTGCCAACCTTCTGATCGGCCACTGCGTCCCTTACATACATATACATACATATTATACACACACACACACACACACACACACACACATACATACATATATGTGTGTGTGTATGTTCAGTTAAAAATGTTTAAAATTATAACTTTTTTTTAAGGAGGCAAGAATAATTAACCTTGTAAAAAATGGTTGACAAAGGCAAAGGGAGCAACCTATCTTCCCTGCCTGTCTGATGGGTCGTAGCCACTTTCAAAAGTAACCTGGCCCTATGCCAGGGGTAGGCAACCTCGGCTCTTTTATGATTCGTGGACTTCAACTCCCAGAATTCCTGAGTCAGAATTCTGGGAGTTGAAGTCCACGAGTCATAAAAGAGCCGAGGTTGCCTACCCCTGCCCTATGCCATGTAGGGCTTTATAAATATAACTAACATCTTCAATTGGACACAGAAGCAAACTGGCACCCAATGCACTTTGCGGAGCAGAGCTCTTACATGTGTCTTCCCTTTGGGCACCCAGTATAACTCATATGGCCGAACTATGAACCAGGTGAAGCTTCCGGATAGTTTTCAAGAGTAGCCCCAGGGCACATTGCAGTAGTCCAAACGGGAGATGACCTGAACTTGAGTGACTGAACGGATATTCTGTACTGTTGAACGTCTATTTTGAACCGCTGAAGGGAGAACCACGCAACCACTGACCTAACCAATTTCCCACCCTGATTGGGGAATTGTTATCTTAGTTACCTCTCGGGAATCATCATCTGCTGAGACACTGCGCTGAAAGGGCTGGTAAGTTGGGGCAGATCCCTTCTTGGTCTCCTAAAAGACAGACAGGCATTAAAAGCAAGCTAAAAGCAACCCCAACCCACTAGACCAGGGCTGTCCAACCTTGACAACTTTTAAAGACCTGTGGACTTCCATTCCCAGAATTTCCCTAGCCAGCCATCCTGGCTAGGGGATTCTGGGAATGGAAGCCCACAGGTCTTCAAAGTTGCCAAGTTTGGACACTCCAGCAATAGAATATTTCTTCGACACCTCCTTGCATTAACCCAGCTTACTTTCGGCTTCACCTTCCGAGTCCAAGAGCGTTTGAATCCCGAGTTCTTGTTCTCAACTTTTATAGCACTGATGGCCCCCGTCTTCACCAGCATTTTGGCTTGTTCTGTGGCTGTGGCGGTGTCGACTACCGGCTGATCTGAGATGGCTGGAAACAGGGAAGAAAGGAAAAAACTGCTGTCCCCAAATGGCCAACATTGGCAAGAGAGCACTTCACTCATAGCAGCCCACGTTTTCACAAAAGTCCGACTTACATCGCTTAATTCCTCCCTGGACAGCCTGACTGGTTGAACCCTGTTGCTTTTTTAAGGCCATGAGGGCCTTTTTCTGGATGGGAAGAAGAAGGAAAAAATAAAGTCAGTACAAGATAGACACAGTCTAACTTCCCTCCCTTCCCCAAAAAGAACTAGTCTCTTTATTTCCTATTGTATGAAAACATCTGGCTGACGTTTACATCCTTGACCTACAGCCACAATCGAGCTCAAAATTTATGTCACTGAGACAGCTGTTAAGTGAGTTTTGATCTATTTTACAACCTTTCTGGCCACAGTTGTTAAATGAATCACTACAGGTTTTTTTTAATCCCATTTGTATCCCGCCCTTCTTCGAAGACTCAGGGCGGCTTACAATTTAAAGCACAAATCAAATGTGCTTAGCAATAGCCTTCATTCTATGTATATGCCTGCTTATTAGGGCTTTCACACACACCCCAAGCGGCATTATTACAAAGTCAGCTTAATTGCCCCCAACAATCTGGGTCCTCATTTTACCTACCTCGGAAGGATGGAAGGCTGAGTCAACCTTGAGCCTGGTGGGATGCGAACCTGCACTAATTGCAGGCAGCTGGTGTTACTTAAGGAGGCATTAGCCCACTGCTCCACCAAGGCTCTTGTTTAGTTGTTTAGTTAGTAACACGGTTAAGTGAATCTGGTACCCCCAGTGACTTTGTCAGGTCACAAAAGGTGATCACACGATCCCGAGACACGGCAACTGTCGTAAATACGAGTCAGTTGCCAAGTCAAAGACTACCTGTATTTGTAAGAATAATTTCACCCTCAAGCTGAACAAGCTGACCTTTTTCTTGAGTTTGGCAAATTTCTTCTGCAGCGCTTCCTCATCTTCTGTCAACCCAGGTGGCAAAACAATCATGATGGAACAGTACAGTGCTGGCTAGAATTGGAAGCCAAGGAAGGAATCAGTCAGGTAAAGCTTGGTGTTTGATTACTGATGCAGGCAGGGCACCCTCAGAATTGGCAAATACACATTAACATATTTTACTTTTCATTTAACATTCATGTATTTTATTGATGCATTTTTCTTAGAATGTACAGTGGTGGCCAAAATTGTGGAAAGTGTATTTTGGGAAAAAGTGTATTTTTGAGGTTTGATGGCTAATAACCATAAAATTTGGTAGTACCATAAAATTATATATCAATGGCAAGATAATTTAATGAAGAATGTAATGCCACAAAGTTTATTCAATTACTGTATCTGTACTGCATTCTATGAAAAGTGGTAGCCAAATAACCAGAAAAAGGAAGCACAACTTGCTTAGATTTGTATCAGGTAGCTTTCCCTCATCTGATTGTAGCCAATGAGCATGGTTTAGAGAGCCAATCAGGTGTCATCTCGTTTTGGCAATGAGCCAATCAGATCACAGTAGGATTCAGTTATTGATGTCATGTATTGAAGCTGAGAGGAGGATATTTGTCAGTGTGTTATGTGATCGCTGTCAATTTGCTTGGGGTTTTTTGTGTTCTTTCATTTACTGAGCTTGTGAAATGTAATAAAATTAAAGAAATGGTGCAAAGAGTTGACTGGTTGCCCAGAAAGTGATGTAAAATAGTATTATTAAGTGAACAAGGCTAAAGTTATAAAGAAATCAGAAGAAAAATTGGTGGAAACTTATTATTATTTATTTTATTTTTGGGACTTATATGCCGCCCTATCTCCCGAAGGACTCAGGGCGGCTAACAACAATAAAAGACAATAATACAAATGTTAAAAAAGATTAAACTAACAAGCCCCAATGCTAAAATTAAAAATATTCTATTTAAAAATCCCTATCGTCAGTTCAGGTCAGCCTGATGGAAGAGAAATGTTTTAAGACCACGACGAAAGGACCGGAGATCCGGGGCCATCCGGAGCTCAAGGGGAAGTTGATTCCACAGGGCCGGCGCTCCCACAGAGAAGGCCCTCCCCCTGGGGGTCGCCAGCCGACATTGTCTAGCCCACGGCATCCTGAGGAGGCCTTCCCTGTGTGAGTGCACTGGGCGATGGGCAGTCGTTCCTGGCAGCAGATGGTCCTGCAAATATCCCGGGCCTAAGCCATGTAGGGCTTTATAGGTAAGAACCAGCACCTTAAATCTCACCCGGAGGACAACCGGTAACCAATGCAGCTCACGCAGGAGGGGTGTAATATGGGAGTATCGGGATGCTCCCATCACAACCCACGCAGCCGCATTCTACACCAGCTGGAGCCTCCGGGTGGTCAAGGGCAGCCCCATGTAGAGAGCATTGCAGTAATCTATACGGGAGGTAACGAGTGCGTGAGTGACCGTACGTACAGCATCTCAGTCCAGATAGGGGCGCAACTGGCACACCAAGCGAACCTGGGCGAATGCCCTCCTGGCCACAACTCCTATATGATCTTCAAAACTGAGTCGTGTATCCAGGAGGACGCCTAAGTTGCGCGCCCTATCAACGGGAGGTAACACCTCTCCTCCCATAACCAAAGACGGAACCTCTTGGACTAAACGAGAGGCCAGTACGTAGAGCCACTCAGTCTTGGCCGGGTTGAGCTGGAGCCTGTTCTTCTCCATCCAGATTCGCACCGCTTCCAGGCAACGGGACATCACGTCGAGAGCATCACTAGATCGGTTCGGGGTGGAGATGAAAAGCTGGGTATCATCAGCATATTGATGATACCTCACCCCGAAACCATGGATGATCTCACCCAGTGGCTTCATATAGATGTTGAACAGGAGGGGAGAGAGGACCGACCCCTGGGGCACCCCACAACTAAGGGGCCTCGGGGTTGACCTCTGCCCTCCTGTCAACACCGTCTGCGAACGGCCCGAGAGGTAGGAGGAGAACCACCATAAAACGGTGCCTCCCACTCTCAAGCCCCCAAGACGTCGCAGCAAGATACCATGGTCGATGGTATCAAAAGCCGCTAAGAGATCTAATAGGACCAGGACAGAGGAATAACCCCTATCCCGGGCCCGCCAGAGACCATCCACCAGGGCGACCAATGCTGTCTCCGTGCTGTACCTGGGCCTGAAACCCGATTGGTACGGATCCAGATACTCAGTTTCCTCCAGGTCCAAAGGGAGCTGCCGTGCCACCACGCTCTCAACGACCTTTGCAAGAAAGCGAAGGTTGGAGACAGGATGAAAGTTATTTAAAATAGCTGGATCCAAGGCAGGTTTCTTGAGGAAGGGCCTCACCACCGCCTCCTTCAAGGTGGCAGGGAAGCACCCCTCACTCAAGGAAGCATTGATAACTGCCAGGAGCCAGCCTCGTGTCACCTCCCGAGCCGCATAAACCAGCCAGGAGGGACACGGGTCCAACAAACACGTGGCAGCACTTAATCTCCCCATGATCCTGTCCACTTCATCCGGAGTCACAGGATCAAACTCCTCCCAAATATTATCGGCCAAACCCATCACTTCCTCCTCGTCAGATACTGCCCAGTCAGAGTCCAGACCAGCCTGAATCTGAGCGATTTTATCCAGCAGATGCTGACTCAACTCCTCGGCCCGTCCCCGCAAGGGGTCCTCCCCCATCCCCTGATTTAAAACGGAACAGGTCACCCTAAACAGGGCGGCCGGGTGATTATCTGCGGACGCAATGAGGGCGGTGAAGTGAGCGCGCATGGCACAAAAAGGAGGCTTAAGGGTTTTCTTCTTAAACATTTTAATGGGTTAGGAAGGGGGGAGGGACGTAAGGCCCGGCAGAAAGATGGGGGGATTTTGCCGGACCTTCCTCAGTCCAGGTTGGTAGACGGTCGCGGCGACCGGGGGGGGGGGCGGGTCTTGGGGCCCGAGGGGATGGGGTGGGGACAGCGATCCCCACGGTGATTGGGAATGGCGGCAGACGAATGAGCAGAGGGCCATATCGAAATCTGGGATCGCGCCCCCGCTGTCTTCCAGCGGTGGCGCGCTCCGACCCTCTGGTTTCATCCTGCTTTTCCGGAGGAGGGGGAGGACAGGTACCTGAGCTCAGGCTGGTCTATTTGAAAGCCAGGTCTGTTATCTGATCGAGGAGGAAGGCGCAGACCCGGCATGCATTACGGAAACTTGATTGGGTCCAGAGGGAGGAGTCCCTTTGATTGAGTTATGCCCACCAGGTTTCCGTGTGCTTCACCAGCCTCGGGCTTAGGGTAGGGGCGGTGAGGTGGCAGTTGTTATTAAGGAGGCCCTATGTCCGCGGGAGGCCACTGCCCCTCAGATAGGCGGATGTGAGTCCCTCCTCCTGAGGTGGGGCCCTGGGGGTCAGTTGGGCCTGTTGCTTGCGTATCTTTCTCCCAGCTGCGTGGCAACGGCCCTGCCCGAGCTGCTCGACGCTCTCTCGGGGCTGGCGATTGAGTTTCCCAGACTTATGGTTCTGGGGGATTTTAACCTGCCCTCCCTGGGGGGGGGGTGCGTCGGGGGTGGCCCGAGAGTTCATGGCTTCCATGACGGCCATGGACCTGACCCAGATTATTCAGGGTCCGACTCACGAGGGGGGAATCACGCCCGACCTTATTTTTATCTCTGGGCAGTGGCTTAATGGTCTGGGTGGGGTTTCTCCAATCTCTCAACCCCTTTCATGGACAGACCATTATCTCCTGCGGCTGGGCCTCCGTTATGCTACCTCCCGCTGCTGGGAGGCAGAACCGACCAGGTGGTTCCGCCCCAGGCGCCTGATGGACCCGGATAGGTTCCAGACGGCGCTTAGACTGATTCCTGCCTCCCTTTCCCACAGCCCGGTCGAGACCTTAATTGACGCCTGGCAACGGGCTGCTTCGGAGGCTCTCGACCACGTTGTGCCTTTGCGGCCTCTGACCCGGCGCAGGTCCCGGTTGGCCCCTTGGTTTTCCGTGGACCTGCGGGAGATGAAGAGCCGGAGGAGGGGCCTAGAGAGCATTTGGAGGTCCAGTCGGTCCGAATCTGACCAAACACAGTTCAGATCTTTTTTCTAGATCTTACCTTGTGGTAACTTAACACAAAGGTGGGATTTCTACTGTACCCTTTTCCCAAAAGGTTTCCACAATTTTTAGCCACTACTGTACAGCACTGCAGTTTCTAATTTTTTTTTATTAAAGCAAACCTATTACAGGTACTCGACTTACCACCACCACCGAGCACAACCTTTATGTTGCTAAATGAGAGTTTTGAGTCATTAAGTCAGTTCCGACCCCTTTTTTTACATTTCTTGCCACAGCTGTCAAGTGACTCACCCTGCAGTTGTTTAGCAACAAGGTGGTTAAGTGAATCTGGTTTTTCCCCCTTGACTTTGCTCGTCGGAAGGGGATGGCAGGACACCTGGGGGGACGCTACAATGGTTGCTAAATATGAGCCAGTTGCCACGCATCTGAATTCTGATCGCATGACCACGGGGGGGGGGGGGGTGCTGCAACCGTCGTAAGTATGAAAAACGGTCATTGGTCACTTTTTTTATTTTATTTATTTATTTATTATATTTTTATACCGCCCTTCTCCCGAAGGACTCAGGGCGGTGTACAGGGCAATAAATATAAAAACAGAATACAAAAGTTAAAAAACGATTAAATATTATGCCCAAGTTTAAAACAGTAATTAAAAGTCATATTAAAACCCCAACCCTAACCCATCAAACCAGGTCAGATTGCTCAAATAAATACGTTTTTAGATCGCGCCGGAAGGAGCGAAGGTCGGGGGCCATCCGGAGCTCAACCGGCAAGCGGTTCCAAAGGTCTGGCGCGCCCACAGAGAACGCCCTCCCCCTGGGGGCCACCAATCGACATTCTCTGATCGGAGGCACCCTGAGGAGGCCCTCTCTGTGGGAGCGCACTGGACGGAGGGAAGTTGACGCCGGCCGCGGGTGTTGCCGTAGGTAATCCGGACCCATGCCATGTAGGGCTTTGTAAGTCATTACCAACACCTTGAATCTCACCCGGAGGACAACCGGCAGCCAATGCAGCTCACGGAGCAGAGGTGTAACATGGGAGTATCGGGAAACTCCCAGCACAACTCGCGCACCTGCATTCTGCACCAGTTGGGAGCCTCCGAGTGGACTTCAAGGGCAGCCCCACGTAGAGAGCATTACAGTAGTCTAGACGAGAGGTCACGAGCGCATGAGTGACTGTACGCAAGGCATCCCGGTCCAGATAGGGTCGCAACTGGCGCACCAGGCGAACCTGGGCAAAGCCCCCCCCCCTAGTCACAGCTCCAATATGCTCTTCTAAAGAGAGCTGTGAGTCTAGACCAGGGGTAGGCAACCTCGGCTCTTTTATGACTCATGGACTTCAACTCCCAGAATTCTTGAGCCAGCCATGTTCTGCTGAGGGCTGCTCTTGAAGTCAATCCAGAAGTTACAATAGTTGAATACAGCTGCTCCCTTGCTGCAGTCAACACCGTATAGAGCAGGGGTAGGCAACCTCGGCTCTTTTATGACTCATGGACTTCAACTCCCAGAATTCCTGAGCCAGCCAAGCTGGCTCAGGAATTCTGGGAGTTGAAGTCCATGAGTCATAAAAGAGCCGAGGTTGCCTACCCCTGGTCTAGAAGGACCCCCAAGTTGCGCGACCTATCTACAGGGGGGTAATAGCTCACCCCCCATGGCCAAAGATGGGATAATCGGAATTTCCCGGGATGCCGGCACGAACAGCCACTCAGTCTTATCAGGGTTGAGCCAAGCCCGTTCCTCCCCTGTTCCTTTCCCCCCCAGTGCTGTAACTTCAAACGGTCAGTAAAAGAAACCGTCGTAAGTCGAGGACTACCTGTACGATCTCTCTGGATTGGGCTGCAGTTTCAGACTCCGTCTAATCGCAGGGCTTTCCCTCCGCCCCAGCTGGGGAGATCCCCTAATAGTGGATTTGTGGGCGTGTCAGGGACTTCTTACCTGCAAAGGCTCCAAATTGGGGGGGGGGGGGGGAAGCCGCAAACTCGATCTGGCCGCCGCCTAGGAACCTCCGGAGCAACGTAACGTTTCACACCGGACCCTCCCACAATGCACCGGGAGCCAGCCCTCGCGCCCCCCCCCACCACCACCACCCCAGCTTTCCCCGCAAAACTGGCGCCGAGCCGTCCCAAGATGCATTGCGGCTCAGGACAACGCAGAGCGTAACGACGGTTCGGCACCCTTGCTTTGATTTTTCCCCCCCCCCGCCCCCCACTCACCGGTTGTTTCTTTTTTTTTATGGTTTGCCTTTCAGTCTAGAATCCTTCCCAAGATGGAGGAGGAGGAGGAGGAGCAGGAGCAGGAGGAGGAAGAAGAGGAGGGAGGAGGCGGGACTTGCGTAAACCGCTGAGAGACGCGAAAGCTATTGGCTGGAGAATAGGGGAGCCCGCCTCTTCTGGAGGCACGAGAGCGGAAAAATAGGCAAGGAAAACAAGAGAGGGCCTTCTCGATTTGCATACTAGGCTCTGATTGGCTTGAACCACGTACAGCGGTGACGTTCGAAGCACGGGATGATCCGAAACCAAACAGTTTTTGAACACGATTTGAATATCCAACCGCTCATTGGCTGGCTTTGGGGTTTGGGCGGAACAAAGCACCTTCGATTTGCATACCGCCCCGCCATTGGGCAGCTGCTGTTGCTCGTTTAACCAATCCGTCCTTCGTTCGAAGCGAAAGTCATTTTTTTTTCCAACCAGACTTCCGCCCTTCCTTCGATTGACCAACCCCGTTTCACTTCCGCTTACTGACGTGTGACGACAATCTTTACCGCCACCTTGAGAAACAGGGATTGACCGGGTGTACCTTCAACTGCCCTTTTTGAAGATGGAAGGTTCCGCCCTCAGTATGACAGCCCGGAGGGAGAGTTTCCGGGTCAGTCCTTGAGCGAACCGTGGCAGCTGAGATGGATCTGGAGAGGATAGGTGAGGACGGGCTAGACACCCTCCTGCGTCTGACTGAACTAATATAATGGAGCCTTTTAAAATCTATAATAAGTTGGAAGGGACCTTGGAGACCATCTAGTCCAACCCCCTGCTCAGGCAGGAAACCCTATACCAGGGGTAGGCAACCTCGGCTCTTTTATGACTCATGGACTTCAATTCCCAGAATTCCTGAGTCAGCATAGCTGGCTCAGGAATTCTGGGAGTTGAAGTCCATGAGTCATAAAAGAGCCGAGGTTGCCTACCCCTGCCCTATACCATTTCAGAAAAATGGCTGTCCAGTCTCTTCTTAAAAACTTCCAAGGTTGGAGCATTCACAGCTTCTGCATGTGCAAGATGTTGGGACTCTAGAAAAAATGCAGAGAAGAGCCACAAAGATGATTAGGGGGTTGGAGGTTGCAGGAATTGAGTATACTCTAGTGAAAAGAAGGGGAGACTAGGGGAGACATGATAGCAGTGTTCCAATATTTGAGGGGCTGCCACAAAGAGGAAGATCAACCCATTCTCCAAAGCATGGATGGAAACTAATAAAAAAAATTCTACCTAGAACTAAGGAGAAATGTCCTGAAAGTGAGAACAATTAATCAGTGATATGGCTTGCCTATAAGAAGTTGTGGTTGCTCCAAAAAACTGGAGGATTTTAAGAAGGGATTTGTCTGAAATGGTATAGTTTTTTCCTGCCTGAGCAGCAGGTTGGACTAGAAGACCTCCAAGTTCCCTTCCAATTCTATCATTCTGTATTATTTTGTATTCTAAACAGAGGTAAAAATGTCAGCAGTGCAGCTTTTTTTTCATGAATGCAATGAGAGGATAATTGAATCTGCAGCAGGTTAGAGAAATCAATTGTCTAGCAAATAAATAAGTAATAGTTTTATTTACATGCTATTTGTTTCTTTGCTAAATGTTTAAGTAATCTCAGTCGTCCAAGCAAAGGTAGGTGTAGTACAAGATGTGAAAATACAAATATTGTGATCCTCAACCTTGAAAACTTTTTAAGATGAGTGGACTTAAACTTCCAGAATTCCTCAGCCAGTATACATGCTGGGCAGGAAATTCGGGGAACTGAAGTCTACTCATCTGAAAGTTGCAAAGGTTGAGAAACACTGCATCAATAGTAATGTATTACTGTAAAATGACAAGAGCCACAAAAAAAGTTATATTGCAGTTTTGAGGAAGGAAACTCCAAGAACCGAGCAGTGAACCCCAAGATCACAAAGCCCCTTGCCTCTAGACCTGATGAAAGAGCCATGTCTTAAAACCTTTCCTGAAGTAGAAGCTATGTGGGCTTTCAGGAGGGACTCCTTCACTTACGATGTGTCTAACCAACGTAATTCTTGCCTATAGACTCTGATGCTGTATTTATTTATTTGTTTATTTTTTCGACTTATATACCGCCCTATTCCCGTAGGACTCAGGGCGGTTTACAGGGCAATTAAAATCATACCGTACAAAAGTTTTTTAAAAAAAATTAAAACAATTAATTAAATGTAAAGCCCAAAGTTTAAAAATTAAAACATTTAAAACCCAATTAAAACCCCTCAGTCTAGGCCCGACAGCTCAAAGAGCCAAGTTTTCAGGTCCCAGCGGAATGAGCGGAGGTCGGAGGCAGTCCTAAGTTCCATTGGAAGTTGGTTCCAAAGGGCAGGCGCACCCACAGAGGCGGCCCTCTCTCTGGGAGTCACCCTCCGGCAATCTTTCACCGGCGGTACCCTAAGAAGGCCCTCTCTGTGGGAGCGCACAGGATGATGGGAAGTTGATGCCGGCAGCAGATGCTCCCTCAGATAATCCGGACCCAAGCCATTTAGGGCTTTATAGGTCATCACCAGCACCTTGAATCTCATATTGTAATCAATATGTTAAATCAGGCGGTTCAGACTGTATTTATTCCGCCAAACCCTAGGGTTCCGTGAAATGTTCATAAAGTTCCAATAGAAACTGGGGATGGGGAAAGAGTTAACTCCAACACAACCGACTTTTGGCCAGTAGAGCTTTGCTTCTTAAGTAGAAGTTCCAGGATTTTTTTTTTTACAGATTCATGGCCCGAAAAACTTTGAAAAACCTGTTTTAATTTACTAAAGGACTTGTCCTTCTCTCACAGTTGAATTCACCACTGAGTCCTGTAAAGATAGGGGCTTCTGTGTGGGAGAGATGGTTTATTTCAGCTAGGAATGTATTACGATTTTTTTAAAAAAATCTTTTGGATGTCTCAGTTCTTGTAGTTATGCTGGTATATACGCATCTTTTTTTTTCCTTTTTTTTTTGAAGAGCTTCAGCATGAGTCAAAATTAAACATCAAATTTCTTCCAAAGCCATGTACTTCTGTGGGCACATGAAGTGAAGCAAAATTCAGAGAGTTGTATAGGTGGAGAAACAAGAAATCTTGGGAGAGCAGCTGGGTGATCTCTTACATTTAAGATGGGATCAAGATTTTTTTTTTTGATAGACCATGTGTGAATGAATGAACCTTTATTATCAAAGTACTTGTATAACAGTGAGATTGGCTGAGCCTCCCTTCGTGCCCCCCCCTCCACAACTCACAGTGACAACAAACCCACCATCTTGTTACACCATGTGAGCTAATTGCACAACACACCAGCCTCGCAAGTCAGTCATACACAAGAGTTATTTCCGGTTCAGGAGCCTGACAGCCCACGGATAGAAGCTGTTCTTCAGCCTGTTGGTGCGGCTGGCTATACTCCTGTATCTCCTACTCGATGGTAGGAGAGTGAAGAGGAACCGACCAGGGTGTGAGGCGTCCCTGAGAATTTTCCTCACTCTTCCAAGGCAGCGGGCCCTGGCGAGGTCATCCAGCGGTGTCAGGGGACAGCCCACGACGTTTTGTGCTGTGCTGTGTTTTCTTGGTTATAGGAGATCTTGACAATGGTTCAGTTGTGAATTCTTGTCCTGGGTAAAAATTGGGTTCAGTCATTTAAATTGTCTGTTCCAGTTCCATAATCAGGAGTATCCATAGGGAGAGGAGGCATAAAAATCAGCATGATCATGGCCTTAACCCCTTCCTTCACAGATATTGCCATTTTGCAAATGTTGATCCTCACCTGTTGTCTCACACAGTAGTCTCAGAGTGTATTATTTTAAAGCAACGGGTGCAGAGTTCTGACTGAAGGGTAGCGATAGATTGTCTTAACCTATCTTTGCTTCATTGTCTTCTTCGAGTCCTCCCTCCCCGAGGACCTTTAGAGTTGCCTCTCTCCATTTTGGAGGTTGGATGTGCTGGTCGTTTTGAGCTCATCACCCAAGAGGAACCCACCAAAGAAGGATTTCCACTGACCACAGTGAGTACAGTAGCCCTTCCTGTCCTGAAAGGAGAGGCAAAACCACAATGTGGCTCATTTGGATTTTGACTTAGGAGGTTGTGCAAAGTCAGCCACTGCAATTGGTAATCCGTAGGAAACCTAAAATAATAATCTTTTTTTAGCCAGATAAAAAGATTTTGAGTTAAGCTTGGGGAGACTCCTGTTCTCGTCCTCCATCAGCCACAGAAGCTCTCTGTGGGATTTGGGGCCAGTCCCTTTCTCTATGCCGACAGCCAGTGTGAAGTATAGACCAGGGCTTTTCAACCAGTGGTACGGGTACCACCTGTGGTACATTGGCACCTGGCAGGTGGTACGCGACCATCCTAGAGAAGTGGGAGCGGGGGAGGGGAATGAGCTGAACCGGTGGCAGCACCGCACAAGCCTGAGTGGGAGATGGCTGGAGCTGCAGGGCTGTCAGGGCTCAGCAGAAGCGCCAGGATCAGTGCCGCTTTCCAGCTGATCGGCGCTTCTTCGGGGCTGTCAGGGCTCAATGGAAGCGCCAGGATCAGCACCAGGCTCCAGCTGCAGCTTGGTGCTGATCCTGGTGCTTCTGCTGAGCCCAGAAGAAGCACCGATCAGCTGGAATGCTGCAGCATCTCCAGGGTCTTGCGATTTACATTCAGATGCTTGGCAACTGATTCATATTTATGACGGTCCCAGGGTCATGTGAAGTGACCAAAACCTGCTGCAACCACCCAGCAGAGTGGGGGGGGGGAATAAAAACCAAACACCCACCCCCGCTGCCAATCCTCAACAGAAATGCTCACAACAATGAAAACCTCGGACAGGAGGAAGAGCGCTGCCGGCCGACCGGGCAGGCAGGCGTCTTGCTCGGCTGTGGCTTCGGGGGCACTTTTTTCAGTGCCATTGTAACTTCGAACAGTCACTAAGCGAACTGTTGTAAGTCGAGGACTACCTGCACTTTATCACTTTTTTCCTTTTTTTTGTCAAGTTTTTGACACCTTGCTAGGCGACTGGTGGTACTCAGATGTTGCCATATCCTAAAAGTGGTACAATGGGTGAAAAGGTTGAAAAGCCCCTGGTATAGACAGTCCTCGTGTCAAGGTCATTATAATTTAGTGGCTGACCGGTGGAAATGATATATAGAGAATGAGTCAGCAGAGTATTTTGGGGTAGTATCTCTTTAAGAGACTGTGCCTGAGGAGAATGGCAATTGGAATCTTTATCTCACTTGATGAGCTTAAATGGACTCCAGAAGATGGTAGAGGACAGGAAGGCCTGGAGGAACGTTGTCCATAGGGTTGCAATGGGTCGGACACTACTTCGCAACTAACAACAACAACAAATCTCACTTGAACCCTTTGAATGTAACTGACTACCTTGTATTCTGTATGCTCCTTGAATGTTGTTGTTTCATATTGTATATTAAACCACAATTCTTTTAACAAACCGCTGTCAGATGTTTATGCTCCTGTGTTATCACACAAAGAAGAAAGAAAAAGGCTGCGATAATTTATATTTTAAACAACACTTCACCTTACAGCAGTTCATTTAACGACTGTTCAAAGTTGTTAAAACGGCACTGTTCAAAGTTGTTCAAACGGCACTGCAAAAAGTGACTTATGACCATTTTCCACCTTTGCAAAGCATCCCCATGGTCACATGATCGAAATTCAGACGCTTGGCAACGGATTCATATTTATGATGGTTGCAGGGTCTCGGGGTCATGTGATGACCTTTTTGCGAGTTTCTGACCAGCAAAATCAATAAGGAAGCCAGATTTGCTTAACATGCATGTCATTCACTTAACAACTGCAGTGATTCCCTTAACAACTGTGGAAAGAAAAGTTGTAAAATGGGGCACAATTCACTTAACAAATGTCTTGCTGAGCAACAGAAATATTGGGCTCAGCTGTGGCCACAAGTCGAGGACCACCTGTAATGGAAAAAGTGCTGGGTTATGAATGGGGAAACCCCAATTAACTTTATTAAATTTATTGAATTTATTCGCACACCCATGTCACCCATAAGATAACCCTGGGCAGCTTACAATGTCAAAAAGAATAAGGTAAAGGTAAAGGTTCCCCCGCGCATGCGTGCTAGTCGTTTCCAACTCTAAGGGCCGGTGCTCATCTCCATTTCAAAGCCGAAGAGCCAGCGCTTGTCCGAGGACGTCTCCGTGGTCATGTGGCCGGCATGACTAGACGCCAAAGGCACACGGAACGCTGTTACCTTCCCACCATAGTGGTCCCTATTTTTCTACTTGCATTTTTTGCGTGCTTTCGAAGTGCTAGGTTGGCAGAAGCTGGGACGAGTAACAGGTGCTCACTCTGCTACGCGGCACTCGGGATTCGACCCGCCAAACTGCCGTCCTTCTGATCGACAAGCTCAGCGTCCTAACCCACTGAGCCACCACGTCCCTTTTATTCAAAAAGAATAAAACAGTACAAAAACATATCTAAAATAAGAACAAAACACTCTAAAAATACAAATTCTCAGTTCTAGTCCACCCTGAACCATGGAGACTCTCTGGAAGGTTGGGATCAGTCATTCTCCACCACATTTGCTATCTCAAATGGTGGATGTGGGAAGAATTAGGAGGAAAGTGTGCAGCCTGTGCTATCTTGAGTCCCTAGAGATTAAGTTGTTATTCTAACAAATCTAATGATGTTTCTTTGGCAACAGTACAAAAGTGGTTTGCCCCTGTTGTTGTTGTTTTTTTCCCCCCCAGAATATTTTTCAGCTTCCCAGTGAAACCTATAGCTCTGGAAATCTCTGGTAGTCTCTTACTGAAGAAGTACTGCTTAGTTTCTGAGCTGTAGCAAATACGATTTGCGGATGGTGTTAATAAGAAATGATACATCTTCCCTCATTTTTGCCTACCTTCTCAGTTGCCACATGGGCTGCCCCCGTACGCTGAGGATCTGTCCTCGGAATTGGAGCAGCATTATCTCAACAGCCCGGAATGGCTTCCCATCCATGACTTTGAAAGGTCTCACAGGTGAGCCCCTGGTAGCTGGCGTGGTTGCTTGCAAAATGCAAAAGGAGTGAGAAAAAGCATTGTTAGAGACACACACACATCCCCACACACACACTTCATGGGTGTGTTTCTGTTGCTTCCCTCTGGGAGGAGGTTTCAATGTATTTCTAGCAGGACTACCAGATTCTGTAACAGCTTTTTTCCCTATGCCATCCATCTGGTAAACTCGCAAGATTTGTTTTTCTCGGCATGTATATGTACACATCTGAACCAGACTGTGTTGTTTCTCTGGGTCATATATGTTTGTGTATGTAGGCATATGCATAATTATTTTTTGTCATGTTTATGCAGTGTATATTGGAGGTGGTTACCCTTTGAGAGCTGTATGCATCGAAATCTCATTTTAATGTATGCTGATTAATGTACACTTAAAGTGACTATAAATCTATTTTCTATTCCTTTCTATTCTATTATTTTATATCTTCTATCTTTTATCGTCTATTCTATTCCATTTCATTCTATTCTGTTCTGTTCTATTTTCTATTCCATTCTATTCTCTTCTAATCTTCTATCATCTTCTATTTTTTACTCTGTTCCATTTCATTCTATTCTGTTCTGTTGTATTCTGTTTTATATCTTCTATTCTATTCTATTCTATTCTATTCTATTCTATTCTATTCTATTCTATTCTATTCTATTCATCTTTTATCCTCTATTCTCTATTCTATCTTCTATTTTCAAATCCATTTCATTCTGTTCTGTTCTATTCTCTATTCTATCTTCTATCTATTCTATTTTCAATTCCATTCCATTTCATTCTATTCTGTTCTATTTTATTTTATATCTTCTACTCTGTTCTGTTCTATTCTGTTCTATTCTATTCTATTATCTTCTGTTCTATTTTCAATTCTATTTTCAAATCCATTCCATTTTATTGTATTCTGTTATATTCTATTCTATTTGATTCTATCTTCTGTTCTATTTTCAATTCTATTTTCAAATCCATTCCATTTCATTACATTCTGTTCTATTCCATTCCATTCTATTCCATTCTATTCTATTCTATTCTATTCTATTCTATTCTATTCTATTCTATTCTATTCTATTCTATTCTATTCTATTATCTTCTATTATCTTCTATTATCTTCTATTATCTTCTATTATCTTCTATTATCTTCTGTTCTATTTTCACTTCTATCCATTCTATTCTATTCTCTTTTATTCTGTCTTCTATTCGATTTTCAATTCCACTTTATTCCGTTCCATTCCATTTTATTCCGTTGCATTCCACTCCACTCTACTCCTACTCCTACTCCACTCCACTCCACTCCATTCTGCTCTGGGTAAGGTGAGTAATGGGATCATCTGTAGCAGAAGGAGGGTCATGAAGTCAAAATAGTTTAACTCCACCTCTTATCCTGAGACAGGTTCTGGCCCCGAGAGAGAGACATCCAGTCACTCTTCGCACTAGAGGTCACGCCTGTACACTCCACTCTCCGGGCCCAGCGCAATCCCACCACTGGGGAGCTGCTGGGTTTTAAAGAGGTGAGAGATGCTTTCTTCTCCGGCAGCCCCAAATAACCCTTTGAGTAATGAGTTCCTGCTGTGTTGATGTGCCCGAGCATGCTCCTGTTGGCCTCTCTTATTTGCTGTAGATATATTTATGTAAAACTGTTTCGTGTCAGCGTTTCTGACTCCATTTGGACGCTGGATGCGCGGTTTCCTGGCATGACTCATATGCATGACAGTTGCAATGTCCCAGGATTCCCTTTTTTTTAATTGAAAAGTTTTTCAGTACATTTTATCTTTAACAAAACAAAACCCCTCCCAACCCCCTCCCCTCTTCCCAACCCACCCCAACACCTTCCTCCCTCTCCTTCCCCCCTCCCCGACTTCCCAGAGCTCAATACAAGGTATAAAAGTAAAAACAATCATAATCTACCATATGCAAACAACAATAAGCTATTAAGTCTATCGCACTTTAACTCTTATAAAACGACTACAAGCAATATAAATGTCACATCGATACTTATTCAAATGCTAAATGAAACTTTTTAGTCCCATATTTATTCTGGATGTAATCAATCCATTTTTTCCACTCCACAATATATCTCTGTTGCGAATGGTCTTTCAAATACGCCGAGATCGTTGCCATTTCCGCCAGGTTGGAAACTTTTAGAGTCCATTCTTCTATAGTCGGCAGTTCTTCCTTCTTCCAGTATTGCCCTACTAAAAGTCTGGCTGCCGTACCAGGATTCCCTTTTGCGACCTTCTGACAAGCAGAGTGAACGGGGGAGCCAGATTTCCCTTAACCGTGTTACTAACCGATGAGTCAGTATGGGCCAGTTTTGCCAAAAACCCGAAGTTGCCAGTTTTTAGCAAAAATGCTGTCGTGTGTCCACTGGATACTGGAAACGGCCATGAATGCGGGTCAGTTGTCAAGTGCTTGAAATGCAGTCACATTTATTTTATTTTATTTTATTTTATTTATTTTATTTTATTAGACTTATATACCGCCCTTCTCCCGTAGGACTCAGGGCGGTTCACAAGGTTTTTTTAAAAACAATACAACAAATTACAAAAATTAAAAACAATTAAAATGATTACACTAACCTTGAACTAAAAACCCCAATTACAATTAAAATACAATTAAAACCCTGGTTAATACTCTCAGTCCAGGCCAGAAAGCTCGAAGAGCCAGGTCTTCAGGTCCCGGCGGAATGAGCAGAGGTCAGGGGCAGTCCTAAGCTCTGCAGGCAGCTGGTTCCAAAGGGCCGGTGCACCCACAGAGAAGGCCCTCCCCCTGGGTATTGTCCGCCGGCAATCTTTCACCGCCGGCACCCTGAGAAGACCCTCCCCGTGGGAGCACACAGGACGAAGGGAGCTTGATGCCGGCAGCAGGTGTTCCCTCAGATATCCCGGACCCAAGCCATTTAGGGCTTTATAGGTCATCACCAGCACCTTGAATCTCACCCGACTGCAGGTGGGGGGGGACTATAACAGGGAGGTCCATCATAACTTCCTACAGTTGCTAAGCAACCATTGGTAAGTCAAGGACTATCTGTATAGCACCCAAGATCCCAGGCCACTAACTTATAGTCCGGGCATATCTATCAAATACCTATATTAGTTACTTCACAATAATGCCGGCCAGTGCTTTTTTTGTAAAAGAAAAAGGTGCCAGAACTCACACATGTCATGCAACCCGCCTTGCCTACCCTACAAGGTTCCATCCAAAAAAGGTGCCGGAACTCGGTTCTGAGCGTTCAATGAGAAAAAAAGCCCTGATGCCGGCTATCAGAAGAGAGTAGTGTTCTCTCTGTGTGCCTGTGTAAAAAGAGAGGTCAAACTCTCCCTCTTTTGACTTCAATTCTAGGCACTTGTGGACAACATGGGATTATCAGCCAAGAATTCTCTTTCCTTCCAGCGAGCACCTGGTCCTCCATCTGAGTCTCTGCGAGGCAGTGCCACCAACTACCCCTTCTGGCCAGGTGTGGGTCTCCCGTTTCTGTTAAACGAGTCACCAGTTTATAACTTCGAATGCAGAGCCACAAGCAGCAACAAATTTCAGATCAAAGAAGAGCGTTTCATCCAGCGTTGGCCTCCGGAAGCTTTTTATGGGTTGTAGATCAGCAGCCCTGAACTTTTGTGGCTTAGCGGCCCGTCGGGGCGGGGGGGGGGAAAGAGAGGGGGGGTGGAACCGGGCCACGCGTGCACGCACAGCTTGACTCGCACAAGTCGAGCTGTGCGTGCATGTGCAAATGCACCAGCTCAGGCAAGTCAAGCTGCGTGCAGACCAGCCTGCCGCCGCTTGTGCGGCCCGGTTCTGAATAGGCCGTGTCCTGATAATGAGTGCGGCCCTGGGGTTGGGGACCCCTCTTGTCGATCACTTATTTTTATATTGCTTTCACAATTAATGGGCTTTTCTGTTCTTCCCCTGTCTGTCTGATTTGGTTATAGAATGTGCATCTTCCTTTTGCAGAATTTTGCCCTTTGGGTAACTAAAGCTCCTGATCACTAATCTCTAATAATCTTCTCTTGTAACACAATCTCCCCAGGTGGGATAGATGAGCCTAGCCTAGAACTGATTCAGGCTCAAGAAGAGATGGAAGAGGACATTGATTTTGAGAAAGGTAATGGAAGCGTATTCCAGCCGACGGCTCTATTAATATGCCTTTGTTTAAATCCTGACTTCCCTTTTTAAATGCCTTCTGCCCTCTGCTTGACAAGATTCAAAAAATGTAGTTTATTCTATTTACGGTACTCAGAGACAGGGACGATAGGAAAATGGGGTCTGGCACAGAAGAGCTGTGCCATGGGATTTATTTGCGTTCTCTGTTACCTGCGTACTTTATGATTTTATTGACAAAGAATGATATGGGCAAGACTCAGATGGAAATAAAACTGAAATAATTGGCTAGAGGCTCTTTTTTTTGATAGCCCTTCAAATCACACTGGTAAAACTAATGTGTGAAAGAACAAAGTGCGTTTCATGGTAGTTTTATTGATAGCATTGTAATCCATCTGAAAGATTCCTGGAATGGTTTAGATCAGTGTTCCCCAACCTTCAGGTATATGGACTACAGTTCCCAGAATACTGATAGAATATTTGTAGCTCAGGGTTAAACTGTGGCATCCTTGGTGCTCTCTGAGCTTGGATGTTTTCTCGCAGATGTTTCATTACCCAAACTAGGTAACATCATTAGTGCTATTGTTCCTAGAATTCCAACATTAGCTATGCTGGCTGTGGAATTCTGGGATTTGAAGTTTACACATCTGCCAACGGTGAAGGTTGGGAAACACTGGCTTAGATCCATTAATAAACTAGACGATCATTGACTGCAAGTTTGATGTTGAAGACATGGTGTCTTCTTGGCAGCTGCTTCATGTTTTTCTCTTGGCCCCTCAGATTTGCTGACAGTGCCACCCGGGTGGAAGAAAGGGGTGGAATTCACCAAACAAGGTATGGCAAAATTAAAGTGTCAGTGGTAAAATGAAAATGTTGAGTGCTACAACAAAGAGAGGGCAAACCATCTCAAAGTTGAAAGATTTTTTTTTTGCCAGAAGTGTTCTTGACACTTTCTGACTTGATCTTCATTTGACCATTGGATCGGTTTCAAGCACAGAGTGCTTCTGATCACATCAGAATGTCATATTCATAACATTTTTTCCCCCCCAGTATTATTACAAGTGTGACCAACCCAAAAATATTAGGGACCTTTTAGCTGGAAAAATACATTTAGCTCATATAGCGTAAAAAGGTAAAGGTAAAGGTTCCCCCGCACATGCGTGCCAGTCGTTTCCGACTCTAGGGGCCGGTGCTCATCTCCGTTTCATAGCCGAAGAGCCAGCGCTTGTCCGAGGACGTCTCCGTGGTCATGTGGCCGGCATGACTAGACGCCAAAGGCGCACGGAACGCTGTTACCTTCCCACTGTAGTGGTCCCTATTTTTCTACTTGCATTTTTACGTGCTTTTGAACTGCTAGGTGGGCAGAAGCTGGGACGAGTAACAGGCGCTCACTCTGTTACGCGGCACTCGGGATTCGACCCGCCAAACTGCCGACCTTCTGATCGACAAGCTCAGCGTCCTAACCCACTGAGCCACCGCGTATAGCGTACATCAGGGCAAAAGCAACTTGGAATTTATAAGTAGGTCCTACCTAAAGGGACGCGGTGGCTCAGTGGGTTAGGACGCTGAGCTTGTCGATCAGAAGGTCGGCAGTTTGGCGGGTCAAATCCTGAGTGCCGCGTAGCAAAGTGAGCGCCTGTTACTCATCCCAGCTTCTGCCAACCTAGCAGTTCGAAAGCACGTAAAAAAATGCAAGTAGAAAAATAGGGACCACTACGGTGGGAAGGTAACAGCGTTCCGTGAGCCTTTGGCCTTTAGTCATGCCGGCCACATGACCACGGAGACGTCCTCGGACAAGCGCTGGCTCTTCGGCTTTGAAACGGAGATGAGCACCGGCCCCTAGAGTCGGAAACGACTAGCACGCACGTGCCGGGGAACCTTTACCTTTTACCTACCTAAAGAAGTTTCCCCTCCTATTTTTTTTTTTAAAAAAGGGTTCAGATTTTGTTCCTTTTGCTTCTTCAGAGATCATGGCCTCCCCAGGATTGCTGAACTTGACCAATTTGCTGGGTGCACTGGACACCTTTGAGCTGGAGGCCTCCAGCGATGAAGAAGGCAAAGAGAAGACAGAGGAAGTGGAGAAGAGGAGGAAGAAAGGGAAGAATAAGGGAGCAAAGGAAGAAGAGATCCCTCCAGCAGAACCAGCACCACTGCACAGAGTGAACAGTTTGGAGGAACTGGTGCTTAAGGTAAGGCTGTATCTGCATTCAGGCTTGTCCTGGTGTGTGCATGGTGATACGAGAAGTAGGAGCCCAATTTCAGAAGCAAGCAGGAAACAAAGGTAGGTTATATCAAGCTACAGAATAGAGAAACTGGGGCTCAGATATAGGTGACCTGCAGCTCCCAGCATCCTCCAGCTTTGCTCCAGCAAGATCTGGAAAGCTCTAGAGTAGGGGTGTCAAATTGCCGACCTGCGGGCCAGACGCGTCGTGCGGAAGCCCCACGCACCCCATTTGCCGGCAATGGCAAAACCGTCCCGATACGTTGCGTAACGTCACAGGTTTGACATGTCTGCTCTAGAGCAGGGGTCTTCAAACTTGGACATTTATGACTGGTGGACTTCAACTCCCAGAATTCCTCAGCCAGGCACGCTGGCTGAGGAATTCTGGGAGTTGAAGTCCACAAGTCTTAAAAGTCGTCATGTTTGGAGATCCTATTCTAGAGAAATGGGAAAAGTGAAACTGGGATCGTGGGTATTGGGACCGGTTGGTTTTTCTGGACTGGGATGGCCAAGAAAGGAGGCGTTGCTCAGAAGTAAAACTATTGCAGCCAGTGGTTGGAGATTTATCGGTTGTCTTCAAATATCAAGATAAATCATTGCCGTTATGAAGAGACGGTGCCTTTTCTCTTACTTCTCCTCTGCCCAGCCTCTCAGTTGTGAGGAGATTATTTTATTTATGCGGTTTTATTCTGCCTGGACTTTAGTCTGTGGCCCATATCTCATAACTAATTATGGTTCCAGTTTGTCTTGAAATTCTTCGGAAACAAGCTAGCTGTATGAGCTAGGAAACGTTTGATGGGTAGAAGCAAAGACAAGGCATTTAAAAATTTTTCCATTTTTCGAACTTCGCTATAAACCTACATAGTTTGGGAAACGCTGTGTGTTCGCTCTAGAAAGCAGCTTGGGAGGATTCCATATTAACTGTTTTCGCCTGTCCTTGGTCTGTCTGCCTTGTTCTCAGGAGGTGACATCCATCCCCAAATCAGCCCCAGAGGCTCCGCCTGCGCCTGCCTCTTCTGCAGTGCCTCCTAAAGAACAGTGGGCTATCCTGGTTGATGTAAGCTCCCCTGTGGACGATTTCTACAAGCTAATTCCTGATCCAGCCTTCAAGGTAAACTACTATTTGCCAACTGTCCTATTAGCATATGCAGGGGGGAAAAATACCTCCTGGGACATAATTTTACCAAGAGTATAACTTTACTGATAAAAGGGACGCGGTGGCTCAGTGGGTTAGGTCGCTGAGCTTGTCGATCAGATGGTCGGCAGTTTGGCGGGTCGAATCCCAAGTGCCGCGTAACAGAGTGAGCGCCTGTTACTCGTCCCAGCTTCTGCCAACCTAGCAGTTCGAAAGCACGTAAAAATGCAAGTAGAAAAATAGGGACCACTACGGTGGGAAGGTAACAGCGTTCCGTACTCCTTTGGCATCTAGTCATGCCGGCCACATGACCACAGAGATGTTCTCGGACAAGCGCTGGCTCTTTGGCTTTGAAACAGAGATGAGCACCAGCCCCTAGAGTTGGAAACAACTAGCACGCATGTGCGGGGGAACCTTTACCTTTACCTTTTATAACTTTACTGATCGATCCATATAGGTACAGACGAAGGAAAGCCAATTCTAAAGGTCGCCACAGAGAGTTCCATAGGTCAAGTTCCCCTTTTCCCCTTTAGAACTCCCACTGTCCATTGTCTGCCATTTCTGTTTTGGAAAACAGTTTGTGCCTATGACAATCACTTAAATATGAGCCAGCCGTGAGCTGCACCTGCCAAAACAGCCAACACAGTTCAAGGCTGCATTAACAGAGGGATAGAATCAAGATCTACATGAAGTATTAGGTCCACTTTATAATTCCTTGGTAAGGCCACACTTGGACTAGTGCAGGGGTGTCAAACTGCCGGCCCGTGGGCCGGACGCGTCATCTGGAAGCCGCGCCCACCCCGTTGCCGGCAATGGCAAAATCGTCCCGAGAAGTTGCGCGACATCACGTGACGTCGCGAGTTTGACATGTCTTGATTAGTGCATCCAGTTCTGGTCGCCACGAGGTAAAAAACGATATTGAGGCTCTAGAAAAAGTGCAGAGAAGAGCAACAAAGATGATCAAGGGATTGGAGGCTAAAACATATAGGGAACGGTTGCTGGAATTGGGAATGTCTAGTTTAATGAAGAGAAGGGTGAGTGGGGGACATGATAGCAGTGTTCCAATATCTCAGGGGATGTCCCAAAGAAGGGGGAGTCAAGCTATTCTCCAAAGCACCTGAAGGCAGGATAAGAAGCAACAGATGGAAACTAATCAAAGGAGAGAAGCAACCTAGAACTAAGGAGAAATGTCCTGACAGTTCGAACAATTAATCAGTGGAACAACTTGCCTCCAGAAGTTGTGGGTGCTCCAACTCTGGAAGTTTTTAAGAAGCGATTGGACGACCATTTGTCTGAAATGGTATAGGGCTTCCTTCCTGAGCAGGAGGTTGGACTAGATGGCCTCCAAGGTCCCTTCCAACTCTTATTCCATTCTACTCATTTCAAAGAGTTCCCATAACGTGTCCTTGAAGTGAAGGGACTTTCACAGGGCCCAGCTGGCTCGCTTGATTCCTCAGCCCCTCCCAATTTCCTCCCCCCAGGATTTTAACACCCCTCCCTCTCTTCCGTTTCTGTTGTCAAGGTGGGAGCAAAATTGGCAGGCAGGGATGGAATCCGAATCAGCTTCGACACCAGTTCTGTTGGGCTGCCTGGAGTGGAAAGCTGGCTGTCGATAAACTAAATTCCCTCTTTCCCCTCCCTCCCTCCCTCACCTTTCCAGTGGCCTTTTGAGCCCGATGTTTTCCAGAAACAGGCAATTCTCCACTTGGAGAAACATGATTCCGTCTTTGTCGCCGCCCACACCTCTGCAGGAAAGACTGTCGTGGCCGAGTACGCCATTGCTCTGTCGCAGAAGCACATGACACGGTGAGAATGTCCTTGTTTCCTGGGTGGGTTTTGTGTTATGCTTTCCAATCAACTTCTAGATCCAAATACACTTTTCTTTTTTGTTTTTTTTTTTGGTCTTAGCAGTTGGCCCACAAGCTAGGCTCCATTTTTTTTTCCAGGTCAACCAAGCTTGGTCCATTTGGTTGCAATAGGAGTTGACTAACCAGTTTGTCACTGACGTCATGGGCTAGGACAGGGGTAGGCAACCTCGGCTCTTTTATGACTCGTGGACTTCAACTCCCAGAATTCCTGAGTCAGCTATGCTGGCTCAGGAATTCTGGGAGTTGAAGTCCACGAGTCATAAAAGAGCCGAGGTTGCCTACCCCTGGGCTAGGAGGTACTAATTGGCCCAAACTCACCCAGCCTGCTTTTGTGCTCAAGGTGGGACTAGAACTCACAGGCACCATAATGGGAACGTTGCAAATTTACGAATGTAAGCTGCCAGTGTCTTAAGTATCAAGTGAAGAGTAACGTAACCTTCTTCCAATAGCAATTAACAACAAAGATAAGGTAGTCCTCAACTTACGACCACAGCTGAGCCTGAAGTTTATGTTGCTGAGTGAAAAATTTCTTAAGTGAGTTTTTACCCCATTTTATGACTTTTCTTGCCACCGTTGTTAAGTGAATCCCTGAAGCTGATAAGTTAGTAACCCGGTTGTTAACTGAATCTGGCTTCCCCATTGGCTTTGCTTGTCAAAAGGTGGCAAAAGGGGATCACATGACCTTGGGACCCAGCAACGGTCATAATTGTGAACCAGTTGCCAAGGGTCTGAATTTTGATCACGTGATCCTGGGGTTGCTCCAGAGCTTGGAACTGTGAATGGTCATAAGTAAGAAAAATGGTCATAGCTCACTTATTTTCAGCGCCATTGTAACTTTGAACGGTCCCTAAATGAACGGTTGTAAGTCGAGGACTACCTGTACAGGTAATCCTTCCTTAACAACTGGTTGCTTAGCAACCGTTCAGCATTAGGATGGACCTTCCCAGTACTATTTACCACCCAATTCCAAAGTTCCAACAATCGGAAAACCCGCCCCCCCCCCCAAGTCACACGATCACATTTTGAACACTTGGCAATCAGCTCACATTGACAGCTGTTTGCAGCGTCCCACAGTCAAATGACCACAATTTTCAGCTGTTTTTATTTATTTATTTTATTTTATTATATTTATATACCGCCCTTTCCCGAAGGACTCAGGGCGGTTTACAGGGTGATTAAAACAAAAAATACAAAAGTTAAAAACAGTTAAAAAAATTATATCCATCCCTGAACAAATAAAACCCCAGTTAAAATTAAAATTAGAATTCTCAGCCTGGGCCAGAGAGCTCGAAGAGCCAGGTCTTCAGGTCCCGGTGGAATGAACGGAGGTCGGGGGCAGTCCTAAGCTCCGCGGGCAGCTGGTTCCAAAGGGCAGGCGCACCCACTGAGAAGGCCCTACCCCTGGGTCTTTGCCACTTTCCACATCATTTAATTCCAGTTTTGGGCTGAAAACATCCACCGGTGAAAATAGGTTTGCTTAACGACTAGAGGCACTTAACAACCACCACAAAAAGGCTCATAAAATCAGCTGTGGTCAGGTGGTGACCCACTTCCCAAGTAACAAGACCATAATTCCTGCCTCAAAAGACAGTCATAAGTCGAGAAGTATCTGTACTTAGAAGATTCACGGTCTGTTTCGGTCGCTCCCCTCTGGTTCCGAAGTATTTCTAGCAAGACTGCTGGATTCTGCAACAGCTTTGTTCCTTATGCCATCCGTCTTGTAAATTCGCAGGATTCTTTTTTCTCGCCACGTATATGTGTACCTCCGAACCAGACTGTGTTGTTTCTCTGTGTCATATACGTGTATGCATAGGGGTTTTTTTTTGTCTTGTTTATGTCGTGTATATCGGGGATGGTTACCCTTTGAGAGCTGAATGCAACAAAATTTCATTTTAAAGTACGCTGGTTAGCGTACATCTAAAGAGGGAGAATAAAGTTATTCAGTCTTGTCTGTCTACCTATCTTCCTGTCTACCTATCTACCTATCCCTCCTGCATATACTATAAATGTTCCTAATGCAGTGTTTCTCAACCTTACCAACCTGAAGATGTGTGGAGTTCATCTCCAAGAATTCTGGGAGTTGAAGTCCATTTGTCTTCAAGTTGCCAAGGTTGAGAAACGCTGTCCTCATTAAAAAAAAAAAAGGAGACGGCTCTTCAGATTATTCTAGAGTCCACGACCTTCGCAATAAATCTCAATTCTTTCCCCTCTTGTCTCCTTTTGCAGCACCATCTACACCTCCCCAATCAAAGCGCTTTCCAACCAGAAGTTTCGGGATTTCAAGAACACCTTTGGCGATGTTGGCTTGTTGACAGGAGACGTGCAGCTGCATCCAGATGCCTCCTGCCTCATCATGACAACCGAGATCCTTAGGTGAGGGCTAGGTGGAAGAGAGAAGGCTGTCTCTCTCAGGCAAAGTGGTGGGGTGGAATGGCCGGAAGGCACGATGAGGTCTGAGTGAATTTGTGAGTTTCAGATGTCTCGTCTAAGTAGATTCAGATATTTTAAGAAAGCAGGGTTCTACACTTACGATTCCAAATGTCAGAATCGGTATGGTAAAGATTCAGAAGCTGGGATGGGATTCTCCCAATCCTCAGTGAACGTGTATTTCTATAGCTGTTCAATACATCTGAAGGTTAGTAAAAGCTGAATACGGATAGTCCTTGACTTAACGACAGTTTGTTTAATGACACTTCAGAGGCTGTGAATTCTGGGATGAGATTCAGGGTCCTTCGGGATTATTTGATTTGGGCTTAATGTAATGTGCAAACACTGCCCCTTACACAGTGAGTGTTAGCTTATCCTTGAGGGCTCAGCATTGCGTGTGGTTTTAGGCTACTGCGGCTTGTCCAGCAATTCATTTGAATGTAACCACGATAAAATACCATATGAGCAGTTAGGAACAAAATAAATAACAAGAGCACATGGCAAAATTGAAGAGCCTTGGTGGAGCAGTGGGCTAATGCCTCCTTAAGTAACACCAGCTGCCTGCAATTAGTGCAGGTTCGAGTCCCACCAGGCTCAAGGTTGACTCAGCCTTCCATCCTTCCCAGGTAGGTAAAATGAGGACCCAGATTGTTGGGGGCAATAAGCTGACTTTGTAATAATGCAGCTTGGGGGGCCCCCCGAAAGCCCTAATAAGCAGGCATATACATAGAATGAAGGCTATTGCTAAGCACATTGATTTGTGCTTCTTAGATTGTAAGCCGCCCTGAGTCGGGATGTAAATGGGATTAAAATATATATATATATATATTTCACGTGTGCCGTTGTGTATGCAGAAAAGTGACAATTAGGGTTATCATATAAGAAGTTTCAAGAGCCTTGATCAAAGGCTCTGCCCTGCGGATGTGTCTGCATCAAATTCTGAATGTTGAATCAGTTACCAGTGAAATTCCAGAGTAATAGACTCATGCAGTAGGAGAGCTCCAGAAAATATGTTCTAATCCAGCATCTGTTTCATCACATGTATGTATGCATGCCTGCGTGTATGTATGCATTTAATTTATTGGCCAGCCATCTTACCACAGGGTAACTCTGGGCAGCTTACAATATTGAAAGATAAAACTACAGGTAGTCCTCGACTTAACAACGGCACTGCAAAAAAGTGACTTATGAACGTTTTTCACAGTTACGACTTTTCCAGCATCCCCATGATCCTGTGAACGTAATTCAGGTGCTTGGCCACTGGTTCATGTTTAGGATTGCTGCTGTGTCCCAAGATCACGTGATCCCCTTTTGGGACCCTCGGACAAGCGAAGTCAATGGGGAAGCCAGAATCATTTAACCACCGGGTTACTATCTTACCAAGTGCAGTGATTCACTTAACAACTGAGGCAAGAAAAGTTGTAAAATGGGACAAAGTTCACTTAACAACTGCCTCACTTAATTTTGGGCTCAGTCGTGGTCGTACCTCGAGGACTGTGTATCAGTAGAATGCCACAAAAATATAAATACACATATACATACAAAATACGAAATGTACACCATCTGTAACTGCTGGTTTTGCATACATGCCTTTTTTCCTTTGAAGGCAATGCATGTATCAGTCAAGAACTGACCTTTTCTGATTCAGACTCCTTTCTCAACTTGAAATTCCTTCATACTTTAATAATTAGGTAAAAGGTAAAGGTTCCCCCGCACATGCGTGCTAGTCGTTTCCGACTCTAGGGGCCGGTGCTCATCTCCGTTTCAAAGCCGAAGAGCCAGCGCTTGTCCGAGGACGTCTCCGTGGTCATGTGGCCGGCATGACTAGACGCCAAAGGCGCACGGAACGCTGTTACCTTCCCACCGTAGTGGTCCCTATTTTTCTACTTGCATTTTTTTTACGTGCTTTCGAACTGCTAGGTTGGCAGAAGCTGGGACGCGTAATAGGCGCTCACTCTGTTACGCGGCACTCGGGATTCGACCCGCCAAACTGCCGACCTTCTGATCGACAAGCTCAGCGTCCTAACCCACTGAGCCACCACGTCCCTACTTTAATAATTAAGCCGGGCCAAACTGATAGCCCAAATCTGTTAAGTTGTCTGCTTGTTTGTTTTGCTTAGAAAAAATAGTGCTGTCCTAGAATGCCATTTTCTTTTTAATTCTTTCCAAAGGTCTATGCTGTATAACGGCTCCGATGTCCTCAGAGACCTAGAGTGGGTGATCTTTGATGAAGTACATTACATTAATGACTCCGAGGTAAGAAGAGAACCAAGGACGAAAACACGGAAAAGAAATTGGGACCTGAGCAAATCAGGGATATTTCGTTTGGATTGGGGGAAATTCATTGGCTTCTTGAATGTTCTGGAGATGGTCTTCAACCGAGCGCCCTCTTCCTGTTTCTCAGTTGTTGTTAGCTGCGAAGTCGTGTCCGACCCATCACGACCCTATGGACAACATTCCTCCAGGCCTTCCTGTCCTCTACCATCTTCTGGAGTCCATTTAAGCTCACGCCTACTGCTTCAGTGATTCCATCCAGCCACCTCATTCTCTGTCGTCCCCTTCTTCTCTTGCCCTCAACCTTTCCCAGCATTAGGCTCTTCTCCAGTGAGTCCTTCCTTCTCATTAGGTGGCCAAAGTATTTGAGTTTTAGCTTCAGGATCTGGCCTTCTAAAGAGCAGTCAGGGTTGATCTCCTCTAGGACTGACCGGTTTGATTGCCTTGCAGTCCAAGGGACTCGCAGGAGTCTTCTCCAGCACCATAGTTCAAAGGCCTCAATTCTTTGGCGCTCAGCCTTTCTTACGGTCCAACTTTCACAGCCATACATTGCAACTGGGAAGACCATAGCCTTGACTATACGCACTTTTGTTGACAGGGTGATGTCTGCTTGCTTCTCAGTATAAGAGGGGAAATACTTGGGTCCTTCATTGCTCTGTCATAAAAGTGAGAAGAGAATGTATGGGTCAAAAGCCAATTCCCTTATTTAAGGAAGGACAGTGTCTAAGTGCTCCTTGGTCAGGACTTTGCATTGTCCCTTCCTTCCTTTTATTGGATCACAGTGGAAAGTCAGTGCCCCCACCCCCAACTCACAGTGACACAAACCCTCCATCTTATTACACCATGTGAACTAATTGCACAACGCACCGGCCTCGCAAGTCAATCATACATAAAGTTGTTTCCCGTTCAGGAGCCTGACAGCCCATGGATAAAAGCTGTTCTTCAGCCTGTTGGTGCGGCTGACTATATTCCTATATCTCCTACCCGATGGTAGGAGAGTAAAGAGATACTGTCCAGGGTGTGAGTCATCCCTGAGAATTTTCCTCACTCTTCCAAGGCAGTGAGCCCTGGCGAGGTCATCCAGCGGTGTCAGGGGACAGCCCACAATGTCTTGTGCTGTGCTCACCACCCTCTGTAATGCTTTCCTATCCGCGGCTGTCAGACCAGCATACCAAACCACAATACCATACGAGAGGATGCTCTCTATAGTAGACTGGTAAAAGAGGGTCATTAGCCATTGTTCTACCCTGTTCTTCCGCAAGACCCTAAGAAAGTGAAGCCTCTGTTCTTGTCTTTTTTTTTTTCTCCTCCTCAGCGTGGTGTGGTTTGGGAAGAGGTTCTCATCATGTTGCCAGACCACGTAAACATAATTTTGCTGAGTGCCACCGTCCCCAACACCCTGGAGTTTGCTGACTGGATTGGGTGAGCAGAAAGTTACTCTCGAGGGTCTGGCAGCTCATCTAAAGCCCCAGACATGTTTTTCCGATGTTCCTGTGATGCCCAGGCCGACCTTCCTCTCCTATAGCTTTCGATTATGGAATGAGAACATCTAGAAGCAATAATGTAGCTCCTGGTGGCCTTTGCTCTAGCACCGTGATGGCGAACCTATGGCACACGCGTGCCAGAAGTGGCGCTCAGAGCCCTCTCTGTTGGCACGCGCGCCACCACCGCCAGCAGCAGATCCATCAGGCTGCCACCGCCGCCTGGAGCAGGAGCCCCGCCCAGCACAAAGGAGGCGAAGCGGCCGATTAGCAAGCTCGAGTAGAGGTGGTAGAGCAGAGATTCCCCAACTATTGTCGATTGGTGGATTGGAAGAAAAGGGAGGGGGAAGCATTTTACATGCGTGCATAAGCGCACGGGGCCGCGAGCACACACACGCTGCAAATGGGGCGGGGCTAGTGCCTGCGTGATACTAGCCCTGCCCCGTTCTTGCATGGTGCAGTGCCTTGTATGGCGGGGGGGCGGCAGCCGTTTTTGCGCCTTGCAACACAGTGGCCCATTTTTGCGCTCCCAGTTTTTGCATGCCAGAAGCAACACTCAGAGGTGCCTCCCTGCCCCACCTGAGGGCACCACAATGCTGATGCAGCCCTGGCACTTTGCGGTAAATAAGTGGGTTTTGGGTTGCGGTTTGGACATTCGGGTCTCTAAAAGGTTTGCCATCAGTGCTCTAGCAGTTGTCTAGTCCCCTTTAGAAGGCAACTGAGCCAGAGATTGGCAATTGTTGTGATTCAGGGTCAGCCTGTGGGTTCGGCAGTTGGGTCGGACGACTCAGAGGAGGAGGAGGGGGGCGTTGAAGACCTTGCTGAGGGGGTTGAAGATCTTGCTGATGAGAGCCCTCAGCCAGGCCCCTCCCACTTGGTCAACACGGAGACCCAGCTGTGTGAGCCTGACAGCATGGATGAAGATGACCCACAGCTGGCCCTGTTCAAGGACGCCCGACGCAGGAGGCAGTCAATTAGGAGTAAACAGAGGAAGGCAATGGGGCTTCTCGGAAGGAGGCAGAGAGAAGCCACGCCCTGAACTCTATATAAGGGGAATGTGTGGGGAGGGCTGGTTTGCTGAAGGCAACCGCTCGGATAGTTCATGTTTCTTAAAGCTCCGGTTTCTTGGTTTGTCTTGTTCCGTTTGTTTTTGTGGTAATAAATTTGGCAGGCGTAATTCCAGCCTCTTGCCTTCTTGTAAAAGGGGTTGTCCCTGCCTTTTCTGCAGGGCCGGTAGCAGGCTGGTACAGAACAGCAATATACAGGTGGTCCTTGACCTACAACAGTTCATTTAGGGACCGTTCAAAATTACAAGGCCACTGAAAAATAGTGATTTATGACCGTTTTTCACAGTTACGACTTTTGCAGCCTCCCTGTGATTACGTGATCAAAATTCAGATGCTTGGCCACTGGTTCATATTTAGGACGGTTGCCGTGTCCCAGGGTCACGTGATCTCCTTTTGCGACCCCCTCCCCCGACAAAGTCAGTGGGGGAAGCCAGATTCACTAGACAGCTGTGTTACTGCCTTAACAACTGCAGTGATTCACTGAACCACTGAGGCCAGGAAGGTCGTAAAATGGGGCAAAACTCACTTTTACAACTGTCTCGCTTAGCAGCAGAAATTTGGGGCTCCGTGGTGGTCCTAAGTTGAGAACTACCCGTATGCTCTCCGAAAAAGCAAAGCTTTGGGGAGGGGAGGGGAGGGGAGGGAAGAGCTCCCCCAAATAACCCCGTTTTGTGGGATTCCTGCTTCTGACAGGAGAATCAAGCGGAAGAAGATTTATGTGATCAGCACCCTGAAGCGCCCTGTTCCGCTGGAGCATTATCTGTACACGGGAAATAGCCAGAAGACGCAGAACGAGCTCTTCCTCCTGGTGGACGCCCGTGGGACGTTCCTTACAAAGGGGTAAGCTCAAGATCGGGGGTCTTCAAACCTGGCAACTTTAAGACTTGTGGACTTCAACTCCCAAAATTCCTCAGCCAGTTGGCTGAGGAATTCTGGGAGTTGAAGTCCACAAGTCTTAAAGTTGCCAGGTTTGAAGACCCCTGCTCAAGATTGACAGATGATCCCTTATAATAATAACAATACCTTCCAGGCCAACTACTCCTTCCCTACTTCCACCAGAATTAAAGCTGTCTTCGTTAATGAATTTTTTAAAAATGCCACGGCGAAATGGTGAAAACCTCGCCGAGTTTTAATCATAGGTTTATAACAACCTGCCTCAAACAGTGCTCCGGTTCATCCTTTCCCACAGCAGGTAATAGCCCCGGAATCTCTTTCTAATCTCGTGAATGAAGACAAATATGCACATCCCAGGATAATAATGTTGCAGGATTCAACCTGGGTTGGTCACTGGGACCAGAGGTTTAATCTCTGGAGGTTTTTGGACTTGTGCTGGAGCCCTTCCAACAGTCAGTGGCTTAATAACTAGCCATCAACACCTCAATGAGCAACTAAATACACACACACACACACACACACACACACACACACACAAACAGGCACCACATAAATACTAGGCATAGAATAGTCCATAGCTCACATTCTGGTGAGAGAGAAGTTCCCTGAGGACGGGCTCCAGCATGAAAATGGAAGCTTGGGAAACGAAACCTCGGGTCCCAGTGACCGACCCAGGTTGGATCCTTTTTTACATCTGGTTGAATCGGCCGCGAGGAATTCAAGGTCATCGGGCCAAGATTTTTTTTTAAAAAAATATTTTTTTGCAGCCTAGGAAAACATATGCCACCTGGGCGCTCTGTCTTATAATGTAATAACATCCCTTATTGTCTTCCTCTTATATCCTTTCAGGTATTATGACGCTGTAGAAGCCAAAAAGGAGCGAACTAGCAAGCACTCCCAGACCTTTGGGGCCAAGCAGCCAATGCATGCAGGAGCTGGGCCAGGCCAGGTGGGCTGAATTACGTTAGCTTTGAGTAGGGCTTTGTGTGTGTGGACAAAATATGAGTAAATGGGTTAATCTTTCCCTTTCCCGGCGCTAAAAAAAAACAAAAAAAACCCATCAGTTAAAATAACACCCCATGAGATGTATCCAGATGTTTGGATGCTCTCCTTTGTGGGGAGGAAAGAAGGGAGCATTACATCGAAAGAGAAGAAGGTTGGTGGGAGGATCTAGTCCTGGAGCAAACATCTGGAATTTCCGCAGGACAAGAACATCTGGCTCTCCCTCATTGACATGCTGCGCAAGAAGGACCAACTGCCGGTGGTGGCCTTCACCTTCTCTCGCAACCGCTGCGACGAAAACGCCTCCATGCTGACCACCATCGATCTGACCACGACGACCGAGAAAAGCGAGATCCATGTCTTCTTCCAGAAGTGCATCTCCCGACTGAAGGGCGCCGATCGGCAGCTGCCTCAGGTGAGAGACAACGAACGGATGACTAGAAGGTCATCTCTGTAGCCATGGTTGCCAAGAGGAAGAGGAATGGAAGTTAAGGGCTCCAAACCGTGGTGTAGCACACTGGAGGTGTGGAGGGAGCAACCTCACCCACTGCGCATCCTGTTTCCTCCCTCCCTCACCTTTAGAGCATTTTTTACCATAATTTTAATCATCCGTATTTTTGTTACTAGAATATTTGTGTATGTGTAGTTTTATGGCTTTTAACCTTGTAAGCTGCCCAGAGTTGCCTTGCAGTGAGATAAGTGTCAAAAAAAATTAGGTAGGTAGGTAGGTAGGTAGAAAGATAGATAGATAGATGATAGATAGATAGATAGATAGATAGATAGATAGATAGATGATAGTTAGATAGATAGATAGATAGATAGATGATAGATAGATAGATAGATAGATAGATAGATAGATAGATAGATAGATAGATAGATAGATAGATAGATAGATAGATAGATATTAGATGATTGATAGAGATATAGACATGGAAGATACATAGATAGATCAGGGGTCTTCAAGCTTGGTACTTTTATGACTTGTGGACTTCAACTCCCAGGCACGCTGGCTGAGGAATTCTGGGAGTTGAAGTCCACAAATCATAAAAGGGCCAAGTTTGAAGAACCCTGAGATATAAAAATAGGTATAGCCACCTATATCTATATAGGTGGCTGGATGCAGTCACTGAAGCAGTAGGTGTGAGCCTAAATGGACTCCAGAAGATGGTAGAGGACAGGAAGGCCTGGAGGAACGTTGTCCGTGGGGTCGCGATGGGTCAGACACGACTTCGCAACTAACAACAACAACATAGATATAGATATATAGATATAGATATAGATGAGGGACGCGGTGGCTCAGTGGGGTAGGACGCTGAGCTTGTCGATCAGAAGGACGGCAGTTTGGCGGGTCGAATCCCGAGTGCCGTGTAACAGTGAGTGCCTGTTACTCGTCCCAGCTTCTGCCAACCTAGCAGTTCGAAAGCACATAAAAATGCAAGTAGAAAAATAGAGGCCACTACGGTGGGAAGGTAACAGCGTTCTGTGCGCCTTTGGCGTCTAGTCATGCCGGCCACATGACCACGGAGACGTCCTTGGACAAGTGCTGGCTCTTTGGCTTTGAAATGGAGATGAGCACCAGCCCCTAGAGTTGGAAACGACTAGCACACATGTGCGGGGGAGCCTTTACCTTTACCTTTATATAGATATCGGTATAGGTATAGGTATGGATATGGATATAGATATAGATATAGATATAGATATAGATACAGACTAATGGAAAATGTATGAAATCTTCTCTAGTCCTGGATTTCAACATAAAATTAAATTTAATTAAATTGGAAGTTGGATGATTTGGTTACTTAAAAAACTAGCCTATGGGATTTTTTTCTCTCAGGTTCTTCACATGGTCGACCTTTTGAAACGTGGAATTGGGGTGCACCACAGTGGCATTCTGCCCATCCTCAAGGAGGTTGTGGAGATGCTTTTCAGCAAAGGCCTTGTCAAGGTATGTGTAAGAGATGGCCAGGGTGAGCCTAAGGGTGGGGGTGGGGTCAAATGCATCATGAGGTTGGAGTCTCTGTGCCCCCATAAGAGGCTTACGTCTGGCTCTCCCTTGAAGTCTCTGGACTCTTTATCTTTGACAGTTAGTAGATCAGATTCTTGTGTACAGGTAGTCCTCGACTTACAACCGCAACTGAGCCCAAAATTTCTATTGCTAAGTGAGATACTTGTTCAGAGAGTTTTGCCCCATTTGTTAAGTGAATTGCTACAGTTGTTAAGTTAGTAACATGGTTAAGTGACTCTGGCTTCCCTATTGACTTTGTCTGTCAGAGGGTTCAAAAGGCGATCGATCACCCCTGGACGCTGCAACCGTCATAACTATGAGTCAGTTGCTAAGTGTCTGAATTTTGATCACGTGACCATGGGGATGCTGCAGTGGTCCTCAGTGTGAAAAACGGTGATAAGTCGCTCTTTTCAGGGCTCTTGTGACTTCAAACTGTCCCTAAACGAACTGTTGTAAGTTGAGGACTATCTGTACAGGTAGCATGGAATAAACTTGTAATACTTTTTGAACCCCATCCTGGCTCCCGATTTCTTGCAGCTGACAGAATGTCCCATGGACCAGACTTCTCCAATCTTGTGCCTCCAGATGGTTGGATGCCTCCCATCATCCCCTGGTCTGGAATGTCATAACTCGAAACGGCCAATTTGCCGCAGCCAACTCACCACTGCCTCAGCCAATTAGCTAAAGGGAAACTCGCTGCAGGACAGTTCGACAATTTTATTTCGTGATTTCAAACAAATAAAAAAAAATATTGCATAATTCTGGTCATCCACATTTCACTCTGTCCCTCCACTAGCATCCTTTCTTTAATGGTTCTGTTGCACTATTTCTTCAATATTATGTAATTTTTGTCCTGAAGCAAGTTGGCCTTGGTGAATTGTCCTGTGGCGAGTGGGCTGTGGCGAGATGTTCTAGAACCCCAGCCCCCACCCCCGCCTCCCCCAGTCATTGGGCTGGAGGGTGATAGGTCCGTGGTGGCGAACCTGTGGCACGCGGGCCACAGGTGGCACGCAGAGCCCTCTCTGTGGGCACGCAGACCGTCGCCCCAGTCCTAGGTCTTCAGCTGGGTTTTAGAAAATCTTTTCGCTTTAGGCCTCTGCTACCGTGTGCAAAGGGACGTGGTGGCTCAGTGGGTTAGGACGCTGAGCTTGTCGATCAGAAGGTCGGCAGTTTGGCGGGTCGAATCCCGAGTGCCGCGTAACAGAGTGAGCGCCTGTTACTCATCCCAGCTTCTGCCAACCTAGCAGTTCAAAAGCACGTAAAAATGCAAGTAGAAAAATAGGGACCACTACGGTGGGAAGCTAACAGCGTTCCGTGCACCTTTGGCGTCTAGTCATGCCGGCCACATGACCACGGAGACATCCTCGGACAAGCGCTGGCTCTTCGGCTTTGAAACGGAGATGAGCACCGGCCCCTAGAGTCGGAAACGACTAGCACGCATGTGTGGGGGAACCTTTACCTTTACCTTACCGTGTGCAAAAAAAAAAAGGTTCAATCAATCAATTTCAATTTCTTATGGGGAAAAAAAAGATCTCGCAAAGTTGGAATTGATGGATTGAACTTTTTAGCCCCCCCCCCCCCGTCTGCTGTTACCACCGCAGCCACACCCACCCAATGGGCCACGCCCACTCGGCACCCGATGATACATAAGTGGGGTTTGGGTTGCAATTCGGGCACTCGGTCTCTAAAAGGTTTGCCATCACTGCTATAGGGGATGAAATGTAATTCTCTGGAAAGCATCAGGCGGAGGAAAGCTGCTAAAAGCCATTCTGGGTTTTTGGCCAAGAAAAAGAGGTGGAATCTCAACGTATACACGGTTGTACTTCGACAATAAAAGTTCATTCATTCTTTCTCCTTCCCTTCTTGGTTTTAGATCCTCTTTGCCACAGAGACTTTCGCCATGGGAGTGAACATGCCAGCAAGGACTGTGGTTTTCAATTCAGTTCGTAAACATGACGGCGCGAATTTCCGGGACTTGGTACCAGGTAGGAGCAGAGGAATACGTTTCATGGTGCCCTTTTTTATGAGTGTGTGTGTGTGTGTTTATAAGTAGAATGGCCAGATGTTCCACACAGACCAACACATTTGCCTGCCCTTCTCTTGCACATCATCTCCCACTTCCTACCTTCAGCTTTTTCTCTTTGCTAGCTGTTCCTCTTGTCACTGTTCCTGCTGGCTGCCCCGAAACCTTTAAAGATGGCACATCCCAGAGACGTACCCTAGAGCTATTGGGATTTTTTTTTGTAGGCCAAAAGCCAGCAAGCCAATTTATCTCAACTGTTTAGGGTATTCTGGGATCACTTTGAGACTGGGAACATATATAGAGCGACCACAGCAGAGTTATGCTGGTTTCTTCCCCAAAGGAAAACAAAAATAGCCTTTTTTAAATCTGTGGACCCCTGTACGTCAAAAGGCTAAAGCAGTGTTTCTCAGCCTTGACCACTTTAAGATGCCTGGACTTCAACTCCCAGAATTCCCTAGCCAGCATGCCAAAATTCTGGCAGTTAACGTCTGAGCATCTTAAAGTGGTCAAGGATGAGAAATACTGGGCTGAAAGGATAAAATTCTAACAAAGTACAGGTAAGGTAAAGGTAAAGGTTCCCCCGCACATGCCAAAGGTGCACGGAACAGTGGCTCAGTGGGTTAGGATGCTGAGCTTGTCGATCAAATGGTCGGCAGTTTGGCGGGTCGAATCCCGAGTGCCGCGTAGCAGAGTGAGCGCCTGTTACGCGTCCCAGCTTCTGCCAACCTAGCAGTTCGAAAGCACGTAAAAAATGCAAGTAGAAAAATAGGGACCACTACGGTGGGAAGGTAACAGCATTAAAGTACAGGTAGTCCTTAACTTATCACCATAACGGAGCCCCAAATCTGTGTGGCTAAGCGAGACATTTGTTAAGTGAATTTTGTCCCATTTTACGACCTTTCTTGCCACAGTTGTTAAGTGAATCACTGCAGGTGTTAAGTTAGAGACACGGTTGTTAAGTGTGAATCTGGCTTCCCCACTGACTCTGCTTGTCAGCAGGTCGCAAAAGGGGATCATATGACTCTCTGGGACGCTGCATCCGTCCTAAATAAGAGTCAGCTGCCAAGCCCCTGAATTTTGATCACATGACCACGCGGAGGCTGCCACGGTCGTAAGTAAGAAAAATGGTCGTAACTCAGTTTTTTCAGTGCCGTTTTAACTTTGAATGGTCACTAACTGAACTGTCGTAAGTTGAGGACTACCTATATACAGAGATGAGTTTCCGTTTCTCAGTCTGGCTGAGGCAAGAGTGAAGCTTGTGTTGTTGTTCCTTCTTCTCTCTCTCGCTCGATGGCAACATCGGTTATACCACACCACGTAGGATTATCTCTCTTTCTTCCACATCCTAATAGCCGAATACATCCAGATGGCCGGCCGGGCTGGGCGTCGAGGTCTCGACACCACCGGGATGGTGATTATCCTGTGCAAAAATCAAGTGCCTGAAATGGCCGACCTTCATCGGATGATGCTGGTGAGCGATTGTTGTGTGCTTGTCTGGCTTAAGCTGCAAATGACGCAACTGCAGTTGCTTAAGCTGTAAAAGAACCCGCCTTGAGATATTTGGGTTGAAATTACAGCCAGTAATGAATATCCTCCTCCTGGCTGAGGATTAAAGTTTATTGGAAACCTCAATAAGAACAAAGGATAACCAAAACCCCTTCTGGGTCCAAAAATCAGATGCTTGCAGGCTTCCGCTTGGACATTTAATAATAATAATAAACCTTTATTGTCAAAGTACAACATGTGTACATTGAGATTAGCTGAGCCTCCCCCCCCATGCTCTCTCCCCCCAACACACAGTGACAACAAACCCTCCATTCTACCACACCATGTGAGCCAAACTACACCACACACCGGCCTCCCAAGTCAATTGTGCATAAATTCACAGAGATTATGTCCCATTTAAAAGCCTAACAGCCCACGGATAAAAGCTATTTTTCAGCCTGTTGGTACGGCTGGCTATATTCCTATATCTCCTACCAGATGGTAGGAGAGTAAAGAGATACCGTCCAGGGTGTGAGTCATCCCTGAGAATCTTCCTCACTCTTCCAAGGCAACGAGCCCTGGCGATGTCATCCAGTGGTGTCAGGGAACAGCCCACAATATCTTGTGCTGTGCTCACCACCCTCTGTAATGCTTTCCTGTCCACGGCTGTCAGACCAGCATACCAAACCACAATACCATACAAGAGGACGCTCTCTATAGTAGACTGGTAAAAGAGGGTCATTAGCCGTTGTTCTACCCTGTTCTTCCGCAAGACCCTAAGAAAGTGAAGCCTCTGTTGGGCCTTTCTAGCCACCTGGGTTGTGTTAACTTTCCAGGTCAGATCTTCACAGAGGTAGACTCCCAGAAATTTTTTCCCCTTACACCTAATACTTGACTTATAAAATAGAATAAAATTCTTTTTTTGGGGGGGGGGGCAAAGTGCGATTGGACACCCAAGGAATTTGTCTCTTGTCGCATAAGCTCTCACTACGTACATACAAGTGATAAATCATGATCACAATTATAAAACACAATCGTCATAAGTCATAAGATACAACACTCAGTGATAGTCATGGGAAACTAAATAATCAACATAAGTCATAATAAATAAAAGCAATCAACATAAATTCTAGGATACAAACAACAAAGTGATAGTCCTAAAAAGCTAAGGAAATAGATCATTGGAAAGATGAGAAGGATAATAGTAATATGTCCCTACTAGGTGGTTTGACGTCCCAGGGGCATAAGACAACGTTGTGGGAATTAGGTGTTTAGCAGAGTGATGGCCTGGGGTAGGGGCTGGAGGAATTGTCCTTGTGTCTAGTTGTTTTTGAACCAGATAACTGAGTAATAATTGAACCCAGAATTACAGTCATAATTTGTGGTGGTCATTAAACAGATTGCCATGTGACTGTCCTCAATTTTATGATCTTTTTGCTGTAGTTGTTAAGCAAATACTGCAGTCATTAAGGTAATGTAGCAGTTGTTAAGCAAATCAGTGGGTGATTTTTGCCAGAAACTGGGAGTAAACATTGGTTTACGGCAAAAAACATAAATCGTGGTCAAGCAACTGTGAGGGAACAGTCACTGGAACTTCAAAACTGGATCGTAAGTAATGCTGCAGAGGTATGTACTAACTTCAAATGGTTGCTAGGTGACAGGTCGTAAGTCGAGGACTTCCTGTATGACTTAGCTCAGGGCTTTTCAACTAGTGGTACGGGTACCACCTGTGGTACATTGGCACCTGGCAGGTGGTACGCGGCCATCCTAGAAAAGTGGTAGTGGGGGAGGGGGATGAGCTGAACCGGTGGCAGCACCGCACAAGCCTGAGCGAGAGATGGCTGGAGCTGCAGGGCTGTCAGCGCTCAGCGGAAGCACCAGGATCAGCACCAGGCTCCAGCTGGAGCGTGGTGCTGATCGTGGTGCTTCTGAGCCAGGAAGAAGCACCGATCAGCTGGAATACTGCAGCATCTCCAGGGTCTTGTGATTTACATTCAGATGCTTGGCAACTGATTCATATTTATGACGGTCACAGTGTCCCAGGGTCATGTGATGTGACCAAACCCTGCTGCAACCACCCAGCAGAGGGGGGGGGTAATGAAAACCAAATACCCCACCCCACCCCCACTGCCAATCCTCAACAGAAATGCTCACAACAATGAAAACCTCAGACAGGAGGAAGAGCGCCGCTGGGCATGCAGGCAGGTGTCTTGCTCGGCTGTGGCTTGGGGGGACACTTTTTTCAGGGCCATTGTAATTTCGAACAGTCACTAAGCAAACTGTTGTAAGTCGAGGACTACCTGTACTTCATCACTTTTTTCCTTTTTTTTTTTTGGTCATCAAGTTTTTGACACCTTGCTAGGTGACTGGTGGTACTTGGATGTTGCCATATCCTAAAAGTGGCACAATGGGTGAAAAGGTTGAAAAGCCCTGACTTAGCTGATCAATGGATGTTTTGATCTAATTCTTTAGATAAGAGCTTGTCTGAATATTAAATAAATTTGGCTGATCTTTTAAATTTCTTGGTTTAGTACGGTTGGGTGGCTATGAAGTGAAGCACGGGGCTCTAAGAGGCTCCAAAGGTATACACCTACTGCATTGGAAGTACAGGTAGACCTCGACCTACGACCACAATTGAACCCCACATCTCTGTTCCTAAGCAAGACCATAGTCAAATGAGTTTTGCCCCATTGTACAACCTTTCCGGCCATGGTTGTTGAGTCAATCACTGTGTCATCGGATGTTTACATTGACACACTGCAGTTGTTGAGCTGGTAACCTGGTTCTTAAGTGGTTGTTGAGTTAACAACAAAGCTGATCACATGACCCCGGGACACTAACCGTCACGACTCAGTTTTGAAGATCATATTGGAGTCATGGCTAGGGGGGCATTTGCCCAGATTCGCCTGGTACACCAGTTGCGCCCCTTTCTAGACCGAGATGCCCTACGTACAGTCACCCACGCACTCGTTACCTCCCGTATAGACTACTGTAATGCTCTCTACATGGGGCTGCCCTTGAAGACCACCCGGAGGCTTCAACTGGTGCAGAGTGCAGCTGCATGGGTAGTGATGGGAGCACCCCGATTCTCCCATATTACACCCCTCCTGCGTGAGCTGCATTGGCTACCGGTTGCCCTCCGGGTGAGATTTAAGGTGCTGGTTCTTACCTTTAAAGCCCTACATGGCTTAGGCCCAGGATACTTGCAGGACCATCTGCTGCCGGGAACGAATTCCCATCGCCCAGTACGCTCACACAGACAAGGCCTCCTCAGGGTACCGTCGGCTAGACAATGTCGGCTTGCGACCCCCAGGGGAAGGGCCTTCTCTGTGGGAGCGCCAGCCCTGTGGAACCAGCTCCCCCCTGAGCTTCGGATGGCCCAAGATCTCCAGTCCTTTCGCCGCAGCCTCAAAACACTCCTTTTCCACCTGGCTGACCTAGACTGACAGGGATTTTAATTATATTTACAATTCTAACTCTATTCTTTAATTTATTTTAATTTATTTCAAATTTTATTTTTAATTTACTGTACAGAGACCTTTAAGTTTTGTTGTTGTTAGCCGCCCTGAGTCCCTCGGGAGATAGGGCGGGATATAAATCCCATAAATAAATAAATAAATAAATAAATAAATAAATAAATAAATAAATAAATAAATAAATAAATAAAGTCAGTCATCAAGCATCTGAACTTTGATCATGTGACCACGAGAATACTGTAATGGTCATAGTCACTTTTTACAGTTCTGTTGTAACTTCAAATGGTCCCTAAAATAATAGCTGTAAGTCGAGGACTGCCAGTACAGTGGTACCTTGGTACTCATCGTTAATTGATTTTGGGAGGTGCGATGAGTGTCAGAAACGATGAGTACCAAACAATTTTTTTTCCCCATAAGGAATAATGTAACGAGTCACAAGGCAGCCGACACTAACAAGTTCTAGCTTGGCCATGGAGTACCAAATGAACAATGAGTCGACCGGGACAAAATTTTCACGTCAAAATGTGTGGCGTACCAAATATGACGAGCTTCAATGCTGTTAAGTACCAGGCTGCCACTCTTACAGGTAGTCCTCGACTTACAACAGTTCATTTGGCGACCGTTCAAAGTTACAATGGCATTGAAATATATGTGACTTAGGACTGCTTTTCACAGTTACAACCTTTGCAGCACCCCGATGGAGATCAGGTGATCAAAATCCAGACGCTTGGCAACTGGGTCATAGTTTATGACCGTTGCAGCATCGGGGGGGGGGTTCATGTGATCCCCTTTTGTGAACTTCTGACAAGCAAAGTCAATGGGGAACTGTTCTGTACCAGCCTGCTACCGGCCCTGCAGAAAGGCAACCCCTTTATAAACGGCAAGAGGCTGGAATGACGTCTGCCAAATTTATTACTACAAAAAACAAACAAGACACGTACCAAGATACAGGAGCTTTGAAACACTATCTGAGCTGTTGCTTTCAGCAAACCAGCCCTCCCCAAACATTCCCTTTATAAAGAGTTCAGGGCGTGGCCTCTCTCTGCCTCCTTCCGAGAAGCCCCACAGCCTTCCTCTGTTTGCTCCTACTTGACTGCCTCCTGCGTCGGGCGGAGGGCCAGCTGTGGGTCATCTTCATCCACACTGTCAGGCTCACACAGCTGGGTCTCCATGGTGACCAAGTGGGAGGGGCCTGCCTGAGGGCTATCATCAGCAAGATCTTCAACACCCCCCTCCTCCTCTGAGTCGTCGTCCGACCCAACTGCCGAACCCACAGGCTGACCCTGAATCACAACACTAGGCTGACCCTGAATCACAACAGGAACCCAGATTCACTTAAACAACCGGATTACTAACTTGTCAGCTGCAGGGATTAACTTACTAGCTGTGGCAAGAAAGGTTCCTAAAAATGGGGCAAAACTCACTTAACAAGTGTCTCACTTAACAACAGAAATTTTGGGCTCCGTTTGTGGTAGTGAGGACTGGCTGTACTATGTAACAATCCCTGGGCGGTTTTAGAAGACTGACACTACACATGCAAAACTTTTTCCATGGATATAAGGAGTAGAAACCCGGTTGGTTTCAAGCTCTTAGGAAGTTAAATCCGGGGACCATTGTTCTTTTTCCAAAGGATTCAAGCCCACGTGTATCCTTGCCTATTGAACTGCCAGCTCATCATCTCTTGTAGCGCCTTCTAGGAAAATCTGCTTCGCCCTCTCCTTGTCTAACCTTAGGCTGCTTCCTTTAATAATAATAGTAAGTTGGAAGGGACCTTGGAGGTCATCTAGTCCAACCCCCTGCTCAGGCAGGAAACCCTATACCATTTCAGGCAAATGGCTGTCCAGTCTCTTCTTAAAAACTTCCAGTGTTGGAGCATTCACCACTTCTGGAGGCAGGTTGTCCCACTGATTAATTGTTCTAACTGTCAGGAAGTTTCTCCTTAGTTCTAGGTTGCTTCTCTCCTTGATTAGTTTCCATCCATTGCTTCTTGTCCTGCCTTCGGGCGCTTTGGAGAATAGCTTAAGTCCCTCCTCTTTGTGGCAGCCCCTGAGATATTGGAACACTGCTATCATGTCACCCCTCGTCCTTCTCTTCATTAGACATATCCAATTCCAGCAACCGTTCCCTATATGTTTTAGCCTCCAGTCCCCCAATCATCTTTGTTGCTCTTCTCTTTAGGGTAAACCCACTCGCTTGCAGTCCCAGTTCCGCCTGACTTACACCATGATCCTAAACCTGTTGAGAGTGGAGGCACTCCGAGTGGAAGACATGATGAGGAGAAGCTTCTCCGAGTTCCACACCCGGAAAGACAGCAAGGTGTGATGGATGGGGGGGGGAGTTGAAATAGCTCCTGGAAAGACTCAAAGATGCTCCAGAGGAATCCAGAGCAGCATCCTAAAGTTTTCTGGGATACAACAGTTTGAGATGGGGGTAGGATAACATGCGTTAGAAGGACTCTCCTTTTTAAGACAGGAGTAGGCCTGGAAGAAAATGGAGGCTGCATAAGGAGATATAGATCAGGAAATGTAGCTAACTGTTGGTTGGAAGTCCATCTCTTCAAGTCAAGAACAACAGTCTCCAAACTTGACAACTTTAAAAATTGGGGACTTCAACTGCCAGAATTCCCTAGCCAACCAGGCTGGTTGGGGAATTTTGGGAGTTGGAAGTCCACAAGACTTAAAGTTGCCGAGTTTGGAGACCCTTGGTCAAGAAGATGAAGCCTAAGCTGCTATAGATGATTGAGTCCCTCCAGCTAGCAGTGGTTTTCCAAGGATATAGTATATCAGGGGTCTTCGGACTTGGCCCTTTTATAACTTGTGGACTTCAGCTCCCAGCCAGCATGCCTGGCTGAGGAATTCTGGGAATTGAAGTCCACAATTCATAAAAGGGCCAAGTTTGAAGACCCCTGTCGTATATCCTTGGAATATAGATATGGTATCTACGAGGGCAATTTGGAAATAAACCTCCTTTGGGTTTTCAGTGACGGACACTCGCAGATACAGAACTCGTATTATACACATTAGAAAACTACAACGTTACATTACTTTTCGACATAATCGCCATTCAAATTGAGGCACTTGTCATAACGTCTTACAAGGTCTGAAATTCCTTCTGCCAAAAAAAATCTCCCGCCTGGGATTGAAGGCACCCTGTAACAGCATCGTGAAGCACATTGTCATCGTCGAAGCGGTGCGACGCAACCGACTGTTTCATTTAAAGAACTGGTTCATTTTCAATTGATCTGGCGGACGAGTCAACTGCAACGCAACCGTCTCCTTCCACTCCTCACTGCCTACTGAACTGCTGCGCAAGGTGCCATAGCACGGGTGTCACTATCCCCACCTATTCCTCGCGCATGCACAAATGGAGGTTTATTTCCGAATTGCCCTCGCATATTTATTTTTATGTGTGTGTGTATATGTATATATATATGTGTGTATATGTATACGTGTGTGTGTGTGTGTGTGTGTGTGTGTGTGTGTGTGTGTGTATAAATATAAAAGATATGGTATTTGAAATGTATAGGAACTCTGGCTTGAGCAGGGGGCTGGACTAGACGACCTCCAAGGTCCCTTCCAGCTGATTCTGATATAGTAAAGACTTGTTCTCATTTGGTATCAAGGACTGAATTTGGAATTTGGAATAGTTTAACATGAAGAAGCTGAGTTCACAAAACAGGCTAGGTCATTATTAGGGATCCTTGGCTCTTTTATGCCTTATGGACTTCAATACCCAGAATTCCTGAACCAGACATGCCAACTGAGGAATTCTGGGAGTTGAAGTCCACAAGTCATAAAAGAGCCAAGGTGCCCTAACCCTGACCTAGCCTGTCTTGTGAACTCAGCTTCTTTATGTTAAAACGGTTGGAACTGGGTGGGAAGGGGAAGGCAAGGAGTGGAGCGCTGTATGGCGCTGCTTCACCATCTGTGTCTCCTCTCCAGGTCTATGAACACAGAATCGCCCAGCTGAGCAGTATGTTAGCCAACATGGAAATCCCAGACACCTCAAGGCAGCTTGGTGACTTACAAGAGTATTATTCAGTAGTCAGAGAACTGCAAGAGATCCGGGAGCGCGTTCAGGTAGTGACCGGAAGAACTGGGGCAAAAGGTTCTTTTTCACCTCATGGTACTGTCGTACCTCAGATCCCAGACAAGCGTCAATCTAAGATAGTCTTCCACCCCCGAGTCTGGTATCCTGCTGTTGAATTGGGGCTGCGGAGCTACTTATTGTAGGAGTCGTGCTCCTAATACAAGTTGAGGAAGATGCCTTTAGAAGGCATTTTTGGGTGAGTCTGTCTAAACTACCTTGCCTTGGATTCAGCTTTGGCACGTGAGAGGTGTGACCCCCGAGCCAAGATGTCCGCCCTTATTTCAAGGGGAGGAGGCAACTCTGAGTAGGTCTCGCAAAATTTCCTTCCCCTTGAGACACCGCTGTCGGGATGCGTCCCATCTTGCACAGATCAATCATCCCTCTTACTCAGATGGGATGGAAAGGAACGTTCCATTCCAGTTTTCTCCAATCTCGTCCTTTCGAATTTAAGTCATATTCAACCACCATCTCCATTAACCCTGCTGTTTGGGATTGAGGAGAATTGTGGTTTAATCCTGGGGTCCCCAACCCCTTTTGGGGTTGGCGGCCCGGTGGGAGAGGGACGGGCAGGTGCCTTACACGCACATGCGCAAGCGTGAATGTGCGGGCTGCGAGCATGTGTGAGGCTTGTGGTAGCACCGCCGCCAGGTTCACAGCAATGCTACCGCTGGCGCAAGGATCGGGCCACACACACACACCCCGTGTGAGGCTTGCGCTGCGGCCCACCTGCCACTTGCAGCACTGCCGTCACCTGCACAAAGTTCATGGCAATGCCACTATGGTGTGTCCATTGCAGCAATGGTGGCATGAGGATTGGGGTGAGCATGCACGCGCGTGTGTGTACTGCCCAAGCGGCCACGGCCCGATAGTGCGCCACGGCCCAGAGGTTGGGGACCTTCTGGTTAAATCTGCTTGGAAAGATCAAGGCCAAAAGAAAGATCGAAACTGGAACGATGAATCCTTCTTCTTTGAAGTCCACTTATGGGTGGGAAGATGCATCTGTTGCCTTGCCCTATGGCAGGGGTAGGCAACCCCGGCTCTTTTATGACTCGTGGACTTGAACTCCCAGAATTCCTGAGTCAGCATAGCTGACTCAGGAATTCTGGGAGTTGAAGTCCACGAGTCATAAAAGAGCCGAGGTTGCCTACCCCTGCCCTATGGGTTTCTCCCTTTCAGAGGCGAGTAATGGAATCTGTGAATGGATTGAAAGCCCTTTCTGTGGGACGAGTGATCGTGGTAAACAACCAAGAGCACAAGAATGCCCTGGGAGTCATCTTGCAAGTAGGTGTCAAAAGCTGATTCGCTTGCTTTCGCTTTCTTCGTTGCCTGCATCAACTCCCAGCTCGCAGTTTTGCCAAACACAAATGGGTGGTAGGGGTGGGGTGGTAAAATCCTAGGGCGGGGGGGAGGCTATGGAAGGTATGAGACTCTTCTGCTCCCCCCCCCCGAGGAGTTACCCACCAAGGCTAAATTCTCGGAGCTACCAGCCAGCGCAGAATGTTTTCCCAAGACAAAAGTACTGAGTGTAATTGGTGGATAACGAACTGTGGGCAGCCCAGGGGTGAAAAGGGTTGTTGGTTTTTTTAACCTATGTGGGTTTTTGCCGGGGAAAACCTCAGAGCTGACTTTGCTTTTGCTGTGCCTAAATGGATCTTTCAGTAAAGATTAACTCTTGGTAGTTCCTATCTGCCGAGTTTCTTTTTTTTTTTTTTTTGGATGTGCCAAATGGTATGGTTGACAATAGGTCCCATTGTTTCCGCACTGCCCCAGACTGGTGCTTTACAAATGGAATGGAACTATTTGTGCCAAGGTTGGACAAATATGGCTTCTTTACAACCTGCGGACTTCAACTCCCAGAATTCCTGAGCCAGCCATGCTGTTAAAAAGGCCTTATTCAGTAAGGAGTGCTGATTTAACAATTACATCATTTAACGACCATTCGTTGTTACAATGGTGGCGAAAAAATAACTTTGCGACCAATCCTCTCATTTACGATCTCCTTTGCAGAGCTGTAAAGCAAAGGAAAGCTGAGAGTTATCCCAATTAGCCTGTAGTGCCAGGATTCTCAAGTCTCTCATCCAAATACTAATCAGGCCAGAGTGGTATTTATTTATATCTATCTATCTATCTATCTATCTATCTATCTATCTATCTATCTATCTAGTCTGTATATCTATATCTATCTATCTACCTCAGGGGTCTTCAAACTTGGCCCTTTTATGATTTGTGGACTTCAACTCCCAGAATTCCTCAGCCAGGCACAAGTCATAAAAGGGCCAAGCTTGAAGACCCCTGATCGGTCTGTCTGTCTGTCTGTCTATATCTATCTATCTATCTATCTATCTATCTATCTATCTATCTATCTATCTATCTATCTTATCATCATTTGTCTGTCTGTCTCTATATCTAGCTCGCTCTATCTGTCTGTCTGTCTGTCTGTCTGTCTGTCTGTCTGTCTATCTATCTATTTTGTACGTTTGCCCACTGAAAAAGAAATGATCAGTCTATAATTTTAATAGTAGGTTTATTTTAACAGTGAGAGACAGAGTAACAAAAAAAATGCAGACTGATCATTTCTTTGTCAGTGGGCAAATGTAAAAAACCAGCAGGGGAATCAAATAATCCACCCACCCGCCCCCACCCCCCACACACACACTGTATCTATGAGATAGCCAAAATTGAGATGATATTAAATAATGATCCACAGTTCTCGGTCTTGTAGCTCGCAGCACCCCAATCTTGTGACGCAGTTGCCTCCCTCCCATAATTGGGCTCGAGGGTGGAAAACTAGTTTTCTTCGTGTGAAAGTTGGGCCTGGTGGCTCCCGGGTGCCATTTTGAAAACGAAGATCTTGACACGCCACACACCCCGTCCTCCAGGTTTCTTCAGACTCAGCCAGTCGGGCCTTCAGCACTTTAGTGATGTGTGAGAAGAGCTCTGTGGAGCGAGGCTTGACCGAGGGCCAAGAATGGAATCCCGCTCCCTCCGCTGAAGTGCCTCTGCCCGAGGATCTTCTGCACACGAAGCTTTTCCTTCCCGAAGGTAAAACGATGGGGACTCAGAAGAGGAGTCGTTTGGGGGCGGAGGGGGTGGGTGGGCAGGAGGTTGCCCTGCGCACAGTCACTCATGCACTCGTGAGCTCCCAATTGGACTACTGCAACGCTCTCTACATGGGGCTGCCCTTGAGGACCACTGGGAGGCTTCAGCTGGTGCAGAATGCAGCCGCGCGGGTTGTGATGGGGGTTTCCCGATACTCCCACGTAACACCTCTGCTCCTCGAGCTGCATTGGCTTCCGGTTGCCCTCCGGGTGAGATTCAAGGTGCTGGTGATGACCTATAAAGCCCTAAATGGCTTGGGTCCGGGATATCTGAGGGAACACCTGCTGCCGGCATCAAGCTCCCTTCGTCCTGTGCGCTCCCACAGGGAGGGTCTTCTCAGGGTACCGCCGGTAAAAGATTGCCGGCGGATAATACCCAGGGGGAGGGCCTTCTCTGTAGGTGCGCCTGCCCTTTGGAACCAGCTGCCCGTAGAGCTTAGGACTGCCCCTGACCTTCGCTCATTCCGCCGGGACCTGAAGACTTGGCTCTTTGAGCTTTCTGGCCCGGACTGAGAGTATTAACTGGGGTTTTAAATCGGATTTTAATTGGGGTTTTATATTGATTCAAGGTTTAAATGTAATTCTTTTAACTGTTCTTAATTTTTGTAATTGTTGTATTGTTATTTTAAAAAACCTTGTGAACCGCCTTGAGTCCTACGGGAGAAGGGCGGTATATAAGTCTAATAAAGATAAAGATAAAGGTTGGGGAGGGGGGGGCAGAATTCATTGAGCGGCTCTGACACCCAGACTCTTTCTCCTCTCCCTCACAGGCCCCTGTGGGCACACCATAAAGAAGCTGGGCCCAGCAGATATTCTGGGCGTCACGACGAAAACCCTCCGCGTCAATGCCGAGCGTATCCTGGAGGATTTCAAGAAACGACAAATGCCCAGGTTCAGGTGAGCCGGAGAAGCGAAACTCGCCGTTTCTACTCCTCCTCTCCCCACCCTCCGATCTGGCGAGAGGGTCCACGCGTCAGATTCCTTTAGCGGCATTGTTTAATTGCCCGGAATGATTCATTTGAGATGGGGTGGCCTTATGAGTCAAATAAATAAATAAACCTGCCTGGGAAATGATGTTTACGTGTAAGCCCAGCATTCCTCGCTTTTGTATTCCAGCAATCTGGAGCTGAGTTCTTGCATTTTTTTTATTATTATTATTTTTAAAGTGCTAACTAGTCGATTGGGCAGACACACATCCGTGGGTTTTGTGTGTGTGTGTGTTTTTTTTCTCCTCTCGGTTTCTCTCGGTTTTTCTCAGTTTCTTCTTTGAAGCTGGTTGCCAGATGTTTGGAGTCGATCCTCTCTTTCCTATGGGTCGTCTCTCAACATAGTAACGTAGGAAAACAGGCCCCATTATTATTATTATTATTATTATATTTTTATACCGCCCTTCTCCCGAAGGACTCAGGGCGGTGTACAGGGCAATAAATATAAAAAACGGAATACAAAAGTTAAAAAACGATTAAATATTTAGCCCAAGTTTAAAACAGTATTAAAAACATATTAAAACCCCAATCCTAACCCATCAGACCAGGTCAGACTGCTCAAATAGATACGTTTTTAGATCACGCCGGAAGGAGCGAACGTCGGGGGCCATCCGGAGCTCAACCGGCAAGCGGTTCCATAGGTCTGGAGAGCCCACAGAGAACGCCCTCCCCCTAGGGGCCACCAATCGACATTCTTTGATCGGAGGCACCCTGAGGAGGCCCTCCCTGTGGGAGCGCACTGGACGGAGGGAAGTTGACGCCGGCCGCGGGTGTTGCCGTAGGTAATCCGGACCCATGCCATGTAGGGCTTTGTAAGTCATTACTAACACCTTGAATCTCACCCGGAGGGCAACCGGCAGCCAATGCAGCTCGCGGAGCAAAGGTGTAGCATGGGAGTATCGGGAAACCCCCAGCACAACTCGCGCGGCTGCATTTTGCACCAGTTGGAGCCTCCGAGTGGACTTCAAGGGCAGCCCCATGTAGAGAGCATTACAGTAGTCCAGACGAGAAGTCACGAGCGCATGAGTGACTGTACGCAAGGCATCCCGGTCCAGATAGGGTCGCAACTGGCGCACCAGGCGAACCTGGGCGAAGGCCCCCCTAGTCACAGCTCCGATATGCTCTTCTAAAGAGAGCTGTGAATCTAGAAGGACCCCCAAGTTGCGCGCCCAAGCTTCTTTTTAAAGAGTCAAAATCTTGAAATTTGTATCAGGGAAGGCTCGTCCAGGTAATCCTTACTTAGCGACCGTTCAAAGTTGTGATGGAAACCCACCCCCCCACTCCCAGAGCTATTTATGAACTGATTTCAAACTTTGGATGGCCGCACTAACACCAACACTCACCCCTGAATGGTCATGTGATTGCATTTTGGTGCTTGGCAACGGGCCTAAATTTATGGCCTTTTGCAGGGTCACTGGTTTTTGCTGGTTTCCAGTGTTTACTTCCAGTTTCTGGTGGGAAAACATTTTTCTTGATTGCTGAGGCATTTGTTTAACAACTGTGGCGTTAAGCACCACAGGAAAAGCTCGCCAAATTGGGTGCGGTCCTGTGGCGGCCTGCTTAATTAGCACCACAACTTAACAACTGTAGCCCTGAGGTCAGTGACAATCGTAAGTTGAGGACTGCCTGTAAAACTACATGAAAGTTGGCGGTCTCGCAGTAATTTAGACCTGGCTTAAAGATTTATCTACCTTTCTCCACAATTGTTTTTACTGGGTATTGTTGTAGATTGTGATACTAAAGAAACTAATCTGATGTTGAACTTGATAACAGCAGCACGGTTACTGGTGGGACAATATTGGAAGAAGGATAGTTTGCCTTCTATAGAAGAATGGGTAATTAAGGTATCGAATCTTTGCAGAAATGTCTAAGATTTCTGCTTATTTGAAGGATCATTCGCAAGAAAGATATATTTCAGTTTGGAGGAGATGGATAGATTATATTCAGAATAAATATGGGACTAAAAAGTTCCATTTAGCTTATGAGTAGATTTTAGATTTTTATTAACTTTAGTATTAGTATTGATTATATTTCTGTTTAAGTTATTATTATATTAGTATTGATTATATTTTTGTTTAAGTTATTATTATGTTTTTAATAATTTGAATGTATCAGTGTTAAAGGGGAGTTAAAGCACATTATGAATTTGGTTAATTTTATAATGGATAATTTTAGTTAGAATATGATTATTATATTTATGACCCTGTATTCAGCTCTGGGAAGTGGGGGGAGGGTTTTTTGGGGGTGGGTGGGTTTTGGGGATGTTTTGTAAAAAAATTTGTAAAACTTTTCAATAAAAAAAAAAGATTTATCTACCTCTTCTATTTGAGAGGCACCAGGCTCGTGATCCCTTAACTTAAGGTGACTTGGAACACAAGGGAGGATTTGAAAGGATTGAGGGCACCCAGTTACTGGGGACACTGATTTTCAAGGGTCGGGCATTAAAAACCTACTGTGGCCTCCTTCTTTCCCTCTCTCACCCTCTTCAGGAATGACCCGCCTGGGCCATCAGCGGCCACCGCAACCCAGGAGTTGCTGCGTTTAGCTGAAGGCTCTCCGGAAGGCCTCCCCCTTCTGGATCCCGTAAACGACCTTCAGCTGAAGGATCTGGAGGCCGTCGAGAACATGATCCGGGCTCGTAATCTGGAGGAACGTTTGCCAGAGTTCCAGTGTGTGCACAGCCCCCTCTTCCACATAGAGGTCAGTTAAGGGCTGACCTTTTGTGGCCCAGGTTTGGTAAGGAGGCAGGACAAGAGGGGACCACCTTCAGAATAACAACAGAGTTGAAGGGACCTGGGAGATCCTCTAGTCCAGGGGTGTCAAACTCAATTTCATTGAGGGCCGCATCAGCATTGTGGTTGCCCTCAGGGGGCCGGGTGGGTATGGCCAGGGTGGGCGTGGCCTACTGGGTGGGTGTGGCTAGAGTGCGTATGGCCTACTGGGTGGGCGTGGCCAGCTCTACATCGTTCCCATCAAGGGTGCCTATGGGGGGCCTGGGCAGGAGTGGGACAGATCTGAGGGTCTCTGGCAGAAGGAGGGTCTCTGGGGCAGGGCCAAGGCAGTGGGGGCCGTTCCCTCACTGTTTCCAGGGTGGCTTCACGGGCCACATGAAACCACTTTGTGGGCCAGATCCGGCCCCCGGGCCTTGTGTTTGACATGTCTGCTCTAGTCCAACCCCCTTGGTACAGTTCGGAAGGAACGGGAGCGAGGAGTGTCAACTGTGATCCAGAGTTCGTTACAATTGCCAGCCTCCACCGAACTCTCTCCTGATGTTGCCTTCCCTTCCTCGCCATCTCTTTAAAAAAAAAACATCAGGAAACCGCACCTACCAGGAAATTATTAGTTAGCAGCTATTCCAGCCTTTAAGTTTGCCTCTTTCTTGTTTTCAGTTTGTTTTTGTTCTTTTTTTGTTCTTTTTTTCAAGCCCCGTTGATCCTGTTGGGATGGTTGATGTATTGGGTTTTCGGGTTTTTTTTGGCCTTGTCAGCTGTTCCGACCTCTGAACGGCAGGGTAGAAATAAATTGAGGATTTGGTGGAAGGCAGGTAGCACGTTGTCCGCATTTTCACTTCTCACATCTAGCAAATACAAAGACGACGCGCTCACGCATATTAATTTCAATTTTAATTCTGTCTGCCTGGCTGGCTGGCTCTAGCTCTGTCTATCTCAATTTTTTTCTGTAGAATAGTCGCAGTAGGCCAATTGCAGAATTCTTGAGTGTTTTCAAGAAAAGATTGGACAACCATTTCTTCAGGATGGTATAAGGATTCCTGCCTTGGCCAGGGGATTGGACTAGAAGACCTCCAAGGTCCCTGCCAACCCTATTATTCTCTGATTCAGCTGGTCTTTCCCCCTCCTATCCCAGAAGCTTGGGTGATCTCCGAGGCAAAAGTTGGAAACAAGAGTCAGAATAACAAGAGTTGGAAGAGACCTTGGAGGTCTTCTAGTCCAGAGGTCCCCAAACCTTTGGGCACCAAGGACCAGTTGCATGGAGAAAGATTTTTCCGCGGATCGGAGGGTGCGTGGTTTTGTGTGCTGCCTGCATCCCACGGATGGGGCTTTGCTTGTTTGTGCGGCCCGTTTGCTGGCATGCTGCGGCCCGGTACTGGTCGACGGGCCGGGGGGGTTGGGGCCCCCTGTTCTACTCCAACCCCTGCTGAAGCAGGAAACCCTACACCATTTCAGACAAATGGTTGTCCAGTCTCTTCTTAAAAACTTCCAGCGTTGGAGCATTCACCGCTTCTGGAGGCAGGTTGTTCCACTGGTTAATTGTTCTAACTGTCAGGAAGTTTCTCCTTAGTTCAAGGTTGCTTCTCTCCTTGGTTAGTTTTCCATCCATTGCTTCTTGTCCTGCCTTCGGGCGCTTTGGAAGAATAGCTTGACTCCCTCTTCTTTGGGGCAGCCCCTGAGATATTGGAACACTGCTATCACATCACGTCCTTTTCATTCATCATGTTCTTTAACAAGCAGCAGCTCGGTACCGGTTTCCTTTGAATGAGGAGTCGCAGCCGTAGAACTTAAGAGATGACTCTCTTTTCCAGAAAGATTTAACAAATATTCAGACAGGCTTGCCCAGCCTGGCCTCTTTTGGTTGCGTTGAAAAGCATTCCTTCCTCCACCCCGTGGTCGCTGGGGGATGTGGTCCCTTCCTTCCCAAGAGGCTTTCCGATTTACTTGCATCCTTTCTCTCACCTTCCGGATCTCCTTCCTCCCTCTCTAGTTTGTACGCTTCCGAGAGCGCCAAAGGGTGTTGGACGAACTGGAGCAGCTGCGTTTCCTGCTGTCGGACCAGTCCCTTCTCTTACTGCCCGAGTATCACCAGCGGGTCGAAGTGAGTGCCACTCTGCGGTTGGAGCGGTCCGATGGCCAGGGACTTAATGAGAAGCGGAAATGGCTATTGATGCTGGTACAGCATTCAACTTCAACTTCGGCTTAGAAGTTGAAGTCGAGCCGTGGCGGTGTGGTGGTTGGAATGCAGCATTGCAGGCTAACTCTGCCGACTTCCACTAGTTCGATCCTGACCGGCTTAAGGTTGACTCGGCTTTTCATCCTTCCGACATTGGTAAAATGAGGACCCAGATTGTTGGGCGGGTGGGGGGGCAATATACTTACTCTGTAAAACCGCTTAGAGAGGGCTGTGGAGCGGTATATAAATCTTGAGTGTTAGTGCTATTTCTACTACAGCATGTCCCTAGGGTGAAGTCTTGTCAATTTCATGGAATCATCCAAGGGAGAATGTTCTCCTTTGTTCCCTGGCCAGAGGTAGAGCTGGTTGGGCTTTTTTTTTTTAGTCTCCACTTCTGGTCACCTCAGGTCTTGCGTTCCCTGGGCTACATCAACGAAGGAGGAGCCGTGGAGCTCAAGGGCAGCGTGGCCCGTCAGATCAGCAACCATGAGCTGCTCCTGACACAGCTGCTTCTGGACAATGCCCTGACTGACCTGCGACCTGAGGAGATTGTGGCCTTGCTGAGCTGCACGGTGTGCCAGGTCCGCACCCAGGTGGAGCCCCAGCTGCCCTCTGTTCTTAAAAAGGTGAGTAGGTAGTGGAAGATGGGAGGGAAGTGGGACATAGGGGTGGACTTGAGCTGCCATTTAGGTCAGTGTCTCCTCGATGGATGTTGTGATTCAGCCTGTGCTCCCAGTAGTTGAGTCTGATGAATCTGAGGAGGAGGAGGGGTTTGGAGAGCCTTTGGTGTCAGAGGGAGGCTCTGATACACTGCAGGACTCTCAGCCTGGCCCCTCCAGTCATGTTCCTCATGAGGCTCAGCTTTGTGTGTACGAGGTGCTGGACTCAGAAGAGTCACAACTGAATCTGTTCAGAGATGCTAGAAGCAGAAGGCAATCCAGCAGAGCAAAGCAGAGAAAATCAATGAGGCAACTCAGTGAGAGGAGGAGAAGGCAGTGTGAAGCCACGCCTTGGGACTGATAATAAAAGGGGAAGGTGTGGGCGGGGCTGGTTGCTGAAGGCAACCGTTTGGAGACATTCTAAGAGAATCCTGGTCTGTTCTTGCTACTTCTGTTTAACTCTTGTTTGTTGACTCTTGTTTGATATTTTGATTCATTTATTGAAGGAAATATTCTGTTGCTTGTTTGACTGAACTGTAAATAAATTTGGGTTGGGTTTTTCCAGCCTATTGACTGTAAAAAGGAAAAAGGGGTTGTGTTCTGTACCAGCCTGCTACCGGCCCTGCAGAAAAGGCAGGGACAACCACTTTACAAACGGCAAGAGGCTGGAATTAAGCCTGCCAAATTTATTAACATAAAACAGAGCTAAACAATACACCAACCATGAAACAGGACCTATGAAACAGGACCAATTCAAGCGGTTGCCTTCAGCAAACCAGCCCTCCCACGCATTCCCCTTTTATACAGTTCAGGGCATGGCTTCTCTCTGCCTCCTTCCGAGGTGCCCCATTGCCTTCCTCTGTTTACTCCTGATTGACTGCCTCCTGTGTCGGGCGTCCTTGAACAGGACCAGCTGTGGGTCATCTTCATCCACGCTGTCAGGCTCACACAGCTGGGTCTCCGTCGTGACCAAGTGGGAGGGGCCTGCCTGAGGGCTATCATCCGCAAGATCTTCAACCCCCTCAGCAAGCTCTTCAACACCCCCCTCCTCCTCTGAGTCGTCCGACCCAACTGCCGAACCCACAGGCTGACCCTGAATCACAACAGGTTGTCCCTGACGCACAAACAGGACCGGTCGTAGGCTGGAACAGAACAATGGATCCCCCCCCCCAGCTTCTCTCCCTCTTCATCCTTCAGGGCATAGAGCACATCCGTTCCGTAGCCGAACAGATTGCCCTGCTGCAACGCAAGTGCGGCCTGCAAGAATCGGTCGAGGATTTTGTGGAGCAGTACAAATTCGGGCTGGTGGAGGTGGTTTACGAGTGGGCCCGTGGCATGGTAAGGATGAAGGCTCCACCCCTTCCCTTCCCAATTCGCTTTCCTGAAGATCAGAAAGTGGTGGTTGATAGGTCCCTTCCCTACAAAGTCATTAAGCAAGACCTGTCACTCAGACTTTGCTCTCCCTGGTTGCAAACTGCGGGCAGCAATGATCTAACTTGCAAACTGGGTTTGCACAGCCCATTAGCCCTTGAATTTATTTAACAGAACAATAGAATGACAGAGTCAGAAGGGACCTTGGAGGTCATCTAGTCCAACCCCCTGCTCAAGCAGGAGACCCTATACCATTTCAAACAAGTAGCTGTCCAGTGACTTTTTAGAAGCCTCCAGTGGGTTGTCATGGTTGAACAGTCATGGTCTACTAAAGTCACCCAGAGGGCTGGGATCTACTTACTCATTTGGATCATAGACAAGCTCCATTTTATCCTAACCTGTTAAAATAGACCCCGGCCACGAAAACAGCAAACCGAACAGCTACATTCGAATTGTGCTTCCGTTACTCAAACAGAACCAAAAATTGTCGTACATTTCCGAGCCCGTGTTTTCCAGGCAGCCTAAATCTTGCTGATGGGGAGCGATGGGCATTGTAATCGAATACATCTGGGGGTTTAAGTTGGGGGTGGGGGTGCTTAATACAGGTAGCCCTCGACTTACCACAAGCCAAGCTATTCTCCAAAGCGCCTGAAGGCGGGGCAAGAAGCCAACGGATGGAAACTAGTCAAGGTGTGAGGCGGGCCGTTCTGACAAATAAGGTGCGCTTCAGTCCCGAGATCCAAGGTCTTCCATTTTCCTCTCTTGTCCTCCTCTAGCCCTTCGCCGAGATCGCCCACCTGACAGACGTGCAGGAAGGCATCATCGTCCGCTGCATTCAGCGCCTGGATGAAACCTGTCGCGAGATGCGCAACGCCGCCCGGGTGACGGGCGAGCCGACCCTGCACGCAAAGATGGAAGCCGCCTCCAACATGATCAAGAGAGACATTGTCTTTGCCGCCAGCCTCTACACCCAGTGAGGGGAGACGCTAGCTGGACGGGACCCTTTTTGCCGCCCTGGGAAGTTGCTCCCTCCCTTACTCTGACCTCTGAGAGGTTCTGCAATGCATCTGCAGATGTAAAACAATAAAAATTGCATCCTTGTGCCAAACCGGCGGGGGGGGGGGGCTGTCTTCATGTAGTAAAAGATGTGGCCCAAACAGGTTGACGCCTCCTTTGTTGGTAGGAAAGATATTCCATCTTCTCTCCAATTTGCTGGCCTCTTTTTGCTGATCGCATTGGATTCTGTGTTTGGCCCAAAGCTGCTACTTTGCTGGGGTTTTGTTTTGTTTTTTTCTTCCATAGCAACAGGGCCAAAAACATCCCATAGTTCTGCACCGAGACAAAACATCACATACACAACTATAGAAGGGGGGAAGCAGGAAGAGGGGATCTGGCTTAACAAAATTACCTGCGAGAAAGGACCGAAATTTTAGATGATCCCAGGCAGAACGTGAGCTAACTTTATTGCTGCCAAAGAGCAGAAAACAAAGCTAATAAGAGTTCAGAGATGTATTAAAAGAATTCCGTATTCTAAGGCCTAAGCCTAAATTGCTGAGTGTTTCTGAACTTTTGAAAATGCGCTGCAGTGGTTAGCCTGGAGAACTGAAGTCTGGAGGACCAACTCTGGCAGTCCTCTAATTTCTCTTGCTAGAAAGCATATTTGTAATTATCAGCCCAATCTGACACCATATAGCAGAATTGATGTTTTCCCCCCCGAGAAGTTGTATTTGGGTAGGGGGCTTTTAATTTATTGCCCCCTTCCCACAATCTCCTTCAGAACCAATCTGAGGATTTAACCAAGCATTCTAATACTGGCTTAAATTGAGATTCACTGGAGTCCCAGAATGATCTGAAGATCGTCTAATCCAGAAGTCACCAACCTTTTCATGCTGGCGGCCTGGAGGGAAAGGGAGCAGCTGGGAAACTTGCGTGCGCACACGCGCGTGTGCGCAAACAGCTGTGCGCACCAACACGGTGCTAGCGGCCCCATTTGCGTAGGTGTGCAGGGGCTAACCGCTGCTGCTAGCCCCCGTGTGCATGCGCAAATGGGCCGCAAAATCCGCATGGGGCTAACGGCCCCCGTTTGCACATGCACACAGGCTCTAGCCCCCCACCCCTGCTAGCCCGTGCACAGGTGCAAACGGGCTGTGCAACCTGGGTGCGCTACTGGCCCCATTTGTGTTGGCGCGCAGGTGCTAGCCACCACTAGCTCCGCGCGCAGGCGCAAATGGGTCCGCAGGTGCTAGCGTGAGTGCGGGTGAGTGCGCGTTATCGGCCAGCCTGTCCAATGGCCCGGTGGCCAGTAGGCCACTGTGCAGTAGTGGGTCACAGCCCATAGGTTGGGGACCCCTGATCTAATCCAATATTTCTCAAACTTAGCAACTTTTAAGACATGTGGACTTCGACTCCCAGAATTCCCCAGCCAGCTTACAGCAAAATGGTAAAATGGGTACCCAGATTGTTGGGGGCAATTAAGCTGACTTTGTAATAATGCCGCTTGGGGTGTGTGTGAAAGCCCTAATAAGCAGGCATATACATAGAATGAAGGCTACTGCTAAGCTTGTAAGCCGCCCTGAGTCTTCGGAGAAGGGCGGGATATAAATGGAATTAAAATAAATAAAATAAAATAAATAAAAAGTAAAGGTATTGATACCAGTGTTCCAATATCTCAGGGGCAGCCACAAAGAAGAGGGAGTCAAGCTATTCTCCAAAGCACCAGAAGGCAGGACAAGAAGCAACAGATGGAAACTAGTCAAGGAGAGAAGCAACCTAGAACTAAGGAGAAACTTCCTGACAGTTAGAACAATTAACCAGTGGAACAACCTGCTTCTGTAAGTGGTGAATGCTCCAACACTGGAAGCTTTTAAGAAGAGACTGGACAGCCATTTGTATGAAATGGTATAGGGCAGACATGTCAAACAGAAGGCCCAGGGGCCAGATCCGGCCCGCGAAGTGGTTTCATGTGGCCCACGAAGCCATCCTGGAAACAGTGAGGGAACGGCCCCCACTGCCTTGGCCCTGGCCCAGAGACCCTCCTTCTGCCAGAGACCCTCAGATCTGTCCCACTCCTGCCCAGGCCCCCATAGGCACCCTTGATGCGAACGATGTAGAGCTGGCCATGCCCACCCAGTAGGCCATATGCACTCTAGCCACGCCCACCCAGTAGGCCACGCCCACCCTGGCCATACCCACCCGGCCCCTTGAGGGCAACCGCAATGCTGATGCAGCCCTCAATGAAATTGAGTTTGACACCCCTGGTATAGGGTTTCCTGCCTGAGCAGGGGGTTGGACTAGATGACCTCCAAGGTCCCTTCCAACTTTATTATTATTATAAGGTTTCCCCTGTCCAGTATCGCCTCTAGGGGACGATACTCATCTCTGTTTCTTAGCTGAGGGAGCCAGCATTGTCCAAAGACATTTCTGCTCGCATTTGCACGCTTTCAAACTGCTAGGTGGAGCAAAAACAGGAGCTCACCCCATCATGCTTATCTTTGTACTGACTGCTAGAGAGGATGTGTTCTGGTCTTTTTGTTTCCTTCTCAGCTTTTTGTTCTATCTTTTGAATGGACGTAAATGTAGTTTATGTCTGTGTGTCTGTTGAAGGCTGATCCAATTGATACATCATATTAAATATGGAGCCTTGGTGGAGCAGTGGGCTAATGTTTTTTAACATGTATTGCCCTGTTCCGCCCTGAGTCCTTCGGGAGAAGGGCGGTATACAAATATAATAAAATAAATAAATAAATAAATAAATAAATGTTGTTGTTAGTTGCGAAGTCGTGTCCGACCCATCGCGACCCTATGGACAATGTTCCTCCAGGCCTTCCTGTCCTCTACCATCTTCTGGAGTCCATTTAAGCTCACGCCTACTGCTTCAGGGACTCCATCCAGCCACCTCATTCTCTGTCGTCCCCTTCTTCTATTGCCCTCAATCTTTCCCAGCATTAGGCTCTTCTCCAGTGAGCCTTCCTTCTCATTAGGTGGCCAAAGTATTTGAGTTTTAGCTTCAGGATCTGGCCTTCTAAAGAGCAGTCAGGGTTGATCTCCTCTAGGACTGACCGGTTTGATCGCCTTGCAGTCCAAGGGACTCTTCTCCAGCACCATAGCTCAAAGGCCTCAATTCTTTGGCGCTCAGCCTTTCTTATGGTCCAGCTTTCACTGCCATACATTGCAACTGGGAAGACCATAGCCTTGACTATACGTACTTTTGTTGACAGGGTGATGTCTCTGCTTTTTAGTGTGCTGTCTAGATTTGCCATGGCTTTCCTCCCCAGGAGCAAGCGTCTTTTAATTTCTTGGCTACAGTCCCCATCTGCAGTGATCTTGGAGCCCAGGAAAATAAAATCTGTCACTACCTCCATTTCTTCCCCATCTATTTGCCAGGAATTGAGAGGGCCAGATGCCATGATCTTGGTTTTCTTAATGTTTAGTTTCAACCCACATTTTGCACTCTCCTTCTTCACTCGCAACAAGAGGCTCTTTAGTTCCTCTTCACTTTCTGCCATTAGAGTGGTATCATCTGCAAAATAAATAAATAATACCTCCTTAAGTAACACCAGCTGCCTGCAATTAGTGCAGGTTCGCATCCCACCAAGCTCAAGGTTGACTCAGCCTTCCATCCTTCCGAGGTAGGTAAAATGAGGACCCAGATTGTTGGGGGCAATTAAGCTGACTTTGTAATAATGCCGCTTGGGGTGTGTGTGTGAAAGCCCTAATAAGCAGGCATATACATAGAATGAAGGCTACTGCTAAGCTTGTAAGCCGCCCTGGGTCTTCGGAGAAGGGCGGGATATAAATGGAATAAAAATAAAAATAAATAAAAAATAAAAATATGTTCCAATTATGGATATTACGCTAAAGATAATGTGTGCCCCAAATTACCCACAACTGGCTGAGACACATGCAGAGCTCAAACCATCTTACTTGACTTCAACTAGGCTTCAATCAACAAGAGGACACTTTTCGTTCATCGTTATACTTTTGCTCCCTCCTTTATTGTTTGCAAACCACAGATGACATGAGAAAGAACATGCTGCAGAAGCACCAACAGAAGACAATTGCACTGGCAGTTGGTTTCACCTTCCTCTGTTGTCACAGCAGTGCCATCGTGCCGACTTCCCGTTCTCCAAGTAGCAGGTAACTGACTTCTTGGTGCCTGTTTCTCTCCACCACCCAGCAGCTCCTCGACCCAAAACCAGCTCAACTTCCAGTGCACCAATCTGAGAGTCATGATGTGGGGGGCTTCTCCGCACTCAGAGCCTCCACGTACCAGTCAGGCAGGAAACGGTATTCAGAATCCTGATGCACTGTGAAGGAAACCGGGTGCCTTGGGTTCCAGGCAAAGAGATGAACCAATCTGGAAGAGAGGAAGGAAGAAATAATAATAATAATAATATAATAATTATAGTATCCTGTGACAATATCTATAATACCATCAAACATCCACATCTGCCTATCCCAGGTCCTTGGTAAGGACTCGACAGGTAGACAAGAATGCCAAATCCAGTCTGAACATCTGGCTGACTGCAATGATCAATAACAACAACAACAATAATAATGGGAAGGGACCTTGGAGGTCATCTAGTCCAACCCCCTGCTCAGGCAGGAATCCCTATACCATTTCAGACAAATGGCTGTCCAGTCTCTTCTTAAAAACTTCCAGTCTAAGAGCACTCACTACTTTTGAAGGCAAATTGTTCCACTCATTAATCGTAACTGTCAGGAAGTTTCTCCTTAGTTCTAGGCTGCTTCTCTCCTTGATTAGTTTCCATCCATTGCTTCTTGTCCTGCCTTCGGGCACTTTGGAGAATAGCTTGACTCCCTCCTCTTTGTGGCAGCCCCTGAGATATTGGAACACTGCTATCATGTCACCCCTCACCCTTCTCTTCATTAAACTAGGCGTACCCAATTCCAGCAACTGACCCTAATAGGTTTTAGCCTCCAGTCCCCTGATCATCTTTGTTGCTCTTCTCTGTACTCTTTCTAGAGTCTCAACATCTTTTTTACATTTAATAATAGTAACAGTAGTAATAGTTTAAGTTTAAGTTTAAGTTTTATTTAATTTGTATACCGCCCTTCTCCTTGGTAGGGACTCAGGGCGGTTCACAGGGCATATATAAAAAAGACAATACAAAAATTAAAAAAGATTAAACCCATGCCCAATTAAAACAGTAATACAAATCTAAAACAACAAATTAAAACCCATAATCCCCCGTCAGGCCAGACCAGCCATTTCAAATAGGTGGGTCTTCAGGCCACGACGGAAAGTTCGGAGGTCTGATGCCGTCCGGAGCTCTACCGGCAGTTGGTTCCATAATGCCGGAGCGCCCACAGAGAAGGCCCTCCCCCTGGGGGCCACCAGTCGGCATTCCTTGACTGGCGGCACCCTGAGGAGGCCCTCTCTGTGGGAACGCACAGGGCGGAGGGGAGTTGATGCCGGCAGCAGGTGGTCCCTGAGGTATCCCGGACCCATGCCATGTAGGGACTTAAAGATCGTAACCAAAACCTTGAACCTCACCCGAAAGACAACTGGTAACCAATGCAGCTCGCGGAGCAAAGGTGTAACATGGGAGTACCGGGAAACTCCCAAGACAACTCTCGCGGCCGCATTCTGTACCAGTTGGAGCCTCCGAGTGGTCTTCAAGGGAAGCCCCATGTAGAGAGCATTACAGTAGTCAAGGCGAGAGGTCACGAGCGCATGAGTGACCGTACACATAGTAATAATGATGATGATGGTGATGATGATGGAAGGGACCTTGGAGGTCATCTAGTCCAACCCCCTGCTCAGGCAGGAAACCCTGTACCATTTCAGACAAATGAAAGTGAACGTTTGAGATCAGGGCAGCAAATGTTCAGTTTCCTCAGAAATAATTCCAATTGTCCATCACCATCATTGCAGAACCTAGGATTGCTGGTCTGTCTCTCTTTTAATGATTAGCTTGTGACACTTCACTGTTGCCAATGCTTGGGAACCAAAGAGGAGACATCTCTCTCCTAAGCCGTGCAAGGATGGAGAACCTTTCACCTTCCAGATGTTGCTGAAGTCCAACTTCTAGCATTTCTAGTTGTTGGCCACACCAGCTATGGCTGCTTAGGAGTTACCATTTAGCAACTTCCAGAGATCCTCAGGCTTCATGTCTTGGTCTAGTCACCTATTGAATGATCATGGCTTTCTGCCAGGTGTGTCAAAATTACAACTACTCACTTTGGATTGTCTTCCGTCACCACTGTCTTCAAAAAGGCTAGAAAAGCAGCACAGAAATTCATACACACCGCTGGCTTCCAACAGCCTGGATCATCCTGTCGGAGTAGTGAAGAAATTGTAACTTACAAATAAATCCAGCCGGGGCTTCTGTTTTGAGGTATATACACAACCAAGTACAGTATATATCTTTTCATTTCCAGCCCTTAAAAGAAATAGTCTTGCTGGTATCCAAGATTCATCTGTTCTATGAATTAATGATCTTTCCTTGGTCAGGAGAGCAATGATAGTTTCTGTTTAGACCAGCGTTTCTCTGAAAGATCCGTAGATCTAAGAGTTAAAGAGGGTCTCTCTTTTAACTGTGGTTTGCTCTCTAAGCTTGTTTCAATATCATTTCTGAACGTTTCGTTACCAAACTAGGTAACATCACCAGCAGGATTTTCTTGTCCTACTCTAGCTTATAACTGTCTTGTGTCGTGGTTAGCTAGGGAATTCTGGGAGTTGAAAGTCCACACATTTTAAAGTCGCCAAGATTGAGAAAAACTGGCTTAGACCATCAAGGACGTTTCAAGTAATCTATTTCATAAGAAAGAGAGACACGCCAACTCTTAGATCTGTGGATAAAATTGGAGAATGAAAAGGACAGCCTCAAAGGATAAGTATTGAAGAAACCCTAAGTTATCGTCCTGCCTTAGGTATAAAAGCTGGCTGTGGGAATGTGGGTCAGTCCCTCTCTCTCCTCAGCCCAACCCACCTCACAGGGTTGTTGTTATGGGGAAAATTGGAGGAAGAAACGTTATTTATAAAAAAAAATAAAGATGGGACATGAATAAAGGTACTGGTAATGGTGTTTAAGGCCCTACATGGCATGGGTCCGGAGTACCTTAGGGAGCACCTGCTGCCGGCATCAACTTCCCTCCGCCCTGTGCGCTCCCACAGAGAGGGTCTCCTCAGGGTGCCACCGATCAGAGAATGTCGATTGGTGGCCCCCAGGGGGAGATCCTTCTCTGTGGGCGCTCCGGAGCTATGGAATCGGTTGCCGATTGAGCTCCGGATGGCGCCCGACCTTCGCTCCTTCCGTCGCGATCTGAAGACACTCTTATTTGAACAAGCCGGCCTGGCCTGATGGGGGATGGGTCGGGTTTTTATTGTCATTTTAATATATGTATTTACTGTTTTTAGTTGGGCATATGTTTAATTTTCTTTTAACTTTTGTATTTTTGTATTTTTTATATATCTGCCCTGTTCACCGCCCTGAGTCCTTCGGGAGAAGGGCGGTATATAAATAAAATAATAATAATAATAATAATAATAATAATAATAATAATAATTATTATTATTATTATTATTATTATTATTATTATTATTATTATTATTATTATTATTATTATTATTATTATTATTATTATTATATAAAATGGACCAAATGGGGGAATTCCACACTGGAGGTCATTGCTAGATTTATAACAGACTCCCCCTCCTTCTTCTCCTTTGCTCTCTGCTTTCCATCTTTCCATCTTTTTGGTTATCCTGTATTTATTCTTGTTGTGTTCCTTTGTCATTGCTTAATTTATTGTTCTAATATGTCGCTTCTTTTCACGCGCCTTTTCATTTTTCTTCCTTTTTATTATTGTAAGCCGCATAGAGTAGCCCCAGGGCAAAGAAGGCAGCAAATAAATTTAACAATAATAATAAATCAACAAGGGGAAAAAGGAGTGAGAAGGAACAATATCCGATAAGAACACAACACGGCAAAACCCCAAAGAAGATGTTTAGCAGAATCGATGTCAGCTGCCATCAGAGAAGCCTACAGGTAGTCCTCGAATTACGCCCACAATTGAGCCCAGAATTTATGTTGCTGAGTGAGATATTTGTTAAGTCAGTTTTACCCCATTTGACCACCTTCCTTGCCACCTTTGTTAAGTGAATCGCTGCAGTTGTTAAATTAGTAACACAGTTGTTAAGTAAAACTGGCTTCCCCACTAAACTTTGCCTATCAGGTCGCAAAAGGGGATCACATGACCCCGGGACACTGCAACCGTCATAAATATGAACCAGTTGCCAAGCGTCCAAATGGAAACCACGTGACCGTGGGGATGCTGCAACGGTCATAAGTGTGAAAAAAGATCATCGGTCACTTTTTTCAGTGCTATTGTAACTTCGAACAGTCACTAAATGAACAGTGGTAAGTCGAGGACTACCTGTGTAAGCTTTGCATCAGGCAACTTGCAATTCAGGGTTGTGCAAGACATATTTTAAAAAAGTGGCCAGGTTTCAACTGTGCGGCTGCAGCCGCCATTTTGGCATTTTGGATCCTGTCGAGGATGTTCCCTGACGCGACGCTAAAGGGCCCGGCCTTTTTCCATAGTTAAACTTACCCGAATGAGTTTGAATATTTTCATAGTCTCAAAAGTTTCCAGCCCTACAACTGAGCCATCCAGCCCCCGATACCCTGCCACAATCCGGGATACCCCTGGAAGAAAAGACTGGGCCCACCACTTGATCAGCTTGTGCCTGAAAAGAAAAAAGGCAGATGACTGTAACGAATGCAAACCTGCATTTAAGGAAAACCCACCCGGTAAGCTGGAAAGTGCTTTGTTTCTTTAGGACAGGGGTCTTCAAACCTGGCAACTTCAAGACTTGTGGACTTCAAATCCCAGAATTCCTCAGCCAGTGCCAACACAATTTCGACTGCTCCTTCCTCACCTGTAAAAACTTCTCCTCTGAGCAGGGCTGTGCATGACTTTGCTAGTCTTCAGCTCCACGTAGCAAGTAGGGGGCTGCGGAGAAGGGCTTCGGGGATCAGTGCAATCTACCTCTCCCGAGAAGAGAAGGGAGTGACTTCCCAGGCGGGACCGAATCACGGTGCAGAAAGCTTCATTTGTGTTCACTACTCCAGTTGGATCAGGAATCCCATCCGGAGCATCTGGAGAAGAATGAGAAATTTGGGCACTTCCTGGAAGTTCAAGTAACTATATAGACCAGGGGTAGGCAACCTTGGCTCTTCTGTGACTCATGGACTTCAACTCCCAGAATTCCTGAGCCAGCTATGCTGAGGGGAAAGGGAGAGGTTTCCAAGCTGAAACATGCTGGCTCAGGAATTCTGGGAGTTGAAGTCCACGAGTGATAAAAGAGCCAAGGTTGCCTACCCCCGGTATAGACAGTCTTCAACTTACTACCACAATTGGGCCTGGAATTTCTGTCATGAATCAGACATGATTTTAGAACCATTTTTATGATGGTTGTTAAGCGAATTACCATGGTCATGAAATGAATCCCATGGTCATAAGTGCAAACCTATTCTTTTGGATATTTTTGGCTGGAAATTTGCAAAAAAAGTTGCAAATCAGGATCACCACCACCACAAGACATCACAGTCAGCCATAAATGTGAGCTGGAGGCCAGACGCCCAAATTGAAATCATGTGAACATGGGGTTAGTAGGACAGCCGTAAGTGCAAGGACCAATTATAAGTGCGAGGACCGGATTTTTTTTCAGCAGTGATTTAATTTTGAACAGTCACTAAATTAAAGGTCAGGTTGTCAACGCTGCTAACATCGAATGTTCTTGCTTTGACAAAAGATGAAGAAGCAGCTATTTCATATTTAAACTTATGTGTTACTTTAAGAGCTATAACCAGTTACTGCTGGGGGAGGGGGGAGGAAGAACGTGTCTCAAGGCTGTCTCGAAATAAGAGAAAATAAGAATTTGGCGGGTTGTCTAACAGAAGGGAAAACTGACCCTTCAAACTAATTGGAGAATGTGATTTATGACAGCAATGAAAAGGAGGAGAATTGTGTTTAACATATTGTGCTAAAGGGAGGGGAATTCAGATTCCAGCTTCTCCTAGCAAGGATTGCCGATGTTTTAGGGCTCTAATAAAAGACTTTGAAGGTAAACAATGCCTCAGAGTCCTTTGAAGAGCTCATCTGTCGGAACCTCGACACATGAATCAAGGACTACCTGTAGTGTCAACAAAAATAAAAGTAGCATTGCAGCCAGTCAATCATTAGCTGGACTAACTGATTAATATCCATTTCCCCAAGTGTCTCACTGGTTCTTCCAGATTTTTTCTGATTTTGTGATTTTGGCTACCACAGACAAACACGGCTCTCTGTTGTGATTCAGGGTCAGCCTGTGGGTTCGGCAGTTGGGTCGGACAATTCAGAGGAGGAGGAGGAGGAGCAGAAGAAGAAGGGGTTTGGAGAGCCTGCAGAGGACAGTTCTGAGGCTTCGCAGAGCTCTCAGCCAGGCCCCTCCCATCTGGTTACTACTCAGACCCAGCTGTGTGAGCCTGACAGCGTGGATGAAGATGACCCACAGCTGGCCCTGTTCAAGGATGCCTGACGCAGGAGGCAGTCAATCAGGAGTAAACAGAGGAAGGCAATGGGGCACCTCGGAAGGAGGCAGAGAGAAGCCACGCCTTGAACTGTTTAAAAGGGGAATGTGTGGGAGGGCTGGTTGCTGAAGGTAACCGTTTGAGCAGCTTCTGTTTTAGTGGTTCGTATTTTGTTTTGCTCAGTTTGCTCTGTTTTGGATCTGTTTTGTGTAAATAAATTTGGCGGGCGTACTTCCAGCCTGTTCCCTTTTGTAAAGGGGTTGTCCCTGGCTTTTCTGCAGGGCCGGTAGTAGGCTGGAACAGAACCCTCTCCTTCTACTTTGTCTGCATCATTCCTAATCATTCAAACACTCTGAAAAAGAGAGCAGCCACCAGCTTCAGTTCAGGAACTTAGGGAAGGGGGGGGGAAGGAAAAAGGAAAAAAAAAGAGCATTGCCCCTAAGACCTGGCTTTCAAATCAAGAGCTGGGAGCTCTCCAGAAACCTTACCAGCACACATATATTGCTCAAATTTATATCCCATGTACGTGAGCTCCTTCAGCATTTCTGAGCGCTGCTCCCGCTCCTTGCGGGCAGCCTCTGTTTCAAACTCGCTAATGTACAAAGTCCCTCGGAAGAGAGTGACAGCCAGCAACCATCCGTCTCGGGTCTCGTATGGGGTGGTCAGCACTTTGGTGAGATGCCCCCGCCAAGTGACAAAGTCAGCATTCAGGAGCTTTCTGCGAGGGGGGGAGAGGGAGAGAGAGAGAAAGAGAGAAAGGGGAGAGAGAAAGAAAGGAAGAAAAAGAGAAAAAAAAATGAATAACCAACCATTTTAAGATAAGAAACTAGGTCTGTCTAAATCCCAGTAGAGCCAAGGCAAGGGAACTATTTTGGAGTATGCATTCGAGTCAGTGTTCACCTCTAGTGATTGCTTTAAGACTAGTCTCTACAATTTTCTTGGCAAGATTTTAAAAGTAGGTTGCCCTGGCTTCCTTCTTCTTCATAGGACAGAGAGAGAGAGAGAGAGAGGACTGGCCCAAGGCGATTTAGCTGGCTTCATGCCTAAAGGAAGACTAGAACTCCGAGTTTCCTGGTTTCCAGCCTGGTATCTTAACCATAAGGGATGCGGTGGCTCAGTGGGTTAGGATGCTGAGCTTGTCGATCAGAAGGTGCCGCGTAGCAGAGTGAGCGCCTGTTACTCGTCCCAGCTTCTGCCAACCTAGCAGTTCGAAAGCACGTAAAAATGCAAGTAGAAAAATAGGGAGCACTACGGTGGGAAGGTAACAGCGTTCCGTGCGCCTCTGGCATCTAGTCATGCCGGCCACATGACCACGGAGACATCCACGGACAAGCGCTGGCTCTTCGGCTTTGAAACGGAGATGAGCACCGGCCCCTAGAGTCGGAAACGACTAGCACGCATGTGCGGGGGAACCTTTACCTTACCTTAACCATTAGAACAGATGGGCAGTAGACACCTGACAACCAGCAATGTCATTGCCAGATGTCTAACATCCTGTGTCCCCGAAAATAAGACCTAACCAGAAAATAAGCCCAAGCATGATTTTTCAGGATGCTCATAATATAAGCCCCACCCCCAAAATAAGCCCCAGTTAAGATTGTTAGCCAGACGGATGCATTTATTACCTTAAGGTAAAGGTAAAGGTTCCCCCGCACATGTGTGCTAGTCGTTTCCGACTCTAGGGGCCGGTGCTCATCTCCGTTTCAAAGCCGAAGAGCCAGCGCTTGTCTGAGGACGTCTCCGTGGTCATGTGGCCGGCATGACTAGATGCCAAAGACGCACGGAACGCTGTGTTTTTTTTGGAGAAGTAAGGTTTTTTTATTACCTTACTTCTCCAAAAATAAGACCTAATGAGAAAATAAGCTCTATTGCGTCTTTTGGAGAAAAAAATTAATATAAGACCCGGTCTTATTTTCGGGGAAACATGGGTACGAGTCATGGTGGCACAGAATGCAGTATTGCAGGCTAATTTTGCCAACTACCAGCAGTTTGATCCTGACTGGCTCAAAGTTGACTCAACGTTCCATTCGTCCAAGGTCAGTAAAATGAGGACGATCGTTGGGGGCAATATGCCAACTCTGTAAACCTCTTAGAGAGGGATGTAAAGCACTGTGAAGCGGTATATAAGTCTAAGTGCTGTTGCTATTGTGTTAGAATCCAGCGGCACGGCGGTGGCATCCCGTTTTCACACCTCGGGGCATGGTATTGTCCCATTTTCATGCAAAACTCAGCGGCAGCCCGTTTTTGCGCCCCGTGGTGCAGCGTCCTGTTTTTGTGCCCCGCAGCCATGGCGCTAGTGCAAGTGAGGGGGCGTGCGCGCACACACACATGCATTGGCCAGTCTGCCACTACCAGGCAGCGGCCCACAGATTGGGGACCCCTGCTCTAACTCTTTCTCACCCTTTGTCCTCCGTCTGTAACTGCTTCCGGTTCTCCACAATCCATTTCAGCAGGTGCTCCAGGCCTTCACGGATGCTGTCATCCCGCCGCACGTAGCGGTCACGGTAGCCATCACGCAAGTCAAATCCAGGGGAGGGGCCTTCGGAAGGGGGTGGGGCGTAGTAGCGCAGCTGACGAGCATCTCCATGGAAGCACCGCTTGGCATCTAGGGAAAAGCATCCCACTTCAGCTGGCCGCCGGTAAAAGGGAAAAGGGGCATCGTACAGAGGGGGAGTAACCGGCAAAGTAAGGGGTGCCTTGAAATCCTTCCTTGGTTGCTTGGCTTTGCATTCATCCTCATGATCCTCATGGCTGAAAGACTTGGAACTGGCTGTGGGCTTCATAAGTGTTTGTGTCTAATAACAAAAAGAATGAGCGTGAAACGTCTGCCTTCAGAATAGGCACCTGAGAAACTGTTCTCACTCAGTGCTCCTCTGGGTCTGAGGCAAAGGTCAAAACGAACCTTTAAGACTCAGTCCAATCCAAAATCTGACATTACAAGCAGTCCTCAACTTATAACAGTTCATTTAGTGACCATTCAAAATTACAATGGCACTGAAAAAAGTGACACGACCGCTTTCACCACTGTGGCATCCCCATGGTCATATGATCAAAATTCAGGCGCTTGGCAACTGATTCCTAACTCAGAGCCTTGGTGGAGCAGTGGGCTAATGCCTCCTTAAGTAACACCAGCTGCCTGCAATTAGTGCAGGTTCGAGTCCCACCAGGCTCAAGGTTGACTCAGCCTTCCATCCTTCCCAGGTAGGTAAAATGAGGACCCAGATTGTTGGGGGCAATTAAGCTGACTTTGTAATAATGCCGCTGGGGGGGGGCGAAAGCCCTAATAAGCAGGCATATACATAGAATGAAGGCTATTGCTAAGCACGTTGATTGTAAGCCGCCCTGAGTCTTCGGAGAAGGGCGGGATATAAATGGGATTAAAATAAAAATAAATTAAATAAATAAATAAGATGGTTGCAGTGTCCCAGGGTCACCTTTTGTCACAATCTGACAAGTAAAGTCAATGGGAAAGCCAGACTCATTTAGCAACCATGTTACTCACTTAACCGCAGTAGTTCACTTAAAAAAAAACATGGCGAGAAAGCTCATAAAATGGGGCAAAACTCACTTAACAAATATCTCAGAAACATTGGGCTCAATTGTGCTCGTAGGTTGAGGACTATCTGCATTATTGATAATAATACAAGAACCTTTAGTATCCAATTTACAAAGTTCATTGTTTTGCTTTGTGCTTCATGCGTTTTCTCTGTGTCAACCTTCTGACAATTCTGTAAGATTGACCAGTATTGCTGGTCTTACATTATAGGCAAAGAGACAAGACAAAGAATTATCATCTGGACATCCAAATCCCCAGGATCAAATTCATTTTCAGCTACTTTATTAGTTATTAACATGAGTCTAAGATTGGGGTGTTTTCAAGGGCCAGTCTTTAATTAGAAAGTGAGGATCATTTGGTCAGCCAAGTTTTGTACCAGGATAGCTGTCCTTTTACAGTAACCTCCATGTGGTATCTAAAATATGAATTAGACTCTTAAGTCAACCTAAGCAGCACAGTTCCTAAAGACCAAACAGTTCCTTGGGGTTTTTAACAGAGGCTCTTCTCAGCCTGATTTGCTAATTTTGGGGATTAAGTGTCCCCAAAGGACACCCTGGCTGTATTCACATGACACTTAAACAAGTTAGATAAAAGACCCAGTATATACACTGACACAACTTCCTGACCTTGGTTAGGATTCGCTTGGTTAGATTTTTGTGGCTTAGTATATTAGATTAAAACAGATCATTTAGTTACCTTCTTGTTTGGTATATTGAACAAGCTAGAGTATAGTATAGATAGCCAGTTTATGAGCATAATGTGAATATAGCCGCTTTGTCACTGGTCCACAATTCTTGGCTAATTCTTGTTGCTTATCCTTAAAGTCTCTTGCAGATTATGGGTGTTTTTTTGTGTGTGGCTTTGTAACAGTTTTTATTGTTTGAATGGTTTTGTTGTTGTTATGATTTTGGTAATTTTAAATAATTTTTTTTTGTATTTTAATTCTGTAATCCCTCCCCCGGAGTCCTGTATGTGAGATAGGTGACTATATAAATCGAATCAATACAGAAGCAAACATAGCTGGGTACAAATCAAATAACAGTCTCTGTCCAGCCTGTCCTTTTCCATTCAGGCTCATTCTTTCTTCAAATATCTTCAGTATTAAATTAGGAGCAGACCCTTTTAATCAGCAGTAAGCACAATAATTGAATTCTTTCCCTCTCAACAGTCACTTTCTCTATGAAACTCTCCTTCCTTCCTTCCATCCATTGCCCATCTTATCCCCAAATAACCCTGGGTGCTTCACAGCAACCGTTATAAAACATAAAACAGAATTACTAACATCAAATCTCACAATATTAGTCCCCCAATACATTTGCTGAGATACAATCTCACTTTAGCCCAACACTTTGATATTCACCCAACATAGCTAGGTTTTGGTTCAGCACAATTGGATACTGAAGCAATTCGTTTAGCAAGTTGTTGTTGTTAGCTGCGAAGTCGCGACCCTATGGACAACGTTCCTCCAGGCCTTCCTGTCCTCTACCATCTTCTGGAGTCCATTTAAGCTCACGCCTACTGCTTCAGTGACTCCATCCAGCCACCTCGTTCTCTGTCGTCCCCTTCTTCTATTGCCCTCAATCTTTCCTAGCATTAGGCTCTTCTCCAGTGAGTCCTTCCTTCTCATTAGCTGGCCAAAGTATTTGAGTTTTAGCTTCAGGATCTGGCCTTCTAAAGAGCAGTCAGGGTTGATCTCCTCTAGGACTGACTGGTTTGATTGCCTTGCAGTCCAAGGGACTCGCAGGAGTCTTCTCCAGCACCAGAGTTCAAAGGCCGCAATTCTTGGGCGCTCAGCCTTTCTTATGGTCCAACTTTCACTGCCATGTTTAGCAAGTTATAGGAGTACTAATCTACATTATGGCTTAGCATGACGTGGGAACTAAGCATGGTTTGCTACCGCTATAAATATTTACTCTCCTTTGTTTCCCCATTCTCTGTCTAGTACTAAATTAGACGGTGATTTGATTTCTTTTTCCATCTGTATAAAACAAAGAACCCCAAACTCCTGGCTCCGAATTCCCCGGGACAGCTTAGGGGCTGACCTCTGCCCTTTGCCCTCTGCCCTGGCCTTGGATTCCTATAACGATCATCAGAGACAGAGAATAATAATAATAATAATAATAATAATAATAATAATAATAATAATAATAATAAGAAGAAGAAGAAGAAGAAGAAGAAGAAGAAGAAGAAGAAGAAGAAGAAGAAGAAGAAGAAGAAGAAGAAGAAGAAGAAGAAGAAGTTAGAAGGGACCTTGGAGGTCATCTAGTCCAACCCCCTGCTCAGGCAGGAAACCTTATACCATTTCAGGCAAATGGCTGTCCAGTCTCTTCTTAAAAACCTCCAGTGTTGGAGCATTCACCACCTCTGGAGGCAGGTTGTTCCACTGGTTAATTGTTCTGTCAGGAAGTTTCTCCTTAGTTCTAGGTTGCTTCTCTCCTTGACTAGTTTCCATCCGTTGCTTCTTGTCCTGCTTTCAGGTGCTTTGGAGAATAGCTTGACTCCCTCTTCTTTGTGGTAGCCCCTGCTATCATGTCACCCCTCACTCTTCTCTTCGTTAAACTACACATACCCATTTCCAGCAACCGTTCTCTATATGTTTTGGCCTCCAGCCCCCTAATCATCTTGGTTGCTCTTCTCTGTACCCTTTCTAGAGTCTCGACATCTTTTTTACATCATGGTGACCAAAACTGGATGCAGTATTCCAGGTGTGGCCTTACCAAAGTATTGTAAAGTGGTATTAGTACTTCAGTTGATCTTGATTCTATCCCTCTGTTAATGCAGCCTAGCACTGTGTTGGCTTTTTTGGCAGCTGCAGCACACTGCTGGCTCATATTTAAGTGATTGTGTACTAGGACTCCAACATCCCTCTCACAGTTACTACTATTGAGCAAGGTACCACCTATACCATACCTGTGCATTTGATTTTTCCTGCCTAAATGTAGAACCTTACTTTTTTCACCATTGAATTTCATTTTGTTAGATAGTGCCCAGTGTTCGAGTCTGTCCAGATCCTTCTGTATCTTAAGCCTATCTTCTGGAGTATTGGCTATTCCTGCCAGCTTGGTGTCGTCTGCAAATTTGATGAGTTCCCCATCTATCCCCTCATCCAAGTCGTTAATGAAGATGTTGAACAGCACTGGGCCCAGAACAGAGCCCTGGGGCACCCCACTACACACTTCCTTCCATGTAGATGCAGTTCCATTGAGGACCACACGCTGAGTACGGCCTGTCAGCCAGCTACGAATCCATCTGGTGGTGATGCTGTCTAACCCACATTTTTCTATCTTATCAAGTAGTAGGTTGTGATCTACTTTATCAAATGCTTTACTGAAGTCCAAGTAAATTATATCTACAGCATTCCTCTGGTCCACTAGTTTTGTCACTTGGTCAAAGAATGTGATAAGGTTTGTCTGGCACGATCTGTTTTTGACAAACCCATGTTGACTTTTAGTGATGACTTTGTTTGCATCAAGGTGTTCGCTGATTTGTTGTTTGATTATCTTTTCCAGAATCTTCCCAGGTATTGAGGTCAGGCTTATAGGTCTGTAGTTTCCGGGATCTATTTTTTTCCCTTTTTTGAAGATGGGAACTACATCAGCTCTCTTCCAGTCCTCTGTAGTTCCCCGGTGCTCCAGGATCTATGAAAAATATAGTTCAGTGGTTCTGAGATCACGTCTGCCAGTTCCTTGAGAACTTTGGGATGTAATCCACCTGGTCCTGGTGATTTGAACTCGTCTAGGCTGGACAGGTGTTCACTTAGCATTTTTTTGCCTATCTTAACTTGCGTTTCTATTCTGTTTTTTATGGCACTGGTTTTGGTAGGTTGGACTGTTTTTTCCCTTTGTGTAAAGACAGATGCAAAAAACGAGTTAAGTAGTTCTGCTTTCTCCCTATTGCTTGTCACCTTCTTGCCACTTTCCCCCACTAATGAAGTCCCTAAAGAACCTTCCTTGTTCCCTTTTCCGAATTCCATGCTTACCTGCCGTGACTTCACTGCCGGGAATACCTGCAGCCTCGTAGGAGTCGCACGCCTAACGTTACACCACCATCCAAGCCGAGTCGGAGCGGTTGGTTTTCTGATCAAAACAAAGCCCAGTTTCGTTTCTTTGCTCTAAGTTGCATCATCAAAGCACGCCAGTTAGCAGAGGAAGCCCTGCGTTTTCCTTTCAGGGTCGTGTAATTTAAATTTATAGCCACTAGATAGCAGTCGAAGCCTTCTTTAGGCGGCTTTATGTTAAGCAGTGTTTTTTTTTAACCTCGGCCCCTTTAAGATGTGTGGAACACCTAGAATTTCCCAGTCGTGGGGAGTTGAATTCTGAGAGTTGTAGTTTACACCTCTTAAGGGGGCAAGGTTGAAAAACACTAGTTAAGACCTTCCTAATTTGGTGGCTTTTGCAGTCCCAGCCTAATGGGAATTGTAGCGTGAGACCTTTGGAGGACACGGGGAAGGTATTGTGGAGCACCCACAACAACATCTGAAGACAACCTATTCCAATGGTTGATTGCTCTCACTGTTAGGAAATTTCTTCTTTATTTCTCTTTTATCAGGGTGTCAAATATACATAATAATAATAATAATAATAATAATAATAATAATAATAATAATAATAATAATAATAATAATAATAATAATAATAATAATAATAATAATAATAATAATAATAATAATAATTTTATTTATATACTGCCCTTCTCCCGAAGGACTCAGGGCAGTGAACAGGGCAAATGTATAAAATACAAAAAATACAAAAGTTAAAAGGAATTAAACATAATGCCCAAGGTAAAAAACAATAAATACAAATGTTAAGAACAATAAAATGTTTTTCCTCCTGTTTTCCCCACCAGAGCAACATTCTGAGGTGGGTTAGGCTGAGAGAGAGTGACTGGCCCAAAGTTATCCAGCCAGCTTTTATGCCGAAAACAGGACCCGAACTTAGTTTCTTGGTTTCTAGACTGATGCCTAATCCATTAGAATTGAAGCGTCTTTTCTGTATATTCTAAACATGATATACATATTTTTCTCTAAGTCTGTATTTAAGAATATTTTAAAGGAATGAACCAAAGTTGTCTGTGTATACCCTTCTAAAGTTCCCTTCTAAAACTGTTCATTACATTTAGCTTGGGATCCAGTATTCCCCAGGTTCCTGAATATAGGACATATTGAATTAAATAAAACTGGACTTTGAGTAGAATTACAGTGTTAAGGAGGACCAGAATGAGTTTCCCTTGTATTTATTTAACAAGTTCTCATTATAGCAATGAATACAATACAGGTAGTCCTCAATTTATGGTCACAATTGAACCTCAAATTTCTGTCGCTAAGTGAGACAATTGTTAACTGAGTCTTGCCCCATTTATATTTCTTGCCACAGTTGTTAAATGAATCACTGTAATTGTTAGTAACATGAATCTGGCTTCCCCATTGACTTTGCCAGTCAAAAGGTCGCTAAAGGGGATCACATGACCACAAGACACTACAGCTGTGATAAATATGAGCCAGTTGTCAAGCATCTGAATTTTGATCATGTGTCTATGATGATGATGCAACGGTCGTAAGTGTGGAAAAAATGGATTTTTTTCAGTGGTGGTGTAACTTCGAATGGTTGCTAAACAAAATATTGTAAATTGAAGGCTACCTGCAAGAAATCAATCTGAACTAGCTGGGTTTTTTTATACACAATAAACCTAGACTTCACATGAATGTTTTGGTCAAAAACAGAGAAATGCATCAAAATAGAAGAAAGCGGTGGCTGTCTGTGCTTTTCAAAGTCAGGCACTTGTGGAATGGAAAAAAACAACTTTCTCCCATTTCAGATGTTGTCACCTCCAGCCTGCAAGATTGTTGGTCAAGGCTGCTCAGAAGAAGTCATCTGCTGATACTAAGCAGCATTAGGCTGCTGCCACTGGAAACCCATTTAAGCAGCGTTGCGTAGCATTGAGGTCTCTCTAGGGTGGAAAGCAAAAGTGAAGTATCAGGGGAAAACAAAACCACTTCTTTACTGGCTAGACATTTCAAGACCAAGGACATAGAAAGAAGGTGTAATCTAACAATTCAGAAACATAAATCAGCTAGAAAATTATTTTTACCAAAGGAAAAGGTCAATGTGCACATAGTGTAAATTTTCTGTTTAAGACTTGTTCCAACATCAGTGAGATGTTACTATCATCCAAGCAACTCTGGTCATGAAAAAAACAACCCTAATCACCAGGGAATTATATTAATTATATAATTATACCAGATTTGGACTTCAGAAATCTGCGTAACTTCCACAAGGGAGCAAATGTGGCCCCCACCTCGGGGCCATCCATATCTTTCCAGAGCAGAGTCTGTCTTTCCCATAGTCTAAAATTATTATTTTTTCAACCTTGACAGCTTTAAAATGGATGGACTTCAACTCCCAGAATTCCTCAACCAGTAGCTTAAAGTTGCCAAGGTTGAAAAACCCTGATCTAAATTGGTGTCTCTTAAAAGTCTTCTCCAAGGACCTTAGGAGTCTCTCAGGGGTTTGCAAAATTCAAAATATTTGCCAGATATTGGAAGACATTTGCAAAAATTTCAAACAGTCTCACTCGTTATTTCTATCTGCTGAAAATCATAGGGGAGTTTTCATGGAAAATAGGTATATTAATATCAAATAGGTTTAATGACGCTATTTTACATGATTAAATAAATACAGATTTTAATGCGGCAAATATCAATAAACATAACCCATATAATCAGAAAGTCTTTGGGGGGGGGTTTCTTCCATCATTTTTAAAAATTATAAATTCGGGCTCTGAGAGTCAAACGTTCAAGAAACACTGGTCTAGATCAGCGTTTCCCAACCTTAGGAACTTGAAGATGCGTGGACTTCAACTCCCAGAATTCCCCAGCCAGCATAGCTGGCTGGGGAATTCTGGGAGTTGAAGTCCACGCATCTTCAAGTTCCTAAGGTTGGGAAACGCTGGTCTAGATAACGGCCAAGACCACCTGTCTTCCATTAAAGAGGGCCGCTTAGCCGCACAAGGAAGCCATTGGCCTTCCCTACTGCCAGTCAAGCTACCTTTCTCCCGCCTACTCTAAAGACGAAGGGCGGCCCTCCGCAAGATCTTCAAACGACGTGTCGTCATCCTTTGCCGACGACCAGCAAGCGAGACGACGCGAGTGAGGACTGAGAGGGGTAGGAAAGGCGTAATGAAGTCTCAATTCGAAGCGAAATCGATTGGGGGAGGGGAGGGAAGGGGGGGGAGTCTCTGGGTATCTGAAGGTTATTATTCAGGGAGGAAAAATGTGTAAGTAGAGGACGGAAAGGAGCTCGGAGGTGAAAGGTGGATAAGGTTGACTCAGCCTTCCATCCTTCCGAGGTAGATAAAATGAGGACCCAGATTGTTGGGGGCAATAAGCTGACTTTGTAATAATGCCACTTGGGGGTGTGTGTGAAAGCCCTAATAAGCAGGCATATACATAGAATGAAGGCTATTGCTAAGCACATTGATTTGTGCTTTAAACTGTAAGCCGCCCTGAGTCTTCGGAGAAGGGCGGGATATAAATGGGATTAAATAAATAAAATAAAAATAAATAAATAAATAAATGCAGGTAGCAGCCAGGAAGAAAAAGAGAGAGAGAGAGGATTCCTGATTTTACCTGTAAAAGCTTTTGCTGGAGAAACCCTTTTGGAGCTGAGTCACATGAGGGAGCTGGGGAGAGTCTGAAAGAAGTAAAATGTATTATTTATTTTATTTTATTTTTATTCCATTTATATCCCGCCCTTCTCCGAAGACTCAGGGCGGCTTACTCGTGAGGAGTTGGTATCATCAGTTTGAATAAGTCATGGTGTGATGTTTTGCTGCATTGCTTCAAAGGAGGTGGGGTAAAATCTTAAGAGGAGAGGGGCAAATCTTCCCTTGCCTGATTTCCTTCTACAGGTAGTTGTTGACTTACCAGAGTTTATTTAGTGACCAAAGCTACAACGGCACTGAAAAAGTGACCTATGACTGTTTTTCACATTTACAACCATTGCAGCATCCCCATGGTCACATGTTCAAAATTCAGATGTCTGGCATCTAGTTCATATGTGTGACAGTGGCAGTGTCCTGGGGTCATGGGATCACTTTTTGTGACCTTCTGACAAAGTCAATGGGGAAGCCAGATTCATTTAATAACCATGTTACTAATTTAGTAACCGCAGTGTTTCACTTAATAACTGTGGCTAGAAAGGTCATAAAATGGGGCAAAATTCACTTTAAAATGTTTTACTTAGCAACAGAAATTTTGGGCTCAATTGTGGTCGTAAGTTGAGGACTACCTGTATACATTTGCTTGTTTCTATACATTCAGAAAGGAAGGTGTGGAGGAAAATTCCATTCCCTTCATTAGGATATCGCTTTTGTTCTAAGTTTAGAGTTTTTTTTAATTTTTTTTTTAATTTTAATTCCATTTATATCCCGCCCTTCTCCGAAGACCCAGGGCGGCTTACAAGCTTAGCAGTTTGCTTTGCTTTACATGTAAACAGGCTGCTGAATTAGTAGAAGTGCAGCTGTGATACTTTTTTTTTCATTAAAGAGTTTTAAAAATTTTTTTACAATACATATCCCCAAAACCCAACCACCCCAAACCACCCCCCATCCCCCCCACTTCCCAGAGCTGAATACAGGGTTATAGATATAATAATCATATTCTAACTAAAATTATCCATTATAAAATTAACCAAATTCATAATGTGCTTTAACTCCCCTTTAACATAGATACATTCAAATTATTAAAAACATAATAATAATAACTTAAACAAAAATATAATCAATACTAAAACTAAAATTAATAACAATATCCCTCTAAAATCTACTCATAAGCTAAGTGGAACTTTTTAGTCCCATATTTATTCTGAATATAATCTATCCATCTTCTCCAAACTGAAATATATCTTTCTTGTGAATGATCCTTCAAATAAGCAGAAATCTTAGACATTTCTGCAAGATTCGATACTTTAAGTACCCATTCTTCTATAGTAGGCAAACTATCCTTCTTCCAGTATTGTCCCACCAGTAACCGTGCTGCTGTTATCAAATTCAACATCAGATTGGTTTCTTTAGTATCACAATCTACAACAATACCCAATAAAAACAATTGTGGAGAAAACTTTATCTTTCTCTTAAAAATCTTTTGAATGTTCCACCAAATTTTAATCCAAAAAGCTTTTATATTTCTACAAGTCCACCACATATGAAAGTAGGTGGCATCTAAAATACCACATCTCCAGCATTTAGACTGTAGGTTAGGATACATGTTAGACAACTTTTTGGGATCCAAATGCCATCTATAAAACATTTTATAAAAAATTTCTCTTAAATTTTGAGCCTGAGTAAATTGCAGCTGTGATACTTTAAAGCAGGAGTTAGCAACCTCCAGATGACATTTGGACTGCCACCCAAAATATTTGACCCCAAAGAACTATTGTATCCACTTGGCTCATGACTGCACCCTGAGAGTTTGCAGCACATAGAAACATGTCTCCATGGTTCGGGGCCCTATGCAGAAAAAAGCTGATATTTATTAAAGCATATATAGCTTTAATATAGCTATAAAAATATATAGCTAATTTTTAAAAACACTTTGTTCCCTTTATTGGATTTTATAAGGATTTCCTACCCAGATTAAAATGTACATTTTATTAAATTCAAATCTTGTATGTGGACTGATCCATACATTCCTTGCATTCTGCTAACGGCCAAGACCACCTGTCTTCCAATTTCTTGCTCTTGAGGCTTTGCTTTACAAAAATGGCATGGGGGAAGGCAGTATACAGTTTAATAGAAAGCCAAAAGATGAACCAAAAATAAAGCATATTATACAGTGCTGTCAAATAAATGTGAAAAAATGGGCAGTAGTATAATTCAGTGTATTAGCTTTCTTATATTTGCATGTGTTGCAATAGAGACAAATCGAAAAGAAGGAACTTACATTGTTCCTGATGTGATAGTGAAGTTAAGGGAAGAAGTACTTTGCTTAATTGCTGCATGGCGATCTGACATTATATAAAATCCAGCAGTTTTAAAAATATGCCAAACAAATGGGGAAATCATGAGGGTTTGTAATACCAAAGATTTACCAGAGATTATTTTAAATATAAAAAAATATGACAGAGTGGTTGCTGGAATGAGAATCAAGGAACCATTTTGATGGTGTTATTAGAGGGAATACAGTTTGTGAGAAGCCACAGAGTTTTCATGGAAGAAAAGCAACAAGTTAAAAGGAAAAATCTGAAAAGGGGAGATGATATAGAATGAATGGGGAATAACCAAGAAAACATTTGGGGAACATTAGAGGTAGTCCTCGAGTTACGACCACTATTGAGCTCAAAATTTCTGCTGCTAAGTGAGACAGTGGTAAAGTGAGCTTTGCCCCATTTTATGACCTTTCTTGCCACACTTGTTAAGTGAACCGCTGCAGTTAAGGTAATAACCTGGTTGTTAAGTGAATCCGGCTTCCCCATTGACTTTGCTCATCAGAAGGTTGCAAAGAGTGATCACATGATCCCGGGCACTGCAACCATCATCAATATGAGTCAGTTGCCAAGCATCTGGATTTTGAACACGTGAGCATGGGGATGCTGCAAGTGCCATTGTAACTTTGGACAGTCACTAAACAAACTGTTGTAAGTCTAGCTCAATGAGCAAAAGTCAATAGAGCGGTTATATACGTACTCGACCTTAAGCCTTATACAGCCTCCATCCTTTCTCTCCAGCCCTATGAAGCGGAAGCACCAGCTCCTCTCTGATACTTTCAAGGCCAAGAAGCGACAGCTGGCTCTCGGATCCGAGTCTTCAGAACAGGGTGAGAAAGAGTGAAATGCTTTGCACAAAACACCTGATGGGGCAGTTTAATGAAAAAGGGTGGAGTTTCTAAATGGAGTCAGAGGGAGTCTTTATGGCGGACATGTCAAACACAAGGCCCGGGGGCTGGATCCGGCCCGTGAAGTGGTTTCACGTGGCCCGCGAAGCCATCCTGGAAACAGTGAGGGAACGACCCCCACTGCCTTGGCCCTGGCCCAGAGACCCTCCTTCTGCCAGAGACCCCCAGATCTGTCCCACTCCTGCCCAGGCCCCCATAGGCACCCTTGATGCCAACGATGTAGAGCTGGCCACGCCCACCCAGTAGGCCATACGCACTCTAGCCACGCCCACACAGTAGGCCACGCCCACCCAGGCCACACCCACCCGGCCCCCTGAGGGCAACCGCAATGCTGATGCGGCCCTCAGTGAAATTGAGTTTGACACCCCTGCTTTATGGAAATGCTAAGCAGCGGGATGTCTGTAGGGATTCTCAGTCATCCAGGTCATAGTTATCCCAAAGATGCTTTTTTTCACGAGGCAACTGGACTTTCTTGTTTTTCTTTGAATAGGTTTCGCTTCTCATCCAAGAAGCTTCTTCAGCTCTGACTGGATTTCAACAGTTCCAAGATGGCTCCACATCCGTTTGCACTACTCAGGTGACCCTGGAGACACAGATAAGCCTCCAGGTAGCTTTAACAGCTCGCTAAAAGAATGCAAATGAAACAACTGTCTGCAGGAATATAAATCTTTCCCTTCCCCACCACCCAATCAGAGCTGACGAAGCTTCTTGGATGAGAAGCGAAACCTCGTCAAAGAAAAACAAGAAAGTCCAGTTGCCTCGTGAAAAAAAGCATCTTTGGGCTAAGCGGTGGGACTTCTCCGTTCTTATCTGCGGTTCCTTTTCTTATAGAGGGCCCTGCGGCAGTCGAAACCGCTCTTCAGAATTTGGCATCTCTCTTCCCTCGAAAGGTATTTGAAGATTCCCTGCCGCCTTTAATTCTGAAGCATCAGATCTACAGTCTTGTCAAAGATCGTACGGTTGTGGATAGGTATCTGGTAAGTAAACTTGTCCCCTTCTGGGATACAGCAACATCAGCAGATGGTAGCTATCACATGCACGTACAAAAGTGATGAGATTTTGATTGCATTGCTGCAACTTGGTGGAGCCTTGGTGGAGCAGTGGGCTAATGCCTCCTTAAGTAACACCAGCTGCCTGCAATTAGTGCAGGTTCGCCTCCCACCAGGCTCAAGGTTGACTCAGCCTTCCATCCTTCCCAGGTAGGTAAAATGAGGACCCAGATTGTTGGGGGCAATAAGCTGATTTTGTAATAATGGCGCTTGGGGGGGGCGAAAGCCCTAATAAGCAGGCACATACATAGAATGAAGGCTATTGCTAAGCACGTTGATTTGTGCTTCTTAGATTGTAAGCCGCCCTGAGTCTTCAGAGAAGGGCGGGATATACAGTAAATGGGATTAAAAAGAAAAATACCAAGGCGTGGCTCAATTAGCACAGGCAGCTGCAACACCGGTTTGGACGCTTGTGAGTAAAGGTGCGACCGGGTGTATGAATGCATGAGGGAAGTGGGGGTGGGAAGCACTTCGGCCTAGCTGCAGCTGCAGTTCCAACCCTCCATAGTCATAGAAACGGTTAAAAAGTTATTGAGTGGTCCTGCTTCTAGAAGTTACCTCAGTAAGGGGAAATCTCTGATGGAATGGCGTCTGGAATCCCAAGAGGGAGGGAGGGAGTGCATTCCAGAGAAGCAAGAGACAACACAGTTCAGATAGTTGGTGTGAGAGAAAGAGGGTGAAGACGGCTCCTCCCTAATAGGCAGTCCTCGACTTACAGCCATTCGTTTTAATGACCATTCAAAGTTGAAAAAAGTGACTTACCATTTTTCACACTTGCCACTGTTGCGTTTCTCCCCCCCCCCCCCCCAATGATCAAAATTCAATGTTTGGCAAGTGGTTCATATTTAGGACAGTTGGAGTTTCCCGGGGTCAAAAGGTTTGCGCTCTTTTAATAAGCAAAGTCAATGGAGAAGCCAGATTTCACTTAACTACCGTGTTACTATGTAACTGTTAACTAGGAACTGTGAGAGGGATCTCGGAATCCCAGTGGACAATCACTTCAATGTGAGCCAGCAGTGTGCTGCAGCTGCCAAAAAAGCCAAGACAGTGCTAGGCTGCATTAACAGAGGGACAGAATCAAGATCACATGAAGTGTTAATACCACTTTACAAAGCCTTCGTAAGGCCACACTTGGAATACTGCATCCAGTTTTGGTCACCACGATGTAAAAGAGATATCGAGACTCTAGAAAGAGTACAGAGAAGAGCAACAAAGATGATTGGGGGACTGGAGGCTAAAACATATAAGGAACGGTTGCTGGAATTGGGTATGTGTAGTTTAACGAAGAGAAGGGTGAGGGGTGACACGATAGCAGTGTTCCAATATCTCAGGGGCCGCCACAAAGAAGAGGGAGTCAAGCTATTCTCCAAAGCACCTGAAAGCAGGACAAGAAGCAACGGATGGAAACTAGTCAAGGAGAGAAGCAACCTAGAATAAGGAGAAACTTCCTGACAGTTAGAACAGTTAATCAGTAGAGCAACCTGCCTCCAGAAATTGTGAATGCTTGTAACACTTTTTAAGAAGTGATTGGACAGGCATTTGTCTGAAATTGTATAGGGTTTCCTGCCTGAGCAGGGGGTTGGACTAGAAGTCCTCCAAGGTCCCTTCCAACTGTATCATCATCATCATCATCATCATCATCATCATCATCATCATCATCTTAACAGCTGCAGTGATTCACTTGACAACCACAGCAAGAAAGGTCGTAAAATGGAGCACGGCTTACTTAACAACTGTCTTGCTTACCCAGAGAAATTTTTGGAGCTCAGTTGTGGTTGTAAATCAGGGACTACCTGTAGTTTCCAGACTTTATGGGGGTAGTAGCCCATTTTAGTTTTGAAATATTTTATCTTTAGGTGAGGAACAATAAAAAGATCTTGAAAAAATCTCAATATGTCTGTTCTGATACTGGGAGCCTGATAAGACCAGAGAGATTTACATCCAAATTGCACGTAAAGTTTTGTAAGAGTGTAATCTCATTCGAGATAGGCAGTTCTGGAATTACCATTGTCAGTGCTTTTTTTGTAAAAGAAAAAGGTGCCGGAACTCACACATGTTATACAACCTGCCTTGCTTAGCCTATAAGGTTCCATCCAAAAAAGGTGCCGGAACTCCGTTCTGAGCGTTCTATGAGGAAAAAAAGCCCTGACCATTGTCCCTTGCAATGAGTAAATCCTTATCCAGATTCAGTTTCAGTGTCATAATATTCATTCAGCTATATCTGATTGCAAGATCTGGGGGTCACTTACATCGAAAGGGTAGCCAGGGCTGAATATATATAAGCAGTTCTTAGCTTTCTAGTATAGTGAAGGAAAATTAATTTTAATTGACAGTTGCCCTTTCCCTCACTCACTTTCAGTATCCCAGTGAAATAAAGCTTTGAAGATATTTGTCTTCAAGAAGGGGCCTATTTCTTCCAGGAAAAGGAAAGATACACAAACTATTTCTATCACAGTAGTGCAAGGGTGTCAAACTCAATTTCATTGAGGGCCGCATCAGCATTACGGTTGCCCTCAGGGGGCCGGGTGGGTATGGCCCGGGTGGGCGTGGCCTACTGAGTGGGCGTGGCTAAAGTGCGTATGGCCTACTGGGTGGGCGTGGCCAGCTCTACATCGTTCGCATCCAGGGTGCCTATGGGGGCCTGGGCAGGAGTGGGACAGATCTGAGGGTCTCTGGCAGAAGGAGGGTCTCTGGGCCAGGGCCAAGGCAGCGGGGGCCGTTCCCTCACTGTTTCCAGGATGGCTTCGCGGGCCACATGAAACCACTTCGCGGGCCGGATCCGGCCTCCAGGCCTTGTGTTTGACATGTCTGCAGTAGTGGATTTCACACTAAACCAGGTCAGTTAAAAAACCAGGAACCACAACTGCAGCATATTCTAGTTTGCTTAGTTTTAACTTTCCTTAAGGTTTTATACGTGTGTGTGTGTGTGTGTATGTATATATGTGTTTGTGTGTATATGTGTGTGTATGTATATCTCTATCTATCTGTCTGTCTGTCTGTCATGGTAGCCACGCCATATAGTTCAGTGTATTGGGAATCTTTTTTTTAAAAAAAGGGAAGAACTCAACATGTTTGTTGTGTGAACTCCCCTAGAAGACAGGTTTAGTTTGATTTAGTTTCTGATGACTATTAAAAGGTAAAGGTTCCCCCGCACATGTGTGCTAGTCGTTTCCAACTCTAGGGGCCGGTGCTCATCTCCGTTTCAAAGCTGAAGAGCCAGCGCTTGTCCGAGGACGTCTCCGTGGTCATGTGGCCGGCATGACTAGATGCCAAAGGCGCACGGAACGCTGTTACCTTCCCACCGTCGTGGTCCCTATTTTTCTACTTGCATTTTTTACGTGCTTTCGAACTGCTAGGTTGGCAGAAGCTGGGACGAGTAACAGGCGCTCACTCTGTTACGCGGCACTCGGGATTCGACCTGCCAAACTGCCAACCTTCTGATCGACAAACTCAGCGTCCTAACCCACTGAGCCACCGCGTCCCTTTTTGATGACTATATAAATCATGGCTATTTCTCCCTGCCATGCTAGCCGACGCAGGGGGTTCTTGTAAAAACACGTTTGACGTTCCGTTTTGCCTCTTCCTCAAAATTTACACGCCGTATCTGCTTCTGGAAATGAATTGAAGAAACACTTCTCTCTCTCTCTCTCTGTCTCTAGAGCCAGCTGAAAAATGAAGGCCGGATCCGAATGTTTCAGCACAGCTTTGAGGCAGATTTTTTTGTGGTGGCGTTTATGGACAGCTACATATCTAAGGTTGGCTTCCGCCAAAGAGATGTGTGGACCGAGCAAAGGAACAGAAGGGCCAGCATTTATTTATTTATTTATTTTTGTTGTCTCAGGTGCAGCAGTTTATAACGGGGAAGGATTTCGCCAGGACAGTGAGGAAGTTTTTAGATTCGGTCCTTACCACCTGCCCTGACATCAGTTTTGACAAGAAGAAGATGTTGAGAGACTTTGGCTTCAGTGACACAGAAATCACGTAAGCGGACAAGGAGTCCCCGGGGCTGCCGGTTTGCCTGCTGGCCCATAACTATTTTTTTCCCCCTCCTCCTCCTTTCACTGTTTGCTCTGCCGGCTTTCTCTCCCAATTAAGCTCACTCATTAATTGTGTGTTCGTTGGCTGGGGAGTTTTGGGAGTTGAAGTCCACACATCTTAAAAGTTCCCCAGCTTAAGAAACGCGGCTATACCTGGGTTTTGCTTGTGATTTAAAGACAGGTAAAGCCTCCCTGCTTTCTGAGAATGCACGCGCGTGCTACAACGGGCACCCTCTGAAAGAACGTAAATCTCCCGGGATCATGGAGCGAAGGAACTGGATGAGGCTGTCGGCAGGCCCAGAGGAAGAGAGAGAGGCTTTTGGAGGAGTTGGTGGCGGCGGCAGCAGCGTGCTCCAGGGGTGAAAAGAAGCAAGGCCTCTTTAAGGAAAGGGTGGAAGAGTCAGCATCAGAAAAAGGAAAGAAGGCGAGGTTGTCGGAATACAAGCGAATTTGAGGGCTAATCCACATGGATCCCCATTTCCAACTGTCCTGTTTGCCATCGTTCACTCCCTAGAGACTAAAATGGACAATGTGAAATTTGAGCGGGCTCCGAACAAGGAGTATATATCGGAGGTGGTGACCCTTTGAGAGCTGTATGCAACGAAATTTCATTTTGATGTATGCCGATTGGTGTACATTCAAAGTGACAATAAATTTATCATCATCATCAGGTCATAGTCTTGTCTCCCACTAGACACCTTGGGATGCCCGTTGACAACTCAAACAAGGACAGTAATCTTCTGCACAGGGACTTGATTTAATGGCCACAACTGAGCCCAGAATTTCTAACACTAAGGCAGACAGTTACTAAATTATTGAGTTTTGTCCCATTTTACAACCTTTCTTGCTACAGTTGTTAAGTGGATGGCTGCATTGTTAAGTTAGTAACAGGGTTGCTAAGTGAACCTGGCTTTCTCCCCCCCCCCCCCATCTCCCCCCTCCTTGACTTTGCTTGTCTGGAAAAAACAGAAAGCTTTTAAGTCCACAAATCAGCTGTATGGAATGGGTTAAATCCCAATGGGCCTTTCCTTTTTCTTTTTCTCCAGGCAGCTGGTGAATGCCGGAGTCTTGACTGTTCGTGATGCCGGGAGCTGGTGGCTGGCCGTGCCTGGAGCAGGCCGCTTCATCAAATGCTTCATCAAAGGTGCGTTCATTTCACAGATTGTGCTAAGCTATAGTCGTAGCGTGTTGGGTAGACTCCGACGTGATGCTCAGAGGCAAATGAATCAATCACATTATCACTCCGAGCCTGTGTCTCTTGAAACCTGCAGGATTTCACTAGATTAAGCGAATTCTTAATTTGGGACCCAGATTTGTCAGGGGTGCAGTATGCTGACTCTGTAAACCAGGGATCTTCAAACTTGGCCCTTTTATGATTTGTGGACTTCAACTCCCAGAATCCCTCAGCCAAGCTGGCTAAGGAATTCTGGGAGTTGAAGTCCACAAGTCATAAAAGGGCCAAGTTTGAAGACCCCTGCTGTCAAACATTGTGAGGCGGCATATAAGTCTGTGTGCTATTGCTATCCTGAATTTGCATCCCCAGTCCCAAGCAATTATATATATATGTTGATGTTGTTGTTGTTAGCTGCGAAGTCGTGTCCGACCCATTGCGACCCCATGGACAATGTTCCTCCAGGCCTTCCTGTCCTCTACCATCTTCTGCAGTCCATTTAGGCTCATGCTACTGCTTCAGTGACTCCATCCAGCCACCTCATTCTCTGTCGTCCCCTTCTTCTCTTGCCCTCCATCTTTCCCAGCATAAGGCTCTTCTCCAGTGAGTCCTTCCTTCTCATTAGGTGGCCAAAGTATTTGAGTTTTAGCTTCAGGATCTTTAATAATAATAATAATAATAATAATAATAATAATAATAATAATAATAATAATAATAATAATAATAATAATAATTAGGTGGCCAAAGTATTTAGTTTATTAATAGTTTATTAATAAATATTTGAGTTTCAACTTCAGGATCTGGCCTTCTAAAGAGCAGTCAGGGTTGATCTCCTCTAGGACTGACCGGTTTGATCGCCTTGCAGAAGACTCACAGGAATCTTCTCCAGCACCATAGTTCAAAGGCTTCAATTCTCTCTCTCTCTCTCTCTCTCTCTCTCTCTCTCTCTCTCTCTCTCTCTGTGTGCGTGCGTGCGCGCGCGCGCACGCACACACACACACACACACACACACACTCTAAATAAATTTGGATTGCTGACAAAGAATTAAAGGGAGACTGATATAGCTATTTCAAGCTTCTTTGCTCTCATCAGTCAGCCACACCCTTCTGAGATTCGAACCTGGGCTGCTTTGCATGTTAGGCATTTGTTTTAACCTCTAGGCCACAGGCTCTTTCTCACTTTCTCAGCTGCATTAGGGAGGGAAGAGACGAGGGGAGGAGATATGTCTTGAGTGTTTTGAGCACCTCGTCGCCCCAAATATGGGCGAAATCTTTTGCCTGTATCAGCCCAAACTAGCAGCCCAGGTTCTAATCTCACAAGGGTGTGGCTGACTAATGAGAGCAAAGAAGCTTGAAATAGCTATATCAGTCTCCCTTTAATTCTTTGTCAGCAATCCAGATTTATTTAATACAAACAATTGTCGCAGTTGCAACTGCCGCCTGTGGATGGCCCTAGTTTGGGCTGATACAGGCAAAAGATTTCGCCCATATTTGGGGCGACGAGGTGCTCAAAACACTCAAGACACACATACATACATATACCACACCTGGAATACTGCATCTAGTTTTGGTCACCACGATGTAAAAAAGATGTTGAGACTCTAGTAATAGTACAGAGTAGAGCAATAAAGATGATTGGGGGACTGGAGGCTAAAACATATAGGGAACGGTTGCTGGAATTGGGTATGTGTAGTTTAATGAAGAGAAGGGTGAGGGGTGACATGATAGCAGTGTTCCAATATCTCAGGGGCCGCCACAAGGGACCATTATAATTTAGAGTACCTCTTTCATTTCGGGGTCAGGTTTTGCAAACGGAATGAACTCTGCCATGAAAAACAAAACCCCAAACCTTGTTCTCCACTATCTTGTGCAGTGCAGAATGTCCAGTGCTAAATTCCAACCTTAACACTGGAGTGTTTCTAAAAAGAGCTTTCTTTTCTTCCCAGGAAGGAAAGCTGTCTTGGGTATGATCCAGAAATCCAAATACAAGGAAGTGCTACTGTCCGATTTGCAGAGCCGTCAAGCCCCCAGTGCTGTGAAACTGGGCCTTCCCTACCATATTCATGATATCATCGGAGCCCAGCTGGTTGACTGGTAAGATCCCTGTTTCTTCTCTTGTCTCCATTCCCTGATGTGTACAGGTGGTCCTCGACTTGCGACCACCACTGAGCCCAAAATTGGTATTGTTAAAGTGAGACATTTGTTAAGTCTCAAGACATTTGCCTCATGTTACCACCTTTCTTGCCCCGGTTGCTTAAGTGAATCAGTGCAGCTGTTTAGTTAATAGCACGGTTGTTAAGTGAAACCGCCTTCCCCATTGACTTTTCTTGTCAGTAAGTTGCAAAAGGGGGATCGCATGACCCTAGGACACTGCCACCGTCATCAAGATGAGTCAGTTTGCCAAGCGTCTGAATTGACCAGGGGGATGCTGCAAAGCCGTAAGTGTGAAAAACAATCAGAAGTCACTTTTGTCCAGTGCCGTCATAACTTTGAATAGTCACTAAATGAACTGTTGTAAATTGACTACCTGTACTGCTTCCAGGAACATACACACTTTGGATTTTTGATCTTCCCAGAAACCAGTTAAAATGGTTTCTTCTTTCCCTTCCAAAGAGCCCAAATGGGAATACTGATCCAGTATAACGGTGTTCTTGGTCTTGTTCAGAGGTGTGGATTTCAGCTCCCAGAATTGCCCAGGCAGCATGCTGGGAGTTGAAATCTACATATTGTTGTTGTTAGCTGCGAAGTCGTGTCCGACCCATTGCGACCCCATGGACAATGTTCCTCCAGGCCTTCCTGTCCTCTACCATCTTCTGCAGTCCATTTAGGCTCATGCTACTGCTTCAGTGACTCCATCCAGCCACCTCATTCTCTGTTGTCCCCTTCTTCTCTTGCCCTCAACCTTTCCCAGCATTAGGCTCTTTTCCAGTGAGTCCTTCCTTCTCATTAGGTGGCCAAAGTATTTGAGTTTCAACTTCAGGATCTGGCCTTCTAAAGAGCAGTCAGGGTTGATCTCCTCTAGGACTGACCGGTTTGATCGCCTTGCAGTCCAAGGGACTCGCAGGAGTCTTCTCCAGCACCATAGTTCAAAGGCCTCAATTCTTTGGCGCTCGGCCTTTCTTATGGTCCAACTTTCACATCCATACATTGCAACTGGGAACACCATAGCCTTGACTGTACGCACTTTTGTTGACAGGGTGATGTCTCTGCTTTTTAGTGTGCTGTCTAGATAATGATGATGATGGTGATGTTGGAAGGGACCTTGGAGGTCATCTAGTCCAACCCCCATTTCAGACAAATGGCTGTCCAGTCTCTTCTTAAAAACTACCAGTGTTGGAGCATTCAGAGCTTCTGGAGGCAGGTTGTTCCACTGATTAGTTGTTCTCACTGTCAGGATGTTTCTCCTTAGTTCTAGGTTGCTTCTCTCCTTGATTAGTTTCCATCCGTTGCTTCTTGTCCTGCCCTCAAGCGCTTTGGAGAATAGCTTGACTCCCTCTTCTTTTGTGGCAGCCCGTGAGATACTGGAACACTGCTATCATGTCCCCCCTTAGTCCTTCTTTTCGTTAAACTAGGCATACTCAATTCCAGCAGCCTTATATGTTGAAAGTTGCCAAGGCTGAGAAATACTGGTTTAGAGATATCTGCACGTTTTAACAAGAGGATCAATGGCTTAATCATTCCAGAGTCTCAAAAGCCCACTCACGTGTCTCTCTACCATTGTTACTCTACATTCCTCTTGAAAAGTCTTTTCCAAGAATTTGAGAATGTCTTTACAGATAAAGCTGTGAAATTCAGAAGCCCCAGCTTCTGATATCTAATCTGTCCTTGGGCCCTTAAGATTACTCCTAGATGTTGGCCTACCAGGTTGACTTTAAATATCCTGTGTCTTCCACCAATTTTGAAATAGCACTCACCCATCTTATCATCTCATGGAGAAATTCTGAGAGTTGAATTAGCTCAGTTCTAGAGAGTTGCAGTGTAACCTAAGTGTGGAGATTTCAGCTAGGAAGCCTCACTTTTCAAATGTTGCTTTGCTATGTACGGAAGAGCATTGTTGCAAACCACTCCTCAGTTTCCTGACTGTACTGGGGGTGGGGGTGGTGGGGGTGAGTGGAAGAGGAATTATACTACTTCACCATAGAGCTTTAAAGATTAAATAATTGCCTTGTTCCATCGAAGGCCAAAGTCTTGCCTGTGGGTTAGCCCTGGTGAATGGTAGATACTGAGAAGCAGAAAATATGTATGCAGAAGTGTTAATTTGCAACGGTTCGTTTAGTGAGTGTTCCATGTTACAACGGCACTGAAAAAAAAGTGGCTAATGACCATTTTTCACACACAACAACCGGTGCAGCATCCCCATGGTCACATGACGTACATTCGGATGCTTGGCAAATGGTTCATATTTATGACAGTTGCAGTGCCCCGGGGTCACGTGATCACTTTTCGCAACCTTCTGACAAGCAAGAGTCCATGGGGAAGCCAGATTCACTTAACTTACTGACTGCAGTGATTCCCTCACCATCTGTGGGGGAAAAAGGTCGTAAAATAGAGCAAAACTCACTTAACAAATTTCTCACTTGGCAACGTACATTTTTGTGGTCGTAAGTCGAGGACTACCAGCATTTCTTTTCATACCGTTTCATGCAGCTTGGCTATGTTTTTTTTCCCCCCGCTTTTAATTTTGATGAGCTCTTTCTTGTTCTCTCTAGCGTGCCAACAACGTCCGGGACCCTCCTGCGACTAGCAGATGACTAAAAATGTTCCATTTCACCATCAAGAAGAGAACTGTGCCCCAAATAGACTAAATAGACCAAAATCTGCCTTGGTTTTTTCTCACCTTGGGACTGAGGGTCTTCTGCCTGAGACACCAACATTCATGGGACCAGAAGAAACTTTTGCCTAGCAAAATAACCTTAATTGATCTAGAAATTGCACTTAATATAGGAGCTCCTTGTAGAGAACCATCTCGGATGGATCTGGAATACCCAAATTAATGGTCCCCAGCGTGGGACTGAGCTGAGAGTAAAATAAAATGACACAGTCTTTGTCCATAAATTGCAGAGGCTGAAGTAAAAGCTGAAAATACTCATAACTACTGTAGATATGCTCCCTAGTCCAGGGGTGGGGAACCTCGGCTCTTTTATGACCCGTGGACTTCAACTCCCAGAATTCCTGAGCCAGCCATGCTGAGGGGAAAGGGAGAGGTTTCCCAGCTGAGCCATGTTAGCTCAGGAATTCTGGGAGTTGAAGTCCACAAGTCATAAAAGAGCCAAGGTTCCCCACCTCTGCCCTAGTCGATTTATTCCTTGAGTACGGTGCCAAGTATTTATTCTGTATACCTTGAGAATTGCACTAGGTATGAATTTTGTTACTTGTTGCAAAAAAAAATAGAAAAATAAATTTGGAAAGTGTATTTCAATGGAATTAAAACCCCAAAGTGCGCGCTTGTCCTTTGTTCCCTTCACGCTCATTTTTTAGGATGATTATTTTTATGGAGGGGGTGTTTTTTCCCAATTCAGAGATGCATTTCAGATTACAGGTAATCGTCGACTTACAACTGTTCATTTAGTGACTGTTCAAAGTTGCAACATCGCTGAAAAAAAAGTGACTTCACGACCATTGCAACATCCCCATGGTCACGTGGTCAAAATTTGGATGCCTGGCAAACAGATTGTATTTATGATCGTTGCCGTGTGCCAAGTTCATGTGATCCCCTTGTGTGACCTCCCGATGAGCAAAGTTAATGGGGAAGCCAGATTCACTAACTTAACAAGTGCAGTGATTCACTTAACAACTATGGCAAGGAAAGTCGTAAAATGGGGCAAAATTCACCAAACAACTATCTCACTAAAAATTTGGGCTTCAGTTGTAGTCGTAAGTCGAGCATTACCTGTGCACTTTGGTTCTAGCTTATAATCATAATCATAATCATAATAGTAAAGTTGGAAGGGACCTTGGAGGTCATCTAGTCCAACCCTCTGCTGAGGCAGGAAACCCTATACCATTTCAGATAAATGGCTGTCCAGTCTCTTCTTAAAAACTTCCAGTGTTGGAGCATTCACCACTTCTGGAGGCAGGTTGTTCCACTGGTTAATTGTTCTAACTGTCAGGAAATTCCTCCTTAGTTCTAGGTTGCTTCTCTCTTTGGTTAGTTTCCATCCGTTGCTTCTTGTCCTGCTTTCAGGTGCTTTGGAGAATAGCTTGACTCCCTCTTCTTTGTGGCAGCCCCTGAGATATTGAAACACTGCTATCATGTCTCCCCTCACCCTTCTCTTCATTAAACTACACATACCCAATTCCAGCAACCGTTCCTTATATGTTTTAGCCTCCAGTCCCCCAATCATCTTTATTGCTCTACTCTGTACTATTACTAGAGTCTCAACATCTTTTTTACATCGTGGTGACCAAAACTAGATGCAGTATTCCAAGTGTGGCCTTACCAAGACATTATAAAGTATTAATAATTCACGTGATCTTGATTCTATCCCTCTGCTTCTTAAGGAGAAACTAATTTAACTAATTAGTTTCAACTAATTTAATTTAATTGGGTTTTAGTTAACTTCAGGGACTGTAATTTAATCATAATTTTTAACTGTTTTAATTTTTGTATGCTATGTATTTTAATTCTCCCTGTAAACCGCCCTGAGTCCTACGGGAATAGGACAGTATATAAATTTAAATAATAAATAATAATAAATAATAACTTCCTAACAGTGAGGACAATTAACCAGTGGAACAGCTTGCCTCCAGAAATTGTGGGCGCTCCATCTCCGCTGATTTTCAAGAAGAGACTGGACAATTACTTCTTTGAGATGGTATAGGACGGTTCTCCTGCTTGAGCAGGGGGCTGGACTAGAAGACCTCCAAGGTCCCTTCCTGCTTCTATTCCATTCCATTCTAGTATGATTATTCTCCCTTTCTAAAAGGATCTAAGCACTTATTTGCCCTTTGTGATACAGGAAACTGCCTTATATTAGACACTAAAGGGTAAATGCTTGTTCTTCTCTTTTTATCAGCGCGAAATTAAGAATTACCGTTATTGCTAGTGCTCATTTGTTCCATCACTTCATGGGTGCTTCCACTGAGTCACATGTATTATGTTGATGTTCATTTTTTTCCCATCTGGAGAGATCATTTTGAACAATCTTTGCCGTTTTTAAGCTGTCCCCACCCTCAGCGATTTACTACAGTCTAGAAATTTAACCCTCTTTGCAAATTCCTAGCCCGTGTTTTTATGAAATAGTTAGAAAATGACACTTTTTAGAAAGACCTTTGGGAAGGACTCTTTAAAAGTTGCTATTTAATGCTGTGTTATTGTTTACTCTTTAATCTCAGTGAACTATAAGGGGGAACCTTTGTCTATACGCTGGACTGCTAAGTTTCATTATTGATATATCCCCACGTACATAAGTCAGATAATTTATCTTGAATCTGCATGCTGATCAAACATATCTGTGTTTCTCAAAAGAGGATATTAATATCACAAAAGAGGATCTGCCTTCGGCCCATGTATAACCATCATGCCACCTTCTCCAAATAGCTGAACCACCCCTTCCTCCACCTAACTTATAGTAAGGTAAAAAAGGTAAAGGTTCCCCCGCACATGCGTGCTAGTCGTTTCCAACTCTAGGGGCCGGTGCTCATCTCCGTTTCAAAGCTGAAGAGCCAGCGCTTGTCCGAGGACGTCTCCGTGGTCATGTGGCTGGCATGACTGGACGCCAAAGGCACACGGAACGCTGTTACCTTCCCACCGTAGTGGTCCCTATTTTTCTACTTGCATTTTTACGTGCTCTCGAACTGCTAGGTTGGCAGAAGCTGGGACGAGTAACAGGCGCTCACTCTGTTACGCGGCACTCGGGATTCGACCCGCTAAACTGCCGACCTTCTGATCGACAAGCTCAGCGTCCTAACCCACTGAGCCACCGCGTCCCTAACTTTTAGTACTGACAGCCAAAAAAGCCCTTTTGTTAATTATTATTTTCCTTGCAAGTTCTTTTTAATGCTGCAGGGGTCAGCCTATTGACTTAAAAAATTATCTAACTCCAGGTATACAAACAATACCAAGGGAATCATATTAATCATATTAACTAATAGGGATTCAGTATCGCACAATCTGCAGGACTACAGACATTTCAAAACACCTAAATGGAGCTCACCAAACCGCCTTTGCAGTATAGTTGACCAAAATCACACAGGTCTCTAAATCTCTTAAATAGTAGGAGGTTCCTGCCATATATTTTAATGTTTTATTTTGGGGCCACCGAGCATATTTTGGGTATGTGGAGCTCCAGGTTTCAGGACTTTTAACATCTTTAGTGATGAATGGGAGTGCACTACCCCAGATGTATCAGGTATGCAACTTGGGGTGGAATAGGGTGTCTGGACTTGTGACTCCTGCTCAATGAATGGCTAGGAGAGCCTTTGTGCAATTTTGTGTTGTGTGCCACGTTGTGCTCTTTCCTGGATCAGGAGTCCCTGACCTCATTCATTCAAGTCCTGGTCATCTCCAGTTGGACTACTATGTGTTCTGCACAGGGCTACCCTTGTAGAATTATCCAGAAGCTTCAGCTGGTACAGAACGCAGCCGTGTGGGCAATTCTTGAGGCCCCGATGGTGGCCCATGTTACACTGCCATTCCGCATGCAATGGATGGAAACTAATCAAGGAGAGAAGCAACCTAGAACTAAGGAGAAATTTCCTGACAGAACAATGAATCAGTGGAACAACTTGCCTCCCGAAGTTGTGAATGCTCCAACACTGGAAGTTTTTAAGTAGAGATTGGACAACCATTTGTCCGAAATGGTCCCTGAGCAGAGAGTTAGACTAGAAGACCTCCAAGGTCCCTTTCCAACTCTGTTATTCTGCTCTGCTCCGTGAGCTGCACTGGTTGCCAGTTTGCTTCCAGGTTCAATTCAGTTTTGTTGATCAATTCTGAAGCACTTGATAGCATGGCATTATTTGAGAAACCATGTTCTGTACCAGCCTGCTACCGGCCCTGCAGAAAAGGCAGGGACAACCCCTTTTTCAAAAAGGCAAGAGGCTGGAATTACGCCTACCAAATTTATTGCAACAAAAACAAACGGAACAAGACAAACCAAGAAACAGGAGCTTTAAGAAACATGAACTATCCCAGCGGTTGCCTTCAGCAAACCAGCCCTCCCCACACATTCCCCTTATATAGAGTTCAGGGCGTGGCTTCTCTCTGCCTCCTTCCGAGAAGCCCCATTGCCTTCCTCTGTTTACTCCTAATTGACTGCCTCCTGCGTCGGGGGTCCTTGAACAGGGCCAGCTGTGGGTCATCTTCATCCACGCTGTCAGGCTCACACAGCTGGGTCTCCGTGGTGACCAAGTGGGAGGGGCCTGGCTGAGGGCTCTCATCAGCAAGATCTTCAACCCCCTCAGCAAGGTCTTCAACACCCCCCTCCTCCTCCTCTGAGTCGTCCGACCCAACTGCCGAACCCACAGGCTGACCCTGAATCACAACAAACCATCTCATCCCACTGGGATTAGCCTGCCCCACCCAGGCCAGAAGAGGCATGCTGTAGACCCCATTGTTCAAGGAATTTCAGCTGGTGCGGTCCAGGGGACAGGTATTTTCTGCCTTGACACCCACCCTCTGGAACATCATGCCTCTCTCTAAGTGAGATCCTTCTGGGACTTCCAAAAGGGCTTGAAAGAGCTGACTCTGCCAGCTGGCTTGGGGTCCAAATGGGGGAGCCACAACTTGGAGGTGGTTAATGGATTAGAGACACATTCCACCTCCTCCCCATATGCCCTTTGCTCCCTCCTTCCCTTTTGCTTAACTGAATTTCAATGACATTTTAAATTTATGTTTTTATTTATTGTTTTAAGTGTTTTCGTGGCATTTTGTTGTAAGGTGCCCAGAGTTGTCTCGGTGAGATAGGTGGCATAGAAGTTTATAAATAAAATAAATAAATAAAACAAATAGTTGTGGCTCGATTTGACATTTGCTATAGTGCTTAACAAATGAGTCTCTTTTTTTCTTGCTTTCATCTGTGTGTGTTTGTGGATTTTCTTGTACTCAAGTGTTGGGAGAGAAGAATGCTATTGGGTACTTGTTAGCGTAATCCCAAATGAGATATACTGTATGTTTGTTGCCTAATCAGACTGTTATTAATTATTAGCTATATCCTCAAGGAGGCAAACAGGAAGACTAAAAGAAAGATTCTTTGAAATCTTTGAGAATATAACTACCACCACCCTGACTACACAACTAACAAGAATTTCCTTTGGGATTTCACAAACAAATTAAAAAACAAAAAACAAAGTCATGTTTTAGCTACGACAAAACTTAAATGACTATAACAGAATAACAGTTGGAAGGAATCTTGGAGTCCATTCTCAGTTAGGGTTAGGGTTGGGGTTAGGGGGTTAGAGGGTTAGGGTTAAGGGGTTAGGGTTAGGGGGTTAGGGTTAGGGTTAGGGGGGTTGGACTAGAAAACCTCCAAAGTCCCTTGTCCCAAAGATGCTTTTTCATGAGACAACTGGACTTCGTTATTGTCCTTTGAAAACGTTTTGCTTCTTGGACGAGAAGCGAAACGTCTTCAAAGAAAAACACAAAAGCCCAATTGCCTCGTGAAAAAGCATCTTTGGAACAAGGGACTTTGGAGGTTTTCTAGTCCAACCCCCCTGCTCAGGCGTAAAACCCTATACCATTTCAGACAAATGGTTGTCCAATCTCTTCTTAAAAACCTCCAGTGATGGAGCACCCACTATTTTTGGAGGCAAAGCCCTTCCAGTGATTATAGACTCAGTTATCTCCATTCATTTATGATAGCAGTGTTCCATTATCTAAGACAGGGCTTTTCAACCAGTGGTACGGGTACCACCTGTGGTACATTGGCACCTGGCAGGTGGTATGCGACCATCCAAGAAAAGAGGTAGAGGGGGAAGGCAATGAGCTGAACCGGTAGCAGCACCGCACAAGCCTGAGCGAGAGACGGTTGGAGCTACAGGGCTGTCAGGGCTCAGCGGAAGCACCAGGATCAGCACCAGGCTCCAGCTGGAGCTCGGCACTGATCCTGGCGCTTCTGAACCCAGAAGAAGCGCCGATCAGCTGGAAAGTTGCAGTATCTCCAGGGTCTTGTGATTTACATTCAGATGCTTGGCAACTGATTCATATTTACGACGGTCACAGTGTCCCAGGGTCATGTGAAGTGACCAAACCCTGCTGCAACCACCCAGCAGACAGGGGGGATAAAAACCAACCCCCCCCCACCCCACCCCCACTGCCAATCCTCAACAGAAATGCTCACAATGAAAACCTCGGACAGGAGAAAGAGCGGCGCTGGGCGGGCAGGCAGGTGTCTTGCTCGGCTGTGGCTTGGGGGGCATTTTTTTTAGTGCCATCCATTTTAACTTCGAACAGTCACTAAACAAATTGTTGTAAATGGAGGACTACGTGTACTTCATCACTTTTTTCCTTTTTTTTTTTTGGTCATCAGGTTTTGGACACCTTGCTAGGCGACTGGTGGTACTCGGATGTTGCCATATCCTAAAAGTGGTACAATGGGTGAAAAGGTTGAAAAGCCCTGATCTAAGAGGTTGTCATAATGGGGGAGTCAAGTTATTCTCCAGAGCACTTGAAGGTAAAACAAGAAGCAATGGATGACAACTGTCCAAGGAGAGAAGCAAACTAGAACTAAGGAGAAATTTCCTGACACAATTAATTAGTGAAAGATTTGCTTCCAGAAGTTGTGACTGTTGCAACACTGGAGTTTTTAAAGAAGAGATTGGACAACCATTTGTCTGAATTGGTATAGGGTTTCTTGCTTGAGCAGGGGGTTCGGCTAGAAGACCTCCAAGGTCCCTTTCACCTCTGATACAGGCAGTCCTCAACTTGCGAGCATAACTGAGCCTAAAATTTCTGCTGTTAAGTGAGACATTTGCTAAGTGAATTTTGCTGCATCATACGATCTTTCTTGCCATGGCTCTTAAGTGAATCACTGCGGTCGATAAGCTAATAACACAGCTGTTAAGTGAATCTGGCTTTTCACACACACACACACTTTGCTTGTCAGAAGGTTGCAAATGAGGATCACGTGACCTCGGCGCACAGCAACAGTCATAAATAGGAGCCAGCTGCGCAGCTTCTGAATTTTGATCCCGCGACCACGGGGACGCAGCAAAGGCAGTAAGTGTGAAAAGCAGTGGTCGTCGGTCACATGTTTCCATGCCGTTTGTAACTTTGCATGGTCACTAAACGAACCGTGGTAAGTGGAGGGACCCCCTGTGTTCTGAAATGATTTGAAATGAACCTTTATTGTCAAAGTGCAACTACGTGCACATTGAGATTGGCTGAGCCTCCCTTTGTGCTCCCACGCCCCCTCGCCCCCAAACACACTGCCCCACTTTACATCGGGGAGGACTGTGTAGAGAGAGTTTCCTCTTCCTCTGTGAAGATCTGAGCTGGAAAGTTAACACAACCCAGGTGGCTAGAAAGGCCCAACAGAGGCTTCACTTTCTTAGGGTCTTGCAGAAGAACAGGGTAGAACAACGGCTAATGACCCTCTTTTACCGGTCTACTATAGAGAGCGTCCTATCGTATGTGTTCTGTACCAGCCTGCTACCGGCCCTGCAGAAAAGGCAGGGACAACCCCTTTTACAAGAAGGCAAGAGGCTGGAATTACGCCTGCCAAATTTATTGCTACAAAAACAAATAGAACAAGACACAAACCAAGAAACAGGAGCTTTTCAAGCGGTTGCCTTCAGCAAACCAGCCCTCCCACGCATTCCCCCTTAAATACAGTTCAGGGCGTGGCTTCTCTCTGCCTCCTTCCGAGGAGCCCCACTGCCTTCCTCTGTTTACTCCTGATTGACTGCCTCCTGCGTCGGGCGTCCTTGAACAGGGCCAGCTGTGGGTCATCTTCATCCACGCTGTCAGGCTCACACAGCTGGGTCTGCGTCGTGACCAGATGAGAGGGGCCTGGCTGGGGGCTCTCATCAAGCTGTCCAATCCCCTCAGCAAGCTCTTCAACACCCCCCTCCTCCTCCTCTGAGTCGTCCGACCCAACTGCCGAACCCACAGGCTGACCCTGAATCACAACAATATGGTATTGTGGTTTGGTATGCTGGTCTGACAGCCGCAGCCAGGAAAGTATTACAGAGGGTAGTGAGCACAGCACAAGACATTGTGGGCTGTTCCCTGACACCACTGGATGACATCGCCAGGGCTCGTTGCCTTGGAAGAGTGAGGAAGATTCTCAGGGATGACTCACACCCTGGACGGTATCTCTTTACTCTCCTACCATCCGGTAGGAGATATAGGAATATAGCCAGCCGTACCAACAGGCTGAAGAACAGCTTTTATCCGTGGGCTGTTAGGCTTTTAAATGGGACATAATCTCTGTGAACTTATGCAGAATTGACTTGGGAGGCCGGTGTGTGGTGTAGTTGGTTCACATGGTGTGGTAGAATGGAGGGTTTGTTGTCACTGTATGTTGGGGGGAGAGATCACGGGGGGGGAGAGGCTCAGCTAATCTCAATGCACACATGTTGTACTTTGACAATAAAGATTTTTTTTTTTACTACACCATGTGATAATGGCAGAAAGTGAAGAGGAACTAAAGAGCCTCTTGTTGCGGGTGAAGGAGAGTGCAAAATTTGGGTTGAAACTTAACATTAAGAAAACCAAGATCATGGCATCTGGCCCTCTCAATTCCTGGCAAATAGATGGGGAAGAAATGGAGGTAGTGACAGATTTTATTTTCCTGGGCTCCAAGATCACTGCAGATGGGGACTGTAGCCAAGAAATTAAAAGACGCCTGCTCCTCGGGAGAAAAGCCATGGCAAATCTAGACAGCACACTAAAAAGCAGAGACATCACCCTGTCAACAAAAGTGCGTATAATCAAGCCTATGGTCTTCCCAGTTTCAATGTAAGGCAGTGAAAGCTGGACCATAAAAAAGGCTGAGCACTGAAGAATTGAGGCCTTTGAACTATGGTGCTGGAGAAGACTCCTGCGAGTCCCTTGGACTGCAAGGCGATCAAACCGGTCAGTCCTGGAGGAGATCAACCCTGACTGCTCTTTAAAAGGCCAGAAGAAGGCCATCTTTCAACATATAAAAAACAAGAAAAAAGTTAAGGAAATGATTGGTCCATTAGTGGGGGAAAGTGGCAAGAAGGTGACAAGCAATAGGGAGAAAGCAGAACTATTTAATTCGTTTTTTGCATCTGTCTTTACACAAAGGGAAAAAACAGTCCAACCTACCCAAACCAGTGCCATAAAAAACAGAATAGAAACGCAAGTTAAGATAGGCAAGAAAATGGTAAGTGAGCACCTGTCCAGCCTAGACGAGTTCAAATCACCAGGACCAGATGGATTACACCCCAAGGTTCTCAAGGAACTGCCAGACGCGATCTCAGAACCACTGAACTATATTTTTCAAAGATCCTGGAGCACTGGGGAACTACCAGAGGACTGGAAGAGAGCTGATGTAGTTCCCATCTTCAAAAAAGGGAAAAAAATAGATCCCGGAAACTACAGACCTATCAGCCTGACCTCAATACCTGGGAAGATTCTGGAAAAGATAATCAAACAACAAATCAGTGAACACCTTGATGCAAACAAAGTCATCACTAAAAGTCAACATGGGTTTGTCAAAAACAGATCATGCCAGACAAATCTTATTACATTCTTTGACCAAGTGACAAAACTAGTGGACCAGAGGAATGCTGTAGATATAATTTACTTGGACTTCAGTAAGGCATTTGATAAAGTAGATCACAACCTACTACTTGATAAGATAGAAAAATGTGGGTTAGATAGCATTACCACCAGATGGATTCGTAGCTGGCTGACAGGCCGTACTCAGCGTGTGGTCCTCAATGGAACCGCATCTACATGGAAGGAAGTGTGTAGTGGGGTGCCCCAGGGCTCTGTTCTGGGCCCAGTGCTCTTCAATATCTTCATTAATGATTTGGATGAGGGGATAGATGGGGAACTCATCAAATTTGCAGAGGACACCAAGCTGGCAGGAATAGCCAATACTCCAGAAGATAGGCTTAAGATACAGAAGGATCTGGACAGACTTGAGCACTGGGCGCTATCTAACAAAATGAAATTCAATGGTGAAAAAAGTAAGGTTCTACATTTAGGCAGGAAAAATCAAATGCATAGGTATAGTATAGGTGGTACCTTGCTCAATAGTAGTAACTGTGAGAGGGATCTCGGAGTCTTAGTAGACAATCACTTCAATATGAGCCAGCAGTGTGCTGCAGCTGCCAAAAAAGCCAACACAGTGCTAGGCTGCATTAACAGAGGGATAGAATCAAGATCAAGTGAAGTACTAATACCACTTTACAATGCTTTGGTAAGGCCACACCTGGAATACTGCATCCAGTTTTGGTCACCACGATGTAAAAAAGATGTCAAGACTCTAGAAAGGGTACAGAGAAGAGCAACAAAGATGATTAGGGGGCTGGAGGCTAAAACATATAGGGAACGGTTGCTGGAATTGGGTATGTGTAGTTTAATGAAGAGAAGGGTGAGGGGTGACATGATAGCAGTGTTCCAATATCTCAGGGGCTGCCACAAAGAAGAGGGAGTCAAGCTATTCTCCAAAGCACCTGAAAGCAGGACAAGAAGCAATGGATGGAAACTAGTCAAGGAGAGAAGCAACCTAGAACTAAGGAGAAACTTCCTGACAGTTAGAACAATTAACCAGTGGAACAACCTGCCTCCAGAGGTGGTGAATGCTCCAACACTGGAAGTTTTTAAGAAGAGACTGGACAGCCATTTGCCTGAAATGGTATAAGGTTTCCTGCCTGAGCAGGGGGTTGGACTAGATGACCTCCAAGGTCCCTTCCAACATTATTATTTATTATTATTATTATTATTATTATTATTATTATTATTATTATTATTATTATTATTATTATTATTATTATTATTATTATTATTATTATTATTATTATTATTATTATTATTAAAGATCCTGAAGCTAAAACTCAAATACTTTGGCCACCTAATGAGAAGGAAGGACTCACTGGAGAAGAGCCTTATGCTGGGAAAGATGGAGGGCAAAAGGGGACGACAGAGAATGAGGTGGCTGGATGGAGTCACCGAAGCAGACTCCGGAAGATGGTAAGAGGACAGGAAGGCCAGGAGGAACCTTGTCCATAGGGTCGCGATGAGCCGGACACGACTTCGCAGCTAACAACAACGGACACCACGTGAACCAACTACACCACCCACCGGCCTCCCAAGTCAATCCTGCATCAATCAAATTCACCAAAGCGATTGGAAATGAAGAGGAAACCAGAAAAAGGGGCGGGCACTCGTCCACCCACTTAACCTCCCGACAGCTTGCAAGGACTGGGCAAAGTGGAAGCGGAGGCGACGACGGCAACAACAACAACAACAGCAGCAACAGCAGCAGCAGCAGCAGCTCCCTCCCACGGCGTCACTTCCGCCCGATACACAGGGGCGATGAAGGCCGGCCGCGGCTTCGCGCCGGGATCGCTTCCGCGGGACGCTTCGGGCTCCGCCCGGAGGAGCCTCTTCCTTTGGCCGCTGCTCTGCCTCGGGCTCTGGTGCTGGCAGGTCTCCGGAATGGCCACTCCGGACCAGGTAACGCCGGCAGTCGTTCTAACGGGGACAACTTGCCTCCTCTCGCCCGGAGCACCCGCCGGAGTCAGCTGTAGGAAGACGCCCCTGGCGAGGGTCTTCCTTCAGCCGCTTCCCGGATGCCTCCTGGGTCGGGGAGAATCAGCGGGAGCTGACCGGGGAGAGGGGCTGCCTGGAGGAGCACAGAAGCCGGGTAGCTTTGCTGGCTAAGCTGCAAACGGGCCGGAGGAGTCTTGGGAGGTCGCCCGGGTAGCGATTCCCACGACTCGGATGATAACTCACAATAGCAGGCTGTTCGCAGCAGCGGGGCTGCCTTCGCTGCTCGGATTGTTGGTTCGCCCACACGCGCCCCCCCCTCTCTCTTCGGGACCCGGTGTTCATCCCAACCGGCGGAGGAGCAACTTGAGAAGGGAGAACCTCATCGGAGTTGGAAGGGACCCTGGAGGTCTTCTAGTCCAACCCCTGCTCAAGAAGGGAGACTCCGTCTCATTTCGGACACTTCCTGCCTTAGCAGGGGGTTGGACTTCCAACAACAACTTCTTCTTCTTCTTCTTCTTCTTCTTCTTCTTCTTCTTCTTCTTCTTCTTCTTCTTCTTCTTCTTCTTCTTCTTCTTCTTCTTCTTCTTCTTCTACTTCTACTTCTACTTCTACTTCTACTTCTACTTCTACTTCTACTTCTACTTCTTCTTCTTCTTCTTCTTCTTCTTCTTCTTCTTCTTCTCCTACTTCTTCTTCTGATGTGACTGCAATGTTGGCGAGCCCACAGCTTTGGAAAGGCAAGCCGTTCCCCCTGGTTGACTGTTCTCGCTGCCAGGAAATTTCTCCTTAGCATCTAGGCTGCTTCTCTCCTTGGTCACGTTTCCATCCATTGTTTCTTGTCTTTGCCTTCTGGCGCTTTGGAAAAATAGGTTGAAACACACACACACCTTTTCTTTGTGGCAGCCCCTCAAAATACTGGAACACTGCTATCATGTCACGTCCACTGATTATTTCTTACAATAAGTTAAAATACATTAAAAAAGTAGGTTAAAACACATTAATAAAACCCAACCCCATCCCATCAGATACCAGAATAGCAGAGTGGTTTTGTGCTCAGCTGCTTACAAAGGGACCCTGATTATCAGGACTCCTTTGAGTATGTGTGTAGTACTATTCAGGGATTATTTGATGTTTTTTTCTGATTTTTTTTTTACATATAACTCAAGGTAGTGAGCATATCTACTACTCCTGCCTGTTGTTTTCCCCACAATAACCCTGTGAGGTGGGTTGGCTCAAAGTTCCCCAGCTGACTTTCCTACCAAAAAGATCTGGGACTAAAAAGTCTTCTGGTTTCTAAAACCAGCTCCTTCGCCACTATGCCAAACTGGGTCTTCAAAACCAACAATATTGTTTTTATTGTTTTAAATGGTGCTAGCTCCCAGATTCGCATTTCAAAATGGTTAGCAATACAACTCCCTGAAATAAAAGGAACTGAAGTTGGTTACATCTGAGACAAATTGCATTCAAGGAAGAGATCCTATCAGATTCCTTCTGGGTTGTTGTTTCCCAACCCCCTATTGTAGACTTGAGACAACTCTCTTTCCTCAGGCTATTGTAAATGACTAATAAAGCTAATGAGTACAGACTGTGCTGATGGTAGCTGAGGGAGCTGGTGCTTGCTTGTGTTTATCTATTGCCCTATCCTACTCTCTTTGGGTATAACTAGGGTTTACCTGTATAAGAACAGTTTCAGGAAGTTCTCAGACTGACAGCTGCTGAGCTTGTGATGGAGTGCCATGCTCAGAATTATTAGGGTTAAGGATTATAAAGCAAAGTTTCACTGGCAAATCAATTCAAAAAATAAATAAATTATGAACATTACAGTCCCAACACATCTAGGTGACTGCAGCATCCCCATGGTCATGCGATCAAAATTCAGCCGCTTGGCAACTGACTCATATTTATGACGGTTGCAGTGTCCTGGAGTCATGTGATCCCCTTTTGCGGGCTTCTGATAGGCAGAGTCAATGGGGAAGCCAGATGATTCACTTAACAACTATGACCAGAAAGGTCATAAAATGGGCCATATCTGTCTCGCTTAGCAACAGAAATTATGGAGGCAATTGTAAATCGTAAGTCAAGAACTACCTGAGTGACATCCCTTTTCGAGCTCACCAGACTAGGCTTATATGTAATTTGCAAAACATTTTACTTTTATTTTTTTTCCTGTGCTGTGCCTTGCAACTCCTGCTGGGCTTGTTTATTTTGCCACCATAATTTTTTTTTACTCATTGGTAAGTTCCTTCTTGCCCTGTGTTCTGTTCTCTCTACCTTTTGCCCCTGTTTCCCATCCTTGGGTGGGCAGAAAAATAAACCGGCATACTTTTCCCTGTCTCTTTATCAGGCCCTGGTTTGTCTGGGATGCTGCTGCTGTCACAGTTTTGACACAGGATAAAGTGAAGGAGAAGAGCCCTTTTTGAAATAACTCAACTCTCCCGCTTCCAAAAATAGTTTTGAATAGTGACGCTTACAGCCCAAAGGAAAGGGGCACAATCACTAAGGCTTAAAAATACCAGGGTTGAGATCAGATCTCAACCCTGATTATATCAATGAGACACTGTAATATGTAGTGTTTGTACATTAACATCTTATCTCTTAATGGGAGAAGAAGTGGGGGGAGGAGAACCAGTAACACCAGAATAGAATCGGTTTGATATAGTAGGTTAAGGCATCAGGCTGAAAGTGGGGAGACTGTGAGTTCTAGTCTGCCTTGGGCATTTAGCCAGTGGTTTTACCTTGGGCCAGTCCCTCTCTCTGAGCCCTAGAAAGAAGGCAAGGGCAAACCAATTCTGAAAATCCTTGCCAAGAAAACTGCAGGGCTTTGTCTAGGCCAGGGGTAGGCAACCTTGGCTCTTTTATGACTCCTGGACTTCAACTCCCAGAATTCCTGGCTCAGGAATTCTGGGAGTTGAAGTCCAGGAGTCATAAAAGAGCCAAGGTTGCCTACCCCTGGTCTAGGCAGTCTCCGAGAATCAGACACAATAGAACAGATGGGGGGGAAAATAAGACAGCCAAAAACTGGTTTTGTGTGAAGATCTTGCATGGATGCTTACAAAGGGAGTTTGACTGTCAGCTGATAGTAGGCCTCCTTTTGGTATGGGTGTAGTACTATTCAGGGACAATTTTAAATAATGTTGTGAGATTTTTATCTTGGTGAGAGAGAGGGATTGGCTTAAGGTCCCCCAGCCAGCTTTTGTGCCAAAGGGAGTGTGATCTCAGCCTAGATAATATGGGAAAAGATAGGATTCATGGATTGTGCTAATCCAAGATGCGATTTGTTTAATTAAGTTTACAACTCCATGTATCACTCTCTTTTGTAAACCATAATTTTATTAAAGTATAGTCACATGGGATAGTTTTAAGGCAGAGGGCTGCCTCTTGTCTTTGAGTGGTGGCGTATTCAAGATGAAAGCTAGGCTAAAATACTAAAACAACCAGTTTAGTGTTTAACGTACTGGCCCAGAAACCAGGAAACTCTGAGTTTTATTTCATCCTATACATGAAAATGGCTGGGTGACTTTGGTCTGCCCCACATATTCAGCCCAACTCACCTTACCGGATTCTTGTGGGGAAAAGAGGAGAGGAAGGAATATCAGTATGTTTGCCACCTTTGGTTGTATATGAAAAGGTAAGATAAAAATCTAAGGAGTTGTCGAAAGCTAATTATATATTTATAATTTATCTAATTATATTATTCCACCAATGGCTGGAAACTGATCAAAGAGAGAAGCAACCTGGAATTAAAGGAGAAACTTCCTGACAGTGAGGAAAATTAACCAGTGGAACAGCTTTGCCTCCAGAAATTGTGGATGCTCAATCACTGAAAATTTTCAAGAAGAGACTGGATAGTCACTTGTCTGAGATGGTACAGGTTCTCCTGCTTGAGCAGAGGGCTGGGCTAGAAGACCTCCAAGGTCCCTTCCTATTCTATTCTATTCTATTCTATTCTATTCTATTCTATTCTATTCTATTCTATTCTATTCTATTCTATTCTATTCTATTCTATTCTATTCTATTCTATTCTATTCTATTCTATTCTATTCTATTCTGTTGTTGTTGTTAGCTGCGAAGTCATGTCCGATCCATTGTGACCCCATGGACAACGTTCCTCCAGGCCTTCCTGTCCTCTACCATCTTCTGGAGTCCATTTAGGCTCACACCTACTATTCTATTCTGTTCTGTTCTGTTCTGTTCTATGCGATCATGTGACCTCAAGATTCTACAACCTGTTGTAAATGTGAGCAGATTGCCAAGCGCTGGAAATGTGATGATATGACTGTAGGGACGGTATGGCAGTCATAACTGTAAGGACAGGTCATAAGTAACTTGTTTTTGAGTCCATTGTAACTGGTCTTTAGGCAACTGGTTCGGAAGTCAAGGATTACTTGTAATTTACATATTTAATCATTTTCCCTTCTATTAATAATAACAGTTATAAATTGATTATTACTTTGTAGGAGCTGCTGCCTGCCCCTAAAACTTTGGAGGGCATAATATCCTCGGAGGCCACGTACACCCCAGCTTACTTTAAAAAAAACACATAGTTAATGTTTGTTTGGGGAGGTGTATAAAAATCTATATTTTTAACTTCAAACTCATGGTAGAACTAGATGAGATTTAATGTCACAGTGAGTCTGTAAGGAGTCAAGAAACATTCTGCTGTTTGCAAAATGATTCATCTACGCTTCTGACCACATGCCCGGCAGATAACAGGAAATGTCACGGGTATGTAAGAAGCAATGGAAATTTGTTTGATGGTTTTGTCAGCTTTATAATATTCCATATCACGCTTTTTCTCAACGGAACTCAGCATTTAATTCCCCTTTTCGTTTATGAAACCTGAAATTATCAGAATATTGGATTTGCTTTGTTATATATACTGTTCCACTACCTTGAGTAGTTTCTTTCTTTCTTTCTTTCTTTCTTTCTTTCTTTCTTTCTTTCTTTCTTTCTTTCTTTCTTTCTTTCTTTCTTTCTTTCTTTTTCTTTCTTTTTTGTGATTTCTAAATATGCTTAGTTCTGATGGGGATTTTTTTTTTCCTTGGGGCTTTCGGAGGAAAAGATGGGAGACTGAAAAGCAGAACTAACGATTGTGTTGAATAATAAAGAGCCAGTTGTTGCTTACACAAGACAGTTGTCCCTACTGGGTTTTGAGTACTGGGAAATAACGGAAATAACCGTCTTGCTCACAACCACAATGGCACCTTTTAAAAGACATTTGTTCTGTACCAGCCTGCTACCGGCCCTGCAGCAAAAGCAGGGACGACCCCTTTACAAACGGCAAGAGGCTGGAATAAAGCCTGCCAAATTTATTCACATAAAACAGAGCAAGACAAGACACCAACCATAAAACACGAGCTAAGAAGCAGGAACAATCCAAGCAGTTGCCTTCAGCAAACCAGCCCTCCCACACATTCCCCTTATATAGAGTTCAGGGCGTGGCTTCTCTGTGCCTCCTTCCGAGGAGCCCCATTGCCTTCCTCTGTTTACTCCTAATTGACTGCCTCCTGCGTCGGGCGTCCTTGAACAGGGCCAGCTGTGGGTCATCTTCATCCACGCTGTCAGGCTCACACAGCTGGGTCTCCACCAGGTGGGAGGGGCCTGGCTGGGGGCTCTGCGGAGCCTCAAAGCCATCAGCAAGTTCTTCAACACCCCCCTCCTCCTCCTCCTCTGAGTCATCCGACCCAACTGCCGAACCCACAGGCTGACCCTGAATCACAACAACATTATGTTCACGAACCTCCCTTTTTAATCACGTTTAGAAATTGCTTGTTAACTATTTTTAAGACATTGGAGACCTAAAAATACACTCTAATTAACTGGGAATATAAAAATGACACAAACTGTTTGAACATTGAAAACACCAAAGGACATTTGGAGAAATAGATCCAGAAGTTAGTACAATGTCAATATCAATGTTTGCTTCTATGCTTAGACATGGTCCAAAAAATGTTACAAAAAAAACGGCAAATGAGGAACAAGTTTTTATTTGGCAAGACAGAGACGGCATCAAAAGTGAAGCTGCAAATAACTGCAAGAATGACATGAAAAAGGATGACTCTCTACCTACTAGCTGAAGAAACTGGCTGATGCTTTAAAAATCAAAAGAGAAATACACATAATAAACCAAAAGAGTGACCTGGATATTTTTTTTTCATTGGATTTACAAAAGAGGCTTGTTAAAAAATAATTTAGAATCTTGTGAGAAGAATCAAGAAAAGAAATTAAATTCTATAGCATCGTTTGAATGGACTAAAGATTAAGACGGTTAAAAGCAAAAGGAAGGAATATAACATTGGTTTCTTTGATCAAGTTTAAATTAAGATATGTTGCCATTTCTGGCTAGCCTTATTTGGACTTTCTGCTAGAACTGAAAAGATGATACGTTATCGATTTGTCTATACATAAAAATGGGTCAGATTAAAGAAAAGACGGTGAAGCATTACAAAAACCTTTTATATTTGTTATGAGGAAGGTTGGAAGTAATTTATGCGTTTTCTTTCCCTTAATTATATTTTTGCTTTTCTTTCTTTTTTTTCATTTTCTGCGCTTTTTTTCCTTTTTCCCCCTTTTTTCTATATCTTTGCATTTTCACTTTTACTTTCTTCTTATTTGTATTAGATTTGACTATTGTAACTAAAATCCTTAATAAAAATTACATTTATTGGAGGTTTTTTTTTGTCTTGTGGCTAAGTTGTTACTCTCACATTTTTTGTGAAGTTGTTCCCTCAACTTCAAGATTCTGACAACTACTTCCCTCTTGGTGTTCAGTGTTTCTATTTCCGTTCTGTTTTTATCCCATTTTTCACTCTTAAAGGTAAAGGTAAAGGTTCCCTCGCACACGCGTGCTAGTCGTTTCCGACTCTAGGGGCCGGTGCTCATCTCCGTTTCAAGGCCGAAGAGCCAGCGCTTGTCCGAGGACGTCTCTGTGGTCATGTGGCCGGCATGACTAGACGCCAAAGGCACACGGAACGCTGTTACCTTCCCACCATAGTGGTCAATATTTTTTTACTTGCATTTTTTACGTGCTTTCGAACTGCTAGGTTGGCAGAAGCTGGGACAAGTAACAGACGCTCACTCTGTTACGCGGCACTCGGGATCTGACCCGCCAAACTGCCGACCTTCTGATCGACAAGCTCAGCGTCCTAACCCACTGAGCCACCGCATCCCTTTTTCACTCTTAAGGAAGTCTCATTGCATTCAACCACACTATAACCCTAAGAATACAGCTATGCAGTTGAAGAGTGTTAGCTTCTTTCTCACCTGTTTTTATTGTGTTTCAGGATTTGGGTCCAAAGGTGAACAGACTTAATTTGGTGCAAAGGATTAGTCCATTAGTAGGAGAAAGTGGCAAGAAGGTGACAAGCAACAGGGAGAAAGCAAAACTCGTTTTATGCATATACACAAAGGGAAAAAACAGTCAAACCTATCAAAAACAGTACTGTAAAAAAACAGATTAGAAACACAAGTTAAGATAGGCAAGAAAATGGTGAGCACCTGTCCACCCTACATGAGTTCAAATCACCAGGACCAGATGGATTGCACCCCAAGGTTCTGAAGGAACTGGCAGATGTCATGTCAGAACCATTGAACTATATCTTTCAAAGATCCTGGAGCACCAGGGAACTACCAGAGGACAGGAAAAGAACTGATGTAATTCCCATCTTCAAAAAAAAGGGGGGGGGAATGGATCCAGGAAACTACAGACCTATCAGCCTGACTTCAATACCTGGGAAGATTCTGGAAAAGATAAGCAATGAATCAGCAAACACCTAGAGGCAAACAAAGTCATAACCAAAAGCCAACATGAGTTTGTCAAAAACAGATCATGCCAGACAAATCTTATTGCATTCTTTGACAAGGTAACAAAATTAGTGGACCAGAGGAATGCTGTGTATATAATTTACCTGGACTTCAATAAGGCATTTGATAAAATAGACCACAACCTACTACTTGATAAGATAGAAGAATGTGGGTTAGACAGCATCACCACCAAATGGATTTGTAACTGACTGACCAACTGCACTCAACGTGTAGTCTTCAATGGAACTACATCTGTATAGAGGAAAGTATGCAGTGGGGTACCCAAAGGCTCTGTTTTAGGCCCAGTACTCTTCAATATCTTCATCAATGATTTGGATGAGGGAATAGATGGGGAACTTATCAAATTTGCAGACAACACCAAGCTGGCAGGAGTAGCCAACACCCCAGAAAATAGGCTTAAGGTACAGGAAGATTTTGACAGACTTGAACATTGGGTGCTATCTAACAAAATGAAATTCAATGGTGAAAAAAGTGAGGTTCTACATTTAGGTAAGAAAAACCAAATGCACAGGTACAGTTGCAAGAAAAAGTATGTGAACCCTTTGGGATTACATGGAGTTTTGCATGAATTGGCCATAAAATGTGCTCTAAACGTCATGTAAATCACAACAATAGAAAAACACAGTCTGCTTAAAATAATACAAACATTAGCTGTTGTCATGTTTTAATTGAACATAAGATGGCAACATTCACAGTGCAGGGTGGAAAAAGTATGTGAACCCCTAGCTTAATGACTTCTCCAAGAGCTAATTGGAGCCAGGAGTGAGCCAACCTTGACTCCAATCAGTGTGATGATATTGGATGTGTTGCTGACAGCCGTCCTGCCCTTTAAAAACACACACCTGTTTTGGGTTTACTGGTCTCAAGAAGCACTGTCTGATGTGAACCATGCCTCGCAGAAAAGAGCTCTCAGAAGACCTACGATCAAGAATTGTTGACTTGCATGAAGCTGGAAAGGGTTACAAAAGTATCTCCAAAAGCCTTGATGTTCATGTGTCCACGGTAAGACAGACTGTCTACAAATGGAGAAAGTTTAGCACTGTTGCTACTCTCCCTAGGTGTGGTCATCCTGTAAAAATGACTGCAAGAGCACAGCACATAATGCTTAATGAGGTAAAGAAGAATCCTAGAGTGTCAGCTAAAGACCTACAGAAATCTCTGGCACATGCTAACATTTTTGTTGACACATCTACAATAAGGAAAACATTAAACAAGAATGGAGTACATGGGAGGACACCACGGAGGAAGCCATTGCTGTCCAAAAAAAATATTGCAGCACGTTTGAAGTTTGCAAAAGAGCACCTGGATGTTTCACAGCACTAATGGAAAAATATACTGTGGACAGATGAAACCAAAATTGAGTTGTTTGGGAAAAGCACACAACACTATGTGTGGAGTAAAAAGGCACAGCACACCAACATCAAAACCTCATCCCCACTGTAAAACATGGCGGAGGGAGCATCATGGTTTGGGGCTGCTTTGCTGCCTCAGGGCCTGGATGGATTGTTGTCATTGATGGGAAAATGAATTCCAGAGTTTATCAGGACATTTTGCAGGAAAATGTACGACCATCTGTCCGCCAACTGAAGCTCCGCAGAGGATGGGTGATGCAACAGGATAATGACCCAAAGCATACGAGTAATTCAACAAAACAATGGCTTCAACAGAACAGAATACGCCTTCTGGAGTGGTCCAGTCAGAGTCCTGACCTCAACCCGATTGAAATGCTGTGGCATGACCTTAAGAGAGCGATTCACACCAGACATCCCAAGAATATTGCTACACTGAAACAGTTTTGTGAAGAGGAGTGGTCCAAAATTACTCCAGATCGTTGTGCAAGTCTGATCTGCAACTACAGGAAACGTTTGGTTGAGGTTATTGCTGCCAAAGGAGGGTCAACCAGTTATTAAGTCCAAAGGTTCACATACTTTTTCCACCCTGCACTGTGAATGTTTCCACCTTATGTTCAATTAAAACATGACAACAGCTAATGTTTGTGTAGTATTATTTTAAGCAGACTGTGTTTTTCTATTGTTGTGACTTACATGACGTTTAGAGCGCATTTTATGGCCAATTCATGCAAAACTCCACGTAATCCCAAAGGGTTCACATACTTTTTCTTGCAACTGTACCCATATTGCTGTCTATATGAATACAAAGTCATCAGGGATTAGGTGTGCAAAGGTGTAGGTGTGTAGTCCATCTTTTGGACAAAGGCTTTATTCACTGGCACTTGGGTAATGGAAATCTTTCCACAGATTTATCTGTTGTGATAACTTGTGGTTGGCTTGATGTGGTTGAACAAGCTATAAGTTCAGAATTACAAGCCACAATGCCTGGATTTACCCCAAGTCAAAGCAACAGCATTATGATTGACATTTAATTTCTTTCTTTCTTGTATAATGATATGAACAGCAAAGTCCAGCTATAATTAGTTTTGTTATGGAATTTATTGTGCAGAGGTCTCCTTGTGCTACCAAAGAGTTGCACAGACAAGGAAGGGCACTGAGAGCAGTAAAAATCACACACAGAAATACACTGAGTTCTAAAAGCAAAAAGTATTTTACTTTGAGGTGGTGTAAAAACAAAAATGCACAGTCAAAAATAAACAGTCCAAGTCATACACAATAGCAACAGTCCAAGGAGTAATCCAAACTACAAAGTCTTCTTACCGGTCCAGAGGTCAATACACAGTTCAGGTTTACAACAGTAGTAAACCAACAGCAGAGCAAAAACAGTAACAGTAGAGATCAGTGAATTCAGAGAGAGAGAGAAGCTACGTTCCTAGCTTCCTCTTATGGCCATGAGAACACTTACACACCCATTGGCCAATTAACAACTTAAAGACATAGCATTATGGTTAATATATTTTCAACCCAACATTGTAGGCTAACACCATATGCCTAACAAGTTTCATTAGTCAGAATCATGACACTAAGAGGCTAAGCATAAAACAATTGAATAGATAACATACATTGATAGGTATTATGTAAAATATTTCAAAACTAAAACGTATTAAAGTACCAGTATTAGCTAAGGGATTATTTTTGTAGCAATAGTTAAGAAGTTGGCTGTTACCACTCTAACTTTATAATTTTTGTCCAAAAGAATATCCCAAGAATATTGCTACACTGAAACAGTTTTGTGAAGAGGAGTGGTCCAAAATTACTCCAGATCGTTGTGCAAGTCTGATCTGCAACTACAGGAAACGTTTGGTTGAGGTTATTGCTGCCAAAGGCGGGTCAACCAGTTATTAAGTCCAAAGGTTCACATACTTTTTCCACCCTGCACTGTGAATGTTTCCACCTTATGTTCAATTAAAACATGACAACAGCTAATGTTTGTGTAGTATTATTTTAAGCAGACTGTGTTTTTCTATTGTTGTGACTTACATGACGTTTAGAGCGCATTTTATGGCCAATTCATGCAAAACTCCATGTAATCCCAAAGGGTTCACATACTTTTTCTTGCAACTAGGTGGTTGCAAGGTGGTATAGGTGGTACCTTGCTCAATAGTAGTAACTGTGAGAGGGATCTTGGAGTCCTAGTGGACAATCACTTAAATATGAGCCAGCAGTGTGCAACAGGAGCCAAAAAAGCCAACACAGTGCTAGGCTGCATTAACAGAGGGATAGAATCAAGATTGTGAAGTGTTAGTGCCATTTTATAATGCCTTGGTAAGGCCACACTTGGAATACTGCATTTATTGTTCTTATTTAAGTATTAAATGCCTGAAGCAATAAGCTACCTTTTGGTATATCATTTTTTTATACTTAGAACGGTCATTGGGGCAGAGTACTGGTTGTTAAATTATTTGAATCCCACCACTAGTTAAAAAATATAAAGAAAAGTTGCTGGAATTAGGTATGTCTAATTTAATGAAGAGAAGGACGAGGGGTGACATGATAGCAGTGTTCCAATATCTCAGGGGCTGCCACAAAGAAGAGGGAGTCAAGCTATTCTCCAAAGCGCCTGAAGGCAGGACAAGAAACAACATATGGAAACTGACCAAAGAGAGAAGCAAACTAGGAGAAATTTCCTGACAGTTAGAACAATTAATCATTGGAACAACCTGCCTCCAGAAGTGGTGAATGCTCCAACATTGGAAGTTTTTAAGAAGAGAGTGGACAGCCATTTGTCTGCAATGGTATAGGGTTTCCTGCCTGAGCAGGGGGTTGGACTAGATGACCTCCAAGGTCCCTTCCAACTCTGTTCTATTCCTATTCCTATCCCTATCCTATCCTAAATCCTTCTGTTAAAGATAAAGGAGCCTCGGTCTCTTGTATCTGCTTAATTAACGTTTGATTGAAAAACAGTACTTGGCCCAATCCTGGTTCTCTCTTCAGACAGGGAGTTAGTACTTTCTGTGGGGAATATGAATCCCAGGAACAGAAACATTTCTCACGAACGAAGGCAAATATATGTGTCCCCGGATAATGATGCGAGATCAAATTTGAGTCGGTCACTGGGACCAGAGATTCAAGGAATTTCTCTGTACTGGAATATGTGCTTTGGGTTGTTCTATGAGTCGTTCTGGGAAAGGTTGAGGGCAAGAGAAGAAGGGGACAACAGAGAATGAGGTGGCTGGATGGAGTCACTGAAGCAGTAGGCGGGAGCTTAAATGGACTCCAGAAAATGGCAGAGGACAGGAAGGCCTGGAGGGACATTGTCCATGGGGTCGCGATGGGTCTGACATGACTTCGCAACTAACAACAACAACAACGAGTCGTGTTTACATGGTGCCTTCCTATTGGCTGATTGGTGTGTTGATCGCTGGTGATTGGCCGTCGTTTCCTTGTGCTGCCGAGCCTTCGGCTCCTAAGTATTTGATAAGCTGTTGGTAATTCAGCACTCCTGTCCACCGACAAGGGGCCTGGGAAACGGGTCTCGGTGACCCACCCAGATTCGATCTCACATCTAGAAAGATTTCTATTTCATCCTGCCGTTAAAAAAAGTGCAGGGATTCTATGTGGAGAGCAGGGTTCAGAGATAACAGATGTGCTTATTGTTTCTCCACCACTTCCTTGCAGCCCAGACCTGATGATCTTCCCTGGTTTATCTTGGCAGGTGAAACCCCGCATCGTCATGGAGCAATTGCTCTGGGTCAACGGTGGTGCAATCGGGGAAGTGGACACGTTCAGGATCCCCCTCATCACTGCGACGCCTTACGGCACCCTGTTGGCCTTTTCAGAAGCCAGGAAGACTTCTGCTTCTGACAGTGGAGCTAAATTCATAGCCCTTCGCAGATCGATAGACAAAGGTTTGTGAGGCTAAGAAGCAGGAGGGAACGGAATAGACTGTGGTCTGTGTCTCGGTGGTAGAAGTCTAGGGGTGTTGGCAGATGCCTGCAGAGAAGCAACTAGAGGTGTAATTCTTTGGGATGATTCTGATTTCATATAGAATCATAGAATCACAGGGCTGGAAGGGACCTTGGATGTCTTCTGGTCCAACCCCCTGCTTTGTTTAAAACAGTGTTTCTCAACCTTGTCAACTTTAAGCTGTGTGGACTTCAACTGCCAGTATTTCCCAGCCAGAAAGCTAAAAGCTGACAAGGTTGGGAAATGCTGGCGTACATAGTTTCCAACCATGTTCTGTGTTTATGGAATTTACAACCCAACTTTTCAGTCGTGAGTCCATAATGTGGGAGCCTCCGAATGTTGTAGAACAGTGGTGGCAAACCTATGGTACGCATGCCACAGGCGGCACTCAGACCCCTCTCTGGGGGCACACGCATCACCGCCAGGAGCTCGCACAGGTCCATTAGGCTGTCGCCACCCAGAGGTGGCCACGCCCACCCCAGCCACGCCCAGTCTGCTGTGACCACTGCAGCCATGGCCACCCAGTGGACCACATTCCCCCCCCCGCGGGCACCACAATGCTGATTCACCCCTGGCACTTTGCAATAAATAAGTGGGTTTTGGGTTGCAATTTGGGCACTCGGTCTCTAAAATGTTCGCCATCACTGTTGTAGAACTACATCTCCCTGTTACATCCACCTCCCCATTATTACTAAAGCTGGGTGGCTCTATTGGAAGAAGCCTGGGTATAAATTGGGAAGATCGCCTTAATAGTTATATTAAGTCATAAGTCATAAACCTTTTTTAGTTGCCAAATCAGGGGTCTTCAAACTTGGCCCTTTTATGACTTGTGGACTTCAACTCCCAGAATTCCTCAGCCAGGCACGCTGGCTAAGGAATTCTGGGAGTTGAAGTCCACAAGTCATAAAAGGGCCAAGTTTGAAGACCCCTGTGCTAAACAAATGGTTGTAAGTCAAGGACTGTCTATAATTATATTAAACTATTCTGACTTTGACTTGAATAAAATTGTAGGGTGTTGGGGTGGAGCTTATTTGTCTGTTCAACATTTCTTCCCTTTCCCCCATCCCCCAGTTCCTCTTTCCAGTATAATTCAGACCCTGAGTAGATATAGGTAATCATCGACTTATGACTGCAAATAAGCCCAGAATTTCCATTGCCAAGCAAGAGAGGTGTTAAGTGAGTTTTGCCTCATTTTACAAGCTTTCTTGCCACAGTTCTCAAGGCAAGTCACCACAGTTCTTAAGGTAGTCACATGGTTGTTTAGTGAATCTGGCTTCTCCATTGACTTTGTTTGTCTGAAGGTCACAAAAGGTGATCACATGACCCCTGGACTCTGCAACCGTCATAAATACATGCCAGTTGCCAAGCATCCAAATTCTGATCATGTGACCAGGGAGATGCTGCAATGGTTGTAAGTGTGAAATGCGGTCATAAGTCACTTCAGTTCCATTGTAACTCTGAACAGTGACTAGACGAATGGTTGTAATTCGAGGATACCTGCAATCCTAAGAGGAAGACGGTATCAGATTGAAAAATCCTGGCCTGTGTATAGCAGAGAAATGTAATCCATGATCTGCCTGTCCTTCCAGGTGCCAATTGGAGTCCAACTTCATTCATAGTTGATGATGGTTCCCTCATAGACGGTCTCAACCTTGGAGCTGTGGTTGTAGATTGGGAAAAGGACACGGTGTTCTTGATATATACTCTCTGTGCACACTACCACGGATGCTCCACCGCCAGCGTCATGATAATCCGCAGCTTGGATGATGGGATCACGTGGAGTCGTCCCCGGAACCTCTCTGAGGAAGTTGGCACTACCATGTTTGCCCCCGGACCAGGCTATGGCATCCAGGTGAGGCTACACATCGAACACAGAGGTGGTAAGAACGTGCTGAATTATTCACTGTTTTCCTTACCCCCTTTTTATGCATGTTACAGTGATGGTGTAGGACTGGAACAGAACAGTTCCTGTAGCATTGGGATCAGTGCTGAGATTGACCCGTATCAACTGCCATTTTACAAAAGAACAAATTTCTGCCACCACCACCACCCCACTACCACCCCAGGTAAACCAGAGAGCAAACAGGACTAGATGAACTAACTCTGCTTCATTGTGTAAGGCTGAAGGTGAAGGTTAAGGTTCCCCCGCACATGCGTGCTAGTCGTTTCCAACTCTAGGGGCCGGTGGTCATCTCTGTTTCAAAGCCAAAGAGCCAGCGCTTGTCCGAGGACGTCTCCGTGGTCATGTGGCTGGCATGACTAGATGCCAAAGGCGCACGGAGCGCTGTTACCTTCCCACCGTAGTAGTCCCTATTTTTCTACTTACAGTTTTACGTGCTTTCGAACTGCTAGGTTGGCAGAAGCTGGGACGAGTAACAGGCGCTCACTCTGTTACGCGGCACTCGGGATTCGACCCGCCAAACTACTGACCTTCTGATCGACAAGCTCAGCGTCCTAACCCACTGAGCCACTGCGTCCCATACTTTGTAAGATACGATGGGCATAATCAAGATAAATACCTCTGGGACATCTACAGTAGATTAGCAAGGATTCCTGACATTCATTTAATAGCAACAACTAAGCTGCTTTCCCTTTCTAAACCAGGTTGCTGAAAAAGAACATCTGAGGGAAAATCAAGAATAGATTTCTAGATAAAAGGAGATCAATTCTGGCTGGTTTATAGACTCAGACATGACCTTATTCCTTCACTCTTAGGGTGTTTCCCTGAATCTGGCTTGGAGGACTCCTAGAAACCTGAATTCTACCAGGTTTGTGGTAGGAAGCATCACCCATCCTTTCGGGGAGTGCTTCGGCTGCATGAAACGTGGCCCCAGGCCAAGGAATTCTCAGGTTAAAAGGAGAGGGAAGAATGAAAAGGGGATGTAAGGCTACATGAGCGAAATCTCTCAAGTTTGAAAGTATCAACTTTCCGTTACTATTTTTAACTGCTTGATTCATTGGGGGAGGGGGGGTCCTTGCTAAGTTTCTTCCTCTGACCATTAAGCCACTGAGGCTCCCGGCCACTCTTGTCCGATTGTTTCCTAGGCAGCGCTCCCTCCCATTTTTCCCCAAGGTCATCCCCACACGCCATCCTCAGGTTGCAATATGGAAAAGCACACAGGCCTGGGGATGGGTGTTTGGGTGGATTGTCAGGACTCTGTACAACTTCCATCTTCTTTATTTAACCCAGGCTTGATCTTAACTCTAAAACACAGAGTTAATACTTGGGTTAATCCCCTCCTGTGATTAAAAGTAAACGCTTAACTTCATGGCCATCTATATGAGAGTTCTCCAGCATTTCCGTCTTTGCAGACTGGGGAGGCAGAGGGGATGGTTTCGTGCAAGTGGCTGGCAAGCGCACACATGTTCATGCAGCTCCATTTGCGCAAGCCCCATGCACGCGGGACAACCCTTCACTTAAAATGAAGCGCATGCGCACTCAGCCGCTGCTTGTGCAATTGAGGATGTGCGTGCGTTTCTGTGGCTTGGTTGCAAACCCCTCACAGTCTAATAGTGGGCCATAGCCCACCGGTTGGGCATCCCGGATCTATATTATGGAAATGTCTGTCAATTACGTAATTTCTTGAACTCATAGAATCACGAATCGTAGAATGTCATTTTGGAAAGGGTCTTGGAAACTGGCTAGTCTAATGCTTTGTCTACTGTGAAAAGCTACTGCTACCCTATGTTATTTTTGTTCAGTCGCTAAGTTGTGTCTGACTGCTCACAACCCCATGGACCATTGTATGCGAGGCTCCACTGTCCTCCACTGTCTCCTAGAGCTTGTCCAGATTCATGTTCATTGCATCAATGACACTCTCTAACCGTCTCATCCTCTGCTGTCCCCTCCCCCTTTTGTCTTCCATCTTTCTTAACATCAGGGTCTTTTCCAGTGAGTCCTCTCTTCTAACTTGGTGGCCAAAGTATTTGAGATTCAGCAGCTGTCCTTCCAAAGGACAGTCAGGGTTAATTTCCATTAGGATTTACTGATTTGATCTCCTTACAGTACAAGGGACTCTCAAGAGCAGGGGTGTCAAGCTCAATTTCATTGAGGGCCACATCAGCATTGCGGTTGCCCTCAGGGGGCCGGGTGGGTGTGGCCTGGGTGGGCGTGGCCTACTGGGTGGGCGTGGCTGGAGTGTGTATGGCCTACTGGGTGGGCGTGGCCAGCTCTACATCGTTCGCATCAAGGGTGCCTATGGGGGCCTGGGCAGGAGTGGGACAGATCTGAGGGTCTCTGGCAGAAGGAGGGTCTCTGGGCCAGGGCCAAGGCAGCGGGGGCCGTTCCCTCACTGTTTCCAGGATGGCTTCGCGGGCCGCATGAAACCACTTTGCGGGCTGAATCTGGCCTCTGGGCCTTGTGTTTGACATGTCTGCTCAAGAGTCTTCTCCAGCACCAACTACTATGTTATACCTGGTAGAAAGCTATCCATCCATATCCGGAATATGTTTAACCATATTCCAAGAAGACTAATCATTAATAAGGCATAGATAATCCAGTTCTAATTGTTGGAGGAGAGGAGAAAAAGATACTCATAAGAAATGTGGGCGTGATAACAGAATCCATAGAAGTCTCCAGATATAAGATATGGACACGAGCATCTACAGAAATCAGGCACTGATGTATAATTTATGTAGAAATAAGATTTATTCCTTCATATATGTATACACCCCTCTCTCTCTCTCTCTCTCTCTCACACACACACACACACACACACACACACACACACACAGAGAGAGTTTATAGAAATAAGGTACAGATGTTGCATTAAATAGATTAAGCATACAAAAAAAATAAAATAAGCTGCAAGTATAGAAATTTTAAAAAGCTGGAAAACCGGAGATAATGTAGAAATAAGAAATGAAGCCCAGTTACAGAAATCTAGAAGTAAAGAGATAAACCTTCAGTTTGCTTTGCAGAGCAACGAAAGCTCCCTTGCAGCAAAAAGAAAATAAAGTTTACTTCTTGTCTGTGGCCTGTTTCATTCCTAAGAAGAACCTGTCAAAGTGATTGTAAGACCATTGCAATGCGCAGCTCACTGGGTGAAGGGCATATTTTTAAAATGTCACATAAAAACACTCTCTGGTAGTAAGTTGCACCGTGTTAAACTTCTGCCAAAGGAACAGCTGGAGTTAAGTAGAATCTGTTGCAATGGAGTGGGGGGGGGGAAAGGCCATCCCAGATCAGCGGTTGAAAAAAGCCTTCCCCCAATCTTAAGCAGAGGCAGCATTTTCATGGAAGAATGAGGTGCGCGAGGGCTTCCGGTGGCGACGCGACGCCGAAGACAGCCGTTTTCGGGCTGCCCGCTCCGCAGCTGTGTTTTTCCATCGTAAACAGCGCCGATCAGCTGTTTAGATGGATTTGAAGCCCCCTCCTCGGGAGAAGAGGAGGGGGTGAGGCCCCAGGTAGGGGTTGAGCTCTCCGGGGCCGCCTGAGCTGAGAGTTTGGGCGGCTGAAGGATTGAGCCCCCCCCGAAGCCTGGGTTGCTCCGAGCTGCGCAGCGCCCCTGCTCCGGGATTTATGGAGCAGAGCCAGGCGTTAGCAACCACCCCTGCCAAAAGGAAATACTTTTGATTATCAAGATGCAGGCAGAGCGGTACAGGAGGTCAAGGTGATGTGGACTCTTATCTTTACTCTCTAGCTCAATGGATTTTATAGCTTTAAAGTGAAAGTGCGCAATAAGTGAAAGTGGGGGAAGATGGCGGCTAAAACTTCTAAAGCTCTTCGGAGTGCGGGGTCTTCCCTGGTGCAACAGACCTCATTGCAAGCTTTGCTTCCTCCTGCACCTCCTCTGGCATTGACGCTTAAGGATTTACAAGACGCTTTTGGAAAGCATTCACAATTGATGTCTGACATGATGGATGAAAAGCTGAAAAAGTTGGAGGAGAAACTGGAGAAGAAGATGGAAGAGAAGTTTAGAGCAATGAGGGTGGACATGTTGTCTATGATTGAATCTGTAGCTGAATGTGTGCAACAGCTGGATGAAAAAGTGAAGGATCTCAGTCAAAAGAACTCTATATTAGAAGCAAAGGTATTAGAAAATGAAAATATAAGGGATAAAATGGACGGAGAATTGAGCCTTGCTCAGTGTCATCAGATGCAGTATGCTATTAGAATCAGGGGTTTAAAGGAGAACTGTAAAGAAGATTTAAAGCAGCTGATTTCTGAGGCTCTGGAAGGGGTTTTGGGCCAGCCAGCATCTGAAATTGAGGGAAATATGGACAAAATTTTTCGTGTAAATTCATGGATTGCAAGACAAAGGAAGTTACCCAGAGATGTGGTGGTCTATTTTACAAAGAGAGTAATTAGAGATGAAGTTATTCAAGCTGCTTATGATACTAAACTGGTAGTGGCTGAGCAAGAAGTCTTGGTTTTAAAAGAGATTCCTCCGAAGATTTTAAGGAGAAGGAAAGATTTTGCATTTTTAGTACAGGAACTTAAGAAATGTGATATTAAGTTTAGATGGGAGATTCCAGTTGGTGGTGACGCATGAAGGTAAAAGACATCGTCTGGTTACTGTGGCCCAGGCACGTGATTTTTATAGCAATGTGTTAAAAGCAACCCCCCTATCATTTTTGGAAGCTGTTAAGGGATACGGTGAGGGAAAGCTTCAAGATGTTGCAGACAGACAGATAGAGGACAATGGTGTTGGAGGGGATCAAGATACAGTTTCATTGGATGTTGCAGGAGGCCAGAGGAAGACGCGTGCCGCCCTAAGAGGAGCGAGACGAGAGCAAGAGCAAGACCAGCAGATAGTTATGGAATCTCCAAAGTGTATTTACAGTGAAGATGTGGGAGGGGCGCGGTCCAAAGAAGTTTTGGGGGTCATGACAGACGTGCTCCAAAAGTTTTGGGGCGTTAAGATTGCTGATTAAAATTTTAAATTAGTATCTTAATGGATTAAATTTATCATAGAGGAGAAAGAAAGTTTTTTTTTAATATTTAACACAATTTAAGATGGATGTTATTTGCTTGTTAGAAAAGTATATTAGGGTTATTGACTAAAAGTATGTGTTGAACTAAGAATGGGTATGCAAGCTCCTAATTAACAAGAAGTTGTCTTACAGACTGCTTAAACCCTTTTTTTTTTTACTCTTTTTATTTGAACTCAAGGATGACTTGGAACTGCGAGACATTTGGTGCGATACATGCAAGAATTATTTTTGATTATGGTTTAGTTTGGTTGGAGATTATTAAGGCTAATAGATAGGCGCTTTTGGCGCGTAACTGAGAATTTGTTTTTTTTTTCTTTGAAATTAATATGAATAAGGACTGGGATTAAGAAAATCTATTCTGAGTAAAGCTCCTTTCTGTTTTTCTCTTTTTCTTTTTTACTTTATTTGTAATATTAATATTGTTTGTATTCATTTTACATGAGCTAGAGGGAGATAGAACTAATAGTTTATTGCTGATAACATAGGGGTGCTTATGTTTGTTTTTTTGATTTTATACCCTGTATTTAGCTCTGGGAAGTCGGGGGGGGGAGGAGGGAATGGGGGGAAGGGATAGGGAGGGTTGGGTGGGGTTGGGGGAGGGGGGGATTAAAGTCAAAATGTATTGTAAAACTTTTTAAATAAAAAAAAAAGAATGAGGTGCGCCCTTCCCTTTCTCTTTTGAGAAAGGGGAGAAGCAGTGCAGTGCAGTGCGGTGCTAAAGGAAATAGCAATTAAGTGCTCACATTCCTAGCTGTCGTGCCCAGTAAACCAGAGAAGACAGACGGTGTTGCTTCCAAGCAGAGTTCTTTATTGCTCCATACCTACCCAGAGAATCTTGTCAAACTGAACCACTCCCCTATCTACATCAAGCATCTACTCTGAGAATATTAGTGTCAGAGAGAGAGACTGGCTGAGCCAGGGGGAAGGCATCAAGTGGGGAATTAGTCTGGAATTTCTACATAGGCACAAGTGGGCAAGGTCAGACTCTCCCCCTGAATGCCGTTGAACCTTATCCAGAGAAGAGTCCTGGGTTACAGGGAAGAGCAATAAAGTAGCTAACTGAACTCACGTGTGGATCTGGTTGTTCATGCCTGAGAGTTAGAGAGTTGATTTCTTCACCCTTTTCTCTCACACAACGTGTCTGGACTGTCTGTTATTCCTCTGAAAATGCACCTCTTCCCACTTTGGGGATCCAGTCCGCTATATTCCACCCCATTAACCAATCTGTCCTGGTTTGCAGAAACGCTACGAGCCCAAGAAGGGACGCTTGATCGTTTGTGGTCATGGGACTTTAAAGCTGGACGGGATCTCCTGCCTCCTCAGTGATGACCACGGCATGACCTGGTATTACGGGAGACAGCCCTTGCATGGCATCCCTTACGGAATGCAGAAGAATTACAGTGACTTTAATCCTGATGAATGCCAGGTCAGTATAACTGTGACGGTCGAAACTTGGCTATTGGGTATGATGTCTCAAGAAGGCGGCACTGGTTTAGAACATTATTTGTAGATGGTGGACATTTATACACAACTTTGGGGAAAATATGAGAGAACCACTGAGCAAGCTATTAAGGAAGAACTTGGAGAACAAATTACCAGATTAGAGATTGAAGAAAATCATGTGACAGAAACATTAATCAAGGCTGGGTTAGTGTTTGTTTCTCGTGATTTTCTTCAGACTCTGACCTGCATAACTTGTTCTTCAAGCTTGCTATAAGGAGGGACAGGACAAAGACTTTGGGACAGGTTTTCAGGATTGTTTTCAGCTCTTCAAGCTAGGCCCTAGTCGAGAAACAGATATTGCAGGAATTTCAGAAATGCTATTTTATTGTTGTGAGGAATACGTCAGTAATCTTGAAAGCCCTAAACAAATGTCTCTGTGTCCCCTCTTAGGAAATAAAATCAAGGTGAGTTGTTTTGAGTTTCTGCCTCACACTTCCTTCAATCTGTGGACTGTGTCATCCCTTCCTTCCTTCCTTCCTTCCTTCCTTCCTTCCTTCCTTCCTTCCTTCCTTCCCTCCCGCCCTCCCTCCTCCTATGTGGTGCTATGTATTATATAATCGCTTAGAGAGTGCTGTAAAGCACTGTGAAGCGGTATATGTCTAAGTGCTATTGTTATTCCTTCCTTCCTTCCTTCCTTCCTTCCTTCCTTCCTTCCTTCCTTCCTTCCCAGCTCAATCCCTTCCTTTCTGATCAGCACTTTTACATTTTCCCAGGGTCAGTTCTACATTCCTTTTAGAATTGCAGTATTCTAAATATTGCACAAGATTATCTCAGGTTATACTGTAGTTGTAGGATTCCTGAGGATTCCCGTTAAATGGAAAGTTAGTAAGTTCTCTACATTTTAAATGGATTTAAAAGAGAGAGAGAAACTGGACACTAGCCTTCTTCATATTTCCAGAAAAGGAGCATGAAACCCAGGCAACGTAATCCTGTATAAATTCATTCAGAATTTCATCCCAGCGAGTTTAGGAGGACTCAGAAAGGATGCCATACGAGGATAGATTGGAGATTACTGTAAGAGAGTCCCTAGAATTTGGCAGGCTGGGGACTTAGGCCAAATCGTGGAGTGCATATGCACTACTAATATCTCAGGGGCTGCCACAAAGAAGAGGGAGTCAAGTTATTCTCCAAAGCTCCCGAAGGCAAGACAAGAAGCAACGGATGGAAACTAATCAAGGAGAGAAGCAACCTAGAACTAAGGAGAAACTTCCTGACACTTAGAACAATTAATCAGTGGAGCGACTTGTCTCCAGAAGCTGTGAATGCTCCAACACTGGAAGTTTTTAAGAAGAGACTGGACAGCCATTTGCCTGAAATGGTATAGGGTTTCCTGCCTCAGCAGGGGGTTGGACTAGATGACCTCCAAAGTCTCTTCCAACTTTATTATTATTATTATAAAACTTTTATTCATAAAACATTGACTGGCACTAATGGTTGACACAGGTTGCTGCCAGCATCCTAGGTATCAACCAGGTATCTCCTTAAAATGTAAGATGTTCCAAGTAGCGCAGTTTTTTGTAGCTTTGCTGGAGTTATTGCAGGAAGCTGCAATTTCTTGATGTGTTTTGCCAAGTTTTTGGACATAGTTCCCAGTGCCCCGATGACAATGGGTATCATCACTGTTACACGTTTCATCCATAATCGCACATTTTCGATGGCCAGGGCGCAGTATTTCGTAATATTTTCCAGTTCTTTTTCTTCGACTCTGGCATCTCCTGGTACAGCGATATCAATCAACTGTATGCTTTGGTTCTCTACAACTGTGATATCTGGCATGTTGTGTTCCAAATGGCGATCTGTCTGTATTCGGAAGTCCCACAAGATCTTCACCCTCTCATTCTCGACAACTTTTTCCACCCTATGTTCCCACGACTTTTCGGACACAGGCAAGTCGTATTTTTTACACAATGCCCAGTGGATTAGTTTAGCAACTCGGTCATGTCTAGCTTTGTAATCAGTTTGCGTGATTTTGCTGAACTCACATATTAAATGTGAAACAGTTTCAACTTTGTTGTTGCAAAGTCGGCAATTTGGATTGTCAGTAGATTTTTGTATCTTTGCTTTCATGGCATTAGTTTGTAGTGCTTGTTCTTGAGCAGCCAGTATTAAGCCTTCCGTTTCTTTCTTGATGGTTCCCATCTTAAGCCATGCCCATGTCAAGTTGTTATCACATTTTCCTTCAATGTTTTACAAATGTTGTCCATGCAAAGCTTTGGTTTTCCATCTATTTAATCTGTCATCCAGCCGTTTTTCCTTATATTCTGCCCTTGTTTCTGTTATTTTGATAATGTTCTCTGTTTTCACAGCCTGCAGCAATTATTCTGTACTTTGATTCACATAGTCATTCAAACTTCGTTTTTCTTCTTCTACAGTTTGGTGGATTTGCAGTAGCCCTCTGCCCCCTATTCTTCTTGGCAGGTACAATCTGTCAATGTCACTTCGTGGATGTACAGCGTGGTGCATGTTCAAAAGTTTACGCGTTTTCCGGTCTAGGTGTTCCAATTCGGCCAATGTCCAGTTGATAATTCCAGCTGGGTAGCGTATCACTGGGACTGCCCATGTATTAATGGCTTTAATTATATTTCCACCATTCAGCTTTGATTTTAGTATTTTGCGGACTCTTCTGATATATTCCTTTTGTGTTGACTCTTTGACTTTTCCATTCAAGATGTTATCTGCTTCCAATATGCCTAGGTATCCTTTGGTAGTGCTTTCATAATACTTCCATTTCCCAGTTCTATTCCTTCTATTTTTCCCATTTTTCCTCATTGCATGGATAATATAGCACATTTTCCATTATTATTATTATTATTATTATTATTATTATTATTATTATTATTATTATTATTATTATTATTATTATTTTATTTTATTTTATTTTATTTTATTTATTATTTTATTTTATTTTATTTTATTTTATTTTATTTTATTTTATTTTATTTTATTTTGATGTGATGTGATGTGATGCCTCAGCTGTTTCATGGGACTGATACACGGGCATCTCTTCTTTTTCCAAATGGCTCTGGAGACGTGGACTCAGTCCTAATGACCTTGCCAATACTATAGTGACACATGTTGACAGCATGTGCCAATTTTTCTATCTACAGGTATTCCATGACTTTCAACGTTCATTTAGTGACCATTCGAAGCTACAGCAGCATTGAAAAAAGTGACTCATGACCATTTTTCACACTTAAGACCATTGCAGCATCCCCATGGTCATGTGATCAAAATTCAGATGCTTGCAAAATTCGGATGTTCATATTTATGACGGTTGCAGTGTCCTTGGGTTCATGTGACCATTTTTTTGTGCAAGCAAAGTCAATGGGGAAGCCAGATTCACTTTACAACCCCGTTACTAATTTAACAACCACAGCGATTCACTTAACAAATGTGGCAAGGAAAGTTGCAAAATGGAGCAAAACTCACTTAACAAATTTCTCACTTCGCAACAGAATTTTTGCTTTCTGTGGTCATATGTTGAGGACTACCTGTACTGTATTTTATAACTTTAGCCACAGACATCCCAGAATCCTATGTACAGGTAGTCCTCGACTTACAATCATTTTTTAGTGACCGTTCAGCACTGAAAAAAATGACTTACGGCTGTTTTTCACACTTACGACCTAGCGGTATACCCATGGTCATGTGATCAAAATTCAGACTAACCAACTGGCCTGTATTCATGACGGTTGCAGTGTTCTTGGGGTCATGTGACTTTGCTTTTTGTGCAAGTGAAGTCAATGGGGAAGCCAGATTCAGTTTACAGCCCTGTCACTAACTTAACAACGGCGATGATTCATTTAACAACTGTGGCAAAGAAAGGTTGTAAAATGGGGCAAAATTCACTTAAGAGCTGTCTTGCTTAGCAACAGACATGTCGTGTAAATTGTGGTTGTAAATCAAGGACTACCTGTAATCCAGACAGATTTGTTTGTTTGTTTGTTAAACTTACATGTCGGCCATCTTGTCAAGGCCGCCTCTTGGCAGCTCATTTGGGTAATTAAATTACAATTAAGATTTCTGGAGCATGACCTTGGTTGGTTTAAACAAACTGGCAACGCAAAGTGTGAGATCTTACCCAAATGAGGAGAGAAAGAGTACTGGTGTTTTATCCCAAATCATCTTTATTTCATTGGCAGGCTCATGTGTTCTGTGTAGTAATCATTTAGCTTTAAAAAACGTGAGCCTAGTCACTGCGACTCACAAAGCGTGGCAGTAGAAAGTGTGAGACTCTCCCCAAATTTACAGGAAAGAGAGAACGTTATCGCTTATCCCAAATCTTCTCAGCTTCACCGGTCTCCTTTCCTAACAGCCCTATGAGCTACCGGATGGCTCCGTGGTGGTGAACGCCAGAAATGAGAATTTCTACCACTGCAGATGTCGCATCGTGGTTCGCAGTTACGATGGCTGTGACACCCTTCCGCTGGAGAACGTGAGATTTGACGAGCGTTTAGTGGATCCTGCAGTGGCTGCGGGGGCTCTTGTCAAATCTGGTCTGGTTTTCTTCACAAATCCAGCCCATCGTCAGTTACGTGAGTAAAAAAAAAAAGAAAAAAGATCTAAATATTGGGATTGTCCCTCTCTCTCTCTCTCTCTCTCTCTCTCTCTCTGTGTTTATGTATTTGCACCTGGGTGTACAAGTGCTTGACCTTAATGCAGAGGTCCCCAACCTTTTGGGCACCAGGGACCGGTTCTGTGGAAAGAGGTTTTTCCGTGGACCTCAGGGGGCGTGGTTTCATGTCCTGCCTGCATCCCGTGAATGGGGCTTTGCTTGTTTGTGCGGACCGGTTGCTGGTATGCCTCAGCCCAGTACTGGTCCACGGCCCGGGGGCGGGGGGGCTGCCTTAGTGTATTAAACCACAATTAGCCAAATTCACTCAAACTGGTGGGGTGGGAAATGTTTTTGCTGATTCCCCCATACACGATGAAAGGTCTGCAACTGTCAAGAACCAATTTTCATAGCTGTAATAGCTGTAATAGTTTTGTTTGTTGTGTACTTATAACTAAACACAGTACAGAGATGTGAAATTATGCCAGAAGATAGTACATTTAGTCAGAGCATTATAATAAAGAGCTTCTGAACAAAAAGGTTCATTACATAACAATAATATTAATCACAGTACATCCAAAATGGCAGGTAAGAAATCATCATGGACAACCTAATACTGAAGAATAAAATTACAGCTGTCCAATTATGGGTATAATTTAACTTGTAAACTCTAAAAATCGACTAAAATTCAGGTCACTAGCGCTGCGTGTAAAATCATTACCAGTACCACTAAAATTGTAAGATTAGCCTGTTAATGGCAAAGGTGAATAGAGATTTAAATACGGTAACTTAGGTAAAACTGTAGAATAATAACAGAAGATTCTGTAAATCTGCAGCATAATACGGGAAGATAACTAAATATAGCTAAGGTAAAACATGAAATCAACTATATCACTAACATCTAAAGATAGATAAGAATTTATTGTATCCAACTAGGAGGTACTGTGAAATTGTCTGGGTGATATTATTATTTATAACACTACTGCATTAAATACAGCACAGTCTGCAGCAGTTAAAAGATTTTTCCAGTCGTAAAACAGCAAGCTTAACAAGCCAGCCAGCCAGGTGTCACCTAGCATTTTCTGAACTAGATTACCTTGATCACCAAGAAATTAAGCCAGAAGAAAAGAAGGTATTAGCTGTTCCAGAGAGTGTGATTTTTCCTTGGATATTGGGGTTGGTTGTTTTACACTTTGCTTTTTCATCAAAGCAAACACTTTTGCGGACTTAAATAAGAAAGAGCCTACTGTAATAAAGTTTGCTGGTCTCAACACATTTTTCAGGAGTTAAAAGCTGTTTTATGTGGTCAACCTGGCTGAAACAGGTCAAATTTTAACCTGCCTTTGGTTTTACGTCTGAATGCTTCTGGGGTTGGGAGCCGTGTTAAAGGAAAAGTTTGATGATGGTATCCTTGGTATTGCCAGCCCAGATTTGTCTTCCTCTCTAAAGGAAAACAAACATTTTAATAAAGATGTGGTGGTGGTAGATATGTTGGATAAATTAGATAAGAAAAATAGAGAAAGGTATAGAGTTATTTTGATGATAAAATGTTATCATTATTTCGATGGGAAAAAATGAGGTGGTAAGAATACTATTTCAAAATTGATACAAGTCATAGGATTTTTAAGGGAAACCTGGAGAAAAAAAAGCTCAGGCAATTGTCTAGGAATAACCTTAAAACCCCAAGGACAGATTAGCTATCAGAAGACAGGGTTTTTTTGACTTTCACAGTTTTATCTGTAAACAGATCCTGAAATTCTTGGAAATGACTGGATCCCGGTGAAGACTTTTCAAGAGGAATGTAGAATAACAGTGGGTGTGGGGAGACACCTGAGAATTATGAGACCCTGAAATATTTAACCCATTGAACCTCTTGTTAATATATGCAGATATCGCTAAACCAGTGTTTCTCAACCCTGGCAACTGTTAAGATATGGGGACTTCAACTCCCAGCCCGCTGGCTGGGGAATTCTGGGAGTTGACGTCCACAGACCTGAACGTTGGCAACGCTGAGAAATACAGGTAGTCCTCAACTTGCAGCCGTTCACTTAGTGACCTTTTTTTAAAAAAAAATCCCATTTATATCCCGCCCTTCTCCAAAGACTCAGGGCGGCTTACAATTTAAAGCACAAATCAATGTGCTTAGCAATAGCCTTCATTCTATGTATATGCCTGCTTATTAGGGCTTTCACACACACACCCAAGCGGCATTATTACAAAGTCAGCTTAATTGCCCCCAACAATCTGGGTCCTCATTTTACCTACCTGGGAAGGATGGAAGGCTGAGTCAACCTTGAGCCTGGTGGGACTCGAACCTGCACTTAATTGCAGGCAGCTGGTGTTACTTAAGGAGGCATTAGCCCACTGCTCCACCAAGACTCTTTGAAGTAAACCGCTTTATGGATGCTTTCCTTTCCATTGCAGGGGTCAACCTGACTCTACGCTGGAGCTTCACCAACGGGTCTTCTTGGTGGAAAGAGCCCTTGCTGATCTGGAGAGGCTCCAGCGGCTATTCCTCCATGACAACCCTGGAGGGTAATTCTCTGCCGGACGATCACTGTCTCTTTATCATTTACGAGAAGGGTGAGGTCGAATACACAGAAAGCATCTCCGTGGCCAAGATTAGCCTCAACGGGCAGCTCTGATCATCCTTCCTGGGCATTGAAAACATTTTCAAAAGCTTGTCATTGCAGGGAAAGGAAAATCTGTGCTGAGACTGGGCAGAAACCAAACGAACTGCTGTTGGGTGGGGGGGGGAGTCTTAAAGAATGCAACTGAAGGACGTGGGTAGAACTTGGGCATGTCCCAGCAGAAGTCGGAGCGACGACAGAAGACCACCTATTTATTCTCAAGTCGTGCCCTGCACTTCTCTTGGTGCCTGCCTAATGAGCAACACACCCCTGGAATCTCTCTTATTTCTTTCCCGGCGTCCTGAGGAAGCACCTGTTTTCCTGTGCTTTTCTCACACTGACGAACGTGTGTAGATTTACAGAAATTGTGGGTAGATCGGGTAGGGATGGGCAGCTCCCCGGAAGGAAACAAAAAGGCAGACTCGGATCAGATTTGCGAGGACTAAATTTATGCCACTTTCTACTGACTTTCTCCAAAAAATAAAATGGAATCGGGAGCAGAAGGTGTTACTTGCTCGGCCAACTCCCCCCCCCCCACACACACACACACATACACACCCACTAAAATCTACATCAACGTGCCTGAGGGTTTGGAAGCAAGAGTGTGCAGGAGAAGAAAATCAGTTTTTTCTTCAGCGTTGCCGACTTCTGTGATTTCAAATGAATGTATTTAAAACCTGTTTCCCCATTTATCCCGATGGGGCAGGTCGTGAATTTTAGAGCACAAAAAAGTGGGGGGGGGGGGCAGGCAGGGAAGCAAACAAAGAGGTGACCGTTTTGAAGTACATTTGTAAAAAATATTTGTGGAGATTCTCAGTCATCCAGATCGTGCTTGTCCCCAAGGTTCTTTTTCAAGAGGCAGCCAGACTTGTTTTGTTTTCCTTTGAAGACGTTTTGCTTCTCACCCAAGAAGATTCTTCAGTTCTGGCTGAAGTCCAGTTAGCATCTTTGACCAAGCATCTTTGGGTTGTAAAAATATTCTTCACTGAAATGAGCTGTTTGCATCTACTATTTCTCTGCCGATGGATTGCAGGAATGAAAAATCCATGGCCCCACCTCCAAAATAAAAAAAACCTTAGTTTTTACTCCTCCAGAACCTCAACATCAACAAAATGGCTGCATTTTGGTGGCCTGTCTTTTAAGGATGGATTGTCAGTGGTTTGTACCTCATAGATATTGTTCCCTTTTCTACCCTAAACATTCCAAGTTTACCAACCTAAAACTGTTAAGTTTGAGAAATGCTGCTCTAACCAGTTGGAATGCTTACCCTTGACTTATATTTTAATGATGAATCTTCATGGATGTGTTTCTTTATGCCATAAAGTCGTGGCCACTTTGGGCTAGCTAGAGGATAATCTACACACATTTTGCTTTTCATTCGCACATCTCTTTGTGAGTCGATACTGAGAACTTAGTCCTCCAGTTACGTCCTCTATGAAGTCCATACCGTGGCTGTGTGAATCAGTTTAGTCCTCCAGGCAATTATTTTTCCCCGTTTCCTTTAATGTGCAATCTTATTTGATGGGCCAAGTTTTGGGAAATTGATTTTTTTTTAATTACTGGGATAGTCATGTTATTTTCAACATTTTTTTTTATTAATTGATTGGTTATAAACCATCAAAGTTTTTGATGTGGGCGTTAGGAATGGAAAACAACTGGATAGCAGATAATCAGTCAATGAGTCAAACAATGTTAACACCCTGGCGGGTGGCCAGCTTAATTCCACTCCCCAAAATTCTTTTCATCGTTTAAAAACCGATAAGATGGTAATTTCTGACACCAAAACCACCCATACAAGAGTGGATACAGTTAATAAAGCCACCAAATTCACCTTGAGCTCCAGGCAACAGTCAGGTAGCATAATTGATGTCATGAACCTAGTTTTTGGAAGATATCTGGGCTCAAGGACATGACGTAAGCTATAGATTTACATAGGCTGATCAGAAGCGTCATGGAATAAAAAGCTTTAGTAATTGATAAATTGAGCGAGGACTTTTTCCCCCCCCCATTTTGAGCATGACAATTTTAAGCAAGGGTGCTGAAAGGCTGCTAGTTACATGGTGGGAATGGCTTTATTTTGATCAAGGGGTGCTAACCTTTATTTATTTATGGGCTCTGCTTCTTACACCACCAGATCTCAGGAGGGCTTGAGCCACAGCCAATTGAAAGCAAACCTTTGCAAAATGTCCTCCCATGAAACTACAAGACGTAATTGTCTAAACAAGGAAAACTCAAAAGGAAGAGGGGAGGGAACCATTATTTCTGTCGTGATAGTTTTATTTATTTTAATCTTGATGTTTACGTGGTTTGCATTTTTAATCTTCAGTTTTATGAGGAGTGCCTTTATCCAGACATTGGAAGTAAACCCTCTTCAGTTACTGGAAGATATTAAACTTGTTAATGAAATGAATGAAATGTGATTCCTTTTGTTCAATCAGCAGAGGTTTATCTCAGACTTCAGCTTCTTGGACCATAACTTATATTGTATATATCTGTATATACACTTCCCCACCCCTTTGGAGAAATTAAGGAAAAGGCTTGGTGTTTTTTTAAAAATTGTTCTATTGCTGACTGGGTGGCCTTTATAGACTTTTGGGTGAAATGGGAACAAAGGAACATGCCTTATATGGTTTGGATGATTAGGAAAAATAGATAATAGAAAAAAATAAAGTTTGTTTTTCTAACCATGAAGTATGAGATAATTTTGTATGTGTACTTAATAATTGTAAGGAAACTTGGGAGGTTTCTTTCTTTCTTTCTTTCTTTCTTTCTTTCTTTCTTTCTTTCTTTCTTTCTTTCTTTCTTTCTTTCTTTCTTTCTTTCGTTCTTTCTTCCTTCCTTCCTTCCTTCCTTCCTTCCTTCCTTCCTTCCTTCCTTCCTTCCTTCCTTTCTTTCTTTTGGGTTTTTCTCTATTGTTGTTGTTAGCTGCTAAGTCATGTCCGACCCATTGCGACCCCATGGACAACGTTCCTTCAGGCCTTCCTGTCCTCTACCATCTTCTGGAGTCCATTTAAGCTCACGCCTACTGCTTCAGTGACTCCATCCAGCCACCTCATTCTCTCTCGTCCCCTTCTTCTCTTGCCCTCAACCTTTCCCAGCATTAGGCTCTTCTCCAGTGAGTCTTTCCTTCTCATTAGGTGGCCAAAGTATTTGAGTTTCAGCTTCAGGATCTGGCCTTCTAAAGAGCAGTCAGGGTTGATCTCCTCTAGGACTGACCGGTCTGATTGCCTTGCAGTCTAAGGGACTCGCAGGAGTCTTCGCCAGTACCATAGTTCAAAGGCCTCAATTCTTTGGCGCTCAGCCTTTCTTACGGTCCAACTTTCACAGCCATACATTGCAACTGTCAACCATAGCCTTGACTATACGCACTTTTGTTGGCAGGGTGATGTCTCTGCTTTTTAGTGGGCTGTCTAGATTTGCCATGGCTTTCCTCCCCAGGAGCAAGCGTCTTTTAATTTCTTGGCTGCAGTCCTCATCTGCGGTGATCTTGGATCCCAGGAAAATAAAATCTATCACTACCTCCATTTCTTCCCCATCTATTTGCCAGGAATTGAGAGGACTCAGGTTTGTCTGAAAGTAAATCTGACAACGAAGGTTTCTAATCCAGTGATTTATCTCTAGTAAGTGCAATGTGTCCACCTATTTTCTATAGACATTTTAGAACTGATAAAGGCTTCCAAGTATGAGAAGGCTATGAAAAAATGTCTCCCTGCATTTATTTTATTTAATAACAATGTTAAATACAGTTGTTAAGATGGTCTGGCAAACTTTTCAAGAACTCTTTTCTTCCCAATATATTTCAGATTGCACCTCCCATAATCTTAGCTCTTTATAGTCATGGTGATTATAGGAACTGAGGCATGTTAGTTCCTATGAGGATAGGACCATTTTGCTTTTTCCAGGAGAGATGCAGTGTAACATTTGGTCTAGACCAGTTTCTCAACATCAACAATTTTAAGATTGTGGCCTTCAGCTCTCAGAATACCCTACCCAGCATGCTGGCTGTGGAACTCTGGGAGTTGAAGTCCACACATCTTAAAATGGTCAAGGTTAGGACATTCTGGTCTAGAAGCTGTGAGTCTTATCAAATCCCACTGCCCCTTTAAAGTCCTTATGTAACCTTGGGCCAGGTGTCATCTTTCTGTCTAAACTACTTCACAGGTTGGTTGTGAAACAAAAGAAGGATCTTGCCATCCTGAGCTTCTTGGAAGATGGTAGGAGAAAAATAACCACATCACTAATGCCAAGCACCATGATGTTGTCTTTGGCTTTTAAGCAGGGTAACACTGCTTTTTTCATCCTCATGTCCTCCTAACCCAGGGGTAGGCAACCTCGGCTCTTTTATGACTCATGGACTTCAACTCCCAGAATTCCTGAGTCAGCCATGCTCAGGAATTCTGGGAGTTGAAGTCCATGAGTCATAAAAGAGCCGAGGTTGCCTACCCCTGTCCTAACCCAACTGGCTTTGTTTGCTATCGAGAATAGATGACAGCTACACTAAGGACAAGTATTCAAAGCCCTAGAGAAAAGCAAACCTGTCCCCGACTTACAACAGTTCATTTAGTGACTGTTCAAAGTTACAACGGCACGGAAAAAAGTGACTTATGACCATTTTTTCACACTTAAGACCTTTGCAGCAGCCCCATGATCACGTGATCCAAATTCAGATGCTTTGGTAACTGGTTCATACTAACGATCGTTGCTGTGTCCCGAGATCGTGTGATCACATTGTATGACCTTTCGACAAGCAAAATCAATGAAGGAGCCAGATTCACTTAACAACCGGTTGTTAAGTGAATCTGGCTCCGTGCAGTGATTCACTTAACAACTGTGTCAAAAAAGAAATGGGTCGCAAAATGGGGCAAAAAGTCACTTAACAAATGTCTCACTTGACAAGAGAAATTTTGGGCGCAATTATGTTCATAAGTCGAGGACTGCCTGTACCTTGCCAACTATTAAGCAGCAGAAACGCTGAAGAGGTTGGGCGCTAGGACCTTGAAGCACTTTGCTCAGAATTGGTCCCCGCTCTGCTGGAAGCAGAAGGCATCATCAGAGCCGCTTGGAGCATCGTTGCTGCGCATCTATTGCCACAGAAATATGGCCAGCCAGACTCAAGGAATCCAGCAGCTGCTGCAGGCAGAGAAGAGGGCTGCAGAGAAGGTGGCTGAGGCTCGAAAACGTGAGTTGGAGCTCCTGGTTGTTAGGGAAGGTGCTGGTTGAGAAGTGGGGTGGAGGCTGACAAGCAAAGTACTCACATTCTCAGGTGGAGAACGGCAGCATCTTTCAGCTTCTCCTGGAGAGGAACGGCAGGGATCTTTTGAAGAATCCCAGGCCTTGAAAGGTCATTTCTGCCTTGTCCTTGGACCTCTTTTTCTCCATCCCAGGAAAGGCCAGGCGGCTGAAGCAGGCCAAGGAAGAAGCCCAGGCTGAAATTGAACAGTATCGCTTGGAGCGTGAGAGAGAATTCCAGCAAAAACAACAGGCGGTGAGATAAAAGGGGTTGGGGGTTTACTTTTAGCCCTGGAGTAATGAAAAACTGATGATGGAAAACAGAGAAAGGGTGACCTGGGGAGGAGAATAAAAGATGAGAAGGGGATAGGGATGGTGGAGTCGGAGCTTCTAAGGATGCATTATGGGAATTAGGCGAGGAGCAAGAGAGAATTGGTGGGGGGTGGGGTACAGAGGTCTGGGTAGAGGAAGCCTGGAGTTGGGGCAGCCTTTACAAATTTCATTGCAATTTAGCATAGGGAGTTTTGCATCAAGATCAAGCTTTCTGATTTAAGACCTCTTGGGTGAGCCCCAAATGTTTTGCTTCCCACTGAGGTCAAGGTACATAAGACCGTTAATCTGGCTATTTCAAAAACAAAATACAAATAATTTCCCAAATAGAAAGGCATCTAAAGATGGAATGGAATGTGTGGGTGACCTTACAACCATCTGGTTTGGTTAATCACCACCTGGTTTGCTTAACAATCATGACGACTTGTTTAGCAACCATGGTAAAAATTATAAAATCGAGTCATGTCACACAGGGTACCTCGACTTATCACCACAATAACTTATAACTGAAATTCTGATCCCAAGTGTATAACAGGTAGTCCTCCAGAATTTATGTTGCTAAGTGAGAAATTTGTTAAGTGAATTTTGTCCCCTTTTTACGACTTTTCTTGCCACATTTGTTAAGCGAAACGCTGTAGTTGTTAAACTAGTAACACAGTTGTTAAGTGAATCAGTCTTCCCCCTTGACTTTGCTTGTCAGACGCTCGCAAAAGATGATCACATGACTCCGGGACACTGCAACCGTCATAAATATGAACCAGTCGCCAAGCATCTGAATGTAAATCACGTGACCGTGGGGATGCTGCAACGGTCATAAGTGTGAAAAATGGTCATGTCAGTTTTTCCGGTGCCGTTGTAACTTTGAACGGTCACTAAGTGAACTGTTGTAAGTTGAGGACTAATGGTACACGTGTGAGCTCACAGTTGGGCGTACTCGGTGGAAGCAAGGGCAGGAGAGGGTACATTTTTTGAAGGCTGTTTCGTGCTCTCTGAGCTTGTTTTTTTTTTGCAGATGTTTCATTACTCAAACTAAGTAACATCATCAGTGCTAGTAGTCGTGGTGCGAGATAGTCGGACTACTAGCACTGATGATGTTATCTAGTTTGAGTAAGGAAAGATCTGCAGGAAAACAACCAAGCTCAGAGAGCACCAAGGAGCCCTCATGTCAACCCTGAGGTACAAATATGCTCCTTTATTAGTACCACATATGGGCCTCAAACGCTTCAGACAGCACGCACTAGCACTGATGAACATTACCTAGTTGGGTACCGAGACGTCTGCAAGAAAACAAGCTCAGAGAGCACCAAGGAGCCCTCATGTCAACCCTGAGGTACAAATGTGCTCCTTTATTAGTACCACATATGGGCCTCAAACGCTTCAGACAGCACACACTAGCACTGATGACATTACCTAGTTGGGTACCGAGACGTCTGCAAGAAAACAACCAAGCTCAGAGAGCACCAAGGAGCCCTCACATCAACCCTGAGGTACAAATATGCTCCTTTATTAGTACCACATATGGGCCTCAAATGCTTCAGACAGCACGCACTAGCACTGATGACATTACCTAGTTGGGTACCGAGACATCTGCAGGAAAACAACCAAGCTCAGAGAGCACCCAGGACCCCACACTTCAACCCTGAGGTACAAATATGCTCCTTTATTAGTACCACATATGGGCCTCAAATGCTTCAGACAGCACGCACTAACACTGATGACATTACCTAGTTGGGTACCGAGACGTCTGCAGGAAAACAACCAAGCTCAGAGAGCACCCAGGACCCCACACTTCAACCCTGAGGTACAAATATGCTCCTTTATTAGTACCACATATGGGCCTCAAATGCTTTAGACAGCACGCACTAGCACTGATGACGTTACCTAGTTGGGTACCGAAACGTCTGCAAGAAAACAACCAAGCTCAGAGAGAACCCAGGACCCCACACTTCAAACCTGAGCTACAAATATGCTCCTTTATTAGTACCATATATGGGCCTCAAATGTTTCAGACAGCACGCACTAGCACTGATGACGTTACCTAGTTGGGTACCGAAACGTCTGCAAGAAAACAACCAAGCTCAGAGAGCACCAAGGAGCCCTCACGTCAACCCTGAGGTAAAAATGTGCTCCTTTATTAGTACCACATATGGGCCTCAAATGCTTCAGACAGCACGCACTAGCACTGATGACATTACCTAGTTGGGTACCGAAATGTCTGCAAGAAAACAACGAAGCTCAGAGAGCACCCAGGAGCCCTCATGTCAACCCTGAGGTACAAATATGCTCCTTTATTAGTACCACATATGGGCCTCAAATGCTTCAGACAGCACGCACTAACACTGATGACATTACCTAGTTGGGTACCGAGACGTCTGCAAGAAAACAACCAAGCTCAGAGAGCACCCAGGACCCCACACTTCAACCCTGAGGTACAAATGTGCTCCTTTATTAGTACCACATATGGGCCTCAAATGCTTCAGACAGCACGCACTAGCACTGATGATATTACCTAGTTGGGTACCGAAACGTCTGCAAGAAAACAACTAACCTCAGAGAGCACCAAGGAGCCCTCATGTCAACCCTGAGGTACAAATATGCTCCTTTATTAGTACCACATATGGGCCTCAAATGCTTCAGACAGCACGCACTAGCACTGATGACATTACCTAGTTGGGTACCGAGACGTCTGCAAGAAAACAACCAAGCTCAGAGAGCACCAAGGAGCCCTCACGTCAACCCTGAGGTACAAATGTGCTCCTTTATTAGTACCACATATGGGCCTCAAATGCTTCAGACAGCACACACTAGCACTGATGACATTACCTAGTTGGGTACCGAGATGTCTGCAAGAAAACAACCAAGCTCAGAGAGCACCCAGGACCCCACAGTTCAACCCTGAGGTACAAATATGCTCCTTTATTAGTACCACATATGGGCCTCAAATGCTTCAGACAGCACGCACTAGCACTGATGACATTACCTAGTTGGGTACCGAGACATCTGCAAGAAAACAACCAAGCTCAGAGAGCACCCAGGACCCCACACTTCAACCCTGAGGTACAAATATGCTCCTTTATTAGTACCACATATGGGCCTCAAATGCTTCAGACAGCACGCACTAGCACTGATGACATTACCTAGTTGGGTACCGAGACATCTGCAAGAAAACAACCAAGCTCAGAGAGCACCCAGGACCCCACAGTTCAACCCTGAGGTACAAATATGCTCCTTTATTAGTACCACATATGGGCCTCAAATGCTTCAGACAGCACGCACTAGCACTGATGACATTACCTAGTTGGGTACCGAGACGTCTGCAAGAAAACAACCAACCTCAGAGAGCACCAAGGAGCCTTCACGTCAACCCTGAGGTACAAATGTGCTCCTTTATTAGTACCACATATGGGCCTCAAATGCTTCAGACAGCACACACTAGCACTGATGACATTACCTAGTTGGGTACCGAGACGTCTGCAAGAAAACAACCAAGCTCAGAGAGCACCAAGGAGCCTTCACGTCAACCCTGAGGTACAAATGTGCTCCTTTATTAGTACCACATATGGGCCTCAAATGCTTCAGACAGCACACACTAGCACTGATGACATTACCTAGTTGGGTACCGAGACGTCTGCAAGAAAACAACCAAGCTCAGAGAGCACCAAGGAGCCCTCACGTCAACCCTGAGGTACAAATGTGCTCCTTTATTAGTACCACATATGGGCCTCAAATGCTTTAGACAGCACACACTAGCACTGATGACATTACCTAGTTGGGTACCGAGACGTCTGCAAGAAAACAACCAAGCTCAGAGAGCACCCAGGACCCCACACTTCAACAAATATGCTCCTTTATTGGTACCTTTCTTTATTATTGGGCAGCCACGAATTGTAGGAAACAGGACAAGGAAGCCACGGAGGGCCAGGTCTGTAATTTCAGACATTCTTTTAGGCTCATTCCATTTCAGAATAAGCATACCAAGCCTATTGGAAGCTGAATTGACTATACTTTTGATTTTGTAGCGGGAAATTGTGTCGCTGTTCCATATTAAATTGCCGAGAATTTCTACAGTTTCCTGTCTGAACATGCTGACCTCTCCTATCCAGGTGAAAGGGAAGATACGTATTCAGTTGTTATTTGGAGTACTGGATTCATTTCAGATTAAAATTCCTTATTTGAGCTTTTCCCTTGACAGGTAGTCCTGGACTTACGGCCAGAATCGAGCCCAAAGTTTCTGTTGTTATTAAGCGAGACGTTTGTTAAGTGAGTTTTGCCCCGTTTTGCGACCTTTCTTGCCACAGTTATCAAGTGAATCGCTGCAGTTGATAAGTTAGAAGCCCGGCTGTTAAGTGACATCTGGTTTCCTCCTTGACTTTGCTTGTCAGGAGGTCGCAAAAGGGGATCATGTGACACACACCCCACCCCCCCAAGACGCAGCAACCGTCATATATATGAACCAGTTGCCGAGCGTCTGAATTGTGATCACCCGGTCAAGGGGATGCTGCAAAGGTCTCATCTGTGAAAGTCGGTCATGCCACTTTTTTTTCAGTGCCGTTGTAACTTTGACTGGTCACTAAATGAACTGTTGTTATTTGAGGACTACCTGTCTTAGTGCTTCATTTCTCATTATTTTGGAACAACCTTGATTTTTTTTCTTCTTCTTCTCCAGGCGCTGGGCTCACAGGGGAATCTTTCCGCGGAGGTGGAAGCTCAGACTCGCAAAAAGCTGCAAGCTATGCATGGAGGGCAGGCTCGTGGCAAGGACCAGGTTTTGCGTCACCTTCTCACCACTGTGTGGAATGTGCAGCCTCAAATTCACCCTAATTTCCGTCTGGCTGTCTAAAGAGCCTAGTGCAGGGGTAGGCAACCTCGGCTCTTTTATGACTCATGGACTTCAACTCCCAGAATTCCTGAGTCAGCATAGCTGACTCAGGAATTCTGGGAGTTAAAGTCCATGAGTCATAAAAGAACCGAGGTTGCCTACCCCTGGCCTAGTGCCCCTGCCGGCAGTTGTCTGGGAGACTTCTGATGTACTCCTTACTCTATACGTTTTAGATCCCCAAGCGGCCGATTTCCCTGTTTCCCCCTAATTCCCGCAGCACTGTCTTACGCCTAAGGATATTTACCCATGTAGTAGGGCTATATTACTATTATCCTTCTCATTCTTCCGTCCTGCCTTCTCCTATTGGTATCACGTGATTGTATTATTTTGTCATTTGTATGTACACTGAGAGCTTATGCACCGGAGATAAATTCCTGGTGTGTCCAATCACATTCGGCCAATAAAGAATATTCTATATTCTATAGCCTCATTGAATCTTTCTTTTCCCAGAAGCTTCCCATTCATTATCTATTCTATTGTATCTTGAATCAAGGCTGTGAATTGCACTTCACAAGAAGAAGGAGTATTAGGTACGGTTTGTCGCCTTGAATTATTATTTAAGTATTAAAATAATTAGTCTGCCCAACAGAGGGCCAAAGAAAGCAATCGCCTTTCCATTTGTTCTGGACACTCTTCATAGAAAGACACGCAGACATTTTCAAAGAACATCTATAAATTATTCTGTATTCTCCAGGATTGCAGGTAGTCCTCGATTTACGATCATAGGATGTGATGGTCATCATGCAACCGCTTCTGATTTTATGATTTTTTTTGTGATGGTCATTAAGCAAATGCCAAATGGGTCATAAAGTGAACCTATTGTTTGCTGTGGCCATTTTTGCTAGAAGTAAACCCTGGTTTCCAACAAAAATGGTGTAACTCACGGTTACATGTCTGCAGGATGCTGCTGCAAACTATTAGCAGGCCAATTGTCACAAGCACCCAAAATGTGATCATATGGCCACAGGTGCCTGTATATGCCCTGGTGGCACAATGGTTAGAATGCAGAATGGCAGGCTAATTCTGCCCATAGCCTGGAGCTCGATTCTGAATGGCTCAAGGTTGACTTAGCCTGCCACCCTTCTGAGGTCAGTAAAATGAGGACTCAAATTGTTGAAGCGGGGGAGGGAATATGCTGACAATTTGCCCAGAGAGTTCTGTAAAGCTCTACAGAATGGTACATAAGTCTAAGTGCTATTGCTATGCACCCATCAGAACTTTGAATCCAGATTGTCACTTTTCCAGGGTCAGTCGGAACTTTGAGTAGTCATTTAGCATCTGGTCATAAGTAGAGGAAGGGACGTGGTAGCTCAGTGGTTTAGGATGCTGAGCTTGTCGATCAGAAGGTCGGCAGTTTGGCGGGTCGAATCCCGAGTGACGTGTAACAGAGTGAGTGCCTGTTACCCGTCCCAGCTTCTGCCAACCTAGCAGTTCGAAAGCACGTAAAAATGCAAGTAGAAAAATAGGGACCACTACGGTGGGAAGGTAACAGCGTTCCGTGCGCCTTTGGCGTCTAGTCATGCCAGTCACATGACCACGGAGACATCCTCGGACAAGCGCTGGCTCTTCGGCTTTGAAACGGAGATGAGCACCGGCCCCTAGAGTCGGAAACGACTAGCACGCATGTGCGGGGGAACCTTTACCTTTACCTTTTACATAAGTAGAGGACTGCCTGTAGTTTGTTTTTGGCTTAGTTTTCATTTTTAAAGGGGCTGTACAGTCGGAAGAGCTGATCTGCCAAAAAAGGTCCACTTTCTTTCACAACCCATTGCTGAATCTTTCCTTCCATATTGCACTCCCCTGTGGCATGAAAGGGTATGTCTAGAAATGTGAAGGTTTCAAGATTACCATTGTGTTGTTACCTGCTACGTGTATTTGTGTGCTGAGGCTGAGAGATACCATTTCTGCTCTGTTGTACCCTGATTAATTTGTTTCCTTCCTATGATCTCAAAAATCCTGTTCATCCGTAACTGAACAGTTCAATAAAAGTGGCAGGCAGTTAAACCAGGAAAAAAAAATGTGGTGGGTTTTTTTTCATGCCAGCTCTGCAGTAGGAGGGACATTTGTCTTGTTAGTTTAAACCGTGTGAACTGGCTGCTCCTTCCAACATAACAAGATTTCTCTTTCTTAATCGGGCATCTTGCAAACATTTTGCAATTCATCTCCCAATGTCTCCCACTAGTATAGACTGCTCTCTGGGCAATGCAATTTGGGGCACTAGATTAGGGAAATCTGGCAAAAACATTTTAAGCAATTAAAAAGATTTTAAACCCATATAAGACAAATGAAAAAGAAAAAAAAGGTTCAACATATCCAAATACAGAGAAAACAATCCAGAACTTACAACAACGCAGGATTTTTTAATACACACAAAATGATTCAGCCTAGTAGGAATCCTTCAGATAGAACGAAATCCTGGAGAAGGAGGGAAAGACACCTGGGATGGAAGAATAACAGAATAACAGAGTTAAAAGGGACCTTGGAGGTTTCTAGTCTAACCCCCTGCTCAAGCAAGAAACCATTTCAGATGAATGGTTGTCTAATCTAATCTATGAACTAAGGCTTGCGACCAAAGTCAAAAATAACAAAAAAGCTTATTTCAACATATAAGAAATAAGAAAAAGGTTAAGGAAATGATTGGTCCATTAGTGGGGAAAAGTGGCAAGAAGGTGACAAGCAACAGGGAGAAAGCAGAACTATTTAACTTGTTTTTTGCATCTGTCTTTACACAAAGGGAAAAAACAGTCCAACCTACCAAAAACAGTGCCATAAAAAACAGAATAGAAATGCAAGTTAAGATAGGCAAGAAAATGGTAAGTGAGCATCTGTCCAGCCTAGATGAGTTCAAATCACCAGGACCAGACGGATTACACCCCAAAGTTCTCAAGGAACTGGCAGATGTGATCTCAGATCCTGGAGCACTGGGGAACTACCAGAGGACTGGAAGAGAGTTGATGCAGTTCCCATCTTCAAAAAAGGGAAAAAAATAGATCCAGGAAACTACAGACCTATCAGCCTGACCTCAATACCTGGGAAGATTCTGGAAAAGATAATCAAACAACAAATCAGCGAACACCTTGATGCGAACAAAGTTATCACTAAAAGCCAACATGGGTTTGTCAAAAACAGATCATGCCAGACAAACCTTATTGCATTCTTTGTCCAAGTGACAAAGCTAGTGGACCAGAGGAATGCTGTAGATATAATTTACTTGGACTTCAGTAAGGCATTTGATAAAGTAGATCACAACCTACTACTTGATAAGATAGAAAAATGTGGGTTAGATAGCATCACCACCAGATGGATTCGTAGCTGGCTGACAGGCCGTACTCAGCGTGTGGTCCTCAATGGAACTGCATCTACATGGCAGGAAGCGTGTAGTGGGGTGCCCCAGGGCTCTGTTCTGGGCCCAGTGCTCTTCAACATCTTCATCAACGATTTGGATGAGGGGATAGATGGGGAACTCATCAAATTTGCAGATGACACCAAGCTGGCAGGAATAGCCAATACTCCAGAAGATAGGCTTAAAATACAGGAGGATCTGGACAGACTCGAACACTGGGCACTATCTAACAAAATGAAATTCAATTGTGAAAAAAGTAAGGTTCTACATTTAGGCAGGAAAAACCAAATGCACAGGTATAGTATAGGTGGTACCTTGCTCGATAGTAGTAACTGTGAGAGAGATCTCGGAGTCCTAGTGGACAATCACTTAAATATGAGCCAGCAGTGTGCTGCAGCTGCCAAAAAAGCCAACACAGTGCTAGGCTGCATTAACAGAGGGATAGAATCAAGATCACGTGAAGTGCTAATACCACTTTACAATGCCTTGGTAAGGCCACACCTGGAATACTGCATCCAGTTTTGGTCACCACGATGTAAAAAAGATGTCGAGACTCTAGAAAGAGTACAGAGAAGAGCAACAAAGATGATTGGGGGACTGGAGGCTAAAACATATAGGGAACGGTTGCTGGAATTGGGTATGTGTAGTTTAATGAAGAGAAGGGTGAGGGGTGATATGATAGCAGTGTTCCAATATCTCAGGGGCTGCCACAAAGAAGAGGGAGCCAAGCTATTCTCCAAAGCACCTGAAAGCAGGACAAGAAGCAACGGATGGAAACTAGTCAAGGAGAGAAGCAACCTAGAACTAAGGAGGAACTTCCTGACAGTTAGAACAACTAACCAGTGGAACAACCTGCCTCCAGAAGTGGTGAATGCTCCAACACTGGAAGTTTTTAAGAAGAGACTGGACAGCCATTTGTCTGAAATGGTATAGGGCAGACATGTCAAACACAAGGCCCGGGGGCCAGATCCGGCCCGCGAAGTGGTTTCATGCGGCCCGCGAAGCCATCCTGGAAACAGTGAGGGAACGGCCCCCACTGCCTTGGCCCTGGCCCAGAGACCCTCCTCCTGCCAGAGACCCTCAGATCTGTCCCACTCCTGCCCAGGCCCCCATAGGCACCCTTGATGCGAACGATGTAGAGGTGGCCACGCCCACCCAGTAGGCCATACGCACTCTAGCCATGCCCACCCAGTAGGCCACGCCCACCCAGGCCACACCCACCTGGCCCCCTGAGGGCAACTGCAATGCTGATGCGGCCCTCAATGAAATTGAGTTTGACACCCCTGGTATAGGGTTTCCTGCCTGAGCAGGGGGTTGGACTAGATGACCTCCAAGGTCCCTTCCAACTACTACTACTACTACTAATTATTATTATTATTATTATTATTATTATTATTATTATTATTATTATTATTATTATTATTATTATTATTATTATTATTATTATTATATCTCTTCTTAAAAACCTCCAGTGTTGCAGAACCCACAACTTCTGGAAGCAAATTGTTCCACTGACTGATTGTTCTCAGTGTCAGGACATTTCTCCTTAGTTCTAGGTTGCTTCTCTCCTTGGTTAGTTTCCATCTATTGCTTCTTGCCCTACCTTCAGGTGCTTTGGAGAATCTTCTTTGGGGCAGTCTCTGAGATATTGGAACACTGCTATCGTGTCACCCCCTAGTCCTTCTTTTCATTAGACTAGACATACCCAATTCCTACAAGATATACATTTGTGTGTATTTGCAGCTGAATTATGAGCTGAATTTAAGAATTTGCAGGCAATATTGGGATGGTGTGGTCAGGTAGAAGGAAGGACATAAAAAAACAAAAGGTGGAAAGAAATAGATTTTGTTGCTAAGAGATGAGATGAAATACACACCTGCAAATTAATGGGAAGAGATAGATAACAGATGGTTAATTTAAACAAAACCTCCCTCAACTCAGCGCTCTCTGGTAGGGAGTCATGGAGATGGCCTTGATGAACCTTTTGTTCAGAAACCATTAGAAAAACACAATTCAGAGAAACATGCCTTGAACCCAGGAGAAGAAAAAGTACTAGGTCAGCACCTTCCTGATTTCTTGGATTATGAGAAAGAGGGGAATAAAAATGCAATTGGGCATGCTTGTTACTACTGTGTGTGCTGATAAATGTTTAAGAACTGGTTCTGCCAACTCCACTGCCGCCTTGGTGCCATGCAGCTACCTAATGGAACAGCCAATTAACATATTAAGCATCATCAATAAACTCTGCTTTCTTCCAGCTTGCAAAATTCCCAAAATTGTAACCATTTGTCTGAAATGGTATAGGCCAGGCATGACAAGCTGCTGGCCCGTGGGCCAGATATGTCACATTGAAACCGCGCCGACCCCATTGCCGGCAATGGGGGGAAAAATTTGATACATTGCACGACCTCACGAGTTTGAAATGCCTGATATAGGCTTTCCTGCCTGAGCAGGGGGTTGGACTGGATGACCTCCAAGGTCCCTTCCAACTATTATTATTATTATTATTATTATTATTATTATTATTATTATTATTATTATTATTAATTATTACTATTACTATTATTACTACTACTATTATATTATTATTATTAATTATTATTACTATTACTATTACTATTATTACTACTACTATTATATTATTATTATTATTATTATATTATTATTATTATTATTATTATTATTATTATTATTATTATTATTATTATTAAAAAAGGTACTGAAGCATCTGAATTTTGATCACATGACTAAGGGAATGCTGCAATGGTTGTGTGAAAAATGTCACTTTTTTCAGTGATGTTGCAACTTTGGTCACTAAATGAACTGTTGTAAATCGAGGACTAGCTATAATTCCCTTCTGGGAACGAGCCAGAACAACCTAACCTACCTTTTTCAAATGAAATAAATGCAATTGATTTAAAGCTGAACAACCACGTGGGTTTACTGACCAATTGTGAGCCAGCACAAATTTACTCCCATTGGGAAGACGCCTGCAAAAATCTAATCCAAGTATCCTGTATTAAAATAGGATTGAACGAAAACTCACGAAGAATGGTATCATTTACAAATTATTTTAAAACATTATAGATGTAATCGTGATTTTTAAGTTTGTTACATTTATCGGGCACTCAGTTAGACAAAAGCCGCAAAAAAAAAAAAACCGCGCGGGGTCTTCGTCGCAGGTCCCTCCAGTAGCTTCCGCTTACGCCCATCACCTAACGGAAGTTGCTTTCTTTCCGTCGTGATCGCGTCTCGACGTTACTTCGTCGAGCCCCCTCCCTTCGGTGTAAGGTAAGCTCTTTGATAATCGCCCTTTTATCGGCGCTCCGGTTAGTCATCCGTCGTATATCGAGGTGGGTACAGTTTCTTCGGCCATTTGCCTTTCCGATTCTTTTCTTTTGGCTGGTCATTTTTTCATCCCCGGGCCCAAATTTATAGCTGGAAGCGAGCGGGAGCGTGCGACGTACTCCCCCGTCATTGTAGTAAAAGCCTGGAATTAAAGATGGCGCCTTTCCTTCAGCCTTGTTTTCGTTTCTTGGGCCGATCGTAATCGAGAAACATCGGCCACCCGCTACGACTCTCGTCTTTTAGGCCTGGCTCGTTAGATCGAGAGATCTCTTGGGCTTCACCCCAGCCAGGAATTAGTCGACAAACTAGTCTTAACAGCTAATGTACTAATGCTTTTTTTGTAACACCCCCCCCTCCTCCATTTTTTAATGGGGCCTTATCTGTAAAGGAGAAAAAAAAATCTAGAGTGTGGTCTATATTGTCTTAGAGGCGAAGGCAATGATTTCTGCTTTTTTCCCCCCCTCCACAAGTGGCTTTGCAATACTTGATTACGTATTTTTACTGTAGTAATTAAGAATTACTTTATAATAATAATATAATAATAATAATAATAATAATAATAATAATAATAATAATAATAATAAAAAAGTTGGAAGGGACCTTGGAGGTCATTTAGTCCAACCCCCTGCTCAGGCAGGAAACCTTATACCAGGGGTCTTCAAAACTTGGCCCTTTTATGACTTGTGGACTTCAACTCCCAGAATTCCTCAGCCAGCGTGCCTGGCTGAGGAATTCTGGGAGTTGAAGTCCACAAGTCATAAAAGGGCCACGTTTGAAGACCCCTTTGCCTTATACCATTTCAGGCAAATGGCTGCTAGTCTTCAGCATGCTGTGTAGGCTTCCTGTTTATTTGGAGGCGCTATTGTTGGATTAAAGAAATCATCTGGTGCATCAAATTGTGTTGCCCTGCTGAACAACGGAATCATGCGAATAATGCATGCTGGTGTGGCCCAGAGTTAAATGGATATAAGGAGCTTAATTCCGTTGGAAATTCCCTGAGAAATTCACAATGGTAAAATACACAAGTTCTCTTTTCTCCCAAGATTTCTTCCCGACTCCAGGAAGTGGGCAGAAAAGGCATGATCGGGTTTTCCCCGTACTGATCATGGTTTGATAGCTGATTTCAGCACCAATGAGGGAGGTTTAAGGGGGGGATTTGCAGATTGCTGTTGTTGAATCTGCCTGTTTCAGGGAAAGATGGACGCTGCTGAACTGTGGTACAGGTAGTCCTGGAGTTACAATTGAGTCCCAAAGTTTATGTTGCTAAATGAAACTCATTTGCTAAGTGAGTTTGCCCCCATGTTACGACTTTTCTTGCCACGGGTGGTAAGCGAATCGCTGCGTTTGTTAAAGAATCGCTGCATTTGTTAAAGAATCGCTGCATTTGTTAAAAGGTGGTTAAGTGAATTTGGCTTCCCCATTGCCCTTGCTTGTCAGAAGGGTCGCAAAAGGAGATCACGTGACACCCCCCCCCACACACACACACACGCTGCATGAACGAGTTGCCAAGCATCTGAATTTTGATCACGTGACCATGGGGGTGCTGCAACGGGTCCTAAAGTGTGAAAAAATGGTCCTGAGTCACCTTTTTCAGTGGTGGTGTGACTTTGAACAGTCACTAAATGAGCTGTTGTAAGTGGAGGAGCACCTGTGCTTCCAAAGATCTTCCTCGTTTGTCATGCTTTCTCTGCAAATACTGGCAGTTCAGTAGTTCTTAGACTGGCAAAGTTTACTTATTGGTTATCCCTGTCTTCAGGCATCGATCATTGCTTAAATCTTATGTGGGCAGAGTTTACATTTTCATATGCATTTGACCACTTTGATGTTTCCTACAAAGCAACATGCAGGTAGTCATTGTCTTATAACTCTAATTAAGACCCAAGATTTCCATTGCTAAGCAAGGTGATTGTTGAGTTGATTGTTGGGTGAGTTATGCCCAGCTTTGCAGTCTTCTTTCCATAGTGGTTGTTAAGCAAATAACTTGGTTGTTTTTAAGCAAATAACTGCAGTTGAGTGAATCTGGCTTGCCCCCTGTGATTTAGCTTGTTGGAAGCAGGCTGAAAGATTGCATTCGGCAATCACATGACCCTAGGAAGCTGCAACCGTATGCTATTTGCCAGGTGCCCAGATTTTGATCATGTGACTGTGGGGATAATGTGACAGTCATATAAGCGTGAGGACAGATCATAAGTCATTTTTTTCCCAGTGCCATTGTAACACTGGACAACAGCTAAATGAATGGCTGTAAGTCTGTGTACAGTAGTAGTACCTATGCTAACACAGTCATTTGGCATAATAAAAATGGATGGTTGATAACCTGTAGCATTTTATATTGACTTCATTGTGAGTGTCAGATAGTCACTGGATGGCAGTAAAATTAAACTGGATTTCACTTCCTTGTGGTGGCTGGCTCGATTTTTACAGCCAAGACCTAGTTTTCCAACTTACGGGTACTATTTACACTTAAATCAGGATTCTTCAAAATTGTTGAAAATTATTAAAATCAAAATAGCAAGAATGTAATTGAATCCTTGTTTGCATAAATTCAATTAAAGGTAAGAGTTGTTGTATTTGTCCTATTTAATTAGCTAGAATATATATTCTGATAAAGTGTCTCCAGGACACTTTGACCTAAAATAAACCATTATTTACCAGAAGACTTTTCAAGAGAATTTTTAAAGAATGAATTAAATTCTACTAGAATTTTTTTCTACTTTGTGAGATGATGGACATATCATGTTTACACATAATGGTAAGAGCCACTATATATAACTTCCTGCAACCAAGGATATTGGGCGGATTCCTGAGGTGGGCTACTATGCCCTCAGATACTATATTCTGTATCTCACCTGGCTTTTTAAGAGATTCTTATAATAATGCAACGATGGCAGCATTTGCTGAAATCGCCAAAATTATTTATTTGCAGAATAAAGCTCTGTGCAATGGTACATCTTGGGCTAAATTTATTTTTGTGGTAGAATGGCTTACTGTGGTAGCCATTTTGTGAAGAGGCAAGCCTCTTGTGACAGCCGTTGTGTGAGTATGCTTACCACATGCTCTCGAAGCCCCAAATGTGCTCCCAATCCTTGTGAAATGAACTTAAATCTTGTGGCATAATAACTTGGAGTAGAGTTATAATACCATGCAATAGAAAGGGACTTGGACTAAGTTATGAATGTAGATGTCTTACGTTTTGCAGATGCCTCGTTGTATGGTCATATAACATGACTGCTGTCTTTGAAGGGTTAGAGGTCACTGTGGCTTGTAATGCTTTGTTTGTCTGTGCTCTGCAGTACACTGATAGTGTTGGGGATTTTCTTTCTAAAATGCTTTGGCTCACTTAAACCTTTATCTCAGTTTTTAGAGAGGGAGACATCACCATGACCGAGAATGACGTTGACAACGAGCTGCTGGATTATGAAGATGATGAGGTGGAAAACCAAGCAGCTGGAGAAGGGGTGGATGTCCCATCTAAAAAAGACGTCAAGGGATCCTATGTCTCCATCCACAGTTCTGGCTTCCGTGATTTCCTATTAAAACCAGAACTCTTGCGTGCCATTGTTGATTGTGGCTTTGAGCACCCTTCAGAAGGTGAGTCAAGATGACTTGTCCCGTGGAGAGCTTGGGCTTGTGCGATCTCCGCGGCACCAGGTGTTAATTCTGTCCTTATTCTCAATGCAGTGCAACACGAGTGCATTCCACAAGCAATCTTGGGCATGGATGTCCTGTGCCAGGCCAAATCGGGCATGGGCAAGACTGCTGTCTTCGTTCTTGCTACACTTCAGCAGTTGGAGCCAATAACAGGACAGGTATGTGACTGAAATCCAGACTTTTTCTTCCCCCCCCCCCCTTAGATCAGGGGTAGGCAACCTTGGCTCTTGTATGACTCGTGGACTTCAACTCCCAGAATTCCTGAGCCAGCATGGCTTAGCTTGGAAACCTCTCCCTTTCCCCTCAGCATGGCTGGCTCAGGAATTCGGGGAGTTGAAGTCCACAAGTCATAAAAGAGACAAGGTTGCCTACCCCTGCCCTAGATGATAGATGGGCATGGATGCTTGAAACCTGATCACACAAGTGAGCTAAGAATAAGCAGGGGTGATGGGAGAAATTACAAATTATTTTGCCCTCTTTCACAGGTGTCTGTGCTGGTGATGTGTCACACCCGTGAGCTGGCCTTCCAGATTAGTAAGGAATACGAACGGTTCTCCAAGTACATGCCCAGCGTCAAGGTGAGAGTTCAGGAAGCTGTTTCTGTTTTGAATCATCAAGAATGCTCTTACCATCATGGGAGAGAACCGAAGTCTAGAGGATTATTTCTTTGTGTATATTTGTATGCCAGCCCAGGTGACCCTAGGCAGCTCACAAAAGCCACGCGGCATGATTTTATTATATGCTTAAAAATTTAAAAAAAAAACAATAACAGTGATGTGACCTTAACTGCTTTCCAAAAATATAACGGGGAAAGAGCCATTCTAACCTCTAACCTGAGCTTCGGGCTGCTCTTAAAAAGGCTTATTTTGAAGCATCTTCCTTTTTAATTTCTCATAGTCTAGGGACTTTTGCCATCATTGAGTAGGAGGGCAGAATTTATCTGGGTGAAAAGGTAACAAACTTGCCTCAGTGAGATGGGTGGTATAGAAGTTTGATAATTAAAAAAACACGAACCATAAAAGGAATGGGTGATAGTAGATTGGGCCTGAAGCTGGGTCAGTGCAGTTCCTGCAAAGCCAATGATACTCTATACCAGGGGTAGGCAACCTTGGCTCTTTTATGACTCATGGACTTCAACTCCCAGAATTCCTGAGCCAGCCATGCTGGCTCAGGAATTCTGGGAGTTGAAGTCCATGAGTCATAAAAGAGCCAAGGTTGCCTACCCCTGCTCTATACGGTGTTGACTGCAGCAAGGGAGCAGCTGTACTCAACTATTGTAACTTCTGGATTGACTTCAAGAGCAGCCCTCAGCAGAACAGATTGCGGTATCCAAGTGCACATTAAGGACACATTGCTGTTACATATTCACCCGGTCTAGAAAAAGCCGTTAGCACAACTACCGTGTGCTGTTCCACCAGAATACTTAAGTCCTAAAGGACCCAAATTGTTAACCTCCTATTCCAACGGTAGTATTAGCCTATCCAGAGTTGAAGAAGCATTCTGGAAGCCGATGGATTCTAAATAAACCCCTCCCTCTTGCTCTGATCCATCCTCTGTTCCATCTCTGTCCTCTAGGCCAGTGGTTTTCAACTTTTTGTCTTTGGAGCCCTGGGGTGTTTTTTTTTTTGGGGGGGGGAGATGCAATGTTGTCGCAAGTGGTTTCCAAAGGCTTGAATAAATATTATTTAAATTGAGTTACGTTTTGGGGGACCATAGCCACAAAACGTATTCAAAAGAGGTCTATGGTAAAGAAAAGTTTGAGAACCACTACTTTAGGCACCGGGGCAAGACCAAACATCTCTTTCTTGGCCTGGAGCAGATATATACAAGTAGGAAAGGACTGAAAAAGTTTCTTTGGGCTGTGTCAGATTTAGCATGATATTCTGCTGCTTGCCACCCCTGAAAACTCAGGTGTTTGATAAGTGAAATCTAGCAACCATGCCAGACAACATTCCTTCATTCTTCCCTCCCATAGGTGGCAGTGTTCTTTGGGGGCCTGTCCATCAAGAAGGATGAAGAGGTTCTGAAGAAGAACTGCCCCCATATTGTGGTGGGGACCCCGGGCCGCATCCTGGCTTTGGCCCGCAACAAGAGCCTTAACCTCAAACATATCAAGCATTTCATCCTGGACGAATGTGACAAAATGCTTGAGCAGCTTGGTGAGTGTCGTGGGTATTCTGGAATAGAAAAAAGATAGAGCTTTATAGGAGCCGAAAATCTACATTGTGCCCTTTCTAGACTGAGTTTGTACGAAGGCAAGGAAGAAGTAGGAAGATTCTCCCTTCTTGTCAGCCCATTAGCCCTTAATGGGGATATTTTCTGACTTTGGCTGTTTCTCTTTCAAAATTGAGGTAATTCTGTAACTGTCAATATGATCTGTAGAGAAACTAAAACATACATTCTTAATAGCAAGCAGCGCTTATTAGACGTAGACTGTTTCATAATGCTTTACAAACAATCTGAGTGGTTTACCGAGTCAACATATCGTCCCCTCCCCCAAACAATCTGGGTCCTCATTTTACCGACCTCTAAAGGATGGAAGGCTGAGTCGACCTTGAGCCGGTCAGGATCGAACTCCCGGCATTGGGCAGAGTTAGCCTGCAATACTGCATTCCACCCATTGTGCCACCACAGCTCCTCCCCCCCCCCCCCCGAGGCTTTTGAGATGTGCGGTACGTTTAACCCAAGTAACTATTGTTAACCTGTTTGTCCTTCTCCTCCTCTCCCCCCCATCCCTCTCCCCCCCCCCCAGATATGCGTCGAGATGTCCAGGAGATCTTCCGCATGACCCTGCATGAAAAGCAGGTCATGATGTTCAGTGCTACTCTCGGCAAGGAAATCCGCCCCGTGTGCCGCAAATTCATGCAAGACGTAATTAAAACCCTTCTACCTTCTTTATCCACCTGGCCGGTCAGCCTACCTCTCTCCCTCCCTCTCCCCGTCCAGGGAAGGAGAAGGGGGCCGGCACGGAGAACACGACCACTGCCTACAGTTCACTGGGCTGCACCCTTGCTGCCCCTCAGCTAGCCAGTTCTGCTAAGGCATCTGTAGGAGACATACTTGCCGGAAGATCATTCGGGTTACTCTTAAGAGCCTCTTTGCACACAAGAGCAACAGCACTTCTCCCACTAGGGTCAAAACCAGCACTTCTGCTATGATTCTTGTTTTTGCCCCCTCTGGCACACTTGTCTTAGAGATCATCTACATTTTATTCAGGGCGGATCCATCCCGGAAGGATCCTCTTTTATGCTTTCCCACCTGGCAAGCGGCGCAACATTTGGCAGCGCTCCCTTGCTGTCCTAGTTCCCTCCCTCTGCGTGGAATTTGCCTGCTTGTGTCAGCCACCGCGTGGCAGAAGATCCTGGCCCACACACACACCCACGTTCAGAAGATCCTGGCCCACACACACCCAGGCAAGTGGTAGCCTCTCTTTTTTTCTTCTTCCCCCTTGCCCCCCTGCATTAACCTGATCCACACATTACACACAAAGACACAACCGCGGCCTGTACGTTCCTGTTCCCGCCCTTCTTGCCCTGCCCCTCCCTGCCCACGCATTCTGGAGACCTGCGGCGAAGGACTCCCCGAGGGATCTGAACCGTCGGAGGCAGCCCAATGGAGCGGACGCCTGGTGACCCGGAGGAGAAGTTTTATCCTTTTTTTGGAACTGGCAAAAAAAAAGCGTTGTGCCGTTTTATTTTCTGTTACCCTCTATTCTCCTCCTCCCCCCCCCCCCGGTGCCATGTGGAAAAGGGGTTTGTTTTGAGAGCCTTCACAGTGGGAGGGCAAATAATTCAGACATTTTCCCCGATTACGAGGCAGAAAAGTTACTCTTTAGAGCCAAGGGGTGAGGAACTGTTGGCCCTTTTGTGACTTGTGGACTTCAACTCTAGCTGAGGAATTCTGGGAGTTGAAATCCACAAGACATAAAAGGGCCATAGTTTCACCCGCACTTCGGCTTTTTAGAGTGTTGTTAATAAGAATGTTAGTTAACTCTGGAATGAGTTGGCCAGGGACCTTTGTGTTCAAAGTCAGGCGATTGGCTGGTCTTGATAACGAGCAGATCAGAAATGATTGATGTCTTCTGCTCTTATATGGAAGGAAAGGAATGGCACCTTCCTTTTCTTTTGTTGCCCAGATCTTGTTACCCCGTTAGGTTTTGAGAATGGCAGGGAACTTAAGATCTAAGCTTCTGCATGGTTAAATGTCCTGGGAAAGTGATTGGTAGTCATGTTAGTTAAGGTAGCTGGAGTACGTAAGTAAATCCCTTTTTCCCCCTACACGTGGGTATTCTCCCCCTTTTTTTTTAATTTCAGGTAGTGAAAAGGGGAAACGTAACTAAGAAACTGCAGAGTTTGACTCAAAAATTCTTTTAGGGCAACAATATTAGTATACATAGAGTGTGTGTGTGTGTGTGTGTGTGTGTGTATACACACACACACATAGATTTTCACGGGTACAGGTATGCAGGTCTTGGTGTATTCAGGTCTTTTCCCATGTAAGATTGATAGTGTCTTGGCGACATTTCGACGAGGTCCCACTCGTCATCTTCAGGCTGGTATCTTCGCCTTCGTGCGCGAAGCCGAAGACACCAGCCTGAAGATGACGAGTGGGACCTCGTCGAAATGTCGCCTATATATATATATATATATATGAAAGAATGTTTTGCAGGATAATAAATGCTTGGTTGAGAGAGGAGAATGCTGCTTCCCAGTGTGCATTGCTTAGATGCTTTTGGGCTTTTTTTTTTGAATGTTCTTGTTGGAAGGAGTTAGCCAGGGTTTGTTTCCTGGACCTGTTCTAAGGGGCAGGACCCATCATCTTTGTGGTAGGGGGAAAAGTTGCTCCTGTGCAGATCTGCGCTTCTTGTCCTTCCCCCCCCCCTCACCCTCCCCTCCAAGCCCAGGTCCGTCTTACCCTTGGTCTAACTGGCCCTGGATTTGCTTCTCAGCCTATGGAGATCTTCGTGGATGACGAGACCAAGCTGACGCTGCACGGTCTGCAGCAGTATTATGTCAAACTGAAAGACAACGAGAAGAACCGCAAGCTGTTTGACCTGCTTGATGTGCTGGAGTTCAACCAGGTGCTTTCTGGAAATAGAGCCTGTGGTGGGGGGGGTGGGGGGAGTGATAGATGCGGAAGAGACCAGAGCTGGCTAAATCCAGTGCAGGTGGCCCTGTAGGAACAGCTTACCTCCAGAAATTGTGGCCGTTCCATCACTGGAGATTTTTAAGAAGAGACTACCAGACATGTCAAACACAAGGCCCGGGGGCCGGATCCGGCCCGCGAAGTGGTTTCATATGGCCCGTGAAGCCATCCTGGAAACAGTGAGGGAAAGGCCCCCACTGCCTTGGCCCTGGCCCAGAGACCCTCCTCCTGCCAGAGACCCTCAGATCTGTCCCACTCCTGCCCAGGCCCCCACAGACACCCTTGATGCGAACGATGTAGAGCTGGCCACGCCCACCCAGTAGGCCATACGCACTCTAGCCACGCCCACCCAGTAGGCCACGCCCACCCTGGCCACACCCACCCGGCCCCCTGAGGGCAACCGCAATGCTGATGCGGCCCTCAATGAAATTGAGTTTGACACCCCTGGACTAGACCCAGGGGTAGGCAGCCTTGTCAAAGTACAACCATGTATACATTGAGATTAGCTGAGCCTCCCTTCGTGCTTCCACCCCCCAACTCACAGTGACAACAAACCTCCATCTTATTACACCATGGGAACTGTAATAAGTCGAAAGAGCCAAGGTTGCCTACCCCTGGACTACGACATTCACCTGTCTGTGACAGTATAGGTTTCCCTGCTTGAGCAGGGGGCTGGACTAGAAGACCTCCAAGGTCCCTTCCAGCTCTATTCTATTCTATTCTAGTGACTACTTGAAGTTACCGAGCCACTGAAAAAAGTGACTTATGACCATTTTTCACACTTAGAAACCGTTGCAGCATCCCCATGGTCGAGTGATCAAAATCCAGACACTTGGCAACTGACTGATATTTATGGCGGTTTGCAGTGTCCTGGGGTCATGTGGTCATCACGTTTTGCAACCTTCTGACAAGCAAAATCAATGGGGAAGCCAGATTCACTTAACAACCACATTAGTAACTTAACTGCTGTGATTCATTTCAGAACTTCAACTTCAACTCCCAGAATTCCTGAGTCAGGAATTATGCTGACTTAGGAATTCTGGGGGTTGAAGTCCATGAGTCATAAACGAGCCGAGGTTGCCTACCCCTGGACTAGGCATTCACCTGTCTTTGATGGTATAGGTTCCCCTGCTTGAGCAGGGGGCTGGACTAGAAGACCTCCATGGTCCCTTCCAGCTCTCGTTCATCTGTCATCTGGTCCTCATGCTTAACGACCATTACAGTATCCCCACGGTCATGTGATCAAAACTCGGGCACTTGGCAATCAGTCTGTCCAGGTAGTCGACTTAACGACAGTTCATTTAGTGATTGTCCAAAGTTAAAACGGCACCGAAGAAAGTGACACATGATTATTATTATTTTCGCACTTTGCACGCATTGTGGTGTTGCCCAGGGTCACTTGATCAAAATGTGCCCTCTTGGCAACTGACTCGTATTTATGACGATAGCAGCCTCCCACGGGCCATGTGATCGGCTTTTGCGACCTTCTGACAAAGCCCATAGGGAAGCCAGGTTCACTTAACTGCGTTATTAATTTTAACAACTGCAGTGGTTCGCTTAACAACTACAGCAAGAAAGGTTGTAAAATGAGGTGAAATTCACTTAAATGTTTCACTTAGAACAGGGGTCCTCAAACTTGGCCGCTTTAAGACTTGTGGACTTCAGCCCACAGGCTGGCTGGGGGATTCTGGGAGCTGAAGTCCACAAGTCTTAAAAGTGGCCATGTTTGAGGACCTCTGACTTAGAAAATTGAAACTTTGGGCTTAATTGTTGAAAGTCAAGGACTGCCTGTATTTGCGACCATTGCCTGTATCGTGTGATCCATTCGTCAACTTCCCAGCCTGCATCCAACAAGCCAAAATTAGTTGGGGAAACCGGAGTAGCTTGAACAGTGGCATGATTCACTTAACAACGGCAGTGATTTGTTTAAGCAAGGCACAGCTCATAAAAGCGGGTTTGATTCATTTAACAGCCGTTCTGCTAAGCAAGGAAAGTTCTGATCCCGGTTGTCATAAAAGTCAAGAATTTCTGTTCATCTTGAAAGAAAGACATTTTGAGGTGGCTCAGTGGGTTAGGACGCTGAGCTTGTCGATCAGAAGGTCGGCAGTTTGGCGGGTCGAATCCCGAGTGTCGCGTAGCAGAGTGAGCGCCTGTTACTCGTCCCAGCTTCTGCCAACCTAGCAGTTCGAAAGCACGTAAAAATGCAAGTAGAAAAATAGGGACCACTACGGTGGGAAGGTAACAGCGTTCCGTGTGCCTTTGGCGTCTAGTCATGCCGGCCACATGACCACGGAGACATCCTCGGACAAGCGCTGGCTCTTCGGCTTTGAAACGGAGATGAGCACCGGCCCCTAGAGTCGGAAACGACTAGCACACATGTGCGGGGGAACCTTTACCTTAATCGAACACTGGGAGTTGGCTGATTTCTGCTACAACTGTTGCAGCTAAAATTTTGGGCAAAAAAAAGGTAGCCTTGTCAGACAGGAAGTTGGCTTATATCGCTCCGAAGAATAAAAGCTAAATGGCACTTTTGACAAACTCCGGAGTTGTCAGAGGGGCTTCCACAACATATAACTGAGCAAGGTTCACTGTTGTTCCCTATAGACTGGTGGGGTTGACTTTCCTCTTCCTCTGCCTAGGTGGTCATCTTTGTGAAGTCTGTGCAGCGTTGCATAGCTCTGGCCCAGCTCTTAGTGGAGCAGAACTTCCCAGCCATTGCCATCCACAGAGGCATGCCCCAGGAAGAGAGGTGAGGTTGTGGCGGGAAGGGGTTGTGAGCGCAGCTCCTTGCCGGGGGTTCTTTTGCTGTGATGATTTTGCTCAGACTAGAGTCTCTGACTTCTTCAGTGACGATGCTTTTAAGCCCTGAGCAATGGCCCCTGCGGAAGCTGTTGCAAATTCTCTTGCCCAAAAAAGTTGATTTGTACGAGAGGAGACGTTTTGAGAAAGAAATGGGCATCCCGGGAAAGAAAAGCAATTTCTCATCTGAAATGTTTAGAGAAAGCTTGCTGTTTTTTAGACACGTTGCTTTTCACACGTGCGCCGTTCAGACGAGCGGTGTTAAATCCTGAACGTTCAGGGTTTGGAACCCACATTTTTGAGAAGTCTGGAATGTTGTATTTTTCCGCTTTTTGGGAGGCGGTTTTGATGATTTCCAGAAGGAGATTCCCTGAACCAGAAGCAGATGGATGTGTTCCACAGGTAGCCTGCTCCTGAAACGAGGGTTTTGTGTGGAATGCCATATCTGGGAAGATCACCTCCAGAACATTCCTAAATACTGAAGCTTTCCAGAGGAGATTTGAGATAGTCCACTCTCAAAATTAATGACTTTTACACACCCTGCATTTTGCCTGTGTATAGAAAGAAAAAAAAGTCTCCGTGGGTTAGATCACAGTAATGGGAGTTGAGTATCTTATGAAGCAAGGGTTTAAAAAGTATAACCTGTGGATGAAAGATCACCAATATCACCAGAATGCAGTACTGCAGGCTACTTCTGCTGACTGCCATCTGCCAGCAGTTCAGCAGTTTGAGTCTCGCTGGCTCAGTGTTGACTCAGCCTTCCATCCTTCCGAGGTCAGTAAAATGAGGACCCAGATTGCTGGAGTGGGCAATATGTTGATTCTGTAAACCGCTTAGAGAGGGGCTGTGAAGCGGTATAGAAGTCTTAAGTGCTATTGCTATTGCTGTTGAATAGATGGGCCAAAAAAAGTCCTATTTTAATTTTTTAGTTGGGAGAAGCGTAGAAGGCCAATAGTTTTCTTCTGGAGGTTATAGATAACATTTCGTCTTATAAAAGATCTGGTGAATCAAATTAGGCTCCTGGTTCCACTTGCTTTTTCAGCTTAGGCTTTGGAATGTCTCCCAGAGACCAACATAGCTTTCAAAGTAATTTGATGAATAAAATTAAAATTAAAAACAACAACAACAGAAGTCCTCTGTCTCCGTTCTGTGGGTGACGTTTCATGGTGGTGAACATTACCATGTATTTGCTGTCTCGCAGATTATCACGGTACCAGCAGTTCAAGGATTTCCAGCGTCGTATCTTGGTAGCCACCAATTTGTTCGGTCGTGGCATGGATATTGAGCGGGTCAACATTGCTTTCAACTATGATATGCCAGAGGATTCAGACACCTATTTGCACCGGGTAAGCCGAACAATACAAAAATGCAACCTCCCAATTTCCTAGGACTGGGTGCCCAAATTGGGATGAAGACAAAAGTCCAAGGTGTAGTTGCAATGATGAATTGCTCAGACTAGAGTCTCTGACTTTTTCTGATGTCTCTTCAAGCCCTGAGTAAGTGCCCTTGGTTGAAAGCCCTTTGTTTTTAAGTCCTCTGCTGTCCTTTGAGGGTTTGAAATCCTATTTGGGGGTTCCTGTGCAATAATCCAGACCCATCTTCCCATTTCTGGATTCCAGGTGGCTCGTGCTGGTCGCTTTGGCACAAAGGGCCTGGCAATCACTTTCGTGTCAGATGAGAATGATGCTAAGATCCTAAATGAAGTGCAGGACCGCTTCGAAGTGAACATCAGTGAACTGCCTGATGAAATTGATATCTCCTCCTACAGTGAGTGTGCTTTATCGTGCTTTTTAGCTCAGCCCACCCCATCCTCACAAAAATAAGTATGCCCAAAAGAGGATGTGGCTGATGAATAATTTGTATTGCCTGCTAAACATTTTGCAGAGTGGAACTTTTATGTTTTCCAGATGAAAATGGAAAGTTGATGTTCATACATACAATATAAATATTCCCACATTGTCTATATAGAAGAGCCACCTTCAGATAGTCCTTGACTTATGACCACAATTGAGGGCAAAATGTATGTTGCTAAGTGAGACAGTTAAGTGAATTCTGCCTCATTTTACAATCTTGTCACAGTGAAGTGAATCATTGCAGTGGTTGTTAAGTGAATCTGCCTTCCCCATTGACTTTGCTTGTCAGAAGGTCGTAAAAGATGACCACATGTGTCTCTGGGACACTGCAACCATCAGAAATATGAGTCAGTTGCCAAGCGTCTGCATTTTGAGTATGTGACCGTAGGGATGCTTCAACAGTCATAAATGTGAAAAATAATCATAAGTCACTTTTTTCGGGGCTGTTGTAACTTTGCTCCCTAAACAAACTTGAAAGTCAAGGACCACCCGTAGTCTCTTCAAACCTTGGTTTAATTGTAAGGCTTACTTACATTCTAGTAGTTTAATACTGTGATTGGTGGACGCCCTGTTGTATGTTAGTTCTCCTTTAGCCGATTTTTATTAATTTTAATCTTTAATGTTTTGTTATTTTAATGTTTTATATTATGCCTCTCAGAGTTGATTGATAGGTTGGGTGATGTGTAAATTTACTAAATAAAACCCAAGTTACTACTTCAGAGAAACACAGTTCTTCTATGGCTTTTATCCACTTTATAAACTGGGGCAACAGAATGGCATTTGGTTTTGAGTGAACACAAGGAAGTTGAGATGTCTTTAAGGGGGGAGACATGGCGAAATGAGTGGGCGTAGGAAAGCGGGAGTTGGATTTGCTTTGCTGTAATGATGGGCCTTTTTTCATTTAGTCAAGAGCCAGTCCCTTGCCCCGTTCTGCCTGACGCCTCTTCTCTCTCTCTCTCTCTTTTTTTCCTTTTCAGTTGAACAGACCCGATAAAAAGGGGCTTGCCTCTCTCCACGTTGACCTTGGTTTTAATTCCTGACCTCTGCCACTTTCCTGAAACTTCACATTTAATTTCACCTGATGGAGAAAGAAGTGACTGACTGTCTTGGAATACAAACCCACCCCAGTCCCCGCGGCAGGGACAGAAGACCATCTGTCACTTTTAACTCCGTGTAGTGGAAATGAGGCTGATCTCAGCAAGCCTCCATTGCTCATCGGGGGAGAGAGAGAGACACCTTGGGGTGGAAAGTCTCATTGCTTGACCGGCACCAAGATGGAAGGAGCAGCCTCCTGTTTTATGATGCTTTTACAAGAGACCGATTTTCAGACGGATGTTCACTGCCTGCCTACCAGCAAGTTTTTTTTGGGGGGGTGGGGGTGGGGATTTCCTCATGTTGCATTGCTCCACTCTGTTGTTCTCCACTCAGCACCTCATCTTCCCCACTGCTCTGACAGGAAGCACAAAGGAAAATGGGGGAGGGAGCTGAGGTGGGGGTTGCTCTTATAAATGTCTGGCCTTCAAAAATTGTGTTTCGTTTCAAATGGGGTGACTTCCCGGAATGGGAGAAACTTAAAACAAGCTTCCTTTTGTACACACACTCATACCATTTTAAAATCCACTTTTTTTTCCTTCTTCTTCTTCCTCTGCGTATTCCTCATGGCTTTCCACTTTTGTCTGCATGTTAACATTACTTCCATCCCTGCTGGTGTCTTCTGGCGGGTAAACTAGTAGTGAAGTTAGTCATGTTTTAGCTGTGGCTTGTTCTCTCTCTCTTCTCTTTCACTCTCCCGCCCTTTGAGACCCTCTTATTATTATTTTTGGTAATGAAAGGAGCCCAGCTCTTAAGGGTGACCGATTAAACTAGTCTTGTGAATAAACCTTTTGCTGATGTCATTTTTTTTTTTAGGATTGTGCTCCACTGTACCTGTGAAGTATTTATTCAGGTCGATGTAAAACCAGTAGTAAGACAGAGGACTTAAGTTCAAAATTGGGTGGTCTTGTACACTAAAGCTTGAGGGGTTATAACTGGCCTTGTAATGGTAAATACTTGATTAATAACAGCTATGGGACGATGTGACTGGATGGCATGATTCATCTGGGCCATGTACAGGTAGCCTTTGACTTACGACCTTAATTGGAGCCTGTTTTTCACAGGTTGTATTTACAGTAGTCATTAAGCAAATCAACCCGGTTATTAAATGAACACTGGGGTCATTAATCAATGGCTTGCTATGGATGCAATTTGACCAAGACCTGGAAGTGCCAGTTTTCAATAAAACATTCATGAAGTATAGTCATGGGACTACACAGGACACTAGAAATTATAAATATGACCATGTTGCAGAGTGCCTGAAATCTGTTCACGTGACCAGGGGGGGGAAGGGCAGTTGTGAAAACTTGAGTCGTAAGTAGCCCCAAGGTAGGTGGTTGTAACTTCCAGTAACCAGTCATAAATCAACTCCCTGTAGAGAGGCCAAATGTAATGGAATTTGTGAATGACCAATTTTATTTGGTACTTCTCTACAATATTCTTTCCAGGATAGGACTTTGTCTCTGCTGAGAACATCTTAATAAAGGTGACCCTTGATCCTCTTCCAGTTGAAGCTTGTCTACCACATTTAAGAACTACCTTTTGTTGAACATTCTGGTGTACAGTTAAAGATTAACGAAAGACACCACAGTGTTGCAAAAGGCAGGAAGAAAGCTGCAATAGCAACAACTGTGTCTTCTCCCTATAATATTTTGTGCCGGTACAGCAGCTCAATTAGAGTCGTCAGTGACCACAGTTGACTGTTAAGTGAGACATTGGTTTAAGCTTTGTCCCAGTTTATTATTTATTTATTTATTATTGGGACTTATATGCCGCCCTATCTCCCGAAGGACTCAGGGCGGCTAACAACAATAACATACAATAAATACAGAAGTTAAGATAAAATTAAAAAAGGCCCCTGTACAATAAATTAAAATTAAAATAAATTAAAAATTAGAGTTAAAAAGTTAAAAACATAATTAAATCCCTGTCAGTCCAGGTCAGCCAGGTGGAAAAGGAGTGTTTTGAGGCTGTGGCGAAAGAACTGGAGATCCGGGGCCATCTGAAGCTCTGGGGAGCTAGTTCCACAGGGCTGGCGCTCCCACAGAGAAGGCCCTCCCCCTGGGGGTCACCAGCTGACATTGTCTAGCCGACGGTACCCTGAAGAGGCCTTCTCTCTGTGAGCGTACTGGGTGATGGGAATTCGTTCCCGGCAGCAGATGGTCCTGCAAGTATCCCGGGCCTAAGCCATGTAGGGCTTTATAAAGGTAAGTACCAGCACCTTAAATCTCACCCGGAGGGCAACCGGTAACCAATGCAGCTCATGCAGGAGGGGTGTAATATGGGAGTATCGGGGTGCTCCCATCACTACCCGTGCAGCCGCACTCTGCACCAGCTGAAGCCTCCGGGTGGTCTTCAAGGGCAGCCCCATGTAGAGAGCATTGCAGTAATCTATACGGGAGGTAACGAGTGCGTGGGTGACTGTACGTAGGGCATCTCGGTCCAGAAAGGGGCGTAACTGGCGTACTAGGCGAATCTGGGCAAATGCTCCCCTAGCCACGACTCCAATATGATCTTCAAAACTGAGTCGTGAATCCAGGAGGATGCCTAGATTGCGTGCTCTATCAACGGGAGGTAACATCTCTCCTCCTATAACCAAAGATGGAACCTCTTGGACTAAACGAGATGCCGGTACGTAAAGCCACTCAGTCTTGGCCGGGTTGAGCCGGAGCCTGTTCTTTCCCATCCAAATCTGTACCGCTTCCAGGCAACGGGACATCACATCGAGGGCATCACTGGGTTGGTTCGGGGTGGAGATGAAAAGCTGGGTATCATCAGCATATGGATGATACCTCACCCCGAAGCCACGGATGATCTCCCAGTGGCTTCATATAGATGTTGAACAGGAGAGGCGAGAGTACCGACCCCTGAGGTACCTCACAACTAAGGGGCCTAGGGGGTTGACCTCTGCCCTCCTGCCAACACCGTCTGCGAACGGCCCGAGAGGTAGGAGAACCACCGCAGAACGGTGCCTCCCACTCCCAACTCCTCAAGACAACGCAGCAAGATACCGTGGTCGATGGTATCAAAAGCTGCTGAGAGATCTAATAGGACCAGGATAGAGGAATAGCCCCTATCTTGGGCCCGTCAGAGATCATTCACCAGCGTGACCAATGCCGTCCCCGTGCTATACCCGGGCCTGAAACCCGATTGGTACGGATCCAGATACTCAGTTTCCTCCAGAACCAAAGGGAGCTGCCGTGCCACCACGCTCTCAACGACCTTCGCAAGAAAGCGAAGGTTGGAGACAGGACGGAAGTTATTTAAAATAGCTGGATCCAAGGCAGGTTTCTTAAGGAGGGGCCTTACCACCGCCTCTTTCAAGGCGGCAGGGAAGTACCCTTCACTCAGTGAGGCATTGATAACTGCTAGGAGCCAGCCTCGTGTAACCTCCCGAGACGCATAGACCAGCCAGGAGGGACACGGGTCCAACAAACACGTGGCGGCACTTAATTTCCCCATGATCCTGTCCACTTCATCCGGAGTCACAGGATCAAACTCTTCCCAAATGTTCTCAGCCAAACTCATCGTTTTCCTCTCATCAGATACTGCCCAGTCAGAGTCCAGACCAGCCCGAATCTGAGCAATTTTGTCCACCAGATATTTACTAAATTCCTCGGCCCGTCCTCGTAAGGGGTCCTCTCCCGTCCCTTGATTTTTTTTTATTAAAGAGTTTTACAATACATTTTATTTTTAACAAACAAAACAACCCTACCCCACCCCCTTCCCACTCCCCAACCCTCCCCAACCCCTCCTTCCCCCCTCCCCCCTCCCCGACTTCCCAGAGCTAAGTACAGGGTATAAGAATACAAACAATCATAGTCTACCTTATGCAAACAATCATAAACTATTAAAACTATCGTACTTTAACTCTTATAAATTAACTCCAAACAGTATAAATATCACATCAATAATTATTCAAATGCTGGATAACACTCTTTAGTCCCATATTTACTCCACAGTATTTCTCTGTTGCAAATAGTCTTTCAAATACGCTAAAATCTTTGTCATATCCTCCAAGTTGGGAACTTTTACAATCCATTCTTCTATAATCGGCAGTTCTTCCTTCTTCCCATATTGCCCTACTAAAAGTCTTACTGCCGTAGTCAAATTCACCATCCGGATATCCATGACAGTAGTGTCAATAAAAATACCCAATAAGAACAATTACAGACAAAACAAATTTACATCAATCATTAAAAAATCAATTTTCTAATCTTCTTTCCACCTGGTCTGTAATTTTCCATACTAAAACCAAGTTTATACAATCTTTCCTTCTCTTAAGATATTATACAGCTTCAAATACCATACATTCCTTTCCAAACTTAAAATTTTCTTATATGTAATCACATCATTTTTATATTTTCTATTACGTGTTTCATTATTGCCCATGAAAGTAGCTTACAAGTTAACTTGCATCTATGCTTTTTCCCAAACTCGCAACAGAGCATGTCTTAAAATATATACCTTAAACACATTATCCACCTTCTTATCACACAATAGATATACATACCAACCAAATAACAAATCATGACCTTCAAAATTTCAGTAAGCACTACTACAATTCTTCCCAATTAAGTTTTCATAATTATTTTAAAATTAAAACAACATAAAATATTACAAAACATAATTATTTTATATAACTCTACATTTGAGGGTGAAAAATATATCCCCAAATATTTAACCCTTTTAACAATTTCAATTCCCGTTTACTCTTCTAAAACCGCCTTTTATGATCTTTATTACATTATTATCTCCTTCAGTTCTACAACTAAGTCTTCAAGCTCGTCTCATCCGTCTAGAAGCAGCACGCCTCCTCCAATTTCTGGCCTCCAATGATACTGAAACTTGATCCACTCCTGTAACTTTCTCATCTGTCTGCATTGTTCCTTCAGCACCTTGTAAATTCTCTCTGTGTCGCTGAGACTCTCCCTCACCTTTCTTCTTTGTAGATTCCAAAAGTGGTATGGGGACTGCTTTTAAAACATTACTGTAAAAATCACGTGCCTGAATCTCCGTAGTAAGACGATGTCTCATACCTTCATAGGTCACCACCATACCCACTGGTATCTCCCATCTGTACTTGATATCACATCGTCTTAGTTCTTGTGCCAAAAAAGCAAATTTCTTCCTTCTACTTAAAATTCTTGGAGGGATCTCTTTTAAAATCAAGACTTCTTGCTCAGCAATTGCAAATTCAGTATTGTAGGAGGCTTGAATAACCTCATTTCTAATCGCTCTCTTTGTAAAATAAACCACCACATCTCTGGGTAATTTCCTTTGTCTTGCAATCCACGAATTAACACGGAAAATTTTATCTATATCTTCCATTATTTCATCTGCTGATCGCCCCAGCACCCCTTCCAAAGCCTCAGAAACTATTTTCTTCAGATTTTCTTTAGGATCTTCTTTTAAGCCTCTGATTCTCATGGCAAACTCCATCTGATGATACTGTACCAAGGTCAAATCACAATCAATTTTCTCCACCACATTTTTGGTTTCTGTCATTTTTACTTCTAATCTAGTATTATTTTGACTGAGATCTTCCACTCTTTCATCCAAACGCTCAATACATATAGCCATGCCTTGAAAGGCAGATGTCTGCCCTTATTTCTGTGAATTTCTCTGTGATCTTTTCATCCATAACCTCAGCTAGTTTTTCTGTTAACTTCTCATCCAACTTTTCATCCATTATCTCAGCTAATTGTTGCAATTGCTTTTCCATAATCTCTTGCATCACAATCTGCAAATCTTTAACTGTAAGGGCTGTTGCAGGTACGGGTGCAGGGGGCAATAAAGCTTGCAACGAAGACTGCTGCACCAGAGAAACCCCAGCACTTCTAGAAACTTTAAAAGATGTAGCCGCCATTTTCACCCACTATTGTCTGCTATGCACTTTCACTTTCAAGCTCAGCAAAATCCATTGAGTTAAAGATCAAAAGTCCACTTTCACCTGGATCTCCTGCATCGCTCTGCCTGCGTCCAAGTTCTCCAAAATTCTTTCTTGCTAGCAGGGATGGTTGCAGACGCCTTGTTCTGCTCCAAAAAACCAGGAGCAGAAGCGCCTCGCAGCCCGGAGCATACCCAGGCTTCGGGGGGGCTCAATCCTTCAGCCGCCAAAACTTTAAGTCCTGGCGGCCCCGGAGAGCTCTACCCCTACCTGGGCGCTCACCCCCTCCTCTTCTCCCAAGGAGGGGGCTTCCGAACCGCCAAAACAGCTGATTGGCGCTGTTTTCGGCGGCTCTACGGAGCCGCGGGGCTGACAGCCTAAGAATGGCTGCCTCCAGCGACGCCTTGCCATCTGGAAGTCTCCCGTCCCTTGATTTAAAAGGGAGCGGGCCACCCTAAACAGGGCGGCCGGGCAGTTATCTGCGGACGCAATGAGGGTGGTGAAGTAAGCACGTTTTGCCACCTCCATTGCCACAAGATAAGATCTAGAAAAGGATCTTAACTGTGTTCGGTCAGACTCGGACCGACTGGTTCTCCAAATGCTCTCTAGGCTCCTTCTCCGGCGTTTCATCTCCCGCAGGTCCTTGGAGAACCAAGGAGTGAGCCGGGACCTGCGCCGGGTCAGAGGCCGCAAAGGCACAACGCGGTCGAGAGCCTCCGAAGCAGCCTGTTGCCAGGCATTAACTAAGGACTCGACCGGGCTGTGGGAGAGGGAGGTAGGAATCAATCCAAGCGCCATCTGGAACTTATCTGGGTCCATCAGGCGCCTGGGGCGGAACCATCTAGTCGGTTCCGCCTCCTGACAGCGGGGGGTGACGTGACGGAGGCCCAACCGCAGGAGATAATGGTCTGTCCATGAAAGGGGTTGAGATGTTGGAGTAACCCCCCCCCCAGACTATTAAGCCACTGCCCAGAGATAAAAATAAGATCAGGCGTGTTTCCCCCCTCATGAGTCGGGTCCTGAATAATTTGGGTCAAGTCCATGGCCATCATGGAAGCCATGAACTCTCGGGCCACCTCCGATGCACCGCCCAGGGAAGGCAGATTAAAATCTCCCAGAACCATAAGTGTGGGAAATTCAACCACCAATCCCAAGAGGGCATCAATTAGCCTAGGTAGAGCCGTTGCTACGCAGCTTGGAGAGAGGTATGCAAGCAGCAGGCCCAACTGACCACCAGGACCCCACCTTAAGAGGAGAGACTCACATCCGTCTATCTGACGGGCAGTGGCCTCCCGTGGACGGAGGGTCTCTCTAATAACGACCGCCACGCCACCTCCCCTACCCTGAGCCCAAGGTTGATGCAGCACACGGAAACCTGGAGGGCATAGATCAATCAGAGGGACCCCTCCCTCCGGGCCCAACCAAGTTTCCGTGATGCATGCCAGGTCTGTGTCTTCCTCCTCGATCAAATCATGGATGAGGGGAGCTTTATTCACAACAGACCTGGCATTTAAATAGATTTAAATAGATCAGCCTGAGCTGCCACAGTTGTTAAGTGAATCGCTGTAGTTGATAGGTTAGTAACCCAGTTAACTGACTCTGGCTTCCCCACTGGCTTTGCTTGCCAGAAGGTCACAAAAAAGTGATCGCATGACCTTGGGACGTGGCACCGATCATAAATACGAACCAGTGGCTAAACATCTGAATTTTGATCACATGATCATGGAGATGCTACAAAGGTCATAACTGCCCTCACGTTTTTCAGTCCTGTTATAACTAAATGAACTTGTTGGTTGTAAGTGTAACTACCTTGTAATGCAGGCCCTTGTTTGTAGTTGCCTGCAAGTTCCCTCGGTGCTTTAAACCGCTCTAAAGTTATTAATCTGATATGTTGCCACGCTTAGTTGGAAGTCTGCAATTAAGAGTGAACAAACTGGGAATCTGCAAATCCTTAGGACGCGGCCTTGCTATGTTAGCTACCAGCTTCCTTGCATATTTATAAGCTTAGGGGAGAGACGGACTTAAGAAAAACAAGTCTGTCTTGTTAATGAAGCAAATCCCCCTCCATTTAAGAGTGGAAAAAAATCTCAAATGATCGTCATTGTTGAGAATGAAATCACTTCCTGCCATCACATGAGGATAAAATTTATGTCCCGGCCTCACCTGGATCATCCTGACGGAAACAATTATGCAATTAATCATCACCCAGCTGAAATAAAGCTTATCGGTGAAGAAAACCACCACATATACATCCCCATCCATCCCTGATAGACAAGCGTACATTATTTTTGTGTCCCAAACATACAATCTATTCTAACTGATGCAGTTCACGTTTCAGAGCTTTTTTTCCCTTTTAAGGGCTTGGGGACGAGCTCCAGAGAGGCGTTGAGAAGGCTAATGTAACTTGATTCTCATCCCTATTGATACTTTAAAGTCTGAGTCCGATCCGGTAACCAGATACTTCAGCCTGGTAAGCAGGTTACCATACTTGCTTGCATTTGGAGATACTGTAAACTTCCAAGGTTTTCTTGCACATGAGAGCCATTCATGCAGCAGCTGTGATGGAAGCCCTTTGACAACATTGTTTTTCAAACTTGGGCAACTTTAAACTGAGATTCCAAACTCAGAATTCCCCAGTTGGCTGGAGAATTCTGGGAGTTGATAGCTGACTCGGGAATTCTGGGAGTTGAAGTCCATGAGTCATAAAAGAGCCATTGCCTACCCCTGACCCAGCTTAAAAAGTCACCAAGTTTTTGACAACATTGTTTTTCCCGAACTTGGGCAACTTTAAACTGAGATTCCGAACTCAGAATTTCCCAGTTGGGTGGAGAATTCTGGGAGTTGAAGTCCACCCAGCTTAAAGTCGCCAGGTTTGAAAAACACTCGCTCTTTTCTCTCAGAAACTAATCTTTTTTTTTGTTCATTCTTTGCATTTGCATTATTAATCTACGCAAGCGATAGCTATCATTCATAGTTAACACGTGCCCGTGGCTTTTTTTTTTAGTTTTTTTCCAACTTCTATATTTGAAACTTTGGCAACCACGGGGGGGGAGAGGGGGGGGTTGATCCTAAAAAAAAAGAAAAGCAATTCCAACTGTTTTGACAACGCACTTTCATCTCCACCCTTGAGAGAAACTCCCCCTTCCTTGGGGATCCCACGCTCGTTCCCTCCTCCCTTTGATTGGTTTGGCGGTTAAGAGGATCTTTTTCTGCTACTCTCGAAAAGTTCGGCTGGGTCAGAATTTTTATTTTTCCCCAGGCCGCCTCGAAAGGAGAGCCCTGCTAGGGGTGTGGGGGGGGGGGGTAGGGAGAAAGCAAGAGGATCGGAAAAGAGCGATGCTCCGTTCTTGCTATTCGGAAGTAGATACATCGTGCAGAAGTACATCGTGCATCTCCGTCAATAATACTAATAAACCTTTATTGTCAAAGTACAACATGTGTACATTGAGATTAGCTGAGCCTCCCCCCCCCCGTGCTCTCTCCCCCCAACACACAGTGACAACAAACCCTCCATCCCACCACACTATGTGAACCAACTACACCACACACCGGCCTCCCAAGTCAATTCTGCATAAGATTATGTCCCATTTAAAAGCCTAACAGCCCACGGATAAAAGCTATTTTTCAGCCTGTTGGTACGGCTGGCTATATTCCTATAATCTCCTACCGCAACCCACAAACACACAAAATCCCCTCCTCCGCTCATTCCAGCCGGCTTGTTCCTTCCCTCCGGCCTGCCGGCCACCCGGGGCGTCCCCGCCTCTGGCTTCGCAGCCTTCCCAAACTGCAAGCAACTGCAAGCGAGGGGAATCCGCAAGCCGCTTGGAGATCACCCGGTTGTGTGTGTGTGTGTGTGTGTGTGTGTAAAAGGCTCTCCGAATCCAGAGATTCCCGTTCCCGGGCTTTCCCTCTTTGACTCTGTGTGTGTGTGTGTGTGTGTGTGTGTGTGTGTTTGACTCTGTGTGTGTGTGTGTGTGTGTGTGTGTGTGGAAAAGGCTCTTGCGCCTCTCCGAATCCAGAGATTCCCGTTCCCGGGCTTTCCCTCTTTGACTCTGTGTGTGTGTGTTTGTGTGTGTGTGTGTGGGGGGGGGGGAAAGGCTCTTGCGCCTCTCCGAATCCAGAGATTCCCGTTCCCGGGCTTTCCCTCTTTGACTTTGTGTGTGTGTGTGTGTGTGTTTGTGTGTAAAAAAGGCTCTTGCGCCTCTCCGAATCGAGAGAGAGAGAGAGAGAGAGAGAGAGTGAGAGTGTGTGTGTGTGTCTTCGACCTCCTGCGCTGGGTCGGAAACCTGCGATCCCCGCCCTGCCAGATTCCCGATCTCTCCGCTTCCTGCGCCGGCCAGATCCCAGAGCCTCTCTCCCCCCCCCCGCCCTTCCCAAAACCTCCCCCTCTTCGGGTGGCGCCTCTCCCAATCCGGTCCGGCTAGAAAAGCCAAACAAGGAGGGAGGGAGCTCTCGTCTTCCTCTCCTCCTCGCGCCTTCCCCACCCCACCCCCCCTCTGCGTCGAGGGCTGGGCCGCCTTCTGTCCTTTCCTTTCTCTCCCTCTTTCTCGCCTTCCTTCCCGGCTTCGGCGGATCCCAAGATTCCCTGGGACTGGCTCCCCGGCTTTCCCCTTGGTTTTTGCTGCTGCTGCTGCGACTGGGCGCGCCAGGAAGCGGCGAGAAGGAGACGAGGTTGCAAATTGCAAAGCTTCCTCCCCCACCCTCAGTTTAGAAAGAAAGAAAGAAAGAAAGAAAGGAGGAGGAGGAGGAGAAGAAAGAGGAGGAGGAGACGCCTCGTCCCCCTTGAGAAGCAGAGTAAGCCCGGCGCGCCCGCGAACGCAGGATCCGAAGGAGAAAAGTTACTCGGGGAAAGCCTTTGCGCGCAAGTGCGCGCTCTCCGGCCCCGGGTGTGAGTGTTTGTGTGTGGCGATCAGGTGGGTCACAATACGGTGCGGCCTCTTCTAGGTAAGGGTGTGTGCGTGTGTGGGTGTAGTGCAGGGGGTCTTCAAACTCGGCCCTTTTATGACTCATGGACTTCAACTCCCAGAATTCCTCAGCCAGTGTGCCTGGCTGAGGAATTCTGGGAGTTGAAGTCCATGAGTCATAAAAGGGCCGAGTTTGAAGACCCCTGGTGTAGTGGATTGGGAGGGCGGGTTTTCGGCCTATTTGGGGTGGGTGGACGTGATCGAGGGTGCTTCGGGAGTCTTGATCGTTTGATTCGATATTCGTGGACCGGGAAAGGGAAGCTGTTTTCCTTCCAGGTTTGAATTGCGGGGAGAGGGAAGGGGGGGGGAATTGGAGAGGGCAGGCCAGAAACGGCCCCTCCGCCAAAGCTCGCTCGGGATGGGCAATTCAGGCCTGAAAAGGCAGTTCCAGCAAGCGCAGGATGCTATAAATAGACCATATAAAATCAATCCGCCAGCGGCCCCCACCCCCACCCCCTTTTTCATTCATTGCTGAGCTGGATGCCTGTCTGAAACATTTTCTGCACTTGAAGTTCGGTATGCAAATTGCAGGTACGGTTTATAATAATAATAATAATAATAATAATAATAATAATAATAATAATAATAATAATAATAATAATAATAATAATAATAATAAATGCTTTGCAGAAATCTGCAGGGATGGTTGCCTAGCTGGGCATATCCAACACAGACATATATAGACAATTGCTGCAGACTAGATATTTCCCCCCCCCCTCCTTGTGAAAGGCTCACAATAGAAATAAATAAGGAGTGCTTTGGAACAGATCTCATTGACCAGCTCTTGTGCACCTTCAGGTAATGTTAAAATGATAAAGCATTGCCGCTCAAGTTTATTTATTTTAATTTACATAGCTGCCTCGCTCTCCTAAGCAACTCTCCAATTTGGCCTCTTCGAAATTCCTTTCTCTCTGAAGTGGCTCTAAAATTCCTTTCTATGTGAGGTTGCTCTAGCAAAGCTTTTCCCCTGTTGTTAAGGAAGTGGAAAGCTCAAATGAACAGCTGAAATTGGCCAAAAGAGCTGAGATGGAAGAGACCAAAGTTCAGAGAGCCATCACTCTTGTTAGCTTGGCTCTCAAAACATGCCGGTGCTATCTGATAATTGAAGTGATGTTTTGAGGTGGCTATTTGTAGAGAGATAGGTATGAAAACCTATAAAATGGTGAGCCAAAAACTCAGTGAAAGAGTTCAATGTGAGCAGAGAGTTCTATGAATGTGAGGTGTCCCTTTGGATAAATATTTAAGGCAGCATTACTCAGTCTTGGCAACTTTAAGATTTGGACTTCAACTCCCGGAATTCCCTAGCCAGTGTGCACTTCAACCTCCAGAATTCTGCGGTCATCATGCTGACTTGGGAATTTTGGGAGTTGAAGTCCACATATCTTAAACTTGCCAAGATTTGAGAACCACTGGTTTAGGGAATATTTGCAGTGAGACCCCAAAGAGTCTTTCCCCTAATTTTAACGTAAGGATGCACTTGCAGGTTCTCCCTGGGAAGGAGAAAAGAATGTGCATCTGTTTAGAACAGTGTTTCTCAACTTTGGTAACTTTAAGATCCAACTTAAACACTTCAACTCTCAGAATTCTGGGAAATTGACTGACTGGCTGAGGAATTGAAATCCACAGAGACTTAAGAAGCCCTGGCTTAGAAATACTGCATTTGTTATTATCTTTTCATGCATTTTCCTCCTCTTCACTACCACCAAATTAGAGCTAGCTAAAATATACAACTGCTTTCTTTAGGGCAAATTCTATTTATCTCAGTGGGAGTTACTTTTGAATAATGATGAGCACTCAAAATTTCACAAGCAGATGTTGCTACTCTTTGGTAATGGCATTCTTGTATTTTGAGGATTGAAGCAATGGTTGTGGCAATCCAGTGATGCACAGCAAGATAGATAATGCCTAAGATTAAAAAAAACAGGTTTTGACTTGATTTCTTATGCTGTGAGATACTCCTTTGTGCCGTCAATCTTTTAGCTCTCTATGTTCATGTCATATTTTGAGTTCATGCCATTCCAAAAAAGTTATTCTGTCCCAAATTCAGCCTTTAATTATAAGGAAGAAAAATTTTGCAGACATAAAATAGTTTCTACAATTTTGGAACAACTTAGAACTGGTGCTGAGTTCCCACAGGTGGCTAAATTGGGATTGTTAAACTATAATTTCTTGAGCAAATCATAGTAGCCAAATTTGCTTCTAATGCTAAATCAAAATAGATGGATTTACAGGCTATGTTAAATCAAAATCAAGAGATCACATTAGGATTCAGTGGGAAAGGAGAAGAAATATGCAAAATCAGCAAATCAATGGTTAAATTCTGAATACATTAAGATACAGAAAAAAGGCAGGAAGACAAATTCTTAATTCCAGACTTAGCCTAATCTCCCCTTTTTCTGTAAAGGGAAAATGTAATTTCATTTTTTTGGGGGGGGGGCGGAATAAGTGTGGGAATATTTGAACATTCTTCCCCGTTCCCAATGTTTCTACTACTCAGAGATTAGGCTAAATAATTATAGAATTACAAGGTCTGTGTTCCTGTCTCTTTTTCTGTATCTCAGTGAATTCATAAATTCAACTCATAACCTGCATTCTGTAACACATCTCAGGGAACACTAGATAAAATGGAAAGCTGACTGAATAAATATGGATAGAAAAGAATTGATATGGGATGAGTGAAAAATGTATGGATTGATTTTCAATATAGAAAATATTATAAAATATATTTGCCCTCACATCAAACTTTTTGGAGTAAGTCATTATTATACCCCTTGTTCTAGCCCAAAGTAAAATAATAGGTCGCAATAATTTAAGTGAATGTTTGTATTTTCACTAACTGCTTTCAGAGAACCAGTTGTGCCCACTATCCTATCACTTTTAAAATGACAAAAACCCATTTAAGGCTTTCTCTTATATGTTTCTTAAAGTCAAGTCCAGTGGTTCTCAACCTTGGCAAACGTAAAAAATGGCTGGACTTCAACCCCCAGAATTCCCCAGCTAGTATGGGCTGGTTGTTGAATTCTGGGAGTCAAAGTCCACCCATTTTCAAGTTGCCAAGATTGAGAAACAGTTATTTAGTCCTTGCCACACCCCAATTCTTCCTCCCTTGCTTGTTCTCTTTTAGGCAATTAGTTCATCAATTTAAAACTGCCTTCTTGATGTTAGAAGGAGTCAAAGGCCCACTTTTGACTGGAATTAGCATGGAGTGATATTTTGGAGCTCCCGAATGATGGAGATACTGTGGGTTGTTTTTTTTCCTATTGAAGCAACAATGTTCTTTATTGTAAAAACACAGAGGAGAAATTACTGTCTCCTGTTTTGTCCAGTTTGTGCGAAATGCTAGAAGAAGTTGTGTGATGTGGCAATCTGTTCTGCTTGCCTTTAAGTAAAGTGCTACCCACCATCTCTATTTTTCCTGAACAGAGAAAATTATATTCCTGAGCGCCAATGTCCGGAACAACGGTAAGCCTGGAGGACCCTTAATTTATGGACCAGCTCAGTTGTGATTTAGTTGAAGAATGAGTCAGCAACCTCAAGATTTGAAATACGACAAATCAAACTGAAAGTAGACACAGAGAAGGCCACCAAGATAATCAGCATTCTTTGCAGTGGGAGTCCTTTTTGGGGAACATTTTCAGCCAAATTGACTCTTGGTCCTCATTTTCTACATTGCTGGTAAAATACCCAACCTGGTCTGGAGGCCTTCCTTGGAGAGAAGCAGGATTTGTGCAATGTTCTTAAGCCGAGCCAAGTCGTGGCTCCCTAGACTGTCCTGGTGGAGACAAAAACAGGACTTCAACCAGGAGGAGGTTTTGAAGGAAAAACCGGAGGTTTCTGTGAAATGCATGTTGCCTCCCAAGGCAAGATGGTGGAGTGGCCGCCGTCTTTTGGAAATTATTGGATGGGGCCAAAGTTCAGCTGCTGGAGGGCACTCGCTGTTTGCTGGAATACCTCAACATGTTGCTCCTCACAAGCCATCGGTGGAGTCTCCAGAGCACTTCCAAATTTGCTTCAACTTCACCCGACACCTCTTTGATTTGTGCGTGGTGACGCTGCTCTGTGCATCTTCTCCGGCTTTCCGGTTGGTTATGGATATCTTGGGATTTGGAGGACCCTTGAAGGTTTGGCTCCACGGTTTTGCCTGTTTCTTGGTCAGCGCCTATGGGATGTACTTGGTTCTTTGGCTAGTCCAGGAGTATCTGTTGCAATTTGCCTGTCTTTATGGATTTTTACAGACCCTGGTTTTGTGGGTCAGCATCCAGGCTGGATCTTCAGTGTCTCAAGAGGTCAAACAAGCTGATGGACTTGATACAGATCGAGAAGAAGAACAGAAGAACAGTCATCAACAAGAATCACCACTATGAGGAGGAAGATTGTGTTGATCCACCTTTTGTGTCAAGGTGGATATTGAAGCCCAAGAGATTGACTGAAATAGGCCCTGGAGGATCAAAAGGTGTAACTTGTATCTTATATTTAAAATGGCTGGACAGAAATTGGAAGGAAAAAAAAAGGAGAAACAGTATTTCTCAAAACGAGCAATGACTCAAAATAAGCACTATATTCACAGAACTTTCCCATATAGGTTGTTCCAAATTCCAGTTTTCAGTGGCTGAAAGGAAAGAAACTTAACAGATGGGATGTGTAATCCATCCAGAATTATCATCATCATCTAGTGGAGCTCAGCAAAAATCATAGAGGGAAGAAGTGAGATTCATCTACCTTAAAGACATAAACCAATCTGAGCCTGCTTTGGGTGTTATGGCTACCCCTAGAGGATTCTGGGAAGTGTAGTTTTTGAAGGGACCGGGAGGCAGCAATTATGAAATCCCTTCTTGGGTTCCTTGTTGCGAGTCATCTTTACCTCTGGTTTAAAGCTGCAGTGCCCATGTAAAATATATTTTCAAAAGAAAGCAAATAAGCATCCAGAGTATAGCCAGCTCCTGCATATTTACAAGGGCCTATGACAGGGGTAGGCAGCTTCGGCTCTTTTATGACTCATGGACTTCAACTCCCAGAATTCCTGAGTCAGCATAGCTGACTCAGGAATTCTGGGAGTTGAAGTCCATGAGTCATAAAAGACCCAAGTTTGCCTACCCCTGGCCTATGATTTTTCCCTGGTTTGGTCTCTTACTGCTTTCTGGTGAAGACCATCAAGAAAAGGCAGCTGAAAATAAAGAGTAGTATTGTTCCTATGTTTATGGTCTAGCCCAGGAGGCCACCAAACTTGGCAGTGTTAAGGCTTGTGGACTACAGAAGTCCATGGCTGGCTGAGGAATTTTGGGAGTTGAAGTCCACAAGTCTTAAAAGTTGCCAAATTTAGAGATCCTTGGTCTAGCCCAGGGGTAGGCAACCTTGGCTCTTTTATGACTCGTGAACTTCAACTCCCAGAATTCCTGAGCCAGCATGGCTCAGCTTGGAAACCTCTCCCTTTCCCCTCAGCATGGCTGGCTCAGGAATTCTGGGAGTTGAAGTCCACAAGTCATAAAAGAGCCAAGGTTGCCTACCCCTGGTCTAGCCAGTAAGAACAAACAGATACCTTTTAACAGGTTGAAAGGACTGAAAACCATGGGTCCCATAAAAACCTAGGGAAAGCCAGTAGTTGAATCTTCTGGGCATAAAATCCAGTTTACCCAAGCATCTGCCCTCTTCTGCCAGGGAGAAGTAAGAGAAGGCAGGCACAAGCGTTCTACCCATCTCTGAGCCATATAAGATAAGTAGCCCAGAAGATGGGGAGGAGAGGTCTAACTTCCAGAGGATTGAGAAGCGGACATCCGAAAGAGAGATGGCGCTAGTGCGGTTAGTGCAGAAGAGTAGACGATCTACATGGGTCCTAATCTGTGGGCAACGGAATCCAGGAAGATGAAATGTCGGGCAACCCTTGGCAAGACAACCAGCAGAAGTTTAAAAACAAAAACAAAAAAACCCTGAAATCATTCCTGAGCTGGACCCATTCCTGCTTTTTCTGTGGGCCGAGTTGGCCTTCCCCAGCTAATTCTAGTAGAAATGTTGATGGGTGGGGATAGTTAGAATAATACTCCCGGTTTCTTCCACTCCATATCTCAGGGAGAAGCAGTTCTGAGCCTACAGTTTCAATGCCCCTAATTGCCCAGGGCTCCCCTTTCACTAGCAACCAAATTTTCACCCAGTTTTGGCAAACTCTTGACTCCTCTCCTCCTTCTCTCGACTCCTTTCTCTCTCTTTGGCAATATTTAGATCACTGAACCAGGGTCCACACCCCCTTTTGGAAAAGAGCTGTTGTGAGCCAAAGACTCGATGTTTTATTTTTATCTTGTCCTTGTGGGCACGCAAAATCAATGGCTTGCTTGTAATTTCCCTTTGTTTTGTTTTTTGGTGGTCTCACCGAGCATACAAAATAGTGAATGACAGCTAAACTGTCTCCAGGATAACCAAAGTCCACCCTCACTGATATGTTTTTGTAATGTGATTTGTTTTTGATGTCTTGAATCAGGGGTCTTCAAACTCGGCCCTTTTATGACTCATGGACTTCAACTCCCAGAATTCCTCAACCAGCATGCCTGGCTGAGAAATTCTGGGAGTTGAAGTCCATGAGTCATAAAAGGGCCGAGTTTGAAGACCTCTGTCTTGAATTAACCTTATCTCCAAGCAAGTCACCCTACCACATAGATCATTTCAACTATCCATGCTGAGTTTGTCCTTAGAAGCGGGAAGAATAGGAAGTAGACGTTGGACGCTGCAGGAGGTAGATGCCAACAGAGAAGTTAGGGGAAAATCTGAATGTGGTGGTGGTGGGGGGGGGTGTTTTTGTTTTGAGGAAGAATGGTAAGGAAGCTGATTCTGGTAAAAGTGTGTAGATTCCTAATTGCAGAGGTTTGTTCTTCAATTAAGGCTGGCATGTTTCACTTCCTACAACAGGAAACCCTCCTAGATATTTATGACCGTGATCTCCACGGGATTTGAAATCCAGAAAAAAAACAAGATGGAGGGCATTAGGTTTTCTGATCCAGATTCTAGCACAAAATCCATGCCTTCGTCTAGAACAGGGGTCTCCAAAGTTGGCAACTTTTAAGACTTATAGACTTCAACTTTCAGAATTCCTCAGACAGCATGACTGGCTGAGGAATTCTGGGAGTTGAAGTCCACAAGCCTTAAAGCTGCTAAGCTTGGAGACCCTGATTTATATAAACAGGATGGGCAACTTGTGGCCTCCCAGGGGATGATAAACTACAATTCTCATCATGGCCCACGTTACCTGGCATTCCTGAGGGCTGTCCGGATTCGGCATTCCTTTTCTATCAGCAAACCATCCCAAGAGAAAATTTTGCTTAGCCCACTGCGAATCCTTTTTATGATACATGATGTGTCACTTCCACAGTCCCAGATGCTATAATGTCTTGACTCCAATGAACGTGCCGTTTGAGCAATGCTCATAAATTCATTTTCCCAGAGGCATCATTCCCCACTTCCTTCTGCAAATGGAATCCAGTCTTTCTCAGTGTAAACCTTCAGTTACCATGTGCAGCATCCCCAGAGGACATCAGCTGGGGAAGCCACGAGAATCTGGGGGATATTATTTCAAGTGCAGTGATGCCTCATGGAGTGTGGCGGCTGACAGTGTGCCGTTTCCAAACTAAATTTGGCATGCAAGAGCTGGGAGCGAGGAGGAGGCCACCTGACACGTCAGCTAACCTTGGGGAAAAAACAAGTAAGCAAACTCACTTCCCAGTCTCCCGGCTTTGACAGCTGGCTGTTCCCATTGGGTTGCCAGAACAGTCGTATCCATACAGCCTCTGGTGCCATGCCTTCAGATGACTCAAAAAAAAAAAGATCCCTTTTGCAATACTGTGCAATACAAAAGAGCCTTTCACGTCTCCCTCTTTCTTTTTCTTCCACAATGCTCATCTGGAATCCAGGGCAGCCACTCAACCAGCACGTCTTAGCTCCTTTCCCAAATAGCCAAACTGAAGCATGGGTGGAACTGTATTTACGGATCTGGGGCGAAATCACCAGCATCTTCCTCCTTTGTTGAGCACAAAGGTTTCATCTCCCAGCCCCAACCAAGTCCCCCTCCAGAAATAGTGGGACTACAATTCCATCACTCCCTTTGATGTGCTGATGGCTGGGATGTTGTCCAGGGGTCTCCAAAGTTGGCAACGTTTAAGACAGGGGTAGGCAACCTTGGCTCTTTTATGACTCGTGGACTTCAACTCCCAGAATTCCTGAGCCAGCCATGCTGAGGGGAAAGGGAGAGGCTTCCATGCTGAGCTATGCTGGCTCAGGAATTCTGGGAGTTGAAGTCCACGAGTCATAAAAGAGCCGAGGTTGCCTACCCCTGGTTTAAAACTTGTGAGTGTCAACTCCCAGAATTCCTCAGCTATGCTGGCTGAGGAATTTGGGGAGTTAAAAGTCAACCAATCTTAAAAGTTGCCAAGTTTGCAGGTCCTTGGTCTCGTAATCCAACGACAGGTCAAGCTAGAAGAAGGAAGGAAGAGAATTAAGCAAGATTTATCGTAAGAGTTCAAATGGCTTTTACTGGTGTGTGTTTTTTTCTCTCCTTCCTATAACCTCTTCTCCTTTGGCTGGGGAAAAAAACTCTCCCCGCCCACCCCCCACCCCCAATTTTTAAATGAAGACAATCCAAGACCATCTCTTCTGGAGAGGCATTTGAAGTGACCTGTGTTGATGGCAGGTGGAGAGAAGATTTGCACCTTTCTCCCACTGTTCCCCTCAAGCAGCAGAATTAATTGCTCCCCCCCAAACAAAGCCCTGTTAAAAAGAAATTGGAACTTGTTTTTCCCGCCCTTCTGATTCTCTCTTACATTTGTCATAATTTCACACCTGTAGAAGGAAATTACAAGATTATTTTCTATCTTGATTACTCCCTCTGTACATAGTATATATTTTTTAAAAAAATTATCTTTTTTTATAGAATTATAGGAGTATTTACATGGGAAAACAATGATATCCTCACTCTTTGCCAAGCTCCCGAGTACATATTTTTTAAAATTTATATAAGGTACACCTCCAAACGGCGTGTGTTGAAGCTGTTACAATTTTTTGTGACTTGCCAGGCATTAGCCAATAGGTACTGTGATGTTCACACCAAAACATACCATTGTATCAGATCTCTTGCAGCTCTGTACTGTTATACTCACCATTGATGGGCTAGTAGGATTATACGCATAAAATCCTGGCTCAATTATTAACAAAACTGTGAAAAAGCGTTTGCCAATTGTGGAAGTGCAAAAGGGGGAAAATAATACATGTGATAAAAGGGAATCTTTCTTCCAGTTCCCTCCAATCTGCCACCTCTATACACTCAGAGCTGAACTATGCCTCTTCCTGGTTCATAATAATATTTTTTTTGCACCACTCTAGGAGTCTAGGTGTTCTCTATGGGGTGTTTTTGGAGAGAGAACATTGTTTACGGGGTATGGGACAAATGGCTTTTTTAGGAGAAAAGTTTGACGAATAGGGAAGAATTGCATGGAATAAAGGTGTGTGGATGAGAGAGGTACATGAACCAACCTGTGTATGTTCCAAGCCCTGTTTGTCATTAAATGCTACTGTTCTGGATCTGGTTATATGTTTTGCAGTATGTTAAAATATATCTGTATATTTAAATAAAAGGAAAATTTTAATGAGTACAGTAGCACACATTCAGTTATATCTAATTACAGCCAGATGAATAAATGAACTCTGTGCGGCCAGTCCTCGTGGCCGTTGGATAAAGGCTTTGGCACATGGACAGCTTAAATTGTCTTTCTAACATAACTGGAAGTTTTTAAGAAGAGACTGGCCAGCCACTTGTCTGAAATGGTATAGGGTTTCCTGCCTGAGCAGGGGGTTGGACTAGATGACCTCCAAGGTCCCTTCCAACTTATTATTATTAAATATTTGAATGGAGGTTTCAGCAGCCAGGATCTCTGCCTTCATTGTTGGGGTTGAAATGTGTAAATTCTTAAGATCTGTCTTGTTATTGTTCCAGAAACTGAGGGAGAAGGAAGGTGATATTTAATTTCTGATTTCTTGCTGGTTCTCTCTTGCACAATGCCCCCTGGTAATTTTCACTCCCATTTGGACTTAATTTCTTTTGAGCTGGGAAAAGCAAATTATTTTAGGAGAGTTGAGATGGGAGGTGAGGCTTTTGCAGTGCAGAATTGGCAAATGAAAGAAAACTTTTAATTGCCTTTGGGTTTTGCCCTGGAAAGCCCCCCCCCCAATGTTTCAGGGTCTCCTTGAAGACCAAGAGATAATGACAATAATAGGGTCCTTTCCGTATATTTCTGTGCTCACTTCTTAATTCCAGCCCTAGTTACAGAGCTAACAATACAGATGGTCCTTGCTTTACAACCATAATTCGGCCCAAAATTTTGGTGGTCAAGTGAGACATTTGTTAAGTGAATTTTGCCCCATTTTACTATCTTTCTTGCCACAGTTGTTGAGTGAATCACTGCAGTTGATAAGTTAGTAATCTAGTTAAGTGAATCTGGCTTCCCCATTGACTTTGCTTGTCAGAAAGTTGCAAAAGATGATCAGATGACCTTGAGCCCCAGCAACGGCCATAAGTATGAACCAGTTGCCAAGCATCTGAATTTGGATCATATAATCATGGGGATGCTACAAGGGCTGTAATTGTGAAAAATGGTCGTAAGTCACTTTTTTCAGTGCTGTTGTAACTTTGAATGTTGACTAAATGAATAGTTGTAACTCGAGGATGACCTGTACTGACTAAAATCATACATCTAAGTCAGATGTAAGTCAGCCTGTGGCCTGTTTTTGTCCTACCATGTTATCAGCTATTGTAGTTTATATATGAAGAATTGTGATAGAGTGGGCAATTTGAATCCAACCAAATGTGTGAGGGTTTCTTTTTTCCCAAACCACAGTGAAAAACTATGGATTAATATGAGAACCCAGTAACAAAATCTGCAATGCTGGCCCAGCAAGTCCGATGTTGTTTACACCACTTTCCCCAACATGATGCCTTTCTGATTATCTGGGTGTAGTGTGGATGACAGGTTTTTGAGGCAGTGTTTAAAACACCACCTGGCTCAATTTTAAGGACTGGTTTTAGCTTATTGCTACGAAGCTGATCTTGGAATCTCGCCTTTGGTGCCACATTCAAGCTATGGGTAGTCCTCGTCTTATGAACACAACAGGGGCCAGAATTTCCATTCCTAAGGAAGGTGGTTGTTAAGTGAGTTGCTAACGATATTACAACCTTTATTGCCACAGTTGTTAAGGGAATCCCTACAACTGTTAAGTGAATCAGTGAGCCAGCCGTGTGCTGCAGCTGCCAAAAAAGCCAACACAGTGCTAGGCTGCATTAACAGGGACAGAATCAAGATCACGTGAAGTGTTTTACAGTACATTTTATCTTTAACAATCACAATTGAAAACAAAAACTTTTCAATAAAAAAAAATCACGTGAAGTGTTGATACCACTTTACAATGCCTTGGTAAGGCCACACTTGGAATACTGCATCCAGTTTTGGTCACCACAATGTAAAAAAGATGTTGAGACTCTAGAAAGAGTACAGAGAAGAGCAACAAAGATGATTAGAGGTCTGGAGGCCAAAATATATAAATAACGGCTGCTGGAATTGGATCTGTCTAGTAGTTTAATGAAGAGAAGGGCGAGGGGTGACATGATAGCAGTGTTCCAATATCTCAGGGGCTGCCACAAAGAAGAGGGAGTCAAGCTATTCTTCAAAGCACCAGAAAGCAGGACAAGAAGCAACGGTTGGAAACTAATCAAGGAGAGAAGCAACCTAAAACTAAGAAGAAATTTCCTGACAGTTAGAACAATTAATCAGTGGGATGATTTGCCTCCAGAAGTTGTAAATGCTACAACACTGGAGGTTTTTAAGAAGAGAGTGGACAGCCATTCGTCTGAAATGGTATAGGTTTCCTGCCTGAACGGGGTTGGACTAGAAGACCTCCAAGGTCCCTTCCAACTCTTATTCTGAATCGTGTGAGCATTACACGAATCTGGCTTCCTCCATTGACTTTGTCAAAAGCTGGCTAGGAAGGTCACAAATAGCGATCATATGAAGCTGCAACCATCATAAATACACTTCGGATGTCAGGCACTTAACATTTGATCCCGTGACCGTGAGAATGCTGCAACGGTGATAAATGCAAGGACTAGTTGCAAGTCACTTTTTTCAGTGCTGTTGTAACTTTGAATCATTGTTAAAGAAATGGTTGTAAGTTGAAGACTTCCTGTTGAGGTCTGTTTCTACCCTTTTCTGTGACATTTAAAGAAACACTTAGGTAAAGGTAAAGGTAAAGGTTCCCCCGCACATGCGTGCTAGTCGTTTCCGACTCTAGGGGCCGGTGCTCATCTCCGTTTCATAGCCGAAGAGCCAGCGCTTGTCCGAGGACGTCTCCGTCGTCATGTGGCCGGCATGACTAGACGCCAAAGGCGCACGGAACGCTGTTACCTTCCCACCATAGTGGTCCCTATTTTTCTACTTGCATTTTTTACGTGTTTTCGGACTGCTAGGTTGGCAGAAGCTGGGACGAGTAACAGGCGCTCACTCTGCTACGCGGCACTCGGGATTCGACCCGCCAAACTGCCGACCTTCTGATCGACAAGCTCAGCGTCCTAACCCACTGAGCCACCGCGTCCCTTATAAAGAAACACTTAAAAATGCTTAAATGCCTATTTTGAGGTGATTGAAGCACCCAGAACAACACCCTTGCAAGAGTTGGAGAAACATAGCAGAGGGCTCAGCTGTTATCTGCACATTCCTCTGAGATGGGTGGATTAATCACTTCATGCTGGAATTTGCAAATACCAAGTTTTTTTCAAATGTCCCATCTCTTTCATCCTTGCCTCAGATCACTTTTCCTGGCTTCAGATGTGGTTCAGATCTTCACATTATACAGGTAGTCCTTGACTTACGAACACCATTGAGCCCAAAATTTATTTTGCTAAGTGAGACATTTGTTAAATGAGTTTTGCTCCATTTTACGACCTTTCCTGCCACAGTTAAGTAAATCACTGCACTTATTAAGGTAGTAACACGGCTGTTAAGTGAATCTGGCTTCCCCATCGACTTTGCTTGTCAGAAGGTCACAAAGCGAATCATATGAGCCCAGGACACTGCAACGGTCATAAAAATATGAGTCAGTTGCCAAGCATCTGAATTTTGATCACATGACCGTGGGGATGCTGCAATGGTCATAAGTGTGAAAAACGGTCATAAGTCACTTTTTTCAGTGCCGTTGTAACTTTGAACCGTCACTTAAAGGAACTGTTGTAAGTTGAGGACTGCCTGTAGTTTCATGGCGTTGCTTTGCTTTTAAATCAGGAAGAGCAAATGTTTTCTCATTAGAAAATAAATTTTATTTAAAACTACAAGCAATTGCTTCTCCAAGCAGATGAGGCAAATCATCTTCGAGGGGTGATCCATTCCTGCGTGTCCTGGGTGTGAAGCTGAAGGAGAAAAAGAACAATAATAAAAAATAAAAGAAGACATCAGGAGGGAGTTGAGGAGAACTGGAAACTCTGGAATTTGTAAATGATGGAGACACCATGGGGGTGTCAGAAAAATCAAAAGTGGCAACTGGGACTGCTTGATAAGGTCCTTCATGACCTCTTTGACTGTTTATTTTTATCCTGCCTTTTATTATTTTTATAAACTTAAGGTGGCAAACTTATCTTATGTTCCTTCCTCCTATTTTCCTCATAACAACAACCCTGTGAGGTGGGTTCCCCCGTACCCCTAGAATTGTCCCTGAGCGGCAAAGTAGAATGCCAAGCTTGGAGACACTGGGTTTGTTCAAATGTTCATTTTGCCTCTTTCTTTCTTTCTTTGATATTCACTACCCTTGCTTCCGTCAACACCTTATATACAGATAGTCCTCGACTTATGAGTGTAAGTGACTCCAGAATTACAATCATAAGTCATTTTGCTTGTTATCCGTGACTGGATATTTAGGATATTTTTTGTGGCAGTTGTTAAGTGGATGACATAGTTGTTAAGCAAAATCATTATATCCAATGGGTGTTTTTTGCTGGAAATCAGAAGTAAATGTCCGAAATTTGCAAAGAATGTCAAAAATCGGGTGGCTACATAAATTTGATTAATAAAATAAAATAAAATAAAAATGGATCTTTTTTCTTTTACTCCTTGTGCCCAATTTCAGTCCCTTTCCCAGGGATCTGCTCCTTTCTCTTGGTTTCATGTCTAGAGTGTGGAAGAAAAACGTGGTAGTCCTCAACTTACGACCACAACTGAGCCCAAAATTTATGTTGCTAAGTGAGAAATTTCTTAAGTGAGTTTTGCCCCACGTTACAACTTTTCTCGCTACATGTGTTAAGTGAATCACTGCAGTTCTTAAATTAGTAACATGTTTGTAAAGCGAATCTGGTTTCCCGATTGACTTTGCTTGTCAGAAAGTCACAAAAGAGGATCACGTGACCCCCCCCACCCCTGGGGGATTGCATCATAAATGTGAGTCAATGGTCAAGCATCTGTGGTGGCGCAGTGGTTAGAATGCAGTACTGCAGGCTAACTCACTGCTCACTCCAGAAGTTCGATCCTGACCGGCTCAAGGTGGACTCAGCCTTCCATCCTTCCAAGGTCGGTAAAATGAGGACCTAGATTGTTGGGGGTGCAATATGCTGATGCTCTAAACTGCTTACAGAAGGCTGTAAAGCACTGTGAAGCGGTATATAAGTCTTAAGGGCTATTGCTATTGCCATCCATATGTAAATCATGTAACCATAGGGATGCTGCAACAGTCATAAGTGTGAAAAATTGTAATAGGTCACTTTTTTGAATACTGTTATAACTTTGAATGGTCACTAAATGAACTGTTGTAAGTAGAGGACTACCCATACTTCACCATTTAAATTCAAATTCTGGGCAAACTATGACGGAGGTAAGTAAATCTATTAGAAACCATGGCTGGTTTCAGCCTACTGTGACTGTAAACAAGGTCTATGTGTATAAAGGATTATAGAAACCAAGTTCAGGATTATGTACATTTGGCAAGTACAGAAATACACTCAAGGAACTCATATTCGGTATCTAGAAATGCCTTTAGAGATACGTTCATTTATATAACACGCAAATGTACAGTTTTTGCATAGCTTGCCTAATTATTTCTGATGAAGGAAAAAGAGAACAGCAGCTAATCACGTGCTCCCAACTCATTTTTCAGATCTCGTCAATCTCTGCTGTGCGTGCTCAGTCTTAGCTTTGAAGCCTTAAGGGCTAGAAAATGCTTTTAAAACAAACCAGGTTGTCAGGACCCACCTCAATCCACATCTTAGGAAATAAGAACTCTTGGATGCAAGTTTAATCCAAAAGGAAAATGTTTACTAGGATGGGATCGATTGTGGCAATACAAGACGGAATCTAACAAAGTTACATTTCAATCCTATATAAAGCATTCCCATTTCAGCCCCTCCCCTCATCCATTTGGTCAGGCCCTTCCGTGGGAAAGGGAACTCTCCTTGGTTTTATGGTTATTGCTTTCCTTTTTAGTTGTAAATGAAGATGCAATCCAGATCTGTCTCTCCCCCTCCCTCCCCCAGTTCAAATGTTCCCTGTTGTTAGAAGATTTTATTTCACAGGGCTATTTTATTCTGCCCTGTGAACCGCCCTGAGTCCTCAGGGAGAAGGGCGGTATATAAATGTTATTAAATTAAATTAAATTAAATTAAAGATCACCAAACAGTCGCGACTCCCTTTTTCAGTGCCACTGTAACTGTGAACGCCAAATCCCAATAGCCCTTCGCCTTATCTACCGCTTTACAGAGCTTTTACAGCCCTCTCTAAGCGGTTTATAGAGTCGGCCTAATGTCCCCAACAACTTGGGTCCTCATTTTACCGACCTCAGAAGGAAGGAAGGCTGAGTCGTCCGCCATGAGGGGGGAGGCGGGGGGAGGAAGGCGACGCCGTGTACCACCAGCCACGTGCTCGTGTACCACCAGTGGTATGCGTACCACCGGTTGAAAAGCCCTGCTCTAAACGAACTGCTGTAAATCGGGGACTAGCTTTATTCCAGAAATCTTCAATTAAAATTTGTTTTTAACTTTTGTATCTTGGTTTTTTAATTACCCTGTAAACCGCCCTGAGTCCTTCGGGAAAGGGCGGTATATAAATGTAATAAAATAAATAAATAAATAAGTCTATCCTCTCCCCCCCCCCCCCTTCAGAGAGATGGCAGAATCCCCAGAATAAGCACATTGTTCTACCTATACATTTATGAAATGTGATATAAATGGATTCTGACAACCAGGTTATAAGTACTGGCAAATTTCTAGCCTTCAGCAGTATTCTCAGCCAACAAACACCAAGGAGAGTCAAGGTTTGCCTGTGTCTCCCCTGTGCATTGCATCCATGGCAGCCGTTCTCAATCCTTCGAGGAGTTCACGTGCTTGCTAGAAAATGGCCTTTTTTCCCCCCCTGCAGAACTATTGAGAAGGTGCTTTATTTTCTGCGCCATATTTTTGCTAGTAATGGTGTTCAAAGCCCTCCATGGCATGGGGCCGGAGTACCTCAGGGAACATCTGCTGCCGGCATCAAGCTCCCTGCGCCCTGTGCGTTCCCACAGAGAGGGCCTCCTCAGGGTGCCACCGGTCAGAGAATGTCGATTGGTGGCCCCCAGGGGGAGATCCTTCTCTGTGGGCGCCCCGGAGCTATGGAACCAGTTACCGGTTGAGCTCCGGACGGCGCCCGATCTGCGCTCCTTTCGCCGCGATCTGAAAACATACTTGTTCGAGCAAGCCGGCCTGGCCTGAGGGGGGATTGGTGGGGTTTTTTATCATTCTTATTGGGGTTTTTATTATGTATCAATTGTATTTTAATCGGGCATGCATTTAATTATCTTTTAATTTTTGTAAATTTCTGTGTTTTATTCTTGCCCTGTACACCGCCCTGAGTCCTTCGGGAGAAGGGCGGTATAGAAATGATAATAAATTAAATTAAATATTAAATTAAATTAAATATTTTTAATTCTCACTTTTTTTAAAAAAATTATTATCCAGGGCTATAGGCTCCAAAAGCTGGGAGTGGCCAGAGCCAGGCATGAGTTTTCCTATTTCTCTGACTGTGTTCTCATCAATCTTTCTCACTCAGACAATACCCTTTTTTGTGACCAGTTCACTGTGCTTCTTCCCCTCCCAGAAGCACAGGATGTGTCACCAGGGGCCAGGGGTACAACGGGATATGGATGGCAATGTGCAAAGACTTAACATGAGATTCATTGTACGTGGAAATATGATGCTGAACAGAGGATTCACTTTACTCCCATTACACCATATTTTTTTTCTCTTTGTGCTAGTGTGTTTCTCTCTCATCTCCTCCTTTTATCATTCTCCCTGTTGCTCACTCCAGCTTGCTTTCTGTCCCATCTGCTTTCTCTTTCTGTCACTCCAACCATCTATCTCTTCCCCCCACCCCCACCCCATCCCCTTTTGCTGGAATAATTTGTAAACATTTTTTTAAAAAAATAACTAAATGCAAAAACAAAAAAAAGACAAAATTCTTAAAACAAGACCAAAAAAAAAAAAAAAGAACTTCAAGCTGCATGAAATCCGGTTGACGGTAGAAAGAAGGGTCCTTGTCGTAAATGTGGAAGATAAAAGTCACAAATCATCAAGACGTGAGCTTGACTTTGGGGTGGATAATAGAGTGGGCCTGATAATGTTACCTACCGTAGTTTGGGTAATGAAACTTCTGCAGAAAAACAACCAAGCTCAGAGAGCACCAAGGATCCCTCATTTGAACCTCGAGTTACAAATATTCTCCTTTCTGGGATAGTAGAGTGTGGTATGGGGTGATTTATCTTACCTGAGACTGAGAGGTCAGGTTTCCTGCAATTCACAGGCATCTAAGACAAAGAACAGAAAGAAATGGTTACTATTGCACAAAAGTCTCCCTCCCTCCCTCCCTTCCCTCCCTCCCTCCCTCCCTCCCTCCCTCCCTCCTTCCTTCCTTCCTTCCTTCCTTCCTTCCTTCCTTCCTTCCTTCCTTCCTTCCTTCCTTCCTTCCTTCCTTCCTTCCTTCCTTCCTTCCTTCCTTCCTGTTAGCTGTGATTCTAACCTTTGGAATCCAGAAGTATGTTTTCAGTAATGCAGTTACATTGCCAGAAGTGATTAAAATTGTTCATACTGTGGCAAGCTTTTACCTATATCTAGTTATTCACAAGGAGTGACTCCTCTTTAACAAACAATAAACGGTGCTGGGGTTTAATCTTTGGGGCCGAAGGATAGAATTTAAGGTGGTCCTAAACCATTTGTGCAGAACTGGATGAAAACATTAATAGCGTCTGATGCAGAAAATATATTCCTGGTAAAAATGAACAACCGCCGTTGCTGGATTACATGAGATCAAAAATAATGCCACAAGAAAGATTTCCGACACAGTATGAGGTGCCTTGTTGTTTTGGGTACAACTGTGAGGTGGGGTTATTGCTTTCAGAGAGGGTCAAAGCCACCATCGGCTCCAGGGTCCCTCGATCATCCTGACAAGTCAACAACAGATGGGATCCCTAGAACCCCTTACCTCTCCTGCCTAACCTGTGTACATCATGACTGAATCTACCATTTTAATTCTCCATAATACATCCAATGTAGCATGATTTGGACCTTAAAATTGTGCTTTTGTTTTATTAAGGAACATTATTATTATTTTTGTGGGACTTCAAAATGGTGTATTAGGGAAGACCCCAGGGTTCCCTTAGTACTGAAATCAGCCGTACTTTGGGAAGAGGTCCTAGAAGACCGGTGTTGTGTACTGGGTTCGTTGTTTGAGAGAAGAGACAAGGCGAGTGAGTTCAGTCAGGAACATTCTTTATTTGCTTGCAGAAATCAAACTGGGGAACAGGGCTGCAACTGCACCTATTTATACCCTGGCCTCTAGGTGGCTGCCAATAGGCTTAAAGCAACCTATTGCCACCCTAGAAGCAGCCAATGGCGGCGCTGGAGATGGATTGTCTGAGGAGCTGGGAGCCGTTAGCCAGCTCCCTGCTTAAGCAACCTTCCAGCAATCAAACCCACGTGATACACTCAGTAAAACAAAGCCCAATACATTACAACCAGTTCAGCTAAGCCGTATCCAACCATCATTGTTGGAAAGAGGGAAAGTACTCTGGAAGAGCTTGGAGAACTTTGAATGATTGTCTTCCAGCACAAGCAAGTACTTCCGTTGGGGAAGCAGGTATACATCTGGAATGGTGGAAATGGCACTCTTGCAAAAAATGGCTGCCTTAGTGTGGATACAGCTAGTATTAAAGCAGACATTTAACCAAAAGATTTTTCTCTACTGCCTTCTCTAACTGTCCAAGATGCTTCCTTAGGTACCATCTTATTTCTCTCTAATTTCCTGGATATGGGGCATTCTTTCACATGGAAAACTAGGCTTCAGTTCTCTCCCCATTTTAGATATTTTTTTTTGATCTATGTGAGGCCTACAACTGCTGCTGTGAATAAATATAGTGCTAGAGATTGGCGTCGGGTCCTGTCATATGTCAGTTTCTTCCTAGTGTTTTCCTGCAAGTGCAAGATTTGGTTGTGTCAAGCACAGCAACTCAGGAGCCCAGACAGTTCAAATGACTAAAGGTTTAATCTACAAAAATCTGAACTACTAACCGTCAAAGCAAATTGGTGGCTGTTGAGAGTAAATGGAATTCAAGGTGGGTTGGACTTAGATCTCTTGTGGGCACGATGGGACTCAAGACTGATGATGTGTTTGACCCTTCCCTCGGCTCAGCCTGGTCATCTACAGGACATTTTCACTGGTTGCAACTGGAATTGATTAACCAGTTTTTTTGCCCAAGCCTGAAGTCATGGGCTAAGGGAGACGGACTGGCCAAAAGTCTTCCAGCCAGCTTTCATGACTAAGATGGAACTAGAACTCTCAGTCTCCTAGTTTGTATCCTGAAGTCTTAACCACTAGGCCAAACTAACTTTCCTTAAGTTGAACTTTTGTTTTCATTAAATTGATGCCAAGTCAGGGAACCTTCTGGGAGGCAAAGGAACTGTCTTACAGTACTGCTGGGATACAACGCTCACAGAGGACAAGCTAGTCCATAGAGAGAGACTACCTTGAGTTCTGGGTATAAGGAGGTATTCATTCATATCAAGGCAAGAAGCTTTGTTCCAGAAATCAGCAAGGCAGTGTTCTTCAGGATGGAGGATCCGGGCTGGAGAGAGAAGGAAAAAGCAGTTCAAGACCAAGAAAGAATCTGGATCTCAACCTATGCATAAAGGTAAAGGTTCCCCCACACATGCGTGCTAGTCGTTTCCGACTCTAGGGGCCGGTGCTCATCTCCGTTTCAAAGCCGAAGAGCCAGCGCTTGTCCGAGGACGTCTCCGTGGTCATGTGGCCGGCATGACCAGACGCCAAAGGCGCACGGAACGCTGTTACCTTCCCACCGTAGTGGTCTCTATTTTTCTACTTGCATTTTTTACGTGCTTTCGAACTGCTAGGTTGGCAGAAGCTGGGACGCATAACAGACGCTCACTCTGTTACGCGGCCCTCGGGATTCGACCCGCCAAACTGCCGACCTTCTGATCAACAAGCTCAGTGTCCTAACCCACTGAGCCACCGCGTCCCTCTGCATATGCATAGGAGAACCCTATTGTCTCAGCAAGGAGGAGGGTTTTGTGGTGAACGTCTCCGGTTGGAGATATGTCATGAAGTTGGAGAGGACTGCACAGCCTTAACTCTAAGAAGAAGGAAAAATACTGGATTTAGGGATCAGAACAAAAGACTTACAGTAGAAAAGAATCCTTTGATAATCCTGATCTGTCTCCTGGACAACGATGGTGTTTGGACAATTGGCGGAAAACAATTCCGTCCTCATGTGAGGCCGGCCTGTGGCAGGGAATCCAGAGGGGGGGGAACAACAGAGAGAAGATTGGCATGCATATTCAGGAGAACCAGGGCTTTTTTTCTCATAGAACGCTCAGAACGGATTTCCAGCACCTTTTTTGGATGGAACCTTGTAGGGTAGGCAAGGCAGGTTGTATGACATGTGTGAGTTCCGGCACCTTTTTCTTTTACAAAAAAAGCACTGAGGAGAACAATACTGGACAACAAAGTGCTTGATAGGCACAGCTTCAGAAGGTGAGTGAGAGAATCACCCCTCCCAGTGGGTTTTTTTTCTGTAGAAAAACACATCCCTGCAGGTAGAAAGCTAGTCGATCAGAGTGCGCCCTCATTTCAGTCTGTGAGGTTCACACGTAAACCGTATTAGCTACCAGGCGAGAATCTGTAACTAAATGCAGAGATGAATTCAGTACAGATAGTCCTTGACTTGCAACAGTTCGTTTAGTGACCATTCAAAGTTACGGCGGCACTAAAAAAAAACGTGTCTTATGACCATTTTTCACAGTGACGGCCTTTGCAGCATCCCCATGATCCTGTGATCCAAATTCAGATGCTTTGGTCACTGGTTCATACTTATGACCATCACTGTGTCCCAAGATCATATGATCCCCTTTTTGCAACCTTCTGACAAGCGAAATTGATGGGGGAGCCGGATTCACTTAACAACCGGGTTACTAACGTAACAACTAGAGTGTTTCACTTAACAACTGAAAGCAAGAAAGCTTGTAAAATGGGGGCAAAACTCACTTAACAACTGTCTCACTTAACAACAGACATTTTGGGCTCCATTGTGGTGGTACGTTGAGGACTACCTGTATACATTAACATCCAGAACCTCTAATCCAATTCCTTGTTTAATGAAGCTGATAGAGAAACAGAAGAATACAGTAAAGTATTCCTTGACTTACAGCAGTTCATTTAGTGACCATTCAAAGTTACAACGGCACTGGGAAAAGTGACCTATGACTGTTTTTCAGACTTACGACCTTTGTAGCATCCCCCAAGGTCATGTGATTGAAATTCAGACACTTGACAACTGACTCGTACAACTGACTCGTATTTATGACGGTTGCAGTGTCCCAAGATCACGTGACCCACTTTTTAGACCTTCTGAAAGCAATCTCAATGGGTTTCACTTAACAACCCTGTTACTAACTTAACATCCACAGTGATTTATTTAACATCTGCGGCAAGGTCGTAAAATGGGACAATGTTCACTCATCAACTGTTTCACTTAGCAACAGACATTTTGGACTCAATTGTGGTCGTAAGTCGAAAACTTACTAAAACTAAAATACTTTTACATTAAAAAAAAAATCCGCTATAGCTGTGAGCAAGTAGTTGTGTTGCGTCTTCTGCGCTTCCAGAAAAATATCAGTGACGTAAATATATGTTTGAAATGACAATGGCTGGCCAATTAAATTGTTATCTTTTTATTAAAAATTGGTCTATGTCGATGCAGGAGTGATTGTTGAGCCATATATATATATTGGACTAACAGATGCAGCACCCGGGTTTTATATTGCTAAGCTTGTAAGCCGCCCTGAGTCTTCGGAGAAGGGCAGGATATAAATGTAATAAAAAAATAAAAATAAATAAATAAATAAATATTCTTGGTTGGTTGCTATCTTTGAATTAAGCTTTTTTAACCTCTAGAGCACCAGATTTTCCCAGAGGCTGGAAAGGATTCAGCCTAAGGCAAGATTCTGCAAGTGCAACTCTGCAGAAATGCTAATATTTTTTTTTAATTCTATGGTTTCCCACAGCTGTTAATATATATCATTGCAATAGCTTATAATGCAAAAAGCCTGCAGACATTCTACCTTCAAACACTTGTCAAATCCTTTGCTGCCAGCAGAAATTAAAAAAAGGGCAGGATCAAACATGGGCTTTTTATTGAGCAAATAAGGAAGTTATCAAAATGCAGGTAGTCTTCTAGTTATGATCTGTTGCTTAGCAACCGTTCAAAGTTAGACAACCCTGTCCCACCCACCCCCACCCCCACGAAAAGGTACTTATGACCCAAACCTGAAGTTCTGACACTTGGGCCCTCCAACGTAGCCATAAGACCACATTTTGGGTGCCTTTATTTACAGCACACTAACCAAAAAGAGAACCAACCTAGAAAAAAAATCCTGACAGTTAGAACAATTAATCAGTGGAACAACCTGCCTCCAGAAGTGGTGAATGCTCCAACATTGGAAGTTTTTAAGAAGAGATTGGACAGCCATTTGTCCGAAATGGTATAGGGTTTCCTGCCTGAGCAGGGGGTTGGACTAGATGACCTCCAAGGTCCCTTCCAACTCTGATTTTGTTATTCTGCAGTCATGTGACCCCAATTTACAACATTTCTGCATTTCTGGTTTCCGGTAAAAAAAAAATCCCCATATTAAATGATAGGTTTGCGTAATGACCATGGTGTTTGCTTAACAGGTACACAAAAAAGTTTGTAAAATTAGTCACTGTCATGGAAAGACTTACTTAGCAGTCATCATGCTGGCTCAATTATTGTCATAAGTCGAGAACTGCCTATACTAGATAAAATGCAATTTATAGGTGAGCTCTTCAGTTCCCACAGACGCCAATGAGACATATTAGTATAGATAAACGTGTCTGACTGATTTCAATAGGAAATTAACTGATAGCTCTGCCAAAGCCATGAATTCCTCTTGACCTTGCCAGGCAATTATTCCTTTCATCTATGCTTCAGGATCTTAATCTGGTCATACGACATATATTGCTTTTAAGATCAGCTTGGAAGATAACATAATCAGCAAAGCTGGCAGGAAAGAAACACGGAAGCCTTACCTTCCGTAGCCAGATCAGCACTTTCTTCTTTAAGCAAATAATTCCATGATTTGGGAATGCATTGGCCTGTTTTCCTAGAAAGAAAAGAGGCAGGAGAAGAAAAAAAATCGGGTTAGCTATAAATGGGCAGAAGGACAGACAAGTTTCAAATGTGGTTTGAAAGAATCATTATGACTTGAGATAGTTGGGGGAAGAAACTTGATGCGTAAAATGCGTTTCTTTTTTAAAACGACTCCTGCCTTTTTTAAAAAAAATTAGTTATTGTAGGAGGGGTGCATCCCTGAGGTTGTGGCAAAGCAGAAGGGTGCGATGGTGATAGAAATCACAAAGTGAAATTCTAAACTTAGAAACCATGACTGTAAACAATGGTAGGATGGGGATTTTGATACATATGGCGCTGTCTCCAAAAATACAATAGGTGCTGAGTAAATATACAGGAGATTCAACATATATTTATATATATATGTTTCTGGGGACCGAAAGCACCGCTGTTGTGCAATCCAACTGCTTTTCTATTGGGCTGCTTTATTGTATTCTAATATTTGTTCACAGATCTGTAGCTCCTCTATTTTTAGATATCGGAAGTGGGCTTTTTTTAAAAAAAAAATCAGTCTTTTCTTGAGCACCAATGTCTTAAAACAGAGGTCCCCAACCTTTTGGGCACCAGGGACCGGATCCGTGGAGAGACGTTTTTCTGCGGACCGGAGGTTATGTGGTTTTGTGTGCTGCATGCATCTCATGGATGGGACTTTGCTTGTTTGTGCGGACCGGTTGCTGGCATGCCGCGGCCCAGTACTGGTCCACGGACTGGGGGTTGGGGACCCCGGTCTTAAAAGAAGCAGAGAACAAGCAACTCCTTCTTTCATCCTTCTCTTGATACAGGTAGACCTCAACTTAACTCACTTCAAATGGTCACTAAACTGTTGTAAGTCTAGGACTGCCTGTACTTTCTTGGTTCAGTAGACAATTTCACCATTTAATCTCATCAAAGAACCTCGTTTAATCCATTTCAAAATTTCCCATTCAATTTCACAATCCTGACCTGGATTGAATTCCCTCCCTGCTTATAGAAGTGCAGGCATTCTTGACTTATAAGCATTCATTTAGTGATTGTTTGAAGTTATAACACTACTGGGGAAAAAAATGACTAATGATTGTTTTCACACTTAGCAACCTTTGCAGCATCTCTATGGTCGCATGATCAAAATTCAGATGCTTGGCAACTGACTTATATTTATGACGGTTGCAGTGTCTTAGGGTCACGTGATCCCCTTTTGTGACCTTCTGGCAAGCAACGTCAATGGGGAAGCCGACTTCCCTTTACAACAGGGGTGTCAAACTCAATTTCATTGAGGGCCGCATCAGCATTGCAGTTGCCCTCAAGGGGCCGGGTGGGCATGGCCTACTGGGTGGGCGTGGCCAGCTCTACATTGTTCGCATCAAGGGTGCCTATGGGGACCTGGGCAGGAGTGGGACAGATCTGAGGGTCTCTGGCAGAAGGAGGGACTCTGGGCCAGGGCCAAGGCAATGGGGGCCGTTCCCTCACTGTTTCCAGGATGGCTTCGCGGGCCGCATGAAACCACTTCGCGGGCTGGATCCGGCCTCCAGGCCTTGTGTTTGACATGTCTGCAGTAGTGGATTTCACACTAAACCAGGTCAGTTAAAAAACCAGGAACCACAACTGCAGCATATTCTAGTTTGCTTAGTTTTAACTTTCCTTAAGGTTTTATACGTGTGTGTGTGTGTATGTATATGTGTTTGTGTGTATATGTGTGTGTATGTATATCTCTATATCTATCTGTCTGTCTGTCTGTCTGTCTGTCTGTCTGTCTGTCTCTCTGTCATGGTAGCCACGCCATATAGTTCAGTGTATTGGGAATCTTTTTTGTGTTTGACATGTCTGTTTTACAACGATGTTACTAACTTAACTGTAAAGTCGCGTGCTTCACAGAGAGACGGACACAGAGCTGGGTAACGATGCGTTTATTCAGGAACAGAACGAAGCTGGGGCAAAAGGGAATACCTGGCGTCTATTTATACCTGCCCAGGTGAATCACAACCAATCGATTCAAACCTGGGCTTTCCGCCAGTGCAGGTGGCCAATGGATTTAAACGCTGGCTTCCCGCCAGGGCTGACCATGCCTGGGGCTGTCAACAGCTTGAGCCATTCAGGTTTTTCCCGCGTGAGCGGTTATAGCCCGGAGCTGTCCAGCCTCCTGCTGAGCTGCTCATCAGCCTCCTGCTGTGTTGTTCATTGTGTATGCTGAGAGGCATACACTGCATTAACAACTGCAGTGAATCACTTAACTGTGGCAGGAAAGGTCGTAAAATGAGGTGAAACTCACTTAGCAACCATTTTGCATAGCAACAGACATTTGGGGCTCAGTTGTGGTCATAAATTGAGGACTACCTACAGTGCGCACTTTTCTCTGTCAGGGTTCAAGACACAAAACTGATTATGATGCAGCAGTGAATTTGGCAAACTGTAACTTCCTAAAAGACCTATGATATAATAAGTCACAGGACACATGTTGCTTTGAGGAAAACAGCAGCAGCATGAAGAATTGAACGATGTTGTTATGATTTATCCCCGAGGCAGGTATATTTCACGGGATAAATGCTTGCAAGCATTGTTACAGGCACTCCCAGGTTCTTTTATGGTCACTCACTCACACACACCCTGTTGAGGCATGCAGATCGTGTAGACTTCCCTATTTTTCTACCTCATTCCAGATAGGTGTGCCTAGAATAGACATGACACACAGCTCCTGGTCAACCACCCAGAAATAAACAGGGTCACACAAACGTAAATCACTTTCAACCGAACATCGAGACACATCCGTTTTTCCCCCCCAAATACATGGAGAATATGTGAATTGGAAGTAGCAGCAAAACTTTGCTGATTACAAGGTACATTTGCTCTTTCTCACATGCACATGCACACATTTATCCAGACTTAAGACCTAAACTAGGCTACCAGGCACTAGCTAGAAGGATGGAAGCTGCCAATTTTGGATCTAGGATCCTGGAGTGGACTGGCTTCAGGATCTCTTATATCTCCCCAAGTCCTTGTGTTGATGGGATTTGAGTTTTTCCATGTGCTCAGACCCAGCTTCCTTTGGTTCAAGTGACACTTTTCTTTGTTTTTCTTTAAAAAAAATGGTTTCTTTTTTATTACCTTCAGTGATTTATATTTATGCCAGGACAAAGCCAGCTGAATGCTAGGAAAACCATCCTAATATAGGATCTATTTGACAGTGCAACTAATTACCAGGGAATGTGGAGATCTCTCCCCTTCATTGGAGGTCTCAAAAGCTAAGACCAAGCCTAGCACTGATGATGTTACCTAGTTTGGTAATGAAATGTCTGCCAGGAAAAACCACCAAGCTTAGAGAGTGCCAGGGACCCTACAATTCAACCCTGAGCTACAGATATTCTCTTCTGTTGGCAAAGACCAACTTCCCTCTTTTGGGAGATGCTCTCTTTTTTGTTCCTGTCTCAGGTGGTGGGTTGGACCAGATGTCTTAAGAATCCCTTCCTGTTTTTACCATTTATATATAGTCCTTGGAGATCTTCTAGTCCAGCCCCCCACTCAAGCAGGAGACCTTATACCATTTCAGACAAGTGACTGTCCAATCTCTTCTTAAAAGCTTCTAGAGATGGGACACCCACAAATTCTGAAGGCAAAGCTGTTCCTCTGGTTGATTCTCCTCACTGTCAGGAAATTTCTCCTTAGTTCTAGGTTGCTTCTCTCTTTGATCAGTTTTCAACCATTGTTTCTTGTTCTGCTCTCTGGTGCTTTGGAGAATAATTTGACCCCCTCTTCTTTGTGGCAGCCCCTCAAATACTGAAACACTGCTATCAAGTCACTCCTATTTCTTCTTTTCTTTAGACTAGCCAAACCCAAGTCCCAGTTCTATAATAAAGCTGTCACCGACAAATGCCCTTTTCATCCTGAGATTGTGAATGAAAGCAACTTAATTTCTTACTTCCTATTAGACCTTGGGCTGCATGGAAGGAATCCTAGCTATTTGGGGCTTGTGACTACACCCTTTTGTTTCATTTAAGCACAACGGCAATGTTTATATTCGTTCTGTCTTGGGGCCTCACTGAATTTAATATAGGTAGTCCTCAGCTTATCAAAAACTGAGTCCAAAATTTCTGTTGCTGAGCAAAACACTTGTTAAGTGAGTTTTGCCCCATTTTATGACCTTTCTTGCCACAGTTGTTAAGTGAATCGTTCCAATTGTCCAGTTAGTAACACGGTTGTTAAGTGTGAATCGGGCTTTTCCATTGACCTTGCTTGTCAGAAGGTCAGAAAAGCAGATCGCATGACCCCAGGACATTGCAACTGTCATAAATGTGAGTCAGTTGCCAAGCATCCAGATTTTGAACCAGTGACCCTAGGGATGGTGCAACAGTTTAAAGTGAGAAAAATGGTCACAAGTCCCCTTTTTTCAGTGCCGTTGTAACTTTGAATGGTTACTAAACAAATTGTTGTAAGTCAAGGACTACCTGTAGAGTGAATAGGTGGTGCATAAGGACAGAGCATCACCATTACTATAAAATCCTGCCTGTATCCTACCTCAACACCAGTTAAACTTTCAAGATACTGACACAGATTTGCATAGCAAAATTATTGAGTCTCTACACTAGTGTTTCTCAACCTTGGCAACTTTAGGATGTATGGACTTCAACTCCGAGAATTCCCGAGCATGGAGAATTCCCCAGCATGGGGAATTTTGGGAGTTGAAGTCCACACGTCTTAAAGTTGCTAAGGCTGAAAAACACTGCTCTGTGCATACTGTGCACATAAGCACTGTGCACATATCTTCATTAATAATGCAATCCATATTCTAGAGATTCTTGGTTCAGACCTTATCCTGGGATAAAGTCAGTAACGTAGCGTGGGTTGTCAGCACCCGGGGCAAGGCAAGTAATTTGCGCCCCCTAACCCGTGGATTTTAGCTCTCTCTCTCTCCGCACCGCACTGCACGCCTGGCACCCCCCCTCCTCCACAGTGGGCGGCGACCCGGCGGCTCGGATCGGATTCGCAGGAGCCAGGCAGGGGCAGAGAGCTGCGAGTGCGAGCGCGCCCGCCCCAGATGTTGCGCCCGGTGCGGCCGGCCCCCCCTGCACCCCCCACGCTACGCCACTGGATAAAGTATAGATTAGAGGTGGGGAATGATGGTACCCTCTAGAAAGAGTACAGAGAAGGGCAACAAAGATGATTGGGGGACTGGAGGCTAAAACATATACGTAACGGTTGCTGGAATTGGGTATGTGTAGTTTAACGAAGAGAAGGGTGAGGGGTGACATGATAGCAGTGTTCCAATATCTCAGGGGCTGCCACAAAGAAGAGGGAGTCAAGCTATTCTTCAAAGCACCTGAAGGCAGGACAAGAAGCAACAGATGGAAACTAACCCAAGAGAGAAGCAACCTAGAACTAAGGAGAAACTTCCTGACAGTTAGAACAATTAACCAGTGGAACAACCTGCCTCCAGAAGTGGTGAAAGTGGAGCGGTGAATGCTTTATGACTTGTGGACTTCAATTCCCAGAATTCCTCAGCCAGCCATGCTGGGGAATTCTCGGGAGTTAGTCCATACATCTTAAAGCGGCCAAGGTTGAGAAAGGTTGCTGGCTCACAAATTCTGGGAGTTGAAGTCCACAAGTCATAAAGGAGCCACTGTTCCCCACTCCTGGTATAGATGCTGGAGAGATATCCTGGAGACTTAAGGATTAGATCCTGGGTGAAAAATGGCTATGTATGTAAAATATTGGAAGCCTGAACTCACAGTCGGATGGCAGCCCATAGTTGCAACCGTTCTGGGCTCTCGCTCTGATTCATACTAAACAGGGTGCTGTCAACATAGGCAAATGTCTCCAGTGAAGACGAGGAAGATGCTGCAGCCGCAATGAAGAGCCACCTGCCAAGATACTACAAAGATGAGAATTTGGTCACTTCAGGTCAAATTAAGAGAACATGCAAGTATGATTCTAAATCCCCAAGCTTAGGCAAAATCATTATTTATTTATTTTATTTATTTTATTAGATTTCTATACCACCCTATTCCCGAAGGACTCAGGGCGGTTTACAGGGCAGCATAAAATACAATATAAAAGATAATATAAAATTAAAATAAATTAAATTAATTAAGCCCAACAATTAAAACAATATTTAAAAAGCTAAAACCCCTTCAGTCCAGGCCTGATAAATCGAAAAGCCAGGTTTTCAGGTCCCGGCGAAATGAACGCAGATCGGGGGCGCGCCCACAGAGAATGCCCTCCCTCTGGGGATCACCCGCCGGCACTCCCTAACCGGCGGCACCCTAAGGAGGGCCTGTCTATGGGAGCGCACAGGACGATGGGAGGTTGATGCTGGCAGCAGGTGCTCCCTAAGATAATCCGGACCCATGCCATGTAGGGCTTTATAGGTCATCACCAGCACCTTGAATCTCACCCGGAGGGCAACTGGAAGCCAATGCAGCTCGCGGAGAAGAGGCATTACACGGGAGTATCGGGAGTATCGGGAGACTCCCATCACAACTCGCGCGGCTGCATTCTGCACCAGCTGAAGCCTCCGAGTGGTCTTCAAGGGCAGCCCCATGTAGAGAGCGTTGCAGTAGTCTAACCGAGAGGTCACGAGCGCATGAGTGACTGTGCGTAGGGCATCTCGGTGCAGATAGGGCCGCAACTGGCGCACCAGGCGAACGTGGGCAAAAGCTCCCCTGGCCACGGCACCTATGTGGTTTTCTAAACTGAGCCGTGTAAGTCCTCGACTTACAACAGTTCATTTAGTGTCCGCCTGAAGCTGCATCACTGAAAAAAGTGACCTATGACCATTTTTCTCACTTGCAACCATTGCACCATCCACAGGGTCACATGATCAAAATTCAGACACTTGCCAACTAACAACTGTTAGTTGAAGTGTCCCAGGATCATGTGATCACCTCCCGCAATCTTCTGACAAGGGTAAACCAGATTCATTTAACAACCGTGCAGCAGCTAATTTAACAACTGCCATGATTCACTTAACAACCGTGGCAGGAAAGGTCGTAAAATGGGGTAAAACTCACTTAACAAATGACTTTCTTAGTGGCATAAATTTTGGGCTCAGTTGTGGTCGTAAGTCGAGGACTACCTGTATTTAGAGAAGGACAGTTCTTTCTCCAGCAGTCATGTCTTCTGACACATTTTCAACCCCCAGAATACAAAATATTGTCAGTTCAGGGTTGGAAGTGAAAAACAGAAGAGTGGGTGAGTAAAGAACTAAGCATTTCAACAGCTTTCTCGTTACTAAAAGTAGATTTCCGTGTAATTTGGCAAATTGAATGATGGCATGTCAATGAAACAGAAAGAAATAAGCAAAATAGTCTTTACCAAGGAAAAATGACCTGTTTGGCCTTCTGTACCTGCTAATTACAGATTCACTCCTTGGGCAATTATTTTAAATAGATATTCCCCCATGCACCGAATATATAGAAGGAGTCATTAAAAGAGATTCCTGTCTAGTAATGTCATGGTTATACAGTAGCTTCACAGCATACATAAACATCAAGCATGTATTAGAGAACATAGAAGATAGAATAATATAGGGCGGGAAGGGACATCAGAAGTCATCTAGTCCAACCACTTCCTCAAGACAGGAGATCATATACCATCTCGGTCAAGTCTGATAATAATAATAATAATAATAATAATAATAATAATAATAATAATAATAATAATAATAATAATAATAATAATAATAATAATAATAATAATAATAATAATAAGAAGAAGAAGAAGAAGAAGAAGAAGAAGAAGAAGTTGGAAGGGACCTTGGAGGTCATCTTGTCCAACCCCCTGCTCAGGCAGGAAACCCTGTACCATTTCAGACAAATGGCTGGCCAGTCTCTTCTTAAAAACTTCCAGTGTTGGAGCATTCACCACTTCTGGAGGCAGGTTGTTCCACTGGTTAGTTGTTCTAACTGTCAGGAAGTTTCTCCTTAGTTCTAGGTTGCTTCTCTCCTTGACTAGTTTCCATCTGTTGCTTCTTGTCCTGCCTTCAGGTGCTTTGGAGAATAGCTTGACTCCCTCTTCTTTGTGGCAGCCCCTGAGATATTGGAACACGGCTATCATGTCCCCCGTCGTCCTTCTCTTCATTAGACATACCCAATTCCAGCAACCGTTCCCTATATGTTTTAGCCTCCAGTCCCCCAATCATCTTTGTTGCTCTTCTCTGTACTCTTTCTAGAGTCTCGACATCTTTTTTATATCACGGTGACCAAAACTGGATGCAGTATTCCAGGTGTGGCCTTACCAAAGCATTGTAAAGTGGTATTAGTACTTCACTTGATCTTGATTCTATCCCTCTGTTAATGCAGCCTAGCACTGTGTTGGCTTTTTTGGCAGCTGCAGCACACTGCTGGCTCATATTGAAGTGATTGTCTACTAGGACTCCGAGATCCCTCTCACAGTTACTACTATTGAGCAAGGTACCACCTATACTATACCTATGCATTTGATTTTTCCTGCCTAAATGTAGAACCTTACTTTTTTCACCACTGAATTTCATTTTGTTAGATAGCGCCCAGTGTTCGAGTCTGTCCAGATCCTCCTGTATTTTAAGCCTATTTTCTGGAATATTGGCTATTCCTGCCAGCTTGGTGTCATCTGCAAATTTGATGAGTTCCCCATCTATCCCCTCATCCAAATCGTTGATGAAGATGTTGAAGAGCACTGGGCCCAGAACAGAGCCCTGGGGCACTGTTCTTGAAAACCTCCAGCAATGGAGCACCCAGAACCTCAGGAGGCAAAGTATTGACGAATTGTTCTCAATGTCAGAAAATTTCTCCTTACTTCTACGTTGGATCTGTCTTTAATAAAGCTTCCACCCATTACTTCTTGCCCTGCTCTTTGTTGCTTTAGAGAATAAGTTGATTCTCTCTTCTGTGCAACAGCCCCTCAAGTACGGGAAGACAGCTATCATGTCACTCCCAATCCACCTCTTCGATCGGCTAGTTGCCCTCTTTAAAATGTTTTGCTATCTTTTGTTTTGTGTTTTTTTAAAAAAATATTTTTGTCTGACAAAAATCTTCAGAAGAACTGAAAGCCCCTGCAGTCTTCCATTGATTAAAACTTTCTCCCCACAGATTAATCCAGCTATTGATTTTTTTTTAAATGGAGGTGGACACAAAACCACAAACCATCTTCGCTCATTGTGACTTAAAGAAACTTCCCAAACTGTTGCTTGAATTGAATTGAATACTTTATTTGGCCGAGTGTGATTAGACACCCAAGGAATTCTTCTCTGTATTTCCGTATTCAGCTCTGCTTTCTAGATGTGATGGCTCAGTTGAGAATTCGAACTAAACTCAATGTGTCTGGGGTGACCAGATTGAATCTAGATATTTCTGGACCAAACCATAAACTGTGAATGATTAAATAAGCTTTCCAATCATGGACAGGAGTTCCCAGGTTCCAGAAGTGGAACTCAGGATAAACTCTGGTTTGTTCATTGCTTTTCTCGTAGCAACTCTGAAAGCAAAAACATACTTCTGGTTGTCTCCTTCCCCCCCGCCCCTGAAAGCCTGAGGCCATATTATTTTCAATAAGACAGATGACAAAAGAACTTTCCTATAAATTATGGTCCGCGTTAGTTAGTAGAAAAGCCTGCAGTATTTGCAATGCTGACCTCAGGCAGCCAGATATCTCGGTCTTGACTGCTCTTGCTTCAGTTAAAACTGCTTTTAATTGGGAACTTTTTTTCCCCCTGCCTCTTTCCAGAAACACCACCCTTGACATTTTATGTAAATCATATCAATACTAGATCGCATTTGCTTAAGAGAGAACTTTTATAAAATGTTTTATAGGTGGCACTTAGATCCTAAAAAATTAACAAGTATGTATCCGAACTGTCAGCCCAAATGTTGGAGGTGTGGCAGTGAAGATGCAACGTATTTTCATATATGGTGGACCTGTAAAAAGGTTAAAGCTTTTTGGATTAAAATTTGGTGGAACATGCAAAAGATATTCAAGAAAAGGATAAAGTTTTGTCCGCAACTGTTTTTACTGGGCATTATTACTGATACTACTGTTGTGGACACTAAGCTGATTTTGAACTTAATTACGGCAGCGAGACTTTTAGTAGCGCAATATTGGAAGAAGGAAGAACTGCCGACTATAGAAGAATGGACTTTAAAAGTTTCCAATCTGGCAGAAATGGCAAAGATCTCAGCGTACTTGAAAGACCAGTCGCAACAGAGATATATTGTGGAGTGGAGAAGATGGATTGATTATATCCAGAATAAATATGGGACTAAAAAGTTTCATCTAGCATTTGAATAAGTATTGATGTGATATTTAAATTGCTTGTAGTTATTTTATAAGAGTTAAAGTGCGATAGATTTAATATTTTATTGTTGTTTGCATAAGGTAGACTATGATTGTTTGTATATTTATACCCTGTATTGAGCTCTGGGAAGTCGGGGAGGGGGGAGGGGAGGGAGGTGTTGGGGAGGGTTGGGGAGAGGGGAGGGGGTTGGGAGGGGTTTTGTCTTTTTAAAAAATGCATTGTAAAACTTTTCAATAAAAAAAAATACTAGATTGCATTTGCAAGGGATTTTTTTAACCAAGGTTGAAACCGGACTCAAAAAGTGGGCTTTCCTCCCCCCCACCACAAAAGCTATGCATTTCCAACCCGATTATTTTCAGGATTGAGGACTGAGGTAGCAGATCAATTGTATAAATAAACAGTACATATTAGCAGATCTCATCATAGAATTAGTTAGTTTGAACACTGAGATTTATAAAATTTAGGTTCACCCAACTATGGTGGTTAAATCTGGTAAAGGGAGGTTCCGGTTTGAGACTTTTCTTATCCTTGGAAGTTTAGAGGGTGATGTGGGCCAGCTATTTCTTCTCATCCCAATATACCCCATTGATCTGTTGTGGGGGGGAAAAGCTGGGGAAGAAAGTGCTATATAAGCCTTGAGCACCTGCAGGAAAGGTGAAAATAGAAGTGTAATAAAAAGAATAACAACCATAACACACCGTACATTTTCATATGCTTTTTCTCCATCTCTTTACCTGCCTGAGCTCAACCAGATGTACCTGAAATTTGGAAATAGTTGGATCTAGGTGCTTTTCCTCAACAACAGCAGTTAATTAACCCTGGCAACCTGCCCAGATTTGGTTTGATTTTTGGTTACCTGGTCCCGGTTCAGTTCATTAGCGTGCAGCTTCACTAGATTCTCACATGGGAATACGGCATCCACAAAGAGTCCATAGAGGTAGAGAAGGTAAGTCCAGAGTCCCGCCATTGCTGGCGCTATTGGTGGCTTGCTTTGAGAACCAGATCTGGAGGTACATCTTGTTCAGTTCACCTTTGCCCTCAGCTTGTTAAATGTTTAAGCCCTCCAGGGTCTAGAGTCCATTGCTGTGTGTTTTAGACTATGAGGGAAAATGAAATCCAGAAGGATCCTAGCAAGCAAGGCCGGGGGGGGGGGGGGAAGGGACTGGAAAGCAGACAAGCCGAGGAGGTGCATTTGTAATTCTATAATGTTCTCTTATAGGTAGGAAGGTAATATTTGGTTAGAAAGGGATTTTCCTCTGAAGTGGTTTTGTCGAGCTTTGCTCTTTTTTATGTTGGTTTTCTCCTGGGTCATAGGATTAAAAACAAACAAACAACCCCCCCCCCCGCAAGCAATTGACTAATTTAAAGCAATACGTACCATTTCCCATTCCTAAAGTTTTTCGTCCCTTTGGTCAGTTTTTCCCCCCCCTTTTTGTTCATCTCTCCTGTGCACCAATCCCCCATAACGTCTCCCAAACGAAATTGCGCAGACATTTAGAGGTACGCCTCAACTTACAGCGGTTTGTTTAGTGACTGTTCAAAGTTACCACGGCACTGCGAAAAGCCACTTATAACAGTTTCTCACACTTACGACCACTGCTGCAACCCCATTGGTCACGTAATCAATATTCATAGGCTTGGCAACTGACTCACATTTGTGACGGTTGCCGTGTGCAGGGGTCATGTCATGACCTTTTGCGACCTTCTGAGGAGCAAAGTCAACGGGGAAGCCGGATTTACTGAACAACCATGTTACTAGCTTAACAACTGATTCACTGAACAACTGGCTAGAAGGGTCATAAAATGGGCCAAAAACTCACTTAACAATTGTCTCACTTAACAACAGAAATTTTGAGCTCAATTGCTGTCATACGTCCAGGACTACCTGTATTACCAGCGGTGGAGGGACTGTATGGTTTTATAAAGTTATAAGGAAGGCTGAGCGCCAAAGAACTGATACTTTTGAATTGTGGTGTTGGAGAAGGCTCATGAGGGGATCAAATCAGTCCATCCTAAAGGAAATCAACCCTGACTGATTTTGGGAAGGACAGAAAGTGAAGCTGAAGCCACCCAATGAGAAGAGAGGACTTCTTGGAGAAGACCCTGATGCTGGGAAAGACTGAAGGCAAAAGGAGAAAGGGACGGCAGAGGATGAGATGGTTAGATAGTGTCATCGACACAATGAGCATGAATTTGGGCAATTTGTGGGAGACAACGGAGGACAGGCAGGTTTGGCATGTTATGGTCCATGGGGTTCTGGAGTGAGAAAGGATTTAGTGACTGAATAACAGCAATAACAACAAGATTAACAACAAGGTTTTATAAGAATCTCATAACATTGGAATCCCAATGTTTTTTCAAGGTATAGTGCACTGCCTTAATTGGAACTACTTTCTAGATAGAAAGCTAATACATAAGATATCTGCTTTAGACCCTTCTGTTGTGGTTAACTACCATATCACAGTCTTCATGTCAGCCAATTGCAAGATAGTGGACTACATGTCCCATTTCTGTGGCTCAGAGATGATCTCCTGATCATGGTTGCTGACCGTTAACCAAAGTACAGCTTCTTGTTTATTTGGTGGGGAAAAAGATCCAATCTGTAACATCAGCTCTAAAGTGGGTAGATTGTATCTGAACCCACTCTCCCCCCACCTCCCGCCCCCAAGAGCATCTTCAAGACTTCTTCCAAACATCTATTGGACTGGCATGGGTGATGTCACTGGTCTAACTCATGGCTTTGTGCCAGCCAGCAATGTCAGGAGTGATCATGGCCTGTCTAAAGGCTACCCACTCAGATTAAATTGTGGCAGATAAATGAACACGAAGACCTTTTCTGCCTGTAAAAGTTCCATTCTTGGAGACGTTAAGGTGGTCGAGAAGTTGATTTTGTTGCATTATATGCAACATATGTAAATGTAAATGTATTTACATTTCAGTACAGTACAGTATTTACTGTATTTACATTTCAGACTTTCAGAGCAGCATTGGTTTGAACATCTCAAAGACAATTTGCTATACTTTGCCTTTCTGAAATATCCAGAGAGCAAAGGTTGGTACTTGTGCTGCGAAACCCAGCTATCCAGATATATTTATTGTAGGCTTCATGCCTATCATGTTTTTCATGTTCATTTTATATTTACAAGTTGCCTAGAGCTCTTAGAAGAGCTGTGAACTAATCAACTTTTAATTCTTTCAAATATGCACAGTATTAAAGTGATTGAAGCATTATCACATTTTTGCAAGCTTTTTAACTTGAAGATCTCTTTATCAGGAAAAATACTGGAGAGGTAGAGCAAGGAGGAAAATGTGCAAGAGGGAGAAGCTTCCAATTTATTCCTGGCGATCTGAGGTAAAGAGGAGTAGACGGATGGTTGTGTTCTGCCAAAGCTGGCTTGAAATAAGAAACAAGTGTCAATCACAGAGGAAATCAGAAGATTCAGGCAGTTCAAATGAGTGTAAAGATTTATTGCAAACTTAAGCTCTCTACAGGAATCTGACCAACTAACAGTCAACAAAAATGACTGGGAGATAAGGCATTCAAAGTGGGTTGGACTTGAATCTCTTGCAGGTGCCCAGGGATTTGTGACTCATGACGAATTTGATTCTTCCCTCGAGCTCAACCAGCTCATCTCCTACAACAAATCAGTTGTAAACTTCTCGTTTGAGGCAGTACAAATTCTAGCTGTTCAAGACACAATCCTTTGTGTGCTATGCAAAATAATTTATTTATATCCCACCTTCTTCTTCCTCTTTTCTTCACAACAACCCTGCGAGGCAGGTTGGGTTGAAAGAGAATGACTGTCCTAAAGTCACCCAGGTAGCTTTCATGGCTAGTATTCACTGTCTTTTGCTTTCTAACCTAGTGCCTTCACCACCAAATCAAACTGACTCTCAAAATAACGATATGGAGACGATAGCTGTTATACTCACACTCTCTGGGGAAGATACTTTATTTTTTGCTCGTTTCTGGACATTCTTACCTGTTGAGTGATAGCCTTCCAGAAAGCTGTTGAAAGGGAGTAGTGAAATTATTTTTTTGTATTACTGTATCAGTTAAGTCGTTAAGACATAGTTAAAACTATGGAATCATTTATTGACTATGAATAACTTAAAGATGGCACCTGTTGTGAGCTGAATGTTAGTGATTGCTAAAGAATGTGAGCTGGAGGCAAAAATGGATTGTTCCTTGAGATTTATTTATTTATTTATTTATTTATTTAATTTAATTTTTATATCGCCCTTCTCCCGAAGGACTCAGGGCGGTGTACAGGGCAATACAATAAAATACAATATATAAAAATTAAAAAATATTAAATACAATAGCCCAATTCAATAGATTACAAAACGTTAAAATACCCCTAAACCCATCAGACCAGGCCAGGAAGGGAACCTAGAGATAGGTTGCCCACCCAAAAATAACATTCACCAAGGAATGCAGGCAAAGCAAAAAGCATTTATTAGGTGGATCAAGTCTGTTTGTAAGGTACAGAATCAAATTATACATTAGGTGTATGTGATATGTCAGAAAATGAAGTGATCAGACAAGAAAAAAACATTGGTTACATGTAACATTTGAGCAATGGAAAGCATTCTTCTAGATAATGGCAAATTTATGGATTACATGACTCCTTCCCAGGTGGGTTTGTTTCTTTTTAAACTTCCAAATGTATTTACTTTGAATACAAGTGTATTGAAAGTGACTTTCAAAATACACTCTCTATTTAGTACTGAAGTGACAAGTTCTCGCATACCAAAAGAAATGGCCTTGGCGAAGAGAAAAAAAAACATGTTTCCCCTGGAAGTCAAAAAAAGACGCTTAGATTGCCATGTTCAAAATGCTAATATCACCTTTTAAAATGCTAATAACAAAGCTTAAAATTCCAGGTAACAATATTAGCATTTTAGCATGGTATCCATATCTCTTTATGAAGTTCAGGAAATCATGTTTTCCTTTTAATCAAAGACATTTCTTCTTTTGCTATGCAAGCATTAAACTTTTCTGCACTTAAACAATATGGAGTATATCCTGGAAGTCCTGGAAGAATTAAAAGTCCACGCATCTTCAGATTGCCAAGTTTGACAAACACGTGTTTTCTAATTCTTTGGTTTGCAGGCTGAGAAAGCGGGTGGTTTTGGAAATGTGAATTATAAACCACCATAAAATAAAAGTCGTCGCTCAAGGAAGTTAGGCTGGAAGCAAATACTTCCTATCCCTATTTGGAACTTCCTTAATTACACTGATTTAATTATCCGAAAACTAAATGCCAAGAGGTTCAGGCTTTTGCAGCTGGCGCCATTGGCCAAGTGTTGCTAAGCGACGAGCGAAAATAAAGATGGCGGCGAAACGATGGCTTCTACCACAGACTGATATAACTCCTCCTCCTCCCGTGTCTTCATATTAGAGGGGGAGGGGAACAAATCAGAGGCGGATAATCTCCTAATTTTAAATAACATGGCGACCACAAAGGTTCCATCAATCCGCTTTTTCTAAACGGCCCCTCTTACGTCATAGAAATACGTAATACGTCATCTCAATAGCGCGCGGACGTAAAGCTACAAATACTGTCTTCTAGCGGCAAAGCTATTTGGCCCCACCCACCGCGTCCGAGGCTCGGCTAAGGCATTCCTTTAGACGTACTAGCTTAGTTCAGATGCTTAGAATTATTTTAAATAGTATATGAACTGAGAATTTTTTTTTAAACAAAGCCGAGGAAACTATTATCAGCACCCGGGATTTTTTTCCTCCCCCTTTTCCTGCCGAAATTTGTAATTGAGAAGCGTCGGGCAGTCCTTTAGACAACTAATGGGAAACGAAACAGTCGCAAGTAAAGGGGCTTAGCGGGCTCCAGGCGCATGCGTAGTGACCGAACGCCCGGGAACGCGGCGCTTCGGGAGGCAGGAGCCGCTCCAGCCGCGAGGCCAGCGGCTGTTTAGCCCCGATCTCCGTTTCGGAGCAGGATTTCGTGTGGAAAGGACCTGCGGTGGGAGAATTCGGCAATCGGAGGCTCTCCTTTTCCCCGCGGCCGCGGAGGGAAGCGGAAGTACCGCCATTTTGGAGCGTCCGGAGAATCGCTTCGACGCAAGCGTAAGGTCAGAGAGGTAAAGAAGTGGGGCAGAAAACGAAGCGGGGCCGATACTTCCGGCATCGAAAACGTTCGCGTTTATAATCCCGGGTGGAAAGATCGTCGTCGCTTCTTTTCAAGTCCGCCATAAGGGTCCGGTTGGCCGCCTAGGAAAGCTGTGTAACTTAACTAAGATACGAAGACACACAATAACGTTACCCCTCTTTGGGTGTAACGTTCGGCCTGAGAAGGGAACCCGGAGGTGTGTCCCGTTTTCTTGTCGTTCGCTAACTCTATGGAGCGAGGGTTCCCCCCCCCTTCTGTGTGTGTGATATATATTTTTTTTTTAAAACGCCCCCCCCTCCCCCTCTTTCGGCAGGAAGTTTTTCTGCAAGCGGAAGGAGAAGCTTCGTGCTGGAAATCGATTCCTGTTGGACGGGAAGTGAAAAGGACGCGGGGGGTTCAGGGTAACAAATTGCCTGGGGGGGATCCGGGGGGGGGAAAGGAGTGGAGGAGAAAGAAAAAGGGGGGGGCGGTTTCGTCTTGTGCTCTAAACGCCCCCATCGCTTTGCCTTCTCACGATCGCCTCCTGGGAAATACGTGTAGGGTGTAGAAGAGGGAGGACGGCGTGGGATCGTAGCATTGTCGGGTGGGTGGGTGGGTATATGGGGCGAAGATGATTGATTATTGATTGATTGATTGATTGATTTTATTTTATTTTATTTTATTATTTTATTTATTTTATTTATTTTATTTTATTTTATTTTTTTATTTTATTTTATTTATTATTTTATTTTATTTTATTATTTTATTTTATTATATTATTTTATTATTTTATTTATTTTATTTTATTATTTTATTTTATTTTATTTTATTTTATTATTTTATTTATTTTATTTTATTATTTTATTATTTTATTTTATTTTATTTTATTTTATTTTTTTTTAATTTTATTTTATTATTTTATTTTATTTTATCTTATTTTATTTTTTTATTTTATTTTATTTTATTTTATTTTATTTTATTTTATTTATTATTTTATTTTATTATTTTATTTTATTTTTTTATTTTATTATTTTATATCCAGCCCTATTCCCGAAGGACTCAGGGCGGTTTCCAGGGCGAATTAAAACCATACAAATCAATGCAATTGAAATAGAATTAAATTAAGACTAGCCCACAATTAAAACAGACGAGAGCCTTGGTGCAGCAGTGGGCTAATGCCTCCTTAAGTAACACCAGCTGCCTGCAATTAGTGCAGGTTCGAGTCCCACCAGGCTCAAGGTTGACTCAGCCTTCCATCCTTCCCAGGTAGGTAAAATGAGGACCCAGATTGTTGGGGGCAATTAAGCTGATTTTTGTAATAATGCCGCTTGGGGGGGGGGCGAAAGCCCTAATAAGCAGGCATATACATAGAATGAAGGCTATTGCTAAGCACATTGTGCTTTAGATTGTAAGCCGCCCTGAGTCTTCGGAGAAGGGCGGGATATAAATGGGATTTAAAAAAAATTAAAATTTAAAGTTATCCGGGGATGGAAGAAAAAAGAAAGAAAGGCTTGCCCCGCTCACCAGGTGTTAATCTTTGCCTTTAGAGCAGGGTGGACTGAAGGATTAGTCCTCCAGATGTTGTTGGGGGAACAAGTCCCATCATCCTTGGATGGGGAAATCACACTTGGGGTAGAGGCTTATTGAGACTTGAGCCCTCATTCAGGATGAGACTTGCTTATTAGCCCTGATTTGGAGACAATTGGTGGTTTCCCAAAATCTCCCCTACGCAGAAGGTTCCAGTGGCTGGATGGGAGTTTGGTGATACCTTACTGAGATTCTCAAGTCATCCAGGTTCTGATTATCCTGAAGGTGCTTTTCCCCCCCCCCCACCCCCCAAAAAAAGGCAACTGGACTTTCTAGGTTATTATTTTTTGGCCCTATGAAAAATTTTGCTTCTCATCCAGGAAGAAGAAGCTAAAGAAGTTTCTTGGATGAGAAGCAAAATTGCTTTCAAAAGGGGGAAAAAAAATCAAAGTCCAGTTGCCTTTTCTTGGGGGTGGGGGAAAAAAACCCCACACACGCCTTTCGGATATTCTGGTGATATTCTTTTTTTTTTTTTGGTCAGTTGTGACACAAGGGTGGTTCTTTAGGAGCCTTAAGAGATGTGCGTTTTAGGTAGGACCTTAAGAGTATTACTGCTGATGGTGTACCAGAAGTTGGAGCGGAGAAAGTTGTTCTGAACTGAAAAATTCAGAAAATGCATTCCAGCTTCTGGGTTGAGAAGTGAAACGTTTTCAAAGTGGGGAAAAAAAAATAATAATCAAGAAAGTCCAGTCGCCTTTTGGAAAAAGCACCTTTGGGACAGTCTGGTGATACTCTTTCTTTTTGTCAGTAGCGACAAAGGGTCGTTCTGTGAGAGTCTTAGGGATGTGCTTTTTAGGTAGGTCATTATAGTATTTCTGCTGATGACACACAACATTGGAGAGGTGAAACCCGTTTTGAACTGAAAAAAGACAATGGGCTAATTCTGCTGCTTGGTTTACAGAACGTTTTATTCTTTTTTTATATATTTTTATTGAAAAGCTTTAAAATACATTTTAAAAACATAAACTCCCTCCCTCCCCCTCCCCCCCCCCGACTTCCCAGAGCTGAATACAGGGTATTAACTTCTACAAACGTAAGCTAAAATATGCTAACTGACTAAAAAAAACACTTTAAATTCTCATCGCACTTTTAACTCCCCTTAAAAATAACTAAATAACTAAATAATAATAATAACACATCATATAATGCTAATGCTCACTCATATGCTAAATGAAACTTTTTAGTCCCATATTTATTCTGGATATAATCGATCCATCTTCTCCATTCTAAAATATATCTCTGTTGTTTTTTTTAAATTTTAATTCCATTTATATCCCGCCCTTCTCTGAAGACTCAGGGCGGCTTACAAGCTTAGCAGTAGCCTTCATTCTATGTATATGCCTGCTTATTAGGGCTTTCACACACACCCCAAGCGGCATTATTACAAAGTCAGCTTAATTGCCCCCAACAATCTGGGTCCTCATTTTACCTACCTGGGAAGGATGGAAGGCTGAGTCAACCTTGAGCCTGGTGGGATGCGAACCTGCACTAATTGCAGGCAGCTGGTGTTACTTAAGGAGGCATTAGCCCACTGCTCAACCAAGGCTCTGTTACGATTGTTCTTTCAAATATGCTGAAATCTTTGCCATTTCCGCCAGGTTTGAAACTTTTAAAGTCCACTCTTCTATAGTAGGCAGTTCCTCCAGTACGTTTTATTCTTGTCCCATACGGTTTGGGAGAGATGGGTTGAATCCCTTCCGAATTCTTTTTAGATTTTCTCTTGATCAAATACTGCTTAGATCAGGTGTGTGAAACCTTTGCGCTTACCTGGGCCATACTGAGTGAAGACGTCTTGGGCCCCATATAAAATGCGTAATATAGTTAAGGTATACACATAATAATGTGAAAAAGCTTACAATCTTGTGGGGCCGCATTATTAGCTGTCCAGGGCCACGTGGGTTGTGGACACCGCGGGTTGGACATGCCTGACTTAAGAAACATTAATATGGACTGAAATCCTAGAGTTCTTTAATGGCTTACTTAATCAACTCCTTGCCCTGGAGAAAAAAAAAGTTGATTAAAAAAAATTGCAATGTGCTTTTAAAGAATAGAGTGGGCTCTAGGTCAAACTACACGAAGACTTAATGGGAGGGACCGTCTGGGGTGCTGCATGGTAGGGAAGGGATTTGAACCTGACCCCTTCTGGAAAGGGCAGTAATGGTTGCAAGGGAATGTGAGGTTGTAATCGGTGCTAGGCTGGGTGAAACGAGGTTCAACAGCTCTAATCCTAGCCATGGTTCCTTACTAATAATTGTATTTTTGCTGCTAAGCGAATAGTTAATTGTGGTCTTATTTATAAAGCTGAAGGGTACTTTACTCACGCTATTTATTGATAGCTGGGCGTTTATTAAAACTGACTTTCTTCCAAGGAATAGGATTGCAGAAATACCTTTTTTTTTCTTTCTTCAAATGAATATTGTTAATAATCTGTCCCCCCCCCCCTCTTGTTCTTCTAGACCATCTTTTAAATTGCTGCTGGTCGGGTCGTTGGAAGTCAGTTAGAATTTTCCCCAGACCCATGAAAGCAATGTATAACTTGATTTCACCTTTCTTTTGGGCCGCAAATAATATTAACCTAAACATACCGTATATACTTGAGTATAAGCCGAATTTTTCAGCCCACTTTTTGGGCTGAAAAAATCCACTTCGGCTTATACTCCAGTGAACAAAAAAAATTTACCGAGGACTTGCGCGTGGCCGAGGCTTCGGTGCTTCCCTCCAGAGGAAGAAGGCGCTGGATGCGGCCGGCTCCGCGGGGAAGGGGGAGCGGCGGCGGGGGCGATGGAAAAGCCGCAAAAACGGTAGGAGAGATGCTGACTGGCGGCGGCCTCGGAGGAGGCGGAGGGGGAGGAGGGAGGGAAGGGTGACCGGGCGGGGAGGGGGGGGTGAGCCAGAAGGAAAAGGGAAACTCATCCCGCAGAGCGGTTGCGAAAAGAGGGAGGAGATAAGCCAGCCCGGTACCTGGATCCGCTTCCTGTGTCTCCTCCGCTCTGCCATGATGTCCCCGTTTTGGTGTCCTGGTGACGTGGGGCTGAGCCGGAAAAGGGGGAGGGGGAGACCGAGGGAGGGAGGAAGGAAGAGAGAGAGAGAGACGAGAATATACTGATAATATATTGTTTTTGTTGACCCTCTTTTCCACATGCCTCAATTAAAGCAATTTTATTGTTATCTACCTGTATTTTTATTTTTGAAATTTACCGTGAGCTGCTGCATTTCCCAGCCTCGGCTTATACTGGAGTCAATAACTTTTCCCAGTTTTTTTGGGTAAAATTAGGGGTCTCGGCTTATACTCGAGTCGGCTTATACTCAAGTATATACGGTATATAGGCTGGTGGCTGGACAGTTTTGCGGAGTTACTGGCTTTCCGCCCTGAAGAAGGGAAACTGTCTGCTTAGTCAAATCTTGTTTATCAGGCCTTACAGTGTTCATTAGGACTCAGTCTCCAGGCTGAATAGAATTTTAGAACTCATAATAGAAGAGTTTGCACTACCGCATTCATTTCAAACCTCTCAAGGTGTGTGCCTTTACTAATGTTTGTGATGGCTGTTGTGGCATCAGACTCCAGCTGTAGGCAAATCTGTAGGCAAAAACAAGCACAGTATGTGTTCAGTGCTCAAGAAATACAGTACAGGTAGTCCTTGACTTACAACCACAATTGAGCCTGAAATAGCTGTTGTTAAGTGAGATGTCTATTAAGTGAGTTTTATTCCATTTACTACGCTTACCTTGCCGCAGTTGAGCGTATCACTGCAATTGATAAGTTAACGGTTGTTAAAGTGAATCACTTTTCCCCCACTGACTTTGTTTGTCAGAAAATCACAAAAGGTAATCCCAGTGACCCCTGGGACACAGCAACGGTCATTAAGTATGAACCAGTTGGCAAGCATCTGAATTTTGAACGGTCGCTAAATGAGCTCTTGCAAGTCGAGGACTATCTGCATGTAGTAATTATTTATTTATTTTATTTTAATTCCATTTATATCCCGCCCTTCTCCGAAGACTCAGGGCGGCTTACAAGCTTAGCAGTAGCCTTCATTCTATGTATATGCCTGCTTATTAGGGCTTTCACACACACCCCAAGCGGCATTATTACAAAGTCAGCTTAATTGCCCCCAACAATCTGGGTCCTCATTTTACCTACCTGGGAAGGATGGAAGGCTGAGTCAACCTTGAGCCTGGTGGGATGTGAACCTGCACTGATTGCAGGCAGCTGGTGTTACTTAAGGAGGCATTAGCCCACTGCTCCACCAAGGCTCTAATTATAGTAGACTAGTGGGAGCGGTTCGGACAGAACAATAAAAGGAAGAAAAAAAAGGAACCGATTTATTATGACAAGGTTTTGTGGGTAGAAGCCCATTTTCTTTGAACAGCAGAGATGCATACACTGCAGGTGGGCATAAAGCTAAAGGAGGTAAAATGCAAGATGTACGATCTGTGAGTTTTCTCTATAGCACCAAAAAGTACATGGGAAGGATAGAGATTAATGCCTGGTATGGAAATATTGCAAGGCTCTTTTTTATAACTTTTCTTTATAATGATTAATTCTGTTAAGGAAATATGTATAAAATGAAATGGGCCGGATTTTGATGATGGGGTTTGTTTTTTCCCCCCACCATGAAGCAAAACAGATAACAAGTTAAAAGCAGTTTACAGAGCCAGTTTGGTCTAGTGGTTAAGGCACCCGGCTAAAAAGCAGTGAGTTCAACTCCTGATTTAGACATGAAAGCCTGCTGGGTGACTTCAGACCAGTCACTCTCCCTCAACCCAACCCACCTCAAAGGGTGATTGTTGTAGGGAAAATAGGAGGAAGGTGTATTGCTAGGGTCTTCAAACTCGGCCCTTTTATGACTTGTGGACTTTAACTCCCAGAATTCCTCAGCCAGCTTGCCTGGCTGAGGAATGCTGGGAGTTGAAGTCCACAAGTGATAAAAGGGCCACGTTTGAAGACCCTTGGTGTGTTGGATGTGTTCACTGCCTTGAATAACTTGTAAAAGTAATGGCAGAATACAAATAAACGAAAATAAATACTACTGGTAAGGGCATGAGGCCATCAGAAGATGGAATGAATTGTAACTAAGGAAGTCAAGTTCGAATCTTAGAATTTTTCAACAAATGTGTTTTTAAGAAATTCTAGCAGTCTTTCTTTCACTGTGTGGTTATTGGCACTAGTGTTTCTTTTCTAGAAAAGAGGAAGTCTCCATTGCTGATTTTTGTCAAGAGTTATAGAGGTTTGTCATAATAGTAATTCAAATTTCTGGCAGTAGTGAATTATACTGCTGGGATATCTAGATTTTTATTATTTATTTATTTATTTATTTATTTATTTATTTATTTATTTATTTATTTATTTATTTATTTATTTATTATTTATTTATTTATTTATTTATTTATTTATTTAATTTGTATACCGCCCTATTCCCGTAGGACTCAGGGCGGTTTACAGGGCAGTTAAAACCATGAAATACAAAAATTAAAATCAATTAAAACAATTAATTAAATTCAAGCCCCAAAAATAAATCTAAAACCCATTAAAATTAAAAACCCCTCAGTCTGGGGCAAACAGCTTGAAGAGCCAAGTTTTCAGGTCCCGGCAAAATGAGCGAAGGTCGGGGGCAGTCCTAAGTTCCGTAGGTAGTTGGTTCCATAGGGCAGGCGCACCCACAGAGAATGCCCTTCCCCTGGGAATAACCCGTTGGCATTCATTAACCGTCGGTACCCTGAGAAGGCCCTCCCTGTGGGAGCGCACAGGACGATGGGAAGGTGATGCCGGCAGCAGGTGTTCCCTTAGATCAGGGGTCTTCAAACTTGGCCCTTTTATGACTTGTGGACTTCAACTCCCAGAATTCCTCAGCCAGCGTGCCTGGCTGAGGAATTCTGGGAGTTGAAGTCCACAAGTCATAAAAGGGCCAAGTTTGAAGACCCCTGCCTTAGATAGTCCGGACCCAAGCCATTTAGGGCTTTAGCACCTTGAATCTCACCCGGAGGGCAACCGGAAGCCAATGCAGCTCGCGGAGAAGAGGTGTTACACGGGAGTATCGGGAAGCTCCCATCACAACTTGTGCGGCTGCATTCTGCACCAGTTGAAGCCTCCGAGTGGTCCTCAAGGGCAGCCCCATGTAGAGGGCATTGCAGTAGTCTAACCGGGAGGTCACGAGCGCATGAGTGACTGTGCGTAGGGCATCTCGGTCCAGATAGGGCTGCAACTGGAGAACCTGGGTAACACCTGATTGTTGCGAATAGATTTTTCTCCAAAGAAACAATTCAAAGTCTGTAAAATGTTTTCTGATTCATGTTGTATTATGTTTTGCAGTATGCTAGACAGAAGAAATGGTACTTTTTTTAAACCTTCATATACCCTACAGTGAATGGGTGGGTTTTATATAACAACTTCCCTAAAATGCAGACTTAAGGAGTCATTTGGAAAATTGGCTCTCTTCTTTCTTAGGTATTGCTTCCATTTTTCTGGAAATGCTAAACTTGTGAATTACAGTCTCCGTGAATGAAACTTACCGATTTTCTTGTTTCTTACAGAAAAATCTGTAGGTTACCATGGCGGAGCTGGAGAACCTTGAGGTGATGATCAAGACCTTGGACTCTCAGACAAGAACCTTCACGGTGGAAGGAGAGGTAAAAATCCCCTAAATTTGGATTACAGCTGTCAAGCAGAGAGGACTGTTGCTGTTTTACGCCTGGTGTATCTCAACAGCGCATTGGTGTCGCTTTGCAGAACTTACACTTAACCTGCTTTAATAATTTCAAGAATTATGAGCAGAAGATCCCTGGGCCTTTTTGCTGGTCAGGAAGAAATAAAGAGAATTCAGGAGGGGGCCGGTTTGAGGAACAAATGCAATAAGCTGCAGGCTAAAGTCTGAAGGGAGCAGTTAAATATTTAATTCCTCCAGGAGGAACTGATAGTACAGGTAGTCCTCGACTTACGACTGCAACTGAGCCCCATATTTCTGTTGTTAAGCAAAGCAATGGCCAAGTGAGTTTTGCCCCATTTTTCTGACCTTTTTTGGCCACAGTTATGCAGCCATTAAGTGAATATTGCGGTTATTAAGCAAATCTGGTTGTTTCCCCCCCAAAAAAAAAATTAACTTCGCTTGTGGGAAAATGGCCGGGAAGGTCACAAATGGCGATCCCAAAGACACTGCAACCATCATAAATATGAAACAGTTGCCAAGGGTCCAAATTTTGATCTGACCATGGGGCTGTCGCCACAGTTGTAAGCGTGAAAACTGGTCATAAGTCACTTTTTCGGTGCCATTGCTAACTTTGGTCGCTAAACGAATCGTTGTAAGTGGAGGACCACGTGCCCTTCTTTTGGCATCCGGCATAGGATATGGAATAAAATCAAGCCATTTTTATCTTACCTGTTCATCTTTGAAAAGTTACCTGTTCAGCTCATTTTATCTAAATCTCAAAAACTACTAAACTAATGCAGTATTTACAATAAGTTGCTGAGAGTCGGGTGGCGTATACATTTTAATTTATTATTTCTGTTGAAAGAGCTGAGATTACTGGAGGGGGAGAGCCCCCCTGTGTGTCCCAGAGGCAAGTTAAATTTCACAGGGCAAGCAGAAGAACGCCGGCAGGAACATGCCCTTTGTGCAGAGTGGTGAATAAGAAGACATATTCTTGGAAGTGGCCTGGTCTCAAGTTGCTGATGACTTGGTTTTTATTGGAAGCAGCAGCCAAAATTCCTGGAGGATTCCCTTACCGCGAATCAAGTCTTTAAGGGAGGGGCAGTATGATGCCATCCCGATTTCTGGGACTAATGCCCAGATGGGCTTAGATTTCTTGAGGGACCAACTCACCCTGCTGGGATTGGCCCTTCCCACTCGTGCCGGCAGAAGAGGCGTGCTCTGGGTCCCGTTGGTCCGATTATTCCGGCTGGTGGGGTCCAGGAGGAGTGCCTTCTTTGCTGTTGTTCCTGCCCTCTGGAACATCTCTCCCCTTCCCCAATGTGAAATTGGCCCCAACCTTCCTGTCTTTTCATAAGGGCCTAAAGACCTGGCTTTGCCAGTCGGCTTTGGGCTCCAGTGGGGGAATAACGCAATGGAGGTGACTGATTGAGTAATAACAGATTCTACCACCTCCGGGGGCTCCCCCCGCCCTCACCGTGTGTCCTTGGTTTTAATCTCTTGATTTTAACTTTTTATGTTTTAACTGTATATGTAACTGTAAGCTGCCCAGTGTTACTGTCAGAACCCACCCCAAACCACGTCTTAGGAAGACAAAACTCTTGGAGCCAAATCTAGTCCAAAAGGAATCTTTACTATGACATGCTTGGTTGTAGGAATACAAGACAGGACTTAATATTGTTCTACAAACTAAAACCTTATAAAGAGTTCCCAGTTCAACCCCCCCCTTAATCCCATTTGGTCAGCCCCCCATCATTTACCTCGTATCATCCCTCTGGGGGGGAAAAGGAACTTAGGATCTTTTGTATTTATTGCTCTCTTCCTTGACACAAGCCAGATGCTACCTATCCTAGCCCTCCCTTTTGCTCCCCCAGTTCAAAAGTCTTCTCTTTTCCTTTGAAATGCCTAATACAGGCTCAGTACACATTCGTTCCTTCCTCCTCGGGAGATGGCAGAATCCAGGAACGACGTTTTAAACATACATTTATGAATATGATAGAAATGGATTCTGACAGTTACCTTATAGTAAGATGAGTGGCCAATAAATTTTAGATAGATACATAGACAGACATAGCAATAGCACTTAGACTGATATACCACTTCATAGAGCTTTACAGCCCCTCTCTAAGCGGTTTACAGAACCAGCATATTGACCCTCCCAGCAATCTGGGTCCTCATTTGGCCGACCTCGGAAGGATGGGTCAACCTTGAGCCAGTGAGGAGCTTCCTTCCTTGTTTGGGCTTTCCTAGGCAGCAGCTGCCATAGAGAGGCCAGGTTCTGTTGGAAGGAATAGTGGGAGGAGGAGGAGGAGGAGGAACACCTCCTGGCGTGGGTTTTCCCCCCACCATTTTCTTTCTGCTCCGTAGATCACAGTGAAAGAGTTCAAGGAGCACATAGCAGGCTCAGTCAACATTCCCTCCGAAAAGCAGCGCCTCATCTATCAAGGGAGAGTCTTACAAGATGACAAGAAGTTAAAAGAATACAGTGAGTTGGGAAGCAAGAGAAGGTTGTGGGTTGAAGTAAACAGAGGAGGGCTTTAGGAGACGGGGAGGGCTTCAGGAGACGGGGCCGGTTTCGGGAGACAAGAGGTTCGGGAGACGGGGTGGGGTTCGGGAGACGGGGCGGGGTTCGGGAGACGGGGTGCGGTTCGGGAGATGGGGTGGGGTTCGGGAGACGGGGAGGGTTTCGGGAGACGGGGAGGGTTTCGGGATACGGGGAGGGTTTCAGGAGACGGGGAGGGCTTCGGGAGACGGGGAGGGTTTCGGGAGACGGGGTGGGGTTTGGGAGATGGGGAGGGTTTCGGGCGACGGGGAGGGTTTCGGGAGACGGGGAGGGTTTCGGGAGACGGGGAGGGCTTCGGGAGACGGGGAGGGTTTCGGGAGACGGGGTGGGGTTCGGGAGACGGGGAGGGGTTCTGACCCCGGGGAACAGCCCTGGAGGAAGTTCACGCTGGGAAAAGCCCTCCAAAATGTTACTGTTTTGCTTCCATAATTTCACTCCCAGAATGAAATTCCTATTTTGCAGGAGGTGCTTCCTCCTGAGTTCTTTTGGTAGAGGCTGATAACCGCTGGTGGAGTGCAAAATTGTTGAAATAAAACTTTGAAATTGATTTGAGACCTAAAGTGGTGGCCTTTTTTCCCCTACCAATTCTTTTCCTACTCGATGTACACACGTCCACGTTTGGACATTATGTACATCTTGTACAATGTACATATATACTATATAATAATAATAGTAATATATGTTACGTGTTAACAATGTACATTATATTGTACATATCCGTAAAGGTAGTCCACGATTGAGACCAAACTTTTAAGTGTGACATTTGTTAAATGAGCTTAGCCCCATTTTACAGCCTTTCTCGCCACAGTTGTTAAGTGGGTAACGCGGTTGTTAAAGTGAATCTGGCTTCCCCGATGACTTTGCTCGTCAGAAGGTCGCGAAAGGGGACCACATGATTCCGGGGACACTGCAACCGTCATAAATATGACTCAGATGTGCCAAGCGTCCGAACGCAAATCACGTGCCTATCGAGACGCTACAACGGTCATAAATGTGAAAAAGCAGTCACAAGTCACTTTTCTCAGTGCCGTCGTAACTTCGACCTGTCACTAAACAAACTATTGTAAGTCAAGGACCACCCGTACTGTTTCAGACAAATGGCTGACCAATCTCTGCTTAAAAAACTTCCAGTTCTTAAGATGGGCTTCAAGGCAGCTAGACTTGGAATGAAAACTCCTTTGAGGAAATCTGATCATATATCCTGGTGTGTGTGTGTGTGTGTGTTTTGTGTTGTTTTTTTTTTTGTGGCAGATGTTGGAGGCAAGGTCATCCACCTGGTGGAACGCGCCCCTCCCCAGACCCAGTCGCCCTCCTCGGGGGGACCGTCAGGAGCAGGCTTGTCTTCTGCCCCTCACAACAACACGGGACCCCGGGGGTCGGGTTCCACTGTCCATGACCGCAACGCCAACAGTTACGTGATGGTGGGAACCTTCAACTTACCAGTAAGCATTATGGACCCACAGCCACCCACACAAGTGAGTTTTAGCCAGAGAGTGCTCCGCTGCGGGGCAAGGGGAAGTATCGGGCTCACCCCTAATGCTTTAGCCCACCTTCCCGTTAATTATAGAAACGAGGAGGAACTTGCTTGTAGGCTATGGCTTTGTAGTGGGAGCTGCTGGGGGTGGTGGGGTGTTTTTAGCAGTTTTGGCTTCCTCCCTTCTACCTGTGCACGGAGCGGAGTCCATAGGCCAGCTGTTCCTGAACTGTCATTTCTGCGTCGGGGGAATTGTGTTGTGAACAACACGGTACAACCAGAACAGAGCCTAGACTGGCTGTCCCTCTGCTTCCCCCTCTTTGTGGTTCCTGCATGCAGTGCAGCCGATACGGACAGAGAGGAAGAGGGTTTGAATCCCACCACGTGAACTTCTTCCCCGTCGCTCGGCAGATCTAAAAGCGTACAGGGGGGTTCCTCGGCTTTACCACCACGACGGAGCCCAACTCGGCGAGACGTTTGCTAAGGGAGCTTTGCCCCGTTTTATGGGCTTTTTCCCGCCACAGTTGCTAAGCGAATCGCTGCAGGGGTTAAACTAGTCGCACGGCCGTTAAGCGAATCTGGCTTCTCCCTTGACTTTGCTTGCCGGAAGGTCACCAAAGGAGGATGGTGTGGCCCCCGGGGACGCCGTGACCGTCACGAATAACGAGTTTTTAAGCCTCTGAATTTTGATCCTCTGATCATTGGGATGCTGGGACGGTCCTAAGTGTGAAAAACGGTCATAGTTATTTTTTCCCCCAGTGCCGTTGTAATTTTGAACAGTCACGAAATGAACCGTTGTAAGTCGTGGGCTACCTGTCTTTGTCCAGACTAAGAAATGACAATTCTGGGGCTGGACCTCCTGGGGCTGGTCGGGAACAACCCCCCCCCTCTCTCCTCTCTCTCTCTCTCTCTCTCTCTCTCTCTCATCTTTGTCTGTATTCCTGACCTGACGATCGCCCAGGTGTAGCCTGTATCATCTTAAGCAAAGTTTGGGCAGAGGGCTTATATTTGCAAACAGAGTGGCAGCAAAGCAGGAACCGAGGAGGTATTGCGAGAGCCCTTTCTGAAGTTACACAGGCTTGCAAATATGCTTTGAGTAATAAAGCTTAGGGACGTTTATCGTATCAGCTACATACTTGAGGATTTACGTTTCTGAGTGTGCAAAATTCAGCCCCTCTGAAGTCCGGTACGGTTTACCTCCAATAAGGGTCCCAAAGGTGCATTTTTTTTAAGGAGGCAGCTGGACCTTCTTGTTTTTCCTTTGAAGACCTTTCACTTCTCATCCAAGAAGCTTCTTCAGCTCCATTTTTTTTTAAAAAAATCCCATTTATATCCCGCCCTTCTCCGAAGACTCAGGGCGGCTTACAATTTAAAGCACAAATCAATGTGCTTAGCAATAGCCTTCATTCTATGTATATGCCTGCTTATTAGGGCTTTCGGGGGGCCCCCCAAGCGGCATTTTTACAAAGTCAGCTTATTGCCCCCAACAATCTGGGTCCTCATTTTACCTACCTCGGAAGGATGGAAGGCTGAGTCAACCCTGAGCCTGGTGGGATGCGAACCTGCACTAATTGCAGGCAGCTGGTGTTACTTAAGGAGGCATTAGCCCACTGATCCACCAAGGCTCTTTTCCCGCCATCCAGTCAGAGCCGAAGAGGCTTCCTGGATGAGAAGCAAAAGGTCTAAAAGGAAAAACAAGTAAGTCCAGTTGCTTCCTGAAAAAGCACCTTTGGGAAAACCACGACCTGCGCGACTTGAGAACCTCCACAGACACTCCATTAAGGGTGTCTGGATTTCAGCCGAAGAATTCTGCACCAGCTTTTCAAATTATTAGTTTATGGTGCGCATGGAATAAAATGTATATATATATATATATATATATATATATATATATATATATATATATATATATATATATATATATATATATATATATATATATATATATATATATATATATATATATATATAAATAAAACCCCGAAACAAAAATTGGCTGAAGAATTCTAGAATGCCTCCCTGGAAGTCATTATTTGTTTCTTTTTAGTTATTGCTGCTTCTTTTTTTATTCCTACACCTGTATGATTTGGGAGGTCATTGAAATTGTGAGATACGGCCATATGAATTCACAGGAGCAGAAACAAGTTCCGAAGAGTGCGCGCTCACATTTGAACGATGTGTAGTCGCGTTCTGTGCGAGAGAGAAAGTCATGAGAAATAAACTTTATTTGGTATTATTTCAAGAAAGTATCTTTCAAGTGATGTGTAATTTCAAGAATCTACCACACTGGGTGGGGAGCAGGCATGGATGATGTGGCAATTTGATCTACTGGGGTGTTTTTTTTTAAATCTTCTTTTCTGTGCTGTTTTGTTCTTTTCTCCTGCACATCCACCTCTTTTTTTTGTTTTTGGTCCTTTTAATTTTTTCTCTGTCTATTTCTCACTCCCCGCTTTCCAAAGAACGATGGATCGTCTGTGGATGTTCATATAAATATGGACCAGGCTCCTATTCAGGTACAAGTGGGTTGGGAAGGCTAGAATTGAATGTTAAAATTGAAGGATTTATTTAATATCTGGGCATAATCAAGACTTGACTGTAGCATGATGTAAGGAGATCTGGTTGATTGAGAGGCTGCTTAGATTGTTATTTGACTTCTAGAAACCTCCCCCCCTTTTTTTTTTACAAAGTTTATTGAAATGTTTTGGTCACCACCATATAAAAAAGATGTTGAGATTCTAGAAAGTACAGAGAAGAGCAACAAAGATGATTAAGGGCCTGAAGAACGAAGAATGGTTGCTGGAATTGGGTATATCTAATTTAATGAAATGGGAGGCGGTGGCTCAGTGGGTTACGATGCTGAGCTTGTCAATCAGAAGGTCGGCAGTTTGGCGGGTCAAATCCCGAGTGCCGCGTAGCAGAGTGAGCGCCTGTTACGCGTCCCAGCTTCTGCCAACCTAGCAGTTCGAAAGCACGTAAAAATGCAAGTAGAAAAATAGGGACCACTCCGGTGGGAAGGTAACAGCGTTCCGTGCGCCTTTGGTGTCTAGTCATGCCGGCCACATGACCACGGAGACGTCCTCGGACAAGCGCTGGCTCTTCGGCTTTGAAACGGAGATGAGCACCAGCCCCTAGAGTCAGAAACAACTAGCACGCATGTGCGGGGGAACCTTTACCTTTTTAATTTAATGAAAAGAAGGACTAGGGTGACAGCAGTCTTCCAATGTCTCGGGTTGCCACAAAGAAGAGGGGGCAGGGTCAACCCATTTTCCAAAGCACCTGAATGTAACCAATCCCAACATTCTATCCAGAGGCAATTTTTTATCAGCAGCTGCTATTTGATGAAGAAAATAGTTCTTTCCAATCCTAGTTTCATTTCTTTAGCCACCATTCCGAAGCATTGTACTCTACGGGTGCCAGATTCGGGGTCCTTGCATTGGATGTCTTCTCCGTTCCTTAGAAAGAATGCCAAAGAAACTTCAGTGTATTTTTATTTTTAAAAGAAAGGGAGTTGAGGGCTATTGATACCAGCCTTCTCCAGGCTGGTGTCCTCCCAACGCAGCTTCTGTGAACTCCATCCAGACCCGACGCTGAATGGACGTGATAGCGGGCTGTTGTCCAGCTCCTCTGAAGTGTTCATACTTGGGGGAGATGTTTCATGGAGTGTGTGTACTACGGAGCCAGTCAGATATCAGCCAAAGGCTGGAAGGGTCCTGTGCCTGAATCTCAGCGTGAGAAATAAAGAGAGAGGAACCCAAAGTCACCAAGACTCTCGACGCGGAGAACATTTGCATTTCTTCAGGGATGTAAACCAAGTCTTTTTTTCTTCGCATCCTAAAGAGCTTCAAGGAGGAACTTCACTGGGGGGGACCTTCGATGGGAGAAGCTGTGGTCTAGAAAGCTTGAGGCCTCCTTACTTAAAGGATCTGAGCTCCCCCACAAGTGCCTCTTCGGTTAGACATGGAGGTTTTGCGTTAGGAGCACATTGGCTTCTTCCTGCCCGAGGTCTTAGCAAGAGCCGTCACGGCTACAGGAAGCCAAACCTTGGCTCGAGGGGGGGGGCAAGTAAGTTGAAAAGCGTGAGGTCAAGACCTAAAAGGTAGGTGGGATGACCACGGGTTTGGAAAGTGGGCGTGGGGTGAGTGGATTCCACTCGGAGAGGACTGAAAGGCCTTAAGGAAATCAAGAAGTGGGAAGAGTCGGTTTTACCCAAGGAGGGTGGGTGGGGTGGGGGTCTGTCGGACTGGAGGAATTCTCCCGCAGGGAAGAAGGAAGTCGTCTCAGGCCTTCCGCTAACGACGGGTTTCTTCCCTCCTTGCAGAGTGAACCTCGTGTCCGTCTTGTTATGGCCCAGCATATGTTACGGGACATTCAAGGTATCCTGAACCGACTAGAGGTGAGCGAATTCCCAACACACCCCCGCTCCCCCGGGGGGGGGCCATGAAGCGGGAACGTAGAAACGGTGCCCGGAAACCCCTTCCGGGCCTTGGGAGTTACGTATCCCTTTCCTTCAGGGCAACACCAGTGAGCATGCTGCTGCGGGACCCGAGGATACGCCGTCTGCCAGCCCCACTGAAAGGGAGCCGATGACAGGCACCGAATCTGAGCCTCCCCAGGAGCCCACGCCAGCGGAGGAAACGCCACCCTCGGGGAGCGAGCCGCCCCCCGGGGCTGAAGCAGCCGCCGCCAAGTAAGGAGGCTGCCCACCAAAGAGATAGCAAGAGCTCTCTCGGGCAGGCTGCGTGGAGGCCTTCTCCCCCTCCCCCCCCTTTTCAAAAGGAAAACCAGCCAGGTGCTGCTGACAGACCAGGGTGGGTGGGAATCTGTGGGTGGGAACCATAGAGGCGGGATGGACCAAAGTGTAGAGGGGCAGCCTGGAGGAGCTGGAGGGATACTGGCTGTTTGCCAGAGGAGACGGGCCAGTCCATCTGAGCAAGACGACGAGGCTCCTTCTCTGTCCACCATAGCCACCCATCACCTGGGGAGTATGTGGAGGTTCTGGGCGAGCTTCGTGGGTTGGAAAGCAGACTCCAACCTTTCCTGCAGAGATACGAGGAGGTCCTGGGAACTGCTGGCACCGCCGACTACAACAACAACGTAAGCGATGTCTGGTTCTAAAAAAAAAAATCGAAAACTGATTTCTAAGCTGGGAAGCTTACCTTTTCACCCTTTCGCTTATTTCTGCATTTGCTGGGTATTTGAAGTTTGCGCAGTGTCTTTTTTTTTAACATCTGAAGCATTTGGTGTATCGTTAGAAGTATTCTTTCTACGCTCTGGCCTTCAGCCCCTCAGCTTGAAGTCGTAGGCCGGGTGTGTTTGTGTCTTCCAACGTGGCCCTTTTACGACTAGTGGACTTCAACGCCCAGAATTCCTCAGCCAGGCAGGCTGGCTGAGGAATTCTGGGAGTTGGAGTCCACAAGTCGTAAAAGGGCCACGTTGGAAGACCCCCCCCCCCCTGACGTAGGCTTTCAGAGGCCTTGGTTCTGGGCTCAGTTCCCCATTCCGTTTGTGTCGGAGCCAGTGTTTAATGAAAGCGCTTCTGGGTTGAAAGGATTAGCCGGTGACATCACCGCTGCCCGGGGGGGGGGAACGTCCACGGGGGGCTCTTTTCATGTCCCCATCAAGGAGCTGGAGCAAATGACGGGAGCTCACCCCGACATTCAGCATCAGTCGGGTCTCAAACACGGCCTTGCCAGCCTCCGACCCAGCGTCCTAACCACGTGAGCCTTTGGGCTGAGTAGTTCTTTGATCTGACCCAGCAAGGCTTTGCTTTTTAGACTTTGTAAGGGACAAACAAACCTGCTTCATTTCTTTCGATTTCTTTGCCAGACGGAGGGGCGTGAAGAGGACCAGCGCATTATCAACCTGGTGGGGGAGTCGCTGCGCCTTCTGGGCAACACCTTTGTAGCCCTCTCGGACCTGCGCTGCAACCTCTCCTGCAGCGCCCCCCGCCACCTGCACGTGGTGCGGCCGATGTCCCACTACACAGCTCCCATGGTCCTGCAGCAAGCGGCCATTCCCATCCAGGTGAGGCCTTGGCCTAGGAAGAAGCCGGGTTTGGGGGTGGGGGGGGTGTCTTTCCCTTCCAGCCGGAAATGGCTCAGGCCCCCAGCTCCGCTTCCCGAGGCTGGGTGAGAGGGTTCAGCAAAGGAGAACCCAGAGGCGCTCCGCTTCTTCCTCCACGTTCTTGCCTCAGATTAACGTCGGGACTACCGTCACCATGACGGGCAACGGGGGTCGCACCAACCTGGAAGGCTCTGCTGCCGCCCAGGCCACTCCCACGGCCCAGCCTCGCACATCCAGCCCTGTGGAGTCAACCCAGCCCTCTGAAGGTTCGCCTCCTTCTCTCTCCCCGGGGGTCACCCCTATCCCGCCGCAGGCCACTCAGACGGGGCACCCCCGAGTCATCCGGATTTCACATCAGACGGTGGAGCCCGTGGTTATGATGCACATGAATATACAGGGTGAGTTTGGGGGAGACCCGATAAGACATCAGGGCTGTTTCTGAAGGTTATACTCGCAGAAGAGAAGATTTTTGTGGCTCAGGGTTGAACTGTGGGGTTTGGGTAGGTGGGTGGGTCTCTGAGCTTGGGGGTGATTCCCGCAGATGTTTCAATACCCATCTAGGTAACGTCATCAGTGCCAGAAGGGAGTGGCATTGGGTCTCTTGTTTATGTGCAGCGCCTTGCCTCGTCAGCATTCATGTGTAGTGTGCCTCAAAAAATTATGTTTGAACTACTGTGTCCCTCGAAGGTCATCCCTGACCGAATTCTGCTGACCACTTGGGTGCAGGTTGTTGGGAGGATCGAGTGGGGATCAAGTGCTGGAATCCCCAGGAGTGAAAGTGGGACCCAAGTTACATAATTTTTGATTCAGTGTTTAAAGTGATCAGACTGATCGAGAGCCTTCCTTAGCCAATTCAGTTAAAATGTCCCGCCCGGTATTATTTTAGTATTTTTCCCTCCCAAAATAATTTCAATTGACTCCCAAAATGTGGAAGTCATTACGGGATGCGGTGAGGGGAAGAAGAGGGGACTAGAACAGGGGTAGGCAACCTTGGCTCTTTTATGACTTGTAGACTTCAACTCCCAGAATTCCTGAGCCAACATGGCTCAGCTTGGAAACCTTTCCCTTTCCCCTCAGCATGGCTGGCTCAGGAATTCTGGGAGTTGAAGTCCACGGGTCATAAAAGAGCCAAGGTTCCCCACCCCTGGACTAGAATAATATTCTCTGCCCCCCCTCACTTCTCAGTGTCTGGGTTAAAAGCCGTCTTACTTGGGGGGAGGGGGGGAGTTTGTGGTTATGCAAAATGAAATCCAGCTGATCCAGAGAAACCAAGGGCAAGGCAGAAATTGTCCCACAAAATGGAGGGCCTCTCTTTTCTGAGGCCTACTTGCTTTTTCTCCGTCTTTAGACTCCAGCTCCCAGTTGGGCGGCGGTAGTTCTGGCGGAGTGCCATCGATGGGACCAGCTGGTCCAACCGGACACCCCCAAGGGACGGGTAAGGAAAAGGGCTCCCCCTCATCCGGGGCAGCCAACCCGCTTTGGGTGTGGGTTGCTCATTTCCTGCCTCGTTGATTTCACCCTGGGTTCTGTTGCTTGTCTCCAGGTAGCGGTGCCCACATGCCTCTTCCCAGCCTCCCGCCAGAGTTCATGCAGGCCGTGGCCCATCAGATAACGCAACAAGCCATGGCGGCGGCAGCCTCGGCGGCTACAGGTAGCACCAAAGGAGGAGAGGGGATGCATCTAGGCAGTCCTCGACTTAGCAAAAGTTCACGTAGTGACCGTTCGGAATGACAGTGGCACTGAACAAAGTGATTTAGGACCGTTCTCCACACTTGGCGACCGTTGCAGCATTCCCCAGGATCATGTGATCCAAATTCGGACGCTTGGCCACTGGCTCCTGTTTATGACGGTTGCGATAGCCCAGGGTCATGCGATCGCCCTGGGCGGCCTCCTGACCAGCAAAGACAGTGGGGGAAGCCAGATTCGCGTAACTACAGTGTTACTAAACAACTGCAGTGGTTCGCTTGAACAACTCTGGCAAGAAAAGTCGTAAAATGGGGCAAAACGTCACTGAACGACTGTCTTGCTTAGCAACAGAGATGTTGGGCTGAATTGCAGCTGTAAGTGGAGGACCACCCGCAGCAAGGGAGTTTCTCTTTGGAACTGGGAGCAGGGAGGAGCTGCGAGGTCCCCAAGAGCTAAGCCGCCTCCTAGGGGCGCCAAAGGCCCCCATCATTAATATTCTCTCTCCTTTTTTTGTGTGTTCTAGGCCAGCAGGTCCCCAGCTTCCCGTCGGCTCCAACACGTGTCGTGATTGCCAGGCCTTCCGCTCCTTCCGTGCGGCCCGCCCACGCTGGGTCCCCCCAGCCGTCAGGACAAGGGGTGAGAGGGCCAAGACGACCGGAGATCGGGGTGATGGTGTGTCTGTGCGGCGCTTTCTGTCTTGAAAAACTGCCTTCTTTCCACGCCAGGGCCCAGGCATGGGTGGGAACGCTTCCTTAGCCCAGATGATCAGCGGATTGGTGGGACAGCTTCTCATGCAACCTGTGATCGTGGGTAAGTGACCAGGCGGGAAGCGTGGGTGTCTCTGAGCGTTGCGGCCTGAGGATCTCGAGATGTAGGAGTTGGGTTTATTTGAAACTCGTTTTCAGATAGGAGTGGTTGAAAGGCAGCTTAAAACTGCAGGTGGTCCTCGGCTTAGGACCACCGTGAAGCCCCACGTTTTCTGTTGCTAAGTGAGTTGTGCCCCACTTTATGACTTTTCTGTTAAGGGAATCCCTGCCGTTGTTAAGTTGTTAACTCAAAAGGTGCTTTTTTTTCCAGGAGGCAACCGGACTTGCTTGGTTTTCTTTGAAGACATTTTGCTTCTCATCCAAGAAGCTTCTTCAGCTTTTGACTGGATGGTGGGAAAATGGAAGGATTAATATTCCTTGCAGACAGCCGGTCATTTGCATTAATTAGAGCAGAGGTCCCCAACCTTTTGGGCACCGTGGAGAGAGGTTTTTCCACGGACCGGAGAGGGCGTGGTTTTGTGTGCTGCCCGCATCCTGCAGATGGGGTTTTGCTTCTGTTCCAGCCTACGACCAGCCCTGTTTGAATGTCAGGGACAACCCCTTTTTATAGTCAACAGGCTGGAAAAACCCAACCAAATTTATTTACAAATAAATCAAAAGTTCAAACAAGAGTTAAACCAAAAGTTCAAACAAGAGTTAAACTGGAATAACAGACCAGGAATCTAGCAGAAGATCTTCAAACGGTTGCCTTCAGCAACCAGCACCTCCCACACCTTCCCCTTTTATCAGCAGTCCCAAGGTGTGGCTTCTCATTACCTTCTTCTCCTCTCACCGAGTTGCCTCATGGCCTTTCTCTGTTCTGCTCTGCTGGATTGCCTCCTGCTCCTAGCGTCCCTGAATAGATAGAGCTGTGAATCATCTACATCCAATACCTCGTGCTCACACGGCTGAGTCTGATGAGGAACATGACTGGAGGGGCCAGGCTGAGAGTCCTGCAGTGCATCAGAGACTCCCTCTGACACCAAAGGCTCTCCAAACCCCTCCTCCTCCTCCTCTTCAGAATCATCACTCAGCTGCTGGTATCACAGGTTGATGCTGAATCACAACACTTTGTGCGGATCGGTTGCTGGCATGCTGCGGCCCTGTACCGGTCCATGGACTTGGGGAGGGGGGTTGGGGACCCCCGCATTACAAGGTGTATTAGCTAGTCACTTTACTCTCTAATGAATGCAAATGACCAGCTGTCTGCAAGGAATATAAATCCTGCCATTCCACCACCATCCAGTCAGAGCTGAAGAAGCTTCTTGGATGAGAAGCGAAACGTCTTCAGAGAAAAACAAGAATTTCCAGTTGCCTCTTGAAAAAGCACCTTTGGGACAACCATGGCCTGGATGACTGAGAACCTCCATAGACAGGGCTGTTAACACAGGTGTAAGTTGAGGAAGTGAAGTGAATCTGGCTTCTCCGTTGACTTTGCTTGTCAGAAGTTCACAAAAGGGGATCACATGACCCCGGGACACTGCAGCCGTCATAAATATGAGCCAGTTGCCAAGCATCCGAATTTTGAACCTGTGACCATGTGGGGGGATGTTGTAACAGTTGTGTAAGTGTGAAAAAACAGTCGTAAGCCTCCTTTTTCAGGGCCGTTGTAAGACGTCAAACGGTGACTAAACGAATGCTTGTAAGTCGCAGCCTCCCTGTAATAAATAGCGTGTCCAGTTCCATGTCGCTTGACTGTGGCAATTTTCATATGTGTGGACTTCAACTCCCATGGTTCTCCAGCTAGCACAGCTACCGTTGAGAATTTTAGGAGGGGGAGTTGCCCAAGTTGAAAAACACTGACCTGAAACGCTGATGGCCACAACGGAGCTCAAAATATTTGTTGCTAAGTGAAATCTCTGTTAAGCAAATTTTGCCCCATTTCACGACCTTTCTCGCCACAGTCGTTAAGTGAATCACTGCAGTTGTTAAGTGGGTGACAACGGCTGTGTAGTGAATCTGGCTTCCTCCCCCCCCTTGACTTTGCTCGTCAGAAGGTCGCAAAAGCGGATGCTGCGACCCCCCGGGATGCTGCAAAACCGTCATAAATATGAGTCGGTGGCCCAGCATCTGAACTTTCATCCCGTGACCCACAGGGATGCTACGAGGGTCAAAAGTGTGAAAAACATGTCACTTTCAGTGTTGTCGTAACTTCGAATGGTCACTATGTGAACTGTCGTCAGCCGAGGACTTACCTGTGTTGGACCCGAAAATGGGCGGATTTTCTCGACCTAGAGATTTACTCTGAATGGAGGACGTTGAGGGTTGGGAGAAAAGGAACAGGAAGTTACAGGGTCTGGGCCTGACCTAGAGATTGATTCCCCCCCCCCCTTGGGAAGGGAAGGGAAGGGAGTTGAGAGCAACGTCCCCCCCGGAGTTAAGGGAGGAGGGATCTTGAAAGGCTGGAGGGTGGGCCGAGCGTCGCCCGCCACCTCTGCTCGATCCAGCAGCCCTCTCTCCTCTTGCCTTTCCAGCTCAGGGTGGCGGAGCTTCCTCCTCGGCCTCTTCCTCCGTCAGCGGCCAAGCCACTTTCAGCAGCAGCACCACCTCCGCCTCCCCTCCCACAGCCTCAGCCAGCGCCGGCACCACCAACACGGCCACGACCGCCGCGGGGGGCAGCTCGGCTGGGGCCCCAGGTGGGCCCATCCCCTCAGGCCAGCCTCCCGCAGCCTCCACCGAACTCCAGTTCTCTCAACTGCTGGGGAACATCCTTGGGGCGGCAGGCTCCAGCATGGCGGGGGTGGCCGGGGTGGGGTCTCCCACCATCACTGTGGCCATGCCCGGCGTGCCTGCTTTTCTGCAAGGCATGACAGACTTCCTTCAGGTGAGTCCTCTCCTCTTCCTCTCTCCTCTCCTCTTTCTCTCCCTCTCCTCTCTCCTCTTCCTCTCCCTCTCCTCTCCCTCTCCTCTCTTCTCTCTCTCCTCTTCCTCTCCTCTTCCTCACTTTTCCCCTCCCCTCCCCTCTCCTCTCCTCTTCCTCTCCTCTCCTCTCCTCTCCTCTCCCCTGTCTCCCTCTTCCTCTCCTCTCTCCCTCTTCCTCTCCTCTCCCTCCTCTTCCTCTCCTCTCCCCTCCCCTCTCCTCTCCTCTCCCCTCCCCTCTCCTCTCCCTCTCCCTCTCCTCTCCCTCCTCTCCTCTCCTCTCTCTCCTCTTCCTCTCCCCTCCCCTCTCCCCTCCCCTCTCCTCTCTCCCTCTTCCTCTCCTCTCCTGTCCTCTTCCTCTCCTCTCCTCTCCTCTCTCCCTCTTCCTCTCCTCTCCTCCCCTCTTCCTCTCCCCTCTCCTCTCCTCTCCCTCTCCTTTCCCTTCCTCTCCTCTCCTCTCCTCTCCCTCTTCCTCTCCTCTCCTCTCCCCTCCCCTCCCCTCCCCTCCCCTCTCCTCTCTCCCTCTTCCTCTCCTCTCCTGTCCTCTTCCTCTCCTCTCCTCTCCTCTCCTCTCCTCTCCTCTCCTCTCCTCTCCTCTCCTCTCCTCTCCTCTCCTCTCCTCTCCTCTCCTCTCCTCTCCTCTCTCCCTCTTCCTCTCCTCTCCTCCCCTCTTCCTCTCCCTTCTCCTCTCCTCTCCCTCTCCTTTCCCTTCCTCTCCTCTCCTCTCCTCTCCTCTCCTCTCCCTTCTCCTCTCCTCTCCCCTCCCTCTCCTTTCCCTTCCTCTCCTCTCCCCTCTCCTCTCCCTCTCCTCTCCCTCTCCTTTCCTCTCCCTCTTCCTCTCCTCTCCTCTTCTCTCTCTTCTCCTCTGCTTTCCTCTCTCCTCTCCTCTTCCCTTCCCCTCCCCTCCCCTCTTCCTTTCTCTCTCTGCTCTTTCTCCTCTTTTCATTCTCTTTTTTTCTCTCTTTCTCAATCTTTCTCCTTCTCTTTTTCCTTCATTTGTTCTCCCTCTCCCTCTCTCTTTCTTCTTCTCTCCCAAATAGTCACCTCTCCTTGTTTTAATTTAGAGAAGGAAACATTTCAACAAGGACCGTCCGAATGACAGCAGCCCATCTGGCCTGCTAGATCAGCCCCAAGCCAGAACAGAATCCCTGAGCCAGCCCTAAGCCTACAAAGCCGCCTGCATTTGGCATCCCAAATCTGGCATTGCTGCTTTTTTGGGGGGGGTGGGGTGTCTTGTTGCTTCCACTTCTCTGCCTTCAAATCATTATTGGTCTGAAGATGCTAGGGCTGGATCCAGCTTTGTGAGAGAAATCCCTTCATGGGTAACCCTATCCTTAGAAATCTTAGTGCCAAATTCTCCAGATCCCCCAGTTGTGCTGTCACGACTCCTTACTCGTTCGGTCTTTCCTCGCTCTTTTGAAGTGGAAAAAAGCAGCGGGCCTTAAGGCTTCCCAAAATTATTGCCGCTCTTTCCAAGCATCCCCTCTCTCGCTTCCCTTCTTTTTCTCCCAGGCGACGCAAATGGGAGGAGGCCCTCCACACCCTCCCGAGCAGACGGCGCCGCCTCCGCAGCCAGCAGCCTCTCCTTCGCCTCCTCCTCCTCCTCCTCCCTCGGCCCCCCAAGGAGGACCGGAAGGGTTCTCGGCTGGCCTGGGCAGCGGCGGCCATGGCGGTCGTGGGGGCCCCTCAGCGGACCCTTTGCCTCCCGAGTTCTTCACCAGCGTGGTCCAAGGGGTGCTGTCCTCCATGATGGGTTCCCTCAGTGCCCAGCAGGGCAGCACGGAGAGCATCGCTGACTTCATCCAGCGCCTCAGCGGCACCAGCAACATCTTTGAGCCGGGCACGGAAGGCGCGCTGGGTAAGGCGCAGGCGGCCGCTCCGGCACTTGGGGAGCGATCGAAGTGGGATTAAAACTTGGATTTCTGGTCCGAAGGATTTGACCAGGCATTTGGAGTTCTGCGATACTTGCCTTCTTGATTCCTCGTATCTTAATGGGTCCTTCATTGAAGAATTTTAAAGGAGAGGCTTGTGGTGTAAGAGGGGCTGATTTCACAATTCGGGTCTTTTTTTTCCTTTCTTCAGGAGTCTGTGATTTTATGCCGACAAAGGGGAAAACAGGCTGATTTATTTGGGGTGGCCCAGTTGCCGCTTTGTGCTTAAATCAAACCGATCTTTTATTATGGTCAAAGGCCAGCATAAGGAGGACGGGCGCAAAGAATTTAAAAGCAGGGGAAAAAAAACATACAAAAATAAGATGACCTAAAAAGCTAAAATAATGTGAAAATTCTAAAGATGATAATTAATAATAATAATAATAATAATAATAATAATAATAATAATAATAATAATAATATAATATAATAATATAATAATAATTAATAAATAATAATAATAATAATAATAATAATTTAATTTAATTTAATTTAATTTAATTTAATTTAATTTATTAATATTTCTATACCGCCCTTCTCCCGAAGGACTCAGGGCGGTGTACAGGGCAAGAGTAAAATACAAAATTACAAAAGTTAAAAGTAATTAAATATATGCCCGTTAAAAGAACAATTAATACATAATAAATAACCCCAATAAAATAATAATAACCCCCCCAATCCCCCCTCAGGCCAGGCCGGCTTGTTCGAACAAGTATGTTTTTAGGTCGCGGCGGAAGGAGCGGAGATCGGGCGCCGTCCGGAGCTCAACTGGTAGCTGGTTCCATAATTCTGGGGCGCCCACAGAGAAGGACCTCCCCCTGGGGGCCACCAATCTACATTCTCTGACCGGTGGCACCCTGAGGAGGCCCTCTCTGTGGGAACGCACAGGGCGGAGGGAAGTTGATGCCGGCAGCAGGTGTTCCCTAAGGTATAATAATAATAATAATAATAATAAAAAAACAATAAATGGACATTAAAAAAAGCATGGCAAATTTTTCTTTGCATTCCCCCCCCCCCCCCCGACTTTTAAAAGTCCTCATTCCCCACTCCTTGGGCTGTTTCCCCCCCCCCCCCCCGTAATAAAGGTTGATTTGATTTAATTTGCCATTTGTGCTTAAGCGCAAGGCCATTCTTTGACTGCGGGACCCGGTGTCTTCCTTTATCTTCTTTCTCCTTGTGGCCTCAATCTCAAAACCTTGTTGAGTAGTCCAAAATGAAAAAAAAAGAAAAAGAAAGAAAGAAAAAGGAAGAAAGGTTTTGCTTTTGAATATTCAGAATATTTGGCTTGCCGCCGTGCCGTTCTAGCCCTCCAGTGCAGGCGTATTTTGTATTGCAGTTGAGGAGCTAATGTTTAGAGTTAATTTTCATCCACCGGCATCTCATCTCATCTCATCTCATCTCATCTCATCTGGGGCTGAGATGGAATTCAAAATAGTCCTGTTTAGCTACTTCACTGGCTCTTCCAGAGACTCCCCTGTTGCTCTTCCCCTTGCGACCTTCCTTCCTTTGTGCTCCCGCTGTTAAATCTATCCAGCGGTCAATTAATCCGTCAGAATAGAGCTGGGAGGGACCTTGGAAGGTCTTCTAGTCCAATCCTCTTTATCATTTCAGACAAGTGACTGCCCAGTCTCTTCTTAAAAAACTGCAGCGATGGAGCACCCGCAACTTTGGTTAATTGTTCTCGCTGTTAGGAAGTTTCTCTTTTAATTTTTTTTTTAAATTCAATTTGTATACCGCCCTTCTCCCGAAGGACTCAGGCCGGTGAACAGGGCAATACATAATAAAAAACAAGATACAAAAATTAAAAAGTAATTAAACAGCAATGCCCGTAATAAATTAGTACAGATTAAAAAGTTAAAATCAATTTATAAAACCCAACCCCATCCCATCAGGCCAGGCCAGCTTGTTCAAAAAGGTAGGGTTTAAGATCGCGCCGGAAGGAGCGGAAATCAGGCGCCATCCGGAGCTCGACCGGAAGATGGTTCCATAAATCCGGCGCACCCACAGAGAACGCCCTCCCCCTGGGGGCCACCAGTCGGCATTCTTTGACCGGTGGCACCCTGAGGAGGCCCTCTCTGTGGGAGCGTACTGGGCGGAGGGAAGTTGACGCCGGCAGCAGGTGCTCCCCAAGGTATTCCCAGGAATTCCAGGTTGTTTTTCTCCTTGGTTTAGTTTCCATCTGTTTTTTTCTTGTCTTGCCCCCTCTGGTGCTTTGCAAAACAAGTCAACCCCCTCTTCTTTGTGACAATCCCCCCCAAACACTGGAATAGTGCTGCCACGTCCCCACTAGCCCTTCCCCCCCCTAGACTGGCCAAATCCAAATCCTGCCACCTTTCTTCGTGTGTTTTAGTCTCCAGCCCTTTAATCTTCTTGGTTGCTCTTCTTTGCACTTTCCCCCAAAGTCTCAACGCCTTTCTTGTAATGTAAACTGGATGTAGGATTCCGGGTGTGGTCTTACTAAGGATTTGTAAAGCGCTATTGGTCCTGCGAACGGGACACGGTGGCTCATGTTTACTGATAAAAGACCCGAGTTTCATTTTTTAAAACCCATTAAGAGCCACCCCCTCTGGTTAAAAGTTCTGCGTGATAATGACCTGAGAGGTTTACTCGAGAGTATTGCCTGAAACCAGCCTGACATGCAGTATATTGAGTAGTAAGTAGTCTTAGCGGGTTTGGAGCAGTGATCAACAGCAGCGATAGCACTTGAGGCTTAAATACCACTTCATGGTGCTTTACAGCCTTCTCTAAGCGATTTACAGAGCCAGCATATTGTGTGTGTGTGTCTCTCTCTCCCCCCCCCTTTCACCGGGAACAATCGGCCTGAGTCGATCTTGAGCCCATCAGGATCGAACTGCTGGCAGTCAGCAGAATTAGCCTGCAATACTGTATTCTAATGTGGGACGGGGTGGCTCAGTGGATTAGGACGCTGAGCTTGTCGATCAGAAGGTCGGCATTTTGGTGGGTCGAATCCCGAGTGCCGCGTAACAGACTGAGCGCCTGTTACTCGTCCCAGCTTCTGCCAACCTAGCAGTTGGAAAGCACGTAAAAAATGCAAGTAGAAAAATAGGGACCACTACGGTGGGAAGGTAACAGCGTTCCGTGCGCCTTGGGCGTCTAGTCATGCCGGCCACATGACCACGGAGACGTCCTCGGACAAGCGCTGGCTCTTCGGCTTTTTTTTTTTATTTAAAAAGTTTTACAATACATTTTAACTTTAATCCCCCCCTCCCCCACCCCCACCCAACCCTCCCTATCCCTTCCCCCCATTCCCTCCTCCCCCCCCCCGACTTCCCAGAGCTAAATACAGGGTATAAAATCAAAAAAACAAACATAAGCACCCCTATGTTATCAGCAATAAACTATTAGTTCTATCTCCCTCTAGCTCATGTAAAATGAATACAAACAATATTAATATTACAAATAAAGTAAAAAAAGAAAAAGAGAAAAACAAAAAAAAAGCTTTACTCAGAATAGATTTTCTTAATCCCAGTCCTTATTCATATTAATTTCAAAGAAAAAAAAATAAACAAATTCTCAGTTACGCGCCAAAAGCGCCTATCTATTAACCTTAATAATCTCCAACCAAACTAAACCATAATCAAAAATAATTCTTGCATGTATCACACCAAATGTCTCGTTCCAAGTCATCCTTGAGTTCAAATAAAAAGAGTAAAAAGAAAAAAGGGTTAAGCAGTCTGTAAGACAACTTATTGTTAATTAGGAGCTTGCATACCCATTCTTAGTTCAACACACACTTTTAGTCCATAACCCTAATATACTTTTCTAACAAGCAAATAACATCCATCTTAAATTGTGTTACATATTAAAAAAAAACTTTCTTTCTCCTCTATGATAAATTTAATCCATTAAGATACTAATTTAAAAATTTAATCAGCAATCTTAACGCCCCAAAACTTTTGGAGCACGTCTGTCATGACCCCCAAAACTTCTTTGGACCGCGCCCCTCCCACATCTTCACTGTAAATACACTTTGGAGATTCCATAACTATCTGCTGGTCTTGCTCTTGCTCTCGTCTCGCTCTTCTTAAGGCGGCATGCGTCTTCCTCTGGCCTCCTGCAACATCCAATGAAACTGTATCTTGATCCCCTCCAACACCATTGTCCTCTATCTGTCTGTCTGCAACATCTTGAAGCTTTCCCTCGCCGTATCCCTTAACAGCTTCCAAAAATGATAGGGGGGTTGCTTTTAACACATTGCTATAAAAATCACGTGCCTGGGCCACAGTAACCAGACGATGTCTTTTACCTTCATGCGTCACCACCAGTCCAACTGGAATCTCCCATCTAAACTTAATATCACATTTCTTAAGTTCCTGTACTAAAAATGCAAAATCTTTCCTTCTCCTTAAAATCTTCGGAGGAATCTCTTTTAAAACCAAGACTTCTTGCTCAGCCACTACCAGTTTAGTATCATAGGCAGCTTGAATAACTTCATCTCTAATTACTCTCTTTGTAAAATAGACCACCACATCTCTGGGTAACTTCCTTTGTCTTGCAATCCATGAATTTACACGAAAAATTTTGTCCATATTTCCCTCAATTTCAGATGCTGGCTGGCCCAATACCTCTTCCAGAGCCTCAGAAATCAGCTGCTTTAAATCTTCTTTACAGTTCTCCTTTAAACCCCTGATTCTAATAGCATACTGCATCTGATGATACTGAGCAAGGCTCAATTCTCCGTCCATTTTATCCCTTATATTTTCATTTTCTGATACTTTTGCTTCTAATATAGAGTTCTTTTAACTGAGATCCTTCACTTTTTCATCCAGCTGTTGCACACATTCAGCTACAGATTCAATCATAGACAACATGTCCACCCTCATTGCTCTAAACTTCTCTTCCATCTTCTTCTCCAGTTTCTCCTCCAACTTTTTCAGCTTTTCATCCATCATGTCAGACATCAATTGTGAATGCTTTCCAAGAGCATCTTGTAAATCCTTAAGCGTCAATGCCGGAGGAGGTGCAGGAGGAAGCAAAGCTTGCAATGAGGTCTGTTGCACCAGGGAAGACCCCGCACTCCGAAGAGCTTTAGAAGTTTTAGCCGCCATCTTCCCCCACTTTCACTTATTGCGCACTTTCACTTTGAAGCTATAAAATCCATTGAGCTAGAGAGTAAAGATAAGAGTCCACATCACCTTGACCTCCTGTACCGCTCTGCCTGCATCTTGATAATCAAAGGTATTTCCTTTTGGCAGGGGTGGTTGCTAACGCCTGGCTCTGCTCCATAAATCCCGGAGCAGGGGCGCTGCGCAGCTCGGAGCAACCCAGGCTTCGGGGGCTGCTCAATCCTTCAGCCGCCCAAACTCTCAGCTCAGGCGGCCCCGGAGAGCTCAACCCCTACCTGGGGCCTCACCCCCTCCTCTTCTCCCGAGGAGGGGGCTTCAAATCCATCTAAACAGCTGATCGGCGCTGTTTACGATGGAAAAACACAGCTGCGGAGCGGGCAGCCCGAAAACGGCTGTCTTCGGTGTCGCGTCGCCACCGGAAGTCGCTCTTCGGCTTTGAAACGGAGATGAGCACCGGTCCCTAGAGTCGGAAACAACTAGCATGCATGTGCGGGGGAACCTTGACCTTTACCTATTGGTCCTGCTGGTCTGGACCAGGACTTTTGAGGGACCGGTGACAACCCCTTGTTTATTTATTTATTTATTTATACTCCTGTCTTGGTTTTTTTTTCCAGGCTTCTTTGGAGACCTGCTATCTTTGATCTGCCAGAACTTCTCCATGGTTGACATGGTGATGCTGCTTCACGGCCAGTTCCAGCCCCTGCAGCGGATTCAGCCCCAGCTCAGCCATTTTTTCCGGGAAGAGTACCTGCACGGTCAGGAGCCCACCGACCGCAACGTCCGGGTGAGATGACTCTCTCTTGACCCTGGATGTTCCTTCTCCATTTTTTCTTTTTCTTTTTTTTCCCCTTGCTGCTCTTTGCCTTCACAGGCTAATCACAGCCTTCTCTTTGGGTTCTTTCAGATGGCCACCTACAGTTTAATTAATGGCTTGGAGGAATACGTCCAGGAGAGTTTTGTAAGTCTGAGTCCGCTTTCCTTTCTCTGCTTTGATGGAGCTGTGTGGTTTGGGCTGGCGAACGGGAACCGCAACTGGCCCCTCAGCTTGTGGAGATGAAGGCGTCAGTGGGTTGGGTCGAGCCAAGTCAGTGTCTTATCATCACAGTCAAAAGACCAGAGCAAGGTAGAAGCGCTCGAAGGAGTATCCATCTAAAAATTCTAGAGTAAAATAATAAGTAACAAATAAAATTTAAATATATACAATCACAATTTGGCATCCAGCTTGTCAGTTGCACCCGAACAAAACCCAGCATACTATAATATCAGTCTTTGAACTGTGAGGCCGGTGGCTTTAAATCAGGGGTGGGCAATTAATTTTTCCCAAGGGGCCCTATGAGAAACTGGGACTGCTCTTGCTCCACCCCCTGGCACTGCCGCCTCACCCCTGACGCTGCCCCTGCCCCGCCCTTCACCGATGCCACTTCCATGTGCACCATTACCCCGCCCCTGACACTGCCGTTGCTCCGCCCCTTGTTGCCACTGCTGCAGGCCACTGCCCAAGGGCCGTAAAATACCCACATCTGGTTTAGATGGATGCAGGCCGCTTCAGAGCTCTCTCTCTCTCTGACCTCTGGGACTGTTGGGACATCTTTGGATCACCTTTTGCATGTACGCAGAATGCTTGACGTACAACCGGTCACTAAGTCACCATTCATAGTTACGACTGACCTGAAAAAGGGACCTGTGACCCAGATTCAGAGTTCTGACAGCCGGGCCCTCTCCGTAGTCGGCTGATTGAACTTCGGACCCTCGGCAACGTTTACAGCCCTTTTGCAGCGCCCCACGTTACGTGACTGTGTCCCATACCATGGTTTTTTGCTGGACGCTGGCACTTTCAGTTTTTAGCAAAGCCACGTCAATAAACAAGCCATTGGGTGATTTAACAACCGTGCTATGTGTTTGGTGGCAGATTGACTGAAGACTGGTGATTCACTTAACTGCCACGAAAAGGTGGTAAAATTGGGTTTTGTCGTGTGACCAGCCGGACATACGACCATAAGGGGCAGGTTCCATGACGGTTGTATGTCAAGGACTACTTATAAAGCCTGTGGAGATTCTCAAGTCATCCAGGTCATTGTTGTACGAAAGGTGCTTTTTCAAGAGACAAGTGGACTGCCTTGGGGTTTTTTTGTGTTTTTTTCTTTGAAGACATTTCTCATCTCATCCTTCAGCTCTGACTGGATAGTGGGGAATGGAAGGATTTATACTCCTTGCAGACAGCTGGTCACTTGCATTTTTTTTAGAGAGTCGTTGAGGCCACTTGGAGATTTAACTGTATCCTCAAGGTCACCCGAGTAAGTGCAAATGGGTGTGGAGCCTTCTTGGAACTGCTGAAAGTTTGCACTACTCGGGTGACACCTCCCCCCCCCCCGAGGACACAAGACAAAAACCCCCAGGTGAACTCAATGACACTCTAAAACAGACATGTGAAACACAAGGCCCGGGGGCCGGATCCGGCCCGCGAAGTGGTTTCATGCGGCCCGCGAAGCCATCCTGGAAACAGTGAGGGAACGGCCCCCACTGCCTTGGCCCTGGCCCAGAGACCCTCCTTCTGCCAGAGACCCCCAGATCTGTCCCACTCCTGCCCAGGCCCCCATAGGCACCCTTGATGCGAACGATGTAGAGCTGGCCACGCCCACCCAGTAGGCCATACACACTCTAGCCACGCCCACCCAGTAGGCCACGCCCACCCTGACCATACCCACCCGGCCCCCTGAGGGCAACCGCAATGCTGATGCGGCCCTCAATGAAATTGAGTTTGACACCCCTGCTCTAAAAGAAGGCAAATGACCAGCCTGTCTGCAAGGACTTATGAATCCGTCCACTTCCCACCCTCCAGTCAGAGCCGAAGAAGCTTCTTGGATGAGAAGCGAAACGCCTTCAAAGAAAAACCAAGGAAGTCTGGTTGCCTCCTGAAGAAAAAAAAAAGCACCTTTGGGACAACTACCTTTGGAGGGGTCTTCAAACGTGGCCCTTTTATGACTTGTGGACTTCATCTCCCAGAATTCCTCAGCCAGGCTTCAGACCTACGTGCTGGGTTCCTTTACTCTTTAAAAGGCAGAGGTTCTGTTCCGAAGGGAAGTTGGGTTTTTTTTTTTCATTTGTAAAAAGAAAATAGTGCTGTTCAGTGCAGTCCCACACCACCACCCTCCTCACTTAATTCTGCACACCTGGCCAGCTCTGAAAAGCAGCGGCTTGGCAATTCCCTACAAATGAAAACTTGCCCTAATTTTCCAGGTGTGCTATGTTTTTGGGAGGTCCCAAACAGCAATCACAACGCTCCGGATAAGCACTCATAAACCTGCACCCGGGTCCGTTCACTCCTATTTCAGGGCAATAATCCAGAATTCCTTTTATTTATTTTATTTATTTTTATTTTAATTGCATTTATATCCCGCCCTTCTCCGAAGACTCAGGGCGGCTTACAAGCTTAGCAGTAGCCTTCATTCTATGTATATGCCTGCTTATTAGGGCTTTCACACACACCCCAAGCGGCATTATTACAAAGTCAGCTTAATTGCCCCCAACAATCTGGGTCCTCATTTTACCTACCTGGGAAGGATGGAAGGCTGAGTCAACCTTGAGCCTGGTGGGACTCGAACCTGCACTAATTGCAGGCAGCTGGTGTTACTTAAGGAGGCATTAGCCCACTGCTCCACCAAGGCTCTGGGCTTTTGGGTCTGTTACTTTGTTTGTTTTTTGGGGGGGATTCCTCCCTACCTACCTCCCCCCCCACCAGGCCTCTGTCCAAGTCCAAGATGGGGTTGACATTACCCGCACCAATCTGGAGTTCCTGCAGGAGCAGTTCAACCGAATCGCCACGCATATCTTGCACTGCACCGGTAAGAAGAAGGCGAGACGCAGCCTTGAAGGAAGGTTTGCGGGAGAAAACCCGTTAAGCTGGCCTTGCTGACGTTTGCCACTTTTTCTTCTTCTAGATCACACCTTTGGATACCGACTGCTTGAGCTGTGCAACCAGGGCCTCTTTGAGTGCTTGGCGCTGAATCTTTACTGCTTACGAGGGGAACAGGCGGCCCTCACCACAGTCATCAACGACCGGATTGTGAGTGACAGACAGTTGGCCTCTTTTGAGGGAGGAGGACCTCTTGAAGATCTGAGAACTTTTTTTTGGTGTAACCTGGAGATGGAGTTGCCTTAGTGACCGTTCGAAGTTAACAACAGCAGTGGAAAAAGTGACCTATGACAGCTTTTCACACTTAACAACCGTTGCAGTATCCTCACGGTCACGTGATCGAAATTTGGATGCTTGGCAACTGGTTCATATTTATGACCGTCCCGGCGTCCCGGTGTGTGTGTGTGTGTGTGTGTGTGTGTGTGACGCGATCCCCTTTTGCGACCTTCTGACACTCAGAAGTCAACGGGGAAGCCAGATTCACGGACCAACCTTGGTAGTAACTTAACAGTCTGAGTGATTCACTTAACAACTGTGGCAAGAAAGATCATAAAATGGGGCACAGCCCATTTAACGAGTGCCTCGCTTAGTGACAGAAATCTTGGGCTCATTAGGGGGTCGTAATTTGAGACGACCCGCATATCGCCATCGCCACTACAGGTAGAGAGTCCCCTTGATGAGTGCTTGAAGTTACGATGGAGTTGGAAAAAATTATTTACAAACCATCCTTAAAGTCACCACTGCAGTAGTAGCATCACTGAGGTCCTGTGATTGCATTTAAGGCGCTTGGCGTCTAATCTGCATTTATGATCAGTTAGCATCCTGTGGTCCTGTGATCATGTTTTGCGACTTTTTTGTTGGTTTCTGGCAAAAAAAAACACAAAACCCCACCAAAACCCAGAGTGGATTCAGACTTAAGATCATCCGATTCCCTTAATGGCCACACGATTTGCTTAACAATTACAAAATGGAGTCTGGTTGGTTACATGGCAGCTTGACTTATGGCCAAAATCTGGGCTCGATTTTAAGCCCAGGATTACCTGTATAGGTTTCTTAGTTTTGGTCCCTGATTCTGGTAATTCGAAGAAGCTTTCCGATAGCACCAGGTTTGAAAATATTTTATGAGCCAGGAAACTGGCTGTTCGGTACAAGTCACAGGCATGGGGTTCTCTGTAAGGTCTGGATCGTTTGCTCAGAACCGCCTGCCTGTTTGCTCACTTGTCTGAGAACGGACAGAGACCTTTTTCCCTTTCTCTTCTTCCTCCTCTCCTCTTTCCTCCCCTCTTCCTCCTTTCCTTTCCCTCCCCTCCCTTCCTCCTCTTCTTCCTCTTCCTCTATCTCCCCTCTCCTCGTCCTGCATCTCCCCTCCCCACTCCTCTCCCCTCCCCTCTTCCTCCTTTTCTTCCCTCTTCCTCCTCCTCTTCCTCCTTTCCTTTCCTTTCCCCTCCCCTCTTCCTCCTCTTACTCTCCTCTCCTCTTTCCTCCCCTCTTCCTCTTCCTCCTTTCCTTTCCTTTCCCCTCCTTTCCCCTCCCCTCTTCCTCCTCTTCTTCTTCTTCCTCTTCCTCCATCTCCCCTCTCCTCGTCCCTCCATCTCCCCTCCCCTCCCCTCTTCCTCCTTTTCTCTCCTCCCCTCCCCTCTCCTCTTCTTCCCTCTTCCTCCTCTTCCTCCTTTCCTTTTCTTTCCTTTCCCTCCTTTCCCCTCCCCTCTTCCTCTTCTTCCTCTTCTTCCTCTCCTTTCCTCTTTCCTCCCCTCTTCCTCTTCCTCCTTTCCTTTCCTTTCCTTTCCCCTCCTTTCCCCTCCCCTCTTCCTCTTCATCCTCTCCTCTCCTCTTTCCTCCCCTCTTCCTCTTCCTCCTTTCCTTTCCTTTCCCCTCCCCTCTTCCTCCTCTTCTTCCTCTTCCTCTATCTCCCCTCTCCTCGTCCTGCATCTCCCCTCCCCACTCCTCTCCCCTCCCCTCTTCCTCCTTTTCTTCCCTCTTCCTCCTCCTCTTCCTCCTTTCCTTTCCTTTCCCCTCCCCTCTTCCTCCTCTTACTCTCCTCTCCTCTTTCCTCCCCTCTTCCTCTTCCTCCTTTCCTTTCCTTTCCCCTCCTTTCCCCTCCCCTCTTCCTCCTCTTCTTCTTCTTCCTCTTCCTCCATCTCCCCTCTCCTCGTCCTCCATCTCCCCTCCCCTCCCCTCTTCCTCCTTTTCTCTCCTCCCCTCCCCTCTCCTCTTCTTCCCTCTTCCTCCTCTTCCTCCTTTCCTTTTCTTTCCCCTCCCCTCTTCCTCCTCTTTCCTCCCCTCTTCCTCTTCCTCCTTTCCTTTCCTTTCCCCTCCTTTCCCCTCCCCTCTTCCTCTTCTTCCTCTTCTTCCTCTCCTTTCCTCTTTCTCCCCTCTTCCTCTTCCTCCTTTCCTTTCCTTTCCTTTCCCCTCCTTTCCCCTCCCCTCTTCCTCTTCATCCTCTCCTCTCCTCTTTCCTCCCCTCTTCCTCTTCCTCCTTTCCTTTCCCCTCCTTTCCCCTCCCCTCTTCCTCTTCTTCCTCTTCTTCCTCTCCTTTCCTCTTTCCTCCCCTCTTCCTCTTCCTCCTTTCCTTTCCTTTCCCCTCCTTTCCCCTCCCTCTTCCTCTTCTTCCTCTCCTCTCCTCTTTCCTCCCCTCTTCCTCTTCCTCCTTTCCTTTCCTTTCCCCTCCTTTCCCCTCCCCTCTTCCTCCTCTTCTTCCTCTTCCTCCTCTTCCTCCTTTCCTTTCCTTTCCCCTCCCCTCTTCCTCTTCTTCCTCTCCTCTCCTCTTTCCTCCCCTCTTCCTCTTCCTCCTTTCCTTTCCCCTCCCCTCTTCCTCCTCTTCTTCCTCTTCCTCTTCCTCCATCTCCCCTCTCTCGTCCTCCATCTCCCCTCCCCACTCCCCTCCCCTCTTCCTCCTTTTCTCTCCTCCCCTCCCCTCTCCTCTTCTTCCCTCTTCCTCCTCTTCCTCCTTTCCTTTCCTTTCCCCTCCCCTCTTCCTCTTCTTCCTCTCCTCTCCTCTTTCCTCCCCTCTTCCTCTTCCTCCTTTCCTTTCCTTTTCCCTCCTTTCCCCTCCCCTCTTCCTCTTCTTCCTCTCCTCTCCTCTTTCCTCCCCTCTTCCTCTTCCTCCTTTCCTTTCCTTTCCCCTCCCCTCTTCCTCCTCTTCTTCCTCTTCCTCTTCCTCCATCTCCCCTCTCCTCGTCCTCCATCTCCCCACTCCCCTCCCCTCCCCTCTTCCTCCTTTTCTCTCCTCCCCTCCCCTCCTCTTCTTCCCTCTTCCTCCTCTTCCTCCTTTCCTTTCCTTTCCCCTCCACTCTTCCTCTTCTTCCTCTCCTCTCCTCTTTCCTCCCCTCTTCCTCTTCCTCCTTTCCTTTCCCCTCCTTTCCCCTCCCCTCTTCCTCATCTTCTTCCTCTTCCTCTTCCTCCATCTCCCCTCTCCTCGTCCTCCATCTCCCCCCTCCCCTCCCCTCTTCCTCCTTTTCTCTCCTCCCCTCCCCTCTCCTCTTCTTCCCTCTTCCTCCTCTTCCTCCTTTCCTTTCCTTTCCCCTCCCCTCTTCCTCTTCTTCCTCTCCTCTCTTTCCTCCCCTCTTCCTCTTCCTCCTTTCCTTTCCCCTCCTTTCCCCTCCCCTCTTCCTCCTCTTCTTCCTCTTCCTCTTCCTCCATCTCCCCTCTCCTCGTCCTCCATCTCCCCTCCCCACTCCCCTCCCCTCCCCTCTTCCTCCTTTTCTCTCCTCCCCTCCCCTCTCCTCTTCTTTCCTCTTCCTCCTCCTCTTCCTCCTTTCCTTTCCTTTCCCCTCCCCTCTTCCTCCTCTTACTCTCCTCTCCTCTTTCCTCCCCTCTTCCTCTTCCTCCTTTCCCCTCCTTTCCCCTCCCCTCTTCCTCTTCTTCCTCTCCTCTCCTCTTTCCTCCCCTCTTCCTCTTCCTCCTTTCCTTTCCTTTCCCCTCCCTTCTTCCTCCTCTTCCTCTCCTCTCCTCTTTCCTCCTCTCTTCCTCCTTTCCTTTCCCCTCCTTTCCCCTCCCCTCCCCTCTTCCTCCTCTTCCTCTCCTCCCCTCTTCCTCCTTTCCTTTCCTTTCCACTCCCCTCCCCTCTTCTTCTTTCTCTCCTATCCCCTCCCCTCTTCCTCCTTTTCTCTCCTCTCCCTTCCTCTCCTCTCCTTCCCTCTTCCTCCTTCTCTTCCTCTATCTCCCCTCTCCTCGTCCTCCATCTCCCCTCCCCTCCCCTCTCCTTTCCTCTCCTCTCCTCTCTCCTCTCACCAGAGGCGGATGTCAGCAGATATGAACCCGTCCTTGGTGAGCTGGCTCACCACTATGATGAGCATGCGTCTGCAGGTCATCCTGGAGCACATGCCAGTCACAGAGGAACAGATCCTGCAGTATGTCCGCAGGGTGGGAGACCTCCCACAGGTAAGGGGCATTGTGAAATCAATGGGTCAAAAGAGGAGGGAAAGGAAATTCCTAGAGCTTGGGTGGGGACCGGCAGCTGTGGCCAAAGCAGAGCCTAGTTTTCAGCTGGCAGGATAAAGCTCAGGGCTCAGAGGTGACTACCCAGTCAAGTCCTTTGGTAATCTCCACCCTGGAATTGGCCTAAGAACGTCAACTGTGCAAGAGGAAGTGGCTGGTGGTGCTTCATTTGCGGGGAGGTTGGGATGGACAATGCCGGGAAGTCTTTTTCGGCGATGTGATGGGCCCTTTGGAATAGTCTCCCATTGGAGGTCCATGCGTTTCCGACATTGAATTGCGAGCTCTCCAGAGTTGTAACTTAAGTAACTAAATAAATAAGCACATACACAAATGACCTTCCTTCCAGAAAAAAAATTGAAAATAGCTTTTCCGGGGGTTTTTGGGTTTTTTTCAGGGTGTCAGACCTGCCACAACTTAAACCTCTAGTTAGAAAGGATCCTTGGCTCTATTTATTGAGAAAGGCATCGTTTATTAGAGATCAAGTAAATTGCAGTATTGCAAAGCCAGAACTGAGAATCTCTTTTCAAAATCCCTAAGTTCTACTTTTCCCTCCCTTCGCTCTCTCACATTGTCCACTCGGGTGTGTCCAATCAGGTTCCGGCAAGATGTTTTCATAATGATGGGTCCAGGCGTACTTTGGTATGTGGCTCCCTCCTCCTCCTTAGCTGGGTGACCTTGAGGCAGCATCTCGAGGAGCTACAGCACTAACTTTCGTATTCCCAAACATTCCCCCCTTCCTTTCCCCTCTCCCCCAGTTCAAGGCAGTCTTATCACTGCAAAGCAGTGAAGCACAAGTAAGCATAAGGTGGCAGCTGACAGAGGGGGGCGGTCTCTGCTTTGGTATGTTTTAAGGTAGTTATAAGATTTATTATGGTTATGTTTATGATTGTGAACTAATCAAGGGTCTTCTGTGATTGTGGCGGGATACAAATCTAATTAGTAAGCAAGCCAGTAGTAGCATGAGTGTTGTGATAATGGGGCATGTGTGGTCAGGTGTGGTTAGTGCGTAGTGCTAGGGTGACTATTGGGAAAAAAATAAAAATAAAGAACAAACCCAGAAAAGGGACAGATTTGAAGGAGGCTGATAAGGATAAAGAAATGTTAATGGGTTTTTGTTTATAACCTAGCTTTGCAAAGGAAAAATCGAGAGCAAAACCACGAAAAACTTTTACAAGAAGTAACATTCTAGTGAAAATATCTAAAATCAAACTGTATCTGTTGATTTATTTTAAGAATGACCTAAATAAAGATCAAAGGTGAGGTTTTTTTTTAAAAAATAAAAATCTATAGGATAGCTTTCGGAAATAAGGGACTGTCCTTTATAATAAAGGATATGTAGAAGGTAAAGGTAAAGGTTCCCCCGCACGTGTGTGCTAGTCGTTTTCGACTAGGGGCCGGTGCTCATCTCCGTTTCAAAGCCGAAGAGCCAGCGCTTGTCCGAGGACGTCTCCGTGGTCATGTGGCCGGCATGACTAGATGCCAAAGGCGCACAGAACGCTGTTACCTTCCCACCGTAGTGGCCCATGTTTTTCTACTTGCATTTTTCACATGCTTTCGAACTGCTAGGTTGGCAGAAGCTGGGACGCGTAACAGGCACTCACTCTGCTATGCGGCACTTGAGATTCGACCCGCCAAACTGCCGACCTGATCGACAAGCTCAGCGTCCTAACCCACTGAGCCACCACGTTTTTTTTTAAAGGTAAAAAAGATGCTAATATTTACAGTGAAAGGATATGAGATCACTGTAAATATTAGCATCTTTTTTACCTTTTTTTTTAAACAACCAGCTTTCAACTTTTCCACATACACCCTTTACAAGCTGGTTTAAGATTTAGTGTCGTCCTGCTTTATAGTGTTGCTTTGCCTCCAAGATTTTGGGTGTGAGCAGAGCAGGGTCCAGAAGAGGAAAGATGGCAGTGGAAAACCCAGAGTGCACTGCCGTGGCTTTGATACCTTTTTTTCCTTCCACCTTCTCAGCCCGCTCCTGAAGAGCCCATGGACGTCCAGATTGCAGAACAGGCTCCAGAGACCATGCAGGTATGGAGTGGGAGGTGTGTTTTTTTGTTTTGTTTTTTAGCACACTTCCGGGCAGACTGTGATGGACAAGTGTGAGGTAATTGTAGTGCTTGGAGGCTGTAGGTGATGATTTGCGTCTGTTGAGATCTTCAGTTTTTTTTCCCTTCAAATGTGGGGCGCATTACGAGATCGGGGATCCTTGCTGTGAGCTGCTGCTTCTACCATGCAGAATGAAATTTTCTCCTCTGGAACATTAAATAAAAGGCCTCTTGTCAGTCGGCAGGAGTGCTGATTTACCACCAACCTCAATCAGCATCTTAAAGAGCCACATACCAGAGGCATTATATAAATCCCACACACAGAACAGGCACACACACTGCTAGGGGGATGTTCCTTGTGGATGGGCTCCAGCAAGACAAAATCTCGGGTCCCAGTGACTGGCCCAGATTGGATCCTGCATTAAAGAAAAGGAACAGGACTTTTCAGTCAGTCTTCTTGGTCTATTTATTTATTTATTTAGATTTATATACCGCCCTTTCCCGAAGGACTCAGGGCGGTTTAAAGTCAATACAAACATTAAAACAAATTAAAAAAGATTAAATAAAACCCTGAGAAAAATAAAAAACCCAGTTAAAATTAAAATTAAAAAATTCTCAGCCTGGGCCAGAGAGCTCGAAGAGCCAGGTCTTCAGGTCCCGGCAGAATGAACGGAGGTCGGGGGCAGTCCTAAGCTCCGCAGGCAGCTGGTTCCACAGGGCAGGCGCACCCACTGAGAAGGCCCTACCCATGGGTGTTACCCGCCGGCAATCTTTAACCGGTGGCACCCTGAGAAGACCCTCCCTGTGGGAGCGCACTGGACGAAGGGAGCTTGATGCTGGCAGCAGGTGTTCCCTCAAATATCCCGGACCCTCGCCATTTAGTTAACCTGACCTTTAGTTAACCAGTAAGAACATAGACTCGACAATCCAAAAAAGTCTGGAAAAAGCAACAACAATCATTAAACAGCAACAACAACCCCAGAGCATCACCTAGAGTAGTACATCTTAACCTTGACCACTTCAACATGGCTGGCTGAGGAATTTTGGGAGTTGAAATCCATACATCTTAAAAGTTGCCAAGGGTGAGAAACAATAACCTAGGCCAGGATTAGGCAACCTTGGTTCTTTTATGACTAGTGGACTTCAACTCCCAGAATTCCTCAGCCAGCCATGCTCACGGCTGGCTCAGGAATTCTGGGAGTTGAAGTCCACGAGTCATAAAAGAGCCAAGGTTGCCTACCCTTGGCCTGTGGCTGAGGAATTCTGGGAGTTGAAGTCCACGAGTCATAAAAGAGCCCTTGGCCTAGGGCAGGGGTCGGCAACCTCGGCTCTTTTATGACTCGTGGACTTCAACTCCCAGCATAGCTGGCTCAGGAATTCTGGGAGTTGAAGTCCACGAGTCATAAAAGAGCTGAGGTTGCCGACCCCTGGCCTAGGGTATCAACCGTCCCATTGACATATGCAGCAAAAGAAAATCCTGGGACATTATTTTACCAAGAGTATAGCGTTACTGATGGATCCACATAGGCACAGTAGAAGCAAAGCCAGTTCTGACGTTTTTTGTGCGAAAAGCTGCATAGTTAAAATCCCGCCTCCCCTCCCCCTACCGCCCACTGTCCAGTTTCCACCAATCCAGTGCAATCTCTTTGTTTTGGGAAACAGTCTGCTCGGCTCACATGCTCTCACCGTTCGACCTTGAGGTGTCGAGATTCTCCCAGGCCTCAGACAGTACTCACAAATTCCTCAGGCCACAGAGGGTACGCACAAATTCCTCAGTTCCCGCCCAGCCGCTTGTACATTCCAATCCTCCCCCTCCCTTCCTCCCTCCCTCCCTGGTTTCTGTTGTCTGGCTGCAAAGTTCACAACGAGCCGGCCGTGATGGGTTCATTCTAATCCAGGTTTGGCGATAGAACCAGGTTCAAACGGAGCCAAGGTGGGATAGCATGGAACAAAGAAAAGCTGTTTTAGAGGGCGGTCACCAGGGTGACAGGGAAAAAAGTCAGCTTGCTGGGTCTCCCTGGATGACATTATTTAAACAGAGCATGCCAACTGTCTCAGACTGAGATGGGTAGAAGCTACGTGGAGTCCTTGTTTGCCGACCACTTGCTTTATGACCGTTCAGAGTTGCAGTGGCGCTGAACAACCAGTCCTTAAAAGAGTTCCTGGTCATCTCACCTCCCGGAAAGTCAGTGAAGAAACCAGCGGAGAAAAATTGCAAAGTCCCTCCGGCTTCTTTCCCTTCGCTTGGTGCCTGGCCTCCTGCTGACCAATCCATAGATCTTGCGGTCACGTGACTTTGCATTTACAACCACGATTGCGTAACAACGCCAATCACGACCCCCTCCCCCCATGGCTGAGGACTACCAATATGGAGGGATAGGGCTTTATGGTTGATCAGTGGCACCTTGAATTGCGTCCAGAAACCCACCGTCGGGCAACGCAGCTGATGATACCAAGGTATCTCGACTGCCCATGCCAGCACATTCCGGACAGCTGCAGCTCCTGAGTAGAGTTCAAGGCAAAGCCAACCGTAGACCATGTGTCAAGTGTCCGACGTATGGGCTTTTCAAGTGACTCTGAGGCATTGTTTACCTTAAAAGTCCTTTATTCAGCCTAATACACCGGCAAATGCTTGCTCGAAGGAAGCTGGAATCTGAAATCTCCGCCCCTTGCACAATATATTAAAACACAATTCTCCACCTTTCTAATTTTGTCATTAATCACATTCTCCAATTAATTTAAAGAATCAAGTTTCCCTTCTGTTAGAAGACCCGCCAAGGCCTTATCTTCTTTAGTTAGATGGCCTTGAAAGTGCATTCCTACTCATCCCTCCTCCCAACCTTAAACTAATCTTTTAAAACAATACACAGGTTTAACATATGAAACGGCTACTTCTTCATCTCGCCAAGCAATAACGGATGTTAGCAGCGTGGACACCATGTTGTGACGGCTCGGTCTGGCTTTGTGAGGCTCCTCAGTGCATCCCTGCTCTTTCCTCTCTTTTGCAGCGAGAGACGGCGGCCTCCCCGGCCCCAGCTACGACGGCGGAAGAAGCCATGCCCCAGCAGCGAGGGGAGCCGGAACGTGAGGAATTGCAGCAGGGGGAGCCTCCTGCCTCCGACGTGGAGCCCTGGGCTGCTGCTGTGCCCCCTGTGAGTTCCCTTGGATGGAAAAAAGGGACGGGGGGGGGGGAAGGAGGACCCCCGCCTAGTGCAGAGCACATTGTGGGGGGTGAGGGGGTCCTTGGCGCTCTCTTGAGTTTGCTTGCTTGCAGACGTTTCATTACCTAAACTAGATAACAGAACTGTGGTGGCGCAGTGGTTAGAGTACAGTATTACAGGCTAATTCTACTGACTGCCCAGCAGTTTGGCCGTTCGAGTCTCACTGGCTCAAGGTTGACTCAGATTTCCATCATAGGTCGGAAAATGAGGAGCCAGATTGTTGGCGGGGGGGGGGCAATATGCTGATTCTGTAAACCGCTTAGAGCAGCGGTCCCCAACTTTTCCAGCTTGGTGGCCCGGCCTGGTGTATGTGTAAGGGGCTTGTGTGTGTCATGTGAGTGACAGGTGCGCATGCGCAGCTCTATTTGAGAGACGCGTGCGCACGCTCCACTCACGTGAATGGAGCGTCGCGAGCACAAGCCCCCTTTGCTTGCATGAATGGAGCTTTGCACAAAAGTGCCTGCCGCTCATGTGACTGGAGCTTCGCAGGCGCATGCTTGCCCATTTCTCCCGTGGTGCGGTTTCAAACAGGCCACGGCCTGAGGGCTCGGGAGCCCTGGCTTATAGAAGGGTGGAAAGCACCATGAAGCGGTATATCAGTCTAAGTGCTATTGCTATTGCTAATATCATCACTGAGATGCTAGCGCTGATGATGATGTTACCTAGTTTGGATAATGAAACATATGTAAGAAAACAAGCAGGCTCAGAGAGCACCAAGGGCGTTAACCAGTTCCCGGAATCTCTCCTCTCCCCTTCTCCTCTGCCAGGAGTGGGTGCCCATCATCCGGGAGGACATCCAGAGCCAGCGCAAGCTCAAGCAACAGCCTCCCCTCAGTGACGCTTATCTGAGTGGCATGCCAGCTAAGCGGCGCAAGGTGAGACCGGGCCCTCTTGCAAGGTGGGCAAGAACACTCATTTGCCTGGAGTGTTGTGTTTTTTTTTTTTAAAAAGGTGGTTTTAAAGAAGAGATTGGATGGCCATTTGTTTAGAATGGTATGAGGTTTTCTGCTTGAACGGGGGTTGGACTAAAAGACTAGAAGACCCAGTCTTATTTTCAGAGAAACCCCGTTTATGTACGTTGCCTCCCTGAAAATGAGACTGGGTCCTTTTTTTTTCCTTCTCCCTCCGAAAAAGGCTCCAGGTCTTATTTTCAGGTTAGGCCTTACCTCACCTTCGGCACTGACAGCCCCACCCAGCCAGTCCACTTCTTCTGGGGCTGAAGTTCTGCAGCTGTATTTGGGCCTGCATTTTGCAGTCAGGCCTTTCCAGGCCTCAGCAGCCGAGAAAGCCCTGTGACTGGGAAATGCAGGCCTGGCTGCAGAAGAGGCCTCAGAAGTGGGCCGGCAAGAAGAGGCCTGGCTGCATGGTAAGTGGGTGCGGGTCGGATGGGGCAGCTCCACACCCCCAGCCCTGCCCTAACTTGATTTTTAGGTGTGTGCCTTGTCCCCAAACGGGCTTATTTTTGGGATAGGGATTATATTAGGCCCACCCCCAAAAATCAAGGTCGGGCTTAGTTTTGGTGTAGGCCTAACTTTCAGGGAAATGCGGTATAAAATTTCACTGATGCTTAGATTTTTTTTAAAAAAAATTTTTTTGCAGACAATGCAGGGTGATGGCCCCTCATTGCTCCTGTCAGAGGCCGTCAACAAAGCTGCGAGAGCAGTCGGAGCAAAACCTTTGACGAGCGCCGAGAGCCTGAACCGAGACCTTGCTGATCCGGCATTGCAAGATGGCTACCAGCAGCAGGTGGGATGTGTTCCTTGGCTGTGGGTCACACAGAGGGCACAATGGCAGGTCCCAGAGGCTTCCTTAATAGAAAGGGGCAGTTGCCATAAAGGGCCCTGGTGGTGCAGTGGTTGGAATGCAGTATTGCAAGCTGACTCAGCTTCACAGCCAGGAGTTCAATCTTGACCGGCTCAAGGTTGACTCGGCCTTTCAAGGTGGGCAAAATGATTGTGGCGGGATGGGGTGAGAGGAGCGGGTGGTGGGAGGACAATATGCTGACTCTGTAAACCACTTAGAGAGGACTCTAAAGCAGGGCTTTTCAACCAGTGGTACGGGTACCACCTGTGGTACATTGGCACCCGGCAGAAAAGTGGTAGCGGGGGAAGGGAATGAGCTGAAGCGGTGGCAGCACCGCAGAAGCCTGAGCGAAAGATGGCTGGAGCTGCAGGGCTGTCAGGGCTCAGCGGAAGCGCCAGGATCAGCGCCAGGCTCCAGTTGGAGCTTGGCGCTGATCCTGGTGCTTCTGCTGAGCCCAGAAGAAGCGCCGATCAGCTGGATTGTTGCAGCATCTCCAATCCTGGTGCTTCTGCTGAGCCCAGAAGAAGCGCCGATCAGCTGGATTGTTGCAGCATCTCCAGGGTCTTGTGATTAACATTCAGATGCTTCGCAACTGATTCATTGTGTCCCAGGGTCGTGAAGTGACCAAAACCTGCTGCAACCACCCAGCAGAGGGGGGGGGAGGGAATAAAAACCAAACTCCACCCCACCCCCGCTGCCAATCCTCAACAGAAACGCTCACAACAATGAAAACCTCGGACAAGAGGAAGAGCACCACCGGGCAGACTGGCAGGTGTCTTGCTCGGCTGTGGCTTGCGGGGAGGGGGGTACATTTTTCAGTGCCATTGTAACTTCGAACAGTCACTAAGCGAACTGTTGTAAGTCGAGGACTACCTGTACTTCATCACTTTTTTCCTTTTTTGTGGGGGTCATCAAGTTTTTGACACCTTGCTAGGCGACGTTGCCATATCCTAAAAGTGGTACAATGGGTGAAAAGGTTGAAAAGCCCTGCTCTAAAGCACTATGCAGCGGTATATAATTCTAAGTGCTATTGCTTTGGCTAATCGATGCTCTGCTTTCTCCTCCCCCCCACTTTTTCCCCCCCAGTTGAAATCTGATCTGCAGGAAAAACTTCAGGCTGATCCCAGCTTCAATCCTCAGCGCTTTCCCAGTGCCCAGCAGGCCTTTGTGGCTGAGGACTCCTAAGAGGGGCTGGCCGGAAGCGCCTGAGGCCAGGGCCTGTTCCTCAAGGCTGGCCTCACTCCATATGTGATTGATGCAGACACCCACTCCTTTCTCAGGCCAAATATTTAAATTCCATTTATTTTCCCCCATGGTTGCAGTGACTATTCCCCTCCCCCAATCCCCAAGCTGCTGCCAAAATCAATAAATAAAACCACATGTCTAGATCCAGTTGTTGTGGGGTTTTTTTTCTTCCTCCCCCTCAAAAAAATAAAAATCTATTGCGGATTTTATGCTTTGTAGCGCCTTTCATTGTCTGGAGTTATTTTTGCCAAGCTGATGTCGTTTCTGGCTCACACAGCCAGAAGGGAGGCGTAAAAGGAACCACACGGGCTTCAGCTTTAGTTTAGTCATTGTACACTGTGCAGCATTAACAGTGCAAGGCGTCTCAATGGTGTGTTCTCCCAAAGGCAACTGGACTGTGTTTTTACCTTGAGGAAGAAGAGGTTTCGCTTCTCACCCAAGAAGCTTCACCGGTTCTTTTTTTGAAAAAGCATCTCTTGAGACAACCATGACCTGGATGACTTGAGAATCTCCATAGACATCTTAACAATGCAAGGTGTACTGAGATCAAGAAGCAGCTTTCACAGACTCCACGTGGAGAGCGGGGGAATCTCAGTTTTCGGACACTGAATTTAAGTAAGAAGCTGACTAAACAGGTGGATTTGGGACTTAGGTTTTCACCGTACAGATAGTCCTCGAGTTACGAATGTAAAGGCTGCCCGTTCCATTCGTAACTCGGGAGATTCGTAGGCGTGAATCTCGTCCCTTGAACGTGATTCACTCCCAACTTTCGCTCAGGCGCTTGCTAGTTTAATGCGTGGGCGAATGCGCGGCTTGTTAAGTGAACATGAAGTATCTCGTTGGGGAAGGCCATGGGGGGTGAGGATAGTGATGGAACAGGCCATCTTCAGACCACCCAAGGCCTGCCCTGACCCACTGAAATACCTCAGGCTTCCTCACCTGGGGGCCCACAATTGCTCCCCTCCCCCCATCCTGCCGTGGCGAGATACTCACCTTGTGAAGATCTGTCTCCAGCCTCTCCCTGCTCCTGGCAAGAGCAGAGGGTGGTCTCCGAGGCCCAGAATGGACCTCTGGAAGCACGGTCACCGCCCACGGTCTCCGTTCTGGGCCTTGGAGGCCTAGAGCAGGGCTATTCAACCAGTGGTAAGGGTACCACCTGTGGTACATTGGCACTTGGCAGGTGGTACGCAACTATCCTAGAAAAGTGGTAGCGGGGGAGGAGAATGAGCTGAACCAGTGGCAGCACCGCACAAGCCTGAGCGACAGACGGCTGGAGCTGCACGGCTGTCAGGGCTCAGCGGAAGCGCCAGGATCAGTGCCAGGCTCCAGCTGGAGCTCGGCGCTGATCCTGGCGCTTCTGCTGCGCCCAAAAGAAGCGCCGATCAGCTGGAATGTTGCAGCATCCCCAGGGTCTTGTGATTTACATTCAGATGCTTGGCAACTGATTCATATTTATGACGGTCACAGTGGCCCAGGGTCATGTGAAGTGACCCGAACCTGCTGCAACCACCCAGCAGATGGGAGGGGGGAATAAAAACCAAACATACCCCCACCCCAATCCCGCTGCCAATCCTCAACAGAAATGCTCACAACAATGAAATCCTCGGACAGGAGGAAGAGCGCCACCAGGCGGGCAGGCAGGTGTCTTGCTCGGCTGTGGCTTGTGGGCCACTTTTTTCAGTGCCGTTGTAACTTCAAAACAGTCACCAAGCGAACTGTTGTAAGTTGAGGACTACCTGTACATCACTTTTTTCCTTTTTTTGGTCATCAAGTTTTTGACACCTTGCTAGGCGACTGGTGGTACTTGGATGTTGCCATATCCTAAAAGTGGTACAATGGGTGAAAAGGTTGAAAAGCCCTGGTTTAGAGGAGGCCTCCGAGGCCCAGAGCAGACCTTTGGAGCCCCACTGAAGCATCCCCCAGCATCATTTCCTGGTGGCAGCAACCTGGAAAAGGCCTCTGACGTCCAGATCAACCCTTCAGAATCCAGCTGAAGCATCCCCTGGTGTCATTTCCGGGTGTCGGAGGCCTTTTCTGGGCTGCTGCCGCCTGGAAATGATGCCAGGGGATGCTTTAGTGGGGCTTGGAAGGCCCGTTCTGGGCCTCCGAGGCCCAGAACAGGCTGTGGACAGCAGGCATGTGCTTCCGGAGGTCCATTCTCCCCCAGCTTTTGTTCCATTCTCTGTTGCATGGAACAGAGGCCTAAACTATTGTGAGATCATGCAAGATCAGTAGTGTGAGATCTTGTGCCATTGATCTCGCGTCATCTTGCATTACTTTAGGCCTCTATTCTCTGTGAATGCACCGCAGGAAGCAGCGAAACAACTAAGAAAGCGAAGGATCTCTCGATCTTTGCAAAGTGAGTATCCATAGGCCTAGTGCCTAGGCCAGGGAGACCCGGGGGGCGGGTGGGGGAATAGTCAGGGTGAATGTTGCAGTGCCACTGCGGTGTTCCGTAAGGATGAACGACTGCTTTGGTGCGGCAACATGTGTAATTTTGGGACTTTTGTAAACACTAGGGGGCGCTTATCGCGTAACTTCGAATGTTGGCTTAGGCCAGGGAATGCTCGTAACTTGGGGATTACTTGTAGTTGGTCTGCAAAACTGCTGAAACGTAGGAACGTTTGAGGTCCTTGCTGCTTTCTGAGCTTGGTGCTTTTCTTGCAGACGTTTCATTACCCATCTGGGTAACATCACCGCTAGGAGTGGTTTGTTGTTTATATAGAAATGGCTTCCCCTGTCAGTGTTGGTGGGAGTGTTCTTAGTAGTTCCTTGATTAGACCGTTGTATGGAGAATTTTCTCCATCTCAACCTCAAATAGAATAGGATTTGGAAGGGTCCGTGTAGGTCATCTAGTCCAACCCCCTGCCCAAGCAGGAGTCCCTACACCATTTGACAGACGGCAGTCCAGTCTCTTCTTGAAAGCCTCCAGTGATGAAACACCAACAAAATCTGAAGGCAGTCTGTTCCAATGGTTGATTGTTCTGTCAGGAAATTTCTCCTTATTTCCAAGTTGAATCTCTCCTTGGATCAGTTTCCATCCGTCATTCCTTGTCTGGCCTTCAGGTGCCTTGGAAAATAGGTTGACCCCCCCTCCTCCCTGTGACAGCCCCTCAAATATTGGAAGTCTGCTATCATGTCTCCCCTGGTCTTTCTCTTCACTAGACTAGCCGTGCCCAGTTCCTGTAACCGTTCTTCATGTTTTAGGCCCCAGGCCCCTAGAGCTTGGCCTGCCCATCACTTCATGGCTTGACTACTGAAATGAACTCTACACGGGGTTGCTCTTGAAGACCATTCAGAAGCTTCAGCTAATGTAGAATGCAGTGGGCACTTTACAATTATGGGTGCGCCTCAGTATGCCCTCATCACAAGCTGCAGTGATTGCCAGTTTGCTTTTAGGTGTGATTCGAAGCGCTGGTCACTACCCTACAAAGAGGGATCGCTTGTCTCCCATTGTTTCAGCCCAGCCATTTTTTTCACCTGGCAGGGTTGGTATACCCTGGGTTCCATTGATTGAGCAATTTCATCTGTGGGGGCCACAAAGTAGGTTCGCATCCCACCAGGCTCAAGGTTGACTCAGCCTTCCATCCTTCCGAGGTAGGTAAAATGAGGACCCAGATTGTTGGGGGCAATAAGCTGACTTTGTAATAATGCCGCTTGGGTGTGTGTGTGAAAGCCCTAATAAGCAGGCATATACATAGAATGAAGGCTACTGATAAGCTTGTAAGCTGCCCTGAGTCTTCGGAGAAGGGCGGGATATAAATGGAATTAAAATAAAAAAATAAAATAAAAGTACACCCACGTTAGCAGCATCTGCTCTCTGGAATGAAGCATTCTCTCGCCCACCCAAAACAGCTTCCACTCTACTGGAGTTTTGCAGGACCCCGAGGATGTGGCTTTTTGCCCAGCCTTTTGGCAAGGATGATTGAGGCCTTCTTTCTTTCTTTCCTTTCCTTTCTTTTTCTTTCCTTCCTTCCTTCTTTCTTTCTTTCTTTCTTTTTCTTTCCTTTCTTTCTTTCCTGGTTCTTTTCTCTGCCATGTTTGTTTGTGCTTCTTGTGTTGCTATTTAAAAAATATTTTTAACTTGCGAATTGCAGAATTTCTGGGACTCGGGTGTCGGTCTGCATTTATTATTGTTAAATTGGACCACTTAAATATAAAGGAGGCCAAATTAATGATATCGGGTACAGCAACCAAACTTGGAATTGACAGCTTCTGCCTTTTAGAACCAACTTGTCAACAAGCAATACGGAAACACGTTGTAGAAAAATATATTCCAAGGGCTTTTGATGCGTCAGCACCTACTCATGTCATTCATAATGGTGCAGGCAATAGTTTTCCATCTGACAGTATGGAAGAAAACAAACCAACCAACAAACAAACCTGGAATTTGAAGAAACCCAAGTAGAAAACCTGGGGACAGGTTAATTCTGAAGAAAATCTGTGTGGTTGATGGCACAATTTAAAGAGGTCTGATTTCAATATTGCCATTTCCTTCGGTGGTGCACAAATCTCACACCAGCAGCCTAAGGTTTAGTTAGCTTAGAACGGTCGAAGAAAACCTTTTCTATCACTAGTCATTCATCTGTAGTCCTCTCTCCCTGCCCCACCCGAGAGCTTCTGTGGACCACACAGGAGGAAAATGCCACGTGACACTCTGCCCTCAGATTCTTGGATAGATCTTAACACTTGCTATGAGGTTTCCTTCCTACTTGTTCTAAGGCATCGTCATAATTTTATTGAACAAGTGGCTAATAGCGCAGTGGTTAGAATACAGTAAAGGTTCCCCCGCACATGCATGCTAGTCGTTTCCGACTCTAGGGGCCGGTGCTCATCTCCGTTTCAAAGCCGAAGAGCCAGCGCTTGTCCGAGGACGTCTCCGTGGTCATGTGGCCGGCGTGACTAGACGCCAAAGGCGCACGGAACGCTGTTACCTTCCCACTGTAGTGGTCCCTATTTTTCTACTTGCATTTTTTACGTGCTTTCGGACTGCTAGGTTGGCAGAAGCTGGGACGAGTAACAGGCGCTCACTCTGCTACGCGGCACTCGGGATTCGACCTGCCAAACTGCCGACCTTCTGATCGACAAGCTCAGCGTCCTAACCCACTGAGCCATCGTGTCCCACATTAGAATACAGTATTGCAGGCTAATTCTGCTGACTGCCAGCAGTTCAATCCTGACGGGCTCAAGATCGACTCAGGCCGATTGTTCCCGGTGAAAGGGGGGGGGGGAGAGAGAGAGACACACACAATATGCTGGCTCTGTAAATCGCTTAGAGAAGGCTGTAAAGCACCATGAAGTGGTATTTAAGCCTCAAGTGCTATTGCTGCTGATCACAGCTCCAAACCCGCTAAGACTACTTACTACTCAATATACTGCATGTCAGGCTGGTTTCAGGCAATACTCTCGAGTAAACCTCTCAGGTCATTATCATGCAGAACTTTGAACCAGAGGGGGTGGCTCTTAATGGGTTTTAAAAAATGAAACTCGGGTCTTTTATCAGTAAACATTTGACGACCGGGGAACTCAAACAGATTGATCTTTTTATTTTATTGGTTTTTTTTAAACAACTTTTTTTTTGGTTTTATTTATTTAAACAAACCAGCTCGACCACCTTTTAAAAACTCAACGCTTCCTATTTCGAACTCAGGGGAGCAGATAAGACAGGAGAGGAGGCAGGCTCCCAGGCACGCCTCCCCCTACTCCCATAAATAGAAGAGGGGAGAGGCAAGACCTCACATGTTCATATTTATATATATTTACACTCCACGCTTTAGAGCAGCTCCCCCCCCCCCCGCTCGGATCAAGAGGCAACGCGGCCCCTCCCAGGAAAAAAAATAAAAATAAACTCAGGTGAAACCAAAGGAAATTAAGCAAAAATACATTCAGCTGGGAGCCTCCTCAAGTCCTGATCCTTGCCCCCCCCGCCCCCCGCCAAATTACACTCCGAGTATCCCACTAAGAGCCTAAACACCCCTAAACAGAGGGGACAGATTCCGCGTGCCCCCTCCCCACATAAACAGAAAAGGAGTTAAGGAGACACCCCCACCCCATCTTTAGGATACATCAACCGAGAGGAAGGAGGAGCCCCAGCAAAGAGCCCTCCCAACCCCCACCCACACAGAAAGAAATATATATATATATCATTCTGAGGAGAGGATGTCAACCAAATCCAAAGGGGAGGGAGGAGTATTCTGGGTTAGTGGTGTCCGGAGAGATTGGGGTCTTGCTTGTCGGTGTGGGAACGGGTGTCCGGCTCGAGGCGGCGGGTGGGAGCTCCATCCCGGGGTTGAGCTGCCCGTTCCCAGCAGCGGGGGTTCCACCGAAGGACATCTGGCTGAGAGAGGAGAGCAAGGTGAGGAGTGGAAGGAAAAGAGAACGAGGGGGGCTTTAAAGTCTGGCCCCGCCAGCTTATCCATCGTCTGCCATTCGGTTAGCCCCCAGGAGCCGGCCTCACCTGCTGGTAGACCTCAAAGCGCTGGGCGCGGAAGAGGCCGCTGTAGCCAGACCCGGGAGATTTGAGCCTGGCACTGAAGCCTCCAGAGAAAGGCCTGCAGGACAAGGGAAAAAGACTCTCAGCCTTGGAAAAGCAGCCCAGACAAGCCTTGCCTTGGGCTCTCGGTGGGGCTCTGAGGATTCCGCTTCTAAGGAAAAACAGTTTGAACTCTTGTGTGTGTTTCCCCTCCTTCCCCTCCCCAGGGAATTTTTTTTAAAAAAAACATTTACATCCCGTTTCTCTTTCTAAACAGAAAATCCTAAAAGCCAGGTGTTTGGTTGTTGTAAAAAGAAGAACGGATTTATGTTCTGCTCTTCCAAAAGAATAATAATAATAATAATAAAATTATCTACAGGGAGAAGCAAAAGCATTAATGATAGTTTATTAGGCCAGGGGTAGGCAACCTTGGCTCTTTTATGACTCGTGGACTTCAACTCCCAGAATTCCTGAGCCAGCCGTGAGCATGGCTGGCTGAGGAATTCTGGGAGTTGAAGTCCACGAGTCATAAAAGAGCCAAGGTTGCCTACCCCTGGCCTAGGCCAAGTCTTTAAAACCTTCTTTGGAATGCTTCCCTTGTAAAATTGGGACTTATTGTTAAAATTTAAGATTCCCATCTTTCCTTCAAGAAGCTCCCAGCAGCTTACACACAATCCTGGACTTGCACGTTTGGTTGAGTGATTGTTCAAAGTTGCAACGGCACTGAAAAAAATGTGACCTGTGACCGTTTTTTCACGCTAATGACCTTTTGCAGCATCCCCGTGATCACGTATGTGATCAAAATTCAGACGCCTGGAAACTGGTTCATATTTAGGACCGTTGCCGCATCCCAAGGACAGGTGACCCGCTTTTGCAACCTTTTGACAAGCGAAGTCAACGGGGAAGCCGAATTCACTTAAGAACCGGGTTACTAACGTTAACAACTGCAGCGATTCACTTAACAGCGGTGGCAAGAAAGGTTGTACAGTGGGACAAAGCTCACTTAACCAATCTCTCCCTTGACAACAGAAATTGTAGGCTCAATTGTGGCCGTACGTCGAGGACTACCTGTACTAAGTTATCCCTCCACAAATTAGCCTTCAGAAGCTTGTGAGGTAAACTTGAGGCTGTCAAGAGGTGCCGTGTCCAGGACAGCCTCTTTCCTCATGTTCTGTCTTCTTGTAGATGCTTTATTTAAAATGGGTAAATGAAAAACTGAAATGCTACCACGAAAACTTCCTTAAACATCATCTTTTTTTTTTTTTACAATAACGCCTCCCAAATCCAACAGGCATTGTTCGTGCTAAGAGCGGTGGGAGGAAGTGACTGGCTGAAGAATTCTGGGAGTTGAAGCCCACACCTCTTAAAATTGCCAGGTTGGGAAACATGGATTCATTCAAACTAATGGAAGAAACGCTCCTCTCCTCTTGCAGGAACCCCTTTTTCAATCCATTTCAAAGCAAGGATTTGCACAGGTGAACTGGGATTCCCCCGCCGGTAACCATCTGTGCTACACCCAGATGTAATACAGGGAAAAACTAACGAGGCAAGAAGTCGCAGTGACACTTCTTCCTTCAGTTACTGTTTGAAATTCTCCTTTTCCACCATCATCATCCCCCACGCTTGAGAGCTAACAGACCTTGATCAGGAGGGCTCTTGGGCCAGTAAGGGATATGACTGTTGTGATTCAGTGTCAGCCTGTGGATTCGGCAGCTGAGTCGGACAATTCTGAAGAGGAGGAGGAGGAGGAGGGGTTTGGAGAGCCTTTGGTGTCAGAGGAAGGTTCTGATGCACTGCAGAACTCTCAGCCAGGCCCCTTCCTTCTTGTTCCTCCTCAGACTCAGCTGTGTGAGCATGAAGGATTGGAAGAAGACGATCCACAGCTGGCTCTGTTCACGGATGCTAGGAGCAGGAGGCAATCTAGCAGAACTGAGCAGAGGAAAGCAATGAGGCAACTCAGGAGAAGGCAATGAGAAGCCACGCCTTGAGTCTGCTGTTTAAAAGGGAAATGTGTGGGAGGTGCTGGTTGCTGAAGGTAACCGTTTGAAGAGCTTCTGATAAAGTCTTGGTCTGTATTTGTTTAAACTTTTGTTTGAACTTTTTCGTTTAGCTTTTGCAAATAAATTTGGTTGGATTAGTTTCAGCCTATTGTTTATAAAAGGGGGTTGTCCCTGACATTCCAACAGGGCCGGTCGTAGGCTGGAACTGAACAATGACAGAGGAATCCCAATACATTTTCAAAACTTCACCCAGCTGGAAGAACAAATACGTTTGTGGTCTTGGGAATTCAGATCACTTCAACTACAGATCATTTCACACACACACACACAGATAGTACTTGCCTGTTCCCAGAAGGGGGTCGGGCACCTACAGACCCCAGGCCGTTAAGTTTCCGGTAATCTGCCAGCGATTTCATTTCCAGAGCGTGAAGCTGAAGAAAACGAGCCTTGTTAGAAGCTGGGAGTGGGAGGCATCCCTTCCTTCCCAACAGGCCCCGTTTGGACAACCCTCCTGTTACCTCATTCCGTCCTACTCCGCCGGGAGGAAAGGCTCGGATGGCTGGAGACACCAGTCGCCCAGCCAGCTGTCCCGGTGGCCGGAGTGCCTGGGCAGCCACAGGAACCAGAGGCATTGGAGGCGGCGGTGGGGGCGGCGGCTGGGGTGCAGCGGCAGCTGGGGGCGCTTGTTGCAAAGAGCCAAAGTTCACCACCGGTGGTAACTGGGGGGGCTCCACCACTGGCAAGAGCACCTGGGGCGGAAGCAGAAAGAGAAGAGGCGGAGGCTGCATTCACGCCCTTCCCGGGGAGTCGGGGGGGGGGGAATCTCCACGAGAGAAAGCTCACCCTCCTCACCTGTTGGGCAGGCCCTGGGGCCGTCAGGAAATTGCTCTGGCTGCCTTGCCCCAGTGTGGCTGGGTAGAACTCGGAGGGGGAGGCGAGTTCCTGGCGCACCTGTGGAAAAAAGAAGAGCAGGTCAGGGGGCATCTGCTTCTCGGGTGGCGAGATCACAGAAACCTGGACTTGGAAAGACTCTTCTGGAGTGGTGCTGGGGCAAGCACCCAAACTGGGTGTGGGGACCACTGCCTTGCGGGACCACAACCTTACCGAGATGATGGGCTGCTGAGCAAGCACAGCTCTACCTCAGAGGGACAGATAAAAATGGCCTTCAAGTTTCAGGAAACTGAATCCCGTTGGAATCGGGGGGGGGGGGAAGAGAGAGAGAGAGAGAGACTATAGAAAATGGGAGAGTTGATGGAGTCAAGATTTTTTATACCATGCAATAAGAATCGGGTCATTTTAACCCCTTACGCTAGGAGTCCCCAACCCCCGGTCCGTAGACTAGCCCTGTTCCGTAGCATGCCAGAAACTGGGCTGCGCAAACAAGTGAAATTCCATCCACAGGATGGAGGCAGCACGTGAAACCACACACACACACACACACACACACAAACACACACACAGAGAAGCTCTCCATGGAACTGGTCCCTGGTGCCCAAAAGGTTGGGGGCTGCTGCCTTACAAGGACCAAAATGTCTATTCATGGACTTGAAGGTGGTTATTTCAGATGTGTAAGGCTTTATGCCAGACATGTCAAACACAAGGCCCGGGGGCGCCCCGCCAAGTGGTTTCATGCGGTCCGCGAAGCCATCCTGGAAACAGTGAGGGAACGGCCCCCACTGTCTTGGCCCTGGCCCAGAGACCCTCCTCCTGCCAGAGACTCTCAGATCTGTCCCACTCCTGCCCAGGCCCCCATAGGCGCCCTTGATGCAAACAATATAGAGCTGGCCACGCCCACCCAGTAGGCCATACGCACTTTAGCCACGCCCACCCAGTAGGCCACGCCACACCCACCCGGCCCCCTGAGGGCAGCCTCAATGCTGATGCGGCCCTCAATGAAATTGAATTTGACACCCCTGCTTTATGCACAGAATCTTTTGCACATCTTCAGTAAAAAAAGCGAGCAATATATTTTCCAGAGGATTTAATTCCTCTTTCAATTTCTTGTGCTGCCCGGTCTCCTATTACTGATTGCTTTTGAAAAGATAATGGGGGGAGGAGGCGGCGGGGGCCGAGATATGAATCCCAAATGCAGTTGTCAAAAACTTGGCAAAGGAATCTTTTCAGCCACTGAAGGAAAGCTCTTCCTCTGGTAAATGTGGCAACATGCTGGTAAGACATAGTAATCACTCCAATGTCGTCCTACTAAGATTGGCACCCTTTGGGGCAAAAGCAAGCAGGAAAATCAGACTGCAACTCCTGGAAGTTTTGTTTGCTGGATCTTTTTCTTTGACTGCAGGACTGGAAAGGAAATCATTTTCACACCAGAGCTATAAAGCAGGGAACGGCGCTTTCAAATGCTGATTTCTGCTTCACTGCAGTGTTATCCCGAGTGCTTTTCTGTTAAGCCGCCCAGATTCCTTGTGGGTAGGAAGCATGTAAGTGGACTCATGGTGAGTCGAGCTGCGTGTGCATGCACCTGTGCGCTGCCCCCCCCCGTACTCGCGCAGCCGGGATCTCCTCTCCCTCCCCCTGCAAGTCCAGCAACCCACAAAGGTTGGGGACCGTTGGGCTAAATGTATAAATAAAACCAAGTTCAGATCAAGAGAAATGGGCAAGCTACATTTGTAGACACTGTTATTTGAGGAGCACCACATCACTGAGAAAGCGCTGGCCAAAACTCTCCTGTGACTCAAAGGTCTGCTTGGTTTTATGAGTGCTACGCTGTCCCAATCTGTCTCCTGTTTGGAATTCTAGCTCACTGTAAACTCTCTTTCTTCAGTAACTTCACGACTGCTCTTCCCCGTTTCCTGCCCACTCTGCCATTACCGGTGGTCCTCAACTTACAATCATTTTGTTTAGTTTTAGAGCCTTGGTGGAGCAGTGGGCTAATGCCTCCTTAAGTAACACCAGCTGCCTGCAATTAGTGCAGGTTCGCATCCCACCAGGCTCAAGGTTGACTCAGCCTTCCATCCTTCCCAGGTAGGTAAAACGAGGACCCAGATTGTTGGGGGCAATAAGCTGATTTTGTAAAAATGCCGCTTGGGGGCCCCCGAAAGCCCTAATAAGCAGGCATATATATAGAATGAAGGCTATTGCTAAGCACATTGATTTGTGCTTCTTAGATTGTAAGCCGCCCTGAGTCTTCGGAGAAGGGCGGGATATAAATGGGATTAAAAAAAAATAATTCTAGAAACTTGTAGCTTGACGTTAGCATAGCGGTAGGCGACTTACATCCAATCCTTGCAGTTATAATCAGAGCGCACATGCTTATAATTCGAGTGCTTGGCAACCGCTGCACATTTATGTTCCGCAGTCACGTGATCGCCATTTGCAACCTTCCCGGCCAGCTTCTGACAAGAAAAGTCAAAGGGGAAGCTGGCAGGGAAGAGACGGCAGTCCTGGTCCTGCGATGTCTTGCTTAACAACCCTAGCAAAAACGTCGTAAAACCGGGTGCAGTCACATGATGCCTCACTTCGCAACCGTTTCCCCCCCCCCCAAATCCCCATTGTAGTCCTAAGTTGAGGGCTACCTGTAGCTCGTTGTCTCGCATGACTTCCCCATTTACCTGAAGCAAGGCCTGTTCAGGAGCCAACTGGCTTCCGCAGAAGGCTGAGCTGTAGATAAAGGAGGGAGGCGGTGCCTGGTACAACAAGCCTGTAGCCGGAAGTTTGGGCAGGTCAGCTGCCTGCAGAGCGGCGATTTCCACATACTGTCCCTTCAAGGCCACTCCTGAGAGCAAGGCTGAGCTCGGAAGCACTGCGCCCGCTGCCGTCTGGGCTGGAGAAGTAGGAGCTGGGCTGGGCTGGAGATACAGGTGCTGAGACCTAGGGAGCAAGAATCTGGGTTCAGTTGGCACAAAGAGCTACTACGTATTTGTGGCCTGACCCTCCAGGCCCTCGACCGGGAGGGATCCGTTGCTCCATCCCCACCCCGGATCCACCTATCCCTCCACCCTCCCGCCGGCCTGTACCTGTACGAGTGCACAGACGGGGTGCTTGGACGGAAGTTGCTGCCACCACTTGCGCTGTGTAGCTGGGACTCGAGCTGGGCGTTGGGGAGCTGTAGCCAGAGGATGAATAAAATGCCGTCAGAGGGCAAGGATACCGGATGCCGGCACAGATGCCCCCCCCCATCCCCAGCAGCGTGGGTTTATATTTTATTTTAACTGGTCTGCGCTCAGTGCGCAATCCCCACTTCCCTTCCAGGAAAGCATTCTTCCCTCCTATCCTGCCTCCCCACCTGCCAAGGTAGCTACCTGGTTCCCATAAAACAGCTCCGGGTAGAGACGTGGCCCCTGGCCCCTCTCACCTGCGGAGAGAAACACCATCAGGAGCCAGTCTGCATTCAGGCCCCTGGAGGGTCCCTGGCGTCCTCAAGCCCATCCCTCCCCCCTACCTGAGAAGATGGGAGCGTCTGCTGGGAAGCTGTGCAAACAGGAAGAGGCGGCGGCGGTGGCGGCAGCTGGAGCTCCTGGGAAAGACCGAGGCTCAAAGGAACGACTGGGAGGCATCTCGGGGGATGCCCTGTGGACAGGAGGGGCTGGGGGAAGCAGCTCCCACTCTCGGGGAGCGGAGGCCAGCTGTGGAGAGAGCAGACAGGGAAGCCGTTGGGAGACAGGATGAGTCATCGCCGAGTTCTCCACTTCCCTCCGATCCAAACCCAACTGCACCCTTTATTTTTTATTCCACTGCTATGTCTACACCAGTGGTGGCGAACCTTTTAGAGACCGAGTGCCCAAACTGCAACCCAAAACCCACTTATTGCTGGCTGCCAGGTGGGCATGGCCCACTGGGTGGGTGTGGCTGTGGTGGTCATGGAAGATTGGGTGGGTGTGGCCACCTCAATGTTGATCATGGGGAGGGACACCTGTCGGGGGTGGGCAGGGTCGAGGGAGCTCCAGGTGGTCTCTGGCAGGTGGGGCGGTAGGCAGGAGGCTCATCCTGTGGGGTGAGGCGAGGCAGGGTGGGGGTGTCTGCCATGGGGCAAGGCAAGGGCCAGGGCAGCTGCTGCCTGACACCATCGACCTCCGCACACAGAGGCCAGCGAGCGCATGGGGGCCAACGGTGTCCGTCAGTAGCCGCAGCCTGCCAGCCCCTCGACAGGCTCACTCTGGGGCTCCGCAGCCCATTGCCAGCAGTTCAAAGAAGACGCCTCCGAGATGGATGGTCGGCCAACAGCTGAGGAGGTGATGCAGTGGGTCGTGCCTGGGAAAAGGAGAGCATGCGAGGCCAGGAGGGACAGGGTGTGGGGGGAGGGAAACCAGCCACGCCGGGATGCATTCAGCCACGTGGGACCTCGGCAAATTAGCAGGCGGCTGGTTGAAGAGGGACAGTTGCCACCTCTGGAGCAGGGCGTGGGTGCCCACGGAGAGGACTCTGAGTGCCGGCTCTGGCACCCATGCCATAGGTTCGCCACCACTGGTCTACACAAACCTTTAGCAATCAAATTCAAGCTGTGTGCATCGGGGAGTACCCGCTGCTTGAAAGCCACGTGGAGCTCTCCTCTTTATTCCTGACTGCAGCGTATGCTGCTAACCCCCACTTACCCCTTCGGCGAGTGCCTGGTGCAGCTCTTCACCTGTTTTCGGGACTTCACTCACAATGAAGCGAAGATCGGCATCCTGAAAGGCCAAAGTCCCCAGCTGAGGTCTGAGCAAAGGACTCTTTGCTCAGAGTTTTCAAACAATAGCCTATGGCCGTGGACCAGCACCGGGCCGCAGCATAGCAGAAACCGGGCCTCGCCAGCAAGCGAAGCCCCATCTGTATGTGAAACCACGCCCCCTCTGGTCTGCGGGAAAAACAACCCCCCTCTCTTGACGGGACCCATCCTTGCTGTCCAAAAGGTCGGGGACCCCTGGCCTACAGGAAATCTTGGGATGCAGGTAACACGGGCACTCCCCCTTTTCACACCTACCTTATCGCTGGCACCAAACTGGATGGGTGGGCAGGCTCCTGGGGACTCCAGTTGGGGGCTCTGTTCAGGCTTCAGAACACCCAGGCCCTCTGTACTCTCCTTGACCTTCTCTGCCCGCTGGGAGCGCTCGGTGCCAATAGCGCCAGGGGGAGGGTGGTCTCGGGGCACAGGATCGGGGGAGCCGCTCACCTGTTGCAGTGAGGAAAGCCATGAGGCAAACCTTTACTAACCTTAGCAGGCAGGCGAACTGCAAGCTAGCCCCTTGTTCGGCGAATAGCTGATGTTTTCAAGCCGCCACAGAGCTACCTAGGCAGCTTGGAAACATCACCTGTTCGCTGAATGGGGGGGGGGAGAGAATCGCTTGCAATTTGGACAAAGGCTCCAGTAGAGGTAGTCCTCGATTTAGGACCACTATTGAGCCCAACATTTCTCTTGCTAAGAGACACTTGTGAATTTTGCCCATTTTACGACCTTCCTTGCCACAGTTCTTAAGTTGTTGTGCTTCAGTGTCAGCCTGTGCTCCCAGCAGCTGAGTCCAATGAATCTGAGGAGGAGGGGTTTGGAGAGCTTTCAGTGTCAGAGGGAGGCTCTGACACACTGCAGGACTCTCAGCCTGGCCCCTCCAGTCATGTTCCTCATGAGGCTCAGCTGTGTGAGTACGAGGTGTCGGACTCAGAAGAGTCACAACTGAATCTGTTCAGAGACGCTAGAAGCAGAAGGCAATCCAGCAGAGCAGAAAAAATCAATGAGGCAACTCAGTGAGAGGAGGAGAAGGCAGTGAGAAGCCATGCCTTGGGACTGATGATAAAAGGGGAAGGTGTGGGCAGGGCTGTTTGCTGAAGGCAACCATTTGGAGACATTCTAAGGGAATCCTGGTCTGTTCTTGCTACTTCTGTTTAACTCTTGTTTGTTGACTCTTGATTCATTTTTTTGAAGGAAATATTCTGTTGCTTTTTTGTTTGAACTGTAAATAAATTTGGGTTTTTTCTAGCCTATTGACTGTAAAAAGGAAAAAGGGGTTGTCCCTGACACACAAACAGGGCCAGTCACAGGCTGGAACAGAAAGTAAGTATACGGTAGTTAAGTTAGTAACAAGATTGTTAAGTGAATTTGACTTTGCTTAGTCAGGTGGTCGCAAAAGGGGATCGCGTGACCCTGGGACACTTCAACCATCATAGAAATAGGAGTCAGTTGCCAAGCATCCAAATTTTGGTCATGTGACCAGGGGGAATGCTACAGTCATTAAGGGTGAAAAAGGGTCACAAGTCACTTTTTCCCAATGCCACCGTAACTTCAAACGGTCACTCAATGAGCTGTTGCAACTCGAGGACTACCTGTATTCACCTCACAAGTTACCCAAGACACACCCAGCTACCCCTCACAAGTTCTGATGAAGGTACCCTGATCTCCACTCCACCTCCACTGGAAAAAATGACGGAGAGGCAAACTGGCTTCAACCAGATCAAGTTCAGAATATCCCATGAAATTTCTGATGCTCAGAGAAGTTATCACACCTCTGTCTCTGGCAGACCAGCTTCGTAAGATCGTCTTTCTTGAAGCCCCAGAAAGGGAGAATCTTAAAAGGGGAGAGGTGGCAGGCTTCAGAGTCAGACGTAACACGGTAACCCTTGGAAATGCTTACCGCAAGTAAATCTGACATCTTACTTCAGGGCTGCAAATATTTTGCAAAAGCAACAGCTCTGCCTCCACCACTATACGCCAAGCATCATGGTCACTGAATTTTATTTAGAGAGATATTTCTACACTTGAGGATGCAAAGACAAGCACAAAGGGGTGCGAGGTGATGTCCAGCAATTTGCAAAACTAGAAAAAAATAGTTCCTAGGAGGAAGGTAGAGGGATGCGTGGGGCCGATGCAACATAGTTAAAGGTCCTAGTTAGCTGGACTGCAAGGGCCTCCGAGCAATGAACTGTCTCCTCATTACTTGACTAGACTACTGCAATGAAGCTACCCCCGATAACGTAATGGCTGAAAAACGCAGCAGCCTGATGATACTTCTTGCTTCAGGCCTTGTATTGTTTATCAAAAGAGGTTTCTGGCTGCAATTCAAAGTGCTGGCTTGGACCTACATAGCTTGGGATCTCGGTAGTTGCAAGGCCAACTTGTCTTATCACAGTGCCTGAAGCAGCAAAGGTAGAACATCTGACTCTTAAAGACTGAGCCTAACTGGCGTTAACTAAAAAAAAAAAGGTAAAGGTTCCCCCGCACATGTGTGCTAGTTGTTTCCGACTCTAGGGGCCAGTGCTCATCTCCGTTTCAAAGCCGAAGAGCCAGCGCTTGTCCGAGGACATCTCCGTGGTCATGTGGCCAGCATGACTGGACGCCAAAGGCGCACGGAACGCTGTTACCTTCCCACCGTAGTGGTCCCTATTTTTCTACTTGCATTTTTACGTGCTTTCGAACTGCTAGGTTGGCAGAAGCTGGGACGAGTAACAGGCGCTCACTCTGTTACGCGGCACTCAGGATTCGACCCACCAAACTGCCGACCTTCTGATCAACAAGCTCAGCGTCCTAACCCACTGAGCCACTGCGTCCCTGGGGTTAACTAGAACAGAGTAAAAATAGAGGCAGGGTGTGTCTTCCACGTCCAATAAGCATAGCTTAACTAATCGTGTCAGAAGAACAACACAAATTAAGACCTAGATGGCAGAATGTTTACAAATATAACTCTTGTCGGAAGCCATCAAGGTCACCCTTGTGGCAGAGGCAGAACGAAGGGTCAAGTATCAAAAAAAAAATTCCCAGCTACCCAAGAATGAACGTTGTACCTTCTTGTCCTTGAGCAAACTGGAGTCTCTGGCTGGCGGTGGCCTCCTCCTTTGTTCCTTTGCGTCCGTTCCTTCTGGATCAGTGGCCAAGGTGTCATCCTTACTTTTGCCAACGGCTCCACCCTGCTTGGTGGCGGCATCCGGTGTGGCTTTCAGGCCCCCATCCGGAGAGCTGCGTTGGCTGCAGGTGGCCGAGGAGACCTGTGAGTCACTACTAAGGTCCACACCGCTGTCAGACAGGCTCATCTAAAAGAGGCCAATGGGATTCAGGAGGGGATAGGAGGGTTTAAGGATTAAAACGGAAGCCGAGAACAAACTCTGCCTGTCGTACTGCATCACAGTCTGGTTTGGAAGCATCACTGCTTCAGTCAGGAAGGCCGGTGCAGAGTGGTGAGGATGGCCGAAAAGATCATTGGCGGTTCCCTCCCTCCCATCCAGGACATAGCCCAGAAGCGTTGCTTGAGCAGGGTCTGCAAGATTGTCTGGGACGCGACGCATCCTCTTCACGACCTGTTTTCCTTGTTACCTTCCGGGAGGAGGAGGCTCCGTGGTATCCGAAGCAGAACATCCAGATTCAGTCACAGTTTTGTGCTATACACCATTAACCTTGTGAACTCTCAAGCTTCCTCCTTCCGTTATGTATTCAAGGTGGGACAGTGATTAATATTTATATGTTACTTATATCTAAGGGTGTAGTAGGTCCAGGGCTTTTTTTTCTCATAGAACGCTCAGAACGGGAGTTCCGGCACCTTTTTTGGATGGAACCTTGTAGGGTAGACAAGGCGGGTTGTATGACATGTGTGTGTTCCGGCACCTTTTTCTTTTACAAAAAAAAGCACTGTGTAAGTCTATACATATGTTGTATATAGTGTGTTTAAATGTGTTATGTATGTGTACACTTTGAGAGCGGGCAACTAAATTTCATTTTTTAACGTGTGCCATTGTGCCCACAGTAAAAAAAATGGCAATAAAGGTTATCTATCTATCTATCTCTATCTAGTCTAATCTAATCTAATCTAATCTTAACATCGGTTCTGCTCTCTCATGCACATGCCTCCCCACCCCTTCAGCAGAGATAGACCAGCTCTCACCTCTGTACTAGCAGCCTCTTCAAAGGCGTTCAGTGGGTCAATCCATGGTTCTACAGAGGCAGGACGGTAGCTTTTCCGGGGAGTGTCTGATTGAATGAAGTACAAGGGCAATTGGTGTGTGGAGCTTCTCTACAACTTTTAAGAAGCCTTCAAGAAGGCTCACCTTATCCAAACTTAACAGACTTGTTCCGGCTCATAAGAAGCGTTTTATTTTCAACCCACGTGAACGTTGCCATACATCTGATGCCCAAGGGCCATAGACACTCCTTGCCTGTTCCTTGCCAAATACCTATCCAGACTGCCCAAAGAACAGCTGACAAAATAGACTTAAAACAACAACAACAACATACCTATACAGACACACCTCTAACTGGTATGATCAGGTTTGTTCTGGTCCAAAGGATGGTCCATCACTGCTAGAGCTGCCTGTATACGCTGGCCACCAAGACATCGCTCCAACCTCAATCCTCCCCTATCCTCTCCTCCAAACAAATGAACTTACTAGAATTCAGACGGTTCCAGATCTGTGGGGCTAGGCCTTCTGACACTGGCACGCTCCTGCCGAGAGGCTCCCCTGGCGTCTCTTCTTTGGAGGGGGCGAAACCTGGCCCACTGGGAAAGCTCAGGGGCTCCTGTGAGAGGTGGGGAATGGTATCAGAGTTATCCCTAAGTGTCTAAGCCGAATGCTTCTCTCTCTCTCTCTTCCTCAATTTTGTCCTAGGCTAGGGTGAGAAAAACCTGCTTGCCTGCTGCAAAAGATCTTGCTTGCGAGGCCGGTCACGGCGTTTTGCACCAAAGCCACTTCCCGTGCCAGGTTCCTTCAGAGAAGCACCGCCGGAACGGAGAAGCTGGTTCTTGTCCAGGAAGCAGGAATCTGAACGGAGGAGGAGGAGGAGGAGGGGGGAGACAGGGATTCCAATCAAAACCTGAGAGAATCAGGCAACAACATTAAAGACGATGGTGGTTAAAACCACCAGAATTGGCAGGGACCTTGGAGATCTTCCTAGTCCAACCCCTTGCCCAAGCAGGAGACCCTATACCAGGGGTAGGCAACCTCGGCTCTTTTATGACTCATGGACTTCAACACCCAGAATTCCTGAGTCAGCTATGCTGACTCAGGAATTCTGGGAGTTGAAGTCCATGAGTCATAAAAGAGCCGAGGTTGCCTACCCCTGCCCTATACCATTCTGGGAAAAATGGCTGTCTAATCTTTTCTTGAAAACCTCCAGTGTCGGGAGCACCGATTAATTGTTCTAATTGTCTGGAAATGTCTTAAATTTTATACAAATTCTGTCCCTCTCTGGAAGCTGATAAGATTTTACTTCTCCAAGAATGGAAGTACTTTGGTGGTTGAGGCAGCAGACAGAGGGCAATGAGCCATTCTAGCGTCCATTATTAGTAATCTGCAAAACCAAGCTTGCTCTGTGCCTTGGGGAAACCAGGTCTGCCATTAAAAATAAAAAACCATATGAGCTTTTAAAAAATGTACTGTCAAAAGAGGAAAAGAGATGGGAGCTCCAGAATATTATCGTTTTCCTGGCAACTTCCATTTGAAAGCTTGGTGGAGCAGTGGGCTAATGCCTCCTTAAGTAACACCAGCTGCCTGCAATTAGTGCAGGTTCGCATCCCACTAGGCTCAAGGTTGACTCAGCCTTCCATCCTTCCCAGGTAGGTAAAATGAGGACCCAGATTGTTGGGGGCAATTAAGCTGACTTTGTAATAATGCCGCTTGGGTGTGTGTGTGTGAAAGCCCTAATAAGCAGGCATATACATAGAATGAAGGCTACTGCTAAGCTTGTAAGCCGCCCTGAGTCTTCGGAGAAGGGCGGGATATAAATGGAATTAAAATAAAATAAAAAAAATAAAATAAAAATTAGCAACCTTTGAACTTAATTTTAACAGCTACCACGAGCATCCCGAGTTTGTTTTTCCCCCACGGTGTAATCTCATCGATTACAATGGGATTATTAAAACGATAATCAGGAAACGCTAGCAAACAAAGAAAATGCTTTTCCTCCGCATCCCGTGGCCTGAGCACACAATTCCTGGGCAAACTGGTATTCTTGCCAACTGGGAAATGATATAGTCCCAAAGGAGCTTTCCAAAAGGCAACTGGACTTTCTCGATTTCTTTTCTTCTCATCCAAGAAGCTTCTTCAGTTCACTGAAGAAGATTCTTGGATGAGAAGCGAAACGATTTCAAGGGGGGGGGGGGAAACAACCAAGAAAATCCAGTTGCCTTTTGGAAAAAAGCACCTTTGGGACGACTTGAGAATCTCCATAGGCATTTAGCAAATTATAGATTTTTTTTCTTCCTCTTTTTCCGAGCTTCGGCTTAAGAGGGTCCCACGTTACCTGTGCTGCCACCACTCCTATTCTCAAAGCAGCCCAACGGGAGGCCTGAAGCGCTCCCACTTCCGGATCCGAGGAAGGATGGCTGAGCCGGGCCAGGGGAGGCGGGTTTTGTGTGGCGGCTGCCCAGTTCGGCTAGAGCCTGCTGGATGCCAGCTGGGTCGCTGTGAATGACGCGATCCAAACGATACACTGTGCTGGTAGTAGGAGCAGGAGGAAGGCTCAAGCCAGGCGAGTGATCGTCCGTGTTTCGGCTAGAGAGGGGAGCAAAATGGTGATTGATGGAAACATTACAAAACAGAAGGCAGAAAAGGAAGGAGTGTCCACACTAGGCCACCCTCCAACTTCAAAACATCCTCCCTTCCATTTGGGGCCAAAGACTTTTTTTCCCCCCTCTATGCCTGTGATGGACGAGCCCCCCCTTTCTCAATTTCTCCCTCCGTGGGTCTTCTCTCAAGAAAGGGACTTGTTCTTGATCCAGAGCCTGTCAGCCAAAGGATTTTTCTGAACACCAAAAATAGGATGACAAACTGGCAAACGGCTACGGATTTTAGGATAAATTCCTTGAAAGGGGAGTGGATAGCCTCAGGGTGGCTTATTTGTGGGGGGGGGGAAAGGGGGACATTCAAGCACAAGACATTTTGGTGCTTATGTTGAAGGCACTGATGAGGTGAGGACTAGCTGGTTACAGTTAGCTTTTGTCAGTACTTTTTTTGTAAAAGAAAAAGGTGCCGGAACTCACACGTCATACAACCCGCCTTGCCTACCCTACAAGGTTCCATCCAAAAAAGGTGCCGGAACTCCGTTCTGAGCGTTCTATGAGAAAAAAAAGCCCTGGCTTTTGTCAAGGAGATTATACTGGAGTTTAATCAATACGGAAAAAGGATTGTGGACCGTCCTCCATCAAAGCATTCCCTAAACAAGAGCCGAGGCTTTCAAACGTGGCTACTTGAACTGGACGTGAATTGGGTGTGCGGTATTTTAGTCACTAGGCATAACCAGGCCTGGCAACTAAGGCCGTCTACCGAAGAATACATTTATATTTTATTGTGGGACTAGGGGAGACAGGTGGAATAGTGAGAGGAAGAGCGTGTATCTGAACGCTCTTTTTTTTTTTTTTTGCTCCTAATAGGAGGAGACGCTTTCTCCAAGCGTGGCAACCTTGCTGATTTTTAATTTCTTTGCACTGACATTTGTTACGCCTTAAACGTTTTTAATGCTTCTACACGCTATAACATTTTTTGAAAGATAAAAACAGTACAAACAAAAACTGCAACTGCAGCTTAACTGAGTGTGCGTCACACTACCGATCGCTGCCGATAATCCTTTCACCAACCTGATAACCAGCCAGGTAAGGTTGGACTGCAACTCCCATCGTTCCTGGCCAGGACAACCAGGCTGCCTGGAAATACAATGGTACCTTAGTACTCAACTGCTTTGAAACTCCATCACATTTGGTACCCAACGTAATTTGGACGCAAAATTTCTGTCCCGATACTGCTCGTTTTGATACTCGACGCGCAAGCTAGAATTCGTTGTTGTCGGCTGCCTTGTGACTCACTACATTATTCTTTTATGGGGGAAAAAAATAAATAAATCTGTCCGGTACTCATCGTTTTTGGTTGTCGTTGCGCCTCCTGGAACCAATTAATGATGAGTACTGAGGTACCACTGGAATGGGAAATGTAGCCCAACAAAGCTTTTAGGACAGCGGCTTAGCTGGAAATGGTGGCGGAGGCTATGCTGCCTTAAGACAACCTGAACCTTTCAAATCACAACATCCCACTTGAATTCCACGCTTTGCTGTGGGCTCTCCTCTCACCCGCCTCACCTAATGTAGGATTCATCTCCCACCCACCCTTCTCACAAGGTTTTACCACCCCACCCCCACCCCCTCTCCAGGACTTGCCTGCGATTCTTGGGAGAGGGCCAGCTTCTTTTATCCCCTCCGCTGCGACCGCTGCCGCTCCCTCCACGGCCAGCTTTGCCTCCTCCTCCCGGGCCAGGGTTGGCGCGCCGGTTCTGTCGGTCCATGCCAGGCCGTTGGCTGGAGAAGCTGCGTTTGGACATTTCCTTCTTCTGGGCTAAGCTGAGCTCATTGGTAGAGGGACGCCCCCCGACGGAAGGCATGGTGGAGCAACCCCCTTTCAGGAAGGCCGTGGGGGGAGGCCCGCCGGGCGCCGGCTCTTTCTCCCCGCCGCCACGGCGCTCTGTGAAATCACTGCTCTCCGAAGCCGTCTCCCACTCCTCATTGGCCTGGTCAGAGTTCTGGTTGGACAAATCCGGAGACTTTGTGCCAGCCGCTCTACGGGCAGTCGTTTCCTCTGGGACGGAGACGGAAGGTGCCGGGGAGAAAGGCTGACCCGCCCTCTGCTCACCGTTGAGTCGGGCCGCGTTCTCCCGTTCCTGTTTCAGCCTCCGGAATCGAGGTGGCTTGTCCTGTTGCTGAGAACGGCCGTGGCGCCGTCGCCGAGGTGGTCGGTCAAAGCCACGATCGGAGTTGGGGCCCAGGGGAGTTTGTTTAGGGGAGGCTTGAAAGCTGCCGGTATCTTCCGGGGTCATCGGGGGTGGTCCCGAGGGTGCTTTTTCCTTCACTGAAGATTCCAGAGCCGCTTCTTGTTGCTTTTCTGATTTCTTGTTGGGTTGGGGCTTAGATGGGGGGCTCCATCCACCAGGGGGAGCCCGGCCGCCTCCTCGGCCACGACGAGAAGGTACGCCCCGAGGAGTGAAGACACGCCCACTACGGGCTCCGGGATCTGAGAGGCGTGGGGGCATCTTGTCATGAAATCGAGGCAAACCGGGGGGCTGGGAAGGGGGCGCTGCCGTTGGCGTCATTGGCGGGCCTCGGTTACGCTGGCTAGGGGCTGGTTCTTTGGTCATCTCCTTGTCTGAATGGGCCACATCGCTGGCACTCTCGTGTGTCTCACTTCCTGTCTCAGACCCCCGTTGACGTCGCCGTTTCGGGATCTCTTCATATTCAGATCCTTCACTCCGCGTCTCGCTGGTGTTGCGAGGACGGAAATTGGAGCCGGGCCCCGTAGATTTACCAGGCCCATCATCAAGTCGATAGAAGGGCTCACGGTAGCTACGAAACTCTCGGCTTCTTCCCCGGCCGCCTCGACCACGGCCACTGTAAGCACCTCGGAAGCCCCGTCCTCGGGCAAAATACTCTCCTCGCCCCCTTGCCCGGCCACGGCCAGCATAGCCACCACGCTCGTAAGGGCCTTCTCGCCGCCGGCGGTTTGGCGACAGTGTGCCCTGTTGCTGCTGCTGTTGCTGCTCTTTGGGGGGCATCACTGTTCCACCGTTGACCACTGGCTTGGCTTTGTTCTCCTTGCCCGGTTTTGGAGACTCTTTAGATGGTTCTGGCTTACTACTCACTGCCTCTCCACTCTCCTTGGCCTTTCCTCCAGTACGCGCATCGTCAGCTTCATCTTTTATCTCCTTAGGGGGTGGCGGTTTCTTAATGGGTCCAGCTCGGCGTGGAGTCTTGTCTCCAGAAATGTCTTCAATTTTCCGGCTGCTGCCAGGACGAGGACCCCAACGTGTCTCTGTTTTGGGCTCACGCCGTGGCTGCTTATGGAATTCATGCTGCTGCCGCGGGGTCCTTTCAACCCGCCGTATGATTTCCTCTTTGACCGGGGTCTCCTCTTTTGGCTGTTCAGAAGGAGGCTTTTTTGCTACTATGGGACGAATGACCAGAGGCTCCACCGATTTGACCTCTTCTGGGAGGTCACGATGGAGCAACTGTGGTTCGTCTTCACTTTTGCGAGGCGTCTGGATTTGGGGCTCTGGGCGTCCATTTCTGTTCACTTCTGCCGGTGATGCCAGAGGCATGCTAGCTTGCCAGGGCCCTCCTGGCCGTGGGGACTCGTCCATGGGGAAGCGATGCAATGGTGTAGGGTTGCCATTTTCTGAGAAACCCTGGTAGTTCCCCATGTATGGCTGAGGGGTGACAGCATCACGGAGGCGAACAGGCGGTGTCTCACTCCTGAAAAAGTCATCAAGTACATGTTCTATTACAGAAGTCAATTAAGTGGTTGATTTCTGTAATAAAAGCAGTATATTCAGTAGTACACGAGAAACTGCTCTAAGCTCGATTGTAAAAAAACTCAATTTTTTGTCACTGAATTGTCAAAGTCTGGAATGTCTTGCCTGAGTCAGCTTTCCCAGCCATTTACTTCCAGAGTTTCAATTATAGCTTAATTTCTGCGGACCTCACTCCAGGTTTAGGAGGCGTGTATAAACGCACTAGTGTGCCTCTTGTCTCTGTCACGTTTTGAATTTCTTATTTTGTTTGTTCAAATTTATAATTTCTGTTTTGACAAATAATTTTTTTTTTTAAAAAGGAGCAGCCTCAAGCCGGGCCATCTGCCTTCCTCTGTCTCCTCATCAACTCTCCTGTTTCATGCAAGAGGTGTAAGGAACAGGAATGGAGATTCAAAAACTGATGTCTTTGGGGATGAGGCATACAAGTGTGAATTTCCTTCATTTCCCGATGTGGTTCCAATAACAAAAAAAAATGAAGTTACTGTACAAGGCAGGATTATTAATTTATCTGCCTCCCTCATTCCTGCATCCAAGCAGCCCCCCTCAAAAAAATCTTCTCAAGGTTCCTCACCTTAACCCTTTCTCCTCTTCATCCTGTTGTCGAAGCGATCCTGCCGGAGACCGTGAGTCGACGCTAGGAGGGGCATTGGTGAAGACATCTCCAGCCCAGGCTAGTTTGGGATCAACAGGTGGCGTTCCACGCTCGCGAAGGATGGGAGGATGGCGGTCAAACTGCTCTGAGTTGGAGCCCCCGCTGTCTGATCGCTCACGGGGCAGAAGACCTGAGGGGAGAGAAAGGGCAGCAGCTGTACACAAGTCAGATCTAATTCCCCGTGTAGTCTTCTAAATCAGCGGTCTCCAACCTTTCCGGCTTTGACAGCTGGTGGGCGGGGGGGATTCCACGTGGGTGGTGGGTTGAGCTCGTGCACCTCCTTTTGTGCAAGTGGCGGGCACCTGTGCCTGCAGCTCACGCAAATGGAGCCCCGTGCGCATGCTCACCTGCTGTTGTGGCCCCGACCCCTGAACCTGTCCTAACTGAGGAAGAGGACTCTGAGGATGATGGGGAGGAACTGGCAAGGCCTCCCTCTCCAGGGCCCTCCTCTCTGGCAAGGCCTCCGTCTCCATCTGAAGGCCGACAGGAGCAGCCTGTAATTAGCCAGGCTGGGAATGAGCCCGAACAGCTGCAGCAGATACAGACTAGCGAAGATGAATCATGGCTAGACCCCCGAGAAAGACGCAGGGCCAAGTGTTTACAGCAGCGTAGGAAGAGTAGGAGGGCCAGGGATTAGCTGAGTCACTGAGCCACACCCCACAAGGTACAAAAGGGTGTGTGGTTGCTCTCAGAACTTTGTGACAAACAATAATTCAAACAGCTTCTGGTCACGTCTTTGAAACTCAAGTTGGATTTTTCTACCTGTGTGCAACCCTGGTCTGGATTCGTGACAACGCTTATTCACTTCTGCTTTTGGTTTGCTTGCCTGGACTTCCTTGGATTAATTGTTTGGCAGTTATCTAATTTCAGCGAACGTTTGAGATAACTAGCTTATTTTTGGCTGAATGGGTATCTTGCTGCCAAGGCTTTATCGGATAGCAATTATATTGTATTATAAATAATTAACCCTTGTGAATCTTGTCTGTTTGTACCTTGAGGGAGGGGGAACAGAACACCTGCTATATGTGCAAGTGGACGTGTACGTATACGTACCCGTTGCTTCTGTAGCCCGATAGCGAGCTGCAGCCTGGGGGTTGGGGACCCCCCCGTTTTAAATCCAATCACTGCACCACGATCCGTGTGGCGCAGTGGTTAGAATGCAGTACTGTGGGCTACTTCGGCTGACTGCCGGCTGACTGCAGCTTGGCAGTTCCGATTCTCACCGGCTCAGGGTTGACTCAGCCTTCCATCCTTCCGTGGTGGGTAAAATGAGGACCCAGGATGCTGAGGGGCGATAAGCTGACTCTGTAAACCGCTTAAAGAGGGCCGTAAAGCACTGTGAAGCGGTATATAAGGATAAGTGCTATCTTCCATCGGATTTAGCTTACCCACAAATCAACTTTGGTCGCACTGGTACGTACCAGAGGGGTGTACACCAGGAGGATAAAAATCCATAGGGGGACGGCCCTGCATCATGCGTGGGTCCATGTAAGGCGGGATCATCATCCAGCGAGGGTCAAAGTTTATCTGAGGCATTGGCGGAGGCCGTCCAATGGAGCCTGGGTAGATGCCTTTGGGTGGAGCCTGCTGTGCCTGAGGGGGTGCCGATGGCTGCTGCTGCTGTCCAGGTGGCCCCGCCTGAGGATGAACGTTGCCCGAGGGGCCCATAGGGGCCAGAGGAACACCTGATGCCTGCTGCTGGGTAGAGGAAGACAATGGAGGCTGGACCTGGCTTTGCTGTTGCTGCTGCTGCTGCTGCCACTGCTGCTGCTGTTTCAGCAACTGCTCCTGGGAGGGTAATGAAAGCATCTTTTAATACACGGCCCTCAACAGCTGCTCCTAACCAGAGCCTGTCAGACCTGCCGTCAAACTGCTTCGCTTCACTTTGATGGCAGTCTCCCATAAACTGTGGGGAGAGTTGGGAGGATACAGGAAGGGGGAATGACAGGAGCCCGAGGTGCCAACCAGACACACCAAGGATGCCAGCCTGGGAAAGGCATGTGAACGCCCATGAAAGAGGTGCCAAAATGTGGAATTGTTACCAAAACACCTAGTCTGAACTTTACTGGGTACCACCAAGATGACCAGGGCGGGGGGGGGGGGCAGAGGAGGGGGTGGTGGACCTGGGAGAAGTGAAAATCACCGGGTTTATGCTGGATTTCCTTTAGGTCTGGCTTCGCTAGGCTGTAACCGCTCAGCTTTGGTAAAAGTATATCTTCGGCTACAAGTGGAGGTGAGGTTTCTTTTTTCCCCCTTCCTAAATGCCCATGTTGGGACAGGTCTGATAGAGCTCCTACTTGGACAAGCAACTGCTAGTAGCTGTGAGGACATCAGCAGGCACCAGATCCTTAATCAGAGCTCCACCTAACAAGCTCTGCTGGCTGTTTCTTCTCCGGCATCTCACACTCTACCTGCTGTTGGCGCTGGAATCGAGGTGGCAAGGACTTCTGATATTTCGAGTAGCCGAGGGTCTGGGCCGGGATGGGCTGGCGCGCTGGGAGAACCGCCTCTCCCTTGGGCTCCACCTTGGCAGCAATGGGCACTGCTGGAAGGACAGGTCCAGGTAAGGCTGGCTGCTCTTCCCTCACTTCTGGAACTTCCTTGGGAGGAGGGGGTGGAGTCACAGGGGGCTCAGCTGTGGTGGGACAAGATGGGAAAGACAGGAAGAAGTCGGTTGCAGAGTCCCACACACACCGACCTGTAACTGGTGATGGGGAATGTATGACTCGCGTCATGGATGATCACGCCGTGTCGTTTTGGGCGACACGACCCATGCCTCTGGATTCTTTGGAAGCCATGCAAGAGGGCCCTGCTCTTGAGTGGCCTCTGGAGCCCCCCCCCCAAAAAAAGTGCTTTCCTGCTTCTTTTGGAGTTACAAGGTCAACTCAACAGCATTCTCCAGCTTCCAGGCCTCCTGACGCCTTAGACAGGCATTTTGAAAAAATTTTTTTTACAGCTATGTAAGAATTTATTTAATAAATTTAAATAATTTAATTCCAAGTTGCTATTCTGTTATGAATTGGTGCTCTCTTATGGTGTGTGTGTGTGTGTGACACACCAGCGGACTCAAGTTAAGCATTTTCTGAGTTTTTGATTGCTGAGCTCAAAAGGTTCATCGTCACTGATTTATCATCATCATCATCATCATCTTAGCCATAGTCTATCCACTGCAAGATGATGGCCTCTTCCGCATGTTTCCAATCAATGCCACTGATCCATAAGGTCCTTAACTTTTCAACATAAGTTTCTCACTTGTTAAAAAATAAATAAAATAAGATTTTTCCCCCTGTATTGGTATTAAGGTGAGCTTTCCTACTCCTGCATTGTTATTCATTTAAATCTTTCTTGATCATTATCGAGAGGTTTGCAAACTGGTCGTTTCATGTTACTTTTTTTAAATTCAAAACCTCGTGATGCAGGATGGCTCGTGAGATATCCCAATTGAGTAAAATGTCCAAACTAAGTAAAATATAATCCTGTTCCCTCAGACCAGGGAACCAGCCCAGCGTTGCCAGAAACAGGTCATACATTGGATTTGGGAGAGGTCTTTTTTAAAAATTTTTTGGAGAGAATTCATATGCAGTCAGTGAGAGTATTAGGAAGAAAAAGCAAGACCTTGCTCCTCAAATCAGCTATGCATCGACTATCAAAATCTGAGAGACCTTTCCTATTTCTTTTCTCTGCTTCTGAGCACAAAACTAAAAGACTGATTGATAATGCCTTCTGTCATGTCCTTTACTAACTAGCATCTCCATTGCATTGCAAAAGATTCTGAGGGTTTCTTCTACAAGCAGTCTTAGCCAACCTCTATGCGCATTTAAAAACCAAAAGCAGAGTCTTACTAGCTGGGAACGAAGGAGAATTGTAGTCTTAACACACTAAAAGATGCCACTTTGTGAATGGCTGCTCTGGAAAATGCTTGTTGCCAATGCTCTCCGGCAAGAGTGGGAGCTGCTGGGAAGAAGGGGGTCAGGGAGGCAACGAGATCCTGCGATATTGGTGGGCAACTAAGGGGGCGAAAGAAAACCCCTGAAGGAGGAGGAAGGAGAATGATCCTTGTTCTACTCTAGGGGTGTCAAACTCAATTTCATTGAGGGCCGCATCAGCATTGCGGTTGCCCTCAGGGGGCCGGGTGGGTATGGCCAGGGTGGGTGTGGCCTACTGGGTGGGCGTGGCTAGAGTGCATATGGCCTACTGGGTGGGCGTGGCCAGCTCTACATCGTTCGCATCAAGGGTGCCTATGGGGGCCCGGGCAGGAGTGGGACAGATCTGAGGGTCTCTGGCAGAAGGAGGGTCTCTGTGCCAGGGCCAAGGCAGTGGGGGCCGTTCCCTCACTGCTTCCAGGATGGCTTCGTGGGCCACATGAAACTACTTCGCGGGCCGGATCCGGCCCCCGGGCCTTGTATTTGACATGTCTGCTCTACTCACTCTGCCCGGATTTTACTTAATCTGAAATTTATAACAAGCCAAATATTCCAAATTTTATTTCTACTGATTCAAACCAGGACTGCTGGAATATGATCCTTGTTTCCAATTTGGAAAAAAAGAACACTTCCCCCCACTCCAAAGATTAAAATACAAAACACCAAAATATGTTAAAAAATGATCCCCCCCTGAAAGACATTAACAAAACAAAAGTGTATTTTTTTTAAAAAAAAACCTAACACATATACACATAACATCCTCCCTAGTTGAATGCTTATTAGTATAATACAGCCATGTTGGTTTTCCCACCCCTTGCCAGACAGGCCAAAAATACTTTTAAACAGTTAAAACTACTAAATCTACAATTTACAATCTGTTATAGCCTATAAACTATATTATTAATTAAGTGGTTAACAGGAAAAAAACCCCAATAATAACAAAGATTGTTACATAAAAAATATAAAAGCAATAAAAATTGTGAACAGTGATAAGAGAAAGACGGGGTAGAAATTCCAAAACCCTGTTATCACTTCCCCCCCCCCCCCATTTTGCCACACACTGTATACATCTTGATGGCAATTCCACTGACCCTTTGCCTAGCCCAGGGGTAGGCAACCTTGGCTCTTTTATGACTCGTGGACTTCAACTCCCAGAATTCCTGAGCCAGCCATGCTGAGGGGAAAGGAAGAGGTTTCCAAGCTGAGCCATGCTGGCTCAGGAATTCTGGGAGTTGAAGTCCACGAGTCGTAAAAGAGGCAAGGTTGCCTAACCCTGGCCTAGCCCACAGGTCGGCAACCCTCAGCTCTGGAGCCACATGCGGCTCTTTCAGCCTTTTCCCTGCGGCTCCCAGTCCTCCTCTGCCATTTGCATGGGGAGAGAGAGAGAGAAAGAGAGAGAGAGAAACTTGCGCTTCCCTTCCCTCTCTGTGTGTGTAAAAAAGAGTTGCCTCACGCTGTTCTTGGAGAAGCTGACAAGTTTACTGGGTGGGGCTCCTGCCTTTGCTGCGTCTCTACAGGAAGCAGCAGAAAGCAGGGCAAGAGAGCCAGCCCAATAAGAATGTGTGTCAGCTTGCCAGGTGAGCAGAAGATCAGAGAGGAGGAGGGGGGAGAGAGAGGGAGGGAGGGAGAGAAAGAGGGCTTTGCGGCTCCCAGTGTTTTTTTTTCTTCCTGTGGGAAACGGGTCCAAGTGGCTCTTTGAGTGTTTAAGGCTGCCGACCCCTGGCCTAGCCTCTCAGATATGCTTTTCTAACACTGACAGGAAGAAAAAGGTTACCAAGGGCAGCCGAGTCCAAGTTGATCCCATTGCTGCTGTTGCTGGCCCCGTCGCTGAAACCGGCAGCAGCGTTGTGAGGCTTGTTAGCCAGAACCAGCTCCTCTTTTTTTTCTTCCGGGGAGACTGGGGCAGCCAGCGGACTGGGGGGCACCGGGGTGGGAGGGGGCGGAGGAGCAGGAGACTCTTTGGGAGGCTCCGGCTTCAGACGCTTGTCGGGAGTGCCAAATTTCTCATCCAGGCGCTTGAGCTTCTCGGCACAGGCTGCTCGCCGTTCCTCTTGCATGCGCCGTTCCTCCTCCTCCCTCCGACGTCGGGCACGCTCCACCGCGGCAGAAATCTCCGTCGAGGACTGCTTTCGGCGCTGGCGCCAAGCTTCGTCTTCATCCTCAGGAGGAAGCGGCCGCAGTGGGCGGTCCTGGAGGGAAGAAACTACCTTAAGACTCAAAAGCTGCTCCCTCAATTAAACTGTGTGTGTGTGGGGGGGGGGTTTGGGGGGTGGGGAAGGAAAGGGATCATTCCCGATTAAGCACCGCAGTGGAAATTCAAATGAGAGGTTTTGACGCGCAGGTCCCTTAAGCCACGGCTTTTCAACCAGTGGTACGGGTACATGTGGTACATTGGCACCTGGCAGATGGTACGCGACCATCCTAGAAAAGTGGTAGCAGGGGAGGGGAACGAGCTGAACCGGCAGCAGCACCGCACAAGCCTGAGCAGTCACTAATCAAACAGTTGTAAGTCGAGGACTACCTGTACTTCATCACTTTTTTCCTTTTTTTTTGGTCATCAAGTTTTTGACACCTTGCTAGGCAACTGGTGCTACTCGGATGTTGCCATATCCTAAAACTGGCACAATGGGTGAAAAGGTTGAAAAGCCCTGCTTTAAGCCCCTTGTGCCTCTGTTTATGACAAAGCAGCCCTTGCCTTGTTGCACAATAAAGCAGCAACAAACTACAGCTATGACCCTGGTTACTTAGTGACTGAAATTATGATGCATCCCCAAAAACTCGGATTCGAATTTCTGATGGCTGCCCCCCCCTCTGGTCACGTGACTGCATTTTGGGTGCTCAGAAAACAGTCATCCTGCGGTCATCAGGCTGCAATTTACGGGGTTTGGTGGAAACAGGTTTACATCCAGTTTTCAGCCAAAAAAAAAAAAAGTCCATTGTGAACAATAGGTTTGCTTTACAATTGTGTTCACTTAATGATAAAGAAGTTCTAAAATTGGGTGTGATCACGTGATAACCACACCTAATAACGGCACGACTTAATAGCATAATTCTAGGCTCAATTACAGTTGTAAATCGAGGACTATGTAGAGCAGGGGTGTCAAACTCAATTTCATTGAGGGCCGCATCAGCATTGCAGTTACCCTTGAGGGGCCAGGGTGGGCGTGGCCTACTGGTTGGGCATGGCCAGCTCTACATTGTTCGCGTCAAGGGTGCCTATGGGGGCTGGGCAGGAGTGGGACAGATCTGAGGATCTCTGGCAGAAGGAGATGGGACTGGGGCAAGTGCCGAGGCATGGTCCACTGGAGGAGCCTCACTGATCCTCTCAGGCCATGCGGGGGGGGGGGGGGGAGAGGCTGGACGGTGATGCGGAGGTCAAATGCCCAGCCTAGCCCTCAAGCACCCGCAGCACTAAGCCCACCCCCACCTCCCCAAGAGGGTGCCCAGCTGCTGTGCTTGCTCTCCTTAGTCAGGTTGCTCATGATGGGTCCTCTCCATGTGAGGAGACCTGGCTTTGTATCCAAAGCTTCCTTAGCAATAGGATGAGAGACCACCCAGGTTAGGCCAGGAGGAGGGGGCAAGGGGATGGTGAAAGGGCAGCAGGGAAGGACTAAGGCAGGACTTCCCTCAGACCTTCCCTCTCCTTCCTTCCTTCCTAAGAACAGTGATGCGAAAATATTTGAGATGAGGGAGAAAAACAGGAAAGAAACGCAGCTGGGGAAGTGTCATCCTTCATGAGGAATGAAGAAATACACCATTGCCTGGAAGTGGCCAGCACATGACCCTCTCCTCACAGCACCGAGGGGCTGAGCCAGTGGCACAAGCCTGAAGAGAAGCACAACGCTGCCCAGCCCCTAGCCTGCCCGAAGTAGGCAGGGCCATGTGCTGGCCACTTCCAGGCGATGGTGCATTTCTTCATTCCTCACAAAGGGTGATCCCTCCCCAGCGTGCTCCCAGGGGGCGGGGCCGATGCAGTAGGGGCCGGTCCCTCACTGTTTCCAGATGGCCTTGTGGAGCTAAGACTGAATGTGTTTCAGCATAGATGACCACCACAAAATTGTACATTGGCTCCTGGCCGGCCTGGGCTGGAGCCAAGGCAGTGGGGGCCGTTCCCTCACTGTTTCCAGGATGGCTTCACGGGCCACATGAAACCACTTTGCGGGCCGGATCTGACCCCCGGGCCTTGTGTTTGACATGTCTGATGTAGAGCAAGGGGTGTCACAACTGCCAGCCCGCGGGCCGGTTTCGTCATACCGTAGCCGCGCTCGCCCCATTGCCGGCAATGCAAAAAAGAGTCGCGGCACGTCACGTGATGTGGTGAGTTTGACACCCGTGGTGTAGAGCTTCGTCTCCTCAGTCCTTCCCCCACACATTACACCCTTCGGTTTAAGACAGAAGCACAATCCGGTCTACGTTCTTAATCCCTGGAGAGGCAATGGCCGACCCTCCACTGACTCACCGGGAAATCGTTGGGCTGCCCCCAGCTGCCCCTGTTTGGGGGTGGAGGGGGCGGAGGAGGCGGTGGACGGACGGCAGGGGAAGGGGGCGGCAAGTCTTTGGCGCCCTCCGCAGGACGCGTGTTTTCAGTCCAGGCTGTTTTCACAACAGGTTGATCCTCTTTTGGAGTTCCAGCTTTCTTTGCCTCGGCGCCCGAGGACTGGGTTTCAGGACCAGAAGTTTCATCATGACTACAAAGAGATAGAGGGAACAGTAAAACAGAGCTCTGGAGATGGTGTGCACACCGGGCATGCCCAGTTTAGTGAAAAGAAGGAGCAAGGGGAGGGGGGGGGCACGACGGGATGGCAGTGTTCATATCCGGGAGGCTGCCGCAAAGAATTGGGGGGGGGGGTGTTGTCGATCTATTCTCCAAAGCGTCCGAAGGCAGGACAAGAAGCACTGGAGGGAAACTAATCAAGGAGAGGAACAACCTAGATACAGGTAGTCCTCGATTTACAACACTGCACTCAGTGACCATTTGAAGTTAAAACGGCACTGGAAAAAGTGGCGTATGACCCATTTTTTCACACTTACGACCGGTGGCAGCATCCCCAGGGTCACGTGATCCAAAATTCAAATGCTTGACAACCGACTCATATTTATGACGGTTGCAGTGTCCCGGGGGGGGGGGGTGTCCTGTGATCCCCTTTTCTGACCGGATTCACTTAACAACCGTCTTTTACTAATTTTAGCAGCTGCAGTCATTCACTTAACAAAATGTGGCAAGAAAAGCCGTAAGCTGGGGCAACGCTCAACCAATTTCTCACGCAGCAACGTACATTTTGGGCTCAATTGTGGTCATAAGACGAGGACTGCCTGTATGAGGAGAAATTTTCTGACAGTGAGGACAATTCATCAGTGGAATGGCCTGCCTTCAGAAGCTGTGGGTGCTCCATCACTGGAGGTTTTTAAAAGAGACTGGACAACCACTTGTCTGAAATTTGTATAGGGCACGGGTTGGCAACCTGCAGCTCTGGAGCCACATGCGGCTCTTTCAGTCCTCTCCTGTGGCTCCCAGCCATTTGCAGAGACAGAGGGGTGCTTACACTTCCCTTCTCTCTCTCTCTGTGTTTAACTCACACCGTTCTCCGAGAAGCTGACAAGTTATTGGGTGGGGCTCCTGCCTTTGCTGCGTCTCCACAGGAAGCAGCAGAAAGCAAGGCAGGAGAGCCAGCCCAATAAGAATGTGTCTCAGCTTGTCCGAGAACAGCGGGAAGCCAGCTTGCCAGGTGAGCAGAAGATCGCAGAGAGGGGGAAGAGAAAGAGAGGGAGGGAGAGAACTCATGCACAGCAGCCTCTATTTATTTTTAATTAAACTCTTCAATTAAGTTTCCCCCCTCGCGTGCGGGCGCGTGAGTTCTGCGGCTCCCAGTGTTCCCCCCCCCTCTGAGACATGGGTCCAAGTGGGTATTTAAGGTTTGAGTATTTAAGGTTTCCGACCCTTGGTATAGGGCAGGGGTCAGCAACCTGAAACAGTGAAAGAGCCACTCGGAACCGGTTCCCTCACAAAAGGAAAAACTGGGAGCCGCAAAAAATGTGTGCACATGCGCGTACATGCGCAGAACAGGGTTTGACTGAAGAGTGGAGCCAAGGCGAGATATGCACCTACCCTGCATATTTGAATTGATTGGTTGAACTTTTTTAGTCCCACTTTTTTTTTTGGACTGCACATGGCAGAGGACTGGGAGCTGCAGGAGACAGCTGAAAGAGCCACATGCGGCTCCGGAGCCACGGGTTGCAGACCTGTGGTATAGGGCGATGGTGGCAAACCTGTGGCATGCAGAGCCCTCTCTCTGGGCACGCGCCCCTAGGCCTTCAGCTGGGTTTTATAAAACGTTTTCGCTTTAGGCCTCTGCTGCTGTGTGCAAAAAAAAAGTTCAATCAATTTTAACTTCTCGTGGGGAAAAAAAAAGATCTCGCAAAGTTGGAATTGATTGAACTTTTTAGTCCCACCCAGTCTGCCATTACCCCGCAGCCACGTCCACCCAATGGGCCACACAACGGGCCACTCCCACCCGGCACCTGACGATACATAAGAGGGTTTTGGGTTGCACTCGGTCTCTAAAAGGTTCGCCATCACTGGTGTAGGGTTTCCTGCTTGAGCAGAGGGTTGGACTAGAAGACCTCCAAGGTCCCTCCCCACTCTCGTTATTCTGTTATTCTCTTTGCAGCTGGGGCAACCAGGTGCTGGTGATGACCTATAAAGCCCTAAATGGCTTGGGTCCGGGTTATCTGAGGGAACACCTGCTGCTGGCATCAAGCTCCCTTCGTCCAGTGCGCTCCCACAGGGAGGGTCTTCTCAGGGTACCGCCGGTAAGAGACTGCCGGCGGACAACACCCAGGGATAGGGCCTTCTCAGTGGGTGCGCCCGCCCTTTGGAACCAGCTGCCAGTGGAGCTTAGGACTGCCCCTGACCTCCGTTCGTTCCGCCGGGACCTGAAGACCTGGCTCTTCGAGCTCTCTGGCCCAGGCTGAGAATTTTAATTTTAATTTTAATTTATACTGGGGTTTTATTTGTTCAGGGACGGATATAATTTTTTTAATCTGTTTTTAACTTTTGTATTTTTTGTTTTAACCACCCTGTAAACCGCCCTGAGTCCTTCGGGAAAGGGCGGTATATAAATATAATAAAATAAATAAATAAATAAATAAATAAATACAAGAAGAGTTTTGACTCAAGTAAATCTTCAGATGCAGCCACCTTGGACCGATTTTCCTTGGATCTCACACGGCCGAGGGCTGCATCTCCAGTGTCAAATATGAGTAGAGGTACTTAAAAAAAGACAAGCCACCACCTTCTTTCCTACAGAACTGATGGCCCAGGGGACCGGTTCATGGGGAAACCCATGCCATCGGTTACCGCACTGCCCAATTTTTACCGGCTTTCAGTAATTTCTTCATCGGACTCTTTCCCGTCTTCTTCGTCACTGAATTTTAGCTTCTCAGTGTAGTCCACTTCTTCGTGGGCTCCTGGCGAGAGAGGAGGGGAGAGAGAATGAGACCGAAATGCCAGCGCGCCCCTGGAGGGTTGGAAACAAAAAAAAAGGCCTAATCCAGCAACCATTATGTGATCCTTCCCTCCAGTTTACCTGCCCAGCCCTCATCGTTTTCCTGGTCCAACTCATCAAATTCTTTTAGGTCATCCTGCTTGAGGACGGGGGGCCGGTTTACAGGTTCCGGGGTACGCGACGGAGGTTGTGCGGGGCGAGGCCCTGGGAGCCGCTGGAACCTGAGAAGGGAAGAAACCGCACGAGAATTTAAGCGCCGCTTCTGCTTTCTGCTAGCAAAAGACATTTGAAACCCAGGAGAAAGATCAAAAGAGTCGATGGTTATCCAAAAGGAGGGGTAGGCAACCTCGGCTCTTTTACGACTCGTGGACTTCAACTCCCAGAATTCCTGAGCCAGCCCGGCTGGCTCAGGAATTCTGGGAGTTGAAGTCCACGAGTCGTAAAAGAGCCGAGGTTGCTTACCCCTGTCCAAAACCATCTTGAGTATCAGATGTTCTCCCCGCCCATGTAGCGGAGAGGCAACCTTATTTATCGCTAGTGCCTGAGCCACCCCCCCACATTGTAGCTCACGTTTCAAGCCAGACTGTGAATAGACCTGTGAATTCGACCAATTTAGAATTTACCTGCGATACCCATTTAAGTGTTGCTCAATCAGCTGTGTAATTCTTTTATCTGAATACTGGGAGCAAAGTAAGCAATTAGAGAAGTGTGTTTCCTTAACTCAATCATGTCTTTTCCTAGAACTATGTGGCTGCCGCATGAGCCCACAAAAGGGGCAGCTCATTTAAGAAAGCATCCACAGATCGAACAAGTGGCCTCGGGGGGGGGGGCCCTCTGAAACGCCCCCCCCCTTTTCATTGCAGCTCTCAATAGCTGCACACCCCTTTCACTTCTCTGTTAAACAACCCAATCTGGCTTTCTTCTGTTTAAACGATACAACCTTTCTCGGAGTATCTTCATCTGCCTTAACTAGTCTGGAAATTTAAAACAAGTACTTTGATCAAATGGTCCGAACAGTTTCAGAGTCCCCCTTTATTAGACCGTAAGGTTACGCCACGAAGATTTCAAGCATCTCGCTTTTGCTTCTGCCAGAGAGCAAATGTCCCCCTTCAAGCCACATTCCAAATTCCCTTTACACATAACCCTCCCAACATCCCTGATTTACCTCTGTGCCTCTGCTGTGGGGTAGCGGTAAGGTCCCTGTGGCCCATATGGAGTTGGGAACGGGAGATATGGGGGATACATCTGCAATTGGGTAAAGAAGGAATTCATTACTGGAAAATTCCTCAAACAACCCCCCCCCCCAAAAATAAAAAATCTTTCTAATGGAAGCAAAAAGGCTCATCTTCCACAATATACTTACAAATGGCGGCATCATCCCCCGATAGGGAGGGAATTGAGGCGGGATGCTGGGCTGCATGCTGACACCAGCCCGTCCATCCTCAGGCACCAGCTCCCCGTCGGTGCCCCGCCCACCTCCATCCCGCCAGCTGGTTGCATCTGCAAGAGATTTATCAGAGGAGGGGAAGTAAATGGGAAGAACGGGGGGGGGGAGGGGGGGGGAGAAAGAGCCCTTTTCAATGGGTTTACCCGGAAGTAGATGCCTTTGCTCCAGACCTCAGAAGCCGCTGTCACTTACTCTGGGGGCGGAGGTTTGGTCCGGGCCCATACGACGCATCGGTAGTGTCCTTTTCTTTGCCAGGTTTGTCCTGGTCGCCAGCCGCCTGCAGGGTCGGAAATTCCTCGCGAGAGAATCGCGACAGTAGGCTTGATCCCTTTCCACCTTGACACCAGGGAAAGAAAAAGATGGTAAGAGACACTCTTGGCGAAATAGCTCCATCCCACAAAAAACGGGGGGGGGGGGGAGGAGGGTGTGTGTGTGCACGCTTTACTTGTATGAGTCGGAGCGTGACTTACCATCGCCTTGTGCTCCATGGGTAACGCTGGCCTGTGCCCAGGACTTTACCCCGCTTGCTACAGTAGGGGAATTCTGAAAGAAGGGGACAGGATGAGAAACACAAACTGAAAGCAAAATCTTGATGGCTTCCAATTATCCAGGGGTCTTAACAGTGTAGAGCAGTGGGCTGATGCCTCCTTAAGTAACACCAGCTGCCTGCAATCAGTGCAGGTTCGCATCCCACCAGGCTCAAGGTTGACTCAGCCTTCCATCCTTCCCAGGTAGGTAAAATGAGGACCCAGATTGTTGGGGGCAATTAAGCTGACTTTGTAATAATGCCGTTTGGGGTGTGTGTGAAAGCCCTAATAAGCAGGCATATACATAGAATGAAGGCTACTGCTAAGCTTGTAAGCTGCCCTGAGTCTTCAGAGAAGGGCGGGATATAAATGGAATTAAATTTTTTTTTAAAAATCCCAGGGTGTAGATCAGTTCCTCAACCTTTCTGGCTTTGCGAACTAGCGGAAGGAGGGGGGGGGGAAGAAGAGGGGTTGGTTCCGAGCGAGCTGTCAGCAAGCCTGTGTACACCCGCAGCTCCATTTGCACTAGCAGCGTGCTTGCGTGCGTGCATGCTCGCTGCTCCATTAAAATGTCAATTTAATGATGGACATACAGGAGCTAGCATGGGATTTCGAGAGTTCAGGATTTATTTGGTTGGGAAAGACTGATCTAGTAGATCACACTGCTTCCTTCAAGAGAATAAATTTTCTAACATCAGGGTTAAGCGTAAAACTGATGTGCTAAAAAAAATGTTCTTAGAAAGCAGAAGGGTGAAGGTTAGAATTGTCCAGGAGTTATTACTCAAGCATTCTTGCATCTTGCAATGGCTACTGAGAAACTCAGAGGAATGAATGTGGTTTAGACACAACACTAAACTATGTTCACTTTAACAAAAGATTCAGGCTCATGAGCAAGTCCTCGCGCTTTGGGGCACACACAGATCAGAAGCCTTGGTTTAGCAAATCCTAGGCATGCGTTTATATACAACCAGGCACTAAAATGTTTTTTGATTGTATGAGGTGCAAACCGGCTCATTATTGCTCACTACTACACAGGGTGAATCAGGTTGCTACGGTTTGTCCACGTCACCCCGCACACCCGCCCCCCCTGTATAAATTACTGAAACGTGTTCTACGTGGGGCTGCCTCTGAAGCGTACTCAGCAGCTGCAGTTGGGGACTAAATGGTGCAGCTCATCTTTTGGCAGGTAACACTTGCTACATGCACCCCAAGTGGGACTGCAGTTCTCTCTACTGGTTGCCGACCGGCTTCCAGGCCCAAGCCAAAGTACTGATTTTGATTTTACAGCTTACAGGAGGCTTACGTACATGCCCTGCGGGAGATTTGGGAATCAAGAGAGAGAAAGAGGCTGTGGGAAAATATCTCTGCCCAGGTAGTGCCTTTGCTTCTGACCTTTTGGACAGCTGCTGTAACGTAGCTAGCTCAGACAGCTTTGAGGGGTTAACTCTGTTTATTGTGTGCATGACCACAACGATGATGTTGTTTGGATTATGAATTTAACACTAATCCGTGAACTGATGACCTTAATGGAAAACAGCATGGACCTTCTTGCTGCATGATACCATTCAGGTATTTGAAATGTACTCTCTAGACACCCTTTTCACCTGTCTGTTCAAAGCAAAACTTTCTCATTTTTAAACATCTCTCTTCATAGAGAAGATCATCTTCACAAAACAGCCTCCCAGGAGTTAAGTGGCCACTGTTTTTGCATTGCTGCCGAGCAATTACATGGACTTATTCATGTAGTCACCAGAAGCCAAGGTTCTTTGGAAAGAGGGTTTATTTTTACCCATCTCGAGATTCTTTTCGCACATAAAACTACACAGTCCCCCTTACCATTGCTCTGGATTTATTAAAATCCCACTTTTCTGAAATTTGGAATACATTTTGGAATAGCTTTAGCTTCAGTTAAAATCAAGAACTTCAGCATTAGTCACTTCCCTCACTTACCCTCTACTACCTGCTCTTTCCTTGTCTGTCTTTTTGAAACAGAGTTAAACCATCATTTATTTCAAAAAAGAGTTTGATGTAGTAGTGTGACTCGTGAACAACGCTAAGCCATAGCCATATATTGCAATTCACAATGTGTGTGTTGGTGAATATGCTATGCTATACTATGCCAAGCCAAGCCACACTTAATGTTATCCTTACTGCAATTAATAAGGCTCGAAAATAAGCAATTTTAAACTGATACGATCATAGTTTCTATCAGACTTTCAATCCTTCAAAACTCCCCTTGAATGAACTGAAAATGATGCCTGTAACAACTGAAAACAGTTCCAGCACCCTCAAATTAAAAATAAATAAAATGCCCTTTCATAAAATCCCAAAATTGGGTGGTTTATTCTGCCTGCTACACTGAAGTCTAAATACAATTATTTATTCAAGAATAAGCCTGCACAGAAAGCAACCTGTACAGTTCAAATGGAGCGAAGAACAGCCTGCCTTGCTTACATTTTCACTGTAATCAGAGCAGGGTGCAATAAAGAAGTCCTGCTGAAAGATTGCCACCTTCTATCAAGCTCCAATACGTTTTGTCGTTGTTAGTTGCGAAGTCGTGTCCGACCCATCGCGACCCCATGGACAACGTTCCTCCAGGCCTTCCTGTCCTCTACCATCTTCTGGAGTCCATCTAAGCTCACGCCTACTGCTTCAGTGACTCCATCCAGCCACCTCATTCTCTGTCGTCCCGTTCTTCTCTTGCCCTCAACCTTTCCCAGCATTAGGCTCCAATACATAATGGCCATGAAAAGAAGTGCAAAATCTATGCTGCCTGCACTCTGCTATTCCTCTTAGTAGTAGTAGTAGTAGTAGTCACACCTGGAAAATGCTTTCCAAGACCAGCTGGACTTTCTATCTACTTGTTCTGCGGGATTCTAGTCATCGGTAAAGAAATGCAAATCTACTGATCCAACTTTTTTTTTCAATTGCCAATTTTCTCCACCTCTGCTCCTGCTGCTTTATTAGGAATGCTACATTCTTTGCAAAAATTGGAGTAACTTTTAGGTATTCCCTTCACATTCAAAGCTCCCCAGATTCCTTTAACCTTTTGGCAGGTAAAAAACAGAGGAGAAAGCACCTCTCGAGGCAAAAAATAAATAAATAAAAAAAATTGAAGTAACAAAAAACAAAAAACAAAAAAAACACAACCCTGATCTTCCTTGCAATTGCACCATGAGCAAGGGAAGAAATGATCTCTTAAGTTCACACATATAATGACAATGAATTGTTCCAATAGCCCACAGGTCTGCAATCCGCGGCTCCGTAGCCACATGCGGCTCTTTCAGCCGTCTTCTGCGGCTCCCAGTCCTCTGCATGTGCAGTCCAAAAAAAAAAAAAAGTGGGACTAAAAAAGTTCAACCAATCAATTCAAATATGCAGGGTAGTTGTATATCTCGCCTTGTCTCCACTCAAACCCTGTTTTGCACATGCACGCATGTACATGCATGCGCACGCATTTTTTGCGGCTCCCAGTTTTTCCTTTTGTGAGGGAACCGGTTCCAAGTGGCTCTTTCACTGTTTCAGGATGCTGACCCCTGCAATAGCCCCTGCATGGCAACATGGAAACTCACTGACTGGGAACAACACATGTTGAGAAGAACTCCAGAACATTCTGTTGCCTCTCTGGGCTAAGCAATACCGTGCAGCTCTAAAAAGTATCTCTCAAACTGGATACAGTTTGAGGTGTGCTTGATACTGTGCTCAGAAGGGAACAAGCCTGTCAGTTGGATCAGCAGTTGCTTCCACTTTAGACAATTTACTTCCAGAAATTCCCCTCCCCCCCACCACCACAGAGAATAGCATAATCTGGAGGAGATCACACAGGCCATAGGGGAGGAAAACAAATATTGGAGAAATCTTAATTTTCCAGGTTAGGTTCCTAAACCGGTCAATTTGGCACATTCCTTGCGTTGCATTACCTCTCCGGTCAGTTATAGCAGACCCAGTTTTCTGAGACAAAAAAGACCTAACCCCTATCTAAATCTTCTATAGGCCCCGAGGGCTGGCTGAGAATTGACGCCCAAGAGAGAGCTGGTGTAAAATGATCACCTAGGTAGAGCGTGGATGTGCACGCCTGTTCAAATTTATATTCAGTCTTTAGGGAGGCAGAAATTGCAGGAACTGTTTTCAATCGAGTCTTGGCCCAAGTCTTTTTTTTTCCTGACAAATAACTGCTACCCAAGGGAGGAAGGGAAAAGTAGTTTACATGGTGGACCAGCGAACGATAAAAAGAGGGAGAGCGGATATATCAAAGATGGACAGAGGGAGGAATAATGAGTAAGAGAGGAGAGGCTACAGCTAGAAATCCGTTTTTTTTTTTTGCCAAATATAGGTTACAACTTACGACAGACATCCTAAGTGCCATGTAGCAGAGTGAGCGCCTGTTACTCGTCCCAGCTCCTGCCAACCTAGCAGTTCGAAAGCACGTAAAAAATGCAAGTAGAAAAATAGGGACCACTACGGTGGGAAGGTAACAGCGTTCCGTGCGCCTTTGGCGTCTAGTCATGCCGGCCACATGACCACGGAGACGTCCTCGGACAAGCGCTGGCTCTTCGGCTTTGAAACGGAGATGAGCACCGGCCCCTAGAGTCGGAAACGACTAGCACGCATGTGCGGAGGAACCTTTACCTTTACCTTAGATAGACATAACAGTCCAGGAAAAAAAAAAGAATCTGGCTGAGTGCTTCCAACCTCCCATTCTTGCCCCAAATTTACCTCGGGGGTTGTTGGGGGTCGTTTCGGTTGGTTTGAGGCAGACGTCTGTGTAGCCGGCGGCGACTGCGATTCCGGCGGCTGAGCTGTCGAGGCATCGGTACTAGAGGGGGGGAAAAATTAAAAAAAAAGAGAGGCCCAGAAACAAATAATAATAAAAAAGTTAAAATGGTGTAAGCTTGAAAATGGGTACAGACGCCCCAACGGCTTGTGTCTTGTCTTACCTCTTTGGGTCTGGCTGTTCCTGCTTGCTTGCCCATCCTGTCCCGTCTTTCGGTACTAGTGAGACGTTGGGGTCATTGCCTTTGTTCTCCGCTTTTAAGCTCGGAAGATTCGCAGGGGGTGGCATGCGTCGGGCAATGGCAACCTTACCGAGACTCTGCAAGCCATGGCGGGGGGTTACTGCAGGGAAGAGGATTTCAAAGGTTAAAGGCAGCCCCGAGACATCTTTGAGCAGCCGACTGTCCTGATTCACGCCGATTGTCAACCGGACTTTGGTCAATCCCCCAGAGTTAACTGGTTACGGTAAGGGACAGCTGCTCAGGGCGCTGCGAGTACCACATCAGAGCATCAGAGATAAGACCAAGTTCATCATGGCAGCTGCCTCCTCCGTTGAGAGCAGGACTGGGAAGAAGATACACCCTGGCCGTTTTACCTGTGGGTTTCTGGATCTCTAAGGACTTGCCCTTGTACGTATCAAACAGGTTGAGCGACGAATACTTTTTTCCATCCTTCCCCTTTGCTGTTTGCCCCAAACGATCTGACATTGCGCTGTAAGGTCATTGAGTACGATGGTTCCTCCTGGCTCCCCGCGAAACGTGCCTAGGTTGGACCAGGAAGAAAGGAGACTGAGAGGAAGAAAACGCAGCAAGGTTGCTTTTACCTTTCCCCATCAACCAGCGGCTATTAAATTTAGTAGCCGGTTGGCACAAGCAGTGCCAGCTTTAGGCTAAGGCCAAATTAAAAAAAAAAGGCTGAGGACACCAAAGCTTAAAAAAGGACACCAATGCTGCCCTTCCTTCTGAAATCATTCTAAAAGGCAGAACCATCCCTTGAACTGGCACTTGACACGAGGCTTTCCCTTACCCAACGCTGAGGCTTGTCACTACAATGTCCAATTTTTGATATCCCTTTGAGGGAAATATAACTAAAACACTTTTACGTGATTGCCCATCTCACTGAACATGACTCGGTGGTATATAATTTAACAATTAAAACAACGTCACAACTATCGGAACGCTTCAAAAGTAAACAAGACGGTGGGAGAAGATCCAATACAGCCGTCATGTAGGTTCCCCAAGGGATCCCCAAGGCTGCTGGAAGAATCACATTGTGAGGGCCATCTGAGAAGCTAAAAGGGATGGGGTTAACTCATCCTGGGAGGGAGAGGTGGGAACCACAGCAATAAAAGTACATTGTCTCGCCTTGCCAGATGGAACTCCTTAGCAGACAAGAATCACAACAAATTCTTCCTGCTCCACTTGATGAGGATGAGGCAGGGAGATGTGATCGCTGGTCCTTTAAGTAATGAGGACCTGTAGGTCAGAACCAGCATCTTGAATTGCACCTAGCAGCATATTGGCAGCCGATGTAGCTCACAGAACGTAGGTGTGACTTGTGCTGTCTCTAAAGGCATACAAGTGTGCAGCCACATTCTGTACCAGTTGAAGCTCCTGAATACTCTTCAATGGCAGCCACATGTATCGTGTTTCTCTGAAAATAAGACCGGGTCTTAAATTATTATTATTTGCCTCCAAAAGAGGCACCAGGTCTTATTTTTGGGGTAGGCCTTACCTCACCTCCGGCACAGACAGCCTCACGTAGCTGGGCCACTTCTTCTGGGGCCGAAGTTCTGCAGCTGCATTCGGCTCTGCATTTTGCAGTCAGGCCTTTCCAGAAAGCCTAAGCACCCGAGTACCGAGCTATGGATTCAATCCATAGCTTGGTGCTCAGCTGCTGAGGTCTTGCAGAACCGAGATATGGATTCAATGCATACCTCGGTTTTTGGTTGCACAGGCCTTTCGGAAAGCCCTGTGACTGAGAAATGCAGGCCTGGCTGCAGAAGAGGCCTCAGAAGAAGTGGGCCGGCAAGGAGAGGCCTGGCTGCAAGGTAAGTGGGTGTGGGGTGGGTGGGGCAGCTCCACACCCCCACTCCAGCTTGATTTTTAGGTGTGTGCCTTGCCCCAAAACTAGGGCTTATTTTTGGGACAGGGCTTATATTAGCCCCCCCCCCCAAATCAAGCTAGGGCTTACTGTTAGTGTAGGCCTTATTTTCGGGGAAACACAATAGTTTGCATTATAGCAATCCACTTTGGAGGTGACTAGGGTGCGAGTGACTGTGAGCAGAACCCCATGGTCCAGGAAAGAGTAAAACTGGCACACAACCTAACGTCAGAATTGCCACCTACTCCTTGAGCAGGAGTCACAAGTCTAGAAAGACACAGGTAGTCCTCAACGTACAACGTCGATTAGAACCAGAATTTCCATCACTAAGCAACAGAGTCATAGAGTGTGACCATATTACTTAACTGACGGCAATCCTTGCAGTCCCAGTTGCTGTTAGCACAGTCATCATGTGGGGCAACTTCCTGCCAGCTTCCCACAACCATGTTAGTGGGGAAGCTGGTAGTAAGTTGTGTCAAGTGGTTTGGAAAGAGGATGGCAGGCAGGCAGGCAAGAGGCTGCTGCCAGGCAAGGAAAGTGCAAGGGTGCCTGGCAAGGTTGAGGGATGGTGTGTCGGAGGAGCCTCGGGTGTGTGTGCGTGCGGAGTGTGTGTGAATGGCCAGTGCAAGTGCAGAGGCAGGGGAAGGATATGCGGGTAGGGGAGGCTTAGCTCAAGTGACCTTCCCTGTTGGCTTCCCCAGCACTTCCTGGTCAATGAACAAAGGCAAATAGACATGTCCCAGGACGAGGTTGCAAGATCCAATCTGGGTCTGTCACTGGGACGAGAGTTTTTGTCTTCTGAGCTTTCGGACTCGTGCTGGAGCCCCCATCCTCGGGGAGCTTCCCTCTAGCACACACTACTTCAACAGGCACCGTATAAATCCCACACACAGAATGGCACACACTCTGCTAGAGGCATGTTCCCTGAGGATGGGGGCTCTAGCACGAGTCCGAAAGCTCGGAAGACAAAACTTCCAGTCACGGTGACCGACCCAGATTAGATCCTGGAACCACCGGTAATTTCTTTGGTATCCCATTCCTCCACCTATGTGCCTTATCAAAGAAAATTCTAGTCAAGAAAATTTCACTTAAAAGAATAAAATAAGCATTGTTGTGTGGCCAAATCCTAAACCCCACCCCACCCCAGGGCAACCACATTCCTTCACTAATCTCCTTTCTGGCTCCGTTCTCCGCATGCAGGGCAACAAAAAGAAGTTTGTGGGACTAAAACCAAACCAAACCAAACCAATCCAACCTTCCAACTTCTCGTGAAAAAAAAATATCTCTCAAAGTTGGAAGGTCAGATTGAACTTTTTTTTTTTTTACCGGTAGTCCCACGGGCTTGTGTTGCTGCCCTGCATGCAGTGGCAGAGAATGAGCCGGAAAGCAGGTTGGTGAAGGGATTCTTTGGGGAAGCGAGGAGAGATGGGGAAGGGGCTGCTCCGGCCGGGCGGCCAAGGATACTGTTGGGGCTTTGTCCTCCATTCCCCCCAAACACACTAAGCCTCACTTAGTGGCCGCAGCATGGGTGCATCGCTCAGCCTCCTGCTTTGTTGCGACGGCAAGTAAGGAGGAGAATCAGCTTCGTCCTCCACCTCCCCACCACCTCGCTTAGTGGCCGCGGCACAGGCGCACTGCTCAGCGTCCTGCTTTGTTGCGGTGGTAAGGAGAAGCGAGCTGGTGATCCTGCATTGGGCTGCTGGAGACGCCGTGGCAAGGCCAGGAAGTTGTCGGCATGTTGATGCAGGGCCCTCTGTCAGCCGGTCCAGGGCGTGTGGGGCAGCACCGCACTCCCCTGCCTCACTTCATCCTCAAACCCCCCTCCACCTCATGTCAGCAGGAAGCAGAAAGAATGGGTGGGCGGGCGGCCAGCTGCACAGACTCTTAAGTAGGGCTTACTTTTGAGGTAGGGCTTATATTGGCACTGGTGTGAAAATTGGGCTAGGGCTTATTTTCGGGCTAGGTCCTGTTTTCGGAGAAACACGGTATAAGAGCTAGGGGCTGCAACTCAGCCCACCAGTGATGCTGTGATGCCACTAAGAAGGGCACCACATATTTCTTCAGCCAATATTTTTGGCTGAGATTAGGATACCAATGAGAATGGGCTCACTCCAAAAGACAAACCATTCTATTGTGGCTTTCAAACCACTGTCAAACAAACGGGTCTAAAAATGTGTCATTTTACTGTAAAACTTCAGTGGTATCATTGTGGGATGCCAGATGACTGCATTCAGCCAATGGATTGCCCATCTCGTTTGAAATGAACGGAATCGATTTTTCCCAAAACACCTATTACCTAATTATTTAGCTGTTTTCCTGAACTACACTAATCAAACAAAGGCAATGGATTCAGACCTTTTCGGTTCAGCACCACTGTGACACTTGGCTCATAAAACTCTTGAGAAGATTCAGACCTGAAACTGATTTTGGAAGTCATCTAATCCAAACCTGTCAATGCTACAAACCCATCATTTTTTCCTATGTGTACAGGCTACACAGGAGCCTGGAAGGTATTCTATGAACATGATTGGAAACTTCTATTTACCTCTGTGGGAAAAACCAGTTTGCAAACTAACCAATTACCTTATCTTGCATTCCACATTGGACTCTTTTCCATAGGCCACTGGTCCCCAAGCTTTTGGGCATCAGGAACCATTTCTGTGGAAAAATTGTTCCACCAGAGGAAAAACCACCAGAGGTGGTTTTGCACGCTACCTAGATAGATCCCATGCATATGCAGATAAAACTTTGTTCATTTGCTCATTTACTACTCAAAATAGCTACTTTATTCAGATAAGAACAATAATGATTTATAAGTTAAACGGTTTATTACACCTAGTAACATTCTTGCCTTCTGATATTTTATTACAATATTTTTCATTATGGTGGAAGTTCCTAAGAATATGAAATATTCAGCTGTGCGATTGTTAGATTTGCTAATATTTGTTAATAACTAATTAAAGCGATTAGGAGCTTGTAAATAAACTTTGACTGGCATCCCAAGGCCATTTCAAAACCAGTTTTCCTGGCTGCAAACCATACATTCTCATTCTGTAAACCTCTTTTAACACTGTCATGTTAACAATGGTGCCTTTACACAAAATATTCAGAGAATCTAATTTCTTGAATGAGAGAGACAGCAAATCATATATGATAGCATTTGTATGGTCATTGTAATTATCAGTATTTCTCCAACTAGACAATGGTTCGGTATTCAAGTGAAGTTCCATGTTCCATGCATGTAAATTCAAATTGCTAAAAATATGACAGAAAGGATTGATATCACATTTAGTAACTAATTAAATATTACCATCTCATACATATAAAGTTTTTTAACACAGAATATTCTCAATCTCATTCTTCATTTTAAACCAGTTATGCGAATCCTGGCTTTTACAAACAACTCTACTTACAAGCAATCAAAATTATTTAAATTTGCATTTAGATTTATTATTAAACCTTTAAAATCTAAAATTAAATTTTAACAAAACATGCAACCCATCAATTCCACAGAATCTAGCAATTGAGAAGCAATCAAGTAAAAATTCTATACCATATTTGATTGGAAAATATCTTAGGCACTGCTGTGCCTACAATGCTACATAACACAGTGGTTTAGCACAATATCTAAATCCATCTCTCTTTCTATAGTTTGTCTTATTATAATAAAGGTAATTTGCCTTACAGGCAAAATGTATGATTAATTGTATACTTTATACAATGTCTGCATTGCATCCGTACATACATCCCCTTGTAAAATTCATTTAATTCTAGATTTCTGTTGAGAATCACAAAACTATTTATTTTTCTGCAAATTATATGCTGCTCAGTTCCTTTTTTGGACAATAATATAAATGGGGGAAAAAAGGAAAAAAAACTGGAATCAATGACATTTATACTGCATTTCCTCAAATGATTTCCTCCTCCATCATCATAAATCAGCCGAGAATTTGGCACATCTATTTTATTAACCTGTACAAATTCCAAATCTTCATTTTTAACAACAAAGCTAAATTGGTGCTGTACAATTGCATGCAAACATAATTTAAGAAAAAAAAACAACCCACAAACAATACTGACTTGCACTTATCCTAACCCTATCCAACAGCATTTGAGGTAGCTGAGTCCAAGTATCTCTTAAGTTGCTTGGTGGCACATTTTAATGGCGCAACCCTTGGTTAGTTCTCTGAAGTCAAGATCAGCAGACTTGACATGAATTGATGCGGAAGAACTCAGTGACAGGTGCTGGACTTGAGGGCAGAGAAGGACAGAGGAGCCTGTCCAGGACACCCAAAACATTTGAACTTTCACTTGGCAGGAAGCAGCAATAAAACAAGTTCAACAGCAACAATACTACTCAGCAGTAAATTCAGCATGGACAATAACAATCTCAGTGAGAAAGAAAGGGTAGGGATAATTGGCCTTCAGGTAGTCCTTGACTTATGAACACAATGGAGTCTGGAATTTCGGTTGTAAATTGAGGCACTATGTGATCAGACTTGATTTTACAACCATTTTCATAAATCTATCCTTCCAAATTGATGGGGTTTCTCCCCACCCCCCGGAAACTGGCAAAAACCATGACTGTAGAATGTCGCAACCAGTTACAAATGTGAGCCAGGTGCCAACTGTCTGATATGCAACCACATGGCTATGGGGAGTCAATCGTAACTTTGAGGACTGATTGCAAGTAGCTTTTAAAAATTCCATCATAATTTTGGTCATAAATTGAGGACTTACTAGTATTACACTGGCTTATGTAGAGTCAGATGATCTAGCTGGTGAAATTCAACTACAGATAATCCTTGACATACAAGTTTGTTTAGTGACTGTTCAAAGTTACAACGGCACCGAAAAAAGTGACCTATGATTGTTTTTCACACTTACAACCATTACAGCATCCCCATGGTCATGTAATCAAAACTCAGATGCTTGGCAACTGACTCATATTTATGACGGTTTTGCAGTGTCCTGGGGTCATGTGATCACCTTTTGCAATCTTCTGACAAGCAAAGTCAATGAGGAAGCGAGATTCACTTAACAACCATATTACTAATTTAACAAGTGCAGTGATTCACTTAACAACTCTGGCAAGAAAATTCACAAAATGGGGCAAAACTCACTTAACAAATGTCTCGCTTAGCAACATAAACTTTGGGCTCAATTGTGGTCACAAGACAAGGACTACTAGTAATACAACTCACAGTGGCCCTTCCAACTTGCTGCAGGTAGTCTTCGACTTACGACCAAAATTTCTGTCGTTAAATGAGATATTTGTTAAGTGAGTTTCGCCCCATTTTACCACCTTCCTTGTGGCAGTGAATCACTGTAGTTGATAAGTTAGTAACCTGGTTGTTAAGTGAATCTGGTTTCCCCAGCGACTTCTGCTCATCAGAAAGCTGCAATAGGTGATCACCTGACCTTGGGACACAGCAACGGTCGTAAGTACGAACCAGTTGCCAAGCGGCTGAATTTGGACCGCATGACCATGGGGATGCTGCAAAGGTCAAAACTGTGAAATGCGGTCGTAAGTCACTTTTTCCCCAGTGCCGTTGTAACTTTGAATGGTCACTAAGTGAACCGTTGTAAGTTGGGGACTACCTGCATGTGGATTTCAATCCTAATGTAAGGTATTGTTTTGCGGGGGGGGGGGAATGCAACCAGTTCCCTAGCCCAGGGATGATTACTGTCCACGGAAGCTGCTCAAAGGCAGGTTATTTCAGCTTACAAATCTCTACTTAGATAAGCTAGGACTGAACTAGGGATCACCGGTAGGTAGACAGGTTCTTTCTCTTAAGAGCTGTTATCCTATTTCTGCAAGGATGATGAGGGGAGGGAGAGCGCTTCAGAAGGCCAGGGTACCAGGAAGGGGGCAACAACGCAAGGGAGAGTTGGTAGGACCCAAATCAGTTGACCAACCGACACAGTTCCAAACGATATCAAGTTACATACCTCCTTCAAATTTAAGAGGAATGTAACCTGATAAGATTGGACCGTATTCTATTTTTGCAACTGAAAGCAAAATAAACAAAACTACCCCCTAAAGGAAATACACTGTTCATCGACATGAAAGCCTCCTCACATTAGCAGCTACACTTGGCAGTCACAAGACAAATTAGCCACGGCAGCTATTCTAACTAGATTTTCAGCTTTACATTTATGGACTATGAATTTCTGGTTTGAGCAGATAGATACAAAGGATTTCGCACAGAATGGCAGCTGCCATGAGTGCAAATAAAACTCAAGAAGAGCCATTGTTCTTGCTGTAGCTGAGTATCTTTCCTCTTTGGTTTCCCATGTTAAAAACTGGATTTCTCCAAATGCTGAAGCTTCATTACCTAAGTAACTTCTTAGCACTCGTGGTGATTTGACAATTTGAAAATAATGACCAGCTTCACAAAGCTCCCTTCTTTTTCAAGATCCTTTACATTCTCTTTTAAATTGCTCTATTTTTATTTATTTTTTTTATTTATTTTTTTATTTTTATTCCATTTATATCCCGCCCTTCTCCGAAGACTCAGGGCGGCTTACTCAAGTATTCTACATAGTAAGCAAACTGTGTATGTTTGAAATGTTAATTCTCACGACTGCATCCTGTAAATAGCACAAATTAACTTTTTATTCTTCTACCGTCTGCTAATTTGGTGGTGATGGGGTTAGCTTATCTTCTGCAAATAAAAATGATGTTATAAATGAATTAGGGGAAAAAAGGCAGCATATTGCAAAGCACTGCTGCAAAAAAAATGGAAAGATAAAAGCATAGGTGACTGGTATAATGAGATTACTGTTTTGAAGGTGCACAACTGTGAAAAATATAAGTGTGGGTGGGCAGAGGAAGCAAAATAATTTAACGTTCTTACATGGCATCTCAAATACTAGGGTTTCTAATTGTCATTCGAACATCACAAGCATGAAAGCATAGCCCTGTTGGATCAGAATAAAACTGAAAACTAGATATAATCCAGCATTTGTTTTGGTACTGCCCTCCAGTCACAATAGTGCAAGAATATTCACGTGCTCTATGGCAACTTAAATGGGATTTGTATTGCTTTTTATACTGGAGATAGTACAAAAACACCACCTGTAGCCCAATCATTCTGGATCTTGCTTTGTTGTTGTTAGCTGCGAAGTCATGTCCGACCCATCACAATCCCATCGATGTTCCTCCAGGCCTTCCTGTCCTCTACCATCTTCTGAGTCCATTTAAGCTCACGCCTACTGCTTCAGTGACTCCATCCAGCCACCTCATTCTCTGTCGTCCCCTTCTTCTCTTGCCCTCAACCTTTCCCAGCATTTGGCTCTTCTCCAGTGAGTCCTTCCTTCTCATTAGGTGGCCAAAGTATTTGAGTTTCAGCTTCAGGATCTGGCCTTCTAAAGAGCAGTCAGGGTTGATCTCCTCTAGGACTGACTGGTTTGATCGCCTTGCAGTCTAAGGGACTCGCAGGAGTCTTCTCCAGCCCCAGAGTTCAAAGGCTTCAATTCTTTGGCGCTCAGCCTTTCTTATGGTCCAGCTTTCACTGCCATACATTGCAACTGGGAAGACCATAGCCTTGACTATAAGCACTTTTGTTGACAGGGTGACGTCTCTGCTTTTTAGTGTGCTGTCTAGATTTGCCATGGCTTTCCTCCCCAGGAGCAAGCGTCTTTTAATTTCTTGGCTACAGTCCCCATCTGCAGTGATCTTGGAGCCCAGGAAAATAAAATCTGTCACTACCTCCATTTCTTCCCCATCTATTTGCCAGGAATTGAGAGGGCCGGATGCCATGATCTTGGTTTTCTTAATGTTAAGTTTCAAGGATCTTGCTTAATAACCCTTTGAAAACTATCCAAGTTGGTGGCCCTCATTCTTCCTATGACCATGTAGAAAGCAATTCTTCCTTTTCATCTGTTCCAAATCTCCTACCAATTACCCCCATGGGATGACCCAGGTTTCTAGAGCAGGGGTCCCCAACCCCCGGGCCGTGGCATGCCAGCAACCGGTCCGCACAAACAAGCAAAGCCCCATCTGTGGGATGCAGGCAGCACACAAAACCATGCACCCTCCGGTCCACGGAAAAAACCTCTCTCCACTGAACTGATCCCTGGTGCCCAAAAGGTTGGGGACGTCTGTTCTAGAATACAGTAGTCCTTGACTTACAAGAGTTTGTTTAGTGACCGTCCAAAGTTACAATGGCACTAAAAAAGTGACTTATGACCATTTGTCACATAATCATTGCAGCATTCCCCATGGTCATGTGATTTACATTCGGGTGCCTGACAACTGGTTCATATTTATGACACAGTGGATTTGATTTAAATCAACTTGATTTAAATCATAATTTTTAAAAAGCAACTGTCATCTCTGTCCCGTAGCGGCTCCTCCTCTGACCCACTGTTGACTCACCGACAGTCCCATTCACATTAATGGGACGGCTGGTGATGCGGCAGTGACACAACAAGGTGAGGAACGTGGCGGGCAGCAGGTGAGTGGATGCCCACTAACAGGCACTTCCATGATGAATCTGAAATGACAGGTGCTCTTTCAATGTAAGGACTTTCTTGCTGGTGGTCAGAATCTTTAATATTATTTGCGAACAAAATGAAGGTTTCCTAATTAGAATAATAAGCTGTCAGGTTAGTAAAACAGCGATATCAGAACCGATTTCAGGTTAATAGGTTAATCACACATAGTTGGAGAACTACTCAAATTCTTTTTTTAAAAAATTAAAACACTTAGAGCCTGGTACAGATGCATTTCTCTTCAAGCAATCATACAGTTTGTAGTGTACATAGATTTGCAAAACAATGGGATAAAAGAATATTCCTGAACCTTGTTTTATGATTTATCTCATGGTTACTGTGAAATTGTGTGAATGCATCAACGCAGTGCATGTTATCTCAGCTTGCAGAGCTTGGATTCATTGAATGAGTTTACCAAAAATGTAAATATTGCAGAATATACAGCCTCATGCCACATAACATAAGCTCCATTTCATGCCGAATAAACTAAATTATTAATGTATCTTAAATAGAAAACTATATTTAGACAGATTTTTACTCCAAAAGCATTTTATTAAAATAAATTTGATAAAATAAAAAAATCTGATTTAAATTAAAAAAAATCCACATTTTTTTAAAAAAAATCATTGATTCTTATCCACCCTGATTTATGACAATTGCAGTGTCTTGGGGTCACTTGTGACCTTCTGACGAGCAAAGTCAATGGGAAAGCCAGATTCACTTAACAATGTTACTAATTTAACAATTGCAGTGATTCACTTAAGAAATGTGGCAAGAAAAATCGTAAAATAGGGAAAACTCACTTAACAAATTTCTCACTTAGCAACATACATTTTGGGTTCAATGGTCATCATAACCTGAGGACTACCCAGTATATTTTTTCCCAACTCAATAATATCCTGTCTAAGATATGACATCAGTACTATTTTCAATATTCAAGCTATGTTTGCTTGTACCCATTACTTCCTCTGAAAGCATTATTACTTTGGCAGCTTTATTTGCCATTTGTTTTCTGGAGGCTTTTTATTTTGGAACTTGTTTTTCTCCTAACCACCACATACCTTTAATTATTTTCCAATCTAGACATCTGTCATAACTTCAATACTTTCCCTTCCTAGGCAGTCTATGCTAGCTTAGATTCCTTTCAGAATTATCTGCATTAAAGATTTTTGAGGGGGCGTAGAAATGTGTATTTTACTTTTGCTTTTGTTGAACTAAAGCAGACATGTCAAACACAAGGCACGGGGGCCACATCTGGCCCGCAAAGTGGTTTCATGTGGCCCGTGAAACCATCCTGGAAACAGTGAGGGAACGGCCCCCACTGCCTTGGACCCAGCCCAGAGACCCTCCTTCTGCCAGAGACCCTCAGATCTGTCCCATTCCTGCCCAGGCCCCCATAGGCACCCTTGATGCGAACGATGTAGAGCTGGCCACGCCCACCCAATAGGCCATACCCACTCTAGCCACGCCCACCCAGGCCATACCCACCCGGCCCCTTGAGGGCAACCGCAATGCTGATGCGGCCCTCAATGAAATTGAGTTTGACACCCCTGAACTAAAGCTATCATTTCAGAGATTGTATTATTTTATTTAATCTATTTTTTTCTCACAACAAAATTTATAGACCTCTTCATAAAGGTGACAGAAAATTAGAAATGTAAAAAAATTACACATCTGTTTGGTTCCATCCATCTAGAATTATTTGGTGTTTTCAACAAATGTCTCTCCTTGAGACATCTTGTCTCAGTCCTTTGCAAGAACTGGTTATTTAGTTCTACAGGTAGTTCTTGACTGACAACTGTTCATTTAGTGACCTTTCGAAGTTACAATAGCAACTGAAAAAAAGAGATATGACCAGTTTTCACACTTACAACTGTTGCCACATCCCCATGGTCATGTGATTAAAATTCAGATGCCTGGCAAATGGTTCATATTTATGACAACTGGAGTATCCTGGGGTCATCATGTGATCACTCACCCTTTGCAATCTTTTGATAAGCAATGTCATTGGAGGCCAGATTCACTTAACAACCATGTCACTAATTTAACAAGTGCAGTGATTCACTTAACAACCGTGGCAAGAGAGGTTGTAAAAATGGGGCAAAACTCACTGAACAAATGTCTCGCTTAGCAACAGAAAACCTGGGCTCAGTGGTGGCCAAGGACTATACCTCCTTGACTAATTACTGGCTCATAAGAAAACACCTTTTTGTTTTTCATCTGCTGAGTTTATAGGAGACACGTGAGGGACTCTTTATCAGAACCATTTTGAAAGCTGCGCTTCCTAGATCACCCAGCCTATGTGATAATTTCCTAGGAAATCACATTTAATTATGGTGAGGTAATTGTACCAATGTTCGGTTACACATCAACATATAAACTAGACTCAATCCAGAAAGATGGAAAAATTACCGGTACAATGTTTCACAGAATATGTAATTTTCTAATCATAGTTTATATTATTACTAATTTTACCTCTTAAATCAAAACTTTAAAGATTTTAAATTTTAATTGAAAACATGTACCTACACTCATCCCAGACTGAACCTAAGCCACAGAAAAAATATACTGAAGGTATAAATCTGCTAGCATTTTTTTTTTAAAAACTTAAAACGACTCCCCTCCATTCATTCCTTTGCTTTCAGTTTCTGCTGAGTTAAGACTTCCCTAATGTTGCACTCCTCTAATATGCAATTTTATTTATTTATTTTTATTTTAATTCCATTTATATCCCGCCCTTCTCCGAAGACTCAGGGCGGCTTACAAGCTTAGCAATGAAGGAGAGTGGAGACTTCCAATCTCAGTTTGCAAAATCTTGCCAGAATTTAGCAAACTTCAGGTTTTTATTTTTAATCTAGTCTCTCCACAAGCCAAGGCCAAAGCGTAGTCCTACATAACTGAATACTGCGAAATTTTTTTATAAAAGCAAAGCCAAGATAAATTGCTTACAGAATAAGCATCTATATCTAGTCTGGTTTTTCTTTATATCAGATATGTCAAACTCGCAACGACATGTGACGTCGTGCGACGTATCAGAGCTTTTTCTCCATTGCCAGCAATGGGGTGGGCGCGGTTTCCTGATGACGCGTCCGGCCCATGGGCCCGGCAGTTTGACACCCCTGCTTTATATTAAGGAAAATGGGGCTCTTTGCGATATAGCTCATCCTCATTTAGTAATCACACAACTGGGAATGGTAACTCAGCCATTAACTGAAACAGTCCCTAAGTGAAAACACAACTGTGCTTATGGTCTTATTTCAGCTTTCCTTTGCTTTAAAGGTAAAGGTAAAGGTTCCCACGCACATGCGTGCTAGTCGTTTCCGACTCTAGGGGCCGGTCCTCATCTCCGTTTCAAAGCCGAAGAGCCAGCGCTTGTCCGAGGACGTCTCCGTGGTCATGTGGCCGGCACGACTAGACACCAAAGGCGCACGGAACGCTGTTACCTTCCCACCGTAGTGGTCCCTATTTTTCTACTTGCATTTTTACGTGCTTTCGAACTGCTAGGTTGGCAGAAGCTGGAACGAGTAACAGGCGCTCACTCTGTTACGCGGCACTCGGGATTTGACCCACCAAACTGCGGACCTTCTGATCGACAAGCTCAGCGTCCTAACCCACTGAGCCACCAGACCTGCAAGTTTTACATGTAAGGATTGGTCATAAAGCTGCTTTTTCATCACTGTTGTAACTATAATGGCTGTTAAATGAGACAGTCACTAAATGAGGGCTATCTGTATTGCTGTCCCATCAATTCTCAAAGCTCGCATACTGATTTTTTAGCAGAATGAGAAATAGCATTTTTTCTCTCAATTAAAAAACAGCAAAATTAAATTACAGCATAGTGCAGACCACTGAATTAAACTCAAGTCACTGCAGATCATAAAACAATGGCATAACATTTTATCATCCATTGCTAATCATTCTGCTGCTGTATTTTGTACCAACTAGTTTGCGTTTGTGTGCCATACTACTTTTTTTTTAAAAATGATGCTGAGGTAAAATGAATATAAATCACTCACATTTTTATCTCACATTTCAAAACTTCTGTTTTGGTCATAGAATCAAAATATAAGAATGCTGAACTTTTATATTGCTGGATCAATTTATTTTAGCCAAGTTTTCATTAGTATTATTAAATTTATTTGCCCCCCATCTTGTGGTTTGAGGTGCCTCTGAGTGGCTAAGAAGCTGGCATAAAACATCTGATTTTTTCTGACCTGGCGGAAATGGCAAAGATTTCGGCTTATTTGAAAGATCATTCGCAAGAACGTTATATTATGGAGTGGAAAAAGTGGATTGATTATATCCAGAACAAATATGGGACTAAAAAGTTTCACTTAGCATTTGAATAAGTTTTCTTCTCTTTTTTTCTTTCCTTTTATATGTAATATTAGTATTGCTTGTAGTCATTTCATATGAGCTAGAGTGCGATAGACTTAATAGTTTATTGTTGTTAGCATATGGATGTTTATGATTGTTCTTTGTTTTTATACCTTGTACTTAGCTCTGGGAAGTGGGGGGGAGGGGGGAATGGGGGGGAGGGATAGGGAGGGTTAGGTAGGGGTGGGTGGAGGGAGGGGGGGATTGTTAAAGATAAAATGTATTGTAAAACTTTTCAATAAAAAAAAACATCTGATTTTTGATAGAATCTCTGCTTGTGTAGAAGTGTATCCAGTGTACAAAAACACTCAAAGTATAGAAGAAAATACATCAATTGCATAGGTCTTTCACACAAAATCAGGCACAAAGAAAATTCTACTACTTCAGGGAGAAAAAAAGATGTAAATTTGCATGTGGCAGCACTATAAAATTATGTATAGTACTTCTTATCAGTACTAAACAAAAGGAGTTCCCACGCAGCAAGGTATTGAAAGCTAGCTAAATGGGACCACACACTGAGCTTCACTGGCCATCATATATCTAAGCTACTGCCAAAAAATGAACTATGCTGGTGGCATCATTGACAAATTGTTTCAACATCCAAACTGCAGCCTATAACATCTTCCTGTGCAACAGTAAACTACATGAAATGTGTTCCTCAATCAAAATTCACAGGGTAGAAATTTGGCAGTGTATTTTTCATACATTTCACCCCTACAAATGCCAACCTTGAAAATATTAAATTATTGGAAAGTGAGATGGAAGAGAGAAAAAGAACAAAATATTTCATTTTGTTAATTTATAGCAGAATATTTCAGTGGTGATTAATCCAATATCAGGCACATGTTCCAATCAAGGCCTATAACATCTAAATCCCAATTATATATTTAAGCATACTTCTAAAGTGTTGCTATAGTGATAACTAAAGCTAAAGAATACTATATGACCAAGATACATTCTAAGCACTGTCAGTTACCAGTGGTATAGTCTACTCTAGGTCATCAACATTCACATTGATTAATGAATATTATTTAGGACTTTAAGATACTTTGAGACATGGCTCTTCAAGAAAAATAGATCTAAACAAAATGATAGCCAAATATTAAAACAGATAAAATGTTGAATGAAATGCTTTAAAGGGTGGTCTATTTCTCTCTACTCATATGTTTAATATCATTTACCTTATTTAATGCTGCAGAAAATGTAAGACTGTATTTTCTGTTACTTCAAAGTTTTTATCATGCACTCAAGTAATTGTCAACAGCACTTATTTAAAGGGAAAAAAGGAATCTAAAGCCAGCCCTCCTGAGATATAATTGATCATCATTATTGCTAATATCTATCCACAGTTGGATTAAACCTTGAAGTGCTGCAGAGCAGCTACTGGACTGTAGGGATACGCACAAAAACTATCAGGGCAAGTATCTGCAAATGATTTAACATGCAGATTAATATTATATTAACTCACTATGCAAAGTACCCAATATTTGTACTAAGAAATGCATCTCCTGGAAATTATTTCAGACACTACTTTATGCCAAAAGAGCACAATTTTACATTTCAGCCATATGAACTAAGTATTTAAGTATTGTTTCTTCTTTTAGCAGATTCTAATGGTAATATTACATTTATGTTTCAACAAGATTGTGTCATGCTGCTTAATCTTCTGAAAGGATATCTAACACCACAGCCCTCATTGTGTTTTCACTACATAATGCATAGCTAAGATGTTCAATTCCCCCAGCACTGCACAACCAGATATATAATAATGGCACCTGAGTGAAAACAAGCCAATGGAGATTTAAAAATAGCACTCCTACTAGTAGCAGCTGATAATTTTTATCCATTCCCATACTATTTAACTTTATTCAAGGTTATTTTGAATATTGGCTAGTCATGTATCATAAATCAGCTGGATATTCATTTATTAGAAAACTACATGTTTAGATAAGTTTATAATTCTGGACATTTAATAATTCAAGTGATAAAAACCCAAATTAATAATAGTTTAACTGTCTGTTGGAAGGAGAAAAAACATTGTTTCAAAGGCACCCTGATACCGAATCAGCTATCATTAATTATTAATATATTCAATTTATCTGCAGAATCTCAAAACTGCACTAGAGGAATATGTTTTAAAGAAACCATTCACTACTAGCATCATGATAAATAATACTTAATTAGTACCCTTCCTCTACAACAAATAAATAAAAAAAAAACCCTGATCTGAAAGTAGATGCAATTTCAACAAAAGAAGGAATAATCTAAATTCCATTTCCAGAACAGAAAAGCATTGGATAAAAATGTCTTTCTGCAACAACCATTTTGCTTATGAACCAAACGGAGGAGAAACAAATAGCCACCGCCTCATCTTAAACCCTTCCTTTGCATTTAATTCCAAAACATAATATGTAAATACTGAAATTCAAGACTATGGGGGGGGGGGGAAGGGGAGGGAGAAACCGACCACAATCTTACTCTTCCTCACAACTTAGCATGAGAAACTGTTTGAAAATTTGCATTAAAAGGATTTGAAATTCAGACATGCAAATAATATCAAATCCCAGTTGCCCTGAAATACAAGATTTGTATGTTTCACATTTTCAAATATTTCACTGAAATCATGTATTTTAATTTTCTGAGCACAGTAAGCTTAACAAGGATTGTCAAGACATTAATCAAAAAGCTACTGTTAGGCTTAACCATGATCCAATATTTTGGAGACACGCTTGCTTCACAAACACACCCTTTATTTTGGAAAACACCTCACTCAGAGAATCACAGTTCAAAAATGTAAGGAAGCCATATTAGCTCTTTTTGTGTCAGAATACACCCTCAAATTACCATCACCCACCCCTCTAGCCACACTGATGGGAAATTCAAATTTAGCATTTAAGCTAAATTAATTCTGGCTGTGGCACTAAAAAAATACCCTCCAAATGGAATACACATACCACAAGGACCCATTAATATTTACTAACCACAGATGACAAGGGAATTCTCCCCCTCAAACAATTGATTTTGTGTTTAGAATGCAATAAAAAATGGAAGACTTAGATTAACTAGCCACTCTTTCCCCAAAGGCACACCCCTCATTTTAAGTTCTCCCCCCCACCCCCAAAGTAATATATATATCCTCCTTAAACAGATTCTTCATTAAATAGATTTAAGGAAATGTATACTTGCATTCCAATACTAACACGCAGTTGTTTAGTGTCACCCCAGTACAGCATGAAGAATTGTAGCACCAGGTTTTAAAACATTCAGATTTTTTAACTGCAATAAAACAGGCTTTTATGTAAACCCAGCAGCCCATCTCACAATTAACATGGCTGTAACTTCACGATTATCTCAAGACTATCTTCAATTAAGGGGACCGGCTCTGAACAAACTAAAAGGCACCATTCCCCCCCCTTCCCCCCCCACACACTATTTACAGCGATATTAAAGCAGGCAATGGAAAAGCTGGCCGGTTGATCTTCTTCAAATATTAGCCCTGCCTAAATAATTATTAAAACACCTGCCACACCTCCTCCTCCTCCTCCTTTCCATTCCTCCATATTTTAAACGGTAGAGATATCTGAAATATCAAGATTCAAAATAATAAAACGATTTAGCCTGCATCCCTTGCAGAGGAACAGCAACGATCAAGCTTTTTTTTTTAAAAATAAAATAAAATAAAATAAAAATCAAGGGAGTTTTTTTAAAAACAAAAAACAAACAAACGAATCCAGCTATCCTTCCCATTCGGTTGTCTTAGATTTTCTAGCAGCTTCTGATTTTTTATTATTTTTTTGGCTTCTTTAAGAAAACAGGCAAAAGGCCCCCGGCCGATCCCAATCTCCTGTTACAGCAGCATCTCAGCTCCTGAATGTCACTGAAGATATGCCTTTTTCTTTTTTTTGGAAGGGGAGAGAGAGAGAGAGAGAGAGAAGAGAGAGGTGTGTTGTATAAGAAGCGATTCCTCTCCTTTGGATCCCCCCCAGCGGCATTTTGGACTTCAAGAATCCACCCTTTTTTTCCCTTTTTCTTCCCCCCCCCCACTCTCCCCTGCAAAAGGGTTGTGGAAATAAAGGTTACAAAAGGGAGCCCCCAAGCACATCATCCTCCACCGCCAGCAGCACAGATTTCCCCCTTCCTTCCTTCCTTCCTTCCTTCCTTCCTTCCTTCCAGGGGGCTGCTTCCTCGAGAAATAACAGCAAGGCAAGGCAAAAGAAAAAATAAATAAATAAAGCAAAGCCTTTTTTCCCCCTTTTTTTCTTCTTTCCCCCCCCCTATCTCTTTTTCTCTCCCAAACACACCAACCCCCCCCCCCGTTTTTTTTTCTTTTTCGTTTTTTTTTAAAGCCCTCCGTCTTCGGAGAAGGGCGGGATATAAAGGTAATAAAAAATAAAATAAAAATAAAATAAAAATAAATAAAAGCCAAGCTCGGTTTCTCAGGGCTTTTTTTTTTAATAGGGCCAGGAGGAGCCTTTTTTTTTTTGGTCAACTAAAACCAAGCCAAGGGGCTGCGGCCGTCTCGATTCCACAGGCCGACCTTGTCGTTTTTTCTCCCCACAGCCCCACACACACGCCCCGCCCCCCCCAAACGAAGCCCCTCAGGACCCCACAACGACGGCTAACTGAGTCTTCGGAGAAGGGCGGGATATAAATGGGATTAAAATAAATAAATAACTAAATAACTGGACGATTAAAGGAGGAGTAGGCAGTCCTCTGTGGTCGTCCCCCCCCCGCCAACAGCCGCCCCGGGGAAAGAGACCCCTGGGCCCTTCTCACCCTCCCCTCAAGTCCCTTCAAAGCCCCCCCCCCGCACCCGCCCCGAATTACCTGGCGTGTGGTAAAATGGAGCACGGTGTGTGTGTGGGGAGGGGGGGTGTCTTAAAAGCGGGTCGTAACCGACCTCTCTCTCTACCTCGAAGGCTGAAGCTGGTCAAAGGCCCCGCGGTCGGCCTTTCTGAGCGACGCCCGCGCCCACCCGCGGATTTTCGCCAGAGGGAGGGAGGGAGGGGGGGGGACCGTTTCAGGGGTTGGGAAGAAGACCTTTTTTTGTTGTGGTTTGGTTTGGTTTGGTTTGGCGAGCATCCTTTCTTCCTTCTCCCTTTAAGGAGGCTGCTCCGCTAGGGAGAGCCAAGTCCGCGCCCAGCTGCCCTCCGAGAGGCCAAATACCCACCCGCAGCAACAAGGGCCAAAGCTCCGGGAAGGGCAAGGCCGGTTCAGGAGAAAAGAGAGCGGGGCCGAGAGGCGGATGGCTGCGGATTCAAGTTTGGTGAAGAGTTTCTCGAGAAGGGATACGAAGCAGGGGACAAGATGGCGGAGGCCTGAACGTTCTACCGGCTCAAAGCTGACCTATTCTCCCATCTCGCAACCGGTCCCGCTTTCTAGGAACTGGGAAACAGGCTTGCTGAGAACCAACCAGGCCAAAATACCCACCTCGTCGGATCGGGCTCGGTCCGCTCTTTCCGGATACGAGCTTCCCGGGGGCGGAAGGGAGTCCAAAGCGGAGGATGGAGGCCGATTATGCTAACCCCCTCCCCCCGGCTTTGTAATTTGTCCAAGGCCCGATGTGGCAGCCTCGGCGTCTAAGCACCGACTAAACGGCCATCCGGGTCTCAGGCCCCGGCGGCAGCGCGAAGCCACGCCCCTCTACGCTGTGTCAGAGGAGGGGCTACGGGGAGAAAACCCGGAGGAATGGATTAGAGAAGCGGATTGTGGAGTTTGCCTTTAAGTCGTGGACGTGGGTTAATGGCGTGGCAGGATCCGTGTCAGAACGTAACAGCCTGCGGCGCACGGAGGGTTCTTTTCCTTCTTGACTGCTCAGGAGTGAAATCCAGAAGCACCTTTTTTTTTTACTACAAGTTAGTCATCTTCCCAGTTGCAATGTATGGCAGTGAAAGTTGGACCATAAGAAAGGCTGAGCGCCAAAGAATTGAAGCCTTTGAACTCTGGTGCTGGAGAAGACTCCTGCGAGTCCCTTGTACTGCAAGGCGATCAAACCGGTCAGTCCTAGAGGAGATCAACCCTGACTGCTCTTTAGAAGGCCAGATCCTGAAGCTAAAACTCAAATACTTTGGCCACCTAATGAGAAGGAAGGACTCACTGGAGAAGAGCCTCATGCTGGGAAAGATTGAGGGCAATAGAAGAAGGGGACGACAGAGAATGAGGTGGCTGGATGGAGTCACCGAAGCAGTAGGCGTGAGCTTAAATGGACTCCAGAAGATGGTAGAGGACAGGAAGGCCTGGAGGAACGTTGTCCATAGGGTCGCGATGGGTCGGACACGACTTCGCAATTAACAACAACAACAAGTTAGTCCTTGACTTGCGACCACAACTGAACCCAAAATTTCTGTTGCTTAGTGAGACAGTTCTTAAGTGAATTTTGCCCCGTTTTCTGAGCTTTCTTGCTACGGTTGTAAAGCGAATCGCTGCAGTTGTTTAGTCACGTGGTTGCTAAGTGAATCTGGCTTCCCAATTGACTTTGCCGGTCAGATGTGCAAAAGGTGATCACATGACCCCAGGACACTGCAACCGCCAGTTGCCAAGTGTCTGAATTTTGATCACAGGACCATGGGGATGCTGCAATGGTCGTGTGAAAAACTGTCATAAGTCACACTTTTCAGGGCTTTTGTAATTTTGAACGGTCATTAAATGAACTGCCAAGTTGAGGACTACCTGTATAGTAAACCACTTGATTGAAAGGTAGAAATTTATCATCTCTCCAAAGCTTGTCTTTTAATCGAAGGCGTTAGTTGGAGAAGTTGCTACCAGACTCCTGATTTTTTTTACCTAACAGGAGATGGCTTCAATTCCAGCATGATTAACGCTTGATATGGAGCTGACTATTTACTCTGCAAGGAAGCATTCCCTTTACAAAAAAAAATGTTCTCTTGTTTATTCATGAAGGACTTACTTTCTAATAGTGTAAAGATAAAGGTAAAGGTTCCCCCGCACATGCGTGCTAGTCATTTCCGACTCTAGGGGCCGGTGCTCATCTCCGTTTCAAAGCTGAAGAGCCAGTGCTTGTCCGAGGACGTCTCCGTTGGTCATGTGGCCGGCATGACTAGACGCCAAAGGGGCACGGAACGCTGTTACCTTCTCACCGTAGTGGTCCCTATTTTTCTACTTGCAATTTTACGTGCTTTCAAACTGCTAGGTTGGCAGAAGCTGGGACGAGTAACAGGCGCTCGCTTTGTTATGCGGCACTCGGGATTCAACCCGCCAAACTGCCGACCTTCTGATCGACAAGCTCAGCGTCCTAACCCACTGAGCCAATAGTGTATTGCATGCTAAAAGAAGTGTATTTTCATGCTTCTAAGTGCTACGTGCTTGGAGCTCAAAGCATTGTTAGAGACCCCACACCCACCCACTTTACGGTCTGTTTCTGTTGGTCCCCCTCTAGGAGGAGGTTTTGAAGTATTTCTAGCAGGACTGACTACCCAATTCTGTAACACAGAGGTCCCCAACCTTTTGAGCACCAGGGACCGGTTCCGTGGAGAGAGTTTTTTCTGCAGATTGGAGTGGGCTTGGTTTCATGTATTGCCTGCATCCCACAGATGGAGCTTTGCTTGTTTGCGCAGACTGGTTTCTGGCATGCCGTAGCCCAGTGCCGGTCCATGGACCGGGGGTTGGGGATCCCTCCTGTAACAACTTTGTTCCCTATGCCATCCATCTGCTAAACTCACAAGATTCGTTTTTCTCGCCATGCACATGTATACATAATCCAGACTAAAAGGTATTGTTTCTCTGTGTCATATAATATATGTGGGTATAGGCATAACTTTACTGATTGATTGATTGATTGAAATGTATTTGAATATTATTGGGATGACAATTGGCCCATATTTGGATGGCAATTGGGCTGTTGGTTTGATCTCCGAGCTTGGTGATTTGGCTGCAAACGTTTCGTCTCTGTTTGGCGGGGACACTTTCAGTGCACTTTGAATTGTGACACAATTCAAAGTGGTCTGACGATCCCCCCCCCCAAACAGAGACAAAATGTTTGCAGCCAAATTGCTAAGCTTGGAGAACAAAGCAGCAGCCCAATTATTTATTTTTGTCATATTTATATATAGTGTATATCAAAGGTGGTGACCCTTTGACAACCGTATACAATGAAATTTCATTTTAATGTATGCCGATTAGTGTACATTCAAAGTGACAATAAAGTTGTTATTCTATCCTAGCCTATCCTATCCGACTTGGGCCATCCGAGGCATGGTTAGATATTTGAAATGGTTAAAGGTAAAGGTAAAGGTTCCCCCACACATGCGTGCTAGTCGTTTCTGACTCTAGGGGCCGGTGCTCATCTCCGTTTCAAAGCCGAAGAGCCAGCGCTTGTCTGAGGACGTCTCCGTGGTCATGTGGCCCGCATGACTAGACGCCAAAGGCGCACGGAACGCTGTTACCTTCCCACCGTAGTGGTCCCTATTTTTCTACTTGCATTTTTACCTGCTTTCGAACTGCTAGGTTGGCAGAAGCTGGGACAAGTAACAGGCGCTCACTCTGTTACGCGGCACTCGGGATTCAACCCGCCAAACTGCCGACCTTCTGATCGACAAGCTCAGCGTCCTAACCCACTGAGCCACCGCCTTAATATGTTTCTTCCAAAGCAGTGAAAGGAATCAGACATCTCTACAAGCAAACAAGCAAGCTCCGACAGCACCAAGGACTCCACGGTTAATATTCAACCCAAGGAGGTGTTTCAATAATTTGGTTTCCAATATATTTCTATTCACTGGGCAATGTTGACAACAATGTCAACAATAACTCTGTTTGCTCAGGCCCAGCTCCTGCCGTGGTAGTGGAAGGGGCTCAAGTGGATATTTTGCTGCCAAGTTGCTTCAGCAATAAGCCCTGAATTCTGAATAAAGATGTTACGGTGTTGTCTCAAGTGAAGAGAAGATGGTTGGAAATCATAGTAGAGCGTGACTTTTTTTCTCGGTGCGAGCCAAGTTTAAAATCCTCGATTTGCTTTATGTGTGAACCCCAACTAATGCTCCTGGCTGTCAATTTTTAGAGGACCTGGGCTGTATTTATGCACAGTGCATACTAGCCAGTTTAGAGGAAACGACTAGTGATAGTGTTCCAGTATTTGAGGGGCTGCCACAAAGAAGACCGGCGGGGTGGGTGTGGGGGTGGGTGGTCAACTTATTTTCCAAAGCACCAAAAGGCAAGACAAGAAACAATGGATGGAAACTAATTAAGGAGAGAAGCAACCTGAAATTAAAGAGAAACTTACTAGCAATTAATCAGTGGAACAGCTTTGCCTTGAGAAGTTGTAAGGTGCTTCATCACCAGAGGTTTTTAAGAAAAGACTGGGCAACCATCTAGTCTCCTGCATGAGCAGGGGGTTGGACTAGAAGACCTCCAAGGTCCCTTCCAGCTGTATTCTGATTGATTGATAGCCAGCCACATGGTTACTAGGTGTATTGTGCAAATTCAAAAAGTTAATTGGGTTGGTCAGTGGTGCATTTAATAGGAATAGATTAACTGGACTGGGCATAGTGTGCTTTGCATTCTTGTTGAATTTAGCATTGGCATCCTCCAATGTCTTAGCTTTCGATACAGATGTAGGAGATGGTCAGGCTGAGCCCGAGGGAGGGGTCAAAATGCGTCATCAGTCTCGAATCCCTTCATGCCCCCCAAGTCCAGCCCACCTTGAATTCCATTGGCTCTTATCTACTGCCGATTTGCTTTGACACTTCGTAGTTCAGGATCTTGTAGGGAGCTTAAGCTTGCAATAAATCCTTTTATGCATTTGAACTGCCTGGATTTTTGGATTTTCCTGGTGCATGACAACAGGGACTCCGTGATTTACAGTCGGAGAAATTTCCTGACAGTTAGAACAATTAACCAGTGGAACAACCTGCCTCCAGAAGCGGTGAATGTTCCAACATTGGAGGTTTTTAAGAAGAGACTGGACAGCCATTTGTCTGAAATGGTATAGGGTTTCCTGCCTGAGCAGGTGGTTAGACTTGATGACCTCCAAGGTCCCTTCCAACAACTACTTCTTCTTCTTCTTCTTCTTCTTCTTCTTCTTCTTCTTCTTCTTCTTCTTCTTCTTCTTCTTCTTCTTCTTCTTCTTCTTCTTATTATTATTATTATTATTATTATTATTATTATTATTATTATTATTATTATTATTATTATTATTACGGTATTCTTATTCTTATTCTTATTCTTATTCTTATTATTCTTATTCTTATTATTCTTATTATTCTTATTCTTATTATTACCACCACCACCACCACCACCACCACCACCACCACAATTGAACCTGAAATTTGGCCATAAGTTGTTGACATTATTAAGTGGGTCACTGGGTGACCTGACTTGATTTTATGACCATTTTTAGCAAATCACCATGGTCATTAAGCAATTCACATGGTGCCAAGTGAACTGTGTGCTCGTTAAGCGAGCGCAGCATATCCAGTGTCTTAAGCAGGTCACCGTATGACCTGACTTGATTTTATGACCATTTTAAACAAGTCCCCACGGAGTCACTAAGCCACTGAGAAGTGAAATGTTTTCAAGGAAAAAAACCAAGAAAGTCCAGTTGTCTTTTGGAAAAAGCACCTTTGGGACAGCCACGACCTGAGTGATTGAGAATCTAACAGAATAACACAGCTGGAAGGGACCTTAGAGGTCTTCTACTCCAAACTTTGCTCAGTCGGGAAACCCTATACCAGGGGTCCCCAATCCCGGGTCCGTGGACCGGCAGCGGGCTGTGGCATGCCAGAAACCAAGCCACACAAACAAGCGAAGCCCCATCCACAGGGTGCAGGCAGCATGCAAAACCGCACTTCCTTCCAGTCCACGGGAAAACCTCTGTCCACGGAACCAGTCCCTGGTGTCCCCAAAGGTTGGGGGCCGCTGCCCTGTACCCTTCCAGACAAAGTGGCTGTCCAATCTCTTCTTAAAAACCTCCAGAGGAGCACCCACAAATTTGTGAGGTTCCACCAATTAATTATTCTCACTGACAGGAAATGTCGCCTTAGTTTTAGGTTGATTCTCTCCATGATCCAGATGTCTCCATAGATGTCCGGTGTAATTTTGAACTGGTCGTAAATCAAGGTCTACGTGGACTTGGAACTTGCCGGTGTGTTGGGGGGTGGGGAAAATAAAAGTTTAACAAATGTGTCACAGGTACCAGGCTGGGAAAGACTCTGATGAATTAGCCAGGAAGTAAAAGTTTATTCCCCTGGCATCCGAATGGGGAACTTAGCCCAATAAAAAGAGAAAACATCAGACTCCTAGGAGAGAAAGGAACAAAGCTTTGCTTTGGCGGAAGAGAATAAAAAGACAATGTCAGAGACATTATTTATTTTTTAAAATGTGCAATAATTGCATTTGCCTCCACACCCCGCCCCCCACTTCCAGGCCTTTGCTGGTACAGGCAGTCCTTAACTTAATGACCACAACTGAGCCCCAAATTTCTGTTGCTATGCGAGACATTTGTTAAGCAAATTTGGCCCCATTTTACAGTTGAATCCCTGCAGTTGGTCAGTTAGTAACATAGTTGTTAAGTGAATCTGGCTTCCCCGTTGACTTTGCTCGTCGGAAGGTCACAAAAGGAGATCGCGTGACCCCGGGACGCTGCAACCGTCATAAATACGAGTCAGTTGCCAAGCCTCTGAATTTTGATCACGTGACCGTGGGGATTCTGCAACTGTTGTTAAGTGTGAAAAACGATCCTAGGCCACTTGTTTCATTCAGTGCCATTGTAACTTCGAACAGTCACTAAATGAACAGTTGGAAGACAAGGACTACCTGTATAGTCTTGTGTGTGTGCGGGTGTGAGTGTGATAGTATGTGAGTCTTCTTTCTTCTCTTCTTGGGGGATGGTTAAGGAAGCTCTCCCACTGTTTTCTTTGGAGCAGGACCAGTTGGAAGCTCTTCCTTCTCTCTCATTTTCTCGTACATTAGAATTCTGCAGCGAGGCAGGAAAAAAAAAAGAATTTACAGAAGATCCTCTTCATTTTCCCCGAGTTAATGTCTTTTCCTCTTCGAAACCTGGTTGTTACAACTTTATTACAAAAGGAATAATATTGGGGTGTGTGTGTGTGTGTGTGTATGTTAAATAGCTAGAATCAGAGAATCCTTGCTACCCTGTTCAACTTGGAGATCTATACGCAGATTTCTAACTTCTGCAGAGACTTGTTTTTAAACTTGCTCTACTTTTTTTTTGCCAGTCCAAATGCTTAGCCTGGTAAAAAATCAGGACAGCTTGAGAAAGGTCTGGGTCTCTCTAGAGGTTGCTGGACTACAACTCCCATCAGTCCTAGCCATCATGATCCGCAGCGAGTTGTAGTTTAACAAAAAATTGAAATCCCTAGGTTATTCTTATTCAGGCCTAATATAAGAGGATTAGGAAAAGTTTGCAACATGGTGTGGAGAATGTGTGTGTGTGTGTGTGTGAGAGAGAGAGAGAGAGAGAAAGAGAGAGAGAGGGGGGGGAGGGAGGGAGAGGAGGTATACTACAAGATCTCTATGTCCCAACGTATACGTATATGTATATGTATATGAATATGAATATATGTAAAGGAACGTGGTGGCTCAGTGGGTTTAGGACGCTGAGCTTGTCGATCAGAAGGTCGGCAGTTTGGCGGGTCGAATACCGAGTGCCGCATAACAGAGTGAGCCCCTGTTACTCGTCCCAGCTTCTGCCAACCTAGCAGTTTGAAAGCACGTAAAAATGCAAGTAGAAAAATAGGGACCACTACGGTGGGAAGGTAACAGCGTTCCGTGCGCCTTTGGCGTCTAGTCATGCCGGCCACGTGACCATGGAGACATCCTCGGACAAGCGCTGGCTCTTCGGCTTTGAAACGGAGATGAGCACCGGCCCCTAGAGTCGGAAACGACTAGCACGCATGTGCGGGGGAACCTTTACCTTTATATATATAATTCTTTGTTAGCAATCTAAAAAAAAAATTTACACAAATATGAGCTGTCACTGTTGTGACTACTGCCTGTCAATGGCCTTCGGTTAGGCTGAAACAGGAAATAAAGATTTGTCACATGTTTGGGGCCTAGCAAGGTAATCTAAATAGTTAACAATATATATATATATATAACAGCGTTGGGACATTAGAGATCTTCTAGTATAACTCCCTGCTCAAGCAGGAGTCCCTACACCATTTCAAACAAATAGATGTCTAATCTCTTCGTAAAAACCTTCAGTGATGTAGCACCCACAACTTATGAAGGCAAGCCGTTCCACTGGTTAATTGTTCTCACTGTCAGGAAATTTCTCCTTAATTCTAAGTTGCTTCTTTCCTTGATGATTTCCATCCCTTGCTTCTTGTCCTGCCTTCAGGTCCTTTGGAGAATAGGTTGATAACTTATTTTTTGTGGCAGCCCCTCAAATATTGGAACACTTCTATCATGTCACCCTTAGTCCTTCTTTTCACCAGACTGATCATACCCAGTTTCTGCAACTGTTCTTTATATGTTTTAGCCCCCTCACAATCTTTGTTGCTCTTTGTACTCTTTCCAGAGTCCCAACATATTTTTTTTATATTGTGGTAATCAAAAGTAGATGCAGTATTCCAAGTGTGGCCTTATGAAGGCATTATAGAGCGGTATTAACATTGCATGTGATCTTGATTCTGTCCCTCTGTTAGTGCAGCCTAAGATTGTGTTGGCTTTTTTGGCAGCTGCAGCACACTGCTGGCTCATATTTATTTATTATTTGTTTATTATTTGGATTTATATACCGCCCCTCTCCCGAAGGACTTCACTAGGATTCCAAGATCCCTCTCACAGTTACTGCTATTGAGCCAGGTACCACCTATTCTATACCTGTGCATTTGGTTTTTCTTGCCTAAGTGTGAACTTTAACTTTTCTTACCACTGAATTTCATTTTGTTAGAGTAGGACCCAGTATTCAAGTCTGTCAAGGTCCTTCTGGATCTTGAGCCTATCTTCTAGGATGTTGGCTATTCCTACTAGCTCTGCAAATTTGATGAGTTTCTCATCTAAATAGTTTATGTAGTCGGTCTAAAACAGAACATTGGGGTACTCCACTGCTTACTTCTGTTGTGATTCAGGGTCAGCCTGTGGGTTTGGCAGTTGGGTCGGACGATTCAGAGGAGGAGGAGGGGGGTGTTGGAGAGGTTGCTGAGGGTGTTGGAGAGCTTGCTGATGAGAGCCCTCAGCCAGGCCCCTCCCACCTGGTTACGACGTAGACCCAGCTGTGTGAGCCTGACAGCGTGGATGAAGATGACCCACAGCTGGCCCTGTTCAAGGACCCCCGACGCAGGAGGCAGTCAATCAGGAGTAAACAGAGGAAGGCAATGGGGCACCTCGGAAGGAGGCAGAGAGAAGCCACGCCCTGAACTGTTTAAAAGGGGAATGCGTGGGAGGGCTGGTTTGCTGAAGGCAACCGTTTGAATAGCTCCTGTTTCATGGTTTGTGTTTGCTCTCTTTGCTCTGTTTATGTTTTTATGTTAATAAATTTGGCAGGCTTAGTTCCAGCCTCTTGCCTTCTTGTAAAAGGGGTTGTCCCTGCCTTTTCTGCAGGGCCGGTAGCAGGCTGGTACAGAACAACTTCCCTCTGTGTTGATGTAGGTTCATTAAGGACTACACATTGAGTTCAGTTTGTCAGCCAGTTACGAATGCATCTGGTGGTGATGCTGTCTATCTCACATTTTTCTAACTTAGTAAGAAGTAAGTTTGCAGTCCACCTTGTCAAATTCCTTTCTGAAATCCAAGTACACTATGTCCACAGCACTTCTCTGCTTCACCTATGTCATATTGTGAATCGCCGAGAGTTACCTTATGATAAAATGAGTGGTTAATGCATTTAATAAATAAATACTTGCATTTTAAGGATAGCCGATCGCTTTCCCAGCATCACAGCGACAAAGTCACGGTAATTGATGGTTTCTCTCATCCCTCCTGTGGCATCAGTGATCATTTTTTTCAGTTCTAGGTGGGTCTTGGCTGCACCCAACTTTTCCAACATCCGCTTCAGAGCCATGATATCTTGAGGGAACAGGAGGAACAAGAATGAACCACGATAAAAAGAAAGATAAAAGGCATACAAAATGCACCAGCTTCTAAGAATATAGGATAAGGGGTAGGGTAGGGTAGGATAGGATAGGATTAGGGTGGGATAGGGTAGGGTAGAATAGGTTAGGATAGGATAGGATTAGAATAGGATAGGGGAGGATAGGATTAGGGTAGGATAGGATAGGATAGGATTAGGGTAGGATAGGGTAGGGTAGAATAGGTTAGGATACGATTAGGATAGGATAGGGTAGGATAGTATTAGGGAAGGATTGGGTAGGATAGGATAGGATTAGGGGAGGATAGGGAAGGGAAGGGCAGGGAAGGGAAGGGTACGGTAGGGTAGGGTACAATTTATTTGGCCAAGTATGATTAGACATACAAGGAACTTCTCCAGTGCAGAAGCTCTCAATGTACATACAAAGCAACAGAGTAAAAATAATAATCAATGACACCAATAAGGAGATAGTAGAGAAGATGAAAAGGATAATAATAATAATAATACTACAGCCATACAACATGGGTGAATATAGTTAGCCATAAGACGGTACTGTGGGGATTAGGTGTTCATCAGAGTGAGGGCATGAGAGGGAAAAAAAACTATTCTTGTGTCTGGTTGTTTTGGGATGCAATATAGCAGTGTCCCGAGGGAAGGAGTTAAAATAATTTATGTCTAGGACTATGGTTTACAGTATGTCCATGACTATGGTGATCCACCTAATGGCCACAGCAAAGAAAGTCATAAAATTGGGTCAGACATGTGACAATCCACTTAACCATCAGCAAGACTTGGAAGGGTGAGGAAAATTCCCAGGGATGACTCACACCCTGGTCGGTACCTTTTTACTCTCCTACCATCAGGTAGGAGATACAGGAGTATAGCCAGCTGTACCAACAGGCTGAAGAACAGCTGTACTATCTTGAGAGACGACAGCGAGACAGCAGGCAGGTTCAAACCAACAGCGTTTATTTGGGCAGAGGTCCCGGGCGAAACAATGCCGGGAATCTCTCTTATTTATAGTAAACTGGAATGGCAACAATAACTCTCAAAACCAATAAACAGGCAAGAATCTCCCGCCAGAATAGGACGCCCAATAAGCAGGGGGCCGGCTGCGGCTGAGGCGGCTTGTTGCCGGGGCCAGCTGGCAGTTTTGACAGATCCGGCCGAACTGCGCATGCGCGGCTCTGTTGAGTTTGACAGCTGTCAGTGTACTGCGCATGCGCGGTAGTTTGACAGCTGTCAGATTTGGCCGGTTTGACAGCTGTCATTGCACTGCGCATGCGCGGCAGTTTGACAGCTGTCAGAATCGGCCGCTCGCCGCGTGTGTGTGTGTGGGGGGAATGCCGCGGCAGCCGTTTGACGGCTGTCAAACGGCTGCCGGGGATTCCTTATGAATGTGAGGGGTTGTTTGTGTCTGAATATATAACACCCCTTCCCCCCTTGCCCCTGGAAGTTTATGTGGGGTCAGTTCCTTTAGTCCTGCTGCCGGCCCATTCATAGTCCGCCAGGTACAAGGGAGCCTTTCGTGTTCTGGTGGAGCGACGGAGGTTTGGGCTGGGCTGACTTGTGCAGGGCTGGTCTTCCCTTTCCCCGGTGGGGGGAATTTCGGAGTCAGTAGGCTGGGGGTCGTCGGCGGCGTCAGGGATGGGCGGCGATGGGCTGGGTGGCGTTGGTGGTGCCGGTGGAAAAAGTGAAGTGCCCGGTTGGGCTCGGGAACTGTGGTTCTGCGGTGTGCGGTTCCTCAGTTGGTCAGCGTGTCTCCGGATGAGCCTTCCATCTCCTAGGTCGACGAGGTAGGAGACTGGGCCAGTTTGGTCGGAGATCACACCTTGCAGCCACTTGTCGCCGACCCCGAAGTTCTTTGCCCAGATGGGCTGGCCGGGAGGGAAGACCTTTGTGGACGGTGCAATGGGTTGTTCGGCGGCTGCCCTGTCGGGATGTAATCGGTCCAATTTTGTGACTAGGCGGCGCCCCCAACGGAGTTCTGCCGGAGACTTGCCGGTGGTGGTACAAGGTGTGGAGTGCTGGGCCAGGAGGTATTTTGCCAGTCTGCAGTGCCAGTCGCCGGAGATGATTTTTCTTAAGGCATCTTTGGTCGCCTTTACCATGGCCTCTGCGAGGCCGTTCGAGGAGGGGTGAAAAGGCGCGGAGGTGGCGTGCCTAATCAAGTTGGCCTTGATGAAAACCTGGAAGTCAGTGGAAGTGAATTGGGGGCCGTTGTCAGATATGATGACATCAGGCAACCCGTGGGTGGCAAATACCCTCCTCAAACCCTTAATTGTGGCTGCTGAGGTTGTGCTGGCGACCGGGATGACCTCGAGCCATTTTGAAAAACTATCTACAATTATTAGGAAATTTTGTCCCTGGAAGGGGCCGGCGTAATCGACATGTATTCGGGACCAGGGGTTTTTTGTCACCTCCCACTTATGGACAGGGGCGTGAGGGAGCGGTGGCCTGGTCTGTTGGCACATGTTGCAGGTTGCGACAAAGTGTTCGATGTCTGCATCGAGCCCTGGCCACCACAAGTAGCTGCGGGCGAGGGATTTCATCTTGACCACCCCTGGGTGGCCTTCGTGAAGGGAGGCTAGGACTTGTTGCCTGTGTGGGGCGGGTACAATGACCCTGCTACCCCAAAGGATGCAGCCGAGGTGGGCTGACAGTTCCAGGCGCCTCTGGAAAAAAGGCTGAAATTCTGGCCCTGGGGATGTGGATTGCCAGCCGCTTTGGACCCAGGACAGAACCCTGCCTAGGATTTTGTCCTTAGAAGTTGCTGCAGCTATCTCTTTGGCTGAAATAGGATGGTCAGGCAATTCTTGGATGGCCATGATTCGGCCGGCGGGTGCAGGGTCTGGGTCGAGGATGGGCAGGGGCAGCCTGCTGAGGCCGTCTGCGTGGCCCATTTCCTTGCCTGGTTTATGCTCAATTTTGAAGGAGTATGCTGCTAGGAATGTTGTCCAGCGGAGCATTCTAGGGGATAGAATTTGTGGGGTCAATTTTTCCCAGGTGAAGAGCCCTAGCAGGGGTTTGTGGTCCGTGAAGATTGTAAAGTGGCGGCCGTATAAGTAATGTGAAATTTCTTCACGCTCGCCACCAGTGCTAGGGCTTCCTTGTCGATTTGCGCGTAATTGCGCTCGGCTTTGGACAGGGTCCTGGAATAATATGCGATGGGCGACTGAGTCCCATCACTGTGGAGATGGCTGAGGACAGCGCCTATGCCATAGGGGGAAGCGTCGCAGGCGACACAGAGAGGCATTTTGTCTTTGTAATGAGTGACGGTGGACTTGCTAGAAAGAAGTTGTTTTAATTTATTGAAACTATCTTCGTGGGCTTGAGTCCAGAGCCACTGGGCTCCTTTGTCTAAGAGCCTGTGGAGCAGCTCTGCTATGGAGGCTTTGTGGGGGAGGAAAGCATGATAGAAATTTATTAATCCCAAAAAGGCTTGTAATTCAGCCTTATTTTTGGGGGGTGGTGCTGCCCTGATAGCCTTGACCTTGGAATCCGTGGGGTGGATTCCATTAGCATCAATTTTGTACCCCAGGAATTCCGTAGAAGGAACTCCGATGGAGCACTTTTCTTTTTTTAGTTTGAGGCCGGCGGTGCGAAATCTTTGAAGCACCTCTCGCAGCCTGTCAGCTAGTATGTCTTCCGATTCCCCTGCGATGAGCACGTCATCGAAATAGGGGCAAACCCCCGGGATTCCCTTAAGAGTCCACTCCATGGTTTCCTGGAATATTCCAGGTGCTACAGCTATTCCGAACTGCAGGCGGTTCACTTTGAACGCTCCGCGGTGGGTGACTATGGTTTGGGCAATGGCGGTTTGATCTGAGACTGGCAGCTGCAAGAATGCATGGGCCAGGTCCAGTTTGGCAAATATAGTTCCTGCCTGAATGGAGGAAAGCACGTCCCTGACAGCTGGGACTGGGTATGCGTGGGGGTTTAAAGCCCGATTCAGGGTGGCTTTATAGTCCGCGCAGAGGCGGACCTCCCCATTTGGCTTGACGGGGGTGACTATGGGGGTTTCCCAAGTGCCCCCGTCTGTTGGTTCTATGACCCCTAGCCCGATTAGTCTGTCTAATTCTGCGTCAATTTTGGGTTTGAGGGCAAAGGGAACTTTCCTAGCCTTAATCCTAATGGGCAGGACTTCAGGATTTAATTTTAAATCAATGGGGGGGCCGTTGAATTTTCCCAGCGACCCGTCAAACATGTCTGCGAATTGTTGGCAGACGGCCTGTAAATGGCGAGGTTGGAAGTGGTTTATGCCCGAAATTTTTATCCCTAGGGGCTCGAACCAGTCGAGCCCAATGAGACTGGCTCGTTTCCCTGTTGCAATTTGGGCTAATTCCCCCTGGAAATGCTGATAACTAATAGAGAGCGTTGTTTCCCCTTTTAGTTTGATAGGGGCGCCCTGGAAGTCAGCTAAGAGAATTTTTGAGGGGGTAATAGGGAAACGGCGCCTGCATTGGCGTGCGATCCCTTGCAGGGTGTCCCAGGACAAAATGGAGACTGAGGAGCCAGAGTCCACCTCCATTTCGCAGGGGATCCCTTGGATCCGGACCTGGATTTTAATTTTAGGGCGGATGAAGCTGGTAGTCAGGGTCCCCTGGGTCGTATTGGTGGTCATGATGGATGACCGGAGGGCCTTCCCTGGCAATTTGGGGGAGGTCATATTACCTTCCTGGGCCGCCTCCAGGTCGTGAAGGGTCTCGCGGCCGGTGCTGCGGCAGGCGGAGCGAATGTGGCCAGTTTTGCCACCGCCATGGCACTTGGTGTTACGAAACTTGCAAGATGCCCTGGCATGATTGCCACCGCAGCTGGCACACTTGGAGCGGTTGGTGGTCTGCCTTTGGCCTCCGGCCGGACGGTCTGGCCCTTTTTCTCCCTCCCGACGAGTTTGGAGGTTGGAGGGTCTCGGACGGATGGCGTCCACATCAGTCTTCTGCTCGGTTGTTTCTAGGTCTGTACTTCTAGGGCAGTCGTGGTGGACTGACCCCGTGAAGGGATTACCAGGTGGCAGTGCGTCTTCCCGATGGCTGTCTTCGTAAGCCATAATTTCTATGGTTAGTTCGGCCAGGTCCATCGTCGGCTTTGTGACGAGCTTTTTCTGGAGCTTCAGGTTCCTCAGACCGACGATGACCTGGTCCCTTATGCGGTCCTCGAGGGCCGGGAACCGACAACGTCGAGCCGCTTGTTGGACCGTGGCTATGAACGCCTTGGCCGACTCGCCTGGTCGCTGATACTGGCGGGCGAAGTACAAACGCCAGTACAGCTCGGACCGTCTCGGAGCGAAATGGGGGTTAAGGCGGTCGACCAGTTCGGCATAGGGCACAGAAGCCACCGGAGCAGGGTCGCAGAGCCCTACGGCGACATCGTAGACCGCCGGGCCGCTGAGGCAAAGGAGTGCCGCGGCTTTGGGGCGATCCTCGACAATGTTGTTGACGAGGAGGTACCCCTCCACTTGCCCGAGATGTGATTCCCAGCCCTCGGGCTGGGAGACATCAAATTCTCGGACGTGCCCCAGGTTTGACATGCTGTCAGGTCCACGGGTCTGCTTGGGACGGAGTGCGTGGAGGGCTCTCCCGACCAGCAAGTGACTTCAGCGGTGTCGGCTGGTGGGACGGCTTCCCTCCTTCACTTGTGGCTTCTGCTAGTGACTTCAGCTAACAAGCAGACCCGTATCCCATCCTCGTCGCCAGGTGTACTATCTTGAGAGACGACAGCGAGACAGCAGGCAGGTTCAAACCAACAGCGTTTATTTGGGCAGAGGTCCCGGGCGAAACAATGCCGGGAATCTCTCTTATTTATAGTAAACTGGAATGGCAACAATAACTCTCAAAACCAATAAACAGGCAAGAATCTCCCGCCAGAATAGGACGCCCAATAAGCAGGGGGCCGGCTGCGGCTGAGGCGGCTTGTTGCCGGGGCCAGCTGGCAGTTTTGACAGATCCGGCCGAACTGCGCATGCGCGGCTCTGTTGAGTTTGACAGCTGTCAGTGTACTGCGCATGCGCGGTAGTTTGACAGCTGTCAGATTCGGCCGGTTTGACAGCTGTCATTGCACTGCGCATGCGCGGCAGTTTGACAGCTGTCAGAATCGGCCGCTCCCCGCGTGTGTGTGTGTGGGGGAATGCCGCGGCAGCCATTTGACGGCTGTCAAACGGCTGCCGGGGATTCCTTATGAATGTGAGGGGTTGTTTGTGTCTGAATATATAACAACAGCTTTTATCCATGGGCTTTCAGGCTCCTGAATGGGAAACAACTTTATGTATGATTGACTTGCGAGGCTGGTGTGTTGTGTGCAATTAGCTCACATGGTGTAACAAGATGGCGGGTTTGTTGTCACTGTGGGTTGGGGTGATGGTGGGCAGGAAGGGAGGCTCAGCCGATCTCAATGCATACATGTTGTACTTTGACAAGGTTCGTTCGTTCATTCATTCATTCATTCATTCATTCATTCATTCATTCATACATACATTCATTCACACTGTAATTCTGGGCTCAGTTAGGTCATAACTAGCTGAGGATTACCTGTAAAGGTTACAAGAATTGGTTGAACTAATATACAAGCTCCACCTAGATCAGGGGTGTCAAACTGCTGGCCCATAGGCTAGATACATCACACGGAAGCTGCGTCCACCCCTCCTTCCTAGCTCCGGCAAGGGGAAAAAGTCGCGATACATCACGACACATCGCCGGACACGGCGAGTTTGACACCCCTGACCTAGATGAATTGAGTCCAAAAGGCAGCCCTCTGGTTTCCCAGCACAGCTTGTGTTTTCAAACGTTTTCATCCAAATGAGATCTTTTTTAAAAAAATGGCAAATTAAGCTTCAACTCTCACGAATCGGTAAAGGGTGACTAGACCAGAAGGCAAGGAAGAACTGCTTTAGTTAATTTCCGGGGTGGTGAACACTTACTAGGGAAGCTATTTATTCAGTACACACTGGAGAATGAAGTCAGTGAAATGAACATATATTTGTTTAGTGGCCATAGTTACAATGACACTGGGGGGAAAAAAGGGACTTATGACTGGTTTTCACACTTAACGGCCATTGCAGCATCCCCAGGGTTCGCGTGATCAAAATTAAAACATTCGGCAACTGGCCTGCACCTCTGATGGTTGCAGTGTCCCAGGGTCACCCCCTGTAACCCTCTGACTTTTATAATGATAAAATGGCATAATAATATTGGTTGATATGGTAGATTCCTGGCTGCTCTTTCGCTTTGTTTCTACACCTGGCCAGAGTCGTTGGATATGAGAAGGGTGGCAAATAAAATAAAATAAAATAAAATAAAATAAAATAAAATAATAAAATAAAATAAAATAATAAAATAAAATAAAATAAAATAAAATAAAATAAAATAAAATAAAATAAAATAAAATAAAATAAAATAAAATAAATAAAATAAATATAATAAAATAATAAAATAAAATAAAATAATAAAATAATATAATAAAATAATATAAAATAAAATAAATATAGCTGCATGAGGAATGCCCCATGCCCCCCCCTCTTTCTCTCTCTCTCTCTCTCTCTCCCTCTCCCTCTCCCTCTCCCTCCCTCTCTCTCTCTCTCTCTCTGTGTATGTGTGTGTACATAGGGATATGAATGTATGTTTCTAGACTACTGCATCCAGTTTTGGTCACCACGATGTAAAAAAGATGTCGAGACTCTAGAAAGGGTACAGAGAAGAGCAACAAAGATGATTATGGGGCTGGAGGCTAAAACATATAGGGAACGGTTGCTGGAATTGGGTACGTGTAGTTTAATGAAGAGAAGAGTGAGGGGTGACATGATAGCAGTGCTCCAATATCTCAGGGGCTGCCACAAAGAAGAGGAGGTCAACCTATTCTCCAAAGCACCTGAAGGCAAGACAAGAAGCAACGGATGGAAACTAGTCAAGGAGAGAAGCAACCTAGAACTAAGGAGAAACTTCCTGACAGTTAGAACAACTAACCAGTGGAACAACCTGCCTCCAGAAGCGGTGAATGCTCCAACACTGGAAGTTTTTAAGAAGAGACAGGACAGCCATTTGTCCGAAATGGTATAGGGTTTCCTGCCTGAGCAGGGGGTTGGACTAGATGACCTCCAAGATGACATTATTATTATTATTATTATTATTATTATTATTATTATTATTATTATTATTATTATTATTATTATTATTATTATTATTATTATATCTGTGACACTGTGTCTTGTCCTTTAAAAATGGCCTCTCTACAAATAGCTACGTATAACTGGTTTGTATAGCTATATTATTCCACTTCAGATAAATCTGTTAATCTCACCTTTTCTTCAGAAGTTACAAGGGGCTTATAGGAGGTGTTCCTTTCATTTTAGCCCTCTAATAATGGCTCTGTGAAATTAGCTCCAAAATCATTCAATTTTCCATGGGTGACAGACGGTGGATTTAAATCTGGGTCTCCTCAGTCTTAAACCAGCATTTTAAGCACTGCACTGCACTGCACTGCACTGCACTCATGCACAAATTTATGAACACTTAATATTTTGACATGGTATTTTTCTTTCAGGCCTTTCCATTTTTTTGCCTTGTTAATCTTAATAGTCTTAACTTCTGATATGATTATTTTTTTTACTGATTTTAATTCTTTGGCTTTTATTTTGTTACATTTGTATACTTGTCTTGCAGACTTTTGTAGTTTAAACAATTTGGCTTTTGAAAGCAAGATGTTTTGTTTCTTTAGTTTTTTTCTCTTGAATGATATTATTTTTAATTGTATGATGCTCGCAGACTCTCCGTGTGTGTGTGTGTGTGTGTGTGTGTATAATGTGTATAATATTGCTAGAAAAAATTGTCATGAATACAAACATGGAAGGTATTAGGAATCAAGCTTCACACGGAGGAAGCATTATTTTACTGTGGTATTTTATTAGTAATTGGAACAATCAATAAAGCAGGATAATTGATGATTTTATTCTTTTAAATTTTTTAAATAAACTTTATTGGAAGTGTGAAAACAATAAAAACTAACAAGAAGTAATATTTAGAATGAAAATAGAGGAAAAAAAGAAAAAGAATAAAGACAAGAATGCAGTAATGAAAGAAAGGAAAAATTATAAAAAAATGACTTTCAATTTTTTTTCAGCAGATAAGTATAAATATAAGAACCCATTCTTTTAAAATTGTGATAGAAATGGATTTCATCCAACCCATATTTCCTGAATAAAGATTTGGATTAGAATACAGTTTCCTTTCTAATTGTACACCTCCAGATTTAGTAACCAAGGGCCTCATTCAAATAGCAGACCAACATGCCTATTCATATGTATATTTTTAATGAGCTTAGAAATGTTTACTTTGAGAGCACATATATTTGGCTTTAAATATTCTAAACTGAAGATGCAAGGGCTGTTTTTACAAAACAGCAGATTGATGCAGAAATAATATCGAATGGAAATTGCAAAGATTGACCAGTTCGTTTTTACACTAAATTCTAAATCCATATTTTTATGGATAATGTGTCAATTTCATTTTAAAAACTGTGATTAACTTTAAATATGTTGGCTGAGAGCTGGAGGAGTTGTTGGGAGTGTAGGAGGTAAAACAATCTTAGCATATTTCTGTGTGATTATTTATGGTCTGTATTATTGTCGGAGCAGAAAGATTATGGATGCTTAGGAGCAGAGCCTAATGCTGGGAAAGATTGAGGGCAAGAGAAGAAGGGGACGACAGAGAATGAGGTGGCTGGATGGAGTCACTGAAGCAGTAGGCGTGAGCTTAAATGGACTCCAGAAGATGGTATTGGACAGGAAAGCTTGGGGGAACGTTGTCCATGGGGTCACAATGGGTTGGACATGACCGCAACTAACAACAACAACAAAATAGAAAAATATTTCTGCGCCCATTTGTGGGAATCTCATCTACCAATAACACTTACCTATATCACCTTGTGCGTTGAGATCAAATTCCATGTACTTCTCTGCAAAAGAAAGCAGGTTAGCAGAACATTTTAAGTTTATCGAATCCACCATAAGTTCCAACAGCAACTGCTCAGATGATCCTCTGAAGCCGAGATCCAGTCTTCAGATTTAGTTGTATACCCGCACATATATTTAGAGATTTAATCCTCTCTCGTGCTAATTTGACTCTTCTGTGTTTGGATGCGCTAGGAAGAGGGATCACGAATCAATGTAATCCTACCTATCTATCAGCCATCTTTCTATCTATGATTTAACTCCTCTTAATACCATAATACAGCAGCATGATATTGAATAAATGGAACTTTGGCGTTATATGAAGATGTAGGGTTAAAAGAAAGGAGTAGCCGTAAAGGATAAGGAAAGAGATCCATTGATATACCAAACAAAAAGGGGAACAACCCGTATAATTGATTTGAGAATTCCTGATTAACTTAAAGATGCTTTTTAAAAATGCATCCAGATATGAATCATGCACCGCATACAGGTAGTCCTTGACTTATGACCACAATTGAATCCAAATTTTTTGTTGCTAAGTGAGACGTTTGTTAGGTGGTCTTGCCCCATTTTACAACTTTTCTTGCCACACTGGTTAAGTGGATCGCTGCAGTTTTGTTAAGATAGTGGCACGGTTGTTAAGTGAATCCGGCGCGATCTCAAAACCTATCTTTTTGAACAAGCTGGCCTGGCCTGATGGGATGGGGTTGGGTTTTATAAATTTGTTTTAACTTTTTTAATGTGTACTAACTTATTCATGGGCATTGTTGTTTAATCGCTTTTAATTTTTGTATCTTGTTTTTTAATATGTATTGCCCTGTTCACCGCCCTGAGTCCTTCGGGAGAAGGGCGGTATACAAATTAATTAAATAAATAAATAAATAAATAAATAAATAAAATCTGGCTTTCCCATTGACTTTGCTTCTCAGGGGAACATGGCCCCAGGACACCGCAACGGTCATAACTATGAGTCAGTTGCCAAATGTCTGAATTTTGATCACGTGACCAAGATCAATGGTCGTAAGTGTTGAAAAAAGGTCATAAATCACTTTTTTTCAGTGCCGCTGTAACTTTGAATGGTCACCAAAAGAAAAGTTGTAAGTTGAGGACTACCTGTACTTGTTGTTACTCAGTGTGCAAATCAGACAACTAAAGGTCCTTGGGATTATCCTCTTTCCCCCCCAAATCCCTCAAATGAAGAAAATAAAACCGTTCTCTCCTCACCTCCTAAATTAGGCAAATGGAGATTGAAAAAACTTTCAGGACATGGAGTGCTGCTTGTTGGAATGCAACAATCTCCATTCAAGTTGTTTATGCAACACCTGGATTGGCTTGACATTCCTGATTATTATTTATTATTATTATTTCAGCACCTGAGCTGCTTTATTTCAGGATCAGATGCCAGGAATTGCTTCTGGGTTGAGGAAGAAAGGCTGGGGAGTTGGAGATGGGCCATTTCTCCCTCGAAATAACCTAGTTCCTGAGCATCAGCTGCGCTGGCAGGTCCTTTAATGGGCAGGTCGGCTTGCCAGCTTTTCATCTCCCCCTCCGAAGGCCGGGCAAAGCCAGCAGGGCTGAATATGGATAAGATCCTGGTAATTTCCTCCTCTGTTTTGGCAGGGAAGCTACACTGGCCTGAAAATTGCGGTTCCCCATAGGTTCCTCTTATTTTATCTCTAGAACGAGGATTGTGGAGCTGTTGTCCTTGCATGAGAGAAGCTATGTTCTCCAAAAGCCCAGAGATAATGGGCAGAGAAAGAGAGAAGGATCTACCTGGCAGACAGTTGGCAGTGGAAGAAGGAAGCAGGCAAAGAAGCAGAACAATGAAGGCTGAGATTGGCATGGTTGGAAGTGGCAGTAGGCCATTCATTACTGTTAAGGCTTGGGAGTAGCTAACCATGGATAAATTATTATTATTATTTATTAAATTTATATGCTGCCCTTCTCCCTGAGGACTCAGGGCGGCTCACAACAATAAAAAATTAAAAAACATAGAATACAAAGATTAAAAAAGAATTAAACAATAAATAAGGAAATAAAGGACAATTTAAACCAATAAAAACCAAATTTAAAAACCATGATCAGTCCAGGCCCGCTTGTTAGAACAACCAGGTCTTCAGGTCACGGTGGAAGGACCGAAGGTCAGGGGCTGTCCGCAGCTCCGGAGGCAGTTCATTCCAGAGGGTCGGCGCGCCCACAGAGAAGGCTCTCCCTCTGGGGGTTGCCAGCCGGCATTGCCTAGCCGACAGCACCCTGAGGAGGCCGACTCTGTGGGAGCGAACCGGGCGATGGGAGGTTGACATTGGCAGCAGGTGGTCTCACAAGTAAATGTAGTTTGACCCCTCTTTCTAATCCTCTCATCATTTAAGACAGGGGCCTTCAACCTGGCTGAGGAATTCTGGGAGTTGAAGTCCACAAGTCATAAAAGGGCCAGGTCTGAAGGGCCACCCCTACTTTAAGAAATTTGGAGTAGATCTGTTCTACTCTGTTAAACTGCAATGCCCCATTCCACCCTTTCCATTATTTCAAGTCCGTCACCAAGGTCACTCACTTTTAAATAGTTCTAGTTTTTCAGCGAGGTCTTCATCTGTGCTGTATTTTGGGCTCTCCAAGAATTCCTGTAGAAGGGGGGGGGAACGGGGGAGGAGTTCAGAGTGGGAAAAGCAAGGATTACATCCCAACAGAAAGTAAACAGGCAGTTTGAGGGTGAGAATAGCATTCCAAATGTCCTAATGGAAAAATGGTGGCCCATCTTAAGACCCATCCAGTATTTGAGGGGCCACCACAAAGAGGAGGGGATCATCAACTTATTTTCCAGAGCACCAGAGGGCAGGGCAAGAAACAATGTATGGAAACCAATCAAGGAGAGAAGCAACCTGGAATTAAGGAGAAATTTCCTAAGTGAAGTCAATTAACCAGTGGAAAAAGCTTTGCCTTCAAATGTTGTGGGTGCTTCATCACTGGAGGTTTTTAAGAAGAGCCTAGACCAGGGGTAGGCAACCTCGGCTCTTTTATGACTTGTGGACTTCAACTCCCAGAATTCCTGAGCCAGCCATGCTGGCTCAGGAATTCTGGGAGTTGAAGTCCAGGAGTCATGAAAGAGCCAAGGTTGCATACCCCTGGCCTAGACAGCCACCTGTCTGAAATGGTATGGGTTCTCCTGCTTTCTCCAGGGGTTGGATTAGAAGACCTCCAAGAACCCTTCCAGCTCTATTCTGATTGATCGAACCTGTTAGGACCATTAAGACCCAATTCCATTCATACTTAGTTGGGAGTCATTTTGATTGAGCTCTGAATAGTACTCTGATTCAGTGTTCCCCAACCTTGCTAGCTTTAAGCTGTGCGGACTTCAACTCCCAGCACGCTGGCTGGGAGAATTCTGGGAGCTGATGTCCACAAAGCTTAAAGCTGTGAAGACTGAGAAATGCTGGTGGGTTGGCTATGTTTCTTAGGCACGACCACCCTTTTTGCATTCTGAATGAAGTTGAATAAATACTGAGCAAAAATGGAACATGGCTGAGGGTTGTAGAGTTGTAACCTGAGGGTTTAAATGTGTTTTTCTGCTTCAAAATGGTGTAGATTCATTTTACTCAGATTAAGGCCGAGTGATGGTCTCCCCATCAAAGTTTCCATTAGATTGAAGCCTTTCATATGAAGAAGAAAGATTCACTTTCCGAATTTTCCATGATATCGGGTGTATGTATTTTATTTTTAATTTTATTTTTAAGCAGAATGGGATCATTTTGACTACATTTTAACTAGGAAAGCTATTATTTGACTCAGTTGAAAATACAGCAAGTGCCTGGTTCTAATTTCAATCAGTTACTTTTCTTGATTTAATTGCAGCAAGATATATTGGAAAGACTTTGGGGTTAAGGCTTAAATTTGATCCTGGTTCCCACGAGAACCCCAATCCTTTGTGAGTACAGTAATTTAAGAATGGCAGATAAAAGACTTTTCAGTTAGAACCTAGGCAGTAAAAAGAATTAATATTTAAGTCAACTGGTCATTAAAAATTCTTTTGAAGTTTTGCGAGGCTTCAGAAAGAATTTAGATTGCCTAAAAATTGTCAATCGCAATCTGTCCAATTAAAATTAATTAAATTAAATTAAATTTAAGAGCCTTGGTGGAGCAGTGGGTTAATGCCTCCTTAAGTAACACCAGCTGCCTGCAATTAGTGCAGGTTCGCATCCCACCAGGCTCAAGGTTGACTCAGCCTTCCATCCTTCCGAGGTAGGTAAAATGAGGACCCAGATTGTTGGGGGCAATTAAGCTGACTTTGTAATAATGCCGCTTGGGGTGTGTGTGAAAGCCCTAATAAGCAGGCATATACATAGAATGAAGGCTACTGCTAAGCTTGTAAGCCGCCCTGAGTCTTCGGAGAAGGGCGGGATATAAATGGAATTAAAATAAAAATAAAATAAAAAATAAAACATTGTTGATATTAAAATGCAGCTAGCTGCATTGCCAGCAGCTGAAATTACTGACTGTGTTAAGAAAGGTCTTGGTCGTGTTTAAATGTATAGGGGAGGGTCATCTGGGACAGGGATGTGTGTGTGTGTAGGACAACTCGCTGTGGCCAACTCACCAGGGGATAAGAGTTACACTAATATTGAAGAAATGGTGGAATAAAATCGCTAAAAAAAGGATGCGAAAGGAAGGATAAAATGAGATGTGAATGACAAAGGTGAAAATATTTTTTTAATTACTTTAAATAATTGAATTGAATTCTTGAACTGTCTCAAGATATGCTATCCCACGGTGAGTTGGCCACGGTGAGTTATCCCGTAGCAAGTTGTCCCACTCTGGGGACAAAAAAGTAAAGATGGTCAGTGTGATCTTATAATGAAAGCCTTGGGGCTTGAATCACAGGGTCACAGCTGCCATCTTAAATTTTTGACTCCTTTGAATATAAAATTGCTTTATTACATACATTGAGATGTATCTTGCTCTACTGTATTTTAACTTTAATCTCTCTCTCTCTCTTTCTCTTATCTATCTGTCTGTTCATCTGTCCATCTGTCCGTCCATCCATCCATCCATCCATCCATCCAGTGAAGGCAGTACATTAGAACAGGGCTTTTCAACCAGTGGTACGCAACCATCCTAGAAAAGTGGTAGCGGGGGAGGGGAATAAGCTGAACTGGTGGCAGCACCGCACAAGCCTGAGCGAGAGAGGGCTGGAGCTGCAGGGCTGTCAGGGCTCAGCGGAAGCGCCAGGATCAGCGCCAGGCTCCAGCTGGAGCTTGGCGCTGATCCTGGCGCTTCTGAGCCCAGAAGAAGCGCCGATCAGCTGGATTGTTGCAGCATCTCCAGGGTCTTGTGATTAACATCCAGATGCTTGGCAACTGATTCATATTTATGACGGTCACAGTGTCCCAGGATCATGTGAAATGACCAAAACCTGCTGCAACCACCCAGCAGATGGGGGGAATAAAAACCAAACACCCCCCACCCCACACCCACTGTCAATCCTCAACAGAAATGCTCACAACAATGAAAACCTCAGACAGGAGGAAGAGTGCTGCTGGGCGGGCAGGCAAGTGTTTTGCTCAGCTGTGGCTTGGGGGGCACTTTTTTCAGTGTCGTTGTAACTTCGAACAGTCACTAAGCGAACTGTTGTAAGTCGAGGACTGCCTGTACTTCATCACTTTTTTCCTTTTTTGGGGGTGGGGGGGGTCATCAAGTTTTAGACACCTTGCTAGGCGACTGGTGGTACTCGGATGTTGCCATATCCTAAAAGTGGTACAATGGGTGAAAAGGTTGAAAAGCCCTGCATTAGAAGTTCTGTCAGTATTGAAGGTAGCAAAGAATCTAATAAGACAATCTCTCTGAAATGATGACCCAACCGCTCACGGGTTGTCTGATAATGTAATCTAATTTAGCCAGTAGGGGGCAGCTAAACTATAGGGTTAGGTAGTATTTTGGACCAGACACAAACGAGAATTTCAACAGTGTTGGCTGGTTGCTTTCACAATACAGTTATGGTTTATATAACAACTTTGAGGTGAAGAAACCCAGCCTGCTTTTTAAAAATGTAACATATCTTCCAGAAAATTCAGATGTACAGCGGGAGACTCAACTGCCTCCCTTATACAATCAGGAGGAGTTAACAGAGTCATAAAACCAAGATCATGTGAAGTGTTAGTACCACTTTATAATGCCTCGGTAAGACCACACTTGAAACATTGCATCCATTTTTGGTCGCCACAACATAAAAAACATTGAGATTCTAGAAAGACTGCAGAGGAGAGCAACAAAGATGACTAGGAGACTGAAGATTAAAACACACTAAGAATGGTTGCAGGAATTGAGTATGTCTAGTTTAATGAAAAAGAAGTTGTGGGCGCTCCAACACTGGAGGTTTTTAAGAAGAGATGAGATTTTTTCAGAAATGGTGTAGGGTCTCCTGGTTGAGCAGGGGGTTGGACTAGATTAGGTGACCTTCAAGATCCCTTCCAACTCTGTTATTCTGAGTTTCATAGTTTTCCAGCTAACAAATTTTATTGCAAGGCAAGCTTTTGTGATCTACAACTCATTTCACCTGGTGACATGGAGCGACTAGATTCATGTGGGAATGGAAGACAGAAAATAACCATCTTAGACATCGATCAATAGACAAAACCACCTAGATTTACATTACATTACATTATTTAATTTATTTCCTGACTCCACCAATCACCTTCAATCTAGCCTCACATGATTGCTTATACCTTTCTGTGGTGAGATTTGGTTTTATTGCTATCATATATCCTCGAAAATAAAAATTTACTTATTTATTTTATGGAAAAATGTTGCAGTTGAAGAGCCAGTCTTTCTAATGCTGGAGAAAGACATCTCATAGACACCTAGGCCTAAATACATCTTTTTTTGCAGGTTTTCACTCTAATCTTTGTCACCAAAAAAGTTAAACAGTATGTCTGTCTTTCCCTCCTATGTCTTCCTGTCCAATTGTCCATATCCTCCTTTGCCTGTTCAGATATCTGTTAGCTCTAGTCCAGGGGTGCCAAACTGCTGGCCCGCAGGCTGGATGCCTCTTAGTGAAACTGCACCCACCCCATTGCCAGTGATGGGGAAAAAAGTCGCCATACGTCGCAACACGTCACATGACGTTGCGAGTTTGACACCCCTGCTCTAGTCTCATTTGTAGCTGCAAAACCAACTTTGTCCCAAAGATGATTTTTCAAAAGGCAGCTGGACTTTGTTTTTCCTGGAAGACATTTCGCTTCTCATCCAAGAAGCTTCAGTCAGAACTGAAGAAGCTTCTCGGATGAGAAGCGAAATGTCTTCCAGGAAAAAACAAAGTCCAGTTGCCTTTTGAAAAATCGCCTTTGGGACAACCACGTTCTGGATGACTGAGAATCTCCACAGGCAAAACCAACTTGTTATTCGCCATCTTATCCCAGTTTAAATCCTCCATCGTTCTGACTTGTTGTAAAAGCTGTTGTCAGATTTCTCCTGATTCTCAGCTCCCACAGACTACTGTAACACAGCTCTTCTCCTACAATGTTGTTAACCTTACAGAAAATCTTCAGTCGTATTCATACTGTAAAATGAAATTGGGTAATGACATGATGGTTGATGATAAAGATCTTTATATGCTGATCATTGTGGTTTGCAGAAATTGAGACCTTGGCAACAGAGTTTCTTGGTTGGTAATCTGTTATTTGAATCTCTCTGCTCATGTATTTACTAATGGGATTATTTCACCAGTAATTGAAATGCAACATGAGACCTAAGGATGACCTTCGTTTCCCCTATGTTTTAATCCAATGCTGCAACTTTTGGCATAAGATAACTGGATGGAATCCACAGCCTCTGGTTTGCTAAAATTTAGAAAATAGGTTATCTCCAGATTATATTATGTGTGACTGTGTGCCAATAAATGAATATAGAACAGAGATGAGAATCTGTACCTGAGGTTGCTGAAGCGATATAGCTTTATGGTAAATATTCAGATATACAATAAATTGGAGTAAGTCAAATAGAGTGCCGATTGGCAAAAAGCTTTTGATACTGGTAGATGTAGGCAAAAAACTAATCTTTGTTTATTGATTGGAACTTCTTAATTATCATCCTGTTTAGTGGATAAGAACAGTTCAATATGTATCACCTGGATAAAACAGAGTGTTAAAAGATAGATGAAAATAATCTTAAATTTGTGGGGAAGAACTAATGTAATAAAAATGAATTTTGCATCAAGACTGATACGTATTTATTTGGAGATCAGAATCTGTTTGGACTGGGCCAAAGTCTTCCAGGCAGCTTGAGTGGCTGGCTGAGGGGATTAGAACCCAGGTCTTTTTACTCCTAGTTCAACACCTTCACCACTAGACCTTGGGCCAGTCCCCTGTCTCAGGCCAAGAATCACTTTCATGACTAAGGATAGACTTGAAGCCTTTGTTAATCAAGGATAAAGGTAAAAAGTAAAGGTTCCCCCGCACATGCGTGCTAGTCGTTTCCGACTCTAGGGGCCAGAGCTCATCTCCGTTTCAAAACCGAAGAGCCAGCGCTTGTCCAAGGACGTCTCCGTGGTCATGTGGCCGGCATGATTAGATGCCAAAGGCGCATGGAACGCTGTTACCTTCCCACCGTAGTGGTCCCTATTTTTCTACTTGCATTTTTACGTGCTTTCGAACTGCTAGGTTGGCAGAAGCTGGGACGAGTAACAGGCGCTCACTCTGCTACGTGGCACTCAACACGCCAAACTGCCGACCTTCTGATCGACGAGCTCAGCGTCCTAACCCAGTGAGCCACTGCATCCCTTTAACCAAGGCTATTCCTCAGTTAACTTTGTTTCCTAGGTTCACATACAGGTAAGCATCTCTCACGAGGCTCAAAAATGGTGTTTCTCAACCTTGGCACCTTTAAGATGTGTGGGCATACTGGCTGAGGAATTCCGGGAGTTGAAGTCCACACATCATAAAGTTGTCAAGGTTGAGAAACACTGCTCAAAAATGATTTGTTATGTATCCAGGTGCAGGCATCTGCATAGCAGCAGCCACCAGGGGGCGTTGGCCTGGATGGTTTTGGCGGGAAACCCAGTTTCAGCGGGAAACCTAGGGCCGACCCCATTGGCTAGCCGCCTACCTGGCCAGGTATATAAGGAGGCCAGGTATATAAGGAGGCCAGGTAGCCCTTGTTCTCAAGTACGTTTCCCCCCCCCCCAATAAAGAGCTGAACACGTACTCCGGCTGGCGTCTCTTCCTTGCGTCGGGCCCACTACATTACAGATTGGTCGACAGTGTGTGGTGTTAACACAGCTCTGAGTCTTACCTTGTTGATGGAATCTAACAGTTCCTCCTGCTGGACCTTCAACGCCCTAAAGGCCTTTCCTCCTAAGGGAGGGAGAAAATATTAACAGCCATGCAAAGTTGTCCGTGTGTCTCTCCTTTCCTTCCCTCATGTTCCTCTGTACTTTGTCCAGTATTTACAGTTCCTCTTTTAGTTGCAGTTTCTTGATGAGAAAGGAGATGAGAAGTTCCTTTGCTTGGGTTTTGGTTTGCTGTAAATCTTGGGCAATCAAAAGAGGAACTAAACCAAATATTCTGACTCTGTGTTTTTCTGTCGCTCTTCTCCACCCCCTCACCCCCCCCCATGGCAAAGAGGAAAAGCGAAAGATGAAAAGCAGCTACTGGTAGTCCTCGACGTACGAACACAATTTAGCCCCAAATCTTTTGTTGTTAAGGGAGACATTTGTCATGTGAGTTTTGCCACACTTTATGACATTTCTTGCCACAGCTGTTAAGTGAATCACCGTAGTTCTTAGTAACTCGGTTGTTAAGTGAACCTGGCTTCCCCCTTGACTTTGCTTGTCAGAAGATCGCAAAAGGGGATCACATGACCCCGGGACACAGCAAGCGTCATACATATGAACCGGTTGCCAAGCATCTGAATTTTGATCACGTAACCATGGGGTTGCTGCAAAGGTTCTAACTGTGAAAAATAGTCATAAGTCACTTTATTCAGTGCCATGGTAACTTTGAATGGTCACTAAACGAGCTGTTGTAAGTCAAGGATTACCTATAAAAGACTATGGCTACGGTGGAAATCTGACATTGCAAAGTTGGCCAGGGAAGGAAAGATGGGTATTCAGGTCTTGCAAAAAAATAATGTATCAGCTTAAAGACTTTTTGTGTGTGGTAAGAATGGCAGACTTCCACATTCACAAGTAATTTGTGTTGTTTTGAAATATCTGCCCATAATAAGAAAGGAGGTAGTGGTGACTGGCATGTCTGTCAGTCCTTAGAGGTAGCCCAGAGGAGAAGCACCAACCGTGAGTGCTCACACTACCTTCGTTGTGAGATTAGATTAACAGAATCTTGCCAGTTTGAAAGTACATCTTCTTCCCCTTTATCTTTATAATCCAAGAGACGAAGGAAAGTCTTCTTCTGAAACAGAATGGGACAACTCGCTGCAGCCAACTCTACACAGGACAATTCGCCGTGGGACAATTCAACTTAATCATTTAAAATTATTTTAAAAATTATTTTAACTTCTGTCATTCACATTTAATTTTGTCCTTCCTTTTGCATCCTTTCTTTAATTATTCTATTCCACCATTTCTTCATTATCAGTGTAACTCTTGTCCTGCGGTGAGTTTTTTTTGTAACTCTTGTCCTGCGGTGAGTTTTTTTTTAAAATCCCATTCATATCCCGCCCTTCTCCAAAGACTCAGGGCGGCTTACAATTTAAAGCACAAATCATTGTGCTTAGCAATAGCCTTCATTCTATGTACATGCCTGCTTAATAGGGCTTTTGCGCCCCCCAAGCGGCATTATTACAAAGTCAGCTTATTGCCCCCAACAATCTGGGTCCTCATTTTACCTACCTCAGAAGGATGGAAGGCTGAGTCAACCTTGAGCCTGGTGGGATGCGAACCTGCACTAATTGCAGGCAGCTGGTGTTACTTAAGGAGGCATTAGCCCACTGCTCCACCAAGGCTCTTGAGTTGTCTCAAGGCAAGTTGTCCTATGACGAGTTGGCTGCAGACGAGTTGGCCATAGCAAGTTGGCTGTGATGAGTTGTCCTAGAACTCTTCTGAAATGTTTGCCACACCCATGCTGCTTCTCTGGGCTCAGCTGCCTCTTATCTGATTGCTGCCTAGTCTGCACTACTTCTTCTTCTTCTTCTTCTTCTTCTTCTTCTTCTTCTTCTTCTTCTTCTTCTTCTTCTTCTTCTTCTTCTTCTTCTTCTTCTTCTTCTTCTTCTTCTTCTTCTTCTTCTTCTTCTTCTTCTTCTTCTTCTTCTTCTTCTTCTTTGACCTTCTGTTAAGCAGAGTCAATGGGGAAGCCAGGTTCACTTAACAACCGTGTTACTATCTTAACACCTGCAGTGATTCACTTAACAACTGTGGCCAGAAAAGTCATAAAATGGTGCAAAACTTGCTAAGCAAGCGTCTCATGTAGCAACAGAAATTTTGGGCTCAACTGTGGTCAAATGTCAAGGACTACCGATACCTATCACTCCTGGCTTGAGATGATATGCTGAAAAGCAAAATAAAAGAGGCCCTTCCTTCCTTCCTTCCTTCCTTCCTTCCTTCCTTCCTTCCTTCCTTCCTTCCTTCCTTCCTTCCTCTCCACTCCACTCCACTCCACTCCACTCCACTCCACTCCACTCCACTCCATTCCACTGAGGCCCTCTGCATGGACTTCTTCAAGGAAGGGTAATCTCATGTCAAGTCATCCTGAGCAAATTATGGAAGTGCTGACTTTGATGGTTTATAACTTGAATGTGAACTTAAATGCTGACCATTGGATTATTTGTTTTATTTTTAGTTTAGCTCAATATCATTTAGATTCAAAATGATTTAAATTCAAGTTTGTGTGATCTGCATGATGACCTGTGGATGCACGTGACATCAGCGGGGCCACTGCTGTTATTTTTTTTCCCTTTTCACTGTGTCAAACCCATTTCAGATCATCACCTGCTTTAGGGCAGGACATTCATTTTCAGCAATTGCCCCACTGAAATTTGGTGATACGTTCAAAGGAAACTTTGAGCCTCCAGAAGGAAACTTGGGGGAAAAAAAACCACGACCTCTTTAGGGTGATGGCTTGGCTATCCACCCCATATAAACAATAAATGAGAGAAGGCAAAAGCTAGGAAGTCAGAAACAAGAGTTTTGCGCTAAGGCAGAAACAGAAATTACAGAGTCTCCAAGCTGCAGGTAACTACTGAAAGTTGTGGGGTGTCTCCTTTGGACAATGCCAGACCTTATCATTTTGTACTTTCTGTGGGATATGATTAAACACATACCGTATTTTCCGGCGTATAAGACGACTGGGCGTATAAGACGACCCCCCAACTTTTGAGGTGATTTTCATGGGTTAAAAAGTCGTCTTATACGCCGGAAAATACGGTAAAGAGCAACCCAATCAAGATATCTAAAAATAAGTCAATATGTGCAAAATTAAGCTTCATTCCTCTCCTTGACCCACCTTCTCCTTTTGATAGAGCATGCTTGCTGGCCTGCCACCCAACAGACAGTGCTGGAATACTTGAGCCCCCTGATTGTAAGGCTTCCTGTTTCCAAGACTACCCAAAAAAGTCAAGTTGACAGCCGCAACAGTGCCATTGAAGTTCTGTCGACTGACATGTTGACTTTTTTGACCACATCCTGCAGATCCCCCTGCTTCCTGCTTTTCAAGCTGGAACTGTCGCTGTGCCTCAGTCGGGAAGCTTCAAGCTGTAGATTTTTCTAGGAGGATGTCACTGCCAGCTTATCAGCTGAGTTCCCAGGAAAGATCCAAAGATTTATAATAAACCTGGAAGGGAGGGCTTCTAGTCAAACCCCCTGCTCAAGCAATAGACCCTATATAATTTGAGATAAGGGGCTGTCCAGTCTCTTAAAAACCTCCATTGATGGAGCACCCACAACTTCTGGAGGCAAGCCCTTCCACTAGATGATTGTTCTCACTGTTAGGAAGTTTCTCTTCAGTTCTAGGTTGCTTCTCTCCATGATGAATTTTCATCCATTGTTTCTTGTCTTGCCCTCTGGTGCTTTGGAAAATAAGTTGACGCTCCCTCTTCTTTGTGGCAGCCCCTCAAGTACAGGAACACTGCTACCATGTCACTCCTAGTCCTTCTTTTCTCTAGAGTAGCCAGTGCTTTTTTTGTAAAAGAAAAAGGTGCCAGAACTCACACATGTCATACAACCTGCCTTGCCTACCCTACAAGGTTCCATCCAAAAAAGGTGCCGGAACTCCGTTCTGAGCGTTCTAAGAGAAAAAAAGCCCTGAGAGTAGCCATACCCAAATCTTGCAACCGCTCTTCAACTTGTAAGCCCATGCTTGCAAAAATATCCGTTCATCAGATCAAGGAGTTGATAAGAAACTCCAGCCCTTGCTCAGCTAAAGTTCTGCGGGCCAGCTGGTTGCCCTCCTCAGCCCTTAGGGTATTCTGTTAGTCTCCTTTCACAACCCAAAGTTGTTTTCTCCCGTGGTTCTACCTGGCAAAGCCTATCCAAATCCTCTTTCTGCCCCGTTTACGGTGTCTTACACTCCTTCCCTTTCCCCTTGGTCCCTCTGGTTCTCTTGCTGTTAATAATTTCCCAACGCTAGTCTCTTTCTCAACTTTTAAGTTGAAACAGACACATTCCCAAACAGCTGTTACCTTGCGGATTCATCGGCTCACTTGTGTCTTTGCCTTGTCTTCCAAAGGGTCCCCTGGATTCCCACACACGGCTCTGCTCAGCACTGCCACTCCGCTCTGCTGTCTCCTAGTCGATTGTCCTCTTTGGATAGACAGCACGGTCTGCATGCATGTATGTGTGAAGTGGCCACTTCCTTTTTTTCTGCTCAGAGAAACCACAGTTCATTGGCGTGCATCCGTTGCATGGGTAGAAGTAGGCTTAATGTTTCGGGAAGCCTCGTGCTGCAGGGAACCGTGTGTGTGTGTGGGGGGGAGGAGGCTGGAAATGACAGGCCCACCCTTTGTGCAGAAGGAGCAGGTGGAAACTCGAGGCAAGGCTGGGGTGAAGGAGGGTTGAGGGAGGGATGGGGGGGCAACGTTCCTAGCAGCTGCAAAGCTTAACAGATATTTTCAGATTTGCAGCATCTCAAGTTATTGTGCTGTTGAAATATGTATTAGCTCATTCTTACTCACTGTTTTGGTGTGGGGAGAACTGCATTGCATGTTTTAAAGTAAGAGTACAGTCACTCACCCCACCCCACCCCACATGGCCCAGGGAGCCCTACAAGGCACTGCCAAAACATGATGACAAATTGACGCGTTTTCAGCTGTTCCGAGTTTCACTCACTTTAAGGTGGGTTGGAATAGTTCTAAGTATGGGAATGGGAGCCTAAGGCCTCACTGTGGCAAGATTCAGGTCATCCCCGACTTACAACAGTCCCTTTAGTGACTGTTCAAAGTTACAACAGCACTGAAAAAAGTGACTTGTGAACAGTTTTCACACTTATGACAGCATCCCCATGGTCACATGATCAAAATTCGGACGTTTGGCAATGAGTTCATATTTACGATGAGCGCAGTGTCCCGGGGTCATGTGATCACCTTTTCCAACCTTCTGACAAGCAAAGTCAATGGGCAAGCCAGATTCAACTCAACAACCGTGTTACTAACTTAACAACTGCAGTGATTCACGTTTACAACTGTGGCATGAAAGGTTGTAAAATGGGGCAAAATTCACTTAGCAACTGTCTTGCTTAGGAACAGAAATTTTGGGATCAATTGTAAGTTGAGGACTACCTATATTATGGGGTAGGTATAAGTTAAGCTATAAGTTTGCTCGCTTCCCCACCCTTAAAGGGACGCAGTGGCTCAGTGGGTTAGGGCGCTGAGCTTGTCGATCAGAAGATCAGCAGTTTGGCGGGTCGAATCCCGAGTGCCGCGTAACAGAGTGAGCGCCTGTTACTTGTCCCAGCTTCTGCCAACCTAGCAGTGCGAAAGCACGTAAAAAGGCAAGTAGAAAAATAGGGACCACTACGGTGGGAAGGTAACAGCATTCCGTGCACCTTTGGCGTGTAGTCATGCCAGCCACATGACCATGGAGACGTCCTCGGACAAACGCTGGCTCTTCGGCTTTGAAACGGAGATGAGCACCGGCCCCTAGAGTTGGAAACGACTAGCACGCATGTGCGGGGGAACCTTAACCTTTACCTTTTATAAGTTAATACTGACTTGGCATATAACCAACCAACCAACTAAACAACCAACCATATTATTAGCATCCAGTCATATATTTTTTGATTTCTCCCTTTGTAACAAGACCAGCCATGGAGGTCAGCAGGCTCCTCCTGCTTATTTGGCTGGAATGAAGAAAACAACCCTTTGGGACACACAGACATGCACACACACAACAACAACAACAACAACATTATAGCAATACAAAAATAGGGATAAGGCTCATTTGAATCCCAGCAGACCTGCTGTTGCATGCAGTACAGTGTTTATCCAAGCATCTGGACCTGGTTTTGATAAGTCCGTCGAAGTATGGCTGATTCATCAAGACTTGTGAGTGGAAGCATTTGACCGGTTCCCTTGATGGTTGTTTTGGCTTTGTAGCCATTGAATGGATTTGAGTCCCAGTGTTACATGCTTCTATATGTATTGTTATTTTTATGAACCGCGGTCGCTACTGTTTTATTGCAATATGTGTCTACACTGCTCAGAGTGGGCATTGATTGGAGCAGCTTAGAAGCCCAATAAAAGAAATAAAAAGAATTGGATTTTTTAAAAAAATCATTTTGAAAGCCATTCCAAAGGCCTCCAAGATACTCATGAAGCTTTACACCGGGCATTTTTGGTATGCTTACTAAATTGTCCTAGAATTAGCTGTATTTGGATACAGCCTGACACAGCTCAAGACTTGGGAGTGAGGTTTTGACCCATGGGTGTGTGGTGGACTTTTGCCCTCTGTCTAGGGACCATGGACTTTTGTTACATTTCTAGCTTACAGAAATCAAGGCTCCACATTTGCTGTTGCCAAACTTTACCTTTAATGATGGCGATAGCCTTTCCAGCAGCATCCAGGAAGCAGAAGGGAATCTGTTCTTAATGTAGTTCACACATGTAAACAAACTGTAAACTCTCATAGGGATTCCCACCCCTTCCCTGACCTCTGCTGTGGAGAGGTAATCCCATCTGCAGCTGTTACCCAGTATGTTAGTATGTGGGTACTAACACATGTTCTCAGCTTAAAGGTTGGGCAGCACAGCTGTGCTTTGTCTGTTTTTGGTGCCTTTGAGGCTGTCTTGACTCTGGGTGACTTGCCTGGAAAAGTCCCTGCAGTTTTCTTGGGATGAGTTTGGAAGCAGTTTACTCCTGATTGGCCCAAGGTCACCCAGCTGGCCGAAGGTTGGACTAGAACTTGATCCCTACACCTTACTTTTTGTATCTAGTGAGCGTGGTAGATTTCAGAGCTGGCTTGGCTTTACTGCAACCAACATCCTGAGTAAAAGAACCCTTTGCTTTAACCAAATGGAGTTGAAGGCTTTTCTTTCCTAAGGGATAAGATTAGGGTAAATTGTCTCTGTTGTATTTCATCTGAAGGTAAAGGTAAAGGTAAAGGTTCCCCTGCACATGCGTGCTAGTCGTTTCCAACTCTAGGGGCCAGTGCTCATCTCCGTTTCAAAGCCGAAGAGCCAGCGTTTGTCCGAGGACATCTCCGTGGTCATGTGGCCGGCATGACTAGATGCCAAAGGCCTTGGTGGAGCAGTGGGCTAATGCCTCCTTAAGTAACACCAGCTGCCTGCAATTAGTGCAGGTTTGAGTCCCACCAGGCTCAAGGTTGACTCAGCCTTCCATCCTTCCGAGGTAGGTAAAATGAGGACCCAGATTGTTGGGGGCAAGAAGCTGACTTTGTAACAATGCCGCTTGGGGGGGGGGCGAAAGCCCTAATAAGCAGGCATATACATAGAATGAAGGCTATTGCTAAGCACATTGATTTGTGCTTCTTAGATTGTAAGCTGCCCTGAGTCTTCGGAGAAGGGCGGGATATAAATGGGATTAAATAAATAAATAAATAAATAAGGCGCACGGAACGCTGTTACCTTCCCACCGTAGTGGTCCCTATTTTTCTACTTGCATTTTTACGTGCTTTCGTACTGCTAGGTTGGCAGAAGCTGGGACACGTAACAGGCACTCACTCTGCTACGCGGCACTCGGGATTCGACCCGCCAAACTGCCAACCTTCTGATCGACAAGCTCAGCGTCCTTTTTCATCTGAGCCACCGCGTCCTTTTTCATCTACCAGGAGTTTAATAGTGGCTCCATTCAGGAAGAACCCTGCAAAGTGAAACTTCTATGTTTCTATAGATTTGAGATGGCTTCAGTGTGGAGAGCACGCTGATGCTAATAATTATAAATAGGCCGAGTCGGTAAGAAATTCCATTTGGAAAACACTGTCACCGAACTCTGTTGTTTCAACTATAGTGGGAGCTTTGGTCATCATGTTGCAGGGTGGGGTCCTCTGGGATTTGCCTGATTCTACCAGATTTGCTTGAGACAGCTGCCTCCTCTCTATAGGAGAAAGATAAAAATATTTTTTTTTGTTCACCTGGGCACTTTGGATGGATGGAGAAGGGTTGTTTCCCCACAAATAGGGATGAAGAAAGAGCGGGAGGAGGCGGGGGGAAGGAGGAGGAGGGGAAGGAGAAGAAAAAGGAAGGAGAATGAGAAAGAAGAGGAGGAGAAGGAAGAAGAAGAAGGAGGAGGAGAAGAACGATCATTGATTTAATTTGAAATTTAATTAAATTAAAATTACTGTAAAGCAATTAAATACTACCCACATATCTGAAAATATTTCTGCACACTTTTAGAACTTAAAAGTTGGCGTCAGTTTCTGGAGGAATAGGCTAGACCAGTGATGGTGAACCTTTTAGAGACCGAGTGCCCAAACTGCAACCCCAAACCCACTTATGTATCATTGGGTGCCGGGTGGGTGTGGCCCATTGGGTAGGCGTGGCCCATTGGGTGGGCGTGGCTGCGGTGCTAACGGCAGACTGGGTGGGACTAAAAAGTTCAATCAATCAATTCCAACTTTGCGAGATCATTTTTTTCCCCTGCGAGAAGTTAAAATTGACTGATTGAACCTTTTTTTTCACACAGTGTCGGAGGCCTAAAGCAAAAAGGTTTTATAAAACCCAGCTGAAGGCCTAGGACTGGGGCAATGGCGCGCGTGCCCACAGAGAGGGCTCTGCATGCCACTTGTGGCACGCGTGCCATAGGTTTGCCACCACGGGGCTAGACTGTCCCTTCTGAAGCAGTTTAGGTTCCTCAACACTGGTTGAGTTCTGCTCATTGAATCGACTGATGTGCAGATCAATTTATACTACTATCAGATCTGTTATCAACATGCATATGTTGACATTTCTTTTATTGGGCTCTGGGTGTAAAAAAATAGCTTATGTGGTCAGAGTATTTACATCCAGGCCTTTGGCCTCTGGACAATACTATCTTCTTAGAATCAATAGTATGAAGAACCTAGGGGAAACCCCCCCCCATATTTCGGGATCTACTCGTGGTTCAGCAGGATTGCCAGGGGAGAGGGAAAGAAAAGGGCAGAGACATCTCTGCATGATAAAAAAAGCCATTTCCCAACCTCCTCAGATCCTGCTATGCTGCTTCACTCTGGCAGAGTGGAGATGGGAAGGATGAGCAAAGAACCCTGAGGGTGGATGCGAAGAGTAAGGTGTGAAGGTCACTTCAGCTGTCCAGTGAAAGTAAGCAGGCACCTCCAGGTCAGCAGCAGCAATATAAGAAGATGCCGGAGGCAGATGATCACCTGTGCGAGAATGGGCAAAGACACCCTCTGACACCGCTCAGGAGAAGGACTGATAAAACTGCTCCCGTTGTCTACTAAGAAAACCAGATGGATAGACAAGATAAAGCGATTATTGGCATAGTGCTGGATGGATGTCTCAGCCCTCAGGTTGGATAGTATTCAAAGTGCTATTGAAGAAGATCGGAAGTTCTCTCAGAGTACCGATGGTGCTCATGATGCATTCAGCCTTCTGGACATCTAGTGGCTGGTAGAATTGCAGTGGGATCGTGAAAGGAAGCATGAAATGGAAAAAAAAAGGTTGATGAAACTTAATATTATATGGAGAAAGCAGGAATAACCCTGATTAATTTTAGTGTGAAGACAGAACTAATTCTATAATGTAGAAAATCATTCAAGAGAAATGTGTCTGTCTGTCTGTCTGTCTATCTCAGGGGTAGGCAACCTTGGCTCTTTTATGACTCGTGGATTTCAACTCCCAGAATTCCTGAGCTAGCCTGGCTCAAGAATTCTGGGAGCTGAAGTCCACGAGTCATAAAAGAGCCAAGGTACCTGTTTCGTACTGGGTTCGTTGCGCAGGAATGAAGACGAGGAGAGTGAGTTCAGCAAAGATCATGGTTTATTGCTTGCAGGATCTGAACTGGAGAACAGGGCTGCAGATGCAGTAATTTATACCCCTGGCCCCTAGGCGGCTGCCAATAGGTTTGAAGCAACCTATTGCCACCCTAAGGGGAACCAATAGCAGCACTGGAGACGGGTTGTCTGAGGAGCTGGGAGCCGTTAGCTAGCTTCCCTGCTCAAACAGCCTTCCAGCAATTACCATGTGGTGTTCTCTTAACAAAGCAAGCCCAATACATTACAGTACCCCTGGTCTGTCTGTCTGTCTGTCTGTCTGTCTGTCTGTCTGTCTGTCTGTCTGTCTATCTATCTATCTATCTATCTATCTATCTATCTATCTATCTATCTATCTATCTATCTATCTATCTATCTATCTACCTATCTATCTGTATCTATTTATCTATTCCAGGGGTGTTAAACTTAATTTCATTGAGGGCCGCATCAGCATTGCAGTTGCCCTCAGGGGGCCGGGTGGGTGTGGTCTGGGTGGGTGTGGCCTACTGGGTGGGCGTGGCTAGAGTGCATATGGCCTACTGGGTGGGCATGGCCAGCTCTACATCGTTCGCATCAAGGGTGCCTATGGGGGCCTGGGCAGGAGTGGGACAGATCTGAGGGTCTCTGGCAGGAGGAGGGTCTCTGGGCCGGGGCCAAGGCAGTGGGGGCCGTTCCCTCACTGTTTCCAGGATGGCTTCGCGGGCCACATGAAGCCACTTCGCAGGCCGGCTCCGGCTCCCGGGCCTTGTGTTTGACATGTCTGATCTATTCCATCCATCTATCCATTCATTGCTGGTGGGGAGGGGTTTGGGGGAACACCTCATTCCAAAACACCTCGCACCAACAATCAACATCCACAGAAGCATAAATGAATGTCAGATCAACAATCAAGAAATAAACAATATCCCAATCAAGGAACCAAAGAAGCCAACAGCAAACAGCCCAGCCAAAGAACCTCCAGGACCACCCCCACCAACATCGACAGGAACAAGCCACTAGAGAATATAAACTGACAGCAAACTGCACTCCTTACTAGCCCTGACGATGTTACCTAGTCTGGGTAATGAAATGTCTGCAAGAAAACAAGCAAGGTCAGAGAGCACCAAGGACCCCCTCATTCCAACCCTGAGCTTCAAATATTCGCCTTGATTAATCAAGGAATTGTCAAACGAGCTAACAGGAAACAGCCCAGCCAAAGAGCCTCTAAGACCATTCTAAGACTAGGGCAATCTGTTGTTGTTAGTTGAGAAGTCGTGTCTGACCCATCGCGACCCCATGGACAACGTTCCTCCAGGCCTTCCTGTCCTCTACCATCTTCTGGAGTCCATTTAAGCTCACGCCTACTGCTTCAGTGACTCCATCCAGCCACCTCATTCTCTGTCGTCCCCTTCTTCTTTTGCCCTCAACCTTTCCCAGCATTAGACTCTTCTCCGGTCAGTCCTTCCTTCTCATTATGTTTCCACTTTAATTAGGTGGCCAAAGTATTTGAGTTTCAACTTCAGGATCTGGCCTTCTAAAGAACAGTCCGGGTTGATCTCCTCTAGGACTGACCAATTTGATTGCCTTGCAGTCTAAGGGACTCGCAGGAGTCTTCTCCAGCACCATAGTTCAAAGGCCTCATTTCTTTGGCGCTCAGCCTTTCTTATGGTCCAGCTTTCACTGCCATACATTGCAACTGGGAAGACCATAGCCTTGACTATACACACTTTTGTTGGCAGGGTGATGTCTCTGCTTTTTAGTGTGCTGTCTAGATTTGCCATGGCTTTCCTCCCCAGGAGCAAGCGTCTTTTAATTTCTTGGCTACAGTCTCCATCTGCAGTGATCTTGGAGCCCAGGAAAATAAAATCGGTCACTACCTCCATTTCCCCCCCATCTATTTGCCAGGAATTGAAAGCACCAGATGCCATGATCTTGGTTTTCTTAATGTTAAGTTTCAACCCAGGTTTTGCACTCTCCTTCTTCACCTGCAACAAGAGGCTCTTTAGTTCTTCTTCACTTTCTGCCATTAGAGCAATCCACTACAATATAAATTGAGTGCAAACCCCATCAAGCACTGATGTTGCCTAATTTTGGGTAATGAAATGTTTGCCAAGAAAACAACCAAGTTCAGAAAGCACCAAGGACCGGTCTGTCTGTCTCTCATCTATCTATCTATCTATCTATCTATCTATCTATCTATCTATCTATCTATCTATCTATCTATCTATCTATCTATCTATCTATCTGCCTTCCTTCCTTCCTTCCTTCCTTCCTTCCTTCCTTCCTTCCTTCCTTCCTTCCTTCCTTCCTTCCTTCCTTCCTTCCTTTCTTTCTTTCTTTCTTTCTTTCTTTCTTTCTTTCTTTCTTTCTTTCTTTCTTTCTTTCTTTCTTTCTTTCTTTCTTTCTTTCTTTCTTTCTTTCTTCTTTCTTTCCCATTTCTCTTCCAGAGTGACTCTGGGCAGTTTACAGCATTAAAATATAAAAGCATCCATAATATGGGCAAAATAAGATATGGTTCCCAAATTCTTGGGAGCTAAATCACCATGCCTGAAATATCCTTTAATCAAAGTTTTGTGTCTTTTTGTCAGAGGGTGGTAGGGAATCGTAGCGTGAAGGAGATAAAAAGTGGTTCCAAAATGCCAAAGAAACTTGACACTTGAGTAGACCAGATGCAGAATTTTTACTCAAATCTTAATTTCTCGCCCTAATCTAAAACCACACAGTTAATGTAACAGAGATCACATTTCAGTACAGATGGTTGAAATACCAAATTATAAATAACTCCAGTATTGACCATATGCTAGTTACTGTAATATATTAGGCACTCAGTAATGTCAGCAGAGAATAAGAAAATGAATATCAAGCAGGTTGTGATCATCTGAACTAATAAACCCAGGGAATTCCACTGCAAGCTGTTTTGCCTCAGTAATCCAAAGCTCTGGTTTATAAGGCAAAATGGCAGCCATTTTGTTAATTCCGACCACAAGGAACCAACATTTTAAAGTGTATATCTAGAACAATGTTTTCCAAAGGAAGGAATGTATATATTTATTTATATATATTTAACATTGTAAGCTGCCCAGAGTCAGTTTGGACAGTGAGATAGGTGACATATAAATTTAATAAATAGATAAATTAATTATTCTGGGTTTTATCAGTGATCTTTTCTAGATAACCCAGAATTTTACATCTTATACATAAAGGTGCCTAACTACTATAGCAGGGGTCTCCATCCTTAGCAACTTTAAGACTTGTGGACTTCAACTGATGGGAACATCAGATCTGGGAGGTAAGTACTTTTTGTGGGGAGGGGGGACTCCGTCATAACTCCAAATGCCAAGTGACCTGTTTTCAATTGAGGACTACCTGCAAACATCTGGAGGAACACAGGGTGTCGTAAGAGGGTTAGACATTTGCAGCTTGGATCTCATGGCCGTGGGAACAGGATGATGGGTCCTGGAATCCAAATCTTAAGAAGGGGGAATGGGAGTTGCTAGCGATGCTCAGCTTTGAGGAAAGATGACACTAAAAGTTGAGGATCTTTCCTGTGTGTTACAGCATGAGGACTAGGGCTCTGAGCCTTTTTAATTTTTAAATTAAAGAATTGGGGGAGTTTGCTGTGGATGCCCTGATATCCGCAGATCCCATATTGTTAATTGTTGTGATATAGAAAAAAAACTGATAAGTTTTTAATGCAGTCTTCTGCAACCTACCTTCTGGTGCTGGTTGGGAATTTTAGGATCTTTTATCCCAATTATTTTGGAAGGTGCCAGGTGAAGGCTACCTTAAGCATCTTCAGTTATTCCAAATATGGCACCTTCAGAAATTCAAGTCTTTTATCCAAAGAAGAGCATATGTTTATACTTTGTTTCTCTTTGGAAATTGCTTCCGGATTTTGAGCTCGCAATGAAAAAAACAAACAAACCATGAAACTTTGATGTTGTCTTTGCTAATTAGATAAATTTGTTGTTATAGAAATGGCTAGTACATACAGCTGGGTAAAAGTAAATAGTTGAGGTTATAATGTTATCTTCTGCTGTGCTAAAGAGAATTGGAAGTTGGTGCCTTTTCCCTCTTTACATCGTGTTTCCCCCCCCCCCTTTTGCATCCCCCTCCTCCTAGATTTTTATTACTTTTTTTGAATTTCTCTTTGTATTTCACATTGTGATAAACTAATAAAACATGCGGTAGGAAAAAAAAAAGAAAAGAAAGAAACTCAAGTGTGTCAGAACTCACAAGGCTGGGGCGGGAGGCTGTGTGTTGTAATCCACGGTGAAATAGTTCATGTTGCCATTCTCATCACTGATCAGGATCTCGGCTAAAGGAGAACAGCAGCTTGACCTAGAGAGGAGATAAACAAAGGAGAGGGCTAAACAGGAGACGGTTAAGGGGCCTGGGAAACAGAAAAAGAGCTTTCCGAAAGACTGGCAAAGTCAGAGTGAAGGACTTGAAGCTGGAATTAGGAAAGTTTGTTAATGGAATCGCTGAGGCAGAAAGTTGCAGCTGCGATGAGCCCAACAACTGGTGGGGACACAGCTGCTTAGCAACAAGAAAGTTACAAGTCAGAAGTTCATACTAGAAGGATGCTAGCTAAGGCATGTAGATATTTATATATATACATCTTGGCAACCTCTAGCTTATTATAATACCCCTGTTTCCCTGCAAATAAGATCCAACCTGAAAATAAGCCTTAGCGTGATTTTTCAGGATGCTCGTCATATAAGCCCCACCCCCCAAAATAAGCCCCAGTTAAGATTGTCAGCCAGAGGGATGCATTGAGTACCGTATTTCCCTGAAAATAAGACCTAATTGGAAAATAAGCCCTAACGTGTCTTTTGGAACAAAAATTAATATAAGACCCATTGGGTGTTATTACAGATTGTGATACTAAAGAAATTAACTTGATGTTGAATTTGATAACAGCTGCAAGGTTATTGGTAGGGCAATATTGGAAGAAGGATTGCCTGCCTACTATAGAGGAATGGACGCTTAAAGTGTCAAATCTAGCAGAAATGGCCAAGATTTCTGCTTATTTGAAGGATCATTCACAAGAAAGATACATTTCGGTTTGGAGAAGATGGATAGATTATATTCAGAAAAAATATGGGACTAAAAAGTTCCATTTAGCTTATGAGTAAATTTTAGATTGTTATAATTTATTATACTGGAAATTTTTCTTTTTTCTTTTTTATTATTAGTTATAATAATATATATATTATACGGTATTATTATTGTATTAGTGTAAGTTGGATACTTTTAGATTGTAATTATGTTATAGGCGGGTTAAAGTGCATTATGTATTTGGTTATTTATATAGTTGGTTAATGTTAGTTAGATTATGATTATTTTGTATTTGTAACCCTGTAATCAGCTTTGGGAAGTGGGGGAGGGGGAGGGGGGTTTAGGGGTGGGTTGGGGATGGGATAATATTGTAACTTTTATAAAACTTTTCAATAAAAAAAAATTAATATAAGACCCGATCTTATTTTCGGGGAAATACAGGTAGTAAAAGACACACCTCTTTTGATAAGAAAGATTATTAATGCAGACATGCGATGTATGAAGAAGGAGGGTAAAGTAGAAGAATCCAATCAAAAGAAACATGTGTCAAGGAACCAATGAGTGATTCTTAGGAGCTTGACTTCCTTAATCATAAGTATACAAAATTTGGGCTTGTGCATTGTTCAAGATCTTGGCTCCTTTAGCTGCTGAGAACCTTTTGCTGGAATACTCCAATAAAAGAAATGCCATTCCTCATGTCTGGTGGTCTTTATTGGCTTTGGCACCAGGCGGTGAGGACCCATCTGGGGGACAACAAGGGGGTCATGGTGTTCCAAAGCACAGAAGCGTGATCCAAAAAACTCCTTTTCTGGGTCCTCCTAGCTGATATTCTGGGAATTGGAGTCTGTTCCTCCTGTTGGACCTGATGAAGCACACAGAAGCAAGTGGAGAAACATGGTCCTTCAGATATATTGGCCCCACGCCATGAAGGTGGTAGCACCTTAATTCCACCCAGAAGCATATGGAAGCCAGTGAAACTTGCAGAAAGAGTGTGAAACACAAACATAATGTGATGTGTCCATAAACTGCTCATGTCCCCACAAACTGGATCAGTTGCAGCTTTCAGCTAGTCTTCAAGGGAACTCCCATGCAGGTCTCATGTAGTAGTGTAGAGAAAGAATGTTGCTCAGTGGAGTTGCATGCAGAGGTTCCCCACTCAAATCCCTAGTATCTCATTATCTAGGTAGCTGGGAAAGACCCTTATTTCAAACCATACAACGGCCACAGTAAATGACAAGGTGATTCAAACAGCAACCCTCGATCTAATTTTGGAAGATCTCTGCAAACAACTTGAACTCAAGCAAGGGATGGAAAGGGAAAGGGAGAAGCAGAAGAAGAATGGGCAGGGAAGAGAAAAAGAAACATTTCAAAAAGAGAGGAAAAAAAGGTGAATACTCCTGTCTGGGATCTTCCGCCATAATACCGTATTTCCGGCGTATAAGACGACTGGGCGTATAAGACGACCCCCCAACTTTTGAGATGATTTTCATGGGTTAAAAAGTCGTCTTATACGCTGGAAAATACGGTAGTTTCACAACTCTCTACCAATAGCATATAAAACTCAAAATTACCTCCAAGACAGAATAACAGAATATTCTGTTGGAAGGGACCTTGGAGGTCTTCTAGTCCAATCCCCTGCTCAGGGAGAAAACCTTATACAATTTCAGACAGATGGCTGCACAACCTCTTCTTAAAAGCCTTAGTGTTGGAGCACCCACAACTACTGGAGGCAAGTTGTTCTACTGATTTATTGTTCTGTCGGGAAATTTCTCCTTAGTTCTAGGTTGCTTTTCTCCTTGATTAGTTTCCATTCACAGGCAATTGATGTGTTTCAGCCTTTGTCTGAAAAATGTTCATCTCACTAGACCAGGGGTAGGCAACCTTGGCTCTTTTATGACTCATGGACTTCAACTTCCAGAATTCCCGAGCCAGCCATTCTGGGAGTTGAATTCCATAAAAGAGCCAAGGTTGCCTACCCCTGCACTAGACCGGTGTTTCTCAAAGTTGGCAAGTTTAAGACAAGCATGCGGGCTAGGGCATTCTGGGAGTTGAAATCCAGGTGATTTAAAGTTGCTAAGTTTGAAAAATGCAGCACTAGAGCAAGCTGGTGCATTCTAACCACTGCCCCACCAAATTGTGGGTCCCATCCCCTAAGGCACAGGTCTGTAACCCGCGGCTCCGGGGCCGCATGCGGCTCTTTCAGCCGTCTCCTGCGGCTCCCAGTCCTCTGCCACGTGCAGTCCCCCCCCAAAAAAAAGTGGGAGTAAAAAAGTTCAACCAATCAATTCAAATATGCAGGGTAGGTGCATATCTCGCCTTGGCGCCACTCTTCAGTCAAACCCTGTTCTGCGCATGTGCGCATGTACGCACATGCGCACACATTTTTTGCAGCTCCCAGTTTTTCCTTTTGTGAGGGAACTGGTTCCGAGTGGCTCTTTCACTGTTTCAGGTTGCTGACCCCTGCCCTAAGGAGATACATCTGTCGGGACCCAGAAAAAGGGCCTTCTCTGTGGTGGCTCCCTCTCTCTGGAACGTTATCCATGAAGGAATTAGACTGGCTTCCACTTTGGCAGTCTTTCAGAAGGCCCTGAAGATGTGGTTTTGCCAGCCGGCCTGAGGATCCAAGAGTGCCAGTGAGCCCATCAGATGGCTTATTTAATTGTGTACTGTGGCTGGGGGTGGGTGTGTGGATGGTGGATTATTGTTTTTTATCTTTTTAATTTTTTTTCTACTTTGTGTTTTTTTTACTGTTTGTAGGCCGCCTAGAGCAGGGCTTTTCAACCTTTTCACCCATTGTACCACTTTTAGGATATGGCAACATCCGAGTACCACCAGTCGCCTAGCAAGGTGTCAAAAACCTGATGACCAAAAAAAAAAAGGAAAAAAGTGATGAAATACAGGTAGTCCTCGACTTACAACAGTTCGCTTAGTGACTGTCCGAAGTTACAATGGCACTGAAAAAAGTGCCCCCCAAGCTACAGCCGAGGAAGACACCTGCCTGCCCTCCCGGTGGCGCTCTTCCTCCTGTCCAAGGTTTTCATTGTTGTGAGCATTTCTGTTGAGAATTGGCAGCAGGGCTGGGGTGGGGGGGGGTGTTTGGTTTTTATTTCCCCCCCTCTGCTGGGTGGTTGCAGCAGGTTTTGGTCACTTCACATGACCCTGGGACACTGTGACCGTCATAAATATGAATCAGTTGCCAAGCATCTGAATGTAAATCACAAGACCCTGGAGATGCTGCAACATTCCAGCTGATCGGCGCTTCTTCTGGGCTCAGCAGAAGCGCCAGGATCAGCGCCAAGCTCCAGCTGGAGCCTGGCGCTGATCCTGGCGCTTCCACTGAGCCCTGACAGCCCTGCATCTCCAGCCATCTCTCGCTCATGCTTGTGCAGTGCTGCCACCAGTTCAGCTCATTCCCCTCCCCCGCTGCCACTTTTCTAGGATGGTCGTGTACCACCAGCCAGGTGCCAATGTACCACAGGTGGTACCCGTACCACTAGTTGAAAAGCCCTGGCCTAGTCACTGTGAGTGAGCTAAATGTTCTAAATAAATAAATAAAATAAATATTGCTCAAGTACATCTGGAGAGCAGCAGGTTAATGACTGTACATTCTGTAACACAGATGTTTAGAAAACAGAGGTACAAACTTGTAATCACAGATAAGCTTCTTATCACTGCCCTCCTCTTCTGAATGACAAGATAAAGCACGGGGATCCGGGCTGATCTGGACACTAACAGCAGTTTCAGCATCCTCAGCAGAAAATGTCATGTTCCAGATGTGTTCAGAGCAGTTGGGTCTGTGCTGGTTGTCAGCTCCACAAGGCATGTAGAAATGGAGAAGGTGATAGACTGGTTGGTTTTCTTCAGTTTCCTGAAGGAAGAGCACATATTTATTAACCCTCCTGGTGAGTAGACCAGCGGCTCCCAACCTTTTCATTACCCCGTGCCCCTGGAATGCTTCTGATATATTCTCGCACCCCTTACAAAAGTTCAAAATAATGGCAATGAATTATGCATATACACTATAATTTTGAAAGCCCAAGTTTTCGCACCTCCTGGAATATCATCTTGCACCCCCAGGGGGTGCGAGCACCCTCAGTTGGGAACCCCTGGAGTAGACATTTGTGCCTGACTGAATAGCAACACTAATCCAGATGGATCTTGACAGACTTGAACACTGGGCCCTGTAATGTATTGGGATTTTACCTGAACTGTGTTCACGTGTCTTTTGAATGCTGCTTAAGGTTGCTCAATTGAGGTGTCTGTGTAACGGTCGCTGACTAGCCAGACATGCAGTCTCCAAGAAGATCATTGGATGATTTGGGGCGGGAATGGGTTCCTTTAAACCTTTTGGCCGCCTAGTGGCCAACCGTATAAGTAGCTGCGCAGAAGCCTCTGATTCAGTTCTGTTCCTGTTTGCCTCAATAAAGAAATGTTCCTGTTTGAAACCTCTCGTCTTGCTTCCTGCCTCCAAAGAACTCACTACACAACAGGCCCTATCTAACAAAATGAAATTCAATGTAGAGAAAAGTAAAGTCTTACACTTAGGCAAGAAAAACCAAAAGTACACATATAGATTGAAAGTAGGCTTAATAGCAGCAACTGTGAGAGGGATTTTGGAGTCTTAATGGACAATCAATTAAATATGAGCCAATAGTGTGTGGCAGCAGCCAAAAAAGCTAATGCAATCCTAAGTTGCATTAACAGAGGGATTCAGTCAAGATCGTGTGAGGGTACTAATACCACTCTATAAAGCCTTAGTAAGACCACACCTAGAATACTGCAACCAGTTTTGGTCTCCAGACTATAAAAAGATGTTGAGACTCTAGAAAAAGTGCAGAGAAGAACAACAAAGATGATTAGGGGACTGGAGACTAAAACATATGAAGAACGGTTACAGGAACTGGGTGTGGCTAGTCTAGTGAAGAGAAGGACCAGGGATGACATGATAGCAGTCTTCCAATATTTGAGGGGCTGTCACAGAGAGGAGGGGTCAACCTGTTTTCCAAAGCACTTGAAGGCCAGACAAGGAATAACGGATGGAAACTGAGCAAGGAGAGATTCAACCTAGAAATAAGGAGAAATTTTCTGACAGTGAGAACAATCAACCAATGGAATAGTTTGCCTTTAGATGTTGTGGGAGTTTCATCACTGGAAGCTTTCAAGAAAAAACTGGACTGCCATTTGTCAGAAATGGTGTAGGGACTCCTGCTTGGGCGGGGGGGGGGGTTGGACTAGATGACCTACAACAGGCATGTCAAGCTTGTGACGTCATGTGACATTGCGCAACATATCGGGACTTTTTCCCTATTGCTGGCAATGGGGTGGACACGGTTTCAGCATGACGCATCCGGTCCGTGGGCAGGCAGTTTGAGATGCCTGACCTACAAGGTCCCTTTCAGCTCTGTTATTGTGATTCTGATTCTAATCCCATATAGCTGAGCTCAATAAGCAAATCAAAGATAGATGTGAAGGCAACCAGATATCTGAGGACCGTGATTAGACTTGGAAGTTGAAACCCCATCTTGGAAAAGGGTGAGGGCTAGTTACTTCTGCACTGTTGCCAAGAAAAATGAAATGGGGATGTCCATGTTGGCTGGGGAATTCTGGGAGTCGAAGTTCAAACATCCTAGTTACCTAGTTTGAGAAACACTGGGCTAGAGAAAGGCTCTCTTACTGCTTTTCCCTTAAATCAAGTAAACCAAAAGTAGCAGGAATATGCTCCTGGACCGTGAGCTATTGTCTGCAAGTTGAGAAGCCTTCACCCCAATCTTTTGATTTAAATTTAGCTAACTTAAAAACAAAGTGGCTCCATTTAAGTCTGTGCTTGTATCTTCTCTTGTTTTTTGGAGGAGCAAGAGCTGTTTCACCTCAGATATTGGTCTGGATCGTGAGAAGGCAGAGAACCAAAACTGGTGCTGCAAAACCAAGAAAAACAAACAACAAGATTGCAGATTATGATGTTCTCCTTGGCTGAGGAATTCTGGGAATTGAAGTCCGCATATCTTAACGTTGCTAAGGTTGAGAAAGACTGCACTATAGAACACATGAACAAATTTTCAGAAGTTTAGCAATAATTTGGGAACCGTCTGAGTAAATGAGACTCACCCAGGCTGTTTTGGGAATGACAGTGACGGGCAGAGTCAGGTAATTTTGCAACAAACTGGTTTTTGCTGTAAATGTTGCAAGACTGAAAAAGAAGTTAATGATGATTGTTAATAATGCAGGCATATCTTTGGAAGGGGTCTATGCCAACTTGCTGTGGCCAACTCACCCTGGGACAACTTGCCATGGCCAACTAGCCGCAGGACAACTCGCTGTGGGAGAAGAATTACATAACATCAGAGAAATTTGTGGAATAGAATCATTAAAGAAAGGACGCCAAAGGAGGGACAAAATGAAATGCAATGACAAAAATTAAAATATTTTTTAAAGTATTGTAAATAATTAAATTAAATTATTGAATTGTCCCGCAGCAGGTTGCCGCTTGGTGAGTCAGCCATGGCGAATTGCTCTACGGCGTGTTGGCCGTGGTAAGTTGACCCATTCCTCTTTGGAAAGGTGATATGAAAAGCCTCCCACATTTCAGACAATCCAGTGCTCACATTACTATTCAGGACTGGCTCTGACCCAATTTCAAATTTACAGTAATTGAAAGAAGTTAGAAAATTACAAACCGTGGCTTTCAGACTATCTCTCTCTCTCCAAGATTAAGTCCTGGAACTGCAATCCTATCTGCTTTGAGATTCCTTCTAAGGAATCCTTCCTTTTAATCCAAGCAAAGTTGTAGATAAATGTACAATAGAAGGTTGCTTAAAGATGGCATGAATGATTTGAGTCAGGAAGTGGTTTTCTAACAACTGGGTTTGTATATTGCACTAAACCAAAACGCCATTGCTTGGCTTTTGGCTTCGTGTGCTGCCCAAACCCAGACAAACTGGATTCAGTAGAAGGAGGGGAAAGCTACTTTTATACCGATACTGGTAGTCCTTGACTTATGACCACAATTGAGCCCAACCTTTCTGTTGCTAAGAGAGACAGTTAAGCGAATTTTGCCCCATTTCCTGCCACAGTTGTTAAGTGAATCACCGCAGTTGTTAAGTTAGCAATGCGATGTCAAACCTGCTCCAGCTTAGACATTTAGGAAAAAAAGGCCCTTGACTCCATTTGATTGAAGTGATAGGTTCTTTTACTAAAGTTAAGTGGTTGCAGTGAAAGCAAAGCTAGATCTGAATATTCCCATGCAAAGGTTACACTTTCACTCCTTTTCCTGGCCCTCCCCACTTGACCAGTCCATCAGTGTCCAATAAGATGCCTTTTGGATGTTTTGGCGCCTCTCACTGCAGTTTTGCATTTGGTTCCCAGGCCAGGTTCCTTGGAGGCTGGTTTATTCCGGTTTGGCACCTCTCATCAACATGTCACCCCTCCCCCTGTTTGTCTTCTCAATCCCAAGCCCACATATTACTGCCGCAAATTCCCCCTCCCCCTCCCTTGCAGTTTATGGCAAGGATGCCAGCAAAGCGAAGACGCTGAAGATGGCAGACCTGACACACGATTTCTAAAACGTTAGCATTGCTATCCTACCTTGAGGCAAAGTTGGAGCTCTTGGCAGGTGCCACAAAAGTTGCTGTGAGAATGGTGCTCTCTCCTTTCCTCAGGAAACCTTGTGTAGGTCTAAAGGTCTGTGTGAAACCCAGGTCATCGCGGACATTAAAGGTGAATGTTGCAGCAGATCCATCATTCACCACCTGGACAGAGAACTCTGTGCTCCCACCGGGCAACAAGGTACCTTGGAAATACAACAGGGCACACTGAAGATGGGGATAACTTGCAATGAAAGGTGACTTTGAGCTGTCACGTAATGGAGGTCCCCACCGTTTGGTCCCGATGGCTCCGCTGAACTCGCTGAGGAGCTGTTAAAGGTAAAAGGTAAAGGTTCCCCCGCACATGTGTGCTAGTCGTTTCCGACTCTAGGGGCCGGTACTCATCTCCGTTTCAAAGCCGAAGAGCCAACGCTTGTCCGAGGACGTCTCCGTGGTCATGTGGCCGGCATGACTAGATGCCAAAGGCACACGGAACGCTGTTACCTTCCCACCGTAGTGGTCCCTATTTTTCTACCTGCATTTTTATGTGCTTTCGAACTGCTAGGTTGGCAGAAGCTGGGACGAGTAACAGGCACTCACTCTGTTACGCGGCACTCGGGATTCAACCCGCCAAACTGCCGACCTTCTGATCGACAAGCTCAGTGTCCTAACCCACTGAGCCACCGCATCCCTGAGGAGCTGTTACAGGTGCTGAAAGACGATGGTTATCATGGGGGAAGAATAACCTTAGACCCAAATGACTGCTATGGGAATGAGTGATCAGTCTCAAAACTACCATTTATCGGATGGCATGTGTTGAAAGCCAGATTCATTTATTAGAAGGCAACCCTTCCCGAGTTCTTCATCCTTTCAGATTTCTCTCCATCCTTCTGTCCCTTACAGAGGACAGGTAGGATGGAGAGAATCCTGAAAGGATGAAGAACTTGGGAAAGTTTGCCTTCCCAAGAAGGGACAGGTGGTCCTTGACTTATGACCACAAAGGAGCCCAAAATTTCTATTGTTAAGTGAGACATAGGTTAAGTGAGTTTTTCCCCATTTTATGACCTTTCTTGCCACAGTTGTTAAGTGAATCATTACAGTGGTTAACTTAGTTACATGGCTAATCTGGTTTCATAATAATCATAATAGTAAAGTTGGAAGCGACCTTGGAGGTCATCTAGTCCAACCCCCTGCTCAGGCAGGAAACCCTATACCATTTCAGGCAAATGGCTGTCCAGTCTCTTCTTAAAAACTTCCAGTGTTGGAGCATTCACCACTTCTGGAGGCAGGTTGTTCCACTGGTTAATTGTTCTAACTGTCAGGAAGTTTCTCCTTAGTTCTAGGTTGCTTCTCTCCTTGACTAGTTTCCATCCGTTGCTTCTTCTCCTGCCTTCAGGGGCTTTGGAGAATAGCTTGACTCCCTTTCCTCATTGACTTTGTCAGAAGGTCGCAAAAGAAGATCACATGACCTTGGGACACAGCAATGGTCATAAGTATGAACCAGTTGCCAAGCGTCTGAATTTTGATCACGTGATTATGGGGGTGCTGCAAAGGTCGTAACTGTGAAAAGCGGTCATAAGTCATTTTTTTTCAGTGCCATTGTAACATTGTAAATGAATGGTTGTAAGTCGAGGACTGCCTATAGTCCTCACTTAACAACCTGTTGCTTAGTGACCATTTGATATTACAATGGATCTCCACAGAGGGCTTTTGACCTGATTTTGAAGTTCCAATGGCTGCCCCCCCCCCCCCCCCGGGATAGTCATATGATCACATTTGCGGCACTTGCCAACCAGCTCACGTTTATGGCCATTTGCAGCATCCTGCAGTCACATGACCGTGTTTTTTTGGCAGCTTTTTGGGGGGCAGTTTCCAGCATTTCTGGTTTCCAGCAAAAAAAAGTGCCCATTTGAGAAATGGGCTTGTTTAATGATTGCCGTGTTTGCTTATCGACCGCTACAAAAAAAAAGAGCCTTGGTGGAGCAGTGGGCTAATGCCTACTTAAGTAACACCAGCTGCCTGCAATTAGTGCAGGTTCGAGTCCCACCAGGCTCAAGGTTGACTCAGCCTTCCATCCTTCCCAGGTAGGTAAAATGAGGACCCAGATTGTTGGGGGCAATAAGCTGACTTTGTAATAATGCCGCTTGGGGTGTGTGTGAAAGCCCTAATAAGCAGGCATATACATAGAATGAAGGCTACTGCTAAGCTTGTAAGCCGCCCTGAGTCTTCGGAGAAGGGCGGGATATAAATGGAAATAAAATAAAATAAATAAATAAATAAAAAAGGTTGTGAAATCAGGCATAGTCACGTGGTGGCCTGCTTAACAACCACCACGACTTACACCTGCAGTTCCAGGTTCCATTTTCAGTCATAAGTCAAGGATTACTGTACTTTTTTTTTGTTTTTCTGAGAAGACGGGTCACATTTTACCCGGCATTCATAATATTTTATTTTCTAAGACTGACTTGCAGGTTTTCATGGAGCTGAAATACTGTCGGAAACAAAGCAGATATTAGAGGCTGGGAACATGTTTTACAGCATGCTGACTTCCTTTTTCGTTCTGTTTCAATAACTGCTAAGAAAGGAAAAGGAAAAAGAAAGCGAGCTTTTTGGTTCCTGAATAGCAAACAGATGTGGATGTCCAGGTGTCTTCAGGCACTGCATTTATATTAGCAGTTTTGCCTGCTTTGAATAGTAAAATGGAGAATATTCCTGGTTTTTTTTTTAAAAAAATATTGTTTAAAGACTACTCCATTTTTTTTTCTGGGATGAGAATTAATGGGAATCTTCAGGGGTGGCTGGATAGGGAATTCTGGGGGTTGAAGTCCACATGTCTTAAAGTTTGAAAAATGTGGTTCTACAGTTTCTTTCAACATTCATGTCCCAAAGGTGCTTTTTCAAAAGGCAACTCGACTTCCTTTGTTTTGCTTGAAGATGTTTTGCTTCTCATCCAAGAAGCTTCTTCGGTTCTGACTGAAGTCAGAACTGATAAACCTCCAAGCGGCTTCAACGCCTCTCAGAGAGAGTGCTAACGAGCAGATGACTGCAAAGAGAATAAAAATCTTTCCATTCTGCACCATTCAGTTAGAACTGAAGAAGCCTCTTGGATGAGAAGTAAAACATCTTCAAGCAATAACAAAGAAAGTCCAATTGCCTTTTGAAAAATCACTTTTGGGACAACCATGACCTGGATGACTGAGAATCTCCGTAGACTTTCAACGTTCTTCTTAGTGGTATCTATGGATTCTGAAGGGAAGTTAGGTAGATGTAGTACTAAGAGAAGAGAATCTATGTAGCTTATGGGTTGAATTGTGGAGTCCTTGAAGCTTTCTGTGCTTGGTTGTTTGCTTGCAGAAGTTTTGGTCCCTGATTAAGTAAGATCTAATTACTTAGTTGTAACATCTCTTATCTAACTGGGAAAAAAATGTCTGCCAGCAAACAACCAAGTTCAGAGAGAACCAAGGGTTCCATAGGTAGTTACTGTATAGGTCCGTTAGATCTGTCTATAGAGATTCTTAATCGTCTAGATCAGGGGTAGGCAACCTCGGCTCTTTTATGACTCGTGGACTTCAACTTCCAGAATTCCTGAGCCAGCATAGCATAGCTGGTTCAGGAATTCTGGGAGTTGAAGTCCACGAGTCATAAAAGAGCCGAGGTTGCCTACCCCTGGTCTAGATCATGGTTGTCCCAAAGCTGCTTTTTCCAAAAGACAACTGGACTTTCTTGGATTTTTTCCTTAATGTTTTGCTTCTCATCCAAGAAGCTTCTTCAGTTCTGAATATCTATGGCAGACATGTCAAACACAAGGCCCGGGGGCCAGATCCGGCCCGCGAAGTGGTTTCATGCGGCCCGCGAAGCCATCCTGGAAACAGTGAGGGAACGGCCCCCACTGCCTTGGCCCTGGCCCAGAGACCCTCCTTCTGCCAGAGACCCTCAGATCTGTCCCACTCCTGCCCAGGCCCCCATAGGCACCCTTGATGTGAACGATGGAGAGCTGGCCACACCCACCCAGTAGGCCATACGCACTCTAGCCACGCCCACCCAGTAGGCCACACCCACCCTGGCCATACCCACCTGGCCCCCTGAGGGCAACCGCAATGCTGATGCGGCCCTCAGTGAAATTGAGTTTGACACCCCTATGGAGATTCTTAGTCATCCAGGTCATACTTGTCCCAAAGATGCTTTTTCATGAGGCAACTGGATTTCTTGTTTTTTCCTTTGAAGATGTTTCACTTCTCATCCAAGAAGCTTCTTCAGCTCTGTCTGGATTCATTTCCCACCATACAGTCAGAGCTGAAGAAGCTTCTTGGATGAGAAGTTTCCTGTTGCCTCGTGAAAAAGCATCTTTGGGACTTCAGTTCTGAAGTGAAGAACAACTGAAGAAGCTTCTTGGATGAGAAGCAAAATGTTAAGGATAAAATCAAGAAAGTTGTCTTTTGGAAAACCCACCTTTGGGTCTACTAGATCTGACTTGCAAAAATTCAAATGACCAGTAAGTGGCAGCAAACTCTTATATATTGGTTTCTCTGTCCCTTTGCTGCCATCAGGTGGACATTTGCTTTTTTGCTCACAGATCTGGTAGTCTTAGATCAGAGGTCCCAACCTTTTGGGCACCAAGGACTGGTTCTGTTGAGAAAGGTTTTTTTCCCCACAGACCGGACAGTGTGTGGTTTTGTGTGCTGCTTGCATCCCACAGATGGGGCTTTGCTTGTTTGTGCGGACCGGTTGTTGGCATGCCGTAGCCTGGTACCGGTCCACGGACCGGGGGTTGGGGACTGCTGTCTTAGATGGATCAAAATGGCAAAGGAAGTTTTCACACCGCTGCCAGGGACTTACCATCTTGGTCTGCCAGGGGTAGAATCCTCACTGACGCCACATGGATAGGATTGATGTTGAGACGTGAGAAGGGCAGGTTGCCGGGAGACAGACCTTCTAATTTCAGCATCGGAGACTGGAAGGTAAAAAGGGAATTAATGGATTTTACATTGTCTGTCTCTTGCATCTTGAATAGAGAAGAGATTATTCCAATCTATCTGCTGTTCCGGGCAGCTACTGTACTTAGATGCCGAGAAGGTGCCTTTTAAATAAAGATGAGCAAAGTTCTTAAAAGCTTAAGAAATTATAGCTATCGTCATTTTTGCAGTAACAGTAATAGCTGGCTACAGAAGAAAACCTTGACTCTGCTTTTTTGTTCTTTTCTTTTCGCTTTGGGTATTTGTCTTAATCCTTTGTATGAATAGTTCTAACTGGAGCAATCTGGATTTTGTTTTTAATGCTGCTGTTTTATACTGTGATTGCATTTCTTTGGTTGATTATGTATTTATTATGTTTAACTCCCTTGCCCAGGGGAATTTTTGTGAAAGGGGACTATAACCTGGGTTCCCTCGGCTTCTAGTTGAGCACCACTGCGCTATACCAGCTCATATTCTCATAACACAGGAGGTATTTGTTGTGTAGTGGGTTTCTTGGAAGCAGGAGGCAAGACGAGAGGGTTCAAACAGGAACACTGCTTTATTGTAGTAACAGGAACAGAACTGAGAACAGAGGCTTCTACGCAGCTACTTATACAGTTGGCCACTAGGCAGTGGCCAATAGGTTTAAAGGAACCCATTCCCGCCCCAGAGCCAACCAATGATCCTCCTGGAGACTGCATGTCTGGGCAGCCAGCGACCGTTACACAGACCCCCTGATTAAGCAATCTCAAGCAGCATTCAAAGACACGTGAAAACAGTTCAAGTGAAAGTCCCAATATGTTACAGTATTTATTTATTTATTAAATTTATATGCCACCCATCTCGTCAAGATGGCTTGTAACCCAGTAAAAACAACAGGATAACATTACAATATTAAAATAAGAAATGTTAACATTGATATGGACACTTGTTGAGAGCGTGGTGGCACATCAGCTCCCTCTGGTCCTGGATGAAGCTGATTATCTAGACCCGTACCAATCGGGTTTCAGGCCCGGGTACAGCACGGAGACGGCATTGGTTGCTCTGGTGAATGATCTCTGGAGGGCTCAGGACAGGGGATATTCTTCTGTCCTAGTCCTATTAGACCTCTCAGCGGCTTTTGATACCATCGACCATGGTATCCTGCTGCGGCGTCTCAGGGGATTGGGAGTGGGAGGCACGGTTCTTCAGTGGTTCTCCTCCTATCTCCTGGGACGTTCGCAGTCGGAGTTGGCAGGGGGGCAGAGATCGGCCTCGAGGCCTCTCGTTTGCGGAGTTCCTCAGGGGTCGGTCCTCTTGCCTCTCCTGTTCAACATCTACATGAAGCCGCTGGGTGAGATCATTCGTGGTTTTGGAGTTGGGTGTCATCATTTTATTTTGACCCCAAACCACCCCAGTGATGCCCTTGACGTGATGTCCCATTGCCTGGAGGCGGTTCGGGTCTGGATGGGGAGGAACAGGCTTCGGCTCAACCCTGACAAGACTGAGTGGCTGTGCATACCGGCATCTCGGGAAACCCAGAGTATTCCATCTCTTTCTATGGGGGGTGAGTCATTACCCCCCGTAGATAGGGCCTGCAACTTGGGAGTCCTCCTAGACTCACAGCTTTCTTTAGAAGATCATTTAGTAACTGTGACTAGGGGGGCCTTCACCCAGGTTCGCCTGGTGCACCAGTTGCGGCCCTATCTAGGCCGGGATGCCTTGCGTACAGTCACTCATGCGCTCGTGACCTCTCGGTTGGACTACTGCAACGCTCTCTACATGGGGCTGCCCTTGAGGACCACTCGGAGGCTCCAACTGGTGCAGAATGCAGCCGTGAGAGTCATGTTGGGAGTCTCCCAATACTCCCATGTTACACCTTTGCTCCGTGAGCTGCATTGGCTTCCAGTTGTCTTCCGGGTGAGATTCAAGGTGCTGGTAATGACCTTTAAAGCCCTACATGGCATGGGTCCGGAGTACCTTAGGGAGCACCTGTGGGCGGCATCAACTTCCCTCTGCCCAGTGTGCTCCCACAGAGAGGGCCTCCTCAGGGTGCCACCGGTCAGAGAATGCCGACTGGTGACCCCCAAGGGGAGGGCCTTCTCTGTGGGTGCGCCGGATTTGTGGAACTGTTTACCGGTTGAGCTCCGGATGGCTCCCGACCTCCGCTCCTTCCGACGTGATCTAAAGACCTATCTGTTTGAACAAGCCGGCCTGGTCTGATGGGTTTGAGTTTTATTATTGTTTTTAATGTATTGTAATTTATTGTTGTATTGCATAGGGCATTATGTTTAATCTTTTCTTAATTTTTGTATCTTTGTATTTTAGTATTTATTGCCCTGTTCACCGCCCTGAGTCCTTCAGGCGAAGGGCGGTATACAAATTAGATTATTATTATTATTATTATTATTATTATTATTATTATTATTATTATTATTAATTATTAAAGGATATTATGATAATCAGGAATGGCTTCTTATTTATTATACTCATGTTAAAGGTAATTTGGTCCTTTTTGATACTTTAGGTCCAATCTGATGCTTGTAAAGTTTGTAACTTAGTACAGATACAGGAAGTCCTCGACCTATGATCGCAATTGAGCCCAAAATTTCTGTTGCTAAGCGAGACACTTGTTAAATGAGTTTTGCCCCATTTTGTGACAATTCTTGCCGCAGTTGTTAAGCGAATTGCTGCAGTTGCTAAGTTAGTAATATGGTTGTTCAATGAATCTGGCTCCCCTATTGACTTTGCTTGTCAGAAAGTCGCAAAAAGGGATCACATGACCCCGGGACACTGCAACCGTCATAAATATGAGCCATGTTGCCAAGAGTCCAAATTTTGATCACATGACCACGGGGATGCTGCAATGGTTGTAAGTCTGAAAAACAGTCATAAGTCACTTTTTTCTAGTGCTGTTGTAACTTTGAACGGTCACTATATGAATAAGTCAAGGACCACCTGTATAGTTCTGCTGGTTTTGATTTATTGTACCCCATTTGGGCATTACTTTCAATGGAAAGCTGGTAAAGGCTAGTAGAAATGAGGATATTAATAAATATTGGCAGTGCTTCTCTTTTTCTTTTTTTTTTAAAAAGGTGCCGGAACTCACACATGTCATACAACCCGCCTTGCCTATCCTACAAGGCTCCATCCAAAAAAGGTGCCGGAACTCCATTCTGGGTGTTCTGTGACAAAAAAAGCCCTGAATATCGGCACCCTCTTCCTCTGGATGAACTTGAGGTACAGACCAAAAGGTTTTCCTACTCTGTGACTCCCCAGATTGGCTGTGAAGAGCAGCTGAGTGACTGAGCAATTAGATCTTCAAAAGTAGGATTCCTTTAACTTGATAAAGCTAGACATTGAACGCTAAGCTCACTTTACGGTTCAGTGGGTATGTTTGGCATTTGCGGAACAAGCTGTGGATGTCCAAAATGGCTCCCACTGAGAAGCTTGCAGATTTGGATTGAACTGAACTGAATACCTTACTTGGCTAAGTCTGATTAGACACACAAAGAATTTGTCTTTGGTACAGAAGCAGTCTTCTGTACACGCAAAGCAACAGAGAATAATAGCAATACAGGTAGTCCTCGATTTACAACCCCAACAGAGCCCCAAATTTATGTTGCTAAGTGAGTTTTGCCCCATTTTACAACCTTTCTTGCTATGTTTGCTAAGCGAATCCCTGCGGTTGTTAAGTGAATCTGCCTTCCCCATTAACTTTGCTTGTCAGAAATTCGCAAAACACCACAGCCCATCTTAAATATGAGTCAATTGCCAAACATCTAAATTTTGATCATGTGACAAGGGGGATCGTAAGGGTGGAAAATCGGTCGTAAGTCATTTTTATCAGTGTCACTAAAGGAATTGTTGTAAATCAAGGACTACTTGTACCCATAAAAGAGGGAAGTAAAGATGATAATAAGAAGGATAAATACGAATATTACAGTCACATTATAGGGTTAATATATATAGGCATTAGAAAGAACATTCTCCTGGTTACCATGGGAGTTGTAACCAACCATGCAACTTGGAGTCAGATCAAAAAAATAACCGTGGTTCATACCAATGAATCCAGATGAATCGGAGCAAGGGCCAAGCTATTGCCAAGGGCGTCAGAAGTTTGGTTTAAAACGATGGAGTGAATAGGACCTTCTAGTCCATCAGAAATGATCAGACGCTGCATCTGGGCACCTCCGACTGGCCCCAGCATCTTTAAAGAGATGGTATAGTTTGATCCTGAGAAAGATGAAGAAAGTTAGCAGAGCACTCCTCCAGAATCCTCTCTCATCCTCAATACTCCTTTCTTCTGAAATGGATTTTTCTTGGCACTTAAAACCCTTTCCTGACTTTTTTTTTTAGCACGGATGTTGGTAATGGGGGATTTAACCCCAGGGTTGCAACAGGATATTCCACCACCTCTTACAATGGATGGAAACTAGTCAAGGAGAGAAGCAACCTAGAACTAAGGAGAAACTTCCTGACAGTTAGAACAACTAACCAGTGGAACAACCTGCCTCCAGAAGTGGTGAATGCTCCAACACTGGAAGTTTTTAAGAAGAGACTGGACAGCCATTTGCCTGAAATGGTATAGGGTTTCCTGCCTGAGCAGGGGTTTGGACTAGATGACCTCCAAGGTCCCTTCCAACTTCTTCTTCTTCTTCTTCTTCTTCTTCTTCTTCTTCTTCTTCTTCTTCTTCTTCTTCTTCTTCTTCTTCTTCTTCTTCTTCTTCTTCTTCTTCTTCTTCTTCTTCTTCTTCTTCTTCTTCTTCTTCTTCTTCTTCTTATTATTATTATTATTATTATTATTATTATTATTATTATTATTATTATTATTATTATTATTATTATTATTATTATTAGACAACACAGTATCAACAGTAGAGACCTTCAGTGTCTATTATCTTCCAGGACCCATTAATATTAGAACCATCCTTAAAAAGGCACAACAAAGAATGTTCTTCCTTCATCAACTCAGAAAGCTGGGATTGCCCGAGGATCTGCTGATACAGTTCTACAGAGGAATGGTTGAGTCTGTCATTTGTATCTCAGGAACTGTCGGGTTTGGCACGGCAACCAAACAGGACAGGTACAGATTTCAACCGATAGTTTGGACTGCAGAAAAAAACCATTGCAACCAGCCTGCTTTCCATTGAGGACTTTTATACTGCGCGAATCAGAAAGAGGGCTGAGAAAATATTTACAGGCTCCTCACAAGCCCCATTTTAGAATTGAGGCCTTTGAACTGTGGTGCTGGAGAAGACTCCTGCGAGTCCCTCGGACTGCAAGGCGATCAAACCGGTCAGTCCTAGAGGACATCAACCCTGACTGCTCTTTAGAAGGCCAGATCCTGAAGCTAAAACTCAAATACTTTGGCCACCTAATGAGGAGGAAGGACTCACTGGAGAAGAGCCTAATGCTGGGAAAGGTTGAGGGCAATAGAAGAAGGGGACGACAGAGAATGAGGTGGCTGGATGGAGTCACTGAAGCAGGAGGCGTGAGCTTAAATGGACTCCGGAAGATGGTAGAGGACAGGAAGGCCTGGAGGAACGTTGTCCATAGGGTCGCGATGGGTCGGACACGACTTTGCAGCTAACAACAACAACACATGCTGGACAAAGTGTTTCAACCTCACCCCTCAGGATGCCGCTATAGGGCATTGCATGCCAAAACAACTAGATACAAAGGTATCTGCAGCAGAACATCCAGATTCTGTCACAATTTTGTTCCATATAGCATCAACCTTGTGAACTCTCAAGCTTCCTCTTTCCACTACTGTATGTATTCAAATGGACAGTGATTAATACTGTGTGTGTGTGTGTGTGTGTGTCTGTCTGTCTGTCTGTCTGTCTGTGTCTCTGTGTGTCTCTGTGTGTCTGTGTCTATGTCTCTGTGTCTGTCTGTGTGTGTGTGTGTATGTATGAGTGTAGGTACTTATATATGGATGTATGAGGGCAATTCGGAAATAAACTTCTGTTTTGTTATCAGTGACAGACACTCGCAGATACAGACCTATCACCTGGTTGTTTGTATGTATACTGAGAGCTTATGCACTGGAGACAAATTCCTTGTGTCCAATCACACTTGTTCCAATAAAGAATTCTATTGACAATTGACTAGAATAGAATAGAGCTGGAAGGGACCTTGGAGGTCTTCTAGTCCAGCCCCCTATACCATTTCAGATACGTGACTGTCTTGTCTCTTTTTAAAAATCTCCCTTGATGGAATGCCCACAATTTCTGAAGGCAAATTGTTCCACCGGTTAATTGTCCTCTCTGTTAGGAAGTTTCTCCTTAATTCCAGGTTGCTTCTCTTTTTGATTAGTTTCCAGCCATTATTTCTTGTCTTGCCTTCTGGTGCTTTGGAGAATAGTTTGACACTTCTTCTTGTGGCAGCCCCTCCAATACTGGAATACTGCTATCAATTCGCCCCTGTTTCTTTTTTTCTTTAGACTAGCCAAACCCAAGTCCTGCAACCGTTCTTCATATGTTTTAGTCTCCAGGCCTTGGATCATCTTAGTTGCTCTCCTCTGAACTTTTTCCAAGGTCTCAACATCTTTTTTCTAGTATGGTGACCAAAATTGGTTGCAGTATTCCAAGGTTTGGTCTCACTAGGGTTTTATAAAGTGGTACTAATACTTCACATGATCTTGATTCTATGCCTCTGTTTATACAACCAGGATTGCATTAGCTGTTTTGGCTGCTGCTGCACACTGAAAACTTACCTTTCGTAGGCTGTCCTTGGATTGGAAGCATGTAGCCATTCTGCTTTTCCATTATCCGGTAGGTAAAGTCAAGCAAACTCTTGCCTCTAATCTCTACCTCGTAAGAGCCCCTGGGAGTCACAGAGACGGCCCACCGACCTTGCTGAGGGATAGGAGATATCTTCACGACTTTGTGATTGCTTGTGTCAATCAACATTCGAGGTTTTGTGAATGGGTCACCTATTGCGGAATGTCACAAAAAGGAATGAATTGCGTTACAGGGGGTCCTCGCCTTACGACCACAATCGACTCCACCATTTCTGTTGCTAAGTGAAACATTTGCTAAGTGACTTTTGCCCTGTTTTATGACTTTTCTTGCCACAGTTGTTAAGTGAATCACTGCAGTTGGTAAATTAGTAACACGGTCTTTAAGGGAAGTCAGTCAGTCCCACTGTCAGTCAGTGGTGTCCCCACTGACTTTGCTTGTTCAGAAGGTCACGAAAGGGGAATGACATGACCAGTGCTTTTTTTGTAAAAAAGAAAAAGGTGCCAGAACTCACACATGCCATACAACCCACCTTGCCTACCCTACAAGGTTCCATCCAAAAAAGGTGCCGGAACTCCGTTCTGAGCGTTCTATGACAAAAAAAAGCCCTGGACATGACATTTATGCAACCGTCATAAATGTGAGTCGGCTGCCAAGTGTCTGAATTTTGATCATGTGACCGTGGGGAGGCTGCAATGGCCGTAAGTGTTAAAAACCGCCCTGAGTCACTTTTTTAGTGATGTCGTAGCTTTGAATGGTCACTAAACGAACTGTTGTGAGTCGAGGACTACCTGTACTCACAGAGGTTAAAATGCCCAGTATTATGGCTTCCTCCAAGTCAGGGCATCCGTGATCGTGCAATTGAAGCCCCGCCCCCTTTTTTTTTACATGCGTCCCACAGCAGACAAGGGAAAGTGTTTGCTTGCACAGCTTGCAGCCCTTTGTGACCTTTTGTATACTCACATTTCTCCTCTCTTCAATTACCTGAAGGTTGCAAGACATTAAAGTTGAACCTCTCATGCCTTAAAGTCTTGACTGAGACTGATATTTCGGAGAGAGATTCATCCACAGGGAAGGAGAACTGAGATCCATCCACACGATTATGGGCTATTTTAACCGGAGCGGCATTCAGGGACATTTCCAGTAGGCCAAGAGCCTTAGAAAGTTTTTTTTTCTTCACGTTTACAGAGTAGCCACCAGAAAAGGATGCCAATTCTTCATAGACGTTGCCGTAAGCTCTTTGAGAGGCTCTAGGTTTCCTCTTAACAGGCTCTGCCAAAATTAAAAACACATTTCTTCCTTCAAGGGGCTCCTCCAGAGTTTACCAAAGAGAGGCACATGGTTTTAGGAAAGTGCCCTTTTGTCCCTCTAAAGCAGGGCTTTTCAGCCTTTTCACCCATTGTGCCACTTTTAGGATATGGCAACATCCGAGTACCACCAGTCGCCTAGCAAGGTGTTAAAAACTTGATGACCCCCCCCAAAAAAGGAAAAAATGATGAAGTACAGGTAATCCTCGACCTACAACAGTTTGCTTAGTGACTGTTCGAAGTTACAATGGCACTGAAAAAAGTCCCCCCCCCAAGCCACAGCTGAGCAAGACACCTGCCTGCCCGCCCGGTGGCGCTCTTCCTCCTGTCCGAGGTTTTCATTGTTGTGAGCATTTCTGTTGAGGATTGGCAGCAGGGTTGGTTGGGGGGGTGGGGTGTTTGGTTTTTATTCCCCCCATCTGCTGAGTGGTTGCAGCAGGTTTGGGTCACTTCACATGACCCTGGGACACTGTGACCGTCATAAATATGAATCAGTTGCCAAGCATCTGAATGTAAATCACAAGACCCTGGAGATGCTGCAACATTCCAGCTGATCAGCACTTCTTCTGGGCTCAGAAGCGCCAGGATCAGCACCGAGCTCCAGCTGGAGCCTGGCGCTGATCCTGGTGCTTCCGCTGAGCCCTGACAGCCCTGCAGCTCCAGCTGTCTCTCGCTCAGGCTTGTGCGGTGCTGCCACCAGTTCAGCTCATTCTCCTCCCCTGCTACTACTTTTCTAGGATGGTCGTGTACCACCTGCCAGATGCCAATGTACCACAGGTGGTACCCGTACCACTGGTTCAAAAGCCCTGCTCTAAAGGTAGTCCTTGACTTACGACCACAATTGAGCCCAGAATTTATGTTGCTAAGGGAGAAATTTGTTAAGGGAGTTTGGCCCCCTTTTACGACTTTTCCTGCCACAGTTATGAAGTGAATCGCTGCAGTTGTTAAATTAGTAACACGGTTGTTAAGTGAATCTGGTTTCCCCATTGACTTTGCTTGTCAGAAAGTCACAAAAGGGGATCCCCGGGACACTGCAACCGTCATAAATATGAACCAGTTGTCAAGCCTCTGAATTTTGATCACATGACCATAGGGATTCTGCAGTGGTCATAAGTGTGGAAAACAATCATAACTCACTTTTTTTCAGTGCCGTTGTAACTTTGAATGTTCACTGTTGTAAATCGAGGATTACCTGCACCTGCTATTTATCATTTTTATTGAATGTGGTTTTATACATTGGGACCAGGGCTTATATGACATGCTAGCTGAAGCCGACTCTAAGCGAGACCGTTATTGAGTAAGTTTTGCCCCATTTTTACAACCCTTCTTGCCACATGTAAATGAATCCCTGCAGCTGCTAAGTTACTAACACTGTTGTTAAAGGAATCTGGCTTCCCCACTGAAGTTGCTTGTCAGGTGGTCATAAAAGGAAGGCAATCACAAGATCTTGGGACACTGCAAACCATCATGAATATAAGCCAAGCATCTGAATTTGGAAAGAAAGAAGGAAGGAAGGGAGGGAGGGAGGGAGGGAGGGAGGGAAGGAAGGAAGGAAGGAAGGAAGGAAGGAAGGAAGGAAGGCCCATAGAACCATTTTTTGTAAGCAGATTTCACTGCCCAGGGTGAAATGAGGGAGATTGGCAGCCTAGAAACACAATTAATGAATTAATGAATTAATAAACAAATTTCAGCTGGCCTGCTCATTCTGTCTAGAACAGGGGTCATCAAACTTGGCCCTTTTATGACTTGTGGACTTCAACTCCCAGAATTCCTCAGCCAGGCATCCTGGCTGAGGAATTCTGGGAGTTGAAGTCCACGTCATAAAAGGGCCAAGTTTGAAGACCCCTGGTCTAGAAGGATATGCTTTGGGTACCTTCAACATGGGAAATAAAATGAGCTGAGGTCCAGAAGCAATGTACCTCCATCGCTTCCTCAGCCCTCTGGACTAAGCTCCCTCTGAGATCTGGATTTCACTCTAACCATTTTTCCAGAAAGTGGTTAAAACCTGGCTATCCCACTGGCCTCTGTGACGGCCTCCAAAATGTAGTTTATAGTCCTGGAATTCCATAGTTGTCTCCCATCTAAATAATATCTAAGCCCAACTTTACTTAGTTTTTGAACTCAAACAATGTCAACAGATTTCTTTTTCTAAACACAATATTTCTTTACCTTGGGAATTGGAAGAGACGGGAACTTCTAGTCCCAGAATTTGAACTTTGCTGGCTGGTGAATTCTGGGAGTTGAAGTCCATCCCTCTTCAAGTTATCAAGGTTGAGAAACACTACTTGAGCCTCCTCCAAAAACATATCTCAGCCTGTCCTTCTGGTGACCTCACTGCAATGCATCATCCCCATCTCTCCTGTCCTTCTCAGAAGACGTACCTCTTTTTATACAGATAGTCCTCGACTTACAACCGTTCATTTAGTGATGGTTCAAAGTTACAATGGCACTGAAAAAAGTGACTTATGGCCATTTTTCACATTTACGACCATTGCAACATCACGTGTCCAAATTCAGATGTTTGGCAACTGACTCATATTTATGACAGTTGCAGTGTCCCGGGGCCATGTGATCCCCTTTTGCAACCTTCTGACAAGCAAAGTCAGTGAGGAAGCCAGATTCACTTAACAAAACATTGTTACTAACTTAACCACTGTAGTGGTTCTCTTAACAACTCTGGCCTGATTTGTTGTATGATAAGAAGGTAGATACTGTGTTTAGGATGCATATTTTAAGACAGGCATTGCTGAGAGTTTGGAAGAAGTATAGACATAAGCTAAGCAGCAAGATACCATTGTGGGCAATTCCAAAACACGCAATAGAAAATATACATGCTGGTTTCAAACATGATGTGACTACCTACAAGGAAATTTTAAGCCTGGAAAGGAATGTTTGGTGTTTGAAATCATATAGCCTCTTGCGAGAAGAGAAGGTTGTTCAAACTTGGTTTCAATATATCCAATTATGGGCCAGGTGGAAAGAAGACCAGAAAAATGGATTTACAATGACTGATGGAAATTTGATAAAGCAGATTAGAAATCAGGGATCAGCACATATTAAACGGATATATCTTGCATTGATAGAGATTGACTCGGAAACAGAGCTTGTTAAGGATTGTATGATAAAATGGGCCCAAAATATCCAGGAAGTTATTACAATGGACACGTGGGAAAAGATTTGGGTGAGGAACGTAAAATTTACTCAAGCTCAAAATCTAAGAGAGAACTTTTACAAAATGTTTTATAGATGGCATCTAGATCCTAAAAAGCTTGCAAGTATGTATCCGAATTATCAGCCTAAATGTTGGAGGTGTGGTGATGAAGATGCAACATATTTTCACATATGGTGGACATGCAAGAAGGTTAAGGCTTTTTGGATAAAAGTCTGGTGGAATATGCAGAAGATTTTTAAACAGAGGATAAAGTTTTGTCCGCAACTTTTTTTGTTGGGAATAATTGCAGACGCTACAGTTGTGGACACCAAGCTGATGTTGAACTTAATTACGGCGGCAAGACTTTTGATAAGCCAATATTGGAAGAAAGAGGAACTGCCAACCATAGAAGAGTGGACTTTAAAGGTTTCCGACCTGGCAGAGATGGCGAAGATTTCGGCCTATTTGAAAGATCATTCGCAAGAACGTTATATTATGGAATGGAGAAAATGGATTGAGTTTATCCAGAACAAGTATAGGGTTAAGAAGTTTTATGTAGCATTCGAATAAGTCTTCTTTCGTTGTTTTTTTCTTTTTCTATTCTAGTTTTTTATATATATTTAATATTGTTAAGGTGTGTCTTATCCTATATAAGCTAGAGAGTGATGGATTTTAGAATTTATAGTTGTTAGTATATGGTTGTTTATGATTGCCTTTTTATATATATATACCTTGTATTTAGCTCTGGGAAGTCGGGGGGGAGGGGGGGGTGGAGGGAGGGGGGGAGGGAGGGAGGTTGGGGGGAGGTAGGGGGGGAGCAGGGAGGGGGAAGGGGGGTTTTTTAAAGGAAAACTGTATTTTAAAACTTTTCAATAAAAAAAAAACAACAACTATGGCCTGAGAGATTGTAAAAGGGGTCAACATTCACTTAACAACTGTCCCATTTAACAACAGAAAATTTTGGGCTCAATTGTGGTTTTAAGTTGAGGACTACTTGTATACGGTTCCCTGATCAATGAAATACGCCTGTGGCTGGGGACATCTGCATCTTCCTGAGAGCCCATGGAAATGTCACTCAGGGCGCCATGCCCTCAGCACCATCCAATGAGGTATAAAAGGGGCGGAGTTTGAATCTTGACCTCATGATGCGCCCTTCCACGTTTGCCCTTCCTGCTTCTCCCCACTAATACTCATGGCTGTTAGCGTGGTTTTCTTCAGTGACCATAGATATCAGAAAGATAGCAAGGCTTTTCTTCAGGATGTTTCAGATCCCCAGGGATTGTGTCTTACCATCTCGTACAAAAATTTTCTTTGCGGCTTCAGTGGCCATTTCAGGAGCTTCCTTGTGCAAATAGGAGTGAGAGGAGAGCAGGGCATCAGTCGCCTCTTTATTGTTTCCCCCAGGAGCGGAGGGGTCTTGGGTCACCTCATATTTCCCACCGTGTCCACATTTGTCTGCATGGGAAAAAAACCCATAATAAAAATGCACATTAAAAAAGGGGAGGGTTTTGACTGCGTAGTTGCGGTGGCTGTTTTTTTTTTTACTTTTTAAAATACTTACGGAGGCATCCATCTTTCAACCAATTCCATTGGCTCCCAATCAAAAATTAAAAGACACTTAAAATTACGGGTAGTCCTCGACTCACAACATTTCATTTAGCGACCCATCGAAGTTACAACGGCACTGGAAAAGGTGACTTATGACCGTTTTTCATACTTACAACCATTGCAGCATCCCCCTGGTCACGTGATCAGAATTCAAGTGCTGTTGAATTAGTATCAAGTCAATCACAGGTCACGTTTTGGGAATAACTGCTTTTTTACTTAGCTGCCTTCTCCCAAATCATTACAGATACAGGTAGTCCTCAAGTTACGACAGCCTCAGAAAAAGTGATTTATGACTTGTCCTTGCACTTATGACCATACAGCTTCACTCCTGCAGTCATGTGGCTGCAGTTACAACTGGTTACGGCATCCTGTAACCCATTACATTCAATTCTACAAATTACGTACTTTTCTTATAATTCTGGAGACTTGGTTGAGAGTTTAAACTTTTCAAACAGTACAACTATTCAAATTATTTAGATTCTTTTAATTTGGAAAACTGTCTCACTTTTCCCTAACAGGACAAACTTTCTATATAGAGATATTCCAGTGCTGTTAGCACAGCTGGTAGACCAGATCAGGAAATCAACTCCAGAGGAAGGCTAAAATTATTTTTTTATTGAGATTGAGTATAATAATAGTGTCTTGCAAGCCTCATTGATCTGTACCATTCTCCTCTCTTATGTACTCAGGGAGGTGTCTGTCTGGGCCTCTGCTGAATGTTATCTGTCTATTGTGGACTTGAGATATTTTTCCCCCTCTTCTTTTTGATAATGGAGTTTGTGTATCTCCCTCAAAGTCATCTTTTTTACTCTCTACATAGGTAAAGGTAAAGGTAAAGGTTCCCCCGCACATGCGTGCTAGTCGTTTCCAACTCTAGGGGCCAGTGCTCATCTCCGTTTCAAAGCCGAAGAGCCAGCGTTTGTCTGAGGACGTCTCCGTGGTCATGTGGCCGGCATGACTAGACGCCAAAGGCACACGGAACGCTGTTACCTTCCCACCGTAGTGGTCCCTATTTTCCTACTTGCATTTTTTACGTGCTTTCGAACTGCTAGGTTGGCAGAAGCTGGGACGAGTAACAGGCGCTCACTCTGCTACGCGGCACTCGGGATTCGACCCGCCAAACTGCCGACCTTCTGATCGACAAGCTCAGCGTCCTAACCCACTGAGCCACCGCGTCCCTTAGTACTCTCTACATTGTTGTCCCCAATTCAGGTCTGAACCTGGTGCCAAAGCCGATGAAGAACAACAGGCATGAGGTGCAGGTTTTGTTTCCTTTAATTGAAGCGCTCCAAGAAAAGGGGCCCTGGTCAGAAAATGCCTAGGAACCCTGAACCATAGAATTAAGAAAGGTTTATACATTTTCACTAAAGCAGAAGGAGGGGATAAGGTGGGATAGATAAGAAATATCTAGAAATGTGAAATTTACACAGGCCCAAAACTTAAGAGAGAATTTTTATAAAATGTTTTATAGGTGGCATCTAGACCCTAAAAAATTAGCAAGTATGTATCCGAACTGCCAGCCCAAATGTTGGAGGTGTGGCTGTGAGGATGCAACGTATTTTCATATATGGTGGACTTGTAAAAAGGTTAAAGCTTTTTGGATTAAAATTTGGTGGAATATGCAAAAGATATTTAAGAAAAGGATAAAGTTTTGTCCGCAACTGTTTTTACTGGGCATTATTACGGATACTACTGTTGTGGACACTAAGTTGATCTTGAATTTAATTACGGCAGCGAGACGTTTAGTAGGGCAATACTGGAAGAAGGAAGAACTGCCGACTATAGAAGAGTGGACTTTGAAAGTTTCTAACTTGGCGGAAATGGCAAAGATTTCAGCATATTTGAAAGATCAATCCCAACAGAGATACATTGTGGAATGGAGAAGATGGATTGAATATATCCAGAATAAATATGGGACTAAAAAGTATCATTTAGCATTTGAATAAGTAGCGGATTTTTATGACGTATAAGTAGTTAGTAGTTACTTTATTAATATTTTGACTATGGAGAGTTAAAGTGTGATAGAATTTAATGTTTTATTATTGTTGTTAGCTTATTTTAGATTATGCTTGTTTGTATTATTATACCCTGTATTCAGCTCTGGGAAGTCGGGGAGAGGGGAGGGGAGGGGAGGGTTGGGGGGGGTTGGGGAGAGGGGAGGGGGAGGAGGGGGCTTTCTGTATTCAAAATGTATTGTAAAACTAAATATCGTCTAATAAACATTTTGATAATGATCTAACAATTATTCCAAACCTTGGTTAATGAATGCTTCAGGAGTTATCTAATACACGTTCTATTTTGCTCCAGGCCATCCCTATTCCTAGCTTCTTGCTGAGCTATGCAAGATGCCTAACTCCAGGGCTTTTTTTCTCATAGAACGCTCAGAACGGAGTTCCGGCACCTTTTTTGGATGGAACCTTGTAGGGTAGGCAAGGCGGGTTGTATGACGTGTGTGAGTTCCGGCACCTTTTTCTTTTACGAAAAAAGCACTGGATAGATAGATAGATAGATAGATAGATAGATAGATAGATAGATAGATAGATAGATAGATGGCTTTTTTCTCATAGAACGCTCAGAACGGAGTTCCGGCACCTTTTTTGGATGGAACCTTGTAGGGTAGGCAAGGCGGGTTGTATGACATGTGTGAGTTCCGGCACCTTTTTCTTTTACAAAAAAAGCACTGGATAGATAGATAGATAGATAGATAGATAGATAGATAGATAGATAGATAGATAGATAGATAGATAGATAGATAGATGGCTTTTTTCTCATAGAACGCTCAGAATGGAGTTCCGGCACCTTTTTTGGATGGAACCTTGTAGGGTAGGCAAGGCGGGTTGTATGACATGTGTGAGTTCCGGCACCTTTTTCTTTTACGAAAAAAGCACTGCCTAATTCTTTGTTACATTTATCAGATTTCTTACAACCCAGAATTGTTACAAGCTTTTACACGTGCATAAGCTTTATACGTGTGAATAAGCATTCTTTGTTCTTGCCAGACAGACTCACAATTACAGGCTTTCCTGTCTCCTGTCTCCTGTTTGCTTTGTTTTAGCAGCCAGTGCATCAATATCTCTGTTAAAGTTGTCATGAATGTAGAAAAACAAAGAAATGGATCCCTCACATGTTTGCGCTTACCATATTTTTACTTCATTTTTTTTTTAATGTTTCATTTCTTTGTTTGATTGTTGCAATCTGCCTGGAATTGTTGAGAATCAGGTGGCATGTAAGTTAATATATTCTTATTAATGTTTTGAATTATTCTTAGCCTGGCTGAGATCCTAGGATCAATAGAAGGCATGTAGACAGCAGATCTTCTTTGAGTTGGTTACAAACAGAAAGCACTGCTTTATGTTCTCTAGCCAAAATGTACATCAAATGTGTACATCAAGTCTCAAAAACTGTCAGAATCCATTTATATCACATTTCATAATTGTATAGGTAGAACAACGTGCTATTTCTGGGGATTCTGCCATCTCTCCGAGGGGGGGGAGAGGTTGGTTACTAAAGCGATTTTCAAACAACAGGGGATGTTTTTCTGGGGAAGGGAGGGGGACAGACAGGTCTGGATTGCATCTTCATTTACAACTGAAAAGGAAAGCAATAACCATAAAACCAAGGAGAGTTCCCTTTCCCATGGAAGGACCTGACACCTAGCAACTGACGACAGCCTGACCAAATGGATGAGGGGAGGGGCTGAAATGGGAATGGTTTATATAGGATTGAAGTGTAACTTTTGTCAGATTCCGTCTTGTATTCCCACAATCGATTCCATCCTAGTAAACATTTTCCTTTTGGACTAAACTTGCATCCAAGAGTTCTTATTTCCTAAGATGTGGATTGAGGTGGGTCCTGACAAAAACAATGAAAAATTACTGATTTCTTTTTCTAGAGGTGCAGCTCCAGAGAATGTTTGTGAGCAGATGATTGCCATGGAGGCAAAGGGAACAAAAAATTATAGACCAAGTAAATGGTCATAAAGCCGCCATTGTTCCTGGCCAGATATTACAGACAAAAGAACTTCAAATATTGCAGCTGAAATAGCTGTTGCTAAGAGACATTTAAATCCCAGCAACCCAGAAGCTGTAGAAAATCTTAAATCCCTGACCAATAAGGGCAAACCTTATGCTTTCCCTTAACACAGAAGCGTATCATGAAATCTCAACTCTGAAGATACCTCAGTTTCCTCTAAACTAGCATTTTGTGATCTTGGCAATTTCAAGATGTGTTACTGGGGAATTTTGGGAGCTGAAATGCACCTCTCTTCAAGTTGCCAAAGTTGAGAAACATTGATCTAAATGCTGTCACTGCATTCTAAGTCAGGTACAGTAGTTCTCAACTCACAACTACAAAGGAGTGCAAAAGTTGGGTTGTTAAGATATTTGCTAAGTGAGATTTGCCCCCATGCCGCAACCTTTCTTGCCACCATTGTTAAGTGAATCACTGCAGTTGTTAAGTTAGTAACATGGTTGTTAAGAGAATCTGGCTTCCCAACTGACTTTGCAAAAAGTTATCACGTGACCCTGCAATTGTCATACATTTGAGTCCATTGTCAAGAGTCTGAATTTTGATCACACGACCATGGGAGATGTTGCAACGGTCATAAGTGAAAAATGGTCATAAGTCATTTTTTTCAGTGCCATTGTAACTTCGAACAGTCGCTAAATGAATGGCTGTAAGTCGAGGACTACTTATATAACACAGCCAACCACCTGTCAAGTCCTGAGCGCATTGTTGCTGGTCTGACAATTATTGCTTCTTAGCTTGCCAACGAACTTAGGGGGAGGGAAAGGGATTGAAATGCAGACTTCAAAAGATGAAGAAAGCAGACCATGAGACCCAAGGACAATTCACCAGGTGTCTGGCCAGACCCAGAGACACTTTCTCATACCAATATCTTTCCACCTAATTGGGCAACATGACCTGACCAAGGAGGAGGAGGGGGAATTGTATGCTTTTTGCAAATGCATGCTGAAAAAACTTTACTCAGTAAAGTTTTACATTAAGAGTTCAGAAAGCCTCGAAGGTGTTTACTTGGTTGGGTTTGTCATTCGGAATCCTGACACCACCCATCCATCTATTCCCCAATCTCACTTAATCATAGCTATGTTGGCTAGAGAGAGGTATGGAAAGGAAGATGCTGGAAGATCAACAGTAGGGCAGATTGGCCCCTTGGATGTGCCCTCCCTGCATTCAAGGGTGGAAGCGCAAGGCACCTGTGACAGGTCTAAACATCTTACCTGAGCTCAGTTGCTTTCTTGGAGGTGTTTCATTATCCAAATTAGATAACATCAGGGCTAATGGACTAGCACTGAAGATGTTACCTAGTTTGGATAATGAAATGTGTGCAAGAAAGCAACCAAGCTCAGAGAGCACCAAGGACCCATCATTTCAAGCCAGAGCCAAAAAATATTCTCCTTTATTGAAACAACTTACTTATTCTCTTGCCACTTTACCAGCACTTTACTTCCATCACTGCCATTGCCATGACCAGGGGGGCTTTTGCCCAGGTTCGCCTGGTGCGCCAGTTGCGACCCTACCTGGACCGAGATGCCCTACGCACAGTCACTCATGCGCTCGTGACTTCCCGTTTAGACTACTGCAACGCTCTCTACATGGGGCTGCCCTTGAGGACCACCCGGAGGCTTCAACTGGTGCAGAATGCGGCCGTGTGAGTTGTGATGGGGGCCTCCCGATACTCCCATGTAACACCTCTACTCCGCGAGTTGCATTGGCTTCCGGTTGCCCTTCGGGTGAGATTCAAGGTGCTGGTGATGACCTATAAAGCCCTAAATGGCTTGGGTCCGGGATATTTGAGGGAACACCTCCTGCCAGCATTAAACTCCCTTCGTCCAGTGCGCTCACACAGGGAGGGTCTTCTCAGGGTGCCGCCGGTAAAAGATTGCCGGCGGATAACACCCAGGGGGAGGGCCTTCTCTGTGGGTGCGCCTGCCCTCTGGAACCAGCTGCCCGTGGAGCTTAGGACTGCCCCTGACCTTCGTTCATTCCGCCGGGACCTGAAGACCTGGCTCTTTGAGCTCTCCGGCCCAGGCTGAGAATTTTTAACTGGGGTTTTTATTTAAGGGATAATTTAATCTTTTTACATTGTTTTTTAACTTTTGTATTTTGTACTGTTTGATTTTAAATACCCTGTAAACCGCCCTGAGTCCTTCAGGAAAGGGCGGTATATAAATTTAATAAAATTAAATTAAATTGCTAATTACCACCCCCATCGAATTCTTCTCATTTCCATCTCTTTTTTCTTTCTTTCTTTCTTTTTTCACTCTGACCAAAACACTTTTGCGGTAACATGTTCCTGGCTGAACTAAACATGCCTACTTCAGTCTGGACTTAGAACTATCTCTAACTGGCTGGTCTACATGTGAATGTTTTGATTTTTCTAGAAGGGACTTTTGGGGAGACTCCCAATACTGAATATTAGCTTTTGGTCTTGATCGGAAGTGGCAAAAGTTAGAACTTGGCAGAAGTTCATATATTTTGCTTGGAATGTGCGTTCCCGCCTTCCCCAGGGTTCCTAGCCTCAGTTCTGTTTATTCATGAATAGGGAAGAAAATGATGATTTTTTGTCAGTCAGCCATGTTTGTGAAGACAAATTGGTAACGAAAATTTGGTGACATTCCCCTGAATGGGCACCATATGAAACAAAATGTGTCCCTGATGCCTTGTACAGGCTGACTACCTTTTGATTTTGCTTACTTTTTGGAGGAAAAATATAATAAACACAATGTCGCTGAAATTTAGCAGTTAAAAACTAGGAGGGAGAACTTTTTTACCTCAGAAAAACTGGTTTAGTTATATGTGACTTGCACGGTCTGCTGAAACGTAATCATTAAGCAATGTTTTCTTTTGTTTTTGTAGAGCACGTGCTGCTGGTCTGACCCAGAACTGGAGAAAGAGAGGAGAAGAGAGAAAAAGATGGGAAAACACGGAAAGAAAATAAGAGCTGCACAGATTGTTTTAGAAGGGAAGAGCTGGAGAGAAAAGGGAGAAAAACTGGAGAGTAAAGTTGATATGAGTGTGAAGAGCAGTTGAATAATAGAGTTGGAAGAAGTTCTCAGCTGTTTCTCAGTTGGAGAAGAAAAATCTATGGTAGCTTCTCTGAAGGGAGAGAACCAAAGTCCTGGAAAGGTATCTTCAACCAAGAGAGGAAAGAGGGAGAAGGTGGCTGTGGGCAGAAGGTCTTTAATAAAGCCCTAGTCTCTGGGGAAGAACTGGCAGAAGACTCCCAAGAGAGGTCCTTCTCCCAACAGAGAAGACACAAAAGGGGATCCAAGGAAAAGAGATGAGCAGTGCTGAGCACATTCATTTGTGAATCCAGCACATTCCCCCCTTCTACGCTTTCTTCACAATCCTGGAAATGGGAGAAGAAGATGTAGTGAAGTATGGGGAGGAAATGAAGCATTCAGGAGGAGCGTTAGAGGGCAATAGACTCTCGGTGAGAGGCCTAAGAAGAAACCTGACCTTTGTAGAAGCCAGGATTCTGTTGTTAATATCCACTGTAAATAGTTTTGCTATGTACAGTACAGAAGATCCATAAGATCCACCAACTTGGTTCCCTATGTTGGTTACCATCCTCGTAACCTTAACCCACACCTCCAATCATAAAAAGAACCGAGTCACACCATGGCAGATGGAAAGAATGGACCTTCTGGGGGTTATATGAAGCTTCCTGTTTTTTCAGGATTTCACCGTAGGAAAAATGGAGGATCTATTTGTACCTGGAGGAAAGCAGGACACATCATAGGAAGACCTTCCCACCCACCGGTTACCTTCAAAACAGGCTTTCAACGGTTCAGTGGCATTCTTCTTTTTAAGTGTTCCACCTTTCTTGAGTTGTTTTCCAGGCAAAGGGTTTTTCTCCATGATCGCCTGCATCATCCTCTTTTCTGTGATATTGGCATCGGTGGAGTCACTTGAAGCAAAGCCCTCCAATTCGTGGTTGCGATAAAACCCACTCACAAGTCCCACGCAGAGAAGCAAAGGAAGTTCCCTGGACAACAGCATAGTTTGCGGCTCGACTTGGGTAGGCAGGACAAAACTAAACCAGTTTTCCCCCAGGTCTGCCTCACAACCTCTGCCTGCCTGTCTTGGCTGTGGGAGTTAAATAGCTGAAGTGATACGGGGGTGGGTGGTGGGTGGGAAAAGGAGCTGCTTGCCAATTGTTCATCTTCTTGTTTTTTTTCATATTGAAATTGCCTTTCTAATGAAATCGGGATCATACCCTCCAGCTGCAAGGAGGAACGTTACAAATTGAGTTTTTGACCAGTTGCCAGACTGGTATTTGCTGAAGCCCCGTGGGTTGAAGTGGGGGAGTATGTGAGTCCTGTTTGTTTAGATCAGTGTTTTGCAACCTTGGCAACTTTAAAGATGTGCATACTTCAACTTTGACATTAAAAACCTTTCACTGTGTTTTTGCTTTGAAAGCATTGTGCTTTAGAGACCTTTGTCACTTTCTATGTTTTTCCGGCACAAGAGCACAATGCAGCCTTCTGATAACAGAATAGTAGAATAACAGAGTCGGAAGGGACCTTGGAGGTCTTCTAGTCCAGGGGTCCCCAACCCCCAGTCCGTGGACCAGTACCGGTCCGTGGCATGCCACAAACAAACAAAGGCCCATTTGTAGGATTACAGGCAGCACACAAAACCACACACTCTCCGGTCCGTGGAAAAACCTTTCTCCACAGAACCAGTTCCTGGTGCCCAAAAGGTTGGGGACGTCTGTTTTTAGTCCATCTCCCTGTTCTAGAAGAAAACCTCAAACCATTTCAGACAAATGGCTGGCCAATCTCTTCTTAAAAAATCTCTAGTGATGGAGCACCTACAACGTCTGGAAGCAAGTCATTCCAATGATTAATTGTTCTCCTTAATTCCAGGTTGCTTCTCTCCTTGATTAGTTTCCATCCATTGTTTCTTGTCCTGCCCTCTGGTGCTCTGGAAAATAAATTGACTCCCTCTTCTTGGTGGCAACCTCTCTCAAATACTGGATGGGTATTAAGATGGGCCACCATTTTCCCATTAGGACATATGGAACGCTATTCTTGCCCTCAAACTGGAGTCTGTGAGGGTCTGGATGGGAGGGAGCAGGTTACATCTCACCCTGGCAAGATGAAGTAACACTGGGTCTTTGGGTCCCCCGGATCTGGTGATTTTTTTTCATCTTTACCTCTTTATGGGATAACATCCCCCCAGACAGAGCTGGTGTGCAGTCTGGGGATCCTCCTGGACTCCTGGCTGATGCTCAAAAAGAAAGTGGCCAATGTAGTCAAGAGGGCATTGCACAGATTCATCTTTTGCACTAGCTGTAACTGTTTCTGCTCTACGCACTATCACTTCCTGATTGGGGTTACTGCAAGGTAATCTATATGGGGCTGACTTTAAAGAACATTTGAAAGGTGCAATGTTTAAGATGTTGCTTGTTTAAGATGGACGACTGTATAGATTTTCTATAAATAAATAAATACATACATACATACGTACGTACGTACATACATACTCTCAACAGACATAGTTACTTCTGAGGTTAGTTTTGTTTGGATCAGCCGTGGAGATGGGGCAAAAGTACTTCAATTTGGCTGATTATGGTCTCAATGTAAGGGGAGCCCAGGGACCAGAAATAAGATCCATTTTGCATCAGGACATTTCTTCAATGTACATCATTTCTGGAGTGAAAGTGAACAAAGGAATCTGCCGGAGAGATGCAAGTTATTTTTCAGCATCTCCGTTCCTCAAATCTTATCCATACGTGTATCTGAAAAATTAGTAGACCTGGGGAATTCCGGGAGTTGAAGTTCATAGGTCTTAAAATTTCTATGATTGAGAAACATAAGGCTGAAATTCAGCAGGTGCACTTTGAATGCTAGTGCCGAGAAGGGCCAATGGGAGAAGATGCATTTCTTGAATTTATATTGGCCACAAGCTGTTCAAAAGAAAATCTATTGCTTTCTGGGCTCTTAATCCTTTGTCCTCAGTAACGCTGTCCTTGGTGGACCAGCGCTACAGCAAACAAAATCTATAAGGTGGTTGGAGATGTCCCTTAAAATTGTGTTGTATTCCCCTTAGGAGAGCTCACAAAGTCTATTCGGATAGATCTACACATTTCTCCATGTGATATTGCAAAGTGCGTAGGAAATGAGCAGTGCTTTTGTTGTGATGTTGTTGCACTGCTTGTGTTATTCTCCCACTGTCCCCTGGATCCATCTTAACTATCTTTGATATAAACAGGAGGGAGGGAGGCACAGAGGGAAAATGCCATCAGGCTTTCAAGATTCCTTACTTACCATATCCTGCACTAGTTTTGCTCAGCCTCAGCAACTTTAAGATGCATGGGGGAATTCTGGGAATTGATATCCACATACCTTAAAGTTGCTGAGGTTGAAAAACATTGCTCTATATCAATAAAGTAGGCTCCAGGATTTCTGATGCAATCTATTCCTTAACCTGGACTTACCTTAAGGGCCTGATAGATACACCTTCCAGATTCATAGCTGACATTTTTTTTATGTTTTATTTTTAAAATTGCTGTTGTTATTTACACAGTGTTCCAAATAGTTCTAACTCAGGGATGTCAAACTCAATTTCACTGAGGGCCGCATCAGCATTGCGGTTGCCCTCAGGGGGCTGGGTGGGTGTGGCCTACTGGGTGGGCGTGGCTAGAGTGTGTATGGCCTACTGGGTGGGCGTGGCCAGCTCTACATCGTTCCCATCAAGGGTGCCTATGGGGGGCCTGGGCAGGAGTGGGACAGATCTGAGGGTCTCTGGCAGGAGGAGGGTCTCTGGGCCAGGGCCAAGGCAGTGGGGGCCGTTCCCTCACTGTTTCCAGGATGGCTTCGCGGACCACATGAAACCACTTCACGGGCCGGATCCGGTCCCCGGGCCTTGTATTTGTGTTTGACATGTCTGTTCTAACTGGAGTCAATACTTTGGGCTATAAAGTCTGGGACCCCTGATTCCCATAGAATTGAAATTTGGCAAATTTTATAAAGCATTTTATGACCTAACACAAAATGTCATTAAAATTTTCCTGTGTTCAACGGGGGTTCCCAATCCCTGAGCTGCAGACTACTACCAGTCCGTGGCCTGTTAGGAATCAGGCTGCACAAGCGAGCAAAGCCTCATTTGCACACGCATGAGATCTAGGTACTGCGTGAAACCATATCCCCCTCTCTGGGCCATGGAAAAATTGTTTTCCAGAGAACTTGTTCCTGGTGCCCAGAAGATTGGGGCCTGCTGCAGTACAGTTCGACACTGACTATTTTCAAGGCAGATACCCTAAATTTTAAAGAACATTTGTAGTGAAAGCAGTGCATTAGACGCCGTGCTATCAAGCGCCAGGTAAATCAGAAAATCCAGGCCATTCAAATGAGTATAAAGGTTTATTGCAAGCTTAAGCTCTCTACAAGAATCTGAGCTACTAAGAGTCAAAGAGTCAAAGGTGAGCTGGACTTAGATCTCTTGTGGTCCCAAAGGGATTCATGACTGATGACACGTTTGATCCCTTCCTCGAGCTGAGCCGGGCCATCTCCTACATCTGCCATTCTTGATGACATTGAGGAATCTGGTAAGAAAATATCTCTTATCTTTGACCCAGGCTCACGGGTTGTCTAGTTTTCACTAAAGAGTAGAGGGTAAAATGCTTTAATGAAGACGAGGGATAGGCGTAGGCGTAGGGTTTCTGTAGCCCATCGTGAAACTGCTTGTGTTTCCATCCTCATCGCTGATCAAAACTTCCACAAAAGAATCACAGCAGGTTGACCTACAGAGGGGAGCCAAAATAACGAGGCGGATAAATAACAGGAGAGCGTGAAGGAGGAAGAGTTTGGACAGCTATAAGCTGAATGGGGACTAAAAACCAAGGCGCTAGAATGAAAGAATTCAGCAAGCAGTGAAAGATTTAGAGGGTGTGACCAATTCACCAAGGCGGCTCCGCTGTTAACACGTTCCATCAATGCAAAGTACAGGTTGTCCTCTACTTACGACCATTCATTTAGCGACTGTTCGAAGTTACAACAAAACTGAAAAAGGTGGCTTGCAATCAGTCCTTGCACTTATGACCTTGCAGCACCCCTAAAGTCATGTGATCAAAAATTCAGAGCCTTGGCATGCAGCGTTGTAGTTGCAGCGTGCCAGGGACATGCGATTTGTGGTCTTCCCAGCCAGCCAGCTCCCAACAAGCAAAATCAGTGAGGGAATCTGGTTTCAACGAATGACTGCGTGACTCATTTAACAATGGCAGTGATTCACTTAACAACAGTGGCAAGAAAGGTCATACAGCTGCCAAAAAAGCCAACACAGTGCTAGGCTGCATTAACAGAGGAATAGAATCAAGATCACGTGAAGTATTAATACCACTTTACAATGCCACACTTGGAATACTGCATCCAGTTTTGGTCACCACGATGTAAAAAAGATGTTGAGACTCTAGAAAAAGTACAGAGTAGAGCAACAAAGATGATTGGGGGACTGGAGACTAAAACATATAAGGAACGGCTGCTGGAATTGGGTATGTCTAGTTTAATGAAGAGAAGGACTAGGGGTGACATGATAGCAATGTTCCAATATCTCAGGGCCTGCCACAAAGAAAAGGGAGTCAAATTATTCTCCAAAGCGCCTAAAGGCAGGACAAGAAGCAACGGATGGAAACTAATCAAGGAGAGAAGCAACCTAGAACTAAGGAGAAACTTCCTGACAGTTAGAACAATTAACCAGTGGAACAACCTGCCTCCAGAACCTGTGAATGCTCCAACACTGGAGGTTTTTAAGAAGAGACTGGACAGCCATTTGTCTGCAATGGTATAGGGTCTCCTGCCTGAGCAGGGGGTTGGACTAGATGACCTCCAACGTCCCTTCCAACTTTATTATTATTATTATTATTATTATTATTATTATTATTATTATTATTATTATTATTATTATTATTATTATTATTATTATTATTATTATTATTATTTGGGTGAGACTCACTTAAAAACCACTACGCTTAGCAGTAAAAATTGTGGTCCCAATTGTGGTTGAAAGTCGAGAAGGACCTATACTTATTTTCTTATGCTGCACAGTAAGGTGGCATATTTTCCTTGAAATGAAAACATACATTATTTTACTTTGATCCGTGAAGAAAGAAAAGGAACAATTTTGAGAATACGGACTAGCGTTCTGCAAATGCTGTGCAGCTCCTTTTGGGTTGAGGGCTGAAACTGGAGTTTGAACTGGATGCCTTGAAAATAACTAGTCAGGGCATGACTAAAATGAAATTTTGTTCACATTAAATTTAAATATAGTCGATACAATTATGCGCTACTAATATATTTAATATTTTTTTCTTTACATTCACAATTATAGTTTAGTAATAACTGGGAATTTAGAATGTCAGTTTTTCTCAAAATAAGGAATTGCTTTAATAAGATGGGGATTTGTAATGTCAGTAATTAGTAATGTTACGTGGATGGAAAGAAATTTATTCTCTTGATGTTAAGGAATGGATTCCATATATGTGTTATGATATTATTGTTATTATTATTATTATTTGGAATTATGGATCTATTCTAAAAATGAGTAGATGGACCAATATTTTTTTCTAAAGAGTGTAGATCTAATAGGCTTAAGGGCCAAATTAATTTCATATTGATATTATATAGTCATTTTTTATTTTTCCTATTTTTTTTCTTCCATTATGTTCAGTTTGCTTTAAATCTTTATAACCTATGTAGGGTTTCTATTATATAACTACTGACATTATTTTGATATTAATAAAAAAAATAAAGTCATTGTACTGCTTTGATTTTTTGCATTGCACAGCGAGTTAAAATAAATTTTGTCATAAATTTAAATACCCTGGAATTTCAAAACAAGAAAAAAGTAAAATTAAAACATACTTAATGTATGGGCTGTCCTAAATATTAGCTAATATTAATAATTGTATATTTTGCCTGCTTTAGCACCAACATTTTTTGCTACTGCTTACCTAACAGAGATCTGGCTAAAATCTCTGTAATAGTGGCGAATCTTTGTAATATGGGTTTCAAATTTAAAAAAGCATTACTCTAATTTTGGATTATTTTCCCCTGGGGAAAAGATATTTCACAGCTGGGGATTAAATTAATAAAGAACTGCCATCTCTTTGCGCCTTCCTTTTCTATGTTTGCTGGAAACTTTCTAAGCTCAAGAGGGCGCTCTTAGCCTATCTCAAAATAGTTAGAAGCCGGTTGGTTTTCACAAATCCTCGGGAATAAGCACACAACCAGCAGGCAAAACTGTTATCAGTGATTAATTATTCGGCTTGTTCTTTGCATATAACAAGAAGCTCAGCCAATAATAAAGACTGTTGCTAGTGTTGAGGGATGTTGTTGTTGTTAGCTGCGAAGTCGAGTCCGACCCATCGCGACCCTATGGACAACGTTCCTCCAGGCCTTCCTGTCCTCTACCATCTTCTGGAGTCCATTTAAGCTCACGCCTGCTGCTTCAGTGACTCCATCCAGCCACCTCGTTCTCTGTCGTCCCCTTCTTCTATTGCCCTCAATCTTTCCTAGCATTAGGCTCTTCTCCAGTGAGTCCTTCCTTCTCATTAGCTGGCCAAAGTATTTGAGTTTTAGCTTTAGGATCTGGCCTTCTAAAGAGCAGTCAGGGTTGATCTCCTCTAGGACTGACCGGTTTGATCGCCTTGCAGTCCAAGGGACTCGCAGGAGTCTTCTCCAGCACCATAGTTCAAAGGCCTCAATTCTTTGGCGCTCAGCCTTTCTTATGGTCCAACTTTCACTGCCATACATTGCAGCTGGGAAGACCATAGCCTTGACTATACACACTTTTGTTGACACGGTGATATTGTGATATGTTGAGGGATATTGTGTGCTGAAAAGTGGATAGTGCAGATTCATAAGGCAGGCAAGGGGCAAAACCAGCTTTGGGGTGTCATGTTGTAAAGTCCAGGGCAGAGAAGGCGAATGCGGAGATTTATTTGCCCTTACATTTACAAGTAGTCTTCCACTTTCCACCACAACTGAGACCAGAATGTTTGCGGTTAAAGAAAAGGGTGGTTGTTAAACGAGTCGTGCCCAATTTTACTATCTTTTTCCCTATGGTTTTTTTCCCAGCGAATCACTTCAGTTGAGTGATTCATGTGGTCTTTAAAGCGAATCTGACTTTTCCTATTGATTTGGCTTGTTGGAAGCCAGCTGGGAAAGTTGAAAATGCTTATCACATTACGCCAGGATGCTCCAACCATTGTAAATTCATGCCAGGATACCAAGCAGTCAAAATTTTGATCACGTGACCGTGGGGTTGCTTCATCGGTTTTTAAGTGTGAGAAAATCTTATTTTTCAGTGCTGTTGCAACTTTGAACAGTCGCTAAATGAAAGGTTGTAAATGGAGGACTACCTCACCTTAATTATTACTAGTTTTATAAATAACTCAAGGCCAAGAGACCTAAGACTCCTTCCTCCTCCTCTTTTCCCCACAACAACCACCCTGTGAGATGAATTGGGCTGAGAGAAAGAGAGAGAGAGAGAGAGAGAGAGAGAGAGAGAGAGAGAGAGAGAGAGAGAGAGAGAGAGAGAGAGAGAGAGACTGGCCCAAAGTCACCCAGCTGGCTTTCATGGCTAAGGCAGAGCTAGAACTTCCAGTCTCCTGGTTTCTAGCTTGGTGTCTTAGCTGCTAGAACAATCTGGCTCTCAATTGGGAATTGGATATGTCTAGTTTAATGAAGAGAAGGGTGAGGGGTGACATGATAGCAGTATTCCAATATCTCAGGGGCTGCCCCAAAGAAGAGGGAGTCAAGCTATTCTCCAAAGCACCTGAAGGCAGGACAAGAAGCAACGGATGGAAACTAACCAAAGAGAAAAGCAACTTGGAACTAAGGAGAAACTTCCTGACAGTTAGAACAATTAACCAGTGGAACAACCTGCCTCCAGAAGCTGTGAATGCTCCAACACTGGAGGTTTTAAAGAAGATATTGGACAACCATTCATCTGACTAGAAGACCTCCAACGTCCCTTCCAACTCTGTTATTCTATTCTATTCTATTCTATTCCGTTCCGTTCCATTCCATTCCATTCCATTCCATTCCATTCCATTCCATTCCATTCCATTCCATTCCATTCCATTCTATTCTATTCTATTCTATTCTATTCTATTCTATTCTATTCTATTCTATTCTATTCTATTCTATTCTATTCCAGAGTAGTCTAGTCTAGTCTAGTGTTCTCCTTAAGCTCCAGATTAAAGGAACTTTCACAGAAAACAAAAGGAAGTTCAAGTAAAATTGAATCAGAAAGATTCAAGATTCACGTTTCTGTTATGTAGACAAGCATTATGTTTAAAACTGCAGGAAAATTAGTTTTTATTTTCAGGGTGGGATGCAATCATTTTAATTTTCTTTGCACCATTTTAAGTAGTCATTGCTAGAGACTAACTGGAGCAGCACCTAGAGGTGAAGATGCTGGCCTCCCACTCAGAAGGTTGAGAGTTCAATCCTAGGCAGCAATAGATGTCTCTCTATCAGGGCGCAAAGAGAAAACATCTCCTGCGAACTTCCTTTAGGCATCAGGAAGAGCATCCGGCCAGTAAACGCTCAGCTCCATTCAGTTGCCCCGACTCCACCCCAAGCAAGGGATTACAGGATCGTAAAAAGAAAAGAAGAAAAAAAAATGCTGGAGACTAACTGAGATTGTGGGAGTCTTACTTCTTCCCAAAAACCCCAGTTAGTGAGAAGAAGGCTAGATGAGGCTCCTTAGACGAAAGGCAGTGGCTGGAGGGGCTGTCAAATTGTTGAACTGAGGAAAATGGGTTTTGTGTTCTTTTCAAACTCCACACCTTCTCAAATTTGCTGGGCAGTCTTGCAAAAGTGTAGAGGTTTGAAACAGAGTTAATCACACACTTTCCAGAGAATAGAACGAAGCAAGAGAAAGTGATCTTTCAGAAGCTGGTGCCCTCTCAAGCCTGCTGAAATAACTGTGGCCCCATAGCTCTTCTCATTTTTGGATGGGGGGGGGAAGGGGGGGAAAGAATGAACAGTGGTGTAGAAAAAGTGTACTTGAGGACCAGAAAGGAGGACTGAATCCCAGTGATGCAGTGGTTAGAATGTAGTATTGCAGGCTGACTCCGCTCACTGCCAAGAGTTCGATCCTGACCGGCTCAAGGTTGACTCAGCCTTCCATCCTTCGGAGGTTGGTAAAATGAGGGGCGGGGGATATGCTGACTCTGTAAACCGCTTAGAGAGGGCTGTAAAGCACTGTGAAGTGGTATGTAAGTCTAAGTGCTATTGCAGTTGTTAAAGTGGCCACAGCATAATAGTTGACGAACCATCTTAGACTTTATACCTCTGGAGGCGCAGCAATTTGCACTGGCATAACTCAGGACTCTTTAAGGCTCTCTTGCATGCAGAGGTTGGACAAGACTAGGTGATTGTTGATGCAAATGGGAAAAATATTTTATGACTAATTTCCCCCCCCAAGAACAATGGATGTATACGCACCTATATTCACACATCACATTCTTCACATCACCTCCTTGTGGGGTGCAAGTGAGACCAGAAGGATTTGCACTGATTTTGACGGTTACAGCACTTTGGTCATCTACTGCAGTGAATGACATTTGCCAAAGATGACGACGGCATTCTGGTACATTTTGGATGTTGCCCCTACATGGCATGACAAATTCTCTGATTTTGTACACAGGTGGGATCTCATCAGTCTCCTGTTGAATAGCAAATGTGTCGGTTAGTAATAAAACTAGCTTGTTGATCAGAAGGTCGGCAGTTTGGCGGGTTGAATCCCGAGTGCCGCGTAACAGAGTGAGCGCCTGTTACTCGTCCCAGATTCTGCTAACCTAGCAGTTCGAAAGCACGTAAAAATGCAAGTAGAAAAATAGGGACCACTACGGTGGGAAGGTAACAGCGTTCCATGCGCCTTTGGCATCTAGTCATGCCGGCCACATGACCACAGAGACGTCCTCGGACAAGCACTGGCTCTTCGGCTTCGAAACGGAAATGAGCACCGGCCCCTAGAGTTGGAAACGACTAGCACGCATGTGCGGGGGAAACTTTACCTTTACCTTTAGCCATAGTACATGAGTACATTAATTTAAAATGCAAGTACAAGGACATGTAGACATCCTTTTTGCAATATGGCAGACTCTGGATCTCATAGGTACAAAGCACAGAAAAGCAGGCCCACATGAGAGGGTCTAAGTCAGGGGTCTTCAAACTTGGCCCTTTTATGACTTGTGGACTTCAACTCCCAGAATTCCTCAGCCAGCCATCCTGGCTGGCTGGCTGAGGAATTCTGGGAGTTGAAGTCCACAAGTCATAAAAGGGCCAAGTTTGAAGACCCCTGGTCTAAGTAAACTGATTTATTGCTAAAATGCCCAAATGCAGAGGAATCTTCTCAACTAACACTTCACACCTGCTTGGAGCTAAATAAGGGCCAACAGAATCTAAGGGCGGGGGAGGGGCTTGGACTTAGTCTGCTTGTGGCCATGTAGGGATTCGAGGCTGATCCTTCATTTAACTCTGCCCCCAGATTCTGTCACTCCTTCTCTGCGATAGGACTAAATTTCCCAGAATTCTCAGCCAACTTCCTGAGAACCATAGAACCTGCATTGGTTGGAATGGCACTGACTCTTTAGCTGACTCTTTCTTGAGAGGCTGCCACAAAGAGGAGGGGGGGGGGTGTCAATTTATTTTCCAAAGCAACAGAAGGCAAGACAAGAAACAACGGACGGAAACTAATCAAGGAGAGAAGCAACCTGGACTTATGGAGAAGCTGCCTAACAGCCAGGACAATTAACTAGTGGAACTGCTTGCCTTCAGAGGTTGTTTTTTAGAATCATCTAACCATCATGCCAAAGGAACAGCCCCTCTTTGAGGTAGATGGGTGGTTTAGAAATGTGAAGTAGAAATAATAATAATAAAAAAAAACCAGTAACAAGAGAGGGCTGGGTGATGCTCTAAAGCAGTGTTTCTCAACCTTGGCAACTTGAAGATGTATGGACTTCAATTCCCAGAATTCACCAACCAGCATGGCTGGTTGGAGAATTCTGGGAGTTGAAGTCCACAAGTCTTCAAAGTGCCATGGTTGAGAAACACGGAAGATGTTTAACCGGCATGTGGTTAACCAGCAATGGAGAAATGACTAACATTAGGATACTTCCTTCTACATTTGTAGCCTGATGTATATGTCTGGATGGAAACATGCTTTTCAACTCTCCCTTTGGAAGGGTATGCATACAGGTAGTCCTTGACTTACAACCATTGATTTAGTGACAGTTCAAAGTTACAATGGTGCTGGGAAAAGTGACATACAACAGTTTTTCATACTTATGACCATGGCAGTATCCCCATGGTCACGCGATCAAAATTTGGATGTTTGGCAACTGGCATGTATTTATGATGGCTGCACTGACTTGGGGTCATATGATCCCCTTTTCTGACCGTCTGACAAACAAAATCAATGGGGAAGCCCGATTCTCTTAAAAAACTGTGTTACTAACTTAACAACTGCAGTGATTCACTTGGCAACTGTGACAAGGAAGGTCGTAAAATGGGGCTAAACTCACTTAATAACTGTCTTGCTTAGCAACGGAAATTTTGAGCTGAGCTGTGGTCATAAGTCAAGGACTACCTATATAAAAGAGATGGCTTTTTTGATCGGTCTCCAAGTTGGGCCAGTTTCTGCTACTGTACACTCTTGCTACGGTAAATGCAAGCTTTAAACCTAGCAGAAGAAATTCTCTCAGTTTACAAGATGCTGCAGAAATCAGATTATGAGTCCTTGGTAATAGGGGGTCTTAAGCAGGAAAAGAACAGAATTCTTCCCAGAAGATTAAGTAAGGACTAATCGCTGTGAATAAAATCTCAGGCTTACCAATGCTGTTTCCGGAATAATGCTGATGGGGATTTTCAGGTAGTTCTGAGCAGAACCGCTGTTAGCAGTGAATGTCACAATGCTGGAAAAAAAACACATTTGTGGATTCATTAACAACAAACGATGGTCTCCCCGTTTCTGCAACCCTGCTCCATTCTGCTGCATTAAAGGTAAAGTTTCCCCCGCACATGCGTGCTTGTCATTTCCGACTCTCCGTTTCAAAGCTGAAGAGCCAGCATGACTAGGCGCCAAAGGCGCACGGAACGCTGTTACCTTCCCATTGTAGTGGTCCCGAGTTTTCTACTTGCATTTTTATGTGCTTTTGAACTGCTAGGTTGGCAGAAGCTGGGACAAGTAACAGGTGCTCACTCTGTTACGCGGCACTCGGGATTCGACCTTCAGTTTGGTGACTGCCGACCTTCTGATTGACAAGCTCAGCATCCTAATCTGCTGAGCCACCGTTTCTGCTGCATTACCATGTTTCAAAAAACTTTTCAAAAGTATGGCTTGCTTGCTCTCATGTTGGAAGTACCGAGGTGTTTCTGAGTTGAAAGGATTAGCCCGTGACATCATTGTTGCTCGGGAGGGGGGAAACCCAGCTGGGGGCTCCAATATGTCCCTATTAACTTGCCCACTGAAGTGGTACCCATATATCTACCCGCTTTCAAACTGCTGAGTCAGCAGGAGCTGGAGCGAGTGACAGGAACTCAACCTGCCATGTGGCAGCAACCAGGTCTCAGACACGAGCCTACCGATCGTCAGCCTTGTGTTCTAACCGCATGAGCCACCGCACTCCATTTCAAACGTATTATATGGGCCATTGTATTAAAGTTCGGTTTTGTGCCTTGTCTCATTAATTAATGAGTTTAATTAATCAGTGGAACGTCTTATCCCCAGAAGTTGTGGGCGCTCCATCAGAGGAAATTTTTAAGAAGAGACTGGGCAGCCATTTGTCTGGAAACGTATAGGACAGTGATGGCGAACCTTTTAGAGACCGAGTGCCCAAACTGCAACCCAAAACCCACTTATGTATCATCGGGTGCTGGGTGGGCGTGGCCCATTGGGTGGGCGTGGCTGCGGTGGTAACAGCAGACTGGGACTAAAAGATTCAATCAATCAATTCCAACTTTGCCAGATCTTTTTTTTCCCCACAAGAAGTTGAAATTGATTGAACCTTTTTTTTTTTTTTGCACACAGCGGCGGAGGCCTAAAGCGAAAAGGGTTTTATTAAACCCAGCTGAAGGCCTAGGAGTGGGGTGACGGTGCGTGTGCCCACAGTGAGGGTTCTGCGTGCCACCTATTTTTCTGCCTAAGGCAAAACTAGAACTCGGTCTCCCCTAGTCCAATGCCTTAAAGCATGACACCAAATTGGCTCTCATTCAATTAACAATATTCCTTATCTAGCTAAAGAATACATTCCCCTCTTTATCCAGAAAGCATTTTTCATTCTCCAGGTGACACATAGATTCTCTCTCCGCTTTTTTCTCTTGGCAAACTCCCATCTTTACAAGTTCTTGATATCCACCAGGGCAGTGTTAACCTACCTGGAGACAAAGCTGTTATTTGCAATGGGGGCATTAAAGGTTGCCGTCAGGGTAATATTTTCTCCTGTGTTCAGGAAATGTTCTTTTGGTTGATAGCTGATAATGAAACCTCGATCATCCCAAACTTTAAAAGCATATGTTCTAGCTGCTCCATGGTTGACCACCAGGACAGAGAGTTCCAAGGTCCCACCAGGTGCCATTGTGCCTAGGGAAAAATAGCAATGTGCTCACAGTATAGGTGAAATATTATCGTAGTACAGATCATCCTTGACTTACGACTACCATTGACCCCAAAATTTCTGTTGCTAAGCAAGATAAGTTGTTAAGTGAGTTTTGCCCTAATTTATGACCTTTCTTGCCATAGTTGTTAAGTGCCGTCGTTAAATTTGTAATTTGGTTGTTAAATGGCTCTGGCTTCCCCATTGCCTTTGCTTGTCAGAAGGTCACAAAAGGGGGAATCACATGACCCCCCAGGACACTGCAACCGTCATAAATATGAACCGGTTGCCAAGCATCCCAATTTTGATCACATGACCACGGGGATGCTGCAGTGTTTGTAAAGTGTGAAAAACAGTCATAAGTCACTTTTTCCAGTGCCATTGTAACTTTGAATAGTCACTAAACGAACTGTTGTAAGTAGAGGACTATTGTATCCTGAAATATTAATTTTCTATGAGATGCCATAGAAAAAACTCTCCCGCATAAATCTTTCTTCAATTTCACTTATTTCAAGATGATGGCTCTCCAACTGAGTCAGACACAAAATATTACTGATGAAAAGTGGTTCGTTTGGTAAAACACTGTGTCCTGTCAAAAATCATAGCTGGTGACAAAGGAGAATTACTCCATATATGTCTGGAGGATCCTGAGTCACCTAAGCAAAACCCACCTACTAGGGCCAGTATTTCTGAAGATCACATCCTCTTCATCAAGCTTCAGAAGTACCAAATACCAAGTACCAATGCACACACACGCAAGTGAAGCATGCAAAGAATTCCTTCTCTACATGTCCACGTAGATCTCTCTTGGAAGTGTGCTAAATGTCAGCTGTCATCTTATGGTTGCTTATGCTTCGCTACCATGTGGTGACAGTGTGCCTAGATTACAGGGCTTTTCAACCTTTCCACCCATTGTACCACTTTTAGGATATGGCAACATCCGAGTACCACCACTCGCCTAGCAAGGTGTCAAAAACTTGATGACCAAAAAAAAAGGGGAAAAAGTGATGAAGTACAGGTAGTCCTCGACTTACAACAGTTTGCTTAGTGACTGTTCAAAGTTACAATGGCACTGAAAAAAGTGCCCCTCAAGACACCTGCCTGCCTGCCCGGCGGCATTCTTCCTCCTGTCCGAGGTTTTCATTGTTGTGAGCATTTCTGTTGAGGATTGGCAGCGGGGGTGGTGTTTGGTTTTTATTCCCCCCCCCCGTCTGCTGGGTGGTTACAACAGTTTTTGGTCACTTCACATGACCCTGGGACACTGTGACCGTCATAAATATGAATCAGTTGCCAAGCATCTGAATGTAAATCACAAGACCCTGGAGATGCTGCAACATTCCAACTGATCGGTGCTTCTGGGCTCAGCAGAAGCGCCAGGATCAGCGCTGAGCTCCAGCTGGAGCCTGGCGCTGATCCTGGTGCTTCCACTGAGCCCTGACAGGCCTGCAGCTCCAGCCATCTCTTGCTCAGGCTTGTGCGGTGCTACCACCAGTTCAGCTCATTCCCTTCCCCTGCTACCACTTTTCTAGGATGGTCGCGTACCACCTGCCAGGTGCCAATGTACCACAGGTGGTACCCGTACCACTGGTTGAAAAGCTCTGGCTTAGAATTCTGGGGAGGGTGGATGGGAGGTGGAATGCTTGGGAGAAAACGCAAGTGACTACTTTATCTCCTCAAGAGGCTGCTTCAAGGTCACCCAGCTGGGAGAAGAAGGCAGCTGCATACCAATCTACACTTGAAGTGACCATTCTGAAAACATGTTGCTTGAGCCTGATTGGTCACGGGTGGGGGCAGTGAGGGATGGGAGGCAGTTAAGGGAGGGACAGGTTGAACGAATGGATTTTGGCGTGCAATTCTCTGTTCTGGATATGCACTACTGCAATGTACCTGACTTCTAATAAAACTGTACCTTTCTCAACAAATGGAGCCAAGGATCGTTTCTATTTAGAGGCTTAAGTGGCGACAGGACTAACACTAAATTTGACAGGTAATAACACAGTGGCAGTAGGCAATGGATGCTACCTTGGATGCTCTTGCAACATCACTCAAGGATGTGGAGAAGGACTGTCTGCTTCTCCTTTCTATTGTCAGAAGAAATCTTGGACCAAGATATAACGGGGCGTTAAAATATTTGGTAGTCCAACCAAATCCCAGCCAAATAAAGTGAGCAGGAAATCCTGGATGAGGGATGTTCGAGATACAGATATATTGTAATACAGATAACCTGCATGCTGCCAAACAGCCACTCAGCCATCAAGTTTTCCTGGAATTCTTGATTTAAATCTAGAAAGCAGAAGCTATTCTAATGATTACAGCTATTGCAGGAGAAGGTAGGAACAGTAAAAAGTGTGTTAACAGTGTGTTAATTAGCCATTCGTCCATTTGGGAAAAGCTGCTGTACAACACGCATGCAAAAAGAAATAATGCTTGGAAAAATCACACTGCCAAAAGAATTAAAAATGCAAGCTTTGAGAGGAAATACACATGAAAATTCCTAAGCAATTTTTCCCTTTTTTTTGACATAGAAAGGTAAAGGTAAAGGTAAAGTTTCCCCTGCACATGCGTGCTAGTCATTTCCAACTCTAGGGGCTCATCTCCGTTTCAAAGCCGAAGAGCCAGCGCTTGTCCAAGGACGTCTCTACGGTCATGTGGCCGGCATGACTAGACGCCAAAGGCGCACGGAACGCTGTTACCTTCCCACCGTAATGGTCCCTATTTTTCTACTTGCATTTTTACGTGCTTTCGAACTGCTAGGTTGGCAGAAGCTGGTACGCGTAACAGGCGCTCACTCTGTTACGCGGCACTCGGGATTCGACCCGCCAAACTGCCGACCTTCTGATCGACAAGCTCAGCGTCCTAACACACTGAGCCACCGCGTCCCTTGACATATTTATTATTTTATTTATTTATTTATTTATTTATTTATTTATTTATTTATTTATTTATTTATTTATTTATTCATTCATTCATTCCCATTTATATCCTGCCCTTCTCCGAAGACTCAGCGCAGCTTACAATCTAAGCACAAATCAATGTGCTTAGCAATAGCCTTCATTCTATGTATATGCCTGCTTAGTAGGGCTTTCACACACACTCCAAGCGGCAATATTACAAAGTCAGCTTAATTGCCCCCAACAATCTGGGTCCTCATTTTACCTACCTCGGAAGGATGGAAGGCTGAGTCAACCTTGAGCCTGGTGGGATGCGAACCTGCACTAATTGCAGGCAGCTGGTGTTACTTAAGGAGGCATTAGCCCACTGCTCCACCAAGGCTCTTATAACATAGAAAGACATAGAAAGACCCGGACTAAATAATGAAAAAAAAATGCTAGAAAATGAACCAAAAACAAAACTGCTAATTCTGTATTATTGCTTATATATTCCATTCTGCTAGGGACTTACTATTTTGGTCTTCCAGAGGTAGAATCTGCACAGATTCGGTTGTGATGGAATCACCACTGATTCGTACGAAGGAGAAGTTGCCTGGAGAAATTCCCTCCACTTTCAGCAAGGTTTTCTGAAAGGAAAAGATGGAGAAATATTTATTAAAAAATCTTCCACATTCCTCCCGTGCATATTTATGAGAGACATATTACCGGCGGTGGTCGACTTACAACAGTTCATTTAGTGACTGTTCAAAGTTACAACGGCACTGAAAAAAGTGACATGACTGTTTTTCACAGTTACTAGTTTTCCAGGCTCCCCATGATCGGGTGATCAAAATTTAGATGCTTGGCAACTGATTCATACTTCTGACCATTGCTGTGTCTCAAGGTCATGTGATCCCCCTTTGCAACCTTTTGGCAAGCAAAGCCAATGGGGAAGCCAGATTCACTTAATGTCTAGGTGTCAACATCCAGCTTGAGAATCCTGATAAAACTCCATCTCATTCCATCTCCAAAAATCTTACTGTTTATTGGATACACTGCATGGGTATGTCGAAGCAAAACTAACTCTGAGTTTCCAAGTCCAATTCATAGAGTTAAACAATAATTTTCCCAGCCAAACCCCCAACATCTTATGTAGTTCATATAAACAAGTTCACTTTGTTATGGGAACCGTCTGCTTCAAATCCACACCTGGTCTGGTGTCCTTGAAAAATATCAGGCTCTCACGGTCTTCAGCTAAATCATAAACATTTCGTTTCCCCATCTAATCCACTTGAAAGAAACAACTCCCCCCTTAATCTAAAGGCAAGTTGAAACCCAGAGGCACGTAGATGCCAAAGTTTCATCACTGACACCGGGTTATTAACTTATCAGTTGCATTGGTTCACTTAACATAAAATAAGAGAAACATTTGTTAAGTGAGTTTTGCAAAACTCACTTAACAAATGTTTCACTTAACAACAGAAATGTTGGGCTTAATTGTGGTCATACATCGAGGACTACCTGTACAAAACTTACAAAGAATCAGATCCTCCTCTCAGAAATTCAGTAGATCTGTAGTAAGACACCTGATATCAAGTTCAAATTCACCTCATTGATCCCAATTTATTGGCTGCAGGAGTGTCTGTCAGGAGGGGACTGTGTCAAAAAAGTCAAGGTGGCGGCCACAATCATGTCATCCAAGCCTTGACGCTTTTTTTTACATGTGAGGCATATAAATAACGGGGTGTGGTGGCCTTGATAGTGTCCACCATCTTACTTTTTTGCCTCCCTAGGATATATCATGAGCTTTGACTTTTGAAATTTGGACGCTGAGCTTGTCGATCAAAAGGTCGGCAGTTTGGCGGGTCGAATCCCGAGTGCCGTGTAACAGAGTGAGTGCCTGTTACTCGTCCCAGCTTCTGCCAACCTAGCAGTTCGAAAGCACGTAAAAATGCAAGTAGCAAAATAGGGATCACTACAGTGGGAAGGTAACAGTGTTCCATGCGCCTCTGGCGTCTAGTCATGCCGGCCACATGACCACGGAGACGTCCTCAGACAAGCGCTGGGTCTTCGGCTTTAAAACAGAGATGAGCACCGGCCCCTAGAGTTGGAAACGATAGCATGCGTGTGCGGGGGAACCTTTACCTTTACCTTGGTGCTTCTAAAAGGGAGATTTCTGGTTGGCTACTGATCACCATTTGGGTACATTAAGGTGTATCTCTTCCATCCAGTGCTTTTTATGTAAAAGAAAAAGGTGCCGGAACTCACACATGTCATACAACCCACCTTGCCTACCCTACAAGGTTCCATCCAAAAAAGGTGCCGGAACTCCGTTCTGAGCGTTCTATGAGAAAAAAAGCCCTGCTTCCATCATTTCTGAACAGTAGCCAGGAGTTAGTCAAATGCAGTGGCTAAATTGTTTGAATGGGATCAGGCACCCTCCGCTTTAAATCCCTGCTCAGTCAGGTTGGTCACTAGCCCACTTTGAACCAGTCTCTACTTTCTCAGTCTTAAAGGGCTCTTGACAGGATACCCTAATTTTAAAAAATGAGCTGTGTTTTACCAAATAACTACCAGGAAAGGATACGTACTCGGCCATGCAAGGAAACAGTTCCAACAGCAAAGAGGTTGCCTAAAGCATCGAAGGATTGATTCAAAGGTATAGGTTCTTGAGGAGTTCCGTCTTCAGAAATAGGCACCAAGCGCAGGACTTGCATGCCTGAAACATCCCCCATCAGCTTCATGGAGACCGTGTAGTTCAACCCTGAAAGAGATGCAGAAGAGTCAAGAAACAGTCCTTCCTTCCTTCCTTCCTTCCTTCCTTCCTTCCTTCCTTCCTTCCTTCCTTCCTTCCTTCCTTCCTTCCTTCCTTCATAATAATAATAATAATAATAATAATAATAATAATAATAATAATAATAATAATAATAATAATAAGTTGGAAGGGACCTTGGAGGTCATCTAGTCCAACCCCCTGCTCAGGCAAGAAACCCTATACCATTTCAGACAAATGGCTGTCCAGTCTCTTCTTAAAAACTTCCAGTGTTGGAGCATTCACCACTTCTGGAGGCAGGTTGTTCCACTGGTTAATTGTTCTAACTGTCAGGAAGTTTCTTCTTAGTTCTAGGTTGCTTCGCTCCTTGACTAGTTTCCATCCGTTGCTTCTTGTCCTGCCTTCAGGTGCTTTGGAGAACAGCTTGACTCCCTCTTCTTTGTGGCAGACCCTGAGATATTAGAACACTGCTATCATGTCACCCCTCACCCTTCTCTTCGTTAAACTACACATACCCAATTCCAGCAACCGTTCCCTTCCTTCCTTCCTTCCTTCCTTCCTTCCTTCCTTCCTTCCTTCCTTCCTTCCTTCCTTCCTTCCTTCCTTCCTTCCTTCCTTCCTTCTCTCCCTCCTTCCCTCCTTCCCTCCCTCCCTCCCTCCATTCCTCCCTCCCTCCCTCCCTCCCAGATTTCTCCAAACTTACTCAGGCCCTTTAATTTCCTTCTCATTTATACAGGTAGTCCATGACTTATTTATTTATTTATTTATTTATTTTTATTTATTTATTTTATTGAATTTATATACCGCCCTTTCCCGAAGGACTCAGGGTGGTTTACAGGGTACTTAAAACATTGATACAAAAATTAAAAACGATTAAAAAGATTAAATTTAATCCCTGAAAAAAAAACCCATTAAAACTCTCAGCCTGGGCTGGAAAGCTCAAAGAGCCAGGTCTTCAGGTCCCGGCGAAATGAACGAAGGTCGGGGGCAGTCCTATGCTCTGCGGGCAGCTGGTTCCAAAGGGCAGGCACACCCACAGAGAAGGCCCTCCCCCTGGGTGTTATCCGCCGGCAATCTTTTACCGGCGGTTCCCTGAGAAGGCCCTCCCTGTGGGAGCGCACTGGACGAAGGGAACTTGATGCCGGCAGCAGGTGTTCCCTCAAATATCCCGGACCCAAGCCATTTAGGGCTTTATAGGTCATCACCAGCACCTTGAATCTCACCCGGAGGGCAACCGGAAGCCAATGCAGCTCGCGGAGTAGAGGTGTTACATGGGAGTGTCAGGAAGCCCCCATCACAACTCGCGCGGCCGCATTCTGCACCAGCTGAAGCCTCCGAGTGGTCCTCAAGGGCAGCCCCATGTAGAGAGCGTTGCAGTAGTCTAAATGGGAGGTCACGAGCGCATGAGTGACTGTGTGTAGGCCATCTCGGTCCAGGTAGGGTCGCAACTGGCGCACCAGGTGAACCTGGGCAAAAGCCCCCCTGGTCACAGCTCCTATGTGGTCTTCAAAATTGAGCCGTGAATCCAGGAGGACGCCCAGGTTGCGAGCCCTATCAACGGGGGGGGGGGAACACCTCACCCCCCAATGTTAAAGATGGAATAGTCTGGTTAACCCGAGATGCCGGTATGCACAGCCACTCAGTCTTGGCAGGATTGAGATGAAGCCTGTTTCTCCCCATCCAGCCCCGGATTGCCTCCAGGCAACGGGACATCACGGCGAGGGCATCACTGGGTTGGTTCGGGGTGGAGAAAAAAGTTGAGTATCATCAGCATACTGATGATACCCCACCCCGAAACCCCGAATGATCTCGCCCAGCGGCTTCATATAGATGTTGAACAGGAGAGGCGAGAGAACCGACCCCTGAGGGACTCCACAAACGAGAGGCCTCAGAGTGGATCTCTGCCCTCCCGTCAACACCGACTGCGAGCGGCCCAGGAGATAGGAGGAGAACCACCGTAGTACGGTGCCTCCCACTCCCAACCCCCTGAGACGCCGCAGTAGGATACCATGGTCGATGGTATCAAAAGCCACTGAGAGATCTAATAGGACTAGGACAGAGGAACAACCCCTGTCCCGAGCCCGCCAGAGATTATTCACTAGCGCAACCAATGCCGTCTCCGTGCTGTGCCCGGGCCTGAAACCCGATTGGTATGGGTCCAGATAATCAGTTTCCTCCAGGAACAGAGGAAGCTGATGCGCCACCACACTCTCAACAACCTTCGCCAAAAAGCGAAGGTTGGAGACCGGACGATAGTTATTTAAAACAGCCGGGTCCAGGGCAGGCTTCTTGAGGAGGGGTCTCACCACCGCCTCCTTCAAGGCGGCAGGGAAGATACCCTCCTTCAAGGAAGCAGTTATTACTGCCTGGAACCAGCCTTGTGTCTCCTCCCGGGCCGCATAAACCAGCCAGGAGGGGCACGGGTCCAACAAACAGGTGGTGGAGCTCAGCCTCCCCATCATCCTGTCCACATCATCAGGGGAAACAGGATCGAACTCAGTCCAGTTGACATGCTCAAGACCGTCCGATTCCTCCACGTCAGACTCTGCCCAGTCAGAGTCCAAACCGGCCTGGATCTGAGCGATTTTGTCCGTCAGATGATGACTAAACTCCTCGGCCCGTCCCTGTAAGGGATCCTCCCTCACCTCCTGGTTAAGAAGGGAGCGAGTCACCCTAAACAGGGCGGCCGGGCGATTATCTGCGGATGCGATGAGGGCAGTGAAGTAATTAGCCTTCGCCATCCTCATCGCCGCAAGATAAGACCTTATAAAGATTCTTAACTGCAATCGGTCAGATTTGGATCAGCTGGACCTCCAACAGCTCTCTAGACCCCGTCTCCTACGCTTCATCTCCCGGAGCTCCACAGAAAACCATGGAGCCCACCGGGATCTGTGCCGGGTCAGAGGTCGCAAGGGTACAACACGGTCGAGTGCCTTGGTGGCAGCCCTTTCCCAGACATCCACCAAGGCGTCGGCTGGGCTGTGAGTGAGGGGGGTAGGTATAGACCCAAGCACCGTCTGGAACCGTTCTAGATCCATTAGGCACTTGGGGTGGAACCACCTGGTCGGTTCCGCAGCCCAGCAGCGGGGGGTGGCATAACGGAAGACCAACCGCAGGAGGTGATGATCGGACCATGACAGGGGGACAATAGTTGGAGAGCCCCCTCCCAGATCATCAGGCCACTGCCCAGATAAGAAAACTAGGTCGAGAGTGTGTCCCCCTCCCATGAGTCGGACCCTGAATTACTTGGGTCAGGTCCATGGCCGTCATGGAGGCCAAGAACTCCCGGGCTAACTGAGATGACCATAATTGAGCCCAAAATTTCTGTTGCTAAATGAAACAGTTGTTAAATAATAAGTAAATAGTTAAATAAATAGTTGTTAAGTGAATCTGGCTTCCCTGTTGACGTCGCTTGTCAGAAAGTCGCAAAAAGGGATCACATGACTCTGGGACATGCAACCATCATAAATATGAGTCAGTTGCCAAGTGTCTGACTTTTGATTGGATGACCATGGAGATGCTGCAACGGCCATAAGTGTGGAAACACGTTCATAAGTTACTTTTCTTAAGGCTGTTATAACTCTGAACTGTTGTAAGTCGAGGACTACCTGTATTTTTACACTGGGCAGATCTGAAGAAAAGAGTAAAGGTACCTTGGACTGGTCGTCCTTGGACTGGAAGCACGTAGTCATCCTCCTTCTGCATAATCTGGTAATTAAAGTCAAGCAAACTTTTGCCTTCAACCTGTATTGTATAAGTGTTTAAGGGCTCCATATTCACGGTCCATGAACCTGGCTCTGGGACAGGAGATATCTTCACAACCTTCTGGTTGTTGGTGTTGATCAACATGCTCATGGATCCCAACTGAGAACCTGCCACATAAATAGAAACAAGAGCAGGTGTAAACAAAGTGAGAATGTGAGGAAAGTTTCCGCTCCCATTAATTGTCTGCAGCCAATCCTGTTATTCTGTTCTGTATGCCTAACTTCCCTGCTAGTGACTTATAACAGGGGTCCCCAATCCTTGGTCTTCAGCCCACTACTGGGCTGCTGCCTATTCAGAACTGGGCCGTGGAAATGGTGGACAAGCGTGCCCGCAACAGCTACAGTTGTGGAAGCAGCGGACGAGCGCATGCACGTGAAGCTCCATTTGCGCAAATATATGTGTCTGCCACTCATACGAAACCATCTCCACTCCCCCCCCACCAGTCTGTAAAGCCAGAAAAGATGGGGACAGCTGATTTATAAGGTTTTCAAAGCATTGTTCAGGTTTGGGTAAAGTGGTATAAAGCCTGTCCTCATTTTCTGAGGATTGGATGCCTCTAGAGAAGAATCTCGTCCCGTTCATGTTAGAGGCACTGTTCAAGGCACTTCCGGCTTGAAAGGATGATTAGCCAGTGACATCGCTGTTGCCCGGGTGATGGCCATGGGGGCTTCCTTCATGGGAAGGCCATGGGAGCTGGAGAAGTGATGGGAGCTCCCCCCAACACGCAGCAGCACTCGGGTCTCGAACCCAGGCTGGTTAACTTCCAACCCAGTGTTCTAACCACATGAGCCGCTGTGCTCTGTCTAGCAGAGTCTTTCTCAACCTTGGCAACTTGAAGAGGTGAGGCCTTCGACTCATGCTGGCTGGCGGTTTCTGGGAGTTAAGTCTACACACCTTCACATTGCCAAAGCTGAGAAACACTGCTTCAGAAGATACTATCGGTAGCTCCTGAGGAAATGCCCTATATATCACACTGCCCCTTACCTGAAGGTTGGAACACATTCATGCTGAATGACGCTGATGCTTTGATAGAGATGGTCACCTCTTTGAGCGTTTCATCCACAGGGAAGGAGAACTGTGAAGTATACATTTGGCCATCCATCAATTTAACAGGAGCAGCATTCAGGGACTTCTCCATTATTCCCAGGACCTGGGAAAGCTGATATTTTGTAGTGAGCACATAGAATCCGCCAGAATAATCTGCCAGTTCTTCATAGCTATTTGCATATGTCTTAGGCTTATACGCAGGAACACCTGTGGAGGAGAATTAAGAGAATGACAGAGTTGGAAGAGACCTTGGAAGTCTTCTAGTCCAATGCCCTGCTCAAGCGGGAGACCAGATACCGTTTCAGACAAATGGTTGTCCAATCTCTTCTTTAAAAACTCCAGTGTTGGAGCATCCACAATCTCTGGGGGCAACTTGTTCCAATGGTTAATTGTTCTAACTGTCAGGAAATTTCTCTTTAGTTCTAGATTGCTTCTCTCCTTGATTAGTTTCCGTTATGTACTGGGCTTTTGGAATATCACCACGTGCATTGCTGGAGAACTAACGGCTCTCCAGCAACCCAGACAGGATTTCTCCAGTCCTGCAATTGGTCAACTTTGGGTGGCAAACATGGCTTCAATCCGATTGGTTAATACCATATGGCCTGGCTATATATTGAAGCTGGGTGACTCCAATCTCTCAGTACAGTTTCTGCTTAAATAAAGTATGAGTTTGTCTGTACTCATCTGCGTGTTCTCGTTCCTGCTCATCAGAGCCCACGACATAATAGTTTCCATCCATTTCTTCCTTGTCCTGCCTTCAGGTGCTTTGGAGAATGGGTGACCCGCTTCTACTCTTCGTGGCAGCCCTTTACATATTGGAGGGCTGCTATCATGTCACCCTTCATCCTACTTTTTTATTAAGTTATCGAAATTCCCTTTGAAAGCAGCCTCAAAAGTACAATTAATCAGTGGTATGGCTTGTCTCCAGAGGTTGTGGGTACTTTTTTTTTTTGCTAGATGGCTTTTTTTTTTTAGCAAAACCTTCTCAGCACCTTTACTGAAAATATTTACTAACCCATGGACGAAAGGTGGGCTCCTTTTAAAGAAACCTTATTTTTTTTTGGCTCTTCTGCAGGCAAAGAAAACAACTTTTCAAAGCTGGCACCTGATGTCAGAATGCCACTGGCCCCCTAAACAATCACTGTCACACCCTCTGCACACCCTTCTTCAGAAGATGTTTCCCTTGGCTGTGAACTGCTGCCGAGTTCATCATCCCGCGAGGGTTGTATGATCAAGTGGCTATATTTGCTTTCGGTTAAATCCAAAAGTAAATAAAAAACTGGCTGCTTGCTTGGAAAATGCTTAGGAACACAAGCCAGCCTGCTGTCCTCTTTAAATCAAACCCAGAAAACTTGGCCGCCGTGCCTGATTTTCAAGTTGAGGCAGCGCGGAAACTCAGTTCCTTTCCTTGTTATCTCAAGAATGTGGGAAGCACTGCCACGTGAATCCCTCAGACGATGCAACCAACCGCTTGGAGGGAAACGCAGACGCGGCTTCATATAATCTGAGTTTAAGGTGTCTCCGAAGCCACAGGGATCATACACCAACAGGGCTGGCTCACGATATCTTTCTTGCCCGAAGCAAAAAGCAAGATGAGTCTCCTCGATAGATTCCACAGGCAGAAGCTTATTGGGCTTGCTAATGCATCTGCTCTGATGCCAGGAAGTGGGATTAGAGCTGAGAGCAGGCCTCGCCATGGACACAACCCTTCTTTTTCCCTCTTGGCAAGCATGCCCTGCCTCTTGCGCTCTGCTGCCTCAGACAGCAGCCCTGTTGTGCTTATGGAAAGACAGCCCTTGTACGGAACAACTTATTTGCTGGTGTAGGTGATGGGATCCCAGACAGGCAAGGATGTAGAAGTCTCTGCATGGATCTTGAAAGCAAAGATGGACTGCTCTCTTTTCTTTCTGCTAGCCTGCTTGGCCATGTCTGAATGGCACAGGAAGGGAATTTGTTTCTGTAGTGTTATTCCTCCTCAGACAGCTTATGTGTTTAGAAAAATATTGTCTCTCCCCTTTCCTTCTCCTTCTCTCCTTCTCCTTGCCCCTCCCTCCCTCCCTCCCTCCCTCCCTCCCTCCCTCCCTCCCTCCCTCCCTCCCTTCCTTCCTTCCTTCCTTCCTTCCTTCCTTCCTTCCTTCCTTCCTTCCTTCCTTCCTTCCTTCCTTCCTTCCTTCCTTCCGTCCTTCATTCTCTTCTTCCTCCTCTTCCTCCACCTTCTCTTTGTCCATTCCTTCCTTCCTTCCTTCCTTCCTTCCCTTCTTCCTCCTCCTCCTCCTTCTTTGTCCCTCCCTCCCTCCTTCCCTCCCTCCCTCCCTCCCTCCCTCCCTTCCTTCTCTTCTTCCTCCTCCTTCTCTTTGTCCCTTCCTTCCTTCCTTCCTTCCTTCCTTCCCTTCTTCCTCCTCTTCCTCCTCCTTCTTTGTCCCTCCCTCCCTCCTTCCCTTCCTTCCTTCCTTCCTTCCTTCCTTCCTTCCTTCCTTCCTTCCTTCCTTCCTTCCTTCCTTCTCTTCTTCCTCCTCTTCCTCCTCCTTCTTTGTCCCTCCCTCCCTCCTTCCCTTCCTTCCTTCCTTCCTTCCTTCCTTCCTTCCTTCCCTTCTTCCTCCTCTTCCTCCTCCTTCTTTGTCCCTCCCTCCCTCCTTCCCTTCCTTCCTTCCTTCCTTCCTTCTCTTCTTCCTCCTCTTCCTCCTCCTTCTCTTTGTCCCTTCCTTCCTTCCTTCCTTCCTTCCTTCCTTCCTTCCTTCCTTCCTTCCTTCCCTTCTTCCTCCTCCTCCTCCTCCTTTGTCCCTCCCTCCCTCCCTCCCTTCCTTCTCTTCTTCCTCTTCTTCCTCTTCCTCCTCCTTCTCTTTGTCCCTTCCTTCCTTCCTTCCTTCCTTCCCTTCTTCCTCCTCTTCCTCCTCCTTCTTTGTCCCTCCCTCCCTCCTTCCCTTCCTTCCTTCCTTCCTTCTCTTCTTCCTCCTCTTCCTCCTCCTTCTTTGTCCCTCCCTCCCTCCTTCCCTTCCTTCCTTCCTTCCTTCCTTCCTTCCTTCCTTCCTTCCTTCTCTTCTTCCTCCTCTTCCTCCTCCTTCGCTTTGTCCCTTCCTTCCTTCCTTCCTTCCTTCCTTCCTTCCTTCCTTCCTTCCTTCCTTCCTTCCCTTCTTCCTCCTCCTCCTTCTTTGTCCCTCCCTCCCTTCCCTCCCTCCCTCCCTTCCTTCCTTCCTTCCTTCTCTTCTTCCTCCTCTTCCTCCTCCTTCTCTTTGTCCCTTCCTTCCTTCCTTCCTTCCTTCCTTCCTTCCTTCCTTCCTTCCTTCCTTCCCTTCTTCCTCCTCCTCCTCCTCCTCCTTTGTCCCTCCCTCCCTCCCTCCCTCCCTTCCTTCTCTTCTTCCTCCTCTTCCTCTTCCTCCTCCTTCTCTTTGTCCCTTCCTTCCTTCCTTCCTTCCTTCCTTCCTTCCTTCCTTCCTTCCTTCCTTCCTCTACTTATACTATCTATACTGAAATATATACTAACATACTTTTCGCTGAGGAAGCTGGTTAAACAAAAGATGCAGGCTTGTAACATTTATGGGATTATTTACAAGATTTAATACCAGGCAATTTTCTATTTTTTTTCCTGCCTGAGAAAACATCAGAATATTTTCTTTATGCAGATTGACTTACTTCTGCGTTTCCTACTGGAACAATAGCCTGTGAGGAGATAGTTCACTATGGACTTAGTAGAGTCAATCAGAATTTCCACTTCTCCCTTCAGATGCTCATCTTTTGCTCCAGCATCAGTGAAGACAAAGATCTTGGATCTGGAGGGACACAAAGGATTTTAGGAAGTTTGTGCTAGGGGAAAAGTAGCTTGCGTATAGGGTTTGCAAGAAAGTAGCTTACTCTCAGTTGTTGCCTTATACAACTGTGGACTTGTAACTTTCAGAATTTTTAAACCTGTGACTGCTAAGTATTTTGGAAATGTAAATCCTGCTATCTGAAAAGCATCCAGTTGGGGAACAGTGGGTGAAACTGATGGAAAAAGGGAGAGGAATACGGATTGGCTGAATCACTTTTATAAACAAAAGATGTGTAGGAAAGGCACTGAAAGAACTCAGCCTTAAGTGCTGGACAGCCTCCAATAGGTGAACTATACAGTAGATAAACTTTGACTTACAACTATTTAGCGACCATTTGACGTTATGAGAGACCCTCAAAAAGTACTTATGACCCAGATTCGAAGTTCTGATGGCCAGGCCCTTCTGTGGTCATGTGATCATATTTTAGGTGCTCAGCAACCAGCTCACATTTATGGCCGTCCCACTGTCGCATAACACAATTTATAGGGTGTTGTTGTTTTTTTGCTGGAAATTGGCATTTACTTCTGATTTTTGGCAAAACCAGCCTATTGCAGACAATGGGCTTGATTAATAACGGTGGTGTTCACTTAATGACTGTGTCTTTGCTTAATGATCATGATGACCTGCTTAATGACCAGCACAATGTACAACTGTAATAAGGCTCAATTAATGCTGTCAGTCAAGGACTACCTGTAATCTCAGAATCAGATAGCTTTCAGGATTCACAAGCACTGGGAGCTAGCTGCAGAGATGAAAAATGATACAACGGATATGTTTTGATTCTACACTACTATCTGTTCATTCACTATTATCTGTTCATCGGCTTAAGTATGTCAGTCACAGACTTTGCATTGTGACACCACGACACACACATCCTATGTAAGTACAGGTAAGTCCTTGATTTATGATCACAGTTGAGCCCAAGGCAGTTAAGTGAGTTTTGCTCATTTTACGGCCTTTTTTTGCCACAGTTGTTAAGTAAATCACTGCAGTTGTTAAGTGAATTACACGGTTGTTAAGTGAATCCAGCCTCCCTTGTTGACTTTGCTTGTTGATAACTGGGAAGGTTACAAATGGTGATCACATGATCCCAGGACAGTACAACTGTCATAAATACATGCCAGTTGTCAGGTGGCTGAATTTTGATCACGTGATCACAGGGATGCTGCAATGGTCGTAAATGTGAAAACAGGTCATGCCACTTTTTCCATGCTGTTGTAACTTTGAACTGTCACTAAATAAATGGCTACCTGTATGGGGCCTGTGAGATGGCTGTATTGTTTGTAAGCTACTCTTCCCGATTTTATGGCTGTTTTTAATCGTTTTAACTTGTTTTTAATGTTTTTTATTGTTGTTTTTGGCTATTTAGTTATATGGGTTTGATTGTTTTGTGATTTTTTAAATCTCTGTGAACCGCCCAGAGTCACCTATGTAAGATGATTGGCTATATAAACTAAATAAACAAATAAATAAAAATAAGATTTATCACTGGCTTCCTCTTCCACTTTCTGCAGCTGCCTTCGCCTACATTCCTGGATTATATACGTGATGCTTTAGAAATAAAAAAGGGAAGTTGACTCTGCCTTAAAGTTCCATCTGTTTAAACTTTTTTAAAAAAATATTTTTATTATCATTTTTCAATCCTGTAAAAGCAGCGGTCCCCAACCTTTCTGGCATTAGGGACCAGTTTTGTGGAAGACATTTTTTCCTCACAGACTGGAGGGGGGATGCTTTTGTGCACAGCCTAGATCTTGTTCGTGTGCAGATGGAGCCTCCTTGCTTGCCTGCAGCTTGCACAGCCTGGCTCCTAACAGGCCACGGACCGGTCCCAGTCTGTGGCCCGGGGGGTTTTAGACCCCACAGCCCAGAAGTTGGGGACTCCTGCTTTCAATTTAACAAAATTAAAAGAACAAGAAAAAAACAACAAGACTATTGGAAATAATAAAAAAAGAAAAAGAAAGAAAGAAAGAAAACACAGACATCATCATCATCATCATCATCATCATCAGAAGAAGAAGTTGGAAGGGACCTTGCAGGTCATCTAGTCCAACCCCCAACCACCATCTTATTCTTTCCCCTTCCTTGTTGACTCTTTTTAATCCTGAAATCCATAAATTCTCAATTTAGTCTTTTATTCTTTCAGCAAAAAAGACGATAGAAGGTTCCCAATCTTTTTTTAAAAGTCTTTTTTTCCCCCTCCCCTGACCCACCTATCTAAAGTTGGACCCTGAGGCTATGGCGGGAAATGTTGGCTAGACAAAAGAAAAGTACTTCATCAGCACATTACAGACTTCAGAGTGAGAAGACTGACAATTTTGTGTGGGATCTGACAAATTCGAGCGGGGATAAGGTCAATGATAGTTTCAGGCCATAAAGATTGCCTGCTTCCTCCTAGAGTCAGGAAGATTAAGCGTTCAAATGCTAAAACTCTAGATAGAACATTTAAGGCCTGTTCTACACCGTTAACCTCCTGTGAGAAACAGTTTGCTTGTCTCATTTATATCTGCAAAGACATTTCATTTATAAAGAGGCAGAAGAAAAAACAATGAGACAAATGATTTTAGGAAACCGTTGTTTAAGGGTGTGACACTTGGTTCGTAGACCGAGAAGCTTTTGGGAGACCCTATTGTAAATTGCTTGGGCACTTCAGATGATTACTCACACCCTAGAGTAAGGGCTTGGGTTACTGCAATGCGCCCTACCTGCAAAAAATAGCATGTATGTATCCAAATCAACCACCTAAGTGTTGGAGATGTGGTAGTGAAGAGGCAACTTATTATCATATATGGTGGACATGTAAAAATGTTAAAGCCTTTTGGATAAAAATATGGTGGATTCTTCAGAAAGTTTTTAAGAAAAAGATAAGATTTACTCCACAGTTTTTTTTTTACTGGGTATTATCTTGGACTGTTCTGCTATAGAAACCAAATTGATGTTACATTTAGTAACGGCAGCCAGACTTCTGGTGGCGTAATATTGGAAGAAAGAAGATACCTACGATAGAACAATGGACATTTAAAGTAATGGACATGGCTGAAATGGCAAAAGTTTCAGCATATTTGAAAGAGCAATCGCAAGAAAAATATATTTTGGAATGGAGAAGATGGATCGATTATATTCAAAATAAATATGGGACTAAAAAGTTTCAAATACGGTAGCTTATGAGTAATTTTTAGTTATTAAAAAGATGTGTTATTATAGTTATTATAGTTTTGTTATAAGGGAGTTAAAGAGTGGAAGGTTTGTTAATGTTTTAATAGATATTTAGCATATGTTTGTATAAGATTGTTATACACAATACCCTGTATTTTGCTTTGGGAAGTCTCGGGGGGGAGGGGTGATGGGGAGGGGGGTTCAATTTATATGTTTTTTAAATTTTGTGTAAAACTTTTCAATAAAAAAAGATTCAATTAAGCTCTAAAAAAAAAGATACTTGGAAGCTGCTGTTGGTGCAGAAAATAACTGCACATGATTGTGCTGCTTTGTGAACTGCGCTGGATGCCAGTTAATTCCCAGGTGCAATTCAAGGTGTGGTTCTTACCTATAAAAGCCCTTCATGGCGTTAAGTGAATCTGGCTTTCCCATTGATTTTGCTTGTCCCAAGGTTACAAAAGTTGTTCACAGGACACTGTGACCGTCATAAATATGAGCAAGTTGCCAAGCGCCTGGTTTTGTTTACCGTTGCAAATAAAATCGGGTCTGGTTCTTATTCCAAGCTGGGAGAAAGATGCAAGAGAAATGAATTGGAGGCAGGCTGCAGTTGGAAAGGAGGTCTCCATTTATTTGGTAGCCAGAAACCATAGTGACAACAGCTTATTTCTGGGATGGCTGACCAGTTTGGGGTGGAGAGTAGAATGGGCTTTTTTATATAGTTTTGGGGGCTTTGTAATTGAGATGTCTGTTCCTGTACAAGATGGGGGGTGAGGTGTTACCCCCCCGTTGATAGGGCTCGCAACTTGGGCGTCCTCCTGGATTCACGGCTCAATTTTGAAGATCACATAGGAGCCGTGACCAGAGGGGCTTTTGCCCAGGTTCGCCTGGTGCGCCACTTGCAACCCTATCTGGACCGAGATGCCCTACGCACAGTCACCCATGCGCTTGTGACCTCCCGGTTAGACTACTGCAACGCTCTCTACATGGGGCTGCCCTTGAGGACCACTCGGAGGCTTCAGCTGGTGCAGAATGCGGCCGCACGAGTTGTGATGGGGGCAGGGCTTTTTTTCTCATAGAACGCTCAGAACGGAGTTCTGGCACCTTTTTTGGATGGAACCTTGTAGCGTAGGCAGGGTGGGTTGTATGACATGTGTGAGTTCCAGTACCTTTTTCTTTTACAAAAAAAGCACTGGATGGGGGTTTCCCGATACTCCCATGTAACATCTCTACTCTGCGAGCTGCATTGGCTTCCGGTTGCCCTCCGGGTGAGATTCAAGGTGCTGGTGATGACCTATAAAGCTCTAAATGGCTTGGGTCTGGGATATTTGAGGGAACACCTGCTGCCGGCATCAAGCTCCCTTCGTCCTGTGCGCTCCCACAGGGAGGGCCTTCTCAGGATGCCGCCGGTAAAAGACTGCCGGCGGATAACACCCAGGGGCAGGGCCTTCTCAGTGGGTGTGCCTGCCCTTTGGAACCAGCTGCCCGTGGAGCTTAGGACTGTCCCTGACCTTCGTTCATTTCGCCGGGACCTGAAGACCTGGCTCTTTGAGCTTTCCAGCCCAGGAGAGTTTTTAATTGGGGTTTTATATTTTTCAGGGATCAAATTTAATTATTTTTAATTGTTTTTAACTTTTGTATTGTATTGACGTTTTTAAATACCTTGTAAACCGCCCTGAGTCCTAAGGGAAAAGGGCGGTATATAAATTCAATAAACTTAAACTTAAACTTAATATGTCTTTTAATATTTTAATGGCTGTTACCAGATTCCTATGGGGTCATGTAGGGGTCATGACTGGCTCTAGAGACAAGAGGAAAAATGCAAATCCTAGATGTTTTGTTTGTCTGAGCCAATCTTGTCACTTTCGACTCCTTGCTGCTTATTCGGAGCTACAGGCTACCCTTTGTTTATGAATGGAGTGGCTTTATGAATGGATAAAAAATATCCATTCACAAAGCCTAGCCTCTTCCGGTTTCTGCTTCAGGCTGTTTTCCTATAGCAGAAAGACCGGAGCTGCTCTCTGCCTTTATTAAAGAGATCTTTCTCTTCTTCTCCTTTAGGGGAAATATTCTATTCTGCCTCTTTTAATATCCTGTAGAATATTTTATTCTATAATCATGGGGATGCTGCAGTGGTTGTAAGTGTGAAAAAGGATCATAAGCCACTTTTTCAGTGCCATTGTAATTTCGAACAGTCACTGAACAAATTGTTGTAATTCAAGGACTGTCTGAAGAGTATTGAGAAATATGGAGAAAAAGGGAATTAGAGGCATCATCCTGGACACTTCTCACCTCGGCATGCTGTGTTGCAAAGCCAGTTTCAAGCCAGACATGGACATTTCTGGGCAGTCACCACCTCCAGTAGCAGTCAGGAGAGAGATTGCAGATTCCAATTCGTCCACACTTTGGGTCTTAATGATGGGTCCAAAATCTGCAAAGATAGGTCTAGGTGGGAACTGAGTCATGATAGTATGAAGAAGACCAGCCAAGGGCCACAGTTTCAGACAGAGTCTCTGGTTTTTTTTTTATTATGTTAATTCCGTTTTTTGCCTTTCCTGGGGTTCTGAAGAGATTTTTCCAATACTTTCCTTTTAAGTAATTAAAGATGAACATTCTTATCTGTTCCTCAAAATAATAAGACTTGCACTTGATTTCCACATGTCTTGACTCAGATTATTTAGTTTATTCAGCGGTAACCAGTCTAATCGCTGAGAGTTTACCATAATATCAGTTCAGATGTATGCACTAATTCATTTAAGAGAAGTCCTCTTAAAAGGTTTAATTAAAAGCTTCCTCCTTTGACTTCTGGGTCTATAATTGTTTTCTGCACAGAAAGGGCAAGTATCACTGGATTCATCGAATCATAGGGTTGGCAAGGATCTCAGAGGTCAACCAGTCTGACCTCTTTTCTTGGAATAGCACTTGCTAAAGCATTGTGGACAGATGGCTCTCCAGCCTTGGTCTGGAGCTCAGTCAATGACTTTTTCATGTTCAAATGGGATTTTCTACAGCAATGGCAACATTACAAAATGGCATTTGCACCTAATAGAAACTAATATTTACAGCATATCTTCAGAAAGAAGGCAGGAGCCGAGGGATTAAAGGACATTTCAAAGTGACCATCTGAATAGGATACAATTACATGAGCATAGATCAGGAGGAAAACTCAGCTCGCTTAACTGTTCATCAGAAAATGTGGCTTCCAGTCCCTCCACCATCTTAGATATTTGCATCCACGTCATTTTCAGATTGTGAACTAGACACAGTATTCCCAAAATACGGGTAGTCCTCGACTTATGACCACAACTGAGTCCAGCATTTCCATTTCTAAGCAAGACAGTTGATAAGTCGGTTTTGCTGCATTTTTCTTGCCACAGTTGTTAAGTGAATCACTGCAGTTGCTTAATGAATCATGCGGTTCTTAAGTGAATCTGGCTTCCCCATTGACCTTGCTTGTCAGAAGGTCAGAAAAGGTGAACACATGATCCCGGGATACTTGCAACCATCATAAATACATGGCAGTTGCCAAGCGTCTGAATTTTGATCATGTGACCATGGGGTTGCTGCAACAGTTGTAAGTGTGAAACTCGCTTATAAGTGACTTTTTTTTCCAGTGCCACCATAACTTCAAGTGGTTACTAAACAAATGGTTGTAAGTCAAGGACTACCTGTAGCTTGAAGTCACTTTCAGTTCATTCTTACCATTGATTTACAAAACACCTGACCTTAGCTAAAGATCTACTGCGCTTTTTCCTCTTTCAGTTACAAATACAAACATTCTCCAAAAGAGCAGCTTTTAACGTCCCCATTTAAGGGAAAGATTCAAGTTTTTAATCATCCTCCCGATTTATTTCCCTCAGTTTCCTCCTTTGCACTAAAGCGGTGACAAATAATCACACATCCCGAGAGTTTTGTGAGCTCTTGGTTCACTTTCCACCGAAGGACAATCTGTCACTGTAGCCTGGTCACCCCAGCAGAGATGTAATTCCTCCTGTTTTTACTAAAAAAGAAAACAACAAGAACAACAACCCTGTATTCCCTATTGTTGTTCTGTACCAGCCTACTACCGGCCCTGCAGATAAGGCAGGGACAACCCCTTTACAAGAAGGCAAGAGGCTGGAACTAAGCCTGCCAAATTTATGGACACAAAAGCAAACAGAGCAAAACAAAACACGAACCATGAAACAGGAGCTATTCAAACGGTTGCCTTCAGCAAACCAGCCCTCCCACACATTCCCCTTTTAAACAGTTCAAGGCATGGCTTCTCTCTGCCTCCTTCTGAGGTGCCCCATTGCCTTCCTCTGTTAATCCTGCTTGACTGCCTCCTGCATCGGGCGTCCTTGAACAGGGCCAGCTGTGGGTCATCTTCATCCATGCTGTCAGGCTCACACAGCTGGGTCTGCGTCGTAACCAGATGGGAGGGGCCTGGCTGAGGGCTCTGCGGAGCCTCAAGGCTATCCTCATCAAGCTCTCCAACACCCCCCTCCTCCTCCTCTGAATCGTCCAACCCAACTGCCGAACCCACAGGCTGACCCTGAATCACAACAATTGTTAAATCACATAATCCCTTCTAACTGGCCATAACACTGCTTGAATTCTCTGGAAAAAAACAACAACACAAAAGAACCTTGAGCAAAAGAAGGAGGGCAATTCCAGCCTGAAAGGGAGAAATCAGAAGAAATCTCAGCCTTCTATCACCTCCTTACCGGGATCGTTGAAGGGCACAAGGATGTAATTATAAGGTGCATCCGGAGAGCCAGAATACGTTCGGAGGAGCTCAATGCATTTGGTTTTGACTAGATGGATGTCGTCTGACATGCTGCCGGTCGTGTCCACCACAAAAGTGAGGGAATAACCATCCAGGTTGAAAAACTTCTTAAAAATATCATCTCCCACTTTAGATAAGAGGCCGACACCTGAACAAAGAAGAGAACAAAACGGAGCAACAGAGTTGGAAGAGAACTTGGAAGTCATTTAATCCAGATTTCCCCAACATTTTTGTCTTTGCTGATGTCCAGGGGGGTGGGGGGGGCGGAGAGGGGATGGTTCCATGTGAGTGGCGGGCAAACAGGCACACGTTTGGCCGTTGTTGACTCAAGTGGGGATATGCATGCACGTTCTCCCCCTCCACTTTTGCAGTCCAATTCCGAACAGCTTAAGGGCTGGAGATGGGCCACAGCCCAGGGGTTGGAGACACTGGTGAGATTCAGCCGGTTCGCACCACTTTGGCAGAACCGGTAGCTAATTTTTTTGTTGCCCAGGCCCAGAATGGACATCTGGAAGTGGCATCCACACAGAGAACCGGTTGTTCACATATTTGAATCCCACCACTGGTTGGGGACCCCTGTTCTAGTCCAATCCCCTGCTATAACAGGAGACAGCACTATACCAGTGATGGCGAACCTTTTAGAGACCGAGTACCCAAACTGCAACCCAAAACCCACTTATGTATCGTTGGGTGCCGGGTGGGCATGGCCCATTGGGTGGGCGTGGCCCATTGGGTGAGCGTGGCTGCGGTGGTAACGGCAGACTGGGTGGGACTAAAAAGTTCAATCAATCAATTCCAACTTTGCGAGATCTTTTTTTTCCCATGAGATGATGAAATTGATTGATTGATTGAACCTTTTTTTTTTTGCACATGGCAGCAGACGCCTAAACCGAAAAGGTTTTCTAACCTTTTATAACCAGCTGAAGGCCTAGGACTGGGCTGACGGCATGCGTGCCCACAGAGAGGGCTCTGCGTGCCACCTGTGGCACCCGGGCCATAGGTTCACCACCACGGCCCTGTACCATTTCAGGCCAGCGTTTGTCCAACAGCAGGACTGAGTTATGTCTGTACTACAATATATCTTGTTTCAAATTGCTGTGAGTGGCAACACTTAATATTGCTTGATTTGCAAAGGAAAAGCCACAACGGCATAAATGCCAACTTTTCAAGCCCTGCAGATACATGAGACAGATATTCCAGGCGGTCCTCGACTTACGGCCGCAACTGAGCCCCAAAGTTCTATTGCTAAGTGAGACATTCCTTAAGTGAGTTTTGCCCCATTTCACGACCTTTCTTGCCACACTTGTCAAGTGAATCGCTGCAGTTGTTAAGTGAGTCACCCGCTGAATCTGGCTTCTCCATTGATTTTGCTTGTCTCAAGGTGATCGCATGACCCGGGGACAGTGCAACCGTCATAAATACGAGTCCATTGCTTAGCATCTGAATTTTGATCACATGACCATGGGGATGCTGTGATGGTGATAAGTGTGAAAAATGGTCGTAGGTCACTTTTTTCCAGTGCTGTTGTAACTTTGAATGTAACTGTTGTAAATTGAGGACTAGCTGTACTAAAGTTCTGTTGACTGAAAATCCAGAGAAGGGCTATCCAACACCTATAAATGGCACCCAGGTTGAGGAAGTATGTCTAGCCTCTTTTTAAATTGGACAAAATGGTAGAGGAATGTCTATGTAAGGATTGGAGAAATTTTCTAGCCCATCATTCAAACTGAGATGGGTGGTTTACAAATGTGATAACTAAATAAAAATAAGTAAATCTAGGACACAGCCTTACCATCTCCAACGAAAAAGCTCTTGGTGGCTTCGATGGCTAATTCCGCTGCTTTATGATGCAGGCGATAGTGTGGTGAAAGTTCGGGATTAGAGGTCTCCTTGTTGATGCCACCAGTGGTAGGGAACGTATGAGTCACGTCATTTTTCCCACCATGTCCACATTTGCCTTTAATATACAAAAAAGAAGGAAAAGGCACAAATGCCTTGGCTTATCGAAGGCAGATATATAGTCTGTGATAACCTTTGCACTGGAGCATGGTAGCTCCACGTGCTCAGAATGCTGGATTGGAAGTTGGCAAGTCGACATTCAAAATCTGAGAGCTGTTGCTTATTGGGATGAGCTCCTGTCACTTGCCCCAGCTACTTGCGGGGACAAAAAAGGAGTTCCCAAGGCTGTTTCCCAAGTAATGGTGATGTCACCAGATAATCCTTTCAACCCAGAAGCTCCTTAAACAGTGTCTCCTACGTGAACGGAATGGGACCCTTACATTTTAATGTCATGTAGGGGCAGTACATGTGACAAGACACACCAACATTTTTCAGCCTTATCCACTTGAAGATGTGTGGGCTTCGGCTCCCCAAATCTCCCAAGCCAGCATGCGGGTGGAGAATTCTAGAGCTGAAGTCCACACATTTGCAAGTTGCTGAGAAACAGGGAGACAGGCCTTCAGGCTAGCATATTGCTGAGATGGTTCTTAAAAAACTGAGTTCAAAATAATTTGAACGGACTTCATTGCCATTTTATACTGCAGGCATTATTGGCTTGATCCAAGGGCTAGCTAAGCATGAAAATTATCCGCTCCCGTCTGCTTGTTTGGAACACAGAAGAATGGATGAAAATATTTAGCAAGGGTAGGTGTTATTTACCTAGTGGTTTCTTCCTACAGGAATCTGATACTTTATATCCACTTGTAAGCATGTCTTTCACCAGGAGGTTGTCCTCACACTCGAACTCGGTCCTGTTAAACAAAGACTTTGGTATGTGGGATTCATGAGCTTAAATCTGACCTAAATCAGAAATCTATCCTGAACTGCATTTCATAAACATGCTGAAAATAACAGAAATCATTAATTTCAGATGTGCAATACGGGTGTTTGTAGGCAATGTAACTGAACTGTCCGGTGCCTATCACTAGAGCTGTGCAAATCTTTCAGAAGAGATGTGTCAGAGAAGTGCGTACAGGTAGCTTCTCACTTAACCCTGGAAATTGGGGCCGGCGACTCCATCACTAAGCCATGTGGTTGTAAATAGTGATGTCACATGACTGTGCTGACTTATGATGGTAGTTGTGGTCATCCACAACTTATCATCCTTAAAAAAATCCTATGCAGTTGCAGTGGCCTGTAGTCACGTGATCACCATTTGTGACCTCCCGCTGGCTTCCCCATTGACTTTGCTTGTCGGAAGCTGGCAAGGGAGGTTGCAAATGGTGATCATTTGACTGAGGGATGCTGCGATGTCATTATTGTGAGCCAATTGTCAGGCACCCAAATCGTGATCAGATGAGCACAGAGATGCTAAGAGAACTGCAGCTGAGGACTCCATCATTCTGAATGGCCATTCAACAAAAACTACCTGTACATAGTTCTCTGTTTGAACTGTTAAAGTAGCTGCCTTTCTTTCTCCTGCAGCTGCTTGCTTAGTTGGTGGTGGCCATTTTCCTGTTGATAACCACATTTTTCTGGAAAAAAAGATGCAGTTGCTTTAATGATCCAAAGCACTCGCCATAAAGTGATTGAGAAACATCACTTAAAAATAATTTGCACATTATAATAACCCTTACCCAAAAGGTTCTAACTGAAGTTAATAAGGACCGAGAGCAGATTTTTGTCTTTTTTTTCAAACACTGTATGGGAAAGTGACTCCTGATGGCTTTAAAAATAAATCTATGCAGTTTCATTGGCAACATGTGGTTTGCCATAACTAGCGCCAGGAGACCTGGCTTCAGGGCTAAGGTCTCATAATCTCACAGTTTCTAGCTCAATGTCCAGACCACACTGGCACTCTCTTGGAAAGTATTGGATTAAAAAAAAACTGGAGCTCAGATTCTCAGATGTGGAGTCACTCACTGTCATATTAGCAGACATTACATTCAAAGTTTTTAGTTTTAGTCTTTGAAAATAAATCTCTCTGAGTTGATCTGCACATACAACAAATTATAAGACCAAAGCAGTGGTGGGATTCAGCCAGTTTGCACTGGTTTGGCAAAACTGGTAGCTAAATTTTGCTGAGTTCGGAGAACTGGCTGAATGCACACTGCTTCCAGAAGTCTATTCTAGGCCTGGGAGGCCTGGAGGAGGCCTCCCAGGCCTAGAACGGCCCGCCGTAAGTGCACGGATGCCACTTCCGGAAGTCTGTTCTAGGCCTCGGAGGCCCAGGCCTTCATCCAATAAGAGAACCAGTTGTTCAGGTATTTGAATCCCACCACTGGATCAAAGTCTCATTTGAGACAAAGACTCTGGGTCTTCCTTTAAAAAACAAAACAAAAACTTACATGTGGAAATGAGAATTTTGGAGAGAAAAATAAGTGAAGTCCCATTCCTTAAATGTAATGCTTTTCCATAGTCACAAAAAAATTGTAGGAAGACCCATTCAGATAAGCAATATCAGATCTCAAAACATTCTTTTTCGAACAAGCTGGCCTGGTCTGACGGGATGGGGTTGGGTTTTTAAAACTTGTTTTAACTTTAATATGTATTGATTTTATGGGCATGATGTTTAATGGCTTTTTAATTTTTGTATTCGATTTTTATTGTGTATTGCCCTGTTCACCGCCCTGAGTCCTTCGGGAGAAGGGCAGTATAGAAATCAAATAATTAAATTAAATTAAATTAAATTAAATTAAATTAAATTAAATTAAATTAAATTAAATTAAATTAAATTAAATTAAATTAAATTAAATTAAATTAAATTAAATTAAATACAGGTAATCCTCGACTTGCAGCCATTTGTTTAGTGACAGTTTAAAGTTATAATGGCACTGATAAGAGTGACCTATGACTGTTTTTCACGTTTGTGACGGTTGCAGCATCCCCATGGCCAGGTGATCAAAATTTGGATGCATTGTAAACATGAAAAATGGTCAGAGGTCACTCTTATCAGTGCCGTTGTAACTGTGAATGGTCACTAAATGAATGTGGTAAGTCAAGGACTACCTGTAGTTCTTGTTTAGCAACTGGCTTGCTTAGCGACCATTTGCAATTAGGAAAGTGATGAAAAGCTAACTTTGTAACCAGCAGTGGCGTAGCGTGGGTTGTCAGCACCCGGGGCGGGGCAAGGCAACCGGAAGCGGAAATAGAGGGGCGGGCGGGCGGTGACGTCACGGCACTGCTGAAAAGACGTGCCCCGCAGCGGCGTAGACTTTCCAAGAAGAGTCGCGCGCATGCGGGATGCTTCCGGGTCCCTCTCGAGGGCGGCTGGGCGGGGCTCCGACCTGCAAGAGCCGCTGCATTCAAGCTCGCACGTGAGCCCCGCTAAATAAAGCCACGCATGCGCACGAAGCTAGGCCGGCCGGCCAGCGGGTCCGTCTTCGCTCAGCCAAACCTGCCAGGGCGCCTGCGGGGCGCTTGCGGTTGGCCTGAGCCTGGGCGGAGAGTTGGCCGCTTCTATTTATTTTATTCAGTTTATGTGGCCGCCCATCTCACCTGCCGGACTCATTTCGCTTTGCAAGAAAGAGCAGCTCGAGAGCGGAGCCAAGCCAACTCTGTGCAGCCCTTGGGGCTCCCTGAGCAGCTCAGTGCGAGCGCGCCCCCCCCAGATGTTGCGCCCGGTGCGGCCGGCCCCCCCTGCACCCCCCACGCTACGCCACTGGTAACCAGTCCTTGCATTTGTGCAGGTCTGTAAAACAAATTAAAGCTAAAGTAAAATCATAGGTGCAGTCTCTGTTTTGGCTAGCACATGCTTTGTTTAAAAACTGAGTTGCCAGTCCTAAGTGTGGTCACTAAACGTGGACTACTTCCACTTGATTTATATACAGATGAAGATCAACCTTTACAACCCGTTGTATAAAATAAGCCTTTTTTTAGATGAACCCATTTGCGGATTTACCTTGATACTCTTTTACAATTAACACATGTCTTCTTAGAAGCTGGTGCAGTGGGAATGACTGGACTACTTGAATTTACTGAGGGAACATAAAAAGAAGAAAGATTCTCTTTAGATGTAGCTGAACTTCTCTAAAAATCTGAAATTCCTCCAATCCGACATTTGGAATTTTAAAGGTATTGTGAGGGTTCTCCCCAAACGGTGCTGGTAGGTTGGCTGGCCATAAAACACACACAATTAGAAGGCAATCTGGGGAAGGTGACATTAATTGGGCCAAGAATAAGGCAGAAAGAAGGTTGGAGCCTCAAAAGCCAGGTCACAAAATTACAACAAGGCCTTTATTTCACAAAACTACTGATGATGCTCAAAAGTGTGCACACACACACACACACACACACACACACATCCTTTCAAGTGCAAGGCTCAGCTGGAGAAAAGTGTTATTTTTAGGTTTTTGTCAGCTTTGCAAAGAAGATCAGAACTATGAGATTAATGCTACGAAGACCAATGCTACTTTTACTGTAAAGCTAGGGTAACTGAATTTTGAAAGTCTGAATGTGCTTTCCTTTCCCTCCCTTTCTCTCCATGTGAACCAGGGATGAGCTTGTCTGAGATGTTTACTCATATTACACTCTTGGTCTAGGCTCAAGCCCCTCTTCTCTGACCATTGCCTTGGTAGTGGCTCTTCCTTTTGTCCTTCAAGGTCATTCCCTCTGCCCTGTATAAATTTATATCTGCGCGCATGTGCAGAACAGGGTTTGACTGAAGAGTGGAGCCAAGGTGAGATATGCACCTACCCTGCATATTTTAAATGATTGGTTGAACTTTTTTAGTCCCACTTTTTTTTTTGGACTGCACATGGCAGAAGACTGGGAGCCGCAGGAGATGGCTGAAAGAGCCGCATGCGGCTCTGGAGCCACGGGTTGCAGACCTGTGGCCTAGGGAGAAATCCATCACTCCTTCCTATTTTCTCCAGCACAGCAACTCTGTGAGGTGGGTTGGGCCCTAAGACACCCAATTGGCTAAGAGAGGATGGACACCCGCGATCTCCTGCTTTCCAGTCTAGCACTTTAACCACTATACCAAAGCAGATTTCTAATTTCAATTGGCCACGAGGTATTCTTTGAAATAGAACTGATGTAGGTGTGGGAAGTCAGCTTCCCAGAGAAGGAAATATTAAAAGGGCAGAATATATTTCCCTAAAGGATTTTAAAAGCAGAAACCAACCCTGCCCCCAAGTCTCTCTGTCCCAAGCACAAACCAAGTCTGCAGGAATGCCGATGTGATAATCTTGTCAGGAAACTGGGATTAGGAAGAAAGATCTCTAGAGTCAACATCAGCCCCAGCCCCAGGGAAGCAGGGGACATAATAGGACATACCCACAACCATCAAGAATCCTACAGGGGCACACCTAGGCTCAGGACAGAATACGTGACAAAGGAAATACAAAGCTTGAAACAGGAAATAACTCCAAACAATAGAGTCCAGGGGGTATAAAAACTCACTACCCACATGTGGTCAGTCCTTTTTTTCTGTTGGATCCATCTTTCTGTCTGGCTTTCCTCTGCAATAAACTACAACCTTCTTCCCAAAGCAGTTGCCATGTTTATTCCCCGCTTGGAGGAACCATGATGAAGACTTTTCTTCCTACACAGGAGTCTAGTGATCTTCTGTAGAGCGTGACAGTGACTGCCTGTCACACACACACCTGAACACATAACACAAAACACCTAATTGGAAGTCTCCTTCCAAATAAACTCAACTCCCATTGGCTTTGCAGAGATATTACTGCATTTGTTTTGGCAACAGTATAGAAGTAGTTTGCTGTGCCTTTTTTTTCTAGGATCTGCTTTGTTTCCCTCTGTGTGTGTGTGTGTGTGTGTGTGTGTGTGTGTGTGTGTGTAAACATGCATAGATACAAACATGTAAGAATGTGTGTGAATGTGTGTGAAAAACAGTCAAGCTACACGGCCAGGAAAGCCCATCTGGCATTAACATAGGTATGTATGAAGACATCAACACCAGAAACTTTACACTGGGTACTTCAACCAGAAGTTGACCTAATAAAAAAATTGGAAAGATGGACTACATGTTTCAATAATAAATAAATTAAAATAGAACCAGAGCTTTCTGCAGTTGGTGGGAGGGGAATTGGTACGTACATATTTTTTCCAATAGCAAAAGCACTTAGATTTGTATACTACCCATAGTGCTGTATAGAAAAGTAATTGTAATTGTGACTGTATAGAAAAGTAGAGAAAACTCTACCCCAGATAAGGCATACTAGGGTTATTTGCACTGTGTGTGTGTGTTTGTGTGTGTGTGTATTTATAAAAAAAATCAAGATGCTAGCCATGACCACTTGATTTTGCCCACCACCTTGACTTTTTCAGTCCCCTCCCACCATGGTCAGCTCTAGGCAGCATCCAGTTCTTTGCTTCCGTACTCGTTGCGACTTACACAAGTATTCGTAAGGGCTGTCCTTTCCCATTTCGACCCAGTTGGTGTTGCTGAAGAATTTCTGAATCACGTGAAGACCTCTTCCAGCACTGAGGCGAGCTGCTTCCAAGGCTGCTGAGTCTAATTCCCCTCTCAGACTAGAAAGCATGGAGTCACGCAGAATTTGAATTTGGTTAATACCTGGGAAAAGATAGCATGTAACTTCTGAAGAGCTGAATGTAAACTTAATCATCTAGTCCTACAAACTCTCCAGAACAGGAATTGGTTACTACAGATCCCCCCACACAGAAGGCCATCTTAATTCTGGACCTTTGGTGGAGGAGAATCTGCCTGCCTGCCTGTCTATCATCCATCACAAACTAAACTAGAACTCACCATGGCCAACTTGCTGCGGGACAACTTGCCACAGGACAATCCAACAATTCAATTTAATTATTTAAAATAATTTCAAAACGATTTTAATTTTTGTCATTCACATTTCACTTTGTCCCCCTTTTGCATTCTTTCTTTAATGATTCTATTCGACCATTTCTTTGATATTAGTGTAACTCTCGTCCTACAGTTGAGTTGTCCTGTGGGCAAGTTGGCCGTGGCGAGTTGTCCTGCAGTGGGTTGGCCACAGCGAGTTGTTTGCAGGAAGTTGGCCATGGCAAGTTGTCCTAGACCAGGGGTAGGCGACCTCGGCTCTTTTATGACTCATGGACTTCTGGGAGTTGAAGTCCATGAGTCATAAAAGAGCCGAGGTTGCCTATACCCCTGTCCTAGACCCCTTCTTCTCCAGGATAAATTCACCTCCAACCACAATCCTTGTTACCTTGATTGCCGTCCTCTGGATATGTTCAGTTTATCTTTCCTCAAATTCTCTCCTTTTTGAATGCTTATATAGTGATATTAGGCCAAACTAAACTTTGAGCCATGTCCCTTTTTCTGGAATATCTTGAACAGCAGAAGAGCTAGGATCGATCAAGTCTAGCCATGATTGAGCCATCTTTCTACCTTACTGAGATCTTCTGCTACATGGGAGGACCAGCCCTGCAAATATACCCTTGGCCGGTATCCACCAAAGAAAGTTTTCTGTGTGCCAGCCCAGAATGATGGTACCTGTTAGGCCTTGATCAAACTCAGGTTAACAGTAGAATCAAGAAATCCTAAGGAATCTATCTGACTTTTTGCTTGGGTGTGACTTCCAAAAAAAGTTTGCTTTTAGTTATCTTTGACTTTGATCACTGATACTTCATTTGTTTTCATCGATGTTAGCATTGCGTTATTATAGCATTTTCTTAAAACATTGATTTATCATATTTATATAGCTACTCAGCTTATAATATATGATTCTGGGTAGCTTCCAATGAAATTGTAAAATAACCATATTAGAATACCATTTCACTGGTCTGCTGTGAAAGTTCTTCCTTTTAAAAACAAATATATAAAAAGAATGCAGTGGTGAAGAGTTTAGTGCAGTGGTGAAGGCCCTGGCCTAGAAACCAGGTGGCTGGGAGTTCTAGTTCTGCTTTAGGAATGAAAGCTGGCTGGATGACTTTGGGCCAGTCCTTGTCTCTCAGCCCAACTCACCCCACAGAGTTGTTGTTGTTGTTGTGGGGAAAATAGGTGGAGTAAGGAATATTAGGTATGTTCCTTGGTTTGAGTTGTTTATGAAAAAAAGGCAAGATAAAAATAAAAAAAGACGTACCGTATATACTTGAGTATAAGCCGACTCGAGTATAAGCCGAGACCCCCAATTTCACCCCCCAAAACTGGAAAAAGTTATTGACTCGAGTATAAGCCGATCCGCCGTTCTGCAAGCCTCCGCCACCGGCGGAGGCTGGATCCCCGCTCTGCAAGCCTCTGCCGCCAGCAGAGGCTCGATCCGCCATTTTGCAAGCCTGAATACACAGGAATACCCTGTGTGGCCGCGGCTCTCGGGGAAGCCCTGGCTGTCCGCTTCCTCGCTCCACGCTGCCATTCGGGGCCCGTGCGTTCCCCGGGCAAATCGCGGCGCCCAGCAGGCGAGGAAACACGCCCGCTCCAGTCGCCCCCCCTTCCCTCAGGAGACGCGAAGCAAGTGACCGCCTGGAGCTTACCGAGGACTTGCGCGCGGCCGAGGCTTCGGTGCTTGCAGGATCGCGCGCACCTCTCCCAAGCCGTTGCCGTCCGGAGACCTGCCGAAGTTTGGGGAGGTTTGGGGAGGTGCGCGCGCACCTCCCCAAACCTCCCCAAACGTCGGCAGGTCTCCGGACCTCCGCGCCCTGCCTGCCTGCTTCTTTCCACTGCGGAAAGAAGCAGGCAGGCAGGGCGCGGAGGTCCGGAGACCTGCCGACGTTTGGGGAGGTTTGGGGAGGCAGGCTGCTTCTTTCCGCAGCGGAAAGAAGCAGGCAGGCTGCTTCTTTCCGCTGCGGAAAGAAGCAGGCAGGCAGGGCGCGGAGGTCCGGAGACCTGCCGACGTTTGGGGAGGTTTGAGCGCGCACCTCCCCAAACCTCCCCAAACTTCGGCAGGTCTCCGGACGGCGGTGGCTTGGGAGAGGTGCGCGCGATCCCGGAAGCACCAAAGCCTTGGCTGCGCACAAGTCCTCGGTAAGTTTTTTTGTTGACTGGAGTATAAGCCGAAGTGGAATTTTTCAGCCCAAAAAGTGGGCTGAAAAATTCGGCTTATACTCAAGTATATACGGTACTTTTGTTCATGAGATTAAGTCTCTGCTATATGTAAAGCAAACGTGCCCTCTGCAAACATTGACTTTTATTATTATTATTATTATTATTATTATTATTATTATTATTATTTATCCCATTTATATCCCGCCCTTCTCCGAAGACTCAGGGTGGCTTACAATTTAAGCACAAACCAATGTGCTTAGCAATAGCCTTCATTCTATGTATATGCCTGCTTATTAGGGCTTTCGGTCCCCCCCAAGCGGCATTATTACAAAGTCAGCTTAATTGCCCCCAACAATCTGGGTCCTCATTTTACCTACCTCGGAAGGATGGAAGGCTGAGTCAACCTTGAGCCTGGTGGGATGCGAACCTGCACTAATTGCAGGCAGCTGGTGTTACTTAAGGAGGCATTAGCCCACTGCTCCACCAAGGCTCTTTATCCAAAGCTCTTTCTTTTAAAAAGAACCTGGAGGTCAGTGACAGATGTACACAATAAGAAAGCCACTCCATCCTTTGTATAACTGACAAGCATTAAACCACAAACGTGGTGACAGCAGGAAAGGGAGTGCTGGACAAGTACAACAACTTTATCCACTGTGGCTAAATTAAAGCTGAGCATTTTCAGTTTTGAACTAGGGCAAAAGTGAGAACGGTAGCTTTTTAAACAGAGTTCGAATATGGCCAATAGTGAGGCATGTTGGGAGCTGTAGTTCAGCAACATCCGGAATTTCACAGGTTCCCCACCATTGCTGTAGACTAGAGATTGTAGTGAATTGGATCAGCTGTTCCAAGCAGATTGTATGGTTTCTAGTGAATAAATAATGGCATTGGCCCAACCTAAAGCTACTAATTAACCAACCATATTCAACCATAAGTCATGTGAAATCTTGGCAGTTCAGCATAATTTTCATATTTTATATTTCGTTTCCCTTTAATGTGTTGATTGCTCTCTCTCTCTCTCTCTATATATATATATATATCTCCCAGGTCCATAACCTGGACTTAGCTGCACATCTCTGAGTTAAGATATTTTTACTGGATCAGGCTAGAACAGGGGTAGGCAACCTTGGCTCGTTTATGACTCGTGGACTTCAACTCCCAGAATTCTGGGAGTTGAAGTCAACGAGTCATAAAAGAGCCAATGTTGCCTACCCCTGGGCTAGAATGATTGCCTCTGTTAGGATACTGACCATTGACCAGGTTTGTCACCTGCTTCCATTATAACTGAGTTTCCTCTAGTTCCTAATACCACCCTTCGCACCCCTGAACATACCCCTCTTCTAAGCAGCAACAACCATAAATTCTATCTTACTTTTGCTAATCTGTTCACAGTAGAAGTAGTAGTCATTGTTGCCTTTAGACGATTCCACTAGATTATTTCCAGTGACAATTTCCTGGACGGCTTTTGTGAATCGGCTGGGAGAGACATCAGCTGTGTAAAAAAAAAAAGTGGATTAGTTAAAATTATTGTCCTCAGTAGTAACAATAGTAGTATTCTTTTTTTTTTAATTCCATTTATATCCCGCCCTTCTCCGAAGACTCAAGGTGGCTTACAAGCTTAGCTTTCTTGATCTTTCAATCTATCTGGCATATTCAATACACATTCTTTGAAAATCTATCATCTTCCTGCCCGCCCGCCCGCCCGCCTGCCCACCCACCCACCCGCCCGTCTGTCTGTCTGTCTGTCTGTCTCTCTCTCTCTCTCTCTCGTATTTTCCGGCGTATAAGACGACTGGGCGTATAAGACGACCCCCGACTTTTGAGAAGATTTTCATGGGTTAAAAAGTTGTCTTTTACGCCGGAAAATACGGTATCTATCTATCTATCTATCTATCTATCTATCTATCTATCTATCTATCTATCTATCTATCTATCCCTCAACTTACAACCACAAGTGAGTCCCAAATCTCCTTTGTAATTGTTAGATGAGCTTTGCTCCATTTTACAACCTTTCTTGCCACAGTTGCTAAGTGAATCATGCAGTCGTTAAGTGAATCTGGCTTCCCCCATTGACTTTGCTTGTTGGGAGGTTGAGAAGGTTACATGACCCCGAGACAGTGCAACTTTCATAAATACATGCTAGTTGTCAAGCGCCCAAATCTTGATCACACGACTGTGAGGATGCTGCGACAGTCGTAAGTGTGAAAACTGGTCCTAGGTCACTTTTGTCTGGTGCTGTTGTAACTTCAAACAGTCACTAAATTAATGGTTGCAGAGGACTGCTTATGTGGCTGCCCGTCTCATGTGAAAATGACTCCGGGCTGCTTCTAATTATTAAAATAGAAAACTACGCGTAAAACAATCCAAAACTATTTTAAAACTGTACTGTTAAAAAAAGGCACATGGAACAAGAGAAGTTGATGTTTCAGTAAGAAAGAGAGCCATCACTAGGTTTCCCTCATTTCCTAGCCTGATGGCATAGCCAGTTCTTGGGGGATTTGCGCAATGTTAAGGGAGAGGGAGCTAAGCTCACTTCCATGGGGTGGAGGAAAAAAGGTTCCATAAAGTGGGTGCCATGGCAGTAAAGGCTTGTCCAGTGGGACTTACCACATTCCCTAACAAATGGGATCCATAATTTGCCTTCTCAGATACTCTCAGACATCCTGGTCCCTTGCCATGAAGGGCTTTAAAGGTCAAATCCGGCACCTTGAATTGGACCTGGAAGCAAACTGGCAACCAACACACTTTGCGGAACAGATGTGTAATGTGTACCATTCTAGGGTCAAATGTAACTGCCCGCGTCACTGCATTTCGCACCAGCTGAAGCTTCCAGATACTCTCCGAAGATAGCCCATACAAACCACATGCCAGGAATTCAAATGGGAGGTGACCAGGCTGCAGGTGACAGTGAGCACAGCAGTTGCATCCAGGAAAGAGTGCAACTGATGAACAACACGAACTTGTGCAAAAGCTCTCCTAGCCAAAACTGCTACCTGTTCTTTGAGCAGGAGCCGTGAGACCAGGACCCCCCAGATTGTGCTCTGGGTTTGTATGAGGCATTGTCACCCCATCCAGCACCAAAATTTTTTATTTTATTTTATTTTATTTTATTTTTTTATTTTTATTGCATTTATATCCCGCCCTTCTCCGAAGACTCAGGGCGGCTTACAAGCTTAGCAGTAGCCTTCATTCTATGTATATGCCTGCTTATTAGGGTTTTCACACACACCCCAGCGGCATTATTACAAAGTCAGCTTATTGCCCCCAACAATCTGGGTCCTCATTTTATCTACCTCGGAAGGATGGAAGGCTGAGTCAACCTTGAGCCTGGTGGGACTCGAACCCACCAGGCATAGTCCTAGAACTGGGAGCCACTCAGCCTTCCGACGGTTCAGCTGGAGCTGTTGTTGGGGAAAGGTCACCTGGTTGTGATTCAGTCCAAAGCCTCAGATGGCCCCTTACATCAAACGGCAAACAGGGCTTTGGAGGGAACCATGCATCAGACCAGCAGAATTGGTGAAAAAAGTAAAGTCCTACATTTAGGCAAGAAAAACCAAATGCACAGGTATAGTATAGGTGGTTCCTTGCTCAATAGTAGTAACTGTGAAAGGTGTCCTAGTGGACCATCACTTAGATATGAGCCGGCAGTGTGCTGCAGCTGCCAGAAAAGCCAACACAGTGCTAGGCTGCATTAACAGAGGGAGAGAATCAAGATCACGTGAAGTGTTAATACCACTTTACAATGCCTTGGTAAGGCCACACCTGGAATACTGCATCCAGTTTTGGTCACCAGGATGTAAAAAAAGATGTTGAGACTCTGGAAAGAGTACAGAGAAGAGCAACAAAGATGATGAGGGGACTGGAGGCTAAAACGTATGAGGAATAGTTGCTGGAATTGGGAATATCTAGTCCAGGGGTGTCAAACTCAATTTCATTGAGGGCCGCAGCTACGTGCTGAGAATGCCCAGCTCACCCAGCAACTCACTTTGCTGGCAGCTCAGGTGGCTCAACAGCAAGATCTTCAACACCCCCCTCCTCCTCCTCTGAGTCGTCCGACCCAACTGCCGAACCCACAGGCTGACCCTGAATCACAACAGTTTCCTCCTTTAAATTTCTGGGAGTCTACCTCTGCGAAGATCTTACCTGGAAAGTTAACACAACCCAGGTGGCCAGAAAGGCCCAACAGAGACTTCACTTTCTCAGGGTCTTGCGGAAGAACAGGGTAGAACAATGGCTTATGACCCTCTTTTACCGGTCTACTATAGAGAGCATCCTCTCGTATGGTATTGTGGTTTGGTATGCTGGTCTGACAGCTGTGGATAGGAAGGCATTACAGAGGGTGGTGAGCACAGCACAAGACATTGTGGGCTGTCCCCTGACACCACTGGATGACATCGCCAGGGCTCGTTGCCTTGGAAGAGTGAGGAAGATTCTCAGGGATGACTCACACCCTGGACGGTATTTCTTTACTCTCCTACCATCGGGTAGGAGATAAAGGAGTATAGCCAGCCGCACCAATAGGCTGAAAAACAGCTTTTATCCATGGGCTGTTAGGCTTTTGAACGGGAAATAATTTTATAAACTTTTATGCATGATTGACTTGCGAGGCCGGTGCGTTGTGCAATTAGTTCACATGGTGTAATAAGATGGAGGGTTTGTGTCACTGTAAGTTGGGGGTGGGGGCACGAAGGGAGGCTCAGCCAATCTCAATGTATCCGTGGTTGTACTTTGACAATAAAGGTTCATTCATTCACAAAGTCATCTGGAATTATGCTGCACCTACCTGTATATAAAAGGTGCAAGTTGGAGGGAAGTCTGCTCTATTAAAAGTGGTTAGTGAGAGTGTCTTACTTCTAATTGGTTGATACTAAAAACAAGGCTTTCTCCTCGTACATTATTCCGGTGATGAAGTGTCTATGGAGCTTCTCAGTCATCCAGGTCATGGTTGTCCCAATTTGGGACGTGGTTTGGGACAACCTTGACCTGGACGACCGAGAATCGCCATAGATATTTAGTTAATGCACTTTGGGATGAATACACCCTTCAAGTGGCGCGGGAGTATGAACGGATTTTCAGACAACAATGCAGACTACAGGAACCATTTGCACTTCAGTTTGAGATGCAGACAACACAGACTCATCCCCGACAGCCTGTGTGCCTGTCTTCAACAGTGAAAGGGACACAGGGCACAAAATATCCTGCAGCCATAAAGGCTCCACACACCTTTGCACTACTCAGGTGACCCTGAGGACACAGGTAAACCTCCAAGAGTCTCTAAACGAATGCAAATTTCCGCAAGGAATAGAAATCCTTCCATTCCCACCACCCAGTCAGAGCTGAAGAAGCTTCTTGGGTAAGAAGGAAAAAAAATCTCCAAAATAAAACAAGAAAGTCCAGTTGCCTCCTGAAAAAGCACCTTTGGGATTCCGGTGCTAAACAAGAGAACTTGGGAGAATCTAAAGGGAAGAAGAATCTTTGAAACTTCTGGGCCTGGTTGTGGTGTTGTTTACCACCCTTTGCTGTGCATCTGGTGCTTATTCTTATTGAGGGCCCCCCAGTTTTTAGCCACAAACTAGTCAGTCCTGTGAGCCTGAACTTTTCCACGCTTGACTAGGTGCAAAAGCCTGCAAAACCAGTTAAACTGGGGGAATCTATTCCACTAGAACAGGGATGTCAAACTCAATTTCATTGAGGGCCACATCAGCATTGCAGTTACCCTCAGGGGGATGGGTGGGTATGGCCTGGGTGGGCATGGCCTACTGGGTGGGCGTGGCTAGAGTGCATATGGCCTACTGGGTGGGCATGGCCAGCTCTACATCGATCACATCAAGGGCGCCTATGGGGGCCTGGGCAGGAGTGGGACAGATCTGAGGGTCTCTGGCAGGAGGAGGGTCTCTGGGCCAGGGCCAAGGCAGTGGGGGCCATTCCCTCACTGTTTCCAGGATGGCTTTGCGGGCCGCATGAAACCAGTTCACGGGCTGGATCCGGCCCCCGGGCCTTGTGTTTGACATGTCTGGTCTAGTCTAATGAAGAGAAGGACGAGGGACGACATGATAGCAGTGTTGTTGTTGTTGTTGTTATTAATGAGGGTGGGTGGAGGACAGACCAATCTAGTGAATGGTGGTTCTAGAGAATCCCTTGATAATCAGGGTGTGAGCTAACCTCTCCCATTATTAGATCTCAGGGCCACTGTTCTGACAGGAACTTCAGATCCAGTGTTTGGCCCGTGAGATAGGCCCTTGGCTGTCATGGTGGTTATGAACTCCCAAGCCACCTCAGGCCCCAATTCCCTGAGAAAGCAGATTGAAGTCCCCAAAGGCCATACATCTGGGGAACTCCACGGTCAGCCCAAAAATGGAGTCAGTAAGGTCAGGCAGGAAAGCTGTTATGCACCAATCACAACTGATTCTTAGAGTTCAACTCAATGATGCAGTGTCCCTGAAAGTCATAAGACAGTGGTTCTCAACCTGTGGTCCACAGACCCCTGAGGGGCCATGGTGCCATTACAGGGATCCATGAAAGCTTGAAGAAATGTTATGATTTATATCTTGAGTTAAGTCTTGGTGGTCTGTAGCCACAAACTGTATTTAAAAGGGGTCGGTGGTAAAGAAAAGATTGAGAACCACTGTCATAAGAGATTCCCCGATGACATTCATCACACCTCCACCCCTCCCGCAGGATCTCATCTGATGCCACAACTGAAACCTAGCTGGGCATAGCTCTGAAAGGGCTACCCTCATTCTAGATCTAGAAAGGTCTAAGGCTCAAGGAAATGACATTAAAAGATATCTCCTGAAATTGCATTTCTTCTCCAGATGTCTGGGAAATATCGGAATTGGAGCCCAACTCATCCAATTCCACTCAACTCAACAAGGACAATGTATGATAATATGGAAGAAAAGGCTAGAAGAACTATCTAGAATCTGTAAGGATTGATCAATATACAGTACCCCAATGTTCCCTCAGATGATGACTTTTTCATGGCCTGGAGTTGAGATGAAGCACCGATACAGTAATCACAATTAGCTTTCTGGAAAGAGTTGTGCTGGAGAAGAAGTTCAGGTTTGGGAAGAACAATGCAATGTAGTTGTATGTATGACAAAGGGATCCAGTGTCTTAAAACCGAGGGTTAGGACACTGAGCTTTGGACCAAGATGGATCCTTTTGCTTTGGACCCCAGAGCCAGCTCACCTTGGTAATAGACCTTGAAGAGCCTGATTGCATTCAATGGGACCATGTTTTCTAGCTCCCCGGGCGCCATGGCAGGTCTTCCAGGCAGTGGGTTCCTCTCCATGTACCAGGCTACAGCCCGCAGCGCCCCCAATTCCGTGATGTCAGTGTCTGTGAAGTCATTTGGAGAGATGTCTCCTGATTCATGGTTAGGGCGGAATCCGCTCACAATCCCCGCGCAGAGAAGCAAGGAGAGCAGCATGCTTGGCAGCAGAGCAGCCAAATGGTCGAGGAGGAAAGGAGTGTTGCCTTCCCGCTCAGCTTCCTTTGCTCCAGAACGTGTCCTTCACGCTGCTGGTTAAATAGCTCGAGTGGCACTGGGGAAATCCCCCACCTCTTCAGCCTGCTTCCTCCTTCAGGTAACTAAAGAATCCAGGAAAAGAAATTCACCAGCCTTTCGTCACACGACACGGAGGCCGAGATAAAGGGTCATTAGCAATTGTGTCATCGAGGCTGTCTCTAAAATGGACAGTTTCCTTCTAATAAAACTGCCGGGCCTCTAAAGCAGTGGTTTTTTTTTAAACACTTGGCAACTTTTAAGTTGGGTGGACTTCAGCTTTCAATCAAGACAGTCTGGTTTCCTCACCTTATTGGAGGGCAGTATAGTAGGTTAGCCTAGGGGGGCCAAACAGCAAGCTGGTGATGACCTATAAAGCCTTAAATGGCTTGGGTCCAGGATATCTGAGGGAACACCTGCTGCCGGCATCAAGCTCCCTTCGTCCTGTGCGCTCCCACAGGGAGGGTCTTCTCAAGGTACCGCCGGTAAAAGATTGCCGGCAGATAACACCCAGGGGGAGGGCCTTCTCTGTGGGTGCGCCTGCCCTTTGGAACCAGTTGCCCGTAGAGCTTAGGACTGCCCCCGACCTCCGCACATTTCGCCAGGACCTGAAGACTTGGCTCTTTGAGCTTTCTGGCCTGGACTGAGAGTATTAATTGGGGTTTTAAATTGGATTTTAATTGGGGTTTTATATTGATTCAAGGCTAAATGTAATTATTTTAACTGTTCTTAATTTTTGTCATTGTTGTATTGTTATTTTTAAAAACCTTGTGAACCGCCTTGAGTCCTACGGGAGAAGGGGGGTATATAAGTCTAATAAAGATAAAGATAAAGTTAGTTGAGTATCTCAAGTGGCATGCAGAGATTGTGAGGAGGCAACTGGACTTTTCAGTTCTCAAGCTCTGCTGCCCACACCGAGGAACTGCCTCCCGTCCGTTTGTCTGATGATGCCAAGCTGTGAATGGCCCACCACGTTCAGTCTAGAACTTGCAACTCGGTGGGACACTGAATGCAGCAAAACCTACCCTTATACCATCATGTGCTTTTTAAATTTAAGAGGGCCTTCTCCTCAATCCTCATTTTCTTCTTCTGCTTCCTCGGGAGAGAAATGATTATAAGAGAGGAGGAAAGCCCTTTCCTTGTCGGCACCCCCACTTATGGAATTCCCTCCCCGAAAGGTTCCAGTGGAGCCTGCATTAGCATTATTTCAATGGTAGGTGAATATCTTTCTATTTTCTCATTTTAATCCTACTTTAATTCATATCGCTCTAGATTTTGCCGACCACCTTGCAGCTGTCTAGTTTACATAGTGTATTTTTATTCCTCCTTTTTATTTTTCATATACAAGTCAAGGCAGCAAACATACCTACTAATCCTTCCTCTTCCTATTTTCCCCACAACAACAACCCTGTGAGGTGGATTGGATTGAAGGAGAGGAACTGGCCCAATGTTGCCCAGCTGGTTTTCCCTGTTATTTTGTATTTTATTTTATTTTATTATTTTATTTTATTTTATTATTTTATTTTATTATTTTATTTTATTTTATTTTATTTTATTATTTTATTTTATTTTATTTTATTTTATTTTATTTATTTTATTTTATTTTATTTTATTTTATTTTATTTTATTTTATTTTATTTTATTTTATTTTATTTTATTTTATTTTATTTTATTTTATTTATTATATTATTTTATTTTATTTTATTTTATTTTATTTTATTATCTCATCTCATCTTGTTTTGTTTTTATTATCATTTTTATTTTATTATCAGATTTTTAATTTAAATTTAATTTTTAATTTTATTTATTTTATTAATTTATTTTGTTTGTTGCTATTTTGTTATGATTTTTAGCTTATTTTATTATTTCATTTATTATTTTAGAAAAAAATAACAAAAAGAGAGAGGGTCATTGATGTGGGAGTCTTAAGGATTGAACTGAATGAGTTAGAAACTAGAGGACAATCCAGAAGTACAAAAATGCCTCCAGTTGATAGTTGGCCCAAAATAGCTTCACTGCTGGCACTCAACTATAGATTTAATGCTGGGACCTCCAACTTGACTTTTATAGAGATCAAGGCGCTTATAAAATGCTTCTCCTCTCTCAACTTTTGATTATTAAAGGTAAAAAAGGTAAAGGTTCCCCTGCACATGTGTGCTAGACGTTTCCAACTCTAGGGGCCGGTGCTCATCTCCGTTTCAAAGCCGAAGACCCAGCGCTTGTCTGAGGACGTCTCCGTGGTCATGTGGCCGGCATGACTAGACGCCAAAGGCGCACAGAACGCTGTTACCTTCCCACCATAGTGATCCCTATTTTTCTACTTGCATTTTTATGTGCTTTCGAACTGCTAGGTTGGCAGAAGCTGGGACAAGTAACAGGTGCTCACTCTGTTACGCGGTGCTTGGGATTCGACCCGCCAAACTGCCGACCTTCTGATCGACAAGCTCAGCGTCCTAACCCAAAAATTGGCTTAATTTTAAACAAAACGAAAAAGGAAGTTACAAGCGAAACACTCATTTCCCAAAGCATCTTAATTACCAGATCATATACTGGCTCCATAAATATTATTTTTTATTTGTTTATTTATTTAAAGGTAGAGATCAGCTGTGGGCCAGAGCTGTAAATATGTCCATTTGCTCCGAAAGAAAGTAAAGAGGAAGGGAGAGGGGGAAAAAGATGGAAAAAAGCCAAAGAAAGGTTGGGATTACATATTTTTGAGGCAAGGGTGTTTGCAGCGTGTGATAAGAAAACAATCAAGATGGCAGCCATGATGATGCATGCAATCAAAGCTCTGCTTTGTTCACAGAAAACAGGGGAGCTTCAATCCCAGCCTTGTGATTTTTCTGGCTGATGACTTCTCTTGTTTCGACTGGGAACGAGAGCCATGCAAGATCATGAGGCCGTGGCACATAAAAGGGTTACCAGAGCATGTTCAGAAGATATGAGCCAGTATAAAGGGGATTGACCTCAATCTACCTTTGATCTAATGCAACTAGTTTCTTCGTTATATTTCTTTGCTTCCACTAATTATGTCAAAATCTGTGAAGATGCTTTAGAGCAGAGATGGGGAATAATGTCCCCTTTATGACTTCTGGACTTCAACATGGCTGGCTCAGGAAATAATAATAATAATAATAATAATAATAATAATAATAATAATAATAATAATAATAATAATAATAATAATAATAATAAATATAATAATAATAATAATAATAATAATAATAATAATAATAATAATAATAATAATAATAATAATAATAATAATAATAATAATAATGGACTTTGGAGGTCATCTAGTCCAACCCACTGCTCAGGCAGGAAACCCTATACCATTTCAGACAAGTGGCTGGCCAGTCTCTTCTTAAAAACTTCCAGTGTTGGAGCATTCACCGCTTCTGGAGGCAGGTTGTTCCACTGGTTAATTGTTCTAACTGTCAGGAAGTTTCTCCTTAGTTCTAGGTTGCTTCTCTCCTTGACTAGTTTCCATCCGTTGCTTCTTGTCCTGCTTTCAGGTGCTTTGGAGAATAGCTTGACTCCCTCTTCTTTGTGGCGGCCCCTGAGATATTGGAACACGGCTATCATGTCCCCCCTCGTCCTTCTCGTCATTAAACTACACATGCCCAATTCCTGCAACCGTTCCCTATATGTTTTAGCCTCCAGTCCCCCAATCATCTTTGTTGCTCTTCTGGGAGTTGAAGTCCACAAGTCATAAAAGGGCCATCGTTCCCCACCCCTACTCAATAGTCAAGTTCTCTGAGATTTGGGGTAAACTTCAGATTTAGCAAGATTACTTTTTATCCTGCTCCTTGCAACAAATCAGGTGTAAAATCAATTGAAGATGGAAAATAAACTGTAAGAGTGACTTATGAACTGTTTTCACACCTCAGCCGTGGTTTATTTTACTAAGCCTCTCTAAAATAAGAAAGTTAACCACATTACTTTACTACCTCTTCCTTCTCCTTTCCTACTTCTGTATTTATTTATTTATTTTGTTCTGTTGGCTAAGTCTTTCATAATTAGAGGCAGATCCAGAATTGTAATTGCTGGTTTTAATATATGCTATCGTCACTTTGTGTGAGATGGGTGGCCATATAAATTTGGCAAAGAATAAAAATGCATTTTTTAAAAGTCTATAATTATCAACTCTCTTCCAGCCTTCTGTCTTCAGATGATTGCAGTCACCTCAATTACATAAGCTCATTTTTTGCTAAGGGTGTGGTGCAGCCATTTTTGTTAATCCCGTGAACTTGATTAATAAATAAATAGTTCAAATAATGACACTAAGGATGGAAAACCCCTGATCCTTCTACTGTACAATTTCCCTTTTTGATGTTAGCCAGGGACTGTTAGTTTTTGTTTTGCTGAAACTTTTCAAGCACCAGGGAACATCACACCGTAGGCAAGGAAGCTAAGAAGAAAGGCAATGGCAATTTATTAAACATTTACTTCAATTATTCAATTTATGTAGCTGTCCATCCCGCATATGTGACTGTGGGTGGCTCAAAATTAAAACAATAAACACATGCAAATCAATAGCCAAAACAAATAAAATCATTAAAAGCCAATTAAAACAATGAAAACCATAAAAGATAAACTTTCCTTTTGCACTGTTTCCAAATTTAGGGATAATAATAATAATAATAATAATAATAATAATAATAATAATAATAATAATAATAATAATAACAACAACAACAACAACAACAATAATAATAATAAGTAGTAGTAGTAGTAGTTGGAAGGGACCTTGGAGATCATCTAGTCCAGACATGTCAAACACAAGGCCCGGGGGCCGGATCCGGCCCGCAAAGTGGTTTCACGCGGCCCGTGAAGCCATCCTGGAAACAGTGAGGGAACGGCCCCCACTGCCTTGGCCCTGGCCCAGAGACCCTCCTCCTGCCAGAGACCCTCAGATCTGTCCCACTCCTGCCCAGGCCCCCATAGGCACCCTTGATGCCAACGATGTAGAGCTGGCCACGCCCATCCAGTAGGCCATACGCACTCTAGCCACGCCTACCCAGTAGGCCACGCCCACCCTGGCCATACCCACCCGGCCCCCTGAGGGCAACCGCAATGCTGATGCGGCCCTCAATGAAATTGAGTTTGACACCCCTGATCTAGTCCAACCCCCTGCTCAGGCAGGAAACCTTATACCATTTCAGGCAAATGGCTGTCCAGTCTCTTCTTAAAAACTTCCAGTGTTGGAGCATTCACCACCTCTGGAGGCAGGTTGTTCCACTGGTTAATTGTTCTAACTGTGAGGAAGTTTCTCTTAGTTCTAGGTTGCTTCTCTCCTTGACTAGTTTCCATCCGTTGCTTCTTGTCCTGCTTTCAGGTGCTTTGCAGAATAGCTTGACTCCCTCTTCGTTGGGGCAGCCCCTGAGATATTGGAACACTGCTATCACGTCACCCCTCACCCTTCTCTTCGTTAAACTACACATACCCAATTCCAGCAACCGCTCCCTATATGTTTTAGCCTCCGGTCCCCCAATCATCTTTGTTGCTCTTCTCTGTACCTTTTCTAGAGTCTCAACATCTTTGTTACACCGTGGTGACCAAAACTGGATGCAGTATTCCAGGTGTGGCCTTACCAAAGCATTGTAATATGGTATTAGTACTTCACTTGATCTTGATTCTATCTCTCTGTTAATGCAGCCTAGCACTGTGTTGGCTTTTTTGGCAGCTGCAGTACACTGCTGGCTTATATTGAAGTGATTGTCTACAGGACTCCGAGATCCCTCTCACAGTTACTACTATTGAGCACCTATACTATACCTGTGAATTTGATTTTTCCTGTCTAAATGTAGAACCTTACTTTTTTCACCATTGAATTTCATTTTGTTAGATAGTGCCCAGTGTTCGAGTCTGTCCAGATCCTTCTGTATGTTAAGCCTATCTTCTGGAGTATTGGCTATTCCTGCCAGCTTGGTGTCATCTTCAAATTTGATGAGTTCCCCATCTATCCCCTCATCTAAATCGTTAATGAAGATGTTGAAGAGCACTGGGCCCAGAACAGAGCCCTGGGGCACCCCACTACACACTTCCTTCCATGTAGATGCAGTTCCATTGAGGACCACACGCTGAATACGGCCTGTCAGCCAGCTGTGAATCCATCTGGTGGTGATGCTATCTAACCCACATTTTTCTATCTTATCAAGTAGTAGGTTGTGATCTACTTTATCAAATGCCTTACTGAAGTCCAAGTAAATTATATCTACAGCATTCCTCTGGTCCACTAGTTTTGTCACTTGGTCAAAGAATGTAATAAGATTTGTCTGGCATGATCTGTTTTTGACAAACCCATGTTGACTTTTAGTAATGACTTTGTATGCATCAAGGTGTTTGCTGATTTGTTGTTTGATTATCTTTTCCGGAATCTTCCCAGGTATTGAGGTCAGGCTGATAGGTTTGTAGTTTCCTGGATCTATTTTTTCCCTTTTTTGAAAGCAGGTTTTTCCCGAAGCCGTGTGCTGCAGAATTCTAGACTTCTCTGAGAACTTGACCGAGTTCATATTCTGCAATCTGAACAAGTTTGAAAACTCTGCCCTAAAGTCAACTACAACTGAACTCAGAAGATATGTTAATAGTATTCAGCTGAGAGTCATGCTGTGTTAGCTAGGCAGAGCAGTGCAAGTACATTTTCTCAGTGTAAAGTTAATTTAGGCTGGTGCAAATCTGTGTAATTCTAACACTTCTTTTTTTTGAAAATTTTTATTAGTTTTATAGGGTTGGGGAGGGGGAGGTAAGGGGGTAGGAATTAGGGTTTGGGTACAGGAAAGGTTGTGGGTAAGGGTTGGGTTTGCCCCCAATCAGTGGCGTAGCGTGGGTTGTCAGCACCCGGGGCAATTTGCGCCCCCTAACCCGGTGACGTCATGGCACCGCCGAAAAGACGCGCCCCGCAGCAGCGTAGACTTTCCAAGAAGAGTCGCGCGCATGCGGGATGCTTCCGGGTCCCTCTCAAGGGCGGCTGGGCGGGGCTCCGACCTGCAAGAGCCGCTGCATTCAAGCTCGCACGTGAGCCCCGCTAAATAAAGCCACGCATGCGCACGAAGCTAGGCCAGCCGGCCGGCGGGTCCGTCTTCACTCGGCCAAGCCTGCCGGGGCGCCTGCGGGGCGCTTGCGGTTGGCCTGAGCCTGGGCGGAGAGTTGGGCGCTTCTATTTATTTTATTCAGTTTATGTGGCCGCCCATCTCACCTGCCGGACTCGTTTCGCTTTGCAAGAAAGAGCAGCTCGAGAGCGGAGCCAAGCTGACTCTGTGCAGCCCTTGGGGCTCCCTGAGCAGCTCAGTGCGAGTGCGCCCCCCCCAGATGTTGCGCCCGGTGCGGCCCGCCCCCCCTGCACCCCCCACGCTACGCCACTGCCCCCAATAACATTCAATATTTGGCAAACAGCATATTTTCTGGGTAAATATATATAAATAGAAATGGTAAAAGTAATAATTGATAACAATAACAAGTATAGTAATTCATCATAAACAATACTAAATTTTCAATGTATAGTATTTTTCTTACTCAAGTAAATTCAAAATTACATATCACATTCCTTTCTCTCTAACTCGCTTAGCTAGCCATTGATAAAATTTATTCCAAGTTCTATAGTAAACTGAATGCTCTTTTTCTTTAATCTCTAAAGTTAATCTATCCATTTCTGCACAATCCAATATTTTCTTAATTAATACTTCTTCAGTCGTTAACTTTTCATTTTTTCCAGTATTGGGCATACGTAATTCTCGCTGCTGTTAATACAGATTTATTTATTTATTATATGCCATCAAATCATTAAACCTTAGTGATCACACTGATAGATTTTCTCCATGATGAGAGAAGCCTTGGTGGAGCAGTGGGCTAATGCCTCCTTAAGTAACACCAGCTGCCTGCAATTAGTGCAGGTTCGCATCCCACCAGGCTCAAGGTTGACTCAGCCTTCCATCCTTCCGAGGTAGGTAAAATGAGGACCCAGATTGTTGGGGGCAATAAGCTGACTTTGTAATAATGCCGCTTGGAGGGTGGGCGAAAGCCCTAATAAAGCAGGCATATACATAGAATGAAGGCTATTGCTAAGCACATTGGTTTGTGCTTAAAATTGTAAGCCGCCCTGAGTCTTCGGAGAAGGGCGGGATATAAATGGGATTAAAATAAAAATAAAAAAATAAAAAATCTGCCCCTAACCTGGTCCTTCATGTCTTCCAATGGTCCAGCCATCACCATTGTAACTGACTTGATTTGCCTGGCTATTAGGAGTCTTCTTCATCCTTCCACCTTGGCCAGCATCAGAAGCTTCTCTAGCTGGGTCTTTGTATTACATGTCTGAGACAGGGAAATTTGAGTCTGGTCATATGTGCCTTGAGTGAGAATTCTGGGTTGATTTGTTTGATATTCCATCAGCTTGTATTCTGCGGTATCCTCAGATGTGTCTTCTCCAATACCAAAGTTCAAAAGTGTCAATTCTCTTGTCTGTGAAGATTGTACTGTCTCAACTGTCAGTATCTATCCTTCCATTCCCCTCCCCCACCGTTAGAACTGATGAAGCTTCTTGGATGAGAAGCGAAACGTTTTCTTCTTTGTTAAGGAAAAAAAACAGTCCAGTTGCCTTTAAAAAAAAACACCTTTATGTCAATTCTCTTCATATTCTGCTTCCTCAAAGTCCAAATTTTGCTTAGCGGGGAATACCATGGTTTGCAGAATTCTGATATTTGTAGGTGCAGCCAGTTGTTGTTGTTGTTTTGTAAAAGAAAAAAGGTGCTGGAACTCACACATGTCATACAACCCGCCTTGCCTACCCTACAAGGTTCCATCCAAAAAAGGTGTCGGAACTCCGTTCTGAGCGTTCTATGAGAAAAAAAGCCCTGGGTACAGCTACATCATGGCATTTGAATATCTCTTGCAAGGATTTCATGGCTACTAAGTCTATGGTATGTTTCTTGACTGCTTGTCCCTTTTTGGTTGAAAGACAGCAAAGGCTTAGCATAAGACCTATTTTCATCAGGAAAAATGAGAAAGATTAAGCAGTGAATCTAATTTTTATCTATCAAGTGATATTCCTTCAGCTGCTGATACAGCTTCCTTCCTTCCTTCCTTCCTTCCTTCCTTCCTTCCTTCCTTCCTTCCTTCCTTCCTTCCTTCCTTCCTTCCTTCCTTCCTCCTGCAAATTTTTGGGATCTGGATGAGCCATTGAAGAATTTGCAAGCAAATGAGGCAAGCTTTCACATTCTGAGACAAAATTCATTTATTCTTCCACTGACATCCTTTGGTATGGAAACAATATTGGTTTGCTTTTGCAACCTTGGAAATCCTACTGTCAGTGAACTCACTTTTTTTAAAGATAAAGGTAAAGGTTCCCCCACACATACGTGCTAGTCATTTCCAACTCTAGGAACCGGTGCTCATCTCAGCTTCAAAGCCGAAGAGCCAGCGCTTGTCCAAAGACGTCTCCGTGGTCATGTGGCTGGCATGACTAGACGCCAAAGGTGCACGGAACACTGTTACCTTCCCACCGTAGTGGTCCCTATTTTTCTACTTGCATTTTTACATGCTTTCGAACTGCTAGGTTGGCAGAAGCTGGGACGAGTAACAGGCGCTCACTCTGTTACGCGGCACTCGGGATTCGACCCGCCAAACTGCCGACCATCTGATCGACAAGCTCAGTGTCCTAATCCACTGAGCCACCGTGTCACATTTTTTAGGGTAGTATAAATTTAGATAGCCTTAATCTGAACTTGAACTCAGATTGGTAACTGATTTTTGTCTGAGAGCAGGAATGAGGAAGTGTTTCTGAAATTCCGAGAAACACTCGGTTCACCAAACTCATGTTCCGAGATAAAAATCTTTTCAAGGTGTCAGCTGCAAGGAGCCCCAGAATAATATGCAGTCACTGATGTCTACTGGGCCATTCTCTTGAGACCCACTTGCCTCCCTTTGTACCTGATCTTTTTCTTAAGCTACCATAGGACCAATGTCTAGCACACTGTTTCTCCAACTTGGCAACTTTAAATTATTTAAAGAACTGAAGCAAAGTTTCTGGAATTTCTAGAAGTGGAGGCCCACATAGCTTAAAGTTGCCAAGTTTGACAAACACTGGTCAAGAAAGTCTTGTACCCTCAGACCTCTCCCTAGAATGGAAAGGAAACTCCTGGAGGATATGTCTGCCATCTGATAAATGGTATTTTGTGGCTGGCCAAGCATGATATAGCCACTGATATAGTTTTTTGATTAGGCTAGTCTCCTCTTACCACCATTTCGTAACTGTGCCCATGCAGAGAGTCATAGAAATGACCTTGGAGAAAATATGTAGCAACAAGGACCAAAGCCTGTGTTAAGTTCGGGAAACAGAGAAAATGTGTGAGCTCAAGCTGAATCCATGCTAATTCATTGGGAAAGAAAAGGGAGGCGAGGGATTCATGATTCTGTTACTACATCGATAAAGTAGAGTTCCACTCAAACAGGTGGAGTCTGTTTTCTGACCTGGTCTACCTTAAAGAGTTGACATCAGTCTTGACAGCCTATGTTTCCCATCCTTCCCTCTCAGTGAATTAGGATGTAACCTCTCATGCTTTGTTTGTTTCCCAGACTTAACTCACGCTTTTGTTTCTGCAGCCATTTCTGCATATTTTCTCCAAAGTCTATGGAGATTCTCAATCATCCAGATCATGGTTGTCCCAAAGGTGCTTTTACTTGTTTTTTCTTTGAAGATGTTACACTTCTCATCCAAAAGCTTCTTCAGTTCTGACTGGATAGTAGAGAATTGAAGGATTTGAAGGGCACAGATAAACCTCCAAGTGGCTTCAATGGCTCTCAGAGAGAGTGCTAATGACCAGATGACTGCAAAGAATATAAATCCTTCCATTCTCCACCATTCAGTCAGAACTGAAGAAGCTTCTTGATAAGAAGTGAAACATCTTCAAGGAAAAACAAGAAAGTCCAGCTGCAGTTTGAAAAAGCACCTTTAGGTTTCTCCAAAGTCATTTCCGTGGCTCTTGATAGTCCATCACATGCTCTGAAAATTCCAAATAGGCTCCTATCATCACCAGGAAGATAGGCATCTTCAGCAAACATCCAGTGATGTCAAGATGATCTTACATGCATAGTGATGTCATGATACTAATCCCACCCTTACCTACAATACTTGTATCCTGGTGTCCTTCTGTGTGATGTGTATACATGGATTTTCATTTGTTGTTTTCCCCAATGGACATCCATAACCATGAGGTTGAGGTCAGTTCAAGGACTATTATTTTTTTTTGCAAAAAGTCATCTGCTCAACTCTCCCTTGAGGAGGATGGTGATCAAGAAAGTTCTGCTATTTACTTTTCCATTTCTTTATATGTCCATTTCTTTCTTCTCAAAACACAAAGAGGTGGATTGATATGTCACCTTTGGGATTAAACTGTTTGCTTATTGATTTTCATTGCATGTTGACTCTAAATATTATTCAAGTCTGTGGACATAGTGCCCTGACAACTTGAATAAGATTTGTCATCATTTGAGCTTAAGTGTGCTTCTTAGTGCAAAAGCTGCATTGTGACAACTCTTGCCTCTGGGTGACAAGGTTCTTTAATAAGAAAAGGAAAGCTGCCTCACTACTAATCTTTTAACTGCATTTTATAATAATACAAGTTTATCTTCTGCCGGTAGCATGGACATTAAGTGTTTTCCTGGCAGCTCTTCAGAATTGATTTGCCATCAACTTCTTCCGGATATTTCTCAATGTCTCAGTTTAGCCTGAGCTCCAGGATTTTCCTTCAAAGTACTAGCCAGATCCAACTGTATGGGTTTTTTTTTTAAAAAAGATCCCCCAATGTAATGGTATGTGGAAACACTTTTGGGGGACATGAGGAAGAGCTACAGACTAGCAACCATCATGCAAAAGAATCAGCCCCTCAGAAGCAGAACAAACTCTCTCTAGTTTTCTAGAAAGTAAAAGGAAAGGATGGTAGAATTACTTTCAGACTTGGAAGATTTTGTTGATGTGAACATACAATAAAGATAGAGCTAGCATTCTTTGTTGTGCTTCTTGTTTGGATTACCTCAGATTAGGACATCATTATGAAAGAGTGCAGAGAAGAGTAACAAAGATGAGTAGGGGACTGGAAGCTAAAACCTATGAAGAACGGTTGCAGGAATTGGGTATGTCTAGTTTAATGAAGAGAAGCACTTGGGGTGACCTGATAGTAATCTTCCAATATCTAAGGAGGTGCCACAATGAAGAGGAGGGTCAACCTATTTTCTGAAGCGCCAGAAAGCAAGACAAGAAGCAATGGATGAAAACTAACTACGGGGAGAAACAACCTAGAACTAAGGAGACATTTCCTGATAACGAGAATAATTAATCAGTGGAACGACTTGTCTCCAGATATTGTGGATGCTCCAATCCTGGAGGTTTTTAAGAAGAGGTCGAACAATCATTCCACCATGATGTCTGGGGAATTTTGGGAGTTGAAGCCCACACATCTTCAAGTTGCCAAGGCTGAAAAACACAGCTCTAACATAAAGTGGCATGTAGGAGCAGAACGGATCCCCGATCCTGATGACATCATCAATTGCATCATCAGTGAAGTGTCCTCCATCATGCCAGAGCAAACTGTGTCAAGAGAAGAGGGGAAACATTACTTTGAAAATTGGAAGGGTTAAAGATAATTTTATGCTGCCTCAGCTCTGGGCTGGGAATGAGAGAAAAGCAGTGTTTTGAGAACATGTGATTTAAACACAGGTATCCAAGCATGATCACACTGCAGTTATAGAGGGACCTGAGGACAAGCCCATAGCTTAACACATTTTACATGATTTGAAATTGCCCTGAGATAGAAAATACTACAGTTATAACAATACAGGTAGTCCTCAACTTGCTCATTTAGCAACTGTTCAAAGTTACACCACTGAAAAAGTAACTTCACTTCACTGTTGCAGTATCCCCATGGTCATATGATCAAAATTGGGATGCTTTCAACTGTATTTACGAGGGTTGCAGTATTTGGGGGTTATGTGATCACCTTCCTAGCTGGCTTCCCGCAAGCAAACTCAATGGGGGAAGCTGGATTTGCTTAACAACCGTGGCAAAAAAGGTCATAAAATTAGGCACGACCCACTTAACAACTGCCTTGCTTAGCAAGGGAAATTCTGGTCCCAGTTGTGGCCTGGGACTACCTGTATGTGTTAGGATATTGAATTTAGTAGCTGGAACAGTAAAGTGTACAATGGGCCAGAACACAGATTTGTAGTTTGTTTAGTTCTGATAGACGAGGACTCAGAGTGGTTTTGCAAATGAACAAGTTTATTGAATACACATAAGTCAACTGTCAACTGTCAAATGTTGCAAGCTTTTATAGTGGAACTGTTTGAACTCTAACCAATCAGCAGGGTCTATTTTCCCGCTTCTTGTAAGTTGTAACCAATGATTGCACCGGAATCTCCCGCTCTAAACCCAGCTCTATTGCAATCTGCTATTTTCCTTGTTTGCAACTATATACAGACACAACACCCCTTACCCCCCAGTTGTTGTTATTATTGTACAAAATCCTTTAAATATTTTGGTGGCCTATGGACTCTTGAAGGGTATCTATTTCTCTGGCTGCTGGGGTCACCTCTTCCTGATTGTCTGCTTGGCTGATTGCCTCTGTTGGACCTGGACTCTTGGCTACCTGACTCTGACGCTTCCCTGTTGCTGTTTTGTGGATTTGTTTGCGTTTGAAAATCAGCTATCGCTGGCCTACTCCGCAGGGGTATTTCCCAGTCAATTGGACTAAATTGTTGCTGTTGGTTACCAGGGGATGAGTTATTTTGCGGTTCTGCTACCCCACTATCTGGTGTATTGTTATCACAGACCCTGGATGTAAAGTTCCCCCCAAATATGCTTTGATCCCCATCTACTGGCACACATCCACTAGTTCTCTTCCTCAGCTGATCAATGTGTCTTTTGCTGACCCAATTTCCTTCCCCCTCAATAGTGTAAGATTGGGGCCCCAATATTTCAGTAACCACCCCTGGGATCCATTTGTCCCCTTGTGCATAGTTCCTGGCCCAGATTAAATCCCCCACTTTAAATGTTCTAGTTGGAATGTCCAGTTCAGCACTTGGTAGAAGTCTGTCAGGGTGTAATCTGTCCAATTTGGTGGTTAGTCTCCTTCCCCACCTCATTTCAGCTGGACTTTTGCCGGTAGCTGTACATGGGGTCGTATGTTGGGTCAGCAAGAATTCAGCCAGTCTTTGATGCCAGTCGCCCCGAATGATTCTTTTTAAGGCGTCTTTCGTGGTCCTCACATTTCGTTCAGCCAATCCGTTGGTGGATGGGTGGAAGGGTGCTGATGTCTTGTGTTTAATCGAGTTGGCCTTGAGGAAATCCTGGAATTCAACAGAGGTGAATTGGGGCCCATTATCAGACACAATTACATCCGGTAACCCGTGAGTGGCAAAGAGGCCCCTTAATACCTGTATTGTTCTACTTGAAGTTACTGAACTGACTGGTACTACCTCTAGCCATCTAGAGAAACTGTCCACTACCACCAGGAATGTTAACCCTTGGAAAGGTCCAGCGAAGTCAATATGAATCCTGGACCAAGGATTCCTAGCTAGCTCCCACTTATGCGTGCGAGTGTGTTGTTGTTCTGGCCTAGAACGTTGGCACAAATGGCAATTGGCGACACATTCTTCAATGTCATTGTCCAGTCCAGGCCACCACAAGTGGCTCCTAGCCAACGCCTTCATACGAACTATACCTGGGTGCCCTTCATGTAACTCTAATAGAATAGCTGGTCTGTGGATTTCGGGAATGACCACACGGTTTCCCCACAGTAAGCATCCCAAATGAACTGACAGTTCACCTTTCCTTCTAAAATAGGGAATGTACTTGGCATCAGGGTTGGCATTAGGCCACCCGCTCAGGACCCAGGCCATTATTCTCTTTAAAGTTTGGTCGTTATTTGTTGCCACAGCTATATCTTTAGCAGTTAAAGGCCAGTCAGGAATGTCCTGTAGGGACATTATTTGCCCCACCGGGGCAGGGTCTTCCTCAGTGATGTTTAATGGCAGTCTGCTAAGGGCGTCAGCATGTCCCATGTCCTTGCCCGGTCTGTATTGGAGAGAGAATGAATATGCCGAGAGGAAAATGGACCACCTCAGCATTCTGGGTGACATGATCTGGGGAGTCTGTTTATCCGTGGTAAACAGTCCCAGTAGGGGCTTGTGGTCAGTCAGTATGGTAAAGTTCCTACCATAAAGGTAGTCATGGAACTTTTTTACTCCTGCCACGATTGCTAATGCTTCTCTGTCTATCTGAGCATAATTCCGCTCAGCTTTGGTTAGCGTCCGGGAATAATAAGCGATTGGTCTTTGTATACCTTGGTTGTCTAAGTGGCTGATAACAGCCCCCACCCAATAAGGTGAAGCATCACACGCTAGATAAATTGGTTTATTTTCGATAAAATGAGTTACTGTTGATTGGCTGGAAAGAATGTCCTTTAAAGTTTGGAAACTAACTCTATGTTTATTCAGCCACTGCCAAGGAGTCTTTTTATCTAAGAGTCTATGGAGGGGTTCTGCAATGGCAGCCTTGTGTGGCACAAATGTATGGTAAAAGTTCACTAAACCAAGGAAGGCTTGTAATTCAGCCTTGTTCTTTGGTTCAGGAGCCCATTTAATTGCTTTAATTTTGTCAGGGGTAGGATGTATTCCATTTTTGTCTATCCTGAACCCCAAGAAATCAGTGGACTTAACCCCAATGCAACATTTTTCCTTTTTTAGTTTCAAACCAGCCCTCCTAAATCTTTCCAGTACCTGTTGAAGCCGTTCCACTAACATTTCCTCATTTTTTCCAGCTATCAAGACATCATCAAAGTAAGGGCATACACCAGGTATGCCCTTTAAGGTCCTCTCCATCACTTCTTGAAAGATGCCTGGAGCTGCTGCAATACCGAATTGCAGTCTGTGGACTCGGAACGCCCCCTTGTGGGTAACAATTGTCTGTGCTTCTGCAGCCTCTTCAGAAACAGTCAATTGTAAGTACGCATGCGCCAAGTCTAGCTTGGCAAACATGGCGCCGTCCTGGATCGTGGCGAGGACCTGCTTCACCGTCGGGACCGGGTAAGCATGTTTTTTCATTCCAATGTTCAGGGTGGCCTTGTAGTCAGCGCAGATTCTCACATCCCCATTGGGTTTGAGGGGTGTGACAATCGGCGTTTCCCACAAACCACCCTCAACAGGTTCCAGGACGCCCTGGCCTACAAGCCGGTCGAGCTCGGCCTCGATTTTTTTCTTCAGGGCGAAAGGTACCCTTCGGGCCTTAAGCCTGATAGGTTTTACTGAGGGGTCTAGATTAAATTTAATTGGGGGACCTTTGTATTTCCCAAGAGATCCATCGAATACGTCTGCAAAATCATTGCAGACCGATTCGAGGGTCTTATTTTTAATTACTGAGTTTATTCCCCCAATCCAAATGCCCAGGGCTGGGAACCAGTTAAGGCCAATTAAACTAGTCCTTTGTCCCTCAGTTACTATTAAATCTAAAAACCCCTGAAACCCCTTAAATTTAACGCTAGGGCTAATCTTCCCTTTTATTTTTATTGGGGTTTTTTGGAAATCAGTTAATTGAATGTTTGTTGAACTAAGTGGAAGTTTCCTTCCACTTATTTGTTCAACCCTTTCAAGGGTTTCACTGGAAATTATTGACACTGAAGCCCCTGAGTCAATTTCCATCCTGCAAGGAACCCCTTGCAGGTGGACTATGATTTTTAATTTTCCATCTGGAAAATTGCTATTTTTCCCTTTCCTACTGCGATTGACACGCGCCACCTCCCCTAGATTTGAAATTTCAACCCTGGGTCTAGGGGTCTCTTTGCCACTAAAGTAAGGGGTTACCTTACCTTCGGCCCACACATCGACTTCGTGAATGCGGTTGTCGCGAGCGCGGTTTCTACAGATGGCCTGGATGTGGCCGGTCTTCCCACACGCTCTGCATTTTGCGGTACGGAAACGGCAAGAGGCCCGGGGATGGTTGCCTCCGCAGCTGCCACACCGGTTGTCATTTTCGCGCGGTCTCGTTGTGGCGTCTCTCCAAGGTCGTTGGGCCCCTGTCGTTGGTCGTTGCGGTGTTGCGGCTTGGTGACGGCGGTTCGGTTCAGGCCCCTCACTACGGGATGAGTTTGGCGCCATTTTCCCGAATCGTCTGGAGACTTCAGCAATATCTTCTTCCCACTGCTGGTCCGCCTCCCCGCAGTCCACATAGCCTTCTTGGTTGATCTCGGCAGACACGGCCATGCTACTGCGGGGGGGGGGCGCGATACCCGGTGGACTCGTATGTTAAAAGTTCGTCCAGCACTTCTTGTAAATCGCCGGTGGGTTTGGCGATTATTCTGTTTTGCAGCTGCTCGTCTCTCAAGCCCAGTACAACTCGGTCCTGAATTCTAATTTCTAAATTGTCGTATTTACAACGTACTGCGGCTTCCCGGACGGCAGCAACGAATTTTTGTATGGATTCTCCCGGTCTCTGGTTTCTTTTCTCAAAAATGCGCCGCCAGAAGAGTTCGGATCTCCTGGGTGTAAAATGGACCTTTAGCTTGGCTAGGAGGTCAGCATATGGCACGCTTGAGACCGGCTGTGGTTGACACAGTCCGACAGCGATTCGGTAAACCGGTGTGCCACAAATGGTCAATAATGCTGCCGCCTTTTTCCGGTCGTCTGTGATTCCATTCACTAACAGGAACCCTTCGACTTGTCCAATGTATTCTTCCCAATCCTCTGGGAAGTTTGGGTCGAATTCTTTCAATGACCCTATTTGCGCCATTCGGAGAATTTTCTTATTCCGCCGCGGCCGCTCGGTTGACTGTGACACGCTTTCGAATTTGCCGCCTTTGCGCAGCAATTCCGCCGATTCTCTGGTCTTCTGTCAATCCCACCTTCGTCGCCAATGTTTAGTTCTGATAGACGAGGACTCAGAGTGGTTTTGCAAATGAACAAGTTTATTGAATACACATAAGTCAACTGTCAACTGTCAAATGTTGCAAGCTTTTATAGTGGAACTGTTTGAACTCTAACCAATCAGCAGGGTCTATTTTCCCGCTTCTTGTAAGTTGTAACCAATGATTGCACCGGAATCTCCCGCTCTAAACCCAGCTCTATTGCAATCTGCTATTTTCCTTGTTTGCAACTATATACAGACACAACATAGTTGATTGGTTGGAGAGAGCTGGCTCATGCACAAGGCAATCTGCGCTATGATTGGTTGCTGTAGGTGTGGAGGGGGAGTTTCCCTTTTCCCCGCCTTTTTCTTGTATGTGCTCTGTATACTGTTTCATTTACCTCATGATGTTCCTGTGTTCCTGATTATCTTATGTCCTGTAAGCTGCCTTGAGTCGCCATGTGCGAGTAGGCGGCAATATAAATTTTCTACACAAATAAACAAACGTCTTGACTGTTGTAAATATAAATGTTAAATACATTCATTTATATAAAACTACAAGTTTATGTCAGTGTCTCTGACTTCATCTAGACCAGGGGTAGGGAACCTTGGCTCTTTTATGACTCGTGGACTTCAATTCCCAGAATTCCTGAGCCAGCATGGAATTCTGGAAGTTGAGGTCCACGAGTCATAAAAGAGCCAAGGTTGCCTACCCCTGTCTAGACAGCTACTGCTCAATTCCTCGACCGTATAACTAGGAAAACTTAAGCCTGTCTTATTCATGGGGTAGAGTCAAGACAAAGGCAATATTATAAAAAGCAATTGCGAGAGTGCGCCTTTGTTTGATCCCAATTGATCTTATGTCCTGTAAGGAGCCTTGGTGGAGCAGTGGGCTGATGCCTCCTTAAGTAACACCAGCTGCCTGCAATTATTGCAGGTTCGCATCCCACCAGGCTCAAGGTTGACTCAGCCTTCCATCCTTCCGAGGTAGGTAAAATGAGGACCCAGATTGTTGGGGGCAATAAGCTGACTTTGTAAAAATGCCGCTTGGGGGGGGGGCAAAAGCCCTAATAAGCAGGCATATACATAGAATGAAGGCTACTGCTAAGCTTGTAAGCCGCCCTGAGTCTTCAGAGAAGGGCGGGATATAAATGGAATTAAAATAAATAAATAAATAAATTGGGACACAGCTTGTCATTCTCTTCCCTTTCATGTCCAAATATATTCCTAGCATCATTATTTCACGACTGTATCTGTGCACATAAACCAGCAGTTGCATTTTTTATACATCCATGTGCAGTGCTTTATTTGTAAAAAAAAAAAGGTGCCGGAACTCACACATGTCATACAACCCGCCTTGCCTATCCTATAAGGTTCCATCCAAAAAAGGTGCCGGAAATCCATTCTGGGCGTTCTATGACAAAAAAGCCCTGCCCATGTGCTATGTTTTGGCCAGCCAGCATTATAAGCCTTGGTTTATATTTGTTCCCTCTAATCCAGGGCTATGAGCTTTTAATGACAAAGAACTATTTAACATAGGAAGATGGCCACGTTGTGCATATTAATGTGCTTGGCATGGATTTTCTGTTTTGATCTGAAGGACTTAAAACATGCTAGGCATATTTTAACAGAATAACAGAGTTGGAAGGGGGTCTTGTAATCCAACCCCATGCTCAAGCAGGAGACCCTGTATCATTTCAGACAAATGGCTGTCCAACTCTTCTTAAACGCCTCCTGTGATGGACTACCCACAACTTCTGGAGGCAAACCATTCCACTTATTAATTGTTCTCACTGTCAAGAAATTTCCCCTTAGTTCTGTGTTGAATCTCTCCTTGATAAGTTTCCATCCATTGCTTCTTATTCTGCCTTCAGGTGCTTTGGAGAATCAGTTGACCACCTTTTTCTTTGTGGCAGCCACTCAAATATTGGAATACTGTCACCCCTCATCCTACTTTTCACTACACTAGACATACACAATTCCTGCAACTGTTCTTAGGCTATAACCGTCTTAGGCTATACTACTATCACAAAATGCTGGGAGAACCCTCCTCCAATTTTAAGCAGTTGTGGCCTGTTTGGAGGAGGCCAAGAGCCACCCAAATAGGCAAGGGAACTATAATTTGCCAACCCCTTGCCCTAATTTTTGCCCACCCCTTGCCCTAATTTTTGCTTATAATTTGCTTTGCTTGAAAATGTAAGGGTGAAGGCACGAGACTTTAAACAGTGGACAAAAGGTGAAGAAGTAGGCCCAGCTAACTCTATTCAACCTGCAAAATAAATCTAGCGTCCTTCTGCTATTTTTTGTAGCAATTTTTCATGAGAGTCCCACTTTCTGGAACACTCAATAATGATTGCTTTATGTCTGTGAAGTATGTACTTAACCAAATAAACACAAAAGGGCCACAAGTGGCAGTGTAAATACCCTGATTTTTAAAAGATAACAAACTGAAAAGCTCAATCTGGTAAACCCAATAGATGGATATGTTTTTTAGCATACCAGGAAGCAGGAAAAAGAAGTAGTTGCTAAGAGTGGATGTTAAAGAAGAAATAAGGACACACAAGGAAGCTAAACTTATTAAGGAAATTTGTTGAGGTACCTGCAGAACAAAGAGGTGTCTGAAATCTGCTATGTGGTTAAAAAAAGGAGTAAGCAGCTACTGTGGTTTCAGTGACCTGAAGCAGGAACGTCATGAGCTTTAAGATGCTTAGAAGTGACACACGTAATTTTCTGTACAAAAGTTCCTTTGTTTCCTAAGTCTTAGGAACTTGACTTAAGGGTGACACGATAGCAGTGTTCCAATACCTCAGGGGCTGCCACGAAGAAGAGGGAGTCAAGCTATTCTCCAAAGCACCTAAAAGCAGGACAAGAAGCAACGGATGAAAACTAGTCAAGGAGAGAAGCAACCTAGAACTAAGGAGAAACTTCCTGACAGTTAGAACAATTAACCAGTGGAACAACCTGCCTCCAGAGGTGGTGAATGCTCCAACACTGGAGGTTTTTAAGAAGAGACTGGACAGCCATTTGCCTGAAATGGTATAAGGTCTCCTGCCTGAGCAGGGGGTTGGACTAGATGACCTCCAAGGTCCCTTCCAAATAATAATAATAATAATAATAATAGTAATAATAATAATAATAATAATAATAATAATAATAATAATAATAATAATAATAATAATAATAATTGTTATGGATTCTCTGAACAAAAGTGACTTCCTGTGAAGCCAGTTAATGGGTTGGCTTCACAGGAAGATACCCGAGAACATGCCTTTTTTTTAATCTGGAGAACTTGCTAAGATCTTGTTCCTTTCTCCCTATGATTTATTTGGAGGTTATTTCCATTAAGAACAGGAGCCATTTCTAGATCGCAGAACCCGTACCTGAGACCAGAAAGTTAGTTTGGAAAGTGAAGAGCAAGATGCAAGAGATGCACAATTCCATTTCACCAGCATCTCATGATTTTCTTCCCAGTATTTTGGTGCCTGTATGGATACCATCTGTCTGCTCAATAGGAGAGCTAAAGGTAAAGGTAAAGGTTCCCCCGCACATGCGTGCTAGTCATTTCCAACTCTAGGGGCCAGTGCTCATCTCCGTTACCAAGCCGAAGAGCCAGTGTTTGTCCAAGGACATTTCCGTGATCATGTGGCCGGCATGACTAGACGCCAAAGGCGCACGGAACGCTGTTACCTTCCCACCGTAGTGGTCCCTATTTTTCTACTTGCATTTTTACGTGCTTTCGAACTGCTAGGTTGGCAGAAGCTGGGACGAGTAACAGGCGCTCACTCTGTTACGCGGCACTCCATAATTCTGTCTGGGACAGCCAGGAAAGAAAAAGGGTCAAGAGGGCCAAAGAAGTTGTAGAGAATAAAGGAGATGACATGTATGAAAGACAGGAATCTATGCAGCTCTTAGTTATCGTCTTCATATTTATGGCTTTTCTGTAATAAATCTATTTATCTAGCCTTCTCTGACTGCTTGGGAGTGTTGGGTGGGCAGAGAAGTAAGTGCTGTACCCTTTGTGAAGCCCTGAAAGCATGAAGCAAAGCTGTGACTGAATAGTATCAATTCTATTTAAAGTATTTAAATATGTTTTAAATACAGCAGTTAAACATACAGTACTGAGCTTGTCTGCTGGAAAGTTGACAGCTCATGTTTGAGACCCCGCACGATGGGGTGAGCTCTCGTTACTTGCCCCAGCTCCTGCCAACATAGTAAATCTAAAGCAGGGGTTTTCAAATTTGGCCCTTGTAGACTTCAACTCCCAGAATTCCTCAGACCCCTGTTCTAAAGCATGCAAATATGAGTAGATAAATAGCTACCACTTCAATGGGAAGGTAACAGCATTCCATATGCCCTGCCATATAGCCATGCTGACCACATGACCATGGAAGTATCTTCAGACAATGGTTAAGAAACGGAGATGAGCACTGTCCCCTAGAGTCAGACATGACTAGACAGGGGAAAAACCTTTACCTTTATTTAAAAATTAGCTAAAAATCAGGAGGGAGAGTAGGGTGATTGGTGCGAAGGAGCTGCACTACTTTGATTTTTGGGAAATGGGGGTTGGCTATGTGAGTTCTCAATGATCCCCCAAATCCATATGTTCTCCCAGGCCTCAAAATGTAAGTGTTTCATCTTCCATGTTCTGCAACTGTTATGTGCTCCTGGCTAATTTCCTTCATGACCAGAGGCAAGCTCGCCTGACCAATAACCAGCCAAGACACAGTGAAGGCCTTTTGTTTCGTTTATTGCAATAAGAGGGGAGAGAAGCTATCAAAGCTTGGTTGTCTCCAAAGTTCCAACCCAAAATATTCCCTTCTTTATACAGCCCTGTTCCGGCTGCCACATCCCTCCTCTTTCCCCATTGGCTGAATTACTATAAGGTTACACTCTTTCCGACTGCCTCCTACCTATTTCCTGCTACATACTAAATCATACATCACATGTACATTAATAATATAAAATATTAGACCTATTCAATTGTCGGTTTTGAGTTCTGGGCCTCTTAGAACAATAGGTTCTTTCCTGTTTTTCAGTTTAGTTAAGTTTTCCTGGCTAGCCATTTCCTCTTATGAAATGGTGTGATAGTGTTGAAGGAAAAGTCTTCATCATGGTTCAATCCAAGCCGGGGATAAACGGCATGGTGACTGCTTTAGAAAGAAGGTTGCAGTTTATTGAAGAGGAGAGCCAGACAGAAAGATGGCTCTGGAAGAAAAGAGAGAGAGCACATGTAGGGAGTGGGTTTTTATACCCTCTGGGGCTCTGGAGGTTGTTTCTTGTTCCTGTTTGAGGCTTTGTATTTCCTGTGTCATGTATTTTGACCTGTGTCCCTTTGGCATCTGTGGATTAATCCTATTATGTCCTGTCTTAGACTCTGGGTGGGGTATGTAGATTTTAGGTTCTTTGTCTTCTTAATCTTCTAGCTGGGGGCCTCCAACCTTCCTGGATTATTTACATCTGCATTTCTACAAAGCTGGTTTCTGCTTGGGGGAGGGAGACTTGGGGCTATTAAGAAAAACTGGGCATGCTTTTCTGCCTTTTTAATATTTCCTTCTCTGGGGGGGTGTGTGACTTCCCACAATAGCTTGTCTTTTTGCTTTTCCAATCTAAGACCCAGCTAATTTTTGACTACATATTTAGCTTACATCCTGCCTTTATGCTATCCTTTCCTGTTTCCCAGCCATTATAGTTTTCGGTAAGCTTGTTTGTTCAGGCAGTAAGTTTCCACTGCAGCAAATTCAATTTTAAATTTCTTTTTCAATATTAAATTTTGAAGACCTTTCCTTGACTTCTAGCAGCAACCTAATTAGCTGTCCATATTCTTTGCAGATTGGTGTATTATTTCCTATCCTGGCCTAACTTGAACAGCTGACATCTAGTTAAGAGTGGTTCTAACTGGAATGGTTGATCAAACAAAGAGACTAAATAACAGAAATCAGAGATTAACTGTGGAACCTTATGAATACATAACATGTGCCCTACCATTTCTGTTTCTTGCAGCCTTTTCTTTCTAGCCAGCTCAAAATTCTCTGGTTCTATGGAGGTCAAATATTTTCTGTCCATAGGAAAATTCAGCTGGACTCTAACGAAATATTTTGACAATTATCTCAAATCAAACACAATTCTTTTTAAAACAAGACTCTGGCAAAGTTCTCTTTAACAGTATTTATTGAGCTGAAAGGATGAAAAGAATTCTAGCAACAGAGTTATTTCCTATTTTGAAAAAATTATACCAGGTAAATTAGGGAAAAACTGATGATTTTGTTTTATTTTGAAGTTTCAATTTAATTTCTAATAACCTTTATATCATCTTGTGGACCTTTTCCCTGATGTTGGAGATCAGCTTTGGATCAACCATTAAGCAAAATAAACTTAGGGCCCTAAGGAAATGGGGACACCACACTCCCCCCCCCCAGCCATTATGCCCTTAACTCTTTTATAGCTATGCTTAACTTAAAGTTTTTCATAACTGTCATCTGATGTGTTTCATTTTAATCAGCATTATTAAAAATGTTTTCTTTGGCATGGTGAGTGGACAAAGTTTAAAAGTTTGGTTTGAAGGCGTCACCTATCACATTTATTTCCGTCTCATGCTGTGACAGCTTCACTTCCATGGGAGGGTACTATTGTTGGGTAGTTTTTAGAGCATTATTTGCCTTAATCCAGTTCTGATGGAGATGCATTCAACCAGATGATTACAAAAGATCGGGGCTTTTTTCCTCATTGAACACTCAGATTGGAGTTCCGGCACCTTTTTTGGATGGAACCTTGTAGGGTAGGCAAGGCGGGTTGTATAACATGTGTGAGTTCCGGCACCTTTTTCTTTTACAAAAAAAGCACTGCAAAAGATGAATCTTTATGCATATGGGAACCTATACTTAGTGTAATGGTCATAATTTCAAGTAAATTATGTTATTATTTTAATGTTATTGTATTAATGTATTGAATTGGGCTGTAATATTTAATATTTTTTTAATTTTTATATGTTATATTTTATTGTATTGCCCTGTACACTGCCCTGAGTCCTTCGGGAGAAGGGCGGTATAGAAATTAAATTAAATTATTATTATTATTATTATTATTATTATTATTATTATTATTATTATTATTATTATTATAAGGTGATTCTGCATAGTTGGTTTATTTAATGTTAGGAGAATTAGTGGTAAGTAGTGGAGTGTTTCTGCGTTGATCTTCAGTGTTTCAGTGTCTTGTTTTCCATAAAAATCAGAGCCAACAACTGCAATGGAATGAAGAGCAGACAAACAGATGGGCTCTTTGAAATCTGTCTGGAAAGGACGGGACATGAGATCACCCACAAGTGCTCCCGACACTTGTCCAGACACTCAAGATAGTCATCTCCAGTGTTTAGAGCTGGCAGACAAAGGAATAGCCATCTTCTGCCAACCATGGTCAACGCTTTTGAAGGGATATTCCTTTCTTTTTTTACCCACTTTTGAAAATTGCTTGTTAACTGCTTTTCAGTTATTAGAAACCTTTGGATAGATATGTTTGTCAATCCCAGATGAGTTTCCTTTAGTCCCAAGTTAAAGAAATTTTAAATACAAATTTAAAGTCTTTTTTTTTTCTGGAATAACCAGCAAAAGGGGGATTAGAACTTTTTAAAGTCAAAGTTTTTAGTAAAATCAAAGTTACAAACAGACTGAGGGTCCAGACAAATTTGAAATAAGGTTTTGGAATAAATTATACAGAGTCTTTTATTTTATTTTTCTCTTTCTTTTTCTCCACTTTCTATTCCTTCTTTTATGTATCTATGTCTTTTTTAAAAAAAAATTGTATTAATTGTTTTCTGTTGTAATTATAGTATTGAATAGAGTTACTATTACAAAAAACAAAGGAGGTGAGGTGGACTTCCAGAAGAGGGAGAGAGCTTTATTTGTGTGGATTAACTCTGGGTAACTTATTTGGGGAGGGGGGGTTGAGGAAGTTTGGGTAAAGGATTCTCCCTCTCCTCTCCCTCCCCCCAAGTTTGCTTTTTTTACTTGATTAAATTACTTTCAGCTGTTGGAAGAAAAGTCTTCATTGTGGTTCAGTCCAAGCCGGGAATAAACAACATATGGCGACTGCTTTAGGAAGAAGGTTGCAGTTTATTGAAGAGGAGAGCCAGACAGGAAGATGGGTCTGGCAGAAAAGAGAGTGATCACAAGTAGGGAGTGGGTTTTTATACCCTCTGAAGCTTTTTGTTTGGAGTTGTTCCTGTGGCATGAACTTTGACCTCAGTCTGAGTGTGCCTTTCTGATGGTGATGGGTTAATCCTATTATGTCCCAAAGGTTATATCCTGCTTCCCTGAGGCTGGGGCTGATGACTCTTAGAGTTTGGGTGGGGTAAGTAGGTTTTAGGTGTCTCTGTCGTCCTAAGCTTCTAGCTTCAACTTTCCTGATGGTTTACATCTGCATCTCTATAGAGCTGGTTTCTGCTTGCGGGAGGGAGACCTGGGGCTATTAAGAAAACTGGGCATGCTTTTCTGTCTCTTTAAGATCCTTTGAGGAAATATATTTTTCTGCCCTTTTAATATTTCCTTCTTGGGGTGGGGGTGGGGTTGCTGACTTCCCACACAGCTTGACTGTCAATTATCTAGTGGAGACTCTGACTCTTAGCCCGTTGTAGATTCTGTTAACATTTTTTTATTTTTTTATTTTTATTTATTTATTTATTTATTTATTTATTTATTTATTTATTTATTTATTTATTTATTTATTTATATTTATATTTATATTTATATACCGCCCTTTCCCGAAGGACTCAGGGCGGTTTACAGGGTATTTAAAACAAGAAATACAAAAGTTAAAAACAATTTAAAAAATTACAACAGTCCCTGAAAAAGTAAAAAACCCCAATTAAAAGTAAAATTAAAATTCTCAGCCTGGGCCAGAGAGCTCGAAGAGCCAGGTCTTCAGGTCCCGGCGGAATGAACGGAGGTTGGGGGCAGTCCTAATCTCCACGGGCAGCTGGTTCCAAAGGGCAGGCGCACCCACTGAGAAGGCCCTCCCCCTGGGCGTTACCTGCCGGCAGTCTTTTACCGGTGGCACCCTGAGAAGACCCTCCCTGTGGGAGCGCACTGGACGAAGGGAACTTGATGCTGGCAGCAGGTGTTCCCTCAGATATCCCGGACCCAAGCCATTTAGCGCTTTATAGGTCATTACCAGCACCTTGAATCTCCCCCGGAGGGCAACCGGAAGCCAATGCAGGGAAGATGGAAATGGTGTAAAGAATAAAATGTATTTTGATATAAAACTGATTATGTGCTTGACCCCCTCCCTCAGTCTCAGCCTGGTAATCTCCTACAGTTGGGCTGAGCAGGATAAAATGGCCCCAAGTCACTCAGGGAGCTCTGTTACTAAGGGGTTGGGGGACAAAACCTGGGACTTTCCATAGTCAGTACGATATTTTAACTCCCCCCCCACCTCACACACACAAACGCACACACACTGGCTGGCTGTGGATAGGCTTGAACAAGCTAACAATCTGCATCTGGATAGCTTCACAAGATTATTAGATGACAAGATGTTTAGAACCAGAGCCAGGGGAGGCAGGCAGGTTTTGCTTCTTCTTCTTCCTCCTTTAAAAAAAAAGGTCTATTTTCTCTTTTTAAAAAGAAGTTAATGGTATAAATAATGGGCTACTTGCCTGGAGTCTGTCTAAGATCTGAACTATTATTTTTTTGTCATCTTTTATAGCAGCCTCTCCTAATTTGGTGTCCTGCCTTCACACTGGACTTCAGCAATGTTCTAAAATCAAGTACTGAAAGAGTATTTTCTCCATTTTCCATCACTCTTATGGCTTTTACTTCTGTTTCTCTTCAGCGTGAATTTTATGTTTTTCCAAAGCAGGAAAAAAAAGGCAGCCATTCAGTTTCTAGAGCAGAAAAAACAACAGCATACAAAGGGAAGCATTTTGGTGGTGGTGAGGATGCATCCCCCCTTTCTGGTAATTCCAGTATCCTGAAAACAGAAATGTACGTTTGTGTGTGTTGCTTGAAATGGCACATTGTTTATTTTGTGCCGTGGTTTTTAATGTTTTTAGTTATGCTAGAATGGCTGAACCTGTAGGATACTTGGTGCTCTCTGAGCTTGGTTGTTTTCTTGCAAATGTTTCATTACCAAATTAGGTAACCTCTTCAATTTGAATTTGGTTGTACAGAAAGGGTGGGTTATATATAAGGCATAGTCAGTAAATTTATATATTTACACTTAAAAATATTCACATTGCAATCAGTTCTGCTGAAGGCATTCTACGAAACTGAATTCAGAGCATTGCTGCCCAACAAAACATATATATATATATATATATATATATATATATATATATATATATATATATATATATATATATGTGTGTGTGTGTGTGTGTGTGTGTGTGTGTGTGTGTGTGTGTGTGTGATATGTTAACTCTTAGATTACCTTGCTAGGCCCCAAACATGGGGCAAATCTTTATTTCCTGTTTTCAGCCTTATCTCAAAGGCCATCGAACAGGCTGTAGTCACACCGGACAGTTCATATATTTGTGTAAATTACTAACAAAGAATTTGTTAGTAATTTACACACACACACACACACACACACACACACATATACATATACATATAATATATATATATATATATATGTGTGTGTGTGTGTGTGTGTGTGTGTGTGTGTGTATACGTATATATATGTGTATATATATATATACTGTATATATATATGTCGGGTCTACTTTTATTGTAAAGCTATAATGCCTGAATCTTATGAGTCTGGAATGTGCTTCCCTCCCTTTATCTTCTGTAAACTAGGGAGAGGTTTGCTCATGTTATCTTTTTGGCTTATGCTCAGGGAAAAATAGTAACTAAATCAAGGTACTATTTGGAAAGACCACACCCCACTAACTGCAAATATAATTGAGATATGGGCGGGATAGAAAATACGTTATAAATTGGAACTATTTTTAGTAGAAATAATTTTAGAAAAATATGATGAAGAAGCATATGCTTAATGTTGTATGTATGTTGTACGTGTCAAAAGCAGTAAGAATTGTATTTGCTTAGTAGTGTTTGAAAAGTGAAGCAACATTACCTGAAGAAGAGCGTATGTAGAAACCGATAGAGCGATATTGAAGAACAAAGAAAAAGAAGATATAGAATAATTTCAAATATGGGATATAGTTTATTAGTGGCCAGAAAAAAGGAGTAGTGATTGGGAATTCAATTTAAGTAAAAAAATGAACCCAGACAACACGTTGTTTACTAAGCACTTATGATGTGTAAAAATAGGAAATCAATAAAATATTACAAAAAAAGAGAGAAGAACAGAAGAGCTACGTATATTCTCTAGCATTGGTTTTATTCAAAAAGCAAATATTTTATATTCTTTTTGCTTTTCAGTGATTTATTTGAAACCACACTGTTTGTTTTCCCATGCAACATTTCCCATGCAACATTGTAGCTCTGCCAGACTTGCAGAAAGACAGTTCTCCCATTGGTAGAACTTTTTGTCTTACTTGTTAAGGAGATTTTTTTTTCTCCTCTTCTTCTTTAGGGGAAATATTCTATTCTGCCTCTTTTAATGTCCTGTAGAACAAGGGACGCGGTAGCTCAGTGGGTTAGGACGCTGAGCTTGTTGATCAGAAGGTTGGCAGTTTGGCGGGTCGAATCCCGAGTGCCGCGTAACAGAGTGAGCGCCTGTTACTCGTCCCAGCTTCTGCCAACCTAGCAGTTCTAAAGCACGTAAAAATGCAAGTAGAAAAATAGGGACCACTACGGTGGGAAGGTAACAGCGTTCCATGCGCCTTTGGCGTCTAGTCATGCCGGCCACATGACCCCGCAGACGTCCTTGGACAAGCGCTGGCTCTTCGGCTTTGAAACGGAGATGAGCACCGGCCCCTAGAGTCGGAAACGACTAGCACGCATGTGCGGGGGAACCTTTACCTTTACCTTTAGAACAGGGGTGTCAAACTGCTGGCCCGCAGGCCGGATCCATCATGCCAAAACCGCACCCACCCCATTGCCGGCAATGGAAAAAAGTCACAATATGTAGCAACATGTCACATGACGTTGCGAGTTTGACATCCCTGCTGCAGAATATTTTATTCTGAGGAGGGAGGGCCCTTCCCACAATATTAAAGATAGGGCTATTTACCTGAATGGCCAAAGTACTGTAACTGTTACAAGTAGGCTACTTTTCAGTTATGATATAATAATAATAATAATAATAATAATAATAATAATAATAATAATAATAATAATAATAATAATAATAATAATAATAATAATAATAATAATAATAATAATTTGGAAGGGACCTTGGAGGTCATCTAGTCCAACCCCCTGCTAAGGCAGGAAACCCTATAGCATTTCAGACAAATGGCTGTCTGTCTCTTCTTAAAAACTTCCAGTGTTGGAGCATTCACCACTTCTGGAGGCAGGTTGTTCCACCGGTTAACTGTTCTAACTGTCAGGAAGTTTCTCCTTAGTTCTAGGTTGCTTCTCTCCTTGACTAGTTTCCATCCATTGCTTCTTGTCCTGCTTTCAGGTGCTTTGGAGAATAGCTTGACTCCCTCTTCTTTGTGGCAGCCCCTGAGATATTGGAACACTGCTATCATGTCACCCCTCACCCTTCTCTTCGTTAAACTACACATACCCAATTCCAGCAACCGTTCCCTATATGCTTTAGCCTCCAGTCCCCCAATCATCTTTGTTGTTCTTCTCTGTACTCTTTCTAGAGTCTTGACATCTTTTTTACATTGTGGTGATCTACATCCTATCAAAGTGATGATGGAAGAAGGGCAACTAGAACAATGGCTTTCCTCACCAAGTGTCTTCTCTGTAGTTAACTCTGAAGAGGCTGAAATCTGAGATATTGTTCAAGCAGGTACCGGTAGTAAGTGACTGCAGCAAACCATCAGTTCAATGGACTTTTTGTTCAGCCTGTACCTCTGTTGAATATAAATTGAGTATTTCTTCATTTACGGCAAATGACACCATTTACTCTAAGAATGTAATTATACGCTTAAGTTTGATGCAAATGGCAGATGTTGGCACAAAAACCTGTAAACTCAGAAGGAAAAAGTAGTTATGCCTCTGTAATCAGGCACATACTGTATGGTCCTCGACGTACAACTGTAATTGAGCCCATAATTGTACCAGTCATTAAGTGGGTCACACAGAGAAGGCCTCCTCAGGGTACCGTCGGCTAGACAATGTCGGATGGTGACCCCCAGGGGAAGAGCCTTCTCTGTGGGAGCGCCAGCCCTGTGGAATCAACTTCCCCTTGAGCTCCGGATGGCCCCAGATCTCCAGTCCTTTCGCCGCGGCCTCAAAACACTCCTTTTCCACCTGGCTGACCTGGACTGACAGGGATTTTAATTATGTTTTTAATTTTTTAACTCTAATTTTTTATTTATTTTAATTTTAATTTATTGTACAGAGGCCTTTAATTTTAATTTTATCTTAACTTCTGTATTTATTGTATGTTATTGTTGTTAGCCGCCCTGAGTCCTTGGGGAGATAGGGTGGCATATAAGTTTACGTTTACATTTTATTTAATTTGTATACCGCCCTTCTCCCTAGGGACTCAGGGCGGTTCACAGGGCATATATAAATAACAATACAATACAATACAAAAGTTAAAAAAAGATTAAATCAGTGCCCAGTTAAAAACAATAATACTATTCTAAAACAACAATTTAAAACCCAAATCCCCCGTCAGGCCAGACCAGCTAATTCAAATAAATGGGTCTTCAGGCCACGACGGAAAGTTCGGAGGTCTGATGCCATCCGGAGCTCCACCGGCAGTTGGTTCCACAAAGCCGGGGCACCCACAGAGAAGGCTCTCCCCCTGGGGGCCGCCAGTCGGCATTCCCTGACCGGAGGCACCCTGAGGAGGCCCTCTCTGTGGGAACGCACAGGGCGGAGGGGAGTTGACGCCGGCAGCAGGTGGTCCCCGAGGTAACCCGGACCCATGCCATGTAGGGACTTAAAGATCATAACCAAGACCTTGAACCTCACCCGGAAGACAACTGGTAACCAATGCAGCTCGCGGAGCAAAGGTGTAACATGGGAGTACCGGGAAACTCCCAAGACAACTCTCGCGGCCGCATTCTGTACCAGTTGGAGCCTCCGAGTGGTCTTCAAGGGAAGCCCCATGTAGAGAGCATTACAGTAGTCAAGGCGAGAGGTCACGAGCGCATGAGTGACCGTGCACAGGGCATCCTGGTCCAGATAGGGCCGCAACTGGCGCACCAGGCGAACCTGGGCGAAAGCCCCCCTAGTCACGGCCACCACATGATCTTCCAGGGTAAGCCGTGAATCTAGGAGGACTCCCAAGTTGCGAGCCCTATCCACGGGGGGTAAGAGCTCACCCCCCACAGAAAGAGATGGAACATTTTGAATGTCCCGGGATGCCGGAATGCACAGCCACTCAGTCTTGTCAGGGTTGAGTTGAAGTCTGTTCCTCCCCATCCAGACCCGAACCGCCTCCAGGCAACGGGACATCACAGCGAGGGCATCACTGGGGTGGTTTGGGGTCGAAAAGAAAAGTTGGGTATCATCGGCATATTGATGATACCCAACTCCAAAACCACGAATGATCTCACCCAGCGGTCTCATATAGATGTTGAACAGGAGAGGCGAGAGAACCGACCCCTGAGGAACTCCACAAACGAGAGACCTAGGGGCCGATCTCTGCCCCCCTGCCAACACCGACTGCGAGCGTCCCAGGAGATAGGAGGAGAACCACCGAAGAACTGTGCCTCCCACTCCCAATCCCCTGAGACGCCGCAGCAAGATACCATGGTCGATGGTATCGAAAGCCGCCGAGAGGTCTAATAGGACTAGGACAGAGGAATATCCCCTGTCCCGAGCCCTCCAGAGATCATTCACCAGAGCGACCAATGCCGTCTCCGTGCTGTACCCGGGCCTGAAACCCGATTGGTAGGGGTCCAAATAATCCGCTTCATCCAGGACCAGAGGGAGCTGATGCGCCACCACACTCTCAACAACCTTCGCAAGAAAGCGAAGGTTGGAGACTGGACGAAAGTTGTTCAATACAGCTGGGTCCAAGGCAGGCTTCTTGAGGAGAGGTCTCACCACCGCCTCCTTCAAGACGGTGGGGAAATAACCCTCACTCAAAGAAGCAGATATAACCGCCTGGAGCCAGCCTCGTGTCCTCTCCCTAGCTGCATAAACCAGCCAGGAAGGGCACGGGTCCAACAAACATGTGGAGGAGCTCAGCCTCCCCATAATCCTGTCCACTTCATCAGGGGTCACAGAATCAAACTCTTCCCAGGTAACATTGACAAGACCGCTCGTGTCCTGATCGCCAGACTCTGCCCAGTTGGAGTCCAAACCGGTCCGAATCCGAGCGATTTTATCCGACAGATGTTGACTAAATTCCTCGGCACGACCCTGCAAGGGATCCTCCCTCACCTCCTGATTAAGAAGTGAGCGAGTCACCCTAAACAGGGCGGCCGGGCGATTATCTGCGGACGCGATGAGGGTAGAGAAGTAGTTACACCTCGCCACCCTCATCGCTGCGAGATAAGACCTAATGTAGGTTCTTAACCGCAACCGGTCGGGTTCGGATCGGCTAGACCTCCAACAGCTCTCTAGGCCCCGTTTCCGACGCTTCATCTCCCGGAGCTCCGCGGAAAACCATGGAGCTCGCTGGGATCTGCGCCGGGTCAGGGGCCGCAAGGGTACAACCCGGTCAAGTGCCTCAGTCCCAATAATAAATAAATAAATATGATGGCACACAATTTTTTAATTTTTTTTTCTAGTGGTCATTAAGCACACAACATAATTAAGTGAATCCCTTGTCTGCACTGGGCATTGTTTGCCAGAAACTGGAATTAAAATACCAGTTTCCATGGAAAACGTGATCAGTTGTGGTCATATGACTGCAGGATACTGTAAATGGCCTTAAATGCAATTTGATAGCCAAGGGACCAGAATGAAATCAAATGATCAAGAAGGTGGGCATTGGAACTTTCAATCTGTGATGTAAGAAGCCCTGGGAAAGTCTGTTGTAACTTTGAATGGCTGTCATAAATCAAGGACTACCTGTATGGTGAAGGTAGTGTTCTCATGGTTCAAAGTTTTATTAGTTTAACAAAGCATAAAATATAAAAATATAAAAAAGATGAAGATAAGATAGGGGGGGAAAGGGGGAAGAGTGAAGAGTGTAGGGTAGAGGGGGAAAAGGGAAAAAAACATTGCTTTATGACTGCTTTTGGTGCAGTAGAATAAGACAATAACATAAAATCTCAGCTTTTTACTTTTATATAATAATATATCCTAGCCATTTCTATAACGCCAAACCGATCTAATCAGCAAAACCCAGAACCCCAAAAACAAAGTTTCATTTTTTCTCCATCTCAAGTAAAGGTAAAGGTAAAGGTTTCCCCGCACATGTGTGCTAGTTGTTTCCAACTCTAGGGGCCGGTGCTCATCTCCGTTTCAAAGCCGAAGAGCCAGCGCTTGTCCGAGGACGTCTCTGTGATCATGTGGCCTGCATGACTAGATGCCAAAGGCGCACGGAACGCTGTTACCTTCCCACCTTAGTGGTCCCTATCTTTCTACTTGCATTTTTACGTGCTTTCGAACTGCTAGGTTGGCAGAAGCTGGGACGAGTAACAGGCGCTCACTCTGCTATGCAGCACTCGGGATTTGACCTGCCAAACTGCCGATCTTCTGATCGACAAGCTCAGCGTCCTAACCCACTGAGCCACCCCGTCCCATCTCAAGTACAAAGCCCAAAAGTGGTTTCCAAGTAGAAACAAAATTGTGTTCTTTAATCAAAGCAGTCAATTTAGCCATCTCTGCTAACTCCATCAGCTTTTGCAGCCATTCATCCATTGTGGTGTAGGAAGTCAGCAAATCCCCACCCAAGAGAATGAAATATTTAGGGGAATATTAAAAAAGGCAGGATAGAATATTTTCCCTAAAGGAGAAATGGAGAAAAAAAATATTAACAAAGGTAGAAACAGTCCCATTCTTCCTTCCTCAGGCAGAAACCTGAGGAGGTCAATCTTTAGAAACGGAGATTTTTTTAATCCATTCAGAAAGGCTGGGGCCAAACTATTCATAAGCAAAATGCCTTCAGCCACAGCTCCCACAGAAGGGTGGAGCTGATGGGATTAGAAAAACAAAGACTCCTAAAATCTACATTCCCCACCCAGGTCCAAGGACAGAACATGACCTCCAAGCCACAGCGGGAGTCAGGCAACAATAAGTAGAATACCAAAAGGGCACACTCAAGCACAGGTCAAAGTACGTTTCACAACAGGCATCTCAAACACAAAGAAGGAATAAAAACCCAACCACTCTCAACTCCATTTTGTCCGCTGTCCCAAAACTACATGCTGTTGTTGGTTCTGCTCATCATTAAACCTTCTTTCCTAAGAAGTCAGCCTCCATTTTTTTTATTCCCAAATTGTAACTGGACCTGATTTTTCTTTCAACAGTGGGCATCACAATGTCCTTCCATTTTTGTGTGTAAAGTAATGCAGTATTTCTCAATTTTAAGATATATTGATTTCAGCTCTCAGAATTTCCCCATGCTGCTTGGCAAATTCTAGGAGATAAAGTTCTCATGCATGCTGGCTTGGGAAAATCTGGGTGTTGAAATCAACACATCTTAAAGTGGCTGAGGTTGAGAAACACAGGTGCAAAGTATTGCATTACATTTGCCCTCTTGCTTGATTTAGAAATAGACTTGTTCTTTCTCTGAATGAGTTGGAAGGGGCAGCATTTCACAGCCCTGAATTAAATCAAACAAACCATATCCTGACATAATAGTGTGCTGCAGCTGCCAAAAAAAAGCCAACACAGTGCTAGGCTGCATTAACAGAGGGATAGAATCAAGATCACGTGAAGTGTTAATACCACTTTGCAATGCCTTGGTAAGGCCACACTTGGAACACTTCATCCAGTTTTGGTCATCATGATGTAAAAAAGATGTTGAGACTCTAGAACAGACATGTCAAACTCTCAACGTCATGTGATATCGCACAATGTATTGGGAGAGTTTTGCCATTTCTGGCAATGGGGTGGGCGCAGCTTCCGGACACCCCTGCTCTAGAAAGAGTACAGAGAAGAGCAACAAAGGTGATTAGGAGACTGGAGGCTAAAACATATAAGAAACGATTGCTGGAATTGGGTATGTCTAGTTTAATGAAGAGAAGGACGAGGGGGGACATGATAGCAGTGTTCCAATATCTCAGGGGCTGCCACAAACAAGAGGGAATCAAGCTATTCTCCAAAGCACCTGAAGGCAGGACAAAAAGTAATGGGTGGAAACCGACCAAAGAGAGAAGCAACCTAGAACAAATTTCCTGACAGTGAGAACAATTAATCAGTGGAGCAACCTGCCTCCAGAAGCTGTGAATGCTCCAACACTGGAAGTTGTTAAGAAGAGACTGGACAGCCATAGTATATGGCAGTTGTAGGCAACCTTGGCTCTTTTACAACTCATGGACTTCAACTTCGGGTTTCAGGGCCGGTCACAGCACGGAGATGGCAGTGGTCGTGCTGGTGAATGATCTCTGGTGGGCTCGGGACAGGGGTTGCTCACCTGTCCTAGTCCTATTAGATCTCTCAGCGGCTTTCGATACCATCGACCATGGTATCCTACTGCGATGTATCGGGGGGCTGGGAGTGGGAGGCACCGTTTTACGGTGGTTCTCCTATCTCCTGGGCCGCTCGCAGTCGGTGTTGACGGGAGGGCAGAGATCCACCCCGAGGCCTCTCACTTGTGGAGTCCCTCAGGGGTCGGTTCTCTCACCCCTCCGGTTCAACATCTATATGAAGCCGCTGGGCGAGGTCATTCGTGGTTTCGGGGTGGGGTATCATCAGTATGCTGATGATACCCAAATTTTTCTCTCCACCCCGAACCAACCCAGCGATGCCCTCGCTGTGATGTCCCGTTGCCTGGAGGCGGTCCAGGTCTGGATGGGGAGAAACAGGCTTCGTCTCAATCCTGCCAAGACTGAGTGGCTTTGCGTATCGGCATCTCGGGCTAATCAAACTATTCCACCTTTAATGATGGGGGGTGAGGTGTTACCCCCCCGTTGATAGGGCTCGCAACTTGGGCGTCCTCCTGGACTCACGGCTCAATTTTGAAGATCATATAGGAGCCGTGACCAGGGGAGCTTTTGCCCAGGTTCGCCTGGTGCGCCAGTTGCGACCCTACCTGGACCGAGATGCCCTACGCACAGTCACTCATGTGCTCGTGACCTCCCGTTTAGACTACTGCAATGCTCTCTACATGGGGCTGCCCTTGAGGACCACTCGGAGGCTTCAACTGGTGCAGAATGCGGCCGTGCGAGTTGTGATGGGGGTTTCCCGATACTCCCATGTAACACCTCTACTCCGTGAGCTGCATTGGCTTCCGGTTGCCCTCCGGGTGAGATTCAAGGTGCTGGTGATGACCTATAAAGCCCTAAATGGCTTGGGTCCGGGATATTTGAGGGAACACCTGCTGCCAGCATCAAGTTCCCTTCGTCCAGTGCGCTCGCAGAGGGAGGGTCTTCTCAGGGTGCCGCCGGTAAAAGATTGCTGGCAGATAACACCCAGGGAGAGGGCCTTTTCTGTGGGTGCGCCTGCCCTCTGGAACCAGCTGCCCGTGGAGCTCAGGACTGTCCCTGACCTACGTTCATTCCGCCGAGACCTGAAGACCTGGCTCTTTGAGCTCTCTGGCCCAGGCTGAGAATTTTAACTGGGGTTTTATTTTCAGGGATAATTTAATCTTTTATTTGTCTTTTAACTTTGTATTTTGTATTGGTGTGATTTTAAAATGCCCTGTAAACCGCCCTGAGTCCTTCGGGAAAGGGTGGTATATAAATCTAATAAAATAAATAAATAAATAAACTCCCAGAATTCCTGAACTAGCACAAGTTGTAAAAGAGCCAAAGTTGCCTACCCCTGGTATAGGGTATAGGGTTTCCTGCCTGTGTAGGGGATTGGACTGGTTGATCTCCAAGGTCCCTTCCAATTTTTATCATCATCATCATCATCATCATCATCATCATCATCATCATCATCATCATCATCATCATCATCCAAAAGAGCAGAGATGACAAGTCCTTTCAAAGTCGTTAGAGTGCACTGTTCACTTATTTTTAGTTTTGTCCCTTTCTTAGTTTTTTTTTTGGTGGGGGGGGGGTAGGATGTTGAAGTGGCAGTGTTTCTAATATTTCTCCAGATGAGGGCACCCTCACTATGCTATAACGACATCTGAAGACTATCAAAAGGATTATGGCATACATTTATGTGTATTAAAATCAAATATATTCCATGTATGAAGCACTGGACTGTGGATTTGAGATGGGAGCAATATTAAAAGTGGTATCTGAGAAAAATAAAAATCTGGAGGTATAGTATAGACAAGATACTTGTCTATTGATAACAGCCATTCACAAAATGTCTAAGACTAGAGTATTTTTGCATGTTGGATGCATATACTGGTAAAGATGATCTGATTTAAAAGCTAGCTGATCTATTTCTGATAGTCTGTCTTTATTATTATTATTATTATTATTATTATTATTATTATTATTATTATTATTATTATTATTATTATTATTATTATTATTATTATTATTATTATTATTATTAATTAAATTTTTATACTGCCCTTCTCCCGAAGGACTCAGGGTGGTGTACAGGGCAATAAATATCAAAATGTAAATACAAAAGTTAAAAAAGAGTTAAAAAGAATTAAATAATTATGCCCAATATAATACAATAATAAAAGTGTGTTAAAACTAAATCCAACCCCAAACCCATCAGACCAGGCCAGATTGTTCAAAAAAGAAGGTTTTTAGATCGCGCCGGAAGGAGCGAAGGTCGGGGGCCATCCAGAGCTCAACCGGCAAGCGGTTCCACAGGTCTGGCGCGCCCACAGAGAATGCTCTCCCCCTGGGGGCCACCAATCGGCATTCTCTGATCGGAGGCACCCTGAGGAGGCCCTCTCTGTGGGAGCGCACTGGACGGAGGGAAGTTGATGCCGGCAGCAGGTGCTGCCGTAGGTAATCCGGACCCATGCCATGTAGGGCTTTATTATTGGGTTCCAGGACAGCCATTGTTAAGTTTCCTGTTGGAGCATTATTTGGAAGTCTATAAAGATTCTCAATCATTCAGGTTATGGTTGTCCCAGAGGGGCTTTCCTTGAAGACATTTTGCTTCTCATCCAAGAAGCTTTTTTTAGTTCAGTTTAGTTCTTCAGAACTGAAGAAGCTTCTTGGATGAGAAGCAAAATGTCTTCAAGGAAAAACAAAGGAAGTCCAGTTGCCTTTTGAAAAAGCACCTTTGGGATTACTTTAGATGCCAAATTTGCTTCCCCAGAATCAGGCACTTTGTCCTACCTACTGCAGTGGTGAATTGCTGAAAAAGAGGCATGGCTCCCCTTAGAATAGCAGTTCCCCAAATTTTCTGCCTCTGTGGACAGGCAGTAGCAGCAGACGGTGGTGATGCCCAGGGCAGGGGATGTTTTTGGTGCACAATCTAATCCTCCACATTCGCAAATGGAGCTTTGTGTGCTTGCCCGCTGCTTGCTTGGCCTGGTTCCAATGGGCCACAGACCCATACAGGTTTGTGCACCAGGGATGCACATACAGTGTCTTAGGAAATAAATACTGTAGGTGTTGCTGATGGTGGATGTTATGAGGTCCAAAATAGTCTTGTCAGAATAGATACGAGGGCACAGATTTCCTTCAGATCTGCTGCAAAGTTTCGGTCCTAGGGTGATCCAGTGCAATCTGTTGCTGGTCTGGGGTTGGGAACTTGCATAGGTCTGCCATTAAAGGCCTACCTGCTCTGCAAAGGAAATTTTCAGGTGCAAGAAATCAGGAACCAGGGTTGTTCAAATGACTACAAGTTTATTCCATGCTATCTTAAGAATCTGTGCTACTAACAGTCAAGGCAAATTGGTGGTAGATAAGGATCAATGGAATTCAAGGTGGGCCGGACTTAGATCTCTTGTGGGCATGAAGGGACTTGAGACTGATGATGCATTTGACCCCTCCCTCAGGCACAACCTGCTCATCTCCTACAGAAATTTCATTATCAAAGAGGTGCTCAAGATTATATGCTAGCGGTTTTGGTTGTGAACTGCAGGCAATGTGGTTTTGTTTTTACAGTAGTTCTTGTGGGAAATTATTCCTGGAGAGTGATCTGGCTTGATTGATATTTCTTATTTGACATGGGCATGTCCATGCATGTGTTTATATGTATGTGACTTAACATGGCTGGATCAGTTTTGTAGTTTGAGAAAGGCCTGCTTTAAAACCCTTCCAGTGTAAACCTCTCTTCTGCTGATTTTGAACATGGAGAGTTTTGGGAGAAAGTTTGAATTGTGTGTGTTGTATAAGGATTGATTTGTTTCCCATATAAGCTGGTGCTTCGGGAGGCTTTTTCACAAGCATGACAGTGAATCTGCTGCATGACATTTTCTGGGCTCAGTTTCATTATAAGTTATTTAGATCAGCCTGCATTTTGCCCTTAAGTTGAAGAAATAGATCAGCCTGCATTTTGCCCTTAAGTTGAAGAAATAAAGATGCTATCAACAGTTTGTGATGGTGATGGATCTGCATATAGAGGGGAGGTTGAACAACTGGCCCTGTGGTGCAGTCATAACAATCTGGAGCTGAATACACTTGCAATTGTACAGATGAGAGTGGATTTTGGGAGGAGCCTTTCCATTTTACCACCACTTACCACACTCCACAGTACAGTATCAGCAGTAGAATTCTTCAAATTTGGGGGTTCTATAATCTCCATGGAATTGAAATGGACACCTTAACATTAGAACCATCATTAAAAGGGCACAACGAAGAACGTTCTTCCTGCACCAACTCAGGAAACTCACAGTGCCCTAGGAGCTGTTGATACAGTTTTTTTTGTTGTTAGCTGCGAAGTCATCTCCGACCCATCGCGACCCTATGGACAACGTTCCTCCAGGCCTTCCTGTCCTCTACCATCTTCTGAGTCCATTTAAGCTCATGCCTACTGCTTCAGTGACTCTATCCAGCCACCTCGTTCTCTGTCGTCCCCTTCTTCTATTGCCCTCGATCTTTCCCAGCATTAGGCTCTTCTCCAGTGAGTCCTTCCTTCTCATTAGGTGGCCAAAGTACTTGAGTTTTAGCTTCAGGATCTGGCCTTCTAAAGAGCAGTCAGGGTTTATCTCCTCTAGGACTGACCGGTTTGATCGCCTTGCAGTCCAAGGGACTCGCAGGAGTCTTCTCCAGCACCATAGTTCAAAGGCCTCAATTCTTTGGCGCTCAGCCTTTCTTATGGTCCAACTTTCACTGCCATACAGTGATAGTTTTACAGAGGAATTATTGAGTCTGTCTTTTGTGCTTCTATAACTGTCCTGTTTGGTACCGCAGCCAAACAGGAGAGATAGAGACTCCAACGGATAGTCAAGGTTGCAGCCTTCCTTGAGTAGAAAAATTGTATATTATGTGGGTCAAAAGAAGGGCTGAGAGGACCCCTCACATCCTGGACATGAACTCTTCCAACGGTTCCCCTTGGGATGGCGCTCTATACGGCATTGCAAGTCAAAGCAACTAGACACAGGGACAGTGCTTTTCCCTTCGTGCCATCACTCTGCTGAACAACTAATTCTCACAGTGTTGTTTAATGTCTATGTTTATTTACCCATGTACCATGGCTAGTAGTAGTATTATTTATACTTCTTATTATCTTTCCTCCTCCCCTCTCTTACTATTATTATTATCATGATGGTTATCATTATTCTGTTGCTGAGAGTTTCTGCACCAGAGACAAATTCCTTCTGTGTCTCACACTTAGTCAAATAAAGTATTCAATTGAATTGAATTGAATTGAATTGAATAGATCTCAGAGGAGGAGAAGCTTTTAGAGACAGGCTAAGATGCTGAAGATAATTAGGTAAAGGTAAAGGTTCACCCGCACATGCGTGCTAGTCGTTTCCAACTCTAGGGGCCTGTGCTCATCTCCGTTTCAAAGCCGAAGAGCCAGCGCTTGTCTGAGGATGTCTCCGTGGTCATGTGGCCGGCATGACTAGACGCCAAAGGCGCACGGAACGCTGTTACCTTCCCACCGTAGTGGTCCCTATTTTTCTACTTGCATTTTTATGTGCTTTTGAACTGCTAGGTTGGCAGAAGCTGGGACGCGTAACAGGCGCTCCCTCTATTCTTCCCAAAAGGAACTATTACTGTAGGGTTTACTTTCAGCAGTTTTTGCCTTCCGCAAACTGAGCTTCTTTAGATGATTCCCCCCCACAAGTGTTAATAACATTCTGCTGATGATACTGAAGATTTTTTTTTTCATCCAGAAGAATGGCTGACAGTCCTGCAGCTTTCCTTTTTAGCATTCTCTGAGGAAATAGTGATTCTCACATTTCCCTCAGGAAGATGACAGCTGTCAATGAATCCTTTGGAAAGTGCTGTTGAAGAGGAAGAAGTTATGAAAATGACAAACTGCTTCCCTGTGCTTTACATGGGGCTGGCTTTGAAGATTATTCAAAAACAACACTGGGTGCAGAATGCAGCTGATGGCATAGTGATGGGTAAAAATTGCCACAACAGCCATTGTGAACTAATTGTGCATGCTGCATTCGCTTTAAGTGGGTTTCTCTGTATAGTACAAAACAGTTTTCTTAGGCTGTACATTCTGATCCTGGTAAAATGATCTTTAAAACTTGCTTCTTTTTCTCTCTTTAACACTTTGCATATGTTTTATGAACACGTGGAAGATGAACAGTGGATTGGGCACACAGTCCCTGCTCCAAGAGGAGAAGATGCCTTCAAACCGTGGGTCTCTACAGATATCTTGGGCTTTTGAACCTTTGTGATCTTTTTGACATTTTTACCAATGAGATATGTTCCCCAAGGAGGACATAAAGAACAACTTCCTGACCAACGACAATTTCCTTCCTCTGTGTTGCCAGCCATTTAGTTACTTGTGTGCATGTGTTCGTATGTGTCCTATATGTGCTTCTCATTTTGTGACCTTTGCTATTGCGGAACAAAGAATGAGAAGAAATACGTTCTTTCTTTCTGTGAAGGGTGATAGACCATTTGTTTATAGGACTATTATAGGATTATTCTATAATCACAATAACATCGCAGGGAACAAATGACAAAATGCAAAACAGCCTTAGCTTTTGGCTGTTTCCCCCCCCAATAATTGTAAAGGAAATGGCTCTGATTCCTGGTAAAGGTTTCTGAAAAATGTTCCCAGAATTGGTTTCTATCCTTTTCTAATGTACTAATGTTAGAGGAAGGGACGGGTGGCTCAGTGGGTTAGGATGCTGAGCTTGTCGATCAGAAGGTTGGCAGTTTGGCGGGTTGAATCCTGAGTGCCGCATAACAGAGTGAGCGCCTGTTACGTGTCCCAGCTTCTGCCAACCTAGCAGTTCGAAAGCACGTAAAAATGCAAGTAGAAAAATAGGGACCACTACGGTGGGAAGGTAACAGCGTTCCGTGCGCCTTTGGCATCTAGTCATGCCGGCCACATGACCACGGAGACGTCCTCGGACAAGCGCTGGCTCTTCGGCTTTGAAACGGAGATGAGCACTGGCCCCTAGAGTTGGAAATGGCTAGCACGCATGTGCGGGGGAACCTTTACCTTTTACTAATGATAGAGATATCTGTGTTTCCTCCCCTTCCTTGTGTTTTCTTCACTTTAATAAAGCCCTCTGATTCTTCAATTGGTTTTCTAATTCTAGTACATTTTCCTTTTTCCCCCCTGCCTTTAAACAATTGCACAGTTCTCAGTTTTCCCAGCCCTGCTGCTTTCATGGAATGCCCTTGGAAAGGGTCCCATGATACCTAGCAGAACTGAGGAATTATGGAGACATTTTGCAATTGAAATTAGGATTATTTATTTTAAACTTGAACATGGGGCAAAATCTCAGCTCCCATGTTGCTCTTGCCTTTGTTTGGAGACCGTAATTACTTGAAAAGCATAAGATTACAAATCATCAGCAAATTACTTTTGGGGTTTCTTCCTTTTTTCACACATATAATCATGGCACTTTTATTTGGTAGCAATAATCATATGGATCATGAAATCCAAATCTTGAAAACAGTGTGGCAATTATGGATTCAGCAAAAACAAATCTGGTTTGCCTAATTTCATTTCATTTTCGATCAAGTAATGTTGGGAAAGATGGAAAGAAGGAGAAGAAGAGGATGAATGCAATTACTGTGGCATTTGGAACAGCCTTGGAAGACATGAAGGATCAGGTTGGGGACAGATTGTCATGGAGAGAATTTATCTATGTGGTTACTAAGAGTTGATCGACTTGATGGCACATCATTGACCAATCAATCAACCAATCAACCAGGTTACATGTAGCTCCCTGCAAAACCTTCCTGGATCCATGTAAAAAGATGGGAAGGTTCAACCCACTTCATGGAAATCAAAAGAGGGATGACCAGGGCAATGTACATCCTATCCTCCCACCGTTGGGTTAGATATTTGGCATATAGATTTTCACTGTATAGCAGTTTGTGCAATTCACTTCTTGACACAGAGAAACCTTTGGTGCAATTCTAGGCATCACACCTCATGAGCCATTAAAGAGGCCACTGTGAAGTTGGATCCTACTCCTCCATATATGACTTGGGGCTTTCTAACATCCCCCTTTTTCTCAACAGCAATAGCACTTAGACTTGTATACCACCCCATAGTGCTTTACTGCACTCTGTAGGTCAGACATGTCAAACTCACATGACATCCCTTGAAGACCACTCGGAGGCTCCAACTGGTACAGAATGCGGCCGCGAGAGTTGTCTTGGGAGTTTCCCGGTACTCCCATGTTACACCTTTGCTCCGCGAGCTGCATTGGTTACCAGTTGTCTTTCGGGTGAGGTTCAAGGTGTTGGTTACGATCTTTAAGTCCCTACATGGCATGGGTCCGGGATACCTCAGGGACCACCTGCTGCCGGCATCGATTCCCCTCCGCCCTGTGCGTTCCCACAGAGAGGGCCTCCTCAGGGTGCCGCCAGTCAGGGAATGCCGACTGGTGGCCCCCAGGGGGAGGGCCTTCTCTGTGGGCGCTCCGGCATTATGGAACCAACTGCCGGTGGAGCTCTGGATGGCACCAGACCTTCGAACTTTCCGTCGGGGCCTGAAGACCCACCTGTTTGAAATAGCTGGTCTGGCCTGATGGGGGATTATGGGTTTTTAATTGTTTTTAAATTTGTATTACTGTTTTAATTGGGCATGGGTTTAATCTTTTTTAATTTTTGTATTGTCTTTTTTATATATGCCCTGTGAACCGCCCTGAGTCCCTACCAAGGAGAAGGGCGGTATATAAATCAAATAAAACTCTAAACTCTAAACATCGCGCGATGTATCGGAGCTTTTTTCCCATTGCCAGCAATGGGGTGGGCACGGTTTCCTGGTGACGCCTTGGTGGAGCAGTGGGCTAATGCCTCCTTAAGTAACACCAGCTGCCTGCAATTAGTGCAGGTTCGCATCCCACCAGGCTCAAGGTTGACTCAGCCTTCCATCCTTCCGAGGGAGGTAAAATGAGGACCCAGATTGTTGGGGGCAATTAAGCTGACTTTGTAATAATGCCGCTTGGGGGTGTGTGAAAGCCCTAATAAGCAGGCATATACATAGAATGAAGGCTACTGATAAGCTTGTAAGCCGCCCTGAGTCTTCGGAGAAGGGCGGGATATAAATGGAATTAATAAAATAAAATAAAATAAAATAAAATCTGGCCCACAGGACGGCAATTTGACACCCCTACTCTAGGTTGTTTACTATGTCAGCATATTGCTCCCAACAATCGGGGTCATTTTACCAATCTTGGAAGAATGGAAGGCTGAGTCAACTGTGAGTCCCATCAGGATCAAACTCCAGACTATGGGCAGAGTTTGCGTGCAATACTGCATTCCAACCACTGTGACACCAGGATTCTGCAGGAAAACCTTCACAGGCATCTGTTTGACTCAAATGAAAAGATACAAAGGACTGTCAGAGTCCAATTGTAAGGTTCCTAGCTACCACAAGGATATGAGATTTTGTCTGTTTTTCCCATCCCTCTATTGCAGCTGCTCCCAACCTTTTCTATGATCTCTGGAGGGCTCGGGACAGAGGACATTCCTCTGTCCTTGTCCTATTAGTCCTATTATTTATTTATTTATTTTTGGGACTTATATGCCGCCCTATCTCCCGAAGGACTCAGGGCGGCTAACAACAATAAAAAAATACAATAATACAAACGTTAAAAAAGGATTTTTGCATATACACAAAAATTTATGCATATACACAATAATTTTGAAAACCCAAGTTTTTGCACCCCCTGGAATATTGTCTCGCACAAAACCCAAGTTTTTGCACCCCCTGGAATATTGTCTCACACCCCCGGTTGGGAACCCCTGCTCTATGGCTCTATTTTCATTGCTCTGCCTATGGACATTTCTGTCTCAACTGTGATTTGTGGTTAAGATTATATTTTTACTATGTTTTGCTTAATAAATCCTTTCAGCTTTTATCTCCTTGCGGGTGTTTGATGCTTTCAAGATTTTATTTGTTTTATATTATTCTAACCTGCCTTGAGATCTTTAATTTTTCACCCCTTAAGATGACCTCTTTCAAACAAAATGGCTTAAAATAACAATACTGTGATTTCCTGGCCAGAAAAACAAGCAGCAAACAAAGCTGATGGAGCTATCCTCTCAAAGCTCACGCATTCTTTTCCATTTTATTTTGTACAGAAAAAAAAAACAAGAGAGACGGATCTTCAAGGAGAACTCACCATCTTCCAGTTTCTAGGCCAGCGCCTTAACAACTAAGCAACTAAGACGATCAAAGGCCTGGAGATTAAAACATACGAAGAACGGCTGCAGGACTTGGGTTTGGCTAGTCTAAAGAAAAGAACAAATAGGGGAGACATGATAGCAGAATTCCAGTATATAATAATAATAATAATAATAATAATAATAATAATAATAATAATAATAATAATAATAATAATAATAATAATAATAATAATAATAATAATAATAATTTGGAAGGGACCTTGGAGGTCATCTAGTCCAACCCCCTGCTCAGGCAGGAAACCCTATACCATTTCGGACAAATGGCTGTCCAGTCTCTTCTTAAAAACTTCCAGTGCTGGAGCATTCACAGCTTCTGGAGGCAGGTTGTTCCACTGATTACTTGTTCTAATTGTCAGGAAGTTTCTCCTTAGTTCTAGGTTGCTTCTCTCTTTGATTAGTTTCCATCCGTTGTTTTTTGTCCTGCCTTCAGGCGCTTTGGAGAATAGCTTGACTCCCTCTTCTTTTGTGGCAGCCCCTGAGATATTGGAACACTGCTATCATGTCCCCCCTCGCCCTTCTCTTCATTAAACTACACATACCCAATTCCAGCAGCCGTTCCTTATATGTTTTAGCCTCCAGTCCCCTAATCATCTTTGTTGCTCTTCTCTGTACTCTTTCTAGAGGGCCTGCCACAAAAAAGAGGGGGTCATGTTATTCACCAAAGCACCAGAGGGCAGGACAAGAAACAATGTTTGGAAACTGATCAGAGAGAGAAGCAATCTGGAATTAAGGAGAAACTTCCTGACACTGAGGACAATTAACCAGTGGGACAGCTTGCCTCCAGAAATCATGGGCACTCCATCACTGGAGATTTTTAAGAAGAAGCTAGACAGTCACTTGTCTGAGATGGTATAGGTCAGGGGTAGGCAACCTCGGCTCTTTTATGACTCATGGACTTCAACTTCCAGAATTCCTGAGCCAGCCATGCTGGCTCAGGAATTCTGGGAGTTGAAGTCCATAAGTCATAAAAGAGCCGAGGTTGCCTACCCTTGGTATAGGTCACAGGTCTGCAACCCGCGGCTCCAGAGCCGCATGCAGCTCTTTCAGCCGTCTCCTGCGGCTCCCAGTCTTCTGCCATGTGCAGTCCAAAAAAAAAAGTGGGACTAAAAAAGTTCAACCAATCAATTCAAATATGCAGGGTAGGTGCATATCTCGCCTTGGCTCCACTCTTCAGTCAAACCCTGTTCTGCGCATGCACGCATGTACGCGCATGAACACATTTTTTTTGCGGCTCCCAGTTTTTCCTTTTGTGAGGGAACCGGTTCCGAGTGGCTCTTTCACTGTTTCAGGTTGCTGACCCCTGGTATAGGTCCTCCTGCTTGAGCAGTGGGCTGCACTAGAAGATCTCCAAGGTCCCTTCCAGCTCTATTCTATTGTAATTAACCACTGGATCAAACTGGCTGAAAGATTTTCTTTCATAGAAATTTTAAAAACTTTATGATGTGTACATGAAAAAAGAGCAGGCCTTTTTTATTGTGGCTGCCATCTTGATTTTTTTTTTGACCCATCCCCTATGGACACCTCAACATAGCCTGTCCACTGCTGGTCAGATGGGATATCCACAAGCCTTTCCTCTCTCAATCCTTCTGTGCCATTCAGGCATTCACCTCACTTGTTCTCCCTCTGAAATGGAAGAGCGTATGCCACAGGCAATCAGCTGATCGCTGGCTGAAGTGACTCAAGCTTTCCCACCCTCCTTTTATATGCTAAATAAAGCTTATCTTTGTTTCCCTTTTCCATAAACTGCAGCTTTCAGAATAGGTCCTTATGAAAGTTATACTTCTAACTTTGGTATTCCTGTCTCTGTGCATTCTTTCCATTGTATAAAGTTATCTGCAGCAAAGATCACCCATAAAAACAGTGGGTTTTGGGCATATCAGATCCTGCCAACTGCTCTCCTCAGGGGAGGGGGGGAAAGAGGAGAAAAGGTTGCTTTGCCCAGTATAGGTAGACCTGCAGGAGATGACCAGGCTGAGCCTGAGGGAAGGGTGATGCCTGTTGTGTAGTGAGTTCTTTGGAGGCAGGAAGCGAGACGAGAGGTTTTAAACAGGAACATTGCTTTATTGAGGCAAACAGGAACTGAACTGAGAACAGAGGCTTCTGCGCAGCTACTTATACGGTTGGCCACTAGGCGGCGGCCAATAGGTTTAAAGGAACCCATTCCTGCCCCAAATCATCCAATGATCTTCTTGGAGACAACTTGTCTGGCAAGTCAGTGACCGTTACACAGACACCCCAATTGAGCAACCTTAAGCAGTATTCAAAAGACACGTGAAAACAGTTCAAGTGAATCCCAATACATTACAAAGCCCATCATGAGTTTGGAGTCTCTTGACAGAAATTCAGAATCTTTATTTCTTGGATTGCAGACTGGTCTAGATTTGAGCTTCAGAGATTTTCACTCATAATGAAACTGAGCCAAGAAAAAGTCACACAGCAGATTCATTGTCACGCTTGTGGAAAAATCCTCCTGTAGCACATGCCCTAGAGCTCTGATCACGGTCCAATGGGACACTCAGTGGGAAGCGGACGTTTGAGAGGAGTCAGAAGCTAGTAGAAAATACTGCAGCTTAACTGCTGCTGAGACAAAGTCAGTGAAGATCAATACTGATGTTAAAGTCACTGCCTTTGTCCTTATATGTTTCCAGGGCCAATTTAAAGAGCTGAATAATAATAATAATAATAATAATAATAATAATAATAATAATAATAATAATAATAATAATAATAATAATAATAATAATAATAATAATAAAAAGTTGGAAGGGACCTTGGAGGTCATCTAGTCCAACCCCCTGCTCAGGCAGGAAACCTTATACCATTTCAGGCAAATGGCTGTCCAGTCTCTTCTTAAAAACCTCCAGTGTTGGAGCATTCACCACCTCTGGAGGCAGGTTGTTCCACTGGTTAATTGTTCTGTCAGGAAGTTTCTCCTTAGTTCAAGGTTGCTTCTCTCCTTGACTAGTTTCCATCCGTTGCTTCTTGTCCTGCTTTCAGGTGCTTTGGAGAATAGCTTGACTCTCTTCTTTGTGGCAGCCCCTGAGATATTGGAACACTGCTATCATGTCACCCCTCACCCTTCTCTTCATTAAACTACACATACCCAATTCCAGCAACCGTTCCCTATATGTTTTAGCCTCCAGCCCCCAATCATCTTGGTTGCTCTTCTCTGTACCCTTTCTAGAGTCTCGACATCTTTTTTACATCGTGGTGACCAAAACTGGATGCAGTATTCCAGGTGTGGCCTTACTAAGGCATTGTAAAGTGGTATTAGTACTTCACGTGATCTTGATTCTATCCCTCTGTTAATGCAGCCTAGCACTGTGTTGGCTTTTTTGGCAGTTGCAGCACACTGCTGGCTCATATTGAAGTGATTGTCTACTAAGACTCCGAGATCCCTCTCACAGTTACTACTATTGAGCAAGGTACCACCTATACTATTACCTTTAAAGTCCTGTGTAGTGTAAGAGGGTATATAATGCCTTGCCAAAATTGAATCTCCAGGTCCATTCCAATAATCTAAATCAGTGTTTTTTCATCCTTGACAATTTAAAGACGTGTGGACTTCCACTCCCAGAATTCCTCAAAACACTGCTTTAGACAAGCTATTGAAAATTTTGCCCCTTTAAGAAGTACAGGTGTGTGTGTGGGCTAGATGACAGGATGTCATTGTCTGAGACACCTTTCCCCTGGATGTGTTTTCACTATTCCTTCTTGCATTTGCACAAGCAGGTGAAAACCATACTATCTCTCTGGCCTTGGTGGAGAGGGGAAAGCATTATCATTGGATTCCATTGGAGTTGGGTGGATAATCCATTTAAATGAATCCAATAAACAAGAATGTTCTTTTTCTGGATTTTATGAGCTGTTTTATTGTGTTTTGTGGTACATCCCCTGAGGTCTTCAAAATTAGGGCAGGCTACAAATAGTGTTTAATAACTCTATAAAATTAATATTCCCCATTTTACGGGGGGGGGGGCATTAAGAGAGATCAGTGCCAAATGTGAGAAGTCTGAGTGATAAAATATAAAATCTACAAATTTAGAACTTGAAGTTTGTTATTATTATGTCTCGGATAACTGCCTTGTTAAGATACTGCATATTTATGGCTGTGCTCAATTATTTCTTCACAACCAGCAAATAATTTTACAGCAAGGGCTTCTGCAATTGTAAATTCTCATGCACGTGACAGAGGAGACTCTGGTCTATGGATAGAAGCTAACGTCACAATTAATCTCATAGCCTAAAAGTTGCCATGAAATTCTCTGCTGTTTATGGCTTTATGGCTCCCAGCAAGACAAGTTTGTTATCACAAGAAAGACTCATTACAAGCAGGCAACAGGAACATGTAAACAGATGTCAGTAATATATTTTTGATTTACCTTATAAGCAGGAGGGGGAAACATGGCAACGAGATGTGTAAATATTTGGCCAGCCATAGAGTCAGTTATGATTGCAGCTTTTTCTAATCAGCGGACTGATCCTCATGACAGCCAACCAGGACCATACTGGTTAAGGAATTAAGTGGACTGATTACTCTGCACTCAGAAATGGAGGACCACATCGATTCCCACAACGGAGGAATGGTTACAAAAGCTAATGGAGCTAGCAGAGATGGCTAGACTGACTGTACTGATTAAACAGAAGAATACGAACACTTTTACTGCCACGTGGAAACCGCTTCTAGACTTTGTGCTTGAGGTCGGGAAAAAAGAAATGAAATTTTGATTTTGGGTCTTACCAATTAGATAGACTTAATGGTATGGAAATGGCCAGCTTATATTATTTTGTAAAAGTAAAAAGTTGAGGTTTGAGGTTGATACTCTACTTTGCTGCACCAAAGGAAGTCAGAAGTCAGCGCCTTTTTCTCCTTCTTTTTTCTCTTCCCTACCTCACTTCTCTCTTCCCTTCCCCATTTTTTCCGCTATTTACTTTTGTATTTTCATTGCATCGTATACTATAAACTAATAAAACTTTTAAACATATGGTGCCCAGAATCATGTTGGATGAGATGGGCAGTTATATAAATTCATTGAATAAATAAAAGTGGGGAAAAAGGGAATTAAGTGGAGTGAAATCAAACTCTTGTGGCAGGTCCAAACTTTTCAAGAGGACAAGTAGGATATGCAACTGATGGTTACACCACAAAGTATGGCTTCTCATCAATATAACTGTGTCATTGTACAAGTTCCTGAATTCCAGTTTCTTATCACAATATCCAATATTCAAAATTCTTTCCAGGTGTAATTCAAGGTACTGGGCATCACCTTTAAATTTCTGAATGACCAAGGGCCAGTTTTTTTGTGGGACCACATCTCCCTATGGGTATCTGCTCATTCCACCAAGTGGGTGTGCTCCAGGTCCCTTGCTTTACATGCTGCCATCTGATGGGACATTTGGAACACTCTTCCCCATAAGATCTTGGAGGACCCCACCCTCCTTGCCTTTGGGAAGGTCCTGAAGAGTTGACTCTTCCCAAAAATCTTGGGCTAGAGTGAGACTGAAGCCCAGAAGAACTGTGTCAAGCTTGAAGCACGTGCACGATGTTGCCACCCTTACTGCTTCTTAGCTTGCCAACGCACTAGGGGGAAGGGGAGGGGAAAAATGGAATGTAGACTCTGGACAACAAGAAATCCAGCCATGCAAATCAAGGACGCTTCAGCAGATGTCTACCAACTCAGAGAGACCCTTTCTCATAACAAACTTTTGACACTTGATTGGACAATGTGACATGCACTAATAGGGGGAGAGAGAATTGTGTGTTTTAATTATAGCGGTTCGCGTGGGAAATAACCAGAGCTGGTTTTGCTTTCAATCATGCCAAAATGTTGTACTCAATAAAGTTTTGCATAAAGAGTTTGGATCCTCTAAGCGATGCTTACTTGTTTGGATTCGTTAGTCGGAACATTTGACAAATGGTTTGTGGACATATAAGGATGTGTTGCATTTGGGGATGTTGGGGGTACTGAGAGTTTTTACGATGGTGTTCTCTTTTCTTGCTTTTCTTGTTTGTAGTCCCAGGCTTGTGGTACGTACAATGGTGGCTAAATAAATCTTAATGTAAAATAAAATATTAACATAAAGGGGAACCTGATTAACCTGATTTATTTTTACTTGGGACTTGTTTTTAATTCTGCTTTTAAGCTAAGCTTTATTTATGTGTCTATGTCAGGGCTTTTCAACCAGTGGTACAGGTACCACCTGTGGTACATTGGCACCTGGCAGGTGGTACGCAACCATCCTAGAAAAGTGGTAGTGGGGGAGGGGAATGAGCTGAACCGGTGGCAGCACCGCACAAGCGTGAGTGAGAGACGGCTGGAGCTCGGCGCTGATCATGGCGCTTCTGCTGAGCCCAGAAGAAGTACCGATCAGCTGGAATGTTGCAGTCTTGTGATTTACATCAGATGCTTTGCAACTGATTCATATTTATGATGGTCACGGTGTCCCAGGTTCATGTGAAGTGACCAAAACCTGCTGCAACCACCCAGCAGATGGGGGGGATAAAAACCAACCTCCCCACCCTACCCCCACTGCCAATCCTCAACAGAAATGCTCACAACAATGAAAACCTCGGACAGGAGGAAGAGTGCCACCAGGCGGGTAGGCAGGTATCTTGCTCATCTATGGCTTGGGGGGCATTTTTTTCAGTGTCATTGTAACTTCAAACAGTCACTAAGCAAACTGTTGTAAGTTGAGGACTACCTGTACTTCACTTTTTTCCTTTTTTTTGGTCATCAAGTTTTTGACACCTTGCTGGGCGACTGGTGGTACTTGGAAGTTGCCATATCCTAAAAGTGGTACAATGAGTGAAAAGGTTGGAAAGCCCTAGTCTATGTGGCTTTATTATGCTATTGTAAGCTGCCTAGAGTCACTTAGGTGGGATGGCTGATGTAGAACTTTAATAATAAAGTAAAATAAAATATTAAGATAACATTTAACAAGATGGGGTGGGGTGGGGTGGGGGTTGTATGTGTCTCATTGTATACCTCAAATGGGATGGGGTTTGCATTATTAACACTATCCTGGCCATTTTACAGATCCTCACATCTTTTATGGACTTTTATGATCAACTCCTTTCGAACATATGTTCAGGAATTGGGTATGTCTAGTCTAAAGAAAAGAAGAAACAGGGGTGACATGATAGCAGTGTTCCAATATTTGAAAGGCTGCACACACAAAAAAGAGGGAGTCAAGCTATTCTCCAAAGCACCAGAAGGCAAAATAAGAAACAATGGATGGAAATTAATCCAACCTAGAACTAAGGAGAAATTTCCTAACAGTGAGAACAATTAACCAGTGGAACAGCTTGCGTTCAGAGGTTGTGTGTTCCATCACTGAAGGATTTTAAGAAGAGATTGGACAACCATTTGTCTGAAATGGTATAGGGTTTTCTGCCTGAGCAGGGGTTTGGACTAGATGACCTTTAAAGTCCCTTCCAACTCTGTTACTTTGTTCTGTTCTTCCCTCTTTGTTGTTACAATTACCCAGTGTCCTAATTTCTGTGAGCAGTGCTGTTTTGTCTATCTAAAACCAAAATATAGGAGAATGAGAAGATACTCCTTTATTTTTAGCACTGAAAAGAAAGCCATGTTATCAAAAGATCTTTTTTTATGATTTAAAACAGTCTTCCTCCTGGCTCTTACAATTCTCATTTTACTTAAAAGTATGTACATACTTTTGTCCTTACAATCTGCTAATTAATTGCTGTCCAAGAAATTATCATTACACATTGGGATTCTTTATTTATACAGTCCGAAGAGTTACATTTTCTTCTTGCTTAATGGATTCCATGCCCTTGCAGTTTTGACTTGACTGCAATTCTAGTGATTTACTCTTAAGATCAAAATCAGTATATCTTTGACAATGTTGCTTTGTTTATCCCAGAAATATTGGAGGAATGTACTTAAGATTAACACTATGCACCATCCAAGACTGATATAATGGTTTATACATTCTTGTATTGGACTCATTGTTCCTACAGGGGTTTCAGCCGTGCAATTATGTTTAATGACCTATAACTGAACAAATAAATAACTTTGTTCTTGCTAGTATAGTATCAACATTACTGTTAAACTTTGAGAGGTAACTTAAAAAGGTAAAGGTAAACGACATGCGTGCTAGTCGTTTCCAACTCTAGGGACCAGTGCTCATCTCTGTTTCAAAGCCGAAGAGCCAGCGCTTGTCCGAGGACATCTCCGTGGTCATGTGACTGGCATGACTAGATGCCAAAGGCACATGGAACGCTGTTACCTTCCCACCGTAGTGGTCCCTATTTTTCTACTTGCATTTTTACATGCTTTCGAACTGCTAGGTTGGCAGAAGCTGGGACAAGTAACAGGCGCTCACTCTGTTATGCGGCACTCGGGATTCGACCCGCCAAACTGCCGACCTTCTGATCGACAAGCTCAGCGTCCTAACCCACTGAGCCACCGTGTCCCTTAACATATAGAGGTAACATATTGAGCATCAAATCATATATCACCTTCAAAGACAGCCAGCTATGCTGTCAACTAGATTTGAAGTAGTTGCAACAGGTTGCCACAAATGTTTTGGAAGACTGTAAGTTCACACCAGGCATTTTACTAAAGTTTATGTTGTTAAGCGAGACATTTATTCAGTGAGTTTTGCCCCATTTCTTGCCACAGTTCTTAAGTGAATCACTGCAGTTGGTAAGTTAGTAACCCAATTGTAAGTGAATCTGGCTTTCCCCTATTGACTTCACTGGTCAGAAGGTTGCAGAAGGGGATTGCATGACCCCTGGGACACTGCAACCGTCATAAGTATGAGCCAGTTGCCAAGCGTCTGAATTATGATTACATGACCAAGGGGATGCTGCATTGATTGTAAGTGTGAAAACGGTCATAAATCACTTTTTTCAGTGCCATTGCAATTGTGAACAGCCACTAAGCAAGCTGTTGTTAAGTTGAGGATTACGACTGTATTGTTAATACAGTTGATAGAATAAATAAATAGGGGAGCAGGCAGGGCATGTTTAAGGACAGACTATTGTTCCCAGCATAAATTTTATGCTAAGTTAGTTTTTTTTCCCCTTCTGAAACATTCACTTCAAATTTTGAAACATATTTTGGGTGGTTCCCTTTCATGTATATGCCCAGGACATTTTTCAGAACAAAAACAACTAAATGAGAAAAGAAAGAGAGAAAAAGAGGAAAAGGAAAGGAGGGAAGGGAAGGGAAGGGAAGGGAAGGAAAGGAGAGGAAAGGAAAGGAAAGGAAAGGAAAGGAAAGGAAAGGAAAGGAAAGGAAAGGAAAGGAAAAGAAAAGAAAGGAAAGTTTCAGAAGTCTAGAGGTTTTTCATAGAATCCTAGGTTGGAAGGGGCCTTGGAGATCTTCTAGTCCAGACATGTCAAACACAAGGCCCGGGGGCCGGATCCGGCCCGCGAAGTGGCTTCATGTGGCCCGCGAAGCCATCCTGGAAACAGTGGGGGAACGGCCCCCACTGCCTTGGCCCTGGCCCAGAGACCCTCCTTCTGCCAGAGACCCTCAGATCTGTCCCACTCCTGCCCAGGCCCCCCATAGGCACCCTTGATGCGAACGATGTAGAGCTGGCCATGCCCACCCAGTAGGCCACACCCACCCTAGCCACGCCCACCCAGTAGGCCACACCCACCATGGCCACACCCACCCGGCCCCCTGAGGGCAACCGCAATGCTGATGCGGCCCTCAATGAAATTGAGTTTGACACCCCTGTTCTAGTCCAAAACCTAGCCAAGGCAGGAATCCTCTTACTTCCTCAGACAAATGGTTGTCCATTTTGTCTACAACTCTGGGACGCAAGCTGGTCCACTGTTTAATAATGAAGCAGTCCTATGACTGGCTTAAAAAACTAGTTTATGTAAGTTCTCTGAACAACAAAAGTCAACAATGTCGAAAGAGAATGAGACTGGCAAGGGAAATCCAGGACAAAAAGGATCCTTCAAGATAAATGTGACTAGGAACTTTTGATTTATGTACCAAACATTTGCATACCGCTTGTCATCCTTCTTGAGTTTCAGGATTGTATGCAATATGTGAATAATAACAGAACAGAACCACTGGGACAAAATAGAAGATAAAAGCTTTAAAGCAATCTAAAATATTTCCAGATGACAGTGTCTGCTAAATCTAAGTTACTCTACTGGATGCTGAAAAATATTTCCTACCCAAAAAAGGTGTTCATAGCTGCTAAGAAAATCATTTTCCATGTAGATATAGGAGACAACCATGCTGAGCCGAGGGAGGGGTCAAGAGCGTCATCAGTTTGGAGTCTTTTCACACTCACAAGAGATCTAAATCCAGCCTTCCTTGAATTCTGTCGACTATTATCTGCCCTCAATTTTCTTTGACCATTAGTAGTTCAGATTCTTATTAAGGGATAGCATGGAATAAACTTGTACTCATCTGAACAGCCCCTGGTTCCTGATTTCTTGCATCTGACATTAATCACATAACCAACTCTGATGGAGCAGATTGACATGGGATGGCATCAGCACTTCTACAGAATATTTTCTCCAGCAAGAGAAAATCAAGTGTAAGGACCTGCATCAACTAGGTCTCCCAAGAAAGTAGAACTCTTGAAACAGGCATCATTTCAAAAGGAACTTTTATTGAGAGTTAGTGATGGTAAGAGAGCAAAGCAAGGTCTGAGGATTTAATGCACAAAAGAGTATATAAAAATGGCAATTCAAAACTACTCCCCCCCAATGTCCAACTGTCCGGTTGAAATCCAGCCAATCTATAGGTGCCAGGGTCTTATTAGAACCAGGGGATTTAGTGTCTCTTTCAAGGAGTCTCCCAGTTTTGTTTCCCAGTGGTCCCAGGCTCCCTTGTCTGGAGATAAGGCAGATGTTTTTCAGGTTGCATTCCTCACACCCTGAGGAAGGGCACCTCCCACAGAACAGAGCAAAGCAATTATTTCCCCCATGCAAGCACCCCTCCCCCAACAGAATGGCAGGCCCCGAAAATGAATACATAGGCAAAAGTAGGAAGGAAAGAAATATGGGAATTGAAGGCAAATATATTTTAGGAGCCCTGACACCAAGCAAAATAAGGAGAATAATTAACAAAGCTTCCTAGCCAGAAAAATTACAAAACTCATATTACTGACTGCACTATCTTGTTACAATTTGTTACAATGTCTTGCAAAAGGTTTTTTTTGTGCTTGATCTGCTCCTTCCTGGCAGCCATTTGGTGAATTGGATATTTGGTCAGATCCATTTTCTAAGAGCACTTACCATTTGCTTTCAAAATCCAGATGTATCCTCAGGTCCAAAAAACAAATTCTCTGTGTTATAATAGTTCTCACTATTATAATAAAGAGGAGCTTTTTCGTATTACAGTGAACTTATAAAGTTCTCTGCATCATAATATAATAGTTGTATTGCTATTATCCTTTTCATCTTTCTCATCTTCTCATTTCTCATTTTCTCATTTTTCCTACCTTCCTCTATTGGAATCTCATGATTTATCATGTGTTGTTTGTATCTTATGATTGATGATTGTAACTATGACTTAAGATCAATGACCTATCACTTTGTTGTTTGTATGTACACTGAAAGCTTATGCACCGGAGACAGATTCCTTGTGTCCAATAATACTTGACCAATAAAGAATTCTATTCTATTCTATTCTATTCTATTCTATTCTATTCTATTCTATTCTGTTCTGTTCTGTTCTGTTCTGTTCTGTTCTGTTCTGTTCTGTTCTGTTCTGTTCTGTTCTGTTCTGTTCTGTTCTCTTTTATAGCAATTAATACAACAACAACAATAATAATAATGGAAAACCAAAGCTTTGCATGGACAACATTTGAAAAACATTGAAGGAAAATGTGATAACAACTTGACATGGGCATGGCTTAAGATGGGAACCATCAAGAAAGAAATGGAAGGCTTAATACTGGCTGCTCAAGAACAAGCACTACAAACTAATGCCATGAAAGCAAAGATACAAAAATCTACTGACAATCCAAATTGCCGACTTTGCAATGACAAAGTTGCAACACATTTAATATGTGAGTGCAGCAAAATTGCGCAACTTACAAAGCTAGACATGACCGAGCTGCTAAACTAATCCACTGTGTCCGAAAAGTCATGGGAACATAGGGTGGAAAAAGTTGTTGAGAATGAGAGGCTGAAGATCTTGTGGGACTTCCGAATACAGACAGATCGCCATTTGGAACACAACATGCCAGATATCACAGTTGTAGGGAACCGAAGCGTACAGTTGATTGATATCACTGTACCAGGAGATGCCAGAGTCGAAGAAAAAGAACTGGAAAAAATTACAAAATACCGCAACCTGGCCATCGAAACTGCGTGATTATGGATGAAACATGTAACATCGGGGCACTGGGAACTATGTCCAAAAACTTTACAAAACACATCAAGAAATTGCAACTTCCTGCAAAGCTACAAAAAACTGCGCTACTTGGAACATCTTACATTTTAAGGAGATACCTGGTTGATACCTAGGATGCTGGCAGCAGCCCGTGTCAACCATTAGTGCCAGTCAATTTGAGTGTTCAGTTGATTGAGTTTCATGTTTTATGAATAAAAGTTTTATAATAATAATAATGTTGGAAGGGACCTTGGAGGTCATCTAGTCCAACCCCCTGCTCAGGCAGGAAACACTATACCATTTCAGACAAATGGCTGCCCAGTCTCTTCTTAAAAGCTTCCAGTGTTGGAGCATTCACAGCTTCTTCAGGCAGGTTGTTCCACTGATTAATTGTTCTAACTAATGTCAAAGCCCATTTCAAAAGTTCTCCCCAGTGAATTGTTCTGTAGCTATTTCATCAGATGTTGCTAGAACATGCATCTTTCTAATCACACTGAATAATAAAGAAACACAAATGAAGTATTTCTAGCAGGCCATCCCAATATCTCCAGCTACTTCACTTTAGGAACATACAATCAGTCATGTGGTCTACAGTGGTGGAATTCATCATACATGACTTTTTTTTAGTATTTCAAAAGAATTTCCTCCATACGTGGAATAGAGAAGTTGACTAAAATACTTTCTCACTCAAGTCCAAGATTGAGAAACAACTTGCTGGAGGAAAGAGTGGGATATGGTATCGTTTTAAAAAAGTTGAATATAGTGCTTTTGTACAATGAAACAAAACGTAAATGTATAAAATACAAAAAAAGGGGGGGGGAACCCCTTTTGTGACCTTGTAATAAGTTGTCTTCTTTTTCTTTCTTTCTTTCTTTCTTTCTTTCTTTCTTTCTTTCTTTCTTTCTTTCTTTCTTTCTTTCTTTCTTTCTTTCTTTCTTCCTTCCTTCCTTCCTTCCTTCCTTCCTTCCTTCCTTCTTTCTTTCTTTCTTTCTTTCTTTCTTTCTTTCTTTCTTTCTTTCTTTCTTTCTTTCTTTCTTTCTTTCTTTCTTTCTTTCTTTCTTTCTTTCTTTCTTTCCCTCATTCATTAACAGACTCCACAGCCTAGATTTACTTCATGGATTTCCTAATTCCAGCAGTTAACTTCAGTCCAGTCCCTTCTCTGTAATCACTGCGATCACAGTAGACCATATGGCTCATTGTATACCCTTGTGATGAAATTTGGAAAGTGTACCATCACTGTTTCTCTATTACGGTATCATTATCATGTGTTCTTGTAAGTAAAGATGTGTTGGAAAAATATTGCGTTTGAAAAATGAATCTCTCTGATGCTGGAAAAATTTTTTTCAAAGACATGTTGGCCTAAGTATTATTATTATTATTATTTTGCAGTTTTTTGCTCTAATTTTTGTAACCAAGAAAGTGAAAAAGTTAGTGTTAACACCTTTCTCATTAAAACAGCTACATCTTTTTCAGGCTTCTATGTGGCTTTAAAAATAAGAACCAGCTTTCTTTTTAGCATATGACTGTTCATTTGTCAGTGAATTGTTGAGGAGAAGAAACAGGCATGGGCATTGCCTACCTGGCTTCAAACTGCACTATAGTTCCAGATTGTTATATCTTCATCAGAAATCTGCCAACTCCCTTGTCAGGAAATCTTAAACAAATTCCCCTACGGTTTTGTTTTGATTTTTGCTTTCTATCTTTTCCTTAGAAGCCACATGAAGCCTAAAGATTTTTAAAAAAGCAAAGAACAAAAAACACACATCTCACAACAGGGATTTTGAAGTCATTTCTTCCTGTATATAATTAATTATAATTATCAGATCTTTTTTTGTCCCACCTGTCTATGTCAACTCAAGGTGACAAACATACTTAATACACCTGCCTCCTATTTTCTCATTTATTTTAATCTTGTCTCAGTATGCATGTACATCATTGCTACATGATTTATTATAGCTTATTAAAACAAATATTTTAATAAATATTTACTGGCAAGATCTCAGATGGGGATCTTCCTCAGCCCAGTCAAATTGGGATTTCCCCTCCCCCCCCAGTGATGAGAAAATAAATCACAGATTTCTGAGATACAACACTTGTTTACTATGCCTCCCCCCCCCCCAAAGATGGATGGCTTGAAGAGTGAGTCTGAAATGTTTGAATAAAATAGGTGAAGAACTCCAAAGACAGCTTTTCCATAAAAATTAATTCCTTAATCCTTCCAAATGGTTTTGGAGCCAACTATTCTCTTCAGTCTGGCAAACAACTATATGGAATGCCATGAGCTAATCTTCCTTCCTTCCGTCTGTTGAAGGAAAAGTTTTCATCATGGTTCAGTCCAAGCCATGAATAAAACAACATGGCAACTACTTTAGAAAGGAGGTTGCAGTTTATTGAAGAAGAGAGCCAGACAGGAAGATGGCTCTGGAAGAAAAAAGGGATGAGCACATGTAGGGAGTGGGTTTTTATACCCTCTGGAGCCTTTTGTCTGGAGCTGTTCCTGTGGCGTGAACTTTGACCTGAATCTGAGTGTGCCTTTCTGGTATTCTGATGGTGGTGGGTTAATCCTATTATGTCCCAAAGGTCATATCCTGCTTCCCTGAGGCTGTGGCTGATGACTCTTAGATTTTTGGTGTTGATTCTAGGGATTTTTCTTCTTAATCCCAGTTTCCTGATTCCAGTCTTTCTGACAAGATTATCACATGCATTTCTACAGAGCTGGTTTCTGCTTGGGGGAGGGAGACTTGAGGCTATTAAGAAAACTGGGCATGCTTTTCTGCCTCTTTAAGATCCTTTGAGAAAATATATTTTTCTGCCCTTTTAATATTTCCTTCTCTCGGTGTGTGTGTGACTTCCCACACTTCCTTCCTTCTTTCCTTCCTTCCTTCCTTCCTTCCTTCCTTCCTTCCTTCCTTCCTTCCTTCCTTCCTTCCTTCCTTCCTTCCTGCCTCCTGGTGATTGGCTGGATATGTCACTGCAGTTTTTCAGAAGTAATGGTAATGGTAATGATAATGATAATGATAATGATAATAATAACTGAATGTTCAGTTGACTGAGGTTCATGTTTAATGAATAAAAGTTTACTACTACTACTACTACTACTACTACTACTACTACTACTACTAATAATAATAATAATAATAATAATAATAATAATAATAATAATAATAATAATAATAATTACGAAGTTTGAAGAGACCTGGGAGATCATATAGTCCAACTCTCTGCTCGGGCAGGAAACCTTATACCATTTCAGACAAATGGCTGTACAGTCTCTTCTTTAAAACTTCCAGTGTTCGAGCATTCACCACTTCTGCAGGCAGGTTGCTCTACTGGTTAATTGTTCTAACTGTCAGGAAATTTCTCCTTAGTTCTAGGTTGCTTCTTTCCTTGATTAGTTTCCATCCATTGCTTCTTGTCCTGCCTTCAGGCGCTTTGGAGAATAGCTTGACTCCCTCCTCTTTGTGGCAGCCCCTGAGATATTGGAACACTGCTATCATGTCCCTCCTCCTTCTCTTCGTTAAACTAGACATACCCAATTCCAGAAACCGTTCCTCATATATTTTAGCCTCCAGATCTCTAATCATCTTTGTTGCTCTTCTCTGCACTATTTCTAGAGTCTCAACATCATTTTTACATTGTGGTGACCAAAATTGGATGCAGTATTCCAAGTGTGGCCTTACCAAGGCATTGTAAAGTGGTATTAATAGTTCACGTGATCTTGAATCTATCCCTCTGTTAATGCAGCCTAAAACTGTGTTGGCTTTTTTGGCAGCTGCAGCACACTGCTGGCTCATATCTAAGTGATTGTCCACTAGGACTTCACGATCTCTCTCACAATTACTACTATTGAGCAAGGTACCACCTATACTATACATGTACATTTGGTTTTTATTGCCTAAATGTAGAACTTTACTTTTTTCACCATTGAATTTCATTTTGTTAGATAGCACCCAGTGTTCAAGTCTGTCCAGATCCTCCTGTATCTTAAGCCTGTCTTCTGGAGTGTTGGCTCTTCCTGCCAGCTTGGTGTCATCTGCAAATTTGATGAGTTCCCCATCTATCCCCTCATCCAAATCATTGATGAAGGTGTTGAAGAGCACTGGCACCAGAACAGAGCCCTGGGGCACCCTACTACACACTTCCCTCCATGTAGATGCAGTTCCATTGAGGACCACAAGCTGATACTGCCGGTCAGCTAGCTATGAATCCATCTGGTGGTGATGCTGTCTAACCCACATTTTTCTATCTTAAGTAGTAGGTTGTGATCTACTTTATCAAATGCCTTACTGAAGTCCAAGTAAATTATATCCACAGCATTCCTCTGATCCACTAATTTTGTCACTTGGTCAAAGAATGCAATAAGATTTGTCTGGCATGATCTGTTTTTGATAAACCCATGTTGGCTTTTAGTAATGACTTTGTTTGCCTCTAGGTGTTTGCTGATTTGTTGTTTGATTATCTTTTCCAGAATCTTCCAGGTATTGAGGTCAGGCTGATAGGCCTGTAGTTTCCTGGATCTAATTTTCTCCCTTTTTTGAAGATGGGAACTACATCAGCTCTTTTCCAGTCCTCTGGCAGTTCCCCAGTGCTCCAGGATGTTTGAAAAATATAGTTCAGTGGTTCTGAGATCAAGTAGTTTGCCCTTGCTTGCTTCCTAGGGCTGAGAGAGAGGGACTGGCTAGCTGGCTTCATGCCCTAAGCACACATCAAGTCTGAGGAGAGTGCAAAAAAAAGCCATTTTTTCAGTGCTATATTAAAAATAGTGATAGCACTTAGACTTATATGCCGCTTCACAGACCTTTACGGCCCTCTCTAAGAGGTTTACACAGTCAGCATCTTTCCTCCAATAATCTGAGTCCTCATTTTACTGACCTCAGAAGAATGGGAGGCGGAGTCAACTTGAGACCTATCAGGATTGAACTCCCGGCTGTGAGCAGAGTTACTTGCCGTACTCCATTCTAATCACTGCTCCGCCATGGCACCATTCCAGTTAATGCAGCAAAAATCCTGTTACTCATTCTCTGTATATCTTAAAAAAATAATAACTTCACAATTCCACAAGCGGTGTGTGCATTTGTCTGACAGTTTACAATTAACAAATGAAAATAAAATTTGAGCACTCACCCTAAAACAGTGGAATTTCTGAAGCTGTCCTATCATCATTCCTTTGTTGGCTTTGAAAACTTATTGCAAACTGTGATGGTGAAAGCAGGGAGGCATTTTCAGGAGCTGTAACATCATTCTATTTTGCTTCTGTAGATGGAGGGAAAGAAAAGGGGAGGATAAAAAATTGTGAGGCCTTTGGTCCATGAGGCCGTTGAAATTAAAGAAATACACCAATCCTTTGCGGCTAGCCGGCCCCTGAAGAAGAGATAACAAAATAACAGAAGTGACCTTGGAGGTCTTCTAGTCCAACCCCCTGCTCAGGCAGGAAACCCTATACCATTTCAGACAAATGGCTGTCCAGTCTCTTCTTCAAAACTCCAGTGATGGAGCACCTGCATCAAGCTCCCTTCGTCCAGTGCGCTCCCACAGGGAGGGTCTTCTCATGGTACCGCCGGTAAGAGACTGCCGGCGGACAACACCCAGGGATAGGGCCTTCTCAGTGGGTGCGCCTGCCCTTTGGAACCAGCTGCCAGTGGAGCTTAGGACCGCCCCTGACCTCCGTTCGTTCCGCCAGGACCTGAAGACCTGGCTCTTCGAGCTCTCTGGCCCAGGCTGAGAATTTTAATTTTAATTTTAATTTTAACTGGGGTTTTATTTGTTCAGGGACGGATATAATTTTTTTAATCTGTTTTTAACTTTTGTATTTTTTGTTTTAACCACCCTGTAAACCGCCCTGAGTCCTTCGAGAAAGGGCGGTATATAAATATAATAAAATAAATAAATAAATAAAAATAAACTTCTGAAGGCAAGCCATTTCACCGATGAGTTGTTTTCCTTTGTTGTAGGTTGCTTCTCTCCTTGATTAGTTTCCATCCATTGCTTCTTGTCCTGCCTTCAGGTGCTTTGGAGAATAGGTTAAACCCCTCTTCTTTGTGGCAGCCCCTTAGATATTGAAACACTGCTATCATGTTAGTACTAGTCCTTCTTTTCATTAAACTAGACATACCCAATTCCTGCAACTGTTCTTCATATGTTTTAGACTTGAGCCTTCAGTCTAAGAAGAGCAATCTTCATTGCTCTTCTCTGCACTCTTTCTAGAATTTCAACACCTTTTCTAAATCATGGTGACCAAAACTGGATGCAATATTCCAAGTGTGGTCTTCTTACCAAGGCATTATTAAGTGGTATTAACACTTCATGTAATCTTGACTCTATCCCTCTATTAATGCAGCCTAGTTTATGTCCTTCACAGAATAATTCTGGCTGGATTGTACAATGAGTGGGTTTTGTCTCACACACACACACACACACACACACACACACACACACACACACCGCTCCCCAAACACACAGAGTTGCAGTGAAGAAGGATCTGTAAAGCTTTCAAGACATCTTTCCCCTACTAACGAAAGGGAAGAGAGATTGCTTGTAAGTTTTGTCGTACAGAGCTTGTGGCAAGTGGAAATATTGTAGAATTGGGGGATATTTATTATTATCTTTTGCCATATTTGAGCCAGAAATAATGCAATTGAGACAGAAATAAATCAGCTGACCTGCTGAATACAGTAGCATGAGCTAATTCTGGAACAGTAGCCCACAATAGCCCACGCTGAAGTACCCTGAGCTATAAACAGACTGAACAAAACCGCAATAGTAAGACTGACCATGCATAAAAAAGAGCTAAGTAGCAGGCTTGATCAGGCCAGTTTGCAAAGAAGAAGTGAGGAGCATTCAAGCATCTGGAGACTGCTCAACTACAACATCTATAGCTAGGGTTTAATTCAGCAGCATCCAAAGCCAATATCCTGGCAGGGGAATTCTGGGAGTTGAAGTCCATGCAACTTAGCAAGTTGCTAAGGTTGAGAAACTCTACAGCAGGGGTGTCAAACTCAATTTCATTGAGGGCCGCATCAGCATTGCGGTTGCCCTCAGGGGGCCGGGTGGGTGTGGCCTGGGTGGGCGTGGCCTACTGGGTGGGTGCGGCTAAAGTGCGTATGGCCTACTGGGTGGGCATGGCCAGCTCTACATCGTTGGCATCAAGGGTGCCTATGGGGGCCTGGGCAGGAGTGGGACAGATCTGAGGGTCTCTGGCAGAAGGAGGGTCTCTGGGCCAGGGCCAAGGCAGTGGGGGCCGTTCCCTCACTGTTTCCAGGATGGCTTCATGGGCCGCATAAAACCACTTCACGGGCCGGATCTGGCCCCCGGGCCTTGTGTTTGACATGTCTGCTCTACAGGTAGTCTTTGACTTATGATCACAACTGAGCCCAAAATTTATGTTGCCAAGAGAAACAATTGTTAAATAGGTTTTGCTCCATTTTACAAACTTCCTTGCCACAGTTGTTAAATGAATGGCTGCAGTTGTTAAGTTAGTAACATGGTTGCTAAGTGAATCTGGCTTCCCCATTGATTTTGCTTGTCAGAAGGTAGCAAAAGTTAATCAGATGACTCTGGGACACTACAGCTGTCAAAAATATGAACCAGTTGTCAAGCATCCGAATTCTGATTATGTAGCCATGGGGATGCTGCAAAGGTCGTAAGTGTGAAAAATGGTCATAACTCATCTTTTTCAGTGCCATTGTAACTTTGAATGATCACTAAACAAATAGTTGTAAGTCGAGGACTGTCTGTATGTTATTTACTTCTGTTTTATGGCAAGAGATCATAATAGTAAAGTTGGAAGGGACCTTGGAGGTCATCTAGTCCAACCCCCTGCTCAGGCAGGAAACCCTATACCATTTCAGACAAATGGCTGTCCAGTCTCTTCTTAAAAACTTCCAGTGTTGGAGCATTCACAGCTTCTGGAGACAAGTCGCTCCACTGATTAATTGTTCTAACTGTCAGGAAGTTTCTCCTTAGTTCTAGGTTGCTTCTCTCCTTGACTAGTTTCCATCCGTTGCTTCTTGTCCTGCCTTCAGGAGCTTTGGAGAATAGCTTGATCAAAGCCAAGGAATTTCTGACTACTTAGCATAACTGTCAGGAAGACACATTTTGGAAGCTAAGAATATTTCATATTATTCTTATGCTCCCAATATAGATCAACCACATTTCAAGCCTCCCTTAAGGTGAAAACTTCTAACTGAGGAAAGTTATCTTGGTGCACTCGTTCAGCGAGAGCTGTCAGTTCAACATTTTGGAAGAAAAAATGTTGCACTGATGATGCCTTTATTCACTCTTCCAGGGCTTTTTTTCTCATTGAACGCTCAGAACGGAGTTCCGGCACCTTTTTTGGATGGAACCTTGTAGGGTAGGCAAGGCAGGTTATATGACATGTGTGTGAGTTCCGGCACCTTTTTCTTTTACAAAAAAAGCACTGCACTCTTCTAACCAGAGTTCTTGGATCCTTAACTCTTTCACTCCATTTTGCTTCTTTTCCAATGCCCCCCTTTCCAATGATTTTATAGCTTTCCAGGGTCACTAAACATGCTCACTCTTCACTGGGCTATTTTGAGATTTCTCTTCTTCTTCGGACTGTATAATTGTGAGTTTTCGTTTCCTAGAAACCAGAGACTGTATGTAAATAGTCAGCTGCCCACTTCCATATTATCAGTGAAGAGACTTGACCCACCATCTTTCTGGGGAAAGAAAGAAAGAAAGAAAGAAAGAAAGAAAGAAAGAAAGAAAGAAAGAAAGAAAGAAAGAAAGAAAGAAAGAAAGAAAGAAAGAAAGAAAGAAAGAAAGAAAGAAAGAAAAGAAGAAAGAAAGAGGACATACTTAAGTAGTCAGGTTCCCATGGAAAACCTGATTATGTAATACCTTGTTATTGGTCTCCCAAATCCTATTGTGTGCCTACTATGCACCTACAGCAAATCTGGATATTCTTTTCCAAGGAATTCTTAAAAATCAGAAAGATTCTGTCCCAATTTACCAGTGGATAAACTGGTTTTAAATAGGGAATAGCTCGGCTGCTGGAATTTTGTAACCCCATCCCTTTCATTTCAATAAATCTAAGTAAAGAAAACTCTGAAAATTCTTCTTGGAAAAGATTCACTTCCAGTTTCATACTGCTGTCCAAATGCCTGAGGTTACAGATCAACGTTGAGCTTTACTTTACTTTTTTTTCTTTTTTAAAAAACCTCTTTCTTCTGTTTTTCTAGATCCTCAATAGGTCCCAAAAGAAGACCTCAAGTTGCAAAGAGGACAAGCAGAGGACAGAAGTCCTCTGTCTAAAAAAAGAATGAAGAAAAGGCACATATTTCTACTACCGGATCCCTCTTCTCTTTGTTTAATGTTCAGGAGCCTTAGCCTCTGTTATTCTTCTTATTCAGATGGCTATTCCAGTAGTGCGATTCAGCCGGTTCTCACCAGTTCGGCAGAACCGGTAGCTAATTTTTTGTTGCCCAGGCCCCGAATGGATTTCCGGAAGCGGCATCCACACAGAGAACCGGTTGTTCACATATTTGAATCCCACCACTGGGCTATTCCTAATGTTGTTGGGAAAAAAAAAAGGAAATGTGTCACCAGGTACAAAGATACTGTACGTGAGAGAAGGGGAAGAATTTGGCCATACTCCCTCCAGACAATAAATGCAAATTCAGAATCCATTGATCATTTAGATTTATTTACTTAATAAACGCACAAATAAATGAATAATTTAAACAGAAATATAGCGCATTTGAAAACTGTGAGAGAGACGGAGACCTGCTAATCTGCACCCTTAAAGTGGGTTGGTGGACAGCTTAGCAACACAGGATGTCGTGGGTGTCTGTGGATGTGGGGGAAGGTCTCAAAATCTGTAAGATATTGGGTATGTTGTGACAATGTCCACCCTGAATCTTTTGATCCTTCATTCAGATGCCCGCAAGTTGCCTCTGCAGCAGACATGAGGGACAATATCCATGTGTGGCAGAATGTTGGTTACATTTTCCGACAGTATCCCCTCTTTACAATAAAATACATTTAAAAAAAACCTTATTAAAGCTCCAAACTCTCTTCAGATTTCTGGCAAGATTGAGTGGGTTTTTAATAGTCTAATTGTGGTAGAATCTACAGCTTGAATGGAGGGAGATGTTAAGAGGACATTGAGGTTAAAATCTAGAACATAGAATGAGTTGTAAGGGACCTTAGAGGTCTTCTAGTCTAACTCACTACTCAAGCAAGAGACCCTATACCATTTCAGATAAATGATTGTCCAGTCTTTTTTTTTTGAAAGCCTCCAGTGATGGAGCATCCACAACATCTGAAGGCAAGCTATTCTATTGGTTGGATGCTCTTACTGTTAGGAATTTTCTCCTTAGTTCTAAGTTGCTTCTCTCCTCTGTTAGTTTCCATCCATTGTTTCTTGTGTTGCTTCTTGGTGCTTTGGAAAATAGTCTTTGTGCTTCAAAAAGCTGCACAGACCTGACCTCCTCCAGAAGCCCTGAAGCCTTATCTGACCATTCCCAAGAGAACGTAGTCAGTCTGGTAAGATTCTTGTAACATAGGTAACCAACAATAAAACTTCTGCTGGTTGCTTGTGTCTGACACTTATACAAATCAAGTTGAAATTTCACGGGTTTTTGGTACTTTAAACATTATTGTTCAATTTTGAGATACCTGTAATGTATTGGGCTTTGTCTTGTTAAGGGAACATCACGTGGGTTAATTGCTGGAAGGTTGCTTAAGCAGGGAAGCTGGCTAACGGCTCCCAGCTCCTCAGACAACCCGTCTCCAGCGCCGCCATTGGCTGCCTCTAGGGTGGCAATAGGTTGCTTTAAACCTATTGGCCACCACCTAGAGGCCAGGGTATAAATTGCTGCATTTGCAGCCCTGTTTCTCAGTTCAGTTCCTGCAAGCAATAAACTATGATCTTTGCTGAACTCACTTGCCTCGTCTCGTCATTGAAGCAACGAACCCAGTATCTAACAATACCTATTTTACAATTCTATGTAAAAGATCACGCCAAAACCATCTGTGGATGCCTCTGAATCATAGAATATGCAACACTATTTCCCTGCCTCTAATGGAAGTGATTGTCCAACTTTCCCAGTGTGCTGGACTTTATCACAGTGGAAAGGTATTTTAACTCATGAAGCAAAAAAAACCAATGCTTCTCCTGGTTTCTAGCAGCGTAAATAGGAAAATGTCAATTTAAATAGCCAATGATTTGTTATTTTTTTCTTGACATCAATATTGCCACCTAAGGAAGTTTCCTCTCTCTGCCCAATGTTTAGGGGGCAGCCCTGAAATGTCACTAGAGGTTGCGTGCTGATATTCTATGCACAAATTAAAAGACATTTGCAGCGGCTTTTGTGGAAGCAACTGGCCTTAATTTATGCCACTTAATCACTTTCTGTGTATCAGATTCTGGAACTGCTTTCTTGTGTTTACTCTGTTGGTGGGCAGTCATAAATACGTTTGCCAAATAAACAATCTTTTTTTTCCCTAGGCCATGGATGTTTACTCTATTTTCATTGCTTGCTCTGAAATACTTTGGTTCTCCATGTGTAGGAGAAAAGACCAAGTATATAGGCTTTAAATAAATCCATATAAAGGTAGTCCTCGATTTACAACAGTTCATTTCAGTGATTGTTGCAAATTACAATGACACTGAAAAAAGTAACTTATGACCGTTTTTTCACACTTATGACCGCTGCAACATATCCATCGTCACATGATCAAAATCTGGACATGTGGTTCATAGTTATGATGGTTGCAGTATCCTGGGGTCATGGGACCACCTGTGGCAACCTTCCAACAAGCAAAGTCCAGAAATGAAAATCCTTAGTAAGATCACACCTGGAATACTCCTTCCAGTTTTGGTCCCAACATTACAAAAAAGATGTTGAGACCTTTGAAAAAGTGCAAAGAGCAACTAAGATGATTAAGGGCCTGGAGAATAAAGACTAACATATGAAGAATGGTTGCAGGAATTGGGTATGGCCAGTCTAGAGAAAAGAAGGACTAGGGGTGACATGATAGTAATATTCCAGTATTTGAGGGGCTGCCGCAAAGAAGAGGGGGGGAATCAACCTATTTTCCAAAGCACCAGAAGGCCAGAGAAGAAATAATGGATGGAAACTAATCAAGGGGAGAAGCAACCTGGAATTAAGGAGAAACTTCCTAACAGTGAGGACAATTAACCAGTGGAACAGCTTCCCTTCTGAAGTTGTGGCTGCTCCGTCACAGGAGGTTTTTAAGAAGAGACTGGACAGCCACTTGTTGTCATGGTTCCAATAGATCAGACATGTCAAACACAAGGCCTGGGGGCCAGATCCGGCCCGCGAAGTGGTTTCATGTGGCCCGCGAAGCCATCCCGGAAACAGTGATGGAACGGCCCCAACTGCCTTGGCCCTGGCCCAGAGACCCTCCTTCTGCCAGAGACCCTCAGAACTGTCCCACTCCTGCCCGGGCCCCCATAGGCACCCTTGATGCGAACGATGTAGAGCTGGCCATGCCCACCCAGTAGGCCATACACACTCTAGCCACGCCCACCCAGTAGGCCACGCCCACCCAGGCCACACCCACCTGGCCCCCTGAGGGCAACCGCAATGCTGATGCGGCCCTCAATGAAATTGAGTTTGACACCCCTGCAATAGATGAAACCATTTAAAAGAACTTCAAGGCAAGGATTTCTTCCTTAAAGAACATTTTATTTTGGAAACAAGATATCGGCACGTACAAAGGTGAACCCAAGACTAAAATCCCCTCCCTCTGGTTACAAAGTTACAAGTTGCAATTCCCACCCCAATTAGCTGTCATAAATCACATCCACCAATTGTTACAAAATGCGGGCTCTCCTCCCAGCTCTCCAACCTGCCAAAGTGTTGTCAGCAATGACCTTGGTTCTCACACATATGAATTGTTTTGGCTAGCTGAGAATTTCACACACACCCCTACTCCTTCATCTAAAACCTGTAAACTAATGTGTGGCAATGAAGACAAAAAGGAAAATGGCTTCAGTTCTGTTTGTCACAGCGTTGACATTTGTCTGAAATACTGTAGTATAGAGTTGGACTAGGAGACCTCTCCCTTCCAGTTCTATCCTGATTAATGGATTGATTTAAAGTCAGTGGAGTAGCCTGAGTCATTTAACAACTCTCTTACTAACTCAACAGCTGCAGTGATTCACTTAACAACCGTGGCAAGAAAGGTCATAAAATGGGGCAAAATTCACTTAACACTTGTCTCAGTAACAGAAATTTTGGACTGAATGGTAGTCATAAATCAAGGACTACCTGTAGTCATCTTTGCTTATATCTTACACTGAAACACCCTACACAGCGGCCTTTTTTTAGTATACTACTGTAGATATGTGGGATTGCAACTCTCCATGTTTTTATTTATTTATTAAATTGGTAAGTCACCCATCGCAACAATAAGGCGACTCTGGGAAGTTTGCAAGTGATAAAAAGGTCAGTATAGATACAGTTAAAATTTAAGCAGTTACCTAAGAGCTAAGATCAAGGAGAAGAGTGGCATGGCGGGGGGGGGGAAGTCTTCCTCTTATCCCATCAATCATATCCAGCACAGAGCACCCTCATTGGGATCTCACGTCAGCTAGAAAAACCAGGTCTTTAGGTGCCTCCAGAAAGCCAGGAGGATGAGAACATATCTCATCTCTGATAGTAGACTTTTCCAGGGGCCACAGTGGAAAAGGTTCTTAAATTCTTTAACAGATGGAATGTTCTCCACCATTCCATTATAGTTCTTTGGGCTGATAGAAGTTGAGCTCAAGACATCCAGTCAATATTAGGAAACTGAAGGCTAAAACATATGAAGAAGGGTTGCAGGAATTGGGTATGCCTAGTTTAATGAAAAGAAGGACTAAGGGTGACATGATAGCAGTGTTCCAATATCTCAGGGGTTGCCAGAAAGAAGAGGGAGTCAAGCTGTACTCCAAAGCACCTGAAGGCAGGACAAGAACCAACGGATGGAAACTGATCAAGGAGAGAAGCAACCTAGAACTAAGGAGAAATTTCCTGACAGAACAATTTATCAGTGGAACAACCTGCCTCCAGAAGCGGTGAATGCTCCAACACTGGAAGTTTTTAAGAAGAGATTGGACAACCATTTGTCTGAAATGGTATAGGGTCTTCATGCTTGAGCAGAGAGTTGGACTAGAAGACCTCCAAGGTCCCTTCCAACTCTGTTATTCTGTTGAGGCAAGATTGATGTAATTGATTAATTAATCTCAGATTGCTTCTCCAGCTTATTTTTTAATTCCATTTATATCCCGCCCTTCTCCGAAGACTCAGGGCGGCTTACAAGCTTAGCAGTAGCCTTCATTCTATGTATATGCCTGCTTATTAGGGCTCTCATACACCCCCCCAAGCGGCATTATTAAAAAGTCAGCTTAATTGCCCCCAACAATCTGGGTCCTCATTTTACCTAACTCGGAAGGATGGAAGGCTGAGTTAACCTTGAGCCTGGTGGGATGCGAACCTGCACTAATTGCAGGCAGCTGGTGTTACTTAAGGAGGCATTAGCCCACTCCTCCACCAAGCTTAGTTTGGAGTTCTTTATAAGAACAATGAAGATGTTGGTAAAGGCTATGATTTCCCTCCTTTTTTTCTGGTAGGAAGCAGAAGTGAAACTTTCTTCTGCTGCAACTTTTTGTTTGACTAAAAAGCTGCACCTGCTGTGCCACCAACCAAAGGCACCCTGTGCCCATTTGCTTAGAAGTGAAGTTCTTTAAACTGTGAAGGATATACATCCAATTGAACACATGATGTGTGGAGATTTACAGTCTGTATACAGATATCTGCATAGTCTGTCTGGAATGGCCTCCTGCTTTACTCATGACTTCTTAAATGTGACTTCTCAAATCTTATGTAACAAATGGTTGCTTCAGTTCTGCTTTCCGGGGGGAAATGGCCAAAGAAGAGTTTAATGAACTTCCACTTGAGAAAGAGGGAAGGAGAATCAAGGAGCATCATGCTTGCAGCTGTTGCCATTATAGCACTTACCAATAGAACTTAGACTTATATGCTGCTTCATAGCGCTTTACAGCCCTCTCTAAGCAGTTTCCAGAATCAGCATATTGCCCCCCCCCAACAATCTGGATCCTCATTTTACCAATCTCAAAAGAATGGGTCAACCTTGAGTTGGTGAGAATCAAATTACTGGCAGCCGGCAGAATTAGCCTGTAATACTGCATTCTAACCACTGTGCCACCCGGGCTCATGTAAACATTAGTTGGTGAGCAATAGAAGCCCTGTTCAGGTTTTTGAATATTCAGAGCACATCGAGAAGAAGATGCTCAATTCAGCCTCCTCTTCACGTAATGACATTCAACTGAATGGAAACGTTATGATTTGCACAAACAATAACCCTGTGTGATAACAACAACAACAACAACAACAACAACAACACCTAGAGGCTCATCTCCACATCCCACTCATAAAGGTACAGAGATGCTCTGCTCACTATTTATAGAGGACTTCTAAGCCCACCAGAAGGTAAATTATATTCATCCTTGGCTGTTCCAATTTACAGTGTGTATTTCCTCTCCTTTCAACACTGACTTGTCTTACAAGTATTTGGGGATGCCTCCCTGACAACATGATGATTTTGGCGAAGGAAGAGATGGTGATGGAAGCTGGGATCTTCCCAAATCCCATAGGCCATTTTCAGCTGCTACAGGCATGCTCGCTTAGATTTCCCCTTGTAGTTCATCTCAGAGGTTTGAGGTCATCTGAAAGGAAGACGTGGCCAAAAAGAATCTGGATGTCCCAAAGGCGCTTTTCCAAAAGGCAGCTGGACTTGCTTGGATTATTTTTCCTTGGAAACATTACACTTCTCATCCAAGAAGCTTCTTCAGTTCATGTTCAGTTCAGTTCAATGACCTGAAGAAGCTTCTTGGATGAGAAGCGAAATGTTTTCGAGGGGAAAACAAACTCAACAAAGTCCACTTGTGTTTTTTTTTTTTTTGGAATAAGAACTTGGGGACAACCATGACTTGGATGATTGAGAATCTCCATAGACAAGAACCTGAATGGATAAATCAGTAGCATACAGGATGAACCTGGGATGAAGCAGAAGAGACCTCTCTTGATGCTCGGGATGAGCTCCTTCCTGCTTCATTCGGCCTTCTCCTCCTCTAATCTCCCAGTAGGGTAATATTTTGTTTTTCAAAATACTGATAGATTCATGTCCAGAAATGACTTAAGTAACAGTAATAGTGCCATTCAGGCATTTTGAAAGATGAACCAAGCCTCTGTATCAGGAAGCTACCCGTCCTTGCTCAAGCCTTCCCCACCACAGTTTAAGGAAGATGGCTGGCAATGCCTTTTCTTACTGGTTGGTACTGCTGTTGGTACTGAGAGGAAAAATATATACCCAGGAATTACACTTATACCTCCTCTTAAGCCAGTCTTATTTAACCTTGGCAACTTTGAGATATGTGGATTTCAAATTCCAGAATTCTGGGTGTTAAATTCTGCCTTAAATTTTCCTACAGCAGGGCTTTTCAACCAGTGGTACGGGTACCACCTGTGGTACATTGGCACCTGGCAGGTGGTACGCGACCATCCTAGAAAAGTGGTAGCGGGGGAGGGGAATGAGCTGAACCAGTGGCAGCACCACAGAAGCCTGAGTGAGAGATGCTGGAGCTGCAGGGCTGTCAGGGCTCAGCGGAAGCGCCAGAATCAGCACCAGGCTCCAGTTGGAGCTCGGCACTGATCCTAGCGCTTCTGCTGAGCCCAGAAGAAGCACTGATCAGCTGGAATGTTGTAGCATCTCCAGGGTCTTGTGATTTACATCCAGATGCTTGGCAACTAATTCATATTTATGACGGTCACAGTGTCCCAGGGTCATGTGAAGTGACCAAAACCTGCTGCAACCACCCAGCAGATGGGGGGGGGGAAATAAAAACCAAACTGTCCCACAGGGACAGGAGGAAGAGCGCCGCCGGGCGGGCAGGCAGGTATCTTGCTTGGCTGTGGCTTGGGGGGCACTTTTTTCAGTGCCATTGTAACTTTGAACAGTCACTAAGTGAACTGTTGTTAGTCAAGGACTACCTGTAATTCATCACTTTTTTCCTCTTTTTTTTGGTCATCAAGTTTTTGACACCTTGCTAGGCGAGTGGTGGTGCTTGGATGTTGCCATATCCTAAAAGTGGTACAATGGGTGAAAAGGTTGAAAAGCCCTGTCCTACAGGACAGTTGTAAGAGCAGGACAATGAATGAGCTTCATTACTGAGCCAGATTCCAGTTCGGTCATTCGGATAATATAATTTATGCGAATGTCCCTTTCTGCTCATGCTATTGTGGTGGAATACCTAAGAGGTTGCCACAAAGAAGAGGGAGTCAACTTATTCTCCAAAGCACCTGAAAGCAGGACAAGAAGCAACGGATGGAAACTAATCAAGGAGAGAAGCAACCTAGGATTAAGGAGAAATTCCGTGATAGTTAGAAAAATTAATTGGTGGAATTGCTTCCCTTCAGAAGTTGTGGGTGCTCCGTCACTGGAGGTTTTAAAGCGGAGATTGGACAGCCATTTGTCTGAAATGGTATAGGTACAGGTTTTCCTGCTTGTACTAAAAGTGCTCCAAGGTCCCTTCCAACTCTGTTATTCTGTAATTTTATTTTTTTTATTTTTTATTTTAATTCCATTTATATCCCGCCCTTCTCCGAAGACTCAGGGCGGCTTACAAGCTTAGCAGTAGCCTTCATTCTATGTATATGCCTGCTTATTAGGGCTTTCACACACACCCCAAGCGGCATTTTTACAAAGTCAGCTTATTGCCCCCAACAATCTGGGTCCTCATTTTACCTAGCTTGGAAGGATGGAAGGCTGAGTCAACCTTGAGCCTGGTGGGATGCGAACCTGCACTAATTGCAGGCAGCTGGTGTTACTTAAAGAGGCATTAGCCCACTGCTCCACCAAGGCTCTGGTCTGAACAAACGACAGACTGTCAAATGAGATGAGTCTTCTTCACTTAGCCCTTGAAGTCACAACTGGGGATTTGCACTTGTTGTCAGGACCCACCTCAATCCACATCTTAGGAAATAAGAACTCTTGGATGCAAGTTTAGTCCAAAAGGAAAATGTTTACTAGGATGGAATCGATTGTGGCAATACAAGACGGAATCTAACAAAGTTACATTTCAATCCTATATAAAGCATTCCCATTTCAGCCCCTCCCCTCATCCATTTGGTCAGGCTCCCATCATTTACTTAGGTGTCAGGCCCTTCCGTGGGAAAGGGAACTCTCCTTGTTTTTATTGTTATTGCTTCTTCCTTTTTTCAGTTGTAAATGAAGATGCGATCCAGATCCGTCTCTCCCCCTCCCTCCCCCAGATCAAACGTTTCCCTGTTGTTTGAAGATCGCCTATTTCAATCTAAGTAACCGTTCTCTCACCCCCCCTCGGAGAGATGGCAGAATCCCCAGAATAAGCACAATGTTCTACCTATACATTTATGAAATGTGATATAAATGGATTCTGACACTTGTAGGCAATTTTGATATATCCCTATGCCAGTGGCTTGTATCTATGGATAGGAAATAGGTTGTTTTGAGGCAATGAAAGTGGCAGTGTGTCACTGTCTTGTACCTTGTTTTTCCTTGGAAGGGACCCTAGCCTGACCCTGCCTTGCAGTTCCTTATATCTCTTTATAGCTGTATACAGACAAGATTAGAAACTCAAATATAGAACTGATGGCATGCCATTTGGAGTTTGCAACACAATGGAAATTTGCCATCATAACAAACACAAAAAGACACACTGAGAGGCTGACAGTTCTCTTAACTTAGCTCTCTTAACCTAACAAAACAAAAAAAACCAAGCAATGATTGGCTAAACCCAGGGTAGACAACCTTGGCCCTTTTATGACTCGTGGATTTCAACTCCCAGAATTCCTGAGCCAGCCATGCTGGCTCAGGAATTCTGGGAGTTGAAGTCCACGAGTCATAAAAGAACTCGTGGACTTACCTACCCCTGGTAAGTCGTGGACTTACCTACCCCTGGGCTAAGCCTTGCAGTTCTTTCCACATTAGCAATAGCAATAGCACTTAAGACTTATATGCTGCCACATAGCACTTTACAGTAGTACCGTATTTTCTGGCGTATAAGATGACTTTTTAACCCATGAAAATCATCTCAAAAGTTGGGGGGTCGTCTTATACGCCCAGTCGTCTTATACGCCAGAAAATAGTACATAAATCAATCAAGCGCCCCCGTTCTTGCAAAGCAGCTTCAAGCCTCCTTAGTGCAGTCCCCCCTCCAATGTGACTCTCCCTTCCCACCCCCAAGAGCCTCTCAGCCCCTTCCCCTCCCCCTTGCAAATGCCAGACCCCGGGAGCTCTTGCGTTTATTCCAAAGGGTGGGTGGAAGGAAAAGCCCCTTTCAGCTCCGGCTTGGCTGCAAGTCAGCGAGCCTGGGAAGGCACGCCCTCCCCTCTCACTGTGGAGGAAGCAGGGCAGGCTGGCGTCTGGCGGGAGCCGGCAGGGCAGTCCTGCGCACACGCGCGCTCCCCGGCTCCTAAGGAGTCCTTGGGGAGCCATGGCAGGCACCTCACGCTCTTCCCTCTTGAGGCAGTATCGGCGGAGCCGTCCGGCGTCGGGCGTGAGCCGGCAGGGCAGTCCTGCACACGTGCGCACTCCCGGCTGCTAAGGAGGGCTCCTTAACAGCCGGGGAGCGCGCGCGTGCGCAGGACTGCCCTGCTGGCTCCCGCCCAACGCCGGACGGCTCCACCGATGCTGCCTCAAGAGGGAAGAGCGTGAAGCGCCTGCCCTGCTTCCTCCACAGTGAGAGGGGAGGGCGTGCCTTCCCGGGCTCGCTGATTTTCCGGCGTATAAGACGAAAAATCTTGAAAATCATCTCAAAAGTTGGGGGGTCGTCTTATATGCCCAGTCTTCTTATACGCCGGAAAATACGGTATTTGAGAGATTTACAGAACATATTGCCCCCCAACAATCTGGTCCTCATTTTACTGATCTCAGAAGGATGGGACGTTGAGTCAACTTTGAGCTGATTAGGATCTAACTCCTGGCTATGGACAGATTTTGCCTGCAAAGCTGCATTCTAACCATTGTGCCACCATATAGATTCACCAACATATAAAAATGTCCATGTTCCTAGGGTGCTGATGCCCATATAAATTGAAAATTAGTCAACATGGCCTGTTTAAATTACATTCAAGTTGAAGGTTAAAGAACAGAAAGGCTAGTCATCTGGAAGACCCCTGTGAGTGCCTTAAGGCATTAACATTTTTTTAGTAGTTCTTCTCCACCAGGTTGGTGAGATTGGGGGTGTCTAGGATAGCCCTTCAGATGCATTGAGACTACAAATCCAAATATTCCTAGGCAGAATATTCTGAGACATTTGGATGGTATCAAATTGGCAAAACCGACCTTGTAACATTGTGGAGGCTCTCCAAACCTCATTTGTGCTCACATGTTTGGGTACGGTGTTAATTGATTAGGAGATTGGAATTCTTGTTTGGCCATGACTTTCAATCTTTTATTGTTTCCCATCTCATTGTACAATTGACTTCCTTCTGAGCTTTCAAGCTGGGTGGAAGAGATTATCTAGAGCCTTTTCTTGTCTGAGCTTTTCCCTGAGGAGCCACTGTTGTGGGCAAGGTGATTCTCAGGTTCACTGGAGCAAAACCTCCCACCAGGTGTGAGCCCACAACTCTTCTGTTGTGGTGGGCACCACCCTACTCCATTTCCGCTCTGCAAAAATTTTCCCTTCTATTCAAAGAGCTCAAGCATCTTAGTGTTCCAGCCCACTTCCCCTTCACTCTGCTATGTCCCACAAAAGGATATGAGAGCATTTTCTCTCTCCTCCAGATGTTCATGAGGCAGAAATTTTGCCTTAGGAGGACTGACCTTCTGAAGTGATTCTGAAGTAGATTCTGAATGTTCTGAAAAGGCCATGGTTGTCTGATTAATTGATTATGTGCTATCAAGTCATTTACAACTTCTAGCAGCCACATAGTTTTTCTCCGTTATGATCTGTTTCTAACCTGGTCTTTGTCACTGTGTAAGAAATTTTATGAACTGGAATAGCCATAGCAACAAACCAACCAATGAGAACTGTTTTTGATTAAGACACAGTATTGGGCTTATTTTTGCACTGGAAAGCTGTAAAACTCTAACAATCTTTTGGTCTTCCAATGGTGCCACCATCACCATTGCAACTGAATCCATTCATTTTGCTCTCCTCCTCCTCCTCCTCCTTCTTCTTCTTCTTCTTCTTCTTCTTCTTCTTCTTCTTCTTCTTCTTCTTCTTCTTCTTCTTCTTCTTCTTCTTCTTCCTCCTTCTCCTCCTCCTCCTCCTCCTCCTCCTCCTCCTCCTCCTCCTCCTCCTCCTCCTCCTCCTCCTCCTCCTCCTTCTTCTTCTTCTTCTTCTTCTTCTTCTTCTTCTTCTTCTTCTTCTTCTTCTTCTTCTTCTTCTTCTTCTTCTTCTTTCTTCTATCCTTCCATCTATCCTAGCATTACAGCCTTTTCCTCAGAGCTTGGTCTTTGCATAATGTGTCCAAAGTAGAATAATTTGAGCATGGTCATATGTGCCTCAAGTGAGAACTCTAGGTTCGATTGTTTGAGGATCCATTAGTTTGTTTTCTTGGCTGCCCATGTTATTCTGAAGAGTCTTCTCCAACACAAAAGCTCAAAGTATCAATACTGAGGGGTCCTTGGTTTTCTTTGAGCTTGCTTATTTTCTTGTAGATGTTTCATTACCCAAACTAGTTAACATCATCAGTGCTAGTCATGATGATGTTACTTTGTTTGGGTAATGAAACATCTGCAAGAAAATAAGCAAGCTCAGAGAGTACCAAGGACCTCTCATTTCAACCCTGAGCTACAAATATTCTCATTTATTACTGTCAATATTCTTCCTATCCTGCTTCTTCAAAGTTAATGTTCATGAATAGTTATTTCTTTTGTCTTTGTTTGGGGACCTTTTCTCTGAGTGCCTAGTGTTGTGTACTGGGTTCTTTTCTTGAATGAAGAGGCGAGTGACTTCAGGCAGGAACATGCTTTTATTGTAGAGCAGGAACTGAACTGAGAAATAGGGCTGCGAATGCAGCTATTTATACCCTGGACTCTAGGTGGCGGCCAATAGGTTTAAAGCAAACTATTGCCACCCTAGAGGCAGCCAATGACAGCTCCGGAGACGGGTTGTCTGAGGAGATGGGAGCCGTTAGACAGCTCCTTGCTTAAACAACCTTCCAGCATTCAAACCCACATGGTACACTCAGTAAAACAAGGCCCAGTACATTACACCTAGATAGCTCAGCTGTCTAATACAGTCTGGGACTGAGGCACCATTTACTGTTCTAGATTTCAATATCTTAACTCACCTTGTACCTGTCGGGCCTCGGGAGCCCGACACTCGAGGGGGGGCCCCTCCAACCTCCCGGCACCCCCTGCCCTCCGGCCGCCGGACTCACCTGGCTCCTCGGCGGCCTGTAAAGCACCGGGGACCGCGCCGCCGCCTCAGCCACCTCCAGACGCGCCGGGGCTGCCGTCCTCGCCCGGCGGCGCGTCTACGCAGGGCTCCCTGGCTCGGAAGGCTCCGGGGGCTGCGCCGCCGCCTCAGCTGCTTCCGGACGCGCCGCGGCTGCCATCTTCGCCCGGCGGCGCGCCTGAGCGGGGCTCCCCGGCTCGGAAGGCTCCGGGGACCGTGCCGCCGGCTCAGCTGCTCCCGGACACGCCGCGGCTGCCATCTTCACCCGGCGGCGCGTCTGAGCGGGGCTCCTCGGCTCAAAAGGCTCCGAAGACCGCACCGCCGCTTCAGCTGCCCCCGCACGTGCCGCGGCTGCCGTCTTCACCCGGCGGCGCGTCTGCGCGGGGTTCCCCGGCCTACGGCGTGTCCGGTAGAGGCCCGGACCAACCCTGCGTCTCGGCGGCCTGGGAGGCTTTGGGAGCTTCGGCCGCGCAGCAGAAGGCTTCAGAGACCCCGCCGGTGCGGCTGTCTCCTCCGGCCGACGCCACGCCTGCGCGGGACTATGTTATTCGGGAGCCGGCGAGGCCGTTAGGGGACGGGTCCCTCCCCGCCGTGGTGCCCGGGTGGCTGGGGGCCTTGTGCAGGAACGACGACAGGGGGGTTCGGAGTTGGGCGCGGCAGGGAGGGGGTGAGGGGGTGGAGCACGGTGGTGGCAAGGCACGGGAGGGAGCGTACCTGACTGGGCGTCGGGCGAAGGGCCTTGTAGGGGAGGGGTGGGGAAGTTATAGGGAATGGGAGGGCGTGGGCGTGTTTGGGTGGAGTATGGGTGGGGTTTTCGGGTGTGTATATAGTAGCGTTGGCTGCAGGTAGCAGCCAACGCTGGCTTTGTTTCTTGTTGCGGCTGTCGCCTTGGAGAATAAAGTGCTTGCAGATCGCAGTGGAGGTCTCTCGTTCCTGTGTTCAGCACCCTGCCCTGCTTGCTGCAGGACGAGCTTTGACAGTACCAATATCTTCATTGCTCTTCTTTGTAGTCAGTTCTTCAATATCATTCTTGCACTTCTTATAGAAATGGCTAGTGTTTGTTAATAGCAATAGCAATAGCACTTAGACTTATATATTGCTTCATAGTGCTTTACAGCCCTCTCTAAGCATATTGCCCCCCAACAACCTGGGTCCTCATTTTACCGACCTTGGAAAGACGGAAGGCTGAGTCAACCTTGAGCAGGTGAGAATCAAACTGCCGAACTGCTGGCAGCCAGGAGTCAGCAGAAGTAGCCTGCAGTACTGCATTCTAACCAGTGCGTCACCACGGCTCAAGTTGGTAAAATAAAAGTTGGTAAAGTTTAAGTCGGTAAAATAGAAAGTTGAAAGGCTGCAGTTCTGTTCTATACTTTACTGTGCTGAAAAATAGTTGGAAGTCAATTCTTTTTTTCTTTCCCCCTGTACCTACATATTTCGTTCCCCTTTCTTCCCCTTTTCCTCTCAACTTTATTTTCATTTTATATTATGTAATATTAATATATATATTTAAAATCCTTCTTGTGCTGTGGTTCTCTAGCTGCCTCTCCCTTCTCCTCTTTCCCATCCACTGGAATCAGATCATTAAAATCCCCTAGTCTTATCAGAACAATTACCCCAAAAGTAAATCTCACATAAGTTTGAAACTGCCAAGCTAGCTTGAAGGGAAAATTTGTCTGAGGTAAATTTTGATCACTGACAAATTTCCAGTCCAAGTCTTGGTGCACGATGAGAAATCAAACAGAGGTTTATAGCTGTGGGTGTGGTTATAAAACAATTCTTAGATGTTGAATTGTTGAGCTGCCAAACCAATTACATATATTACTAGCCTAGGTATGCATAACTCTGTTATAAAAATGAAGCTTTTTCTGACTATCTCCCTGCAACAATAACTGAAACCTCTGGCAGAAAGTAGATCTTATTCAGAGGGCTAGACCAGGGGTTTTCAAGCTGTCTTTTGTAGAACAGGTAGTCCTCAACTTACAACAGTTCATTTAGTGATTATTCAAAGTTACAACAGCACTGAAAAAAGTGACTTATGACCAGTTTTCATGCTTACAAATGTTGCAGCAGAGTCAATGGGGGAAGCCAGATTCACTTAACAATTGTGCCACTAACTTAACAGCTGCAGTGATTCACTTAATAACTGTGGCAAGAAAGGTCATAAAATGGGACAAAATTCACTTAACCAATCTCTCGCTTAGCAGCAGAAACTTTTGGTTCAGTTGTGGTTGTAAGTTGAGGACTACCTTTACCCTAACTTTCACTAAGAACATGATAGTTTATAGTTTATAGTTTATTAAATTTTTATACCGCCCTTCTCCCGAAGGACTCAGGGCGGTGAACAGGGCATATAATAAAAATACAGAAATACAAAAGTTAAGAGAAAATTAAATTATTGCCCAAATAAAACAGTAAAAATATACAAATATTAAAACCCTAAGTTAACTCCCCATCAGGCCAGGCCAGCTTGTTCAAATAAATAGGTCTTTAGGCCGCGCCGGAAGGAGTGGAGATCTGGTGCCATCCGGAGCTCAACCGGCAGTTGATTCCACAAAGCCGGGGCGCCCACAGAGAAGGCCCTCCCCCTGGGGGCCACCAGCCGGCATTCCCTGACCGGAGGCACCCTGAGGAGGCCCTCTCTGTGGGAACGCACAGGGTGGAGGGGAGTCGACGCCGGCAGCAGGTGGTCCCCAAGGTATTCCGGACCCATGCCATGTAAGGACTTAAAAACCATCACCAAGACCTTGAACCTCACCCAGAAGACAACTGGTAGCCAATGCAGCTCGCGGAGCAAAGGTGTAACATGGGAGTACCGGGAAACTCCCAAGACAACTCTCGCGGCCGCATTCTGTACCAGTTGGAGTCTCCGAGTGGTCTTCAAGGGAAGCCCCATGTAGAGAGCATTGCAATAGTCAAGACGAGAGGTCACGAGCGCATGAGTGACCGTACACAGGGCATCCCGGTCCAGATAGGTCCTCAACTGACGCACCAGGCGAACCTGAGCGAAAGCCCCCCTAGTCACGGCTACTATGTGATCTTCTAAGGTAAGCCGTGAATCTAGGAGGACTCCCAAGTTGCGAGCCCTATCCACGGGGGGTAAAAACTCACCCCCCACAAAAATGGGTTTTCAGGACAGATTAAGGGAGACATTCAATTCAAACATAGCCAATTTGCCATCCCTAGATCATTGCCTCTTGGTTGGCTTATCCGCTGATTTTTTTTTTCTTAACAGGTTTTATTGCCTGAAAAAGTTTGAAAATCCCTACCTCAGGAATAAGCAAACTAGAGGTACAAAATGTGAGGTAGGGTGAAAGACGTCTTTCACCCTACCTCAGAGAAGCAAACTAGAAATACGGGAATGGGCCATCTATGCTGGCTAGGGAATTCTGGAAGCTGAAATCCATACATCTTAAAGTTGCCAATCTGTTTTTATCATTCCACATAGAGAATTCTGCTTTGGATGGGATGTTTGGCATTTGGCGTATATATTTTTATTGTCAAAAGCATACCCCTTCTGCTTATCTGAGCACTCCTACAAACTGCTGTAAGCAATTAAACAATATGAATGATAGCACACAATTCTGTGTAGTCGCAATCAAAATTGGAAAAAAACAACCAGTGGCATTAAAATAATTATTACATTTGGTGAAAAAGAAGCTACAAGTTACTGTATATAAACAGAGAGCAAACCTCACACTAGCACTGATAAAATTAGCTAGTCAGATAATGAAAAATCTGCAGTCAAACAACCAAGCTCAGAGAGAATTCACAGTTCAACCCTGAGCTACAGATATCCTGTTCCAGGGCTTTTCAACCTTTTCACCCATTGTACCACTTTTAGGATATGGCAACATCTGAGTACCACCAGTCGCCTAGCAAGGTGTCAAAAACTTGATGACCCAAAAAAAAAATGAAAAAAGTGATGAAGTACAGGTAGTCCTCGACTTACAACAGTTCGCCTAGTGATTGTTTGAATGGACCTGAAAAAAGTGCCCCCCCAAGCCACAGCCGAGCAAGACACCTGCCTGCCCGCCCGGTGGTGCTCTTCCTCCTGTCCGAGGTTTTCATTGTTGTGAGAATTTCTGTTTAGGATTGGCAGCGGGGGTGGGGTGGAGGGTGTTTGGTTTTTATTACCCCACTATGCTGGGTGGTTGCAGCAGGTTTTGGTCACTTCACATGACCCTGGGACACTGTGACCAACATAAATATGAATCAGTTGCCAAGCATCTGAATGTAAATCACAAGACCATGGAGATGCTGCAGCATTCCAGCTGATCGGCGCTTCTTCTGGGCTCAGAAGCGCCAGGAACAGCGTCGAGCTCCAGCTGGAGCCTGGCGCTGATCCTGGCGCTTCCTCTGAGCCCTGACAGCCCTGCATCTCCAGCCATCTCTCGCTCAGGCTTGTGTGGTGCTGCCACCAGTTCAGCTCATTCCCCTCCCCTGCTACCACTTCTCTAGCATGGTTGCGTACCACCTGCCAGGTGCCAATGTACCACAGGTGGTACCCGTACCACTGGTTGAAAAGCCCTGTCCTATTCTATGGCAATTCTACAAAGAGTACTGAAGATTACTATATAACATAGAGTATATTACTAATTATAGTAATTAGTAATTTATAATGTATTTATAATCTATAATTAGTGATTGATAATAATTAATGACTATAATTTACTAATATTATTGAGATGAAACCAGAACTTTTCTTATTGGGAGATAGAGATAGCCAATCAGAAAAGAGTTACGGAAGATTAAGTTTATATACGATAATTGCAGCAAGATTATTATATGCACAAGGATGGAGGAACACTGAAATAATGGAGGAATGGATTGTGAAGCTGACAGAACTAGCTGAGATGGAAAAACTGACCTGTTTTGTCAAGCACTAAAAATAAATACTTTTATTAAAAAGACTGGAAGCCTTTTATAGACTGTTTGCTGAAATAAAACAGTAGTTTGTGGATCTGATAACTGAAAAGGGGATGACAGGATTATTGTAACATTAAGGAGGAAGGCGGGATAATTAGTTTGCAAGTTCTTTTAAAGAAGGGCAGAAGTTGCTTTTATCTTTTTTCTTTCTTTAACTGTATCCTCTTCTCCACTTTTTCATTTTCTCTTTTTTTTATATTCTTCTGTACAGGTAGTCCTCAACTATGACTACAATTGAGGCCAAAATTGTTACGTGAGAAATTTGTTAAGTGAGTTTTGCCCCATTTTATGATTTTTCTTACCCAATTTGCTAAGTGACTACCTGCAGTTGTTAAATTAGTAACACAGATGTTAAGTGAATCCCCATTGACTTCGCTTGTCAGAAGGTGACAAAAGGGGATCACATGACTCCGGGACACTGCAACTGCAACTGTCATAAATGTGAGTCAGTTGTCAAGCATAATGTAAATCACGTGACTATCGGGATGCTACAATAGTCATAAGTCCCAAAGATGCTTTCTCATGAGGCAACTGGACTTTAAACTCCAGCTGCCTGGTGGAAAAGCATCTTTGGGACCACTATGGCCTGGATTACCGAGACTCTCCATAGACAACGGTCATAAGTGTGAAAAATGGTCATAAGTCACTTTTCTCAGTGCCGCTGCAACTTCGAAGGGTCACTAAATGAGCTGTTGTAAGTCAAGGATTACCTGTACTCATTTTTTACCATGTTAAAACTTTAATAATTTTTTAAAAAAATGACAATTGTATAATAATAATAATAATAATAATAATAATAATAATAATAATAATAATAATAATAATAATAATAATAATAATTTTTTTTTTATTTTAATTCCATTTATATCCCGCCCTTCTCTGAAGACTCAGGGCGGCTTACAAGCTTAGCAGTAGCCTTCATTCTATGTATATGCCTGCTTAATTTTATTTATATACCGCCCTTCTCCCGAAGGACTCAGGGCGGTGAACAGGGCAAACATATAAAAATACAAAAATACAAAAGTTAAAAAGAATTAATGCAGAAGTTTGTTTTTCCCTTGTTTTTTTCTTTCCAGTTCTGCTTTTTGGGAGAACTAAATTGGCATAGCTGGGTGAATAGAATTAGGTTTTCCTTCTGGGGGTGCTAAATCTGCTGGAAGTTGATTGACTTGACCATTAGATCCCCTTCTTGACATTTCCTAATACCTGTACATCGGTCCCTTCTCCTGACCTGGTTAAACATGCAGTGGAATGGGGCCAGGTTTTACTGGTGAAAATTAAATCTGCAACTTCCCCTCCTTGAGGCAGACACATATTCAGGCCTATTTAGTTCAGTCTTGTGGCTGAGTGGAAACATCTGCTTGTCCACTTCTAGTTTGTGTGGTAGCTCTGTGTTTCCTGGTGGAAGCAGAAGTTTCAGCAAGCTTTTTTATTTTCTTTCGTCTGTCAGAAGCAGAAATGCCTCAGATCCCAAAGAAGGCGGAACGTTGAAGGTAGACGCTCGAGTGTCTGGAATGGTGAAAGAACCCAAAACTTACAGAGGAGATTCGGTGGGATAAGGGGAAGAAGGTAAGAAGGGTCTAAAGAACTTCTAGAAGTTGACGGAGTTCAAGTGGGGCAACAACCAAGAAGGAGCTAGAAGTAAGATCAGATGACGGCCCAAAGGTGGAAAGATTTGGTGAACGAGGAGGTGTGATTGTGCGTGCCTTCGAGTCAGTGCTGACTCTTGGCGATTGCCTAGAGAAGTCCCTGCAGTTTTCTTGGCAAGATTTCAGAAGTGGTTTACCATTGCCTCCTTCCTACGACTGAAAGAGAAGGACTGACTCAAGGTCACCCAGCCGGCTTTATGCCTAAAATGGGACTAGAACTTATAGTCTCCAGGTTTCTAATCTGGTGCCTTCACCACTACACCAAAGTGGTATCTCGAATGAGGAGATACATGGCTTTTCATACAGCTGTGTTTATGGAGAGTATGTGAAACCAGGGATGTAGAACTGGTAGGATTTGCTCTTATGAGGAAGGGAACCCTGGTTGCATCTCTTACACATGGTAAATTATTGCTTGTGGACCCTGCATATTGCCACTCTGGGGATTGTGCTACTCTAGCAGACCCTACATGCCTGCTGTAGTAACACTATTGCTTGAATCCTTTAAAGCTTTTAAAATACCGTGTATGTGCTTTACCTCCGAAAAAGAGAACTGTGTGTTTTGTTGTAAGTGAAACTTCTTGGATTCTTCACTGGGATCAGTAACAGGAGAGAGATTTCCCTAAACTGATCTGTCCATCCATTGGCATCTGGGGCAGGTTTCGGTGAAGGAAAAAAAAAGAAAGATGAAACACGTGTTGACATCAGCCCCAGCCCCGCATATAGAAAGAAAACAAAGATAGTATCAACATTTATGTATTTATTAAAGTCTACACTGCCCATGTTACCTAAGTACTCTGAAATAGTACGGGTCTCCTGCTTGAGCAGGACATGATAGCAGTGTTCCAATATCTCAGGGGCTGCCACAAAGAAGAGGGAGCCAAGCTATTCTCCAAAGCACCTGAAAGCAGGACAAGAAGCAACGGATGGAAACTAGTCAAGGAGAGAAGCAACCTAGAACTAAGGAGAAACTTCCTGACAGTTAGAACAATTAACCAGTGGAACAACCTGCCTCCAGAGGTGGTGAATGCTCCAACACTGGAGGTTTTTAAGAAGAGACTGGCCAGCCATTTTCCTGAAATGGTATAGGGTTTCCTGCCTGAGCAGCGGGTTGGACTAGATGACCTCCAAGGTCCCTTCCAACTTCTTCTTCTTCTTCTTCTTCTTCTTCTTCTTCTTCTTCTTCTTCTTCTTCTTCTTCTTCTTCTTCTTCTTCTTCTTCTTCTTCTTCTTCTTCTTCTTCTTCTTGTTGTCGTCGTCTCTGTTATCCCGTTATTCTTTATGGTGTAAAACATTTAATTGGTGCTTTGGGTGCAATGCCAAAACAACTGGAGTACCACTTAAACACTATCAGCATTGACAATCTCTGTTAGTCAACTGCAAAAGGCAGCTGGAACAGCTGAAATCCCTCAGCATACTTTAAACACCATCAAACAACATTTGTCTATCCTAGGTCCTTGGGAAGGACTCCATAGGTGGATAAAAATGCCAAACCCTGTTTACATATCTAACTGTGCAACTAACCATAATAATAGTTATAAAGTATGCAGGGTGGTGTTGCGACCCATGTGTTATCATTTGCACTTTATGGTTCCTTCTGAGCCTTCCTCACTTCCATAAGTCTTCTTCTGACATTTGTTCTCTTTTCTTTGTTTCTCAGAAGTCTTCCCCTATAACGCTGGCAATGAGTTCATTATATCTTTTTGGTGGAAGATGTCAGAATGGTAAGTGCTGTTTCGCTTATATCTTTTGTGCTGTGAAATCTAACTTCTTCAGAAGAGGAATCCATATTCTAGAACTGAGGATTACAAATGATGACTTATTTGCAAGTTGAAGCCAAGATTAAGCCAAGCTGCTCAACCACAATTCCTTGGAAAGTTATCTTGGACATCAGAATTTTGGAGACACATCTTGAGTATGATAATCCACTGAACATAATAGTTATAGGGTGGGGTGCTGTATATTGGGTGGCAAGGTAGCCTCTAGATTAGAGATTGAGCTTGCGCAGAATAGCATGATCGTGGTATATTGGCCAAAATTGATCAGCTTTGTCCTTACTATTATCAGGAAATATGTCACGAAACATGATTGATGATGATGATGATGATGATGATGATGATGATGATGATAATAATAATAATAGTAATAATAATAATAATAATAATAATAATAATAATAATAATAATAATAATAATAATGTTGGAAGGGACCTTGGAAGTCATCTAGTCCAACCCCTGCTCAGACAGGAAACCCTATACCATTTCAGACAAATGGCTGTCCAGTCTCTTCTTAAAGACTTCCAGTGTTGGAGCATTCACAGCTTCTGGAGGCAGGTTGTTCCACTGATTAATTGTTCTAACTGTCAGAAAATTTCTCCTTAGTTCTAGGTTGCTTCTCTCTTTGATTACTTTCCACCCGTTGCTTCTTGTCCTGCCTTCACATGCTTTGGAGAATAACTTGACTCCCTCTTCTTTGTGGCAACCCCTGAGATATTGAAACACTGCTATCATGTCACCCCTCGTCCTTCTCTTCATTAGACTAGACATATCCAATTCCAGCAACCGTTCCTTATATGTTTTAGCCTCCAGTCCCCTAATCATCTTTGTTGCTCTTCTCTGCACTCTTTCTAGAGTCTCAATGTCTTTTTTACTCCGTGGTGACCAAAACTTGATGCAGTATTCCAACTGTGGCCTTACCAAGGCATTGCAAAGTGGTATTAACACTTCACATGATCTTGATTCTATCCCTCTGTAAATGCAGCCTAATACTTGTGGACTTCAATTCCCATAATTCATCAACTAGCCATGTGAGGATGGCTGATTAATGATTTTTGGAATTGAAGTCCACAAGTCTTAAAGTTGCCATGTTTGAAGACCCCTGATTTAGAATTAAGGATGAACAAAATGGCTAAAATGTGTGCCAGGTAATATGTATTGATGTAATCTAGATTGTGGTAGGTGCATATGGAAACAAGAATTAGTAGATTGATGGTAGTTCGATATTACAATTCAATGAAAAGTGATAATAAAAGAAACAGAGATGACTTTGGGGCAGACGTTGTGCAATATTCTGAATGAATGAGATCTGTGGGAAATAAATAGTTAGAGAAGGATATTATGAGACACAGCATAAAAAATGAATGGACCAATACCCAACTATGATGAAAATGGTCATTTGTTTGGTGAACATCTACTGAGAAAAATGATCTACTGCTTTCAAGCAAAGGTGGGGAACTATGGCTCCTTTAAGGCTTGTGAACTTCAACTTCCAGAATTCTGAACCAGCCATGCTGGCTCAGGAATTCTGGGAGTTGAAGTCCATAGGTCATAAAAGAGCCATAGTTCCCCACCTCTGCTTTCAAATAAGTGACTTAAGCATAAGTCTATTGATACGTACATCTAGACAAGGATAGCAACTACATCTGAAAGTATGATGGCTGGGAGAATGCAGTAAAATTGTAATGTTGTAGCAA